>NW_027072034.1:117376110-118785110 GCF_038088225.1 Cyrtonyx montezumae | reverse complement strand
AACTCTGTGTTAAAACACTGGATTTACTATCCCACTAAGCACACATTTCCATCTCAGCAGCTTGAGCTATATTCCCAAATCTAAGCAGTTTTCTCAGTATTTTAAGAATTTTATTATTCTTCAAATCGTAAACAAAAAGGAAAAAATGTTTTTTGCTTCATTTTTTTCCTCCCCTATGTTTAACATTTGCAGCATGTACTTGATGCTCCAAATTTAGTTCAGCCATCTCAGAACCGAATTAACCAACGACCTTGTATTTAATGCAAGTCTTAGATCTCCAAAACACAAACGTTTCAGAAATAGTTCAACAGAATATGACTGCATATCCCAGCCTTCAGTGTGAGAGTTTATATGTCAAACTGCAATGAGGGGCTGAATTCTCAAAGCCAAGTGAAATACATTCCCACTGACTTACCTACAACACGCTGCACGGGCCCTAATGAGCAAGCTATCCCACTGCATAGGAACTATATGCATGGAACACTGCCCTGGAGAAAAAACATTCAAGCAGCAGGGCAAGTGTCAAAAGGAGACAGTATCAGCCATTAAACAGGGTTCCTGACACTGGAAAGCCCAGGAGTATCTTATTTTATTAACAGAGAATAAGACACTATGAAAAAACATAGCATTAACTTATTTGGGAAGGTAAGCCCCTTATGAATCCCTGATAAAGGGAATATAATTGCAGGCAGGAAGAATTTCTCTATATATTTGTTGCTGCTTTTATGACACTAAAAATAGAAGCAGCTTTTGAGAAAGATTCTCCTGAAGAAATCCAAAACTAGAAGATTAAGTGAGGCAACTTGACACAAAATATAGGTGCATACATTTGCATTGCTTGAACTGTTATACATTCGGTAAACTTCAAGGAATTCCAAGGTTAAGATCTGTCTTACACCTTAGACTACCTAAGTCCAAAACAAACTGTGTGAAAATGAAAAAAAATACAAATCATAAGAGTATAAAAATTGAATTGTTGGTTATTTCACTGTTACTAGTAGTGATTAATTAAACATAAAGGCTAATTGGAAGGTGAATATACTTTGTGTAAACTTTATTTAGATTTTGTCTTGGTGCTTCTCAGCACCAGGAACAATTTCAAATATTTTAGTTTATCCTGTTAATTAATAGATTTAACTAGCCAGCTCTTATGAATCTACATGCACCAACTAAACGTACCTAGGCATCAGTGCGTCATGCCAAAATAACACCTAAAGCCATAGCATCAATACAGACAAATGACTTCTGTAAACCTCTTTAAAATCCGTCACGAGACCGAACATTGGATCACACAGGACAAGAAAATTCAAAAAGCAAATGCAAGTACTGCTACATTTGATTTTGATGACTTCAAAGAGACCTTTACCTGCAGACCTCATTAAGCAACACTTGCAACTTCTTTTTTAAATAGTGTGACACTGCTGATTCTTCACATTGCAGAAGTGAAATGTCTGGTGGCATAAGCATCAGCTGGTTAGCATTTCCAAGGTAAGCAATTAGTTACTCACCTGCACGACAAATGTTCCCAGAACAATAGAACAGAAGATAGCGTTGTTAAAGATTCCTTCAAAAACATTTCTTTCGCCGTGAATTTTCCGGGCATTAATCTCATTAAAAAGCTGCATCATTACGAACGTATTGAAGACAATAGTGTAATGCTCTGAAGGAGGGGCATGCAGAGGTGCATTTCTTCCACTATCAATATCAAAAATTTTCTCACCTGCGTATAAGGAGACATTAATCAGCAGCTTAAATGGGTGGCTTTATACTCATGAACAGATCGATAGAACATATGCTAGAATTTTTTATAAAAGAAATAGTTTTTAAGGCTTCATCTCCACAGAGCTTGGCAAAGCTCCCGTGTTCTTACCAGCAAACAGGAGTGTGAAGACCACTACGAGTTGGTAGAATGCATGGCCCAAAATATTCTTCATCATTGTACGAGAAATCAGAGGTTTGTTTCTACCATAAGGCTTTCGCAATAGGAGAGCTTCAGTGGGTGGTTCTGTCGCCAAGGCAAGAGAAGCTAATGTGTCCATTATCAGATTTACCCACAGCATCTGCACAGCTTTAAGCGGAGAATCCTATAAAGACAGAAGCGTAAGCTCTCCAGTATAAGTGAACAAATTGCAGCTATTAAAGGCATTCGTTATAAAACACTGGCACATTTTGAAGAGCATCGCATTCTTCAGACTGGCACGCAACAAAGCTGAATTTGAGAGTCTGCCATGATATTTGCAACCTTTACTAGTCCTAACTATCAATGTACGTACCTGCGTTATGCATGCACCGGTAAATGCGACAATTACTGCTACTACATTGACAGTAAGCTGGAACTGAAGAAACTTGGAAATGCTGTCATACACGTTTCGTCCCCACATCACTGCCTTAACAATACTCGTGAAGTTGTCATCCGTGAGGATAATATCAGAAGCTTCTTTAGCTACATCTGTTCCAGCAATTCCCTGGTAGAAAAAGAAAAGCACTAGGAAATGCAACAGGACGGATTGATTCATACAGTAGAACAATTGCATCCCTGGTCAGCACATCAGCATTCATTTTAATGCACCACGTCTTTAGAACTATTTTATGTGAACAACTTAAAGCTCTGCTGAAGCAAGTCTTGCTTCCACGTTCTGCTGCAGAACAGAAAACACAAAAGATCCTCATCTTTAAAGTAAAGATTTTAATAAACGAACAAATCTCAAGCTGACAATAAAAAAAACAAACTGCAAATTCTTCCTTTTCGAGTTACTGGCCACCAGATGGTGCACTAGTACTAGTCCATGTGCTGCATGGGTGCCAGGAGTAGGGAAATACATGAGCACCTGCATGGTAAAGTGCTGTACACTGCCAAAAACTCTTTTGCAGAATACTGACAATGAAAAGCAAGACATCAAGTATAATTGCATATAACACTGCAACGAAATGATATTGTTAGGTTTTAAACACCTGGAATCTCCTACATATCTAATAAAATTAACCTAGTTTATGAGCTAAGTGTAACATCCACTCCAAGGATATATATATATATATATATATATATATATATATATATATATATATATATATATATATATATATATATATATATATATATATATATATATATATATATATATATATATATATATATATATATATATATATATATATATATATATATATATATATATATATATATATATATATATATATATATATATATATATATATATATATATATATATATTTAAATACTCTAACAACAACTCAACAGGAAATGTAATGATGCTTATTTTTGATATACTAGTTTGCTAAAAAAAGTAGCCTGCACAGCTATGCATAAATTTTGAGTGACCTGTAACTAGTCTATGATTACATGAGAAACCAATATACACTAGTCTATCTACATAAACTTGAATCCAAATCTGTAAAGCAGCATGAGGAACTGCAACTTAAATTATCTGCTGACTGCAATTAGGCTTTGAAGGGACTACCATTCTTAGCTGTAATTTTCCTAATATTTAGGAAACACACAGACAATAGACACAATAGTCACACAGACAATCCAGTCTGCAGAACAAATACATAAACCACAATGAAAGTAAAGCCAAAAACAAAAGAAGCCACCACACAAGTCTTGCCTCTGGGAAAGACATTTACGTATTAAATTTTTAACATCTTCTTAAAGTTCACCTATTAACTAGAAGGAGATAGTAGGTCAGGTATGTAACTCCTTCAAGTCAGTTCAGGAAAAACGAAATGACAATCAAAAATTCCCTTAACTACTGTAGGCCGCTTAGGTCACTGCAATAAAGTGCTTAACACATGCTAAATTCAGGCTAAAACGTTTTACCTGCAGCAGTTTATTTTTGTGGACTGTTAGACTTTGTTTGGCTACCAGTTCAAAGGGTGTTTGAGAATTAAATCGAGAAGAAGCGTTTCTGAACTCATACAGACAAATGCAGATCCTTAGGCTGCTAGAAAATGCTGCTTTATTTAGGATGTACAAGATGTCATGGTACTGCCTCCAAAGGCATTTTAAACATCAACCTTACTCTCTGTCCTCCTGGTTTCCCTGTTAGCCACATTATGCTGTTTACCACTTCACGTCATTCTGCCATATGTTAACAGATTTCATTTCAGGAATTTTTCCACTATTACATTTTGCAACAAGCTTTCGTGTAAAAAAAGCTTTGGCTTAGGGAAGTGACTGAAGACCTGCAGTGTTTTACTCATTGGCAAAAGCCACGGGGACATTTTTAATCAAATAAAAAAGAAGGGAGACAGAGAAAAAAATTAAATAGTTTTAAGCGTGAGAGAAGTTAATGCCTTTAAATTAGCTGTGTATTAGGCTCATAAAACAAATAAGGCTGCTGAATCTTCTTGACAGCGATTTGATACACTGCTTTAGTAAAAGAGCACTTGAAATTTTGAAATTAAAAAAGTCATACCATAGCAAATCCAACATCTGCTTTCTTCAGTGCAGGACCATCATTGGTACCATCACCAGTTACTGCTACAACTTGCCTCTGATCAAAGACAGTGCTGTCAATTATACCTAAAGTAAAATGACATCTCAGTATTGTACTTCAAAACAGACAATAAAGCAAAGATTGAGGTTCAAAGAGAAAGCTGTTTTATCATCTTCAGACAAAAAACACCCGCACCACAGATGGAACCTATGACATCTCTCTCAGAAAAGCAAAAGAAAATCAGCTGGCAAATGAAGTCACGCTCATTGGCATTTCTCACAACTCATAATCCTATTTTTTTTTTTTCTAGACAGTGCACTTTATTTGGAAGTTCAAATAATTTTCATTTACCTTTTACTAGAGTGTGTTTGTCAGTAGGAGATGATCTTGCAAGAACGCGCAGCTTTGGCCAGATCTTATCTATTCGCTCCTGCTCTATCTGCAAAAGGATCATCAGTTACATTCTGCAGTTACAAGCCTTTACTCAATATCTGATCCAACTTAAGCCAGTACACTTACCTCTCCTTTTTCATTGCGTATTCTCCTATTAAAGTCTTTGCCCTCTAAACACAGGAAGTCTTCGCCAGGATTCAGAATACCACATTTTAATGCAATAGCACGAGCAGTGTTAATGTTATCACCAGTGACCATACGTACAGTTATGCCTGCACGCTGACATTTTCTTATTGCATCAGGTACCTATATGAAAAGAAGTAAAATGAACAAAAAACACAAAAGTTAGGCTATACAGTCACTGAATAAATGAATAAATTTACATGTCTAGATGTGAATCAAGTGCATTCAGGTCAAACCAAAATAACTTATTTAACATCAATACGGCTGCAAAGGACCAATTAAGAAAGTTAAGTAGCTTACCTTAATTATTTTCCTGAAAAACACTGTTCTAGCAAAGGGTGGTTATTTTTTCATTTTGTTTTCTCCCAGTTTATTACCCCTTGATTTTCCAAACCCCGCAGTGTACAAAACCTCCACAGAAAGCCCCATGATACATGTGATGGTGTAGCAGTCACAAGTATTAAGTACTGGCTTTACATTTACGATTACATAAAATGAATAATGGCTCACACGCTACTTGTCAGCCCAAGACTTTAAGTGAGAAGTGACACTATGTGTCACAATGAAGTCCCCCTTAAAGCATAAAAGCTTTTACTGTTGAGAAATACCGCCCTCCATAGACCTCAACCACAAGCAGATCTCCTTAGCTCAGTTGACAAATCCTCTTCCCCTTTAGAACCTCGCAGCAAACACAATGGCTAATATGATCCTAATCCATACTCCTAATATTCCTAGTAGTTTAAAGAAGAAAAAAGACCAGTTGTTCCATCTACTGAGACACTGCTTATTAAGCGCCTTAAGTCATTAGTTTGTACAGAGCTTCAGTAACACAGCATAAGTGTCATTAAGGTTTTAATCTGCTTTTGTAGCTCCATTAACTTTTCGCCCCAAGAAATTAGATTTTTGTTTATTAACTATGCTAAAGATACAAAACTCACTCTTTGCACGACCAAAACCAACAAGAATCGGGACCTCCTCGAACAGAAGCACCTCAGCTTACTCAGTGACCCTACCTCAGGTCTCACAGGATCTTCAATCCCAACAACAGCAATGCACGTCAGACCAGTAACAATGTCATTTTCATTGTCCCATTCTGGCTCTGGTTCCCCTGCTGGAAAGTCTCTAAATGCCAAACAAATGGTTCTGAGCCCTTCAGAAGCCATTGGCTCAATTACAGTTTTTACGATATCATCACGGTCCCTAGGTCTGAATACCTTTGGTTCTCCATCAGCACTCAGTATTTTGAAGCACCTGAAAAGAGAAGTTTAAAGTTACCAGTTTTTCACCAAAGTTCAGTCTTTTGTGGAAGGTGGCTTATTTAGTCAACTTGAGTTTCCATAAGCTTTGTTCATCCACACAGACACACCAGTGGTAGCTCTAAGACAATCTTCTCCATATACACTTAACCTCTTTCTAAGTGCAAAACTCAGAAATACAGAAAGCTTCCAAAACATGCACACAGCACCTCAGCACTAAGCTTACAGAACTAAAGGCAAACTTAGGTGGTATGAAGAATCAGTGCTAACCTTGAGAGCAGTAAGGTTTATGAAATAATCAACATGTAACGTTACCAATTCTGAGAGAATGTGGCAGATCTTAAATGTAAGGCATTAAATGAAAAACAAATCTTAAAGCTGTAATGTCAAAATAAATAAGAGACCAGGCTCAAAATAAGATAATCTAGCACTTCAAATCATGCTCTGCTAATCTGTTGCTTTATGCCACAGATGTTGGTGCTTTTCTAGAGAGCATGCATACTTTGCCAATAATAATGCCACAAATGTAGCACTACCAAGTGCTTTTAACAATCAGTTTAATTCTGGTCCTTTGAATCTTTACCAAGGTTCAGCCATAACGCAATGCCCTACGAGCTTGTTTCACACATCAGTACTAATGTGACACTGAAAAAAGCCAAGGATTTATGACATTTTGAAAACATCTGACAAACAACAACTATTACACACAAATATTTAGTCCGACGGTTTAGGGAACTGCTGTATAGAAGTTTCTACCCCAGCCAAGATGAAGCCATCTCTTTACACTTTGTGCTATTCATTATAACTGAAATTTTAAGTCTGTCATTGATTTTGGTTCTTTCCAAACGTCTGCAACCACCGAGCATATCTTGCATTATCACCAATCACAGCGCTCGTAATTCCAAGCATGCAGAGATGACTAGGCAGGAATCAGTATGCTTTATGTAAAGACTGAAGCAAGTTTCAATTCAAATACTTGACACAACTGTAAATAAAGAAGAAAAACTGCTCAGCTTGGAAGGTTGTGCAGCATTTCTCCTACACTCACAGGTGACTCGTTAATTAAAAAATATACATACACACAAGACTTCAGTACTCAGTACTTAAGTCTGTGGTACTAAGGAACGTGTGGCACACCTGCCAAGCCGTGTCATGAGCTCTGATTAACTTCTTTCACTGCACAGGCAGAAGATAAAGAAAATGGCTAAGATTTTCACAGACTGCTGCTCAAATAGCTTCAAGTCTATGGCTGCTGCAATACTATCTAAATCATCCCATGTTTTCTCGTTCTTTCTTAGATATCACCACTTATTATCTCAGATGCAAAGCCAAATGGATCACGTGACTCAGGGCTGAATGAATTCTAGCATATTCTGAAGTTCAATTGCTAAACAACAAAATAAGATATAAAATACTCCTGAAAGTAGAAGCAAATGCATGTATAGGCATACTTACTGATGAAACTTGGCTTAAAATCTAGCTAAGATTTAGACAGTAATTATTCTAAAGTTCCGTATCAAAAGGAACTAGAAAGTCCTAGAAAGACTGACTTTTTGGTGTGAGCATTAAACTGAGGAAGAAGAAAAAATATATCTATTTTCTCTTTAGTGTATTAGCATGTCCCTAAGTGGAGATCCTGGGGCCTGGTAGCAAGCTAAAAGTGAAGACAGTACGTACTACTGTTAAGACTAGAATGAGTCTGAAGCCAGGACTGAAAACAGACCGGTTACAGCTACTGCTCCTAGACAACATAACTCACACATGCCTTCCCCCCAGTCTGCTTAGGAGTTTCCATAGCTTTCTTCACACTAAGGCTTGTTCCAATAGCGACACACCTCCCCCTAACAGTCTAATCACTTTAACAAAAAGCCTCTGGAAACAGGTAGGCACATAAGGAAACAACTTGCCTTGTCATCCTAAAAGAACAATTAACTTTCTCTCTTAGTCAATTAAAGTAATTTTCTATTAAAGTAATCAGCTTTGACACCAATTCTCACTGTCATTTGAAGGTGAAAGTAATCTTTTGCAAAGGCACCAAACCCTAGACAGAATTTAAATGGATCAGCTGTCCAGGACTTCCACACTTAAAACTAAGATGGGTTAAATAGACAACTGGGCTGTCCTTGGAAGAGCTATACCTCTGCTCCATACCTTCCAGTGCATTAGATTTTAAGTAATTCAAATGCTCCTTGCCCATTTTAGTGCATAAAGTAAAACAATCAAGGAACACAAGCCAGGATGCTAGCAGCTATTCCAAGGGTACAGGACTGTTGCACTTGTTCCTAAACACAGCTACAGAAATAATTTGCAGACTATAACATAATGTTGTTTCACTGTTCACGGTCTCACAATGTTTATCCAAACGAGAAGTGCTAAAGTACAATAGTAGCTGTTCTTACTTTTTGAGAACTATCTCAGAGGCACCTTTACTGAATATTCGGAAACTGCCATCAGAGTTTTTTAACACAGTACTCATAGATTTTCTAACAGAGTTGAAGGTGTACACTTTGTGCAATTTCTCTTCTGGTATCTCATTTCGTACATCCTGATAATCACGTTTTAAATCCAAAAGAAAACCCAGCAAGGCACATTCAGTTTTGTTTCCAACGTGACGTGGTAGGCCACCTTCTTTTTCAGGAGGCTGCAAGAAAAACAAGAATCTTCACTGATTAGGAGGCTAACTTTGGAACCACTGAAGTACAGCATTTAGAAAACAAGGAAACCAAGTCTAAGTTCAGCTGGGAAGTTTTACTTTTGCAATGATTAAATCTATAAATTCCTATGAGTCACAAGCTGACACTACTGGCTTTCATAAGTAACTTCTTAACCTGTTTGGTCTTTCATCCATTTCTCGGGTTCAAAAAACTCACTCATGAAGTCTATACCAAATGCAGGGCCTTTCTTTTCAGTGTTTCCACAGCTTGAAATAATTGGGTGTATTGGATCCCTGAATAATTTTGCTACTTAGAACTACAATTAAATTTAAGGAAAGTGGCTTTAAAATACTGAGTGCCATTATTTCTGCTACATTAATGTATCCTCTCCTGTAATACTTCTTCCTCAGTGATATACTATGAACACACAGTACCTGGTACCTACGGAAGAGACTTAAGTCTTTAAGCTTCTTAAGCCTCACTACAAGTTCTGTTTTCCAAGCAATGCCCCGTTTAACATGTTTCTCAAGTCTCTCCTGTTTTCAGCCCTTCAATAGCAGAACGATTTCTTATCTCTGAAACGTGGAATATGAAGACTTCTGACATACATAGAAGAATTACTTTCTGAAGATATTTCTGAGCATATATATATATGCAACATTGCACTGTAGTTTGTAGCAAAAAAAGAAAAAAGAAAAAAAAAAAAGAACACTTAACTCTGCCAGACCTCAAATATCTAAATCTCAACTGTATTAACTGTAAGAAAGAGATCTATTTCCATTGTTAAGAGCTACAACATCTCCTATTTCACTGAATGCTAAGTTCTAAAATGTTCAGTTTAATGTGCTCCCCAGACATGGGCATTCTGGTGCAAATCAAGCTGCAAAAACAGAGGGACTAGAGCGCCTGCCTAAAAACTTTTTCAGTTTATACATAAGTACTTTCTATTTCTATTAAAAATAATCTTTAGGAATTGGGCTATGAATCTTCTGGAACTCATTCCAGAGAGATAGGTGCTCGCTGTCTTGATGCATCCTCTTAACTATTACTAGCAAATAAATACCTGTAGAGGTTCAATCTTTGTTGTCTGACAAGTGACTTCTGGACTGTGGTTTTCTTTCTGTTCACAGACTACAGATCTGTACTTGTCATAAAAATCCAAACTTATCCGTACTTGCATTTTCCCATCACATTTTGGTAATCTTATGCTACCCTTAAATCTCAACTTCTAAGTAGCAATCAAATCAAACTATGATGTCTTCCAAATCAAAAGCTCTCCTTATAAAAACAATTTTAGACAAGCTTTTGAACTTACAAGGAAGGAAAACATACCTTTGAACCATCAATTCAAAACAAATTTTTAAGTTCAGCCTCAAGTGGACTGTTAAGTAATTCACAGTAGGTGCAAAACACTTTCTAAAGCTTTCTGTTACACACTTGAACTGACTACCATGTGGCAACCAGACCATTTTCATCATTTGAGGAAGATGATTAGTTGCTTTGATTAGAATGAAGAAGTGTACTTACCAGGATTTTGGAAGTATAAGCACAATTAACAGAAATTCCTGTGACAAGGTAAGTCATGATATTCTCTGGAATAGCTTCTGGTGCTGGAATTTTTTTGTAATGTTTTTCACTGATGTAAGCTTGGACCACTGTCATCCTGTTCATAGTCAGTGTTCCTGTTTTATCTGAGCAAATAGCTGTTGCATTACCCATAGTTTCACACGCATCCAGATGTCTCACCAAGTTGTTGTCCCTCATCATTTTCTATGAAAATAAAAGCAGTTAATAGTTAGCCATAACCTTCACTCCCCACTTTTGAAATTCTCACTTAGAGGGTTCAGTGTCAGACAGCAGTTTCAGAACACGCTCATCTTTAAAGTTATCTGGCTGGTTGCTCCCCTAAGTCTGTCATGTCACAGTAAGCATCTGTTTAGGAACTGAAAGAGTTCCTAAACAGAGTGATCTGTTCTCCACAGATCCGCATGTCAGACCAACTACCATTACTACTCACAGAATAATGAAGAAATAGTTTACAGAGCTCTGCAGACTGAGCTTTACCAATGTAAAAAAACATTTTACAAGATGAGACTATTGGCTCAAGTCTGTTGTTTCTGCATACTTGAGGGAGGAAGTGAGCAATGCCACACACTTACCGTAACAACATAAAATTCATGTTTCAAAGACGCCAGTCACACTTCACATCACATACAAACAAGGAGCCTAACTGATCAGCTAAGAGAGTGAAGACTAGACAAGAAAAGGTCTAACGTTGCTTAGAAGTCTTTACTTAACAGGTTTGTCTTTAAACTCTGCTCCCTATCTATCCACTTACCTTAACAGAATAAGCCAATGATATGGTGACCGCAAGCGGAAGACCTTCTGGTACTGCCACCACCAAGACTGTAACTCCAATAATGAAGAACTTCACAAAGTACTGAATATAAATCGGTGTACACTCAGCAAGCCAGGGTCGCTTCTGGACCCAGAAGGTATCAATTACAAAATACAACACAAGGATAATGACCGTGATTGCAGACATCAACAAACCTTGTTAAAAAGAGAACAAACAGTTTTCAGAAAAATAATTCAAATCAGTACAGATTCTGGGTAAGACAAGGGCAAATATTTCTTCCATTGTAGAAGTTACAGTTCAGAATTTAAACAGGCAATTCAGAAAACACAGACACAGTTCTCAGAGGTGTACTTTCAACAAGGATTTCCTCATACATTTCACTTGAAAGCCTCTATACTATGTGTGGTTTGTTTTTTTCCCCAATTAATTGAAAAGTGTGGATCTAATTATGAACGGTAGAGACCATTACCATTACATCAGTAAATTGACTGAGCAGAATAATGATTACAAGAGTTCACAGCAAACCTTCCATGACTATACTGGTGACTTACTCGGCAGAGAAAGCAGGTATCTCTTCATACCTTACACTTCCTGCCGAAGCTGGGAGTAACTATGGCAGATGAGCAGAATGTTCAACAAAATTGGAATAATTGGGAAGACAAATTAGCTTGATAACGTTAGTTCTGAGGGGCACACTTGAGGCAGCACAAAAAAAAAGAGCAGAAGAAATCACATCTTGTGAAATACCAGAAATAGCCTGTTGAACTCTACAGTCAATTTACTGTTCTCCAAGTACATCATCCAATGCTATGTTTGTCTAAAAGTACCTTTTATAACAGTAGTCCAGTATTACAGAGTTTGAATTTTCTGTCCTAGGAGCTAATACACTAAAGATTGAATACTTAAATCAGCAAAATATTACCAGTTTTATGCAGTCAGAGAAGTCATCAGCACACTTAAGCATGATGGCAAGCTGACATGCATTTGAATTTTACACTTCACTTCAGCAGCTTGCCTTGATCAGCTTATCTTCTCATGCAAATGCGAGACAACAGCAAAAAGAGTACTGGTAAGGCATACCTGCTTTGCCAATCTGAACTGCCAGCTTTGTAAGTTTGCCTTGGAGAACAGACTTTTCTTTCTTTGGCAAATTTGATCTCTTCTTGTCTTTTTCATCTCCATCCACCCCATCCTCACTCTTCAGTGGCTGCATTTCCATAGCTGCACCATCTTGGGCTTTTGCTAGAAGTTACAAACAAGATTTAGCCATTCTAGTATCCCTGATTATATCAGGCATAGCTTACCACAAGTATTGTGTAGTATTTAATATCCAGAGATGGCATAACGTCCTTAAACATTTAAAAAGACAGCTAGACACCACAGAAATAGACTTTAGCAATGTTCACTTAAGACTTAAGTAACTTACTTAAGCTTTTTTTTTTTTTTTAGGAATATTTACTAGACCACATTTAACCTAGACACTTTCAAAATAAGGATGAAATAAGCATTTTCATATGTCTTTGCGGTGTATGCTCAGAAAACAAAAACTTACAAGAGAAGATCACAGAAACTGCGCTTACCTTTGTTACGATTCTCAACAGCCCCATCTTGCTTTTTGCCTGCCAGAAAAAGGAACAAGTTATGTTTCACACTGGCCATGCAGAGTCTAGAGCAGTAATAAGGCTTATGTAATAGACATATTAATATCTGCTGAGACAAGTAACTGCATTTCAAAAACCGAAAAGCAAACTTGGATACAGAAGGCTGACAGAAATAGTCTAAGTGTAAGTTAACTCACAGAAGCAACTCACATCACTTCTTTGGGACTTTTTGGATGGATGAAGTCTAGTACAGAAGTATTATCCAGCCATAGTTCGCTTTGTTGTACAGACTCTGACACGAACAAATGTATGCAAATAAATGGAAATACAGCACAAGGCCTTGCCTGGCCAGCCAGCTGTAATGGAAGCATCAAAGCACCAAAAAGGCTTTCCTAAACTTTTATTAGGAAGGGGATTTGTGATATGCAAGAGATCCTGGCAGTGAGCTCTTGTTCTGTTCAACACCAGCAAGTCTACCTGACTACTGCAGTAATGAACTTTAAGATTCCACTTAGAGAATCAGCGCTTTTGCACAGCAATGCAGAAGTTACTGCAGTATATTTATAAAAATAAATAGTTATAAATCCACACCAAAGCTTAATGGAGGCACAGTGCTGGATTACTGGATCTATGCTAACCCTATTTACGCAAGCATGAACATAATCTGTTGGCAACATACCAACATTAAAGAATGAAGAGAATAGCTCAAGTTCCCAACAGGACACCACTCCTACCTCTGTTCAGAGATGGAGTCCAGCAAAAGATGATGAAGAACGTTAGAATAAGGAAAAATTAATCAATGAAATTTACAAATGTAACATTAAATGCCACTAAATCTGTGTCAGCAGGTAGCTTGTTAGAAGGTCACTACCCTTTGTTTGGGTTTTCAGGTAAGATGGTTTACATACTACCCTGACGAGAAACAAACTGGCAGCTCTTCCTCTAACTAGAGAAATCAAATGTTATAGGTACTATAAGCAATAACGTGAAATGAAAGAACAAAATCAAAGAACTTTGAATCAAACCCAGAACTGTTCAGTCTTACTGCTATTTCATTTTATTTTCTGCCTTAAAGTAAGTAGTCTGAAGTGAATAAGAGCTGGAAGAAAATATGGAATAAAATTCAGCTAGAAGAAACTCAAGTAGTCAAGCAGTCTACTGTGCATGACATTTAGTACCTCCAGTGTACTGTTACATTACTACTGACTTAATCTGGTTTCTATACATACAAGGTTTTCCCTCTGTATCTTCTGAACAGCTGATGAGAAAAACTGCACGCTCAACCTAGGAAGTTGTCACCTTGGACTTCTTGAGAACTCATTTTCTACTGATTTAGTGTTTGTTCTTGCCTAGCTCTCTTTTCTCTCCTATGAGAACAAAGTTCTACACTTGAATTGCTTCTAACTCCCTGCACATAACTATGCTTTCACTCTGAACCAAGACATATACAGCCAACTAAAAATAGCCACTTTAATCTCCTTAACATTCACAGAGAAGCTAATTTAGTTTAACCTGAATTTTACCAAGGAGAATCTTAACAACCGCATAACTTAAGGGAATAAGGAAGTTGCTTAATTTGGGAGACAAAGAAAAAAGAGGTTTTCAGTTTCAACAACACACCAAAACAATACTTGTCAAAAAGACTTCTGCTTATATAATTCATAGTAGCAGAATATCAAATAAAACCTATCATCTTCACCATATGTGTCATAGCAGCTAGTACTGTTGCCTGCTTCCTTCTCCCTCCCCTATGTCAGAGGAAAGATGGAAAATGCTCTAAATCTATCCCTGTCAGTGTGGCAAATCAGCTTTTATTCTTCACTATTTCACTTCAGCTTGAACCTGACTCTGAACAAAAAGAGCAAATTTCTGGAAGGGCCAAAGTGTTGCAAGTTGTTTGTAGATAAGGCTACCAAAACAAAAAGCATAGTTCAATCTTAACCCACACACAGAGCACACATTTCAACAACCACCAGTTTGCAGTTTGAAAGCCAAGATTCCTAAGTACACTCCTGTATGGCTTCCCATCACCGTTTCTTACTCCTCTGAAGAAAGAGTATACTCTACTGTAAAGGCCTTCACAGACTCCCTCCCACTCAGTTAATCTCATAACAGTTTCTACAAAAGCTCTGTGGTGGTGAAGTTCAGTTCACCTTGTGAAAGCATCAAAATATCACCAGTTAACATTTCTAAGCTTTGATTCTTAGACAGGATGAAAGATGATGACTTATAACTCTAGTTGCTGATTATATCGTTCCAAATTAGAATGACATCCTGTTTCACACTTCACAGATGAGCTCTAACACGGTCTGGGTTACAATTTCCTTATTCTTCTAAAAGGAAAGTTTACAGAACAGCATCTCTAAGATTCTGTATTTTGTACTTCTTTGAGATTCACAGCTCTGGAAGAAAAGGACTGCCAGAAGAAATGTCTGCTTACCTTTACCAAAATATGTTATGTTTCTGTTCAAGTGACCCATGAGCTCAGTGTATCAATGATACAAACTTTTACTTTTCAAGTGGTTTTTTTTTTTAATTAAAGAATTTGCCGTACAAGATGCAATCAAAAGCAGAACTAGATGCTTATTAGGCTGGTTTACTGTTAATGAACTCTCTGTCATAAACAAGTGTTTGTAATGAGACGTGAACGTACTTTGAAGTTACATGAGATGGGAGTTTAACAGGTTATACACAGTAAGGCTGGCTAAGAATTATAAAGATTATTATGCTTACTTTTCTTGTCCTTCTTCTCTTTTTCCTTCTCCTCTTCATCTCCTCCAGCCCCAAGCAAGGTAAAGATGATTCCAGTCTGAGAGTTCACACCTACAGCAGTAACTACCATCCTCCCAGAGCCTTCCATTACGTGAGTACCTGGAAGAAGATATTCAATTTTCCACTAAAACTTTAACAATTGTATGAAGAGCACAAAGGAAATCCATTCTCAGACTTCACAGTGACAGAATCGTAAGATTATGCACATAGACACCTTAAAACAGTAATATAACAGCCAAAATTATATGGAAAATAAAGCCATAATCAACCACAAGCTGTTCATCAGTTTTAAAAATCTGTTCACTTGGACAAAGTTTTGCAGACGACATCAGCCTAGGTCCAGTTTACTAGATTTAAATATCACTATTTAAAATAATCAGTTCCCAAAGGAAAACTAATCATGTTTCTCAAGAACTGCTAAATGCTACACACCTGAAAGCAGCATAGGATCTCTGTCCAAAGACTTCTTAACGTGGTCAGATTCTCCAGTTAGTGAGCTTTCATCAATTTTGAGGTCGTTTCCTTGAATGAGTATGCCATCAGCCGGTAAAAGATCACCTGCAAGAGATCATGAGGCGTGCTGACTTCAGATCCTTCTTTAAAAATAAAATACAATTCATCTCTAAAAAGATGTTTACCATATTTCACTTGTGCAATATCTCCAACAATTATGTCAGCTACTGGTATTTGGATGACTTGGCCACCTCTGATGACTGTGAATTTCTGTTCTTGTTCAATACGGCTCTGCAGTCCTCGAAATTGTTTTTCTTTACTCCAATCGTTGAAAGCTGTTACTAATACAACACAAACTACAGACAGGAGAATTGCTGCTCCTTCAATCCAACCCGCTTCAGATTCCTCCTCCTCTTCACCAACATTTACTGATCCACATACTGCAGAAAACAAGATTGAGAGCATTTAGAGAAGTTTGCATAGGGTAGCACACACAGAACATCCCTCCTTATATGAACACAAGAGAACCTGATAAGGTTACTCAGTTTGCATATCATGTTTGAAGGGCACATGTCAAGAGGCAAAGACTGAACAACTAGTTATCCACAATCAGTTATCTACTGATACCAACATTTCCTACTTCACCCTTCTCCCAGGGAACCAAATGCAATTGCTAAAGTTTGACTTAACTAAGGACAGATCCCTCTGTCTTCTGTTTTGCATTTTCAGTGTCATTTCTTAAATTGCAAAGCTACAAGTGTCACAGTGCAAAACAAGAACAATTTTAAGACATGCTGACTTCCTAAAAAAAGCAAATGAACACAAGTTACAAATTGCTTAAATATTTGAGACGAAGCTAATGAGATACTTGCACAGCAGCTTGGCTGATCTCAGACAAGTCACAGTTCCTGCTGCTTATATCTCATCTTTCCCAATACTTTGGCAAGAATCAACTTAGATCATGACATGGGAAATCCTGTGGTATCTTTTTAATGCAAGACAGAGTCCTACTGTCGTCTCCATAAGGAATGATCAGCTGTGCTTCCACAGACTTCTTATCTTCCCTCAGATTTACAGTATTAGCACGTTGGACAATGTAAATCAGCAGTACAACACAAGTAGGTACCTACTTTTTCAAATATTTACTTACATGCTTCATTTCCTCCTGGAGGCTGGTAAAAAGAAAGGCCCAAGGACACTACGGCTGCAATTTCTAATATAATTAGTGTAACATCCTGTAGTGCTTCCCATACTAACTGAAGAAATGTTTTTGGCTTTTTAGGAGGTATAAAGTTCTTCCCAAAAACTGCTTCTCTCCTTTCTATATCTGCTGGATTTCCACTTAAACCTATTTAGTAAGAAGACAGAGTTAGTGATTCCCCATTCGTGGAGTCGTGTGCCACTCCATATTTGGTACGAACACGGAACAGACAGATCAAGTATACTTACAGGGTCATCATCCTTAAACCAGTCTTGCTATATTTCATAATTCACAATGTACTGATAAAAAGTAAAATGAAAGTCTATCCGCTTTATTTAACATGGCAGAACAACAAAATAACAGTAACAGACACTCTCCAAAACAGTAAATAAGCATGCAAGGCAAGATTATTAGAAGGCTGCTCCAAAAGTAATGCCTCCTGTTTTATTATGTTGCACCGTGGTATCAGGGGTGAATGCTGGTGGTGGCATGGTGAGCAAGGTTGAACCTTCCCACCAATATTCCATTACATGATGTTGCTGTGCTACAGAAGGCAGCAGACGGGCAGTCTGACAGAATGACATCTGACACGGGAACATGTATGAAGCAAGGATGTGGAACTGGATTCCTCCGCGTGGAAAAATTAAACCTCTTAACATTCAATGACACTTGCTGAGCATTTATGGAGACCAAAAAGAACAATGAGGCAGGGGGTGGTGCATTTCAATGCTAGTCATCTCAGCTGAGCAGATTTTTAAGAGCACAGAATGCAGGTTCTTGCTCATCACTGGCAAAAACGCACAGCTAACAGTGGTGACTGTGTGGAAAAACTGTTTTGTAGCTAAGAGTTTGCTCTATCAAATATTGTTGTCATGCTCTTTGTACCTGTTTTAGTTTCTATGGAAGCATACAGGTGACATTACTTTCAGAGCAACCTACACAGTAGAAACAACTACTATAGAGACAGAGCAGCACCACCCAGTTCAAGCAAGTCTGGGACTCCAGCTCTGGTTGCCACAGTATGGATTCTGTACTCAGAGACAGCATCACAGGATTTTATAATTCATGCAATACTTTGATGACATGTTTAATACAATAAATAACGTAAAATACTATGAATGCTGTATTTATGCATTATTTATTATATAAAACTCTAAGAAAGTCTGCTGATGCTCTCCAGGAATCATAAGGTGAGTGGCAGCCACAGTGCTGCTCCCACCTGGGCAGCAGCTGTTGACTGCTCTGAAGCTCCCATCTCTTCACACGCTGTTAGAGGTCACAGAGTGCATGTGGCATCACATAAGTACTCAGTCCTCATGGTTTATCACCTCAGCTCTATGCCTGTGTTCTTTGTTAGGTAGTACAGATCTTTCTGAATCCCTTTCATGGACCCAACTCTTGTCTATACTTAAGGACATCAGTAACTGAGAGTGAGGGACACTGACTAGAAAACACTGCATGCTTCAACAGTTAGCTAAGCCCTTAAAAATAAAAGAATACCAAGTGTATTCAGTGCAAAGTCATGCACGCTCTGTCTTCCATACATTCAGCTCCTGTTTAAGCCTTTAACAATTTTTAGTTGCCTAATCCTTCACTGCAAATTTCAGTTTACACCACTAGCTCCCCTTTTTGAAGGGAAAATGTTCAAACTTTTTGCTGTATTCAGAGCAGAGCGTTGGATACCTCACAACCCTATTGTTTCACCTTGTTATTACGTGTGCTTCCTTTTAACAAAGGTAACAAAGACACCAATATTCTGAGTATTAGCTTTTCAGTAGTTAACCCAACTGCTTAGGGATATCAAGGAATTAAAAACACATTAGGTAATCAACAAGTACACAACAACTGGTTTTCATATTAAATGAATAATAACATCTCCAACAGTAATTCCCTCGAATCATCACAAGATATTTCAGAACTGCAAGGCTCAGTTTTAAATGCAAACAGCTACTATGAATCATTTAACTGAAAATTGAATTATGTCTCAGTCGATTCAAAATCACTGCGAATTTAACATACCTTTGCAGCAATTCAGATTTATTCTGACACCCTTACATACACCTTGAACTAAGAGCTTTGGAAGTCTAATACAAAGTGGCAATTTTACAACACTAGGTTTCTTTAACTTCAAGTTTTGAGGTGCTCACCTTTTACTTCACAGAGAGCACAGCAAGATCGTTTCAAAAATTAATCTATATGAAGGTACCCAGAAAAACTCAGGACATTCTGGTCATTTCAAAAGGCTGGCCTGTACTCTTATTTTGTAACAGATACTATTTCTCTCTTCCTTTTAGCATGGCAGAATTTGAAAGGTCATTTACATGATGTCAGTAATACCATTTTTCCTCTTCCCTTCACAGAAGGAGGAATGTCAGAAGTATACAGCGAAGGCTTTGAAGCATGAAGAGCGTTTGCTAATACAGCTGAAGCAAACCTACTGTCAGCATCACTGTGCAAAGATGAGTAAACATGCCTACCAAATAGCATTTGGATTTTCACTGTTCACCATACCCAACTGTGCATGACTACTAAACCTGTTACATTTACTAATTTCACGGCTCAATGCTACTGTATTTTAATTAGGCTAATTTGTATTACTTATTGGTTGAAAAATATTGGGGAAAGAACTAGCTGAAGCTCTATATAAAAATGTATTAGAAATCAAGGAGTAGGAACTAGTATACAATCAAAATTACGTAAACTTATTGAAACATTGATGGAGGTCTCTCTCCAGAAAACAAGGGGGATTTCATTACTACAGATACAAACATTAATTTCTTTGAAATTATTTAAGCTTGTACACATAAAAATGACATAAGCATAAGCATTAAACACTGAGCTCCCACTTCTATTTCTTATTTTTCAAGGAGTAGTTCTGATCTCCATTTTGTCTGAAGAGTCATTACCTTATGTTGTCAACAGCTTCAAAGTAAGCAATAACACACTGAACTTTTCTACTTCATTTCAAAACTACTTCTAATTATGCAAGTCAGCATTTCATATCACACAGAGAGCTTCTGAATTGGAAGAAGTGTCATTAGGCCTTGCAGATGTGCACTTAAGACCTGAGAGAACTTCCAGTAGTATAATGCACAGTACAGAACAGAAGCACAGAATATTCTGAGTTGGAACAAACACACATTGATCAAACTTAATTTCTAGGAAGCTTTCATAGTCCTGTTTAAGTTTTCTCCTCAGAAATTTCTCTGCTTCTACACTGATAACTTGAATAACCTTTAAGAGACCTAGTTCTCCTTTTACATTAATTCTACACTAACACTTGTATGAGAAATTCATAGCAACTTATCTGATAGAAAACCTTATTTGCTAATACTTTAATAATAATTTATACTTTAATAATAATTTATTTGCAATAAAACTCAGGTAGGGATTTATAACCAAAACATCATTTCTGTAGAATACACTGCTTCGAAACTCATCTTAACCTTTTCTGATGAAATTATCAAGTCCAACTATCAAATCTTCATGAACATTTGAGCTGCTGTCACACTTCTAAAAAAGCTCCATCTTTTTTATCAACTTAGTGATTGTTAAACGCATCTCAAATGTTAAATTCTTTTCAAAAGGAAAGGCCTTGAACACAGTTCTCAGTACAGTAGAACCAGTCTGCAGAAAGGGGTACCTAGCAATCTGATATTACAGGACAACTGTGAACTGAGTCCTGCAGTACAGTATGTGTTTGTGGCTTGTCATGGCCATGCATCCTTCTAGCATGCAGTAATAATGGTCCCTACAACTTCACAGACTACTGCAAAAAAGGGATCCCACCCTCATTTCAGTTCCCATTTTTTGAATACCTGAACAGGCTAGAGAATTTGACAGAAAGAAACCAGATGATGTTATGTTATACAAGAGCAAGTGTAGAGTCTTGCACCTACGGAGGAATGACCACATGCACTGGTACAGGCTGGGGGTGAGCTGCTGGAGAGGAGCTCTGAGGAGAGGGACCTGGGTGTCCTGGTGGATGACAGATTGGCCATGAGCTAGCAGTGTGCCCTGGTGGCCAAGAAGGCCAACCGTACCCTGGGGTGCATTAAAAAGAATGTGTCCAGCAGGTCAAGGGAAGCAATCTTCCCCCTCTACTCTGCCCTGATGATGCCTCACTTGGAGTACTGTGTCCAGTTGTCAGTACAAAAAAGACAGGGATCTCCTGGAAAGAGTCCAGCGGAGGGCTACTAAGTTGATAAAGGTGGGGAAAGGCCTCATAAGGGAGGTCTCTCATAAGAGACCTAGGTCTGTTCAGCCTTGAAAAAAGAAGACTCAAAGGGGATCTGATCCATGTCTATAATTATCTAAGGAGTGGGAGGCAAAGGGATGAGGCTGGACTCTTCTCTGTGTGGTGATAGGACAATGGGAAATGGCCACAGAGTGAAGCACAGGAAGTTTCATGCTAATGGGCATAGGAATGTCTCCACAGAGAGGGAGATGGAGCACTGGCACAGGCTGCCCAGAGAGGTGGTGGAGTCTCCTCTGGAGATATTCAAGACCCACCTGGACGTCTACCTGTGCAACCTGGGCTAGGGAACCAGGGGGTTGGACTTTATGATCTCTAGAGGTCCTTTCCAACCCCTACAGTTCTGCGATTCTGTAAATACTACTGAAGTTCCCTTTCTCACTGGCAAAAAATCTTTCAATACTATTCAGCAGGTCCACAGGCTGCTGGGAGACCACTGTTATTACTCTAAGAGTGTTACATTGCTTGTACACAACAGTGCTTCACATGCATGCACTAACTTGAATATAGGTGTTGATGAGAAACAGTCTGCATACCTCAGGTTGTACATGTTTCTCATGTTTTATTGTCAGCCTAAAACTGATGTACTGGTACGTCAGGCATACATGCTGGCTACTTGTCATTTGTTGTGAGTAAGCCAGTTTACCTTGCTGAATCATTTCAGCAATCTGGACTTAAGAAACCTGGTAGATAATCCAAAACCCACTACATGCAAATGCACAGAGAGGCATCCTACAGGATTACACATAATCAGAGAATTGCAGGGGTTGGAAGGGATCTCAAGAGATCACTGAATGTAACCCCCTCATTAAAAAGGGTTCCCTACAATAGGGTTCCACAGGAAGTCATTACCAGGTTGCTCTGAGACAAGGAGACAAACATTTACGTAGCATTTCTGAAGAACAGAAAGCAATACCTCTCCAGAATTAAGACAGCAAGTACTACACTGCTACAAACATCAAGCTGGTTAAAAGCTGTGAGAGCATTTGAATTCCAAGGCACCAGAATTTGCCAATATCTTGATTTTGGTACTTGGTATCAATATCTACTGGCAGCAGGACATCAGCTTAAGCAACATAACCTGAGCCTATTTCTTTCACAAATTAAAACTCTCACTTGACCCTCTTCTACATTTGAGATGAAAAGTCTAATAAGAATAATGAAGTCTTAAGCTAGACATGGCTACTAGAAATACCAAAGTATTCCACAGTACAATTACATAACAGCTTTCACTAGTTTTAAAAATTGCTGTATTAAGGAATGCCAAAGCTGGATCACAACACACAAGAACTAATCAGCCCTGCATTAGACTACCAGAACTTTGTTCTATGAGAGCATAATCTAAATTAACTGTTCGTGCATCCCGTAGTTCACAAAATTTACAGAGAGTAAATTCGCAGAGGGTAAAGCACTGTTATTTTGCATTGTTATTTCTTATCTGGACTCCTATCCATCAATGCTTCCTCCTATGTGCAATTCTGCCACTGATTCAAATTGATGCATAGCTAGACCAGTTGGAAACCCTTCCTTATTTATTGAAGGAACAGTAAAATTTATTAGAGAAACAGTATTTTATTATTATAGTAATTGAGTTAACTTTATAAACTTTCTTATATTAAAACAACGAAGACAAACTAGTTTGATTGACTGAAGTTTTTCCTATGCGGAATTTCCTCAATAATAGCATGAAAAGTTGACTTACCTTCATTTGGTGAAGTTTTCAATTTTGTACAGATGCCCTGCACATCTCCATAGCATTCTTGTATTTTATGCAGTGCATCTGTAGCTCGAAGTTCCATAAGAGAACGGAGCTCTGCAAGAGTAACTCCAAATTCTCCATGATTAGCTTCTTTGACAGCATTTTTTACGCCACTATATGCAACCGAGTTGTTTGCCATATCACCCATCTTGTATGTAGTCCCTAGTGTCGATAATTTCCAGTAAGGAACAAGACTTCAGCTTAAAATATTTCCAAAAGTAAAATATATCCTCTGGTTACGAAGACAGTCAGGGCAGCAGACACATCACCCAAGTAAAAGACCCATTTTGGAGACATATCTTTGAGGTCGTCCCATGGTGAGCTGTGTTCCCAAAGCCAATTGACAGGCACAATCTAGGGAAAGAATAAACACACATTAAGTAATATATCACATTGCACGACAATTCTACTTTATTGAGACTACAGAACAAATTTCTGCCTAAGGACAAGTTCTATATATTTCTCATACTGTTTTTATTCAGTATTTAGCTGGCAGAGTGACAAGGCACAAAATAGATGCTTCCTGTCCCAAAATAACCTTGCATTACTGTACTCCCTAACCTCTTAGAAGAGCTGTTGTCTTCACATCTTAAATTTTGCTTGTTGCATCCCTATGGTTTGTCACCAACAGGAAACCTTTGTAAACACCTGGGAGTAAATCAGTCCCAGGGAAATGAAATATGGAATATCCGCCATGGGCAGCACACAGTAACAATACACTCAAGTCACAGATACCAAACTATCACAAAAGTACCAGAAAAGTCTTAGAGTTCAAGATGAACACACACAGGAGACCTAGGTCTTAACATATTTTCACACCCATGCAGTTTTAGCACCCCATTCCAGCCCATTTCATCACAACTCAGACCTCACACAGAATCTTCATTTTATTCTTCGAACAGAGGAAAAAAAAGAAAGAAAAAAAAGACAATGTCTAAAAAAGGGATATGAGAGACTAAGGTCAGCTCCTCCCGTTAACACCAACCCACAGGATTTGACCTGCATAGGCATCCTATATTTGTAATCTCCTGCTCAGTTGACACTTTCTGCATATACACATGCATCCATTTAACAGAAGAGTGAACCCACAAAATCTTCATGCCTATATAAAGATCTGCACGCAGAAGACAGGAGCCTTATCATGTAGGCCAGCTCTAACAACTTAACAGGTCAAGGTGAGAACAAGTTTCTATAAGATATCAGAGTTCCTCAGATGGAAAATAACTTGGGCACTTCCAGGTCAACAAGACCCCAAGGTGCCACACACCCATTTGTCTAACACACCACCACCTGCCCGCCCCTCCCCCAACCAGGCCACAAGAAGTATTTAAATTTAGTCAACCTCATCTAGAAATTCTGCTACCGTTGCAGCAAATACTAATTCTATCATGGACTCATTCATTAGCAAAGAGTCACAAAGGAAAAGGCTCAGGCTACTGTCCTGCCAGGTCAGAAAATCACTTGGCTTAGCCATGGCAAAATCTACAAATAAACGCATAATTACCTGAAATGTGTTAAGAAAGTCTCAGTTCTCTGCTCCAGAAATAATCAGCTGCATCCATATCTGACCCACCGTTTTGAACACCTAGTCATGGTACTGCGTTTGCACTGAAGACAACCACTGATACAGACACAAGAGTGAAAACGTCATCACTATAGCTGTTCATCTGGTCCTATGGCTAGAAAACCCTGAGAAAATGGTAAGCTATGGCTGTTTTCCAGTGAGAGAGAAAAAGCACAAAACAATATTTATATTCATAAAATTTCTGTGTCCTATACAACCAAGGTTACTAACAAGAATTACATGTTACACTTCGATAGCTTTCTTCATGGCAGTTGCAAAAATCTCAGAAACCAACAACATATGACAATAGTTTAAGAGCTCGTGTCAATGGCATTAACCCATGTGCTAGGATGAAGCGATCCCATAAGGGAAGGAGCTCATGCAAATCATGTATGAAAGAACGCTCTTTAAAGGCACAATCCACCTTCATTTAACCACCAAGTTAATTGGCAGTTAAACAGCCACCAGTTGTTGGCCAAATGGCACCTCCTATCAACTGGCACCTGGTCACAAGTTGCAACGGTGTAAAAAGAAACAGATCGTGCACATGAGTTCCTATAGATACGGAAAAGATTCAATTGCTAATAATCAAAGAACAGACAAAACAGAATGCCAACAAGTAACTGTAGTCAAAATTAATTCAAATATAATTAAGACTGACCAGAAAAGATCAATTCAAGATTCTAACTGTACATAGCACCTCAGGCCCAAATAAGTCCCAAATTCAGTCACAGATGTGAAGTTAGAAAAGCTACAGCTTTAATCACTGCTAACTCACCACTGAAAAGCTATGTGATGGCGTTCTAAGCTGTACCAATGCTTGTCTTCATGCAAAGCTGTGAGCAGGGCAGTAACATCACTTAGTAACTCATACTGCACTTCACACTCCAGCCCAAGCATTTTTGTGTCACCTAGATTCATTTCCACTAAGGCATAATACCCTAGAGATTACCTACTGCTAACAGTTTATACTGAAAGCACTCTCCATATGCTCTGGTGTCCTAACATATCAAGAGATCTTTAGGGTTCACAGACATCTTCAAGAACCTTACACTGATACAAAAGCAATTCTGCAGATCAGATGTAGTAACGCTTCAGACTATTCTGTATGTCCCAGTTCAGAAATAACTGTGGAAAATTCAGAGGAATAGTGGCAAAGGCTCTTTAAATTCTGAATTCTAAGCAAGAGCAGTTTTGATCCAAATCATAAAAAAAACTTTACTAAACATCAACACTTTTTACACCAAATCAGATCCAAATCAATCTGCCCCAGGAGCTACACTTTTTTTTGCCAAACATTTCAACAGTGTAAAAGCACAAGTTCAAAATGGATGTGCATCTTGACCTAGTTTATCTGTTGTCTTCTACTGAAATATATAACTACAAATTTCTTTAAGAAATACCTTTAAAGTGAAACGTTGCAATATTTAATCATTTCCTGTTACGCCAAGTCCCAACAGCCAGCTGCGGTAACAAAAAAGTGCCAATGTATAAGGAAGCTGTAAACACTGAAATTCTAATATTAGATAAGAAAGTTTATTCTTTAAAGCAAACAGGTCATCTAGTAATATTTCTTCCTCCCAGCACTCCACTATTTTCTTGGCTTTGATCAGTGTTCCAGTTCTGAAGTCCACTCCTCCAGCGGCCATTTGAAATCAGGTAACAGTTACCACGTCTACCAGTTGCTCACACACCACTCCATGAATTGCAGTTTATTAGAAGTTTAAATTCAGCTGAAGATACACAAGTGTCCAGATTAAAGCTGCGTATCAGATGATTGAGAGAGAGAAGTCGGCCTGCTATTTGGCACATCCTGTTTAATACTAGCAGCAACTTTAAAGCTACTGTATGTCAAATTCAAGAGACAAGAAATGCTGTACTGCAAAGGCACCTGATGCTACCGTGATAGGCAGGTCTTTGTGAAAAGACACTGCTGTTCCATGACGGTGACAGCATCATGGCTGTCTGCCAGAAGCACTGCATCAAACTGATACTGAACAGCCAACTGTGTTTTGTTACCTGGTGAAGAGGATAATTCCAAATAATGGCATCGAAGATTAGCTGTTCCTAGCAGTGTAAAAATTCAATCACTTCATGAGTCTATAGTTTAAAAAGAAAATGCCTAAGTCAAATACATACACATATACCACGTCATGGCAAGTCTACACATTACAACTCTGCCCAGTGCCACCAGCACATATTGTGTGGACCAAGCTGGAAGAAACTGCAGTGTTTCTTGCAGATATTTTATACTACTATAAACAAAAAGCTCTTGGTTTTCTATTACCTGAAAAAAATACAGCTGCTATTGAGACAACCCTGAACGCTAATCATGCTTCAAAAAGGGTCTCCAGAAATAGCCCTTCAGAGACATAAGTAAGACTAAGCCCTTTATTTGGAAGCAAGCTATAATCCTCCTTCTACACTGGTTAAAATTAGGACTACCTTGAAGCAATAGTTTGAAGTGGCAACAAAATCAAATGTGAACAGGAGAGGTCAAAGGTGGCACAATTACTATTGCCCAAATGCACAAGAATACACCAACAAAGAACAACCTAAGCCTTTTCTATTATTCGATTTGTGTTTACTACTGGCTTCACTAAGGAGTCACCAATCAGCAGGAAACCTTTTAACATGAATTAAGAAAATTAAATCTTAAATAGCCAAAGAACTCTTGGTCTTTCGGTGCCAAAACTTCAACCATTACATATCCTGTAATTCTCAATTTATTCATCTGGTTGAACACTATGCTTTCAGATTTTAAGTATTAGCTGGCACTAGCATTTGACCTTCAGCAACACACTAAAGCTGGTTGCTGTAATATAGGAAAAGGCTTGCAAAGTGATTATCTCAGGAAAGCCTTTGTTTAATCTAATTAGTTCAATGAAGACCAGACAGATCTACATACCAAGAGGCTGCAGTGCTAAGAACTGTGCCCATATGTTTCAGTTGTCATGCCATTTTAATCTGTTTTAAAGTTTAAAAAAACAGCTTTGACACGCTGAAAAATCTAATACGCCTTAGCTTACATTAGGTTGAATTCCATGGAACTGGGTATGTTCCATAGCCTCAAGCTATCACATGACTTTTTTCTTAGGAAAAAAAGTCATCCATAATATTATTGTACTGGAAAGTAACAGTGATAAATTGACCTGGAGAATATGCTAAAAATGCCAAGCTCCTCGCTCTGAAGGGTGGTTTTCTTAACTTTAAAGAGTTACCTCTATTAGAAGGCTACAGAAACTCCTCACTTGTTTCATAGTAAATGCATGCATAAAACACAAAGCTCATAGAACACTGTGTGTATTTTCAAGTCATGATCCCACAAGTCAAAACATGCTCAACTGAAGGGAGTCGATGAGTAAGGAGTCAAATCACTTCACCGCACACTGCTGCTGCTGCTTTACTGTAGACATCTCAGAGCCTGGCTTTCAAAGGGGCAGATGCAAGTAGATGGAAGACCTAAGGTGAATGCACTTATAGTGGAAGATGATCACAACAGGTAGCTTGTAAATAAATTGCCTTTCAGCCCCATATTTGCCCAGCAGTGTTGTAGCAACAAGTTTTGTTTCTTACAAAAATTGCGTTCTAAGCTGTAAATTAATCAAGAATCATTAATTTTGCCAAGTTTTCAAAGCCAAATGTTGTTTTGCTCTGAAGCTTAATCCTAGGAGGCAGATGTACTTTGCAGAAATAAAACTAGCTGCTGTTCCAGACTGCAATGGATGCACACACTACTGTTAGCCACATTTACCAATGGCTGATGGCTACCAGGATCACCGCTTCTGTAACAGCAACGTCATCTAATACATTTTTCCTTCCTTTAAGACCCCACACTATTCCTTTTTGAAACGATGCCTAACAAATGAGGATTTCAGTAGTCTGATGCTGTCCA
Organism: Cyrtonyx montezumae; assembly: GCF_038088225.1. NCBI lineage: Eukaryota > Metazoa > Chordata > Aves > Galliformes > Odontophoridae > Cyrtonyx > Cyrtonyx montezumae. The sequence continues at coordinate 118,756,308 of NW_027072034.1, read as the reverse complement.
TTCAGCTGTGCAAACTGGCAACGTTCACGCAAAGGATTCCCAGGTTGTTCCATTCCTCAGAAGCAGTCAGGGAAATTTCAAACAGACTAAAAGGTGAGTTATTAGGCAACTAATGATAGATTTTGATTCATCTGCCATACACATCAGGCTGCTGAAAAGCTTTCCTTTGTATTCACGGTCACGCTTAGCATGAAGGAGGTGGTGATGTTCTTCTCTGAAGATCTTACTCTGCAGTCAGCAAGCATGGTTTCATACCGTCAGCCAACACCCTCACTGCCATGGCCCTTCCAAGCCCTGACACTCACTCACAAAGCAAGTCATCTCTGACTGCAAAGACAGCTGGATTACGAAACTAGATTGGAAAATGCATTCCAGAGAAGTCTCTGAGTAGAAAAACTGTTTTATCGAAATTTTTATCTAAACCACTAGCTTTCTGAAAGTATTTTGAATTCAGTGAAAGAACTAAACAGATGTAAGAAGAGACTGATCAAACAGCAGAAAAAGAGCAACTGACTGATATGTACTGGAAAGTCCTCAAGAATAAAATCCATGCCATCGTTAGCCTGTCAAATCACCAAAACCATCAAGCATTCCAGGTACTTAAAATACTATGTTTTCTCGTTTTTCTACTTCATCTTACAATGCCGGATTAACCACAAGAAGTCAAACTTCTTCACCCACTGGCAACACTTCATGCCACTAACACATGCTTAAATGCTTTTCTGGAAACAAAAGTTACTCATTCTAAATCTCCATCAACAGAGCAATGTCAAGGGGCCTTCTGCAGCCCCTAACCCTGACCAACATTCCAAGGGCTTTTTCCCTTTTCCACCCACAGGCCCTGAAGCTACCTTTCTCTGTACTGCCTTTTACACATCTCAGCTTCTTTTTGTTTAGCAGTGACAACAAAAACTAAAGCAAAAAGCCTACATTTGACAAGAGTACTTAGAATGCCAAGTAATTCCACTGTTAAGACTATAATCCCACAGGAAAATTTTTAACATCAAGATGTAACTGTCTCCCATTAGGCATTATTTCTAGTGTGCTCAAGTACCTAGAATCTAGCTTCCTCAGATAATTTCAGACGAGCCTAGCTGCCAAAATTCGGACTGAGGCAGCAGATGGCTGAAGCCAAACCTGGAATATCACAAGGATCTTATTTAGTGCTGCTTAAAATTATTATTTTTTAAGAGTTTCCTTGCCTAATGCCCAATCTCTTTACAATTCCTCAGATCCATTGGGCCCTGAATAGATGACTGAGGATTTAAATGTTTCTTAATCCTGCACAGTTCAGGCTGAAAATGTTTATTCAGGATAATAGTGCTGTCACACACAAGAACAACTTTAAATATAACCCTAAAACTATGAGGGGGTGGCTGCAGGGAAAGTCATTCCTTGACAAATATTCACATTAATAAATTCACCACACTTTTCCATGTTTATCAAAACACGGCTGACAGAAGTTATAGCACAAGAAACAAGTTTTATTGGAGGGAAAGAAAAAGAGAGAAAGTAACACATGACTTCCTGCTAATTAAGATTATACATCATTAGATTACAGAGCTTGGTTGCATTCCCAAATTGCAAGATGCATTCCAGTCACAAAACCTGTCAGGCATGTGTTAAATGAGGCGTATCCTGAGTCCATGACATTGCTACATGCAGCCAAGTTTCAAGTAAAAGGAAAGTGAGACAGCAACTGCGCCAAACTCCATCCAACAGAACTGGAATTGGAGTCCTGGATTTTAGTTACTTACTGTATTTAAAGCTTAGCTCATGATTGAACCAGTTGGATGTGTTTCTTACATTCTGACAATAATTACAACTCGGCAAAACAGGCACTGAATTCCTCATAAGTTATCTGCACTGCTATATTACTTGTCTTGGGAAATTTTCTAGTAAAATGAACAAACTTTTCTTCACCCAACAAATTCTTTAATTATTGCTGCATCTAAAACATTTTCCAATATATTCTGAGCTAAACAATTCTGATGTTACTTCTATATTTACTTTCTTCCCTTAGTAGTACACATGCATACATCTGTAATTGCTTTATTCAGTCTGAGCTATGATTTTCTTCCCCTCCCTTAAGACAGCCAATAGTAAAGGTGAACATTTCTTTGCTCTAAAGCTTAGGTCAGCTTGAAAAAGTTTCTAATACTGGAAATGACCACTGTTCATTTCAGAGCACGATGCATCCATTTAAGTAAAAACATCAGCAAATTAAAATTTATGTCACATTTCAGCCAGAATAAGAGTGATTTCATCCCAATATGAACACCCTCCTTTTAAAAAGTTATATATTCTTTTATGTTAATATTTTCTTCAGCAGAGCTGGTTTTGATCATAACCAGCTGATAGAGAAGAAATATCAACAGCCCTGAGCTAGGTTGCATTTAGTCAGAGGGCAAAAAAACTTTAATATTTCTATATTTAGAAAATACAGAGCTGCACTTCAGATTACAGGAAATAATTATGCCTAATGAGATTAAACCTGTAAACACTTCTATAATGTCATTCTGGGTATCACTGATTCCTTTCAAATAGGGTAGTATCACAGAATCATAGGGGTTGGAAGGGACCTCAAGAGATCATCAAGTCCAACCCCCCTGCCAAAGCAGTTCCCTACACTAGGTCACACAGGTAGGCGTCCAGGCGGGTCTTGAATATCTCCAGAGAAGGAGATTTCACAACCCCCCTGTGCAGCTGTGCCACTGCTCCGTCACCCTCACCATGAAGAAGTTCTTGTGCACATTCGTGCGGAACCTCCTGTGCTGCAGTTTCTGTCCGTTCCCCCTTGTCCTGTCTCCACACACTGCTGAAAAGAGTCTGGCCTCGCCACTTTGTCCCCCACACCTCAGATATTTATAAACCTGGATCAGGTCCCCTCTCAGTCTTCTTTTCTCAAGGCTAAAGAGAACCAGTTCACTCAAGCCTTTCTTCATAGGGGAGATCTTCCAGGCCCTTCATCATCTTTGTGGCCCTCCGCTGGACTCCTTCCAAGAGATTTTTTTATACTGATTAAAGAGATTTTTTATTTTTTATTCCAAGAGATTTTTTATACCCAGTCTTAGTTCATAAGTTCATAAGTTCATAAGTTCATAAGGTTGGAAAGGACCTATAAGATCATCTAGTCCAACCATCCTCCTATCACTATCTCTACCCAACTACTAAATTAAGTCCTTATTTATACTGGGGAGCCCAGAACTGGACACAGTACTCCAGATGAGGCCTCACCAGGGCAGAGCAGAGGGGGAGGATCACCTCCCTTGACCTGCTCGCCACGCTTTTTTTAAATGCATCCCAGTACAGGTACTTTGGAATAATCTGAAGCTTCTTTTGCTAACTTGGACTAACACTGCTGTGTAGAAAGAGTACTAATAAATACTTCATAAGATAACTGAGTTGTAAGAACAATGCACAAACAGTCAAATTTCTGTGGCAAATCATCCATTCATCATCCTCAAATTTATCATCCCCCCCTTGCCCAGTGATGGTTTGTAACTAATGAAAGACAAACCAAACATGCCATAAGAGCTGGGATAACCCCAAAGAGCACTAATGCCATTTGTTTTGCTCTTGTGCTTAAGGAGCTTCCTTCTTATCCCATAACGTTCAAGAGCTTTCATCTTTGAAATTTTCTGAACAGTCCTTTGGAAATAAGAACACTGTTAAACCTTACCCTCACTCTCAAAGCCTTACTCCTTGAAAAATCTATAACCTGAAAGCTACACTAGCTTCCCCTGCATGCCATATTAATCCCTCCCAGCCAGAAATACACCAAGAAAACTGGCTGAAGAGTTGTGAGAGAATCATTTTCAAAAACTGCTACTGCATTTGCCATTCCTAAAGTTCGTTAAATCAACTGTAGAACAATTATGACTTTTATGTAGTTCTTCTGCAGTTACTCACAAGTTTCTTGCTCCTGGTGGTGGTGTTTTGTTTTCTCCAGATTTTTCTTTTCTTTATTGTTTACCTTTTTTTTTTTTTTTTTTTTTCCTGAGAATCTACTCTATTTGAATGAGATAATGTATTTTTCGGCTTTGCATAAGCAAAGCTGTGGAAACTTTGCAAACTTCATTATGGTAACACTGAGCAACACGACAATTACTGGTCCACCACCAAAAACAAGGCAGTAAATATTCTTGGCAGAGTTCACTTCTTCAACATGGGCAACTGTTAGTAGCACTGTTAGTAGGAGGGATGCACAAAGCTACAGTTCCCATCAGAACAACTTGTAGGGGCTAACAACCTGAGACCATCCTCAGATGACCAATAGCATAGCTGTGCTACAGCACTGGGGCTAAATCTTATATCCAGAGGCAGCTCTTCTTTGACACTAAAAGCACAACAGACTTTCACCTGCTGATGTTATTTATTTCTGCTACCTTTATCTTTTTGCACGGGGAAAAGCTATCAACGTTAACCGTCAACACCACTAATGTTACTCCTTCACAACACCTCTCAGCCACTGAGTCAGTGCCTTGTTTTCTGTCCTGCACCAAGTCCAACTTCCATGGGACATCCAGCACTTCAAGCAGTTTTATCACCTCTTCCTTTACTAAGTCATTCTCTTGACCTGTTCCTGGAGATCTTCAAGGCCAGGTTGGATGGGGCCCTGTGCAACCTGATCTAGTACTTGATCTAGCACTTGGCAGCCTTTAATGTGGCATAGGAGGTTGGAATTAGATGATATCTTTGAGGTGCCTTTCAACAGAAGCCACTCTATGATTTTCTGCTACTCTTCTCCACATTAGTGCCACCCACCCACCACTTCCTTGATCAAGAGCAATTTTTTTTTTTTTGGCAGCAAAAGTATCATCTCCTGTGGACACAAAGAGCTAGAAAGCACTATACATGTTCCCAGCCTCCAGTTTCAAATTTTGACTTTAGGCATACAATTTTCTGTGGTTTAAATCTGGGGTACTTGCAGAATAATAACAATAATAATAATAATAATAATAAAGACATTTTCCACAGCCAAAAATAAAGTAAAAAAACTTTAAATATCAGATTTTATGCTACTAGATGAACAAGTTGCAGGATAAGATGCTCCAAAAGATTTTCCCCAAGATTACTTATTTGTATCAGTCCTAAAGGCCATGTGGATACAGTAAACTTAAGGGACTTTCAGATACTGTTGGGAGCATCTTCACAGAACTATTATGTTGCTGCTATCTTTAAGATACAATTTATCTCCATTAAAGAAAAGGCCTATTTTCCCTCTGTCATTTCAGGTAAGCAACATGCCACCAAACAAATCACATTATATATCTCTTTTCTACCATGGCCAGACACTGTTGAACAGTGAACAGCTGATTTACCACACTGTCAAACAGCAACTCATATAGATTTAGTCAACTAAACACCAAAGAGCAAGCAATCATATGAGGTGTCTGTTTAGCTCCAGTACAATCCTTATTCCATCAAGCAGGGAAATGTCATACCTCAAAAACCTTAACAACCAGCTGGGCCTCACCCCATACTGCATACTGCTGTGTGCACCAAAATGTACGAGTTACACAAAACTAGACGGAAGACATGAGGTGCAGCTGAGATCCCTCGATTTGCTCAGCACAGAAGCAAAGGAGCTGAGGGGAGGCCTGATGATAGCTGCAACTCTCACAGGGAATGGAGGGGCAGTGCTGAGCTCTGCTCTCTGTGACAGCGACCAGATCCAAGGAAACAGCACGGAGCTGTGTCAGGGGAAAGGCAGGGTTGGGTGTTAGGAGAAGATTCTTCACCAGAGGGTGCTCAGGACTGGAAGAGGCTCCCCAGGGCAATGGTCACGGCACCGAGCTGCAGGAGTTCAAGAAGCTGCTGGACAATGCTCTCAGACATATGGCCTGATGTTTGGGTGGTCTTGTTTTAAGCCAGGAATTGGAGTCGATGATCTTTGTGGGTCCTTTCCAACTCAGAATATTCTATAATCCCATGGAATCAACAATTCCAAAAATATCCTGTGGTCATGGATCACTGAAAATTCAAAATAAACCTACTCTTCAGGTCTGTTCCTTCTGAGATGCCTGGTAGACAAGATGTAAATTCCTAAAAGATAACCTGAAGACTGTTAATGTCAGTCCAGTTTTCCTCTTTTCTCTGTGGGAGAGTTGGAAAGTCTTAAAGATCACTGCAGTCAGTATGTATACAGGTTGTACATGAGGTACCTTGACAACTGATCAGAAATCAGATGATTTAGCATAAATTTCATTTTTTTTACTGATATATGTTTTTGAAGAGTTGCATCATGTAATTGTGTCCATCACAAAAACTTTCTTGCTCCCAGAATCCGGGAATACACGTGAGAGCTGTTTGCTACTCCCCACTTTTTGACTTAATCCCTGTGGATCTCTTCTAATTTGGGATGTTCTAGGAACCTATGGTAGTGTTGAGGTCTGGACAGTCATCTCCCTCCCTCCCCTGAAGCACAAGGCTTTCAGGAATAACACAGAGAAGCAGCATGCTCTCAGTGCCTACTGCTTAGCTACTGCTGGATGCACATACTGAGGCATCAGTCTCATGCTAAGGCAGTTCTGAACCCCCAGCAGTAACTCCACAGGGTTAGTTCAATACTGGTAATATTGCTCTTATCAAAAGAGAACGTTTGAATCAGGAGACTACTGCGATTAGTTCAGCTGCAGCTTATCCCAAGGACCAAGAGCCTATCCATCTAGATAAAGGCTACAGATCATCACTGACTCAGCTGCGTCAGACCTGTTTTTCTTTCTAACAGACAGCTAGTTCCCACAAGTGTTTATTTTACAGCAGTGCACAGTCATGTTCTTCAGCTTTTCCAGTCAGTTTGTTTCCAGCAATAGCACAGAGCTTCTCTGAAGCAAGGGAATCGCAAAGCTACAGCATCAGCTTCTTGACTTAATAGACTTACTTCTATCAACCAGCAACAATTACACCTTAGACCAACTCCAGCTGGCCGTTGTGAAAGGCACAAATTCTTCCAAGAATCAATATTTCCATGCCCAGCTTATGGCTTTCAATTCACTTCCTCAGAGTAAGTGTAATTCCAAGTCTGACTGCAACACACTTGAGTTCAGCCTGTTTCTTCCCCCTTGCAACCAGCCTGGTCTCACAGAGCAGCTCTGGCAAGCTGGAAGCTAAATTACATTTTTATCTAACCCTTGCAGCTACTATTTCCCTTACTACAGGGAGCAGGTGCTGAGAAACCAAGCACCTTCAGCACCCAATGAGACTCAGGAAAACAACAGTTTCCCCACTGGAGGATAGTGACTGAGAAGCTCATTCAAGGTATTACAAAACAAGAATGATATAGCACCTCAAAACAGAAGTTACCATGAGTTGACATAAGCTCCTGCAGTTAGCAATTTGGTCACTCTATACGTAATTTTAACAGAAGCAGGTATGTCTCCCTGCAAGCAGCCTGCTGCCTTCCTCCTCTGACACATCTGAAAGCTTTTCTAATTAAGAATCATTCTAGTAATATTTCCAAATGAACTACCCAAGGTAGATAATATTTTAGGGAGAAAAATAAGCACGAAGTCTCCAAGACTTCACAAGACATTTGCAAACTTTGTCAGTTAACTTAAGGCAAGCCAGCAAACCGGTTAGAAAGAACAAAAGCTTCTTACTGAGGAGTTCCACACACTGGTAAGGCTATGTTATGATTTAGGTCACTTAAGTTAAGTGAATATTCAGTTCTGTATACTGCATCGAGCAAGTTTGGAAGCTAAATTTTAGAGAAACCCCTAATTTCTCTCTAGTTTCAATATTTCACAACATTGCTGCATTCTCCCTTTCTGAAGGAAAGGGATACTTTTAGAACAGAAGTAGTCTATGCCAACTTACACATGTTTCTAAGCACAACTTTAAACAATGCCTCCAGCCCATTGTCAGAATATCGGTGTTTACACTGAATGTTTACTTGCTTCCTTGTATGTTGCAGCTGTAGATTCAATACAGAAACTGGCAGGCAAGTCTCTAACAACCTAAGCCTATTAACTGGCAAGTTGATTTTAAGTGTGATTTAGCCCTAAGGGACACAGATTTTTGCACGTCTCCATTCCTACCATTAAAATTCCTATCTACACAAAACAGCATGAAATTGAGGGTTTTTTTTGTCCGTGGGTGAAAAAAATATATCTTATTTTGCTGGTAATTTGAGCACAAATCCAAGCAGTTATCCATGTAAAACTACTGTGCAATGTTATCAGGCAGCATTACTGCCAGAATCCAAGTTCAAACTAAGTGTAAAGGAACAAGATGTGAGACGGTTACATAGCTGTCTGTCAAAGCCAGAAGCTAGTTTGAGGCATGTTGCCTCATGTATGTAATTAACACAGACCAGCTTGAGACAGCTTTCTTCCTTAAAACTCAAAAAGCAGGTGCTTACTAAAACACTACTTCTTTTGTTGAGAAACAATTATTAAAATAGGACATTAGCTGTCAAAAGCATTTTTCACTGAGAAACTGTTTTCAAGTACTTAACTACCTCCCAAGTAAAACTGCTCAAAGAAAGCCTAAACAAAGCTATTTTAGGCTATTTTATTATTTGAAGCTATTTTGAGAAGTTTCAGATACCACCAATTTAGGGAGTCAAAACTAAATTAGGCCTTCCTAGAAAATGAAGCATTTCCCTGAGCACTGAGAACTCACAGCTGTTCTTGCCTGACAAGATTTGGGTTTAAAGCAAGCATTATAAAATCAAAATTTACAGCCTCTATTAAGCGGGTCAGCAAGTTGTGGTTTACTTGCTAATGTGAACGTTATTAAAACACATATTTGTTTATTAAAACAAAAATGATTCAGCATGCTCATGAAACTAAATTCTGACCATAAGGAAATATTCTTGTCACAGGGCTGAACTCTAGGACCTCAACCTATGAAAGCATGTCCAAATGGAAAAACTGGAAGAGTGGGATATATGGTAGGGTGAGCAGTTACTAACAGAGAAAGAGAGCTGTTCTAGCTTCTGTGTGAAAATCTAAGCAATTGCCTGCTGTCACAGAGCCACACAGCCACTTTCAGGTACAGCAGTGCCTAAAGCTACCTGCAGATACAGCCTCGGGTATATTAAAAGAAACATCTAACAGGAAGAGACAGAGTGCTTGACTAAAATGAATTCTTAAATAAGGTTTGCATGGTAATCTCACAGCTCTGAAAAAATTGACAGTCATGAATTTTACTACCAAATGCCTGGACAAAAGACTCTGCTTTCCAGGAAACGCACCTTGCAGGCATGAAAAGCCCAAGTACATCCTCAGGCTTAGCAATAAGAAGCCAGGCTCTCTGCATCATAAGGCTCAGGGGTTCTTGTTCAGAGATATCCTCAATTAACAAATGTTAAAAGGCAATCTAGCTCATTATTCTGTAGTTCCCAGACCTCTCACTGACCAAGTTGGCATGGAAGGCCTCTGAAACTGTTATATCATCCCCAAACTCCAGAAAGCAGAAAGACTGTATGACACAGTAACAGTACCAAAAAGAAAACAGAACAGAACGGACCAACATGTAAAGATGTTCGTTCAATTTCAAGAGCAGTTGCTTTGCTTGTATATATCAAAACCTTGTTCAAGGCCTGAACTTCTTCCACCCTGGCTAAGAACTCTGTTTTGTTTAAATATCTCAACTTCTCTTTGCATATGAAGAAACAGACTGAGAATAAGCATATACAGAGCACTGTACTTTATTGAAAGATTAAGTTGTCTCTAATCCCACAACAGGCTTCCAGATATTATTTCCACATGTACACATAGTGTAAAATAACTATAAAAGAGAACTCCAAAACTAGAGCTCAGATGCATGCATTCTTGTATACATGTTTAATACTTTGGCTTGGCTAGCCCGATCCAGTCAATGACAAACAAAAACAGAGCACACTACAATTACAAAGGTATATACAACACCAGTGTTTACCATTATAGCAGGAGATAGCATCTGAGACACCTGGTTACCTTTCAGTAACTATTTGTTGACCCATTTTTCAGGAAAACCCCTCTTGCATTCTGCAACCTGTTTTTAAGTCAGCATTTCACTTACGCCTCTTCAAGAGGTACTGCTCTGCTATTTAGTCTCAAGAAAGTTATTTTTGCAGAGCCAGCAGAGGGAGTACAGACCTCATTTTACTTACCAGCTGTGGAAGAAATACCTTGTGTGAAAGCAATAAAAGAACTGCACCTGCAAACATTACACAATTGGTTTAAAAACAAGCCAAGAACAACTTCTGGCTTTCACATCAGTAGTGAGCAGAGCAAGCAATTTGTTTTCCATCCCGCATCTCAAAGATCTGCATCTGACCATTATGTCAGGAGCAACTCTAACAGCAATAACAATTACCAAAAGCCTGATGGTTTAATACGTCAAACAAACAAACAAAAACAGGAAAACAAATACACAGCTACAATTTAAACTGGTAAACAGCATGGATTCTTCCATTTCTCATTTGCAGAAAGGCTAAACCCCACTGGTGGGTCACATCTTAAAAAGCAGCTCACTTGAACTTCCAAGAGCTGAGATACTTGAAGCTCAAGACAACTAACAAGCAGAGAAGTCAAGAAGGTAGGGCACACACTAGATCAGGACAGAAACACAAGAGGCTCAGCCTTTCTGCTGGGTTCCCAAATGTACACATACAATCACAAATCTGGTTTTCCACACCCTCTGAAGCAAAAGCTCTGCTTCTCTATTTAGCATTTTGATTGACCAGCCTGCTGTGGAGTTGGCAATTATAACTGAATGGAGTTGACACAGCACTGCCTGTGACAAGGGCCTGAAAGAGGAATAGGCTTTTAGATTGATAACTTTTTGCCATCTTGTGAGCTCTAGGCTACTCTTAAGCACTTACAATAAATAAATAAATGCACTAAGGTACCCACTCAAAGAAAAGGCAAATCTCAATCCTTTCAAGCTTCACATCAAGTTTAAAAACCTTTGACAGCTTCAATCATTAGATCCTTAATCACTACCACTACCTTGCTAAGAAAAATGTCCCTAAAGCGATGGAATTAAGCACTCACTCTAGGTTTAAAAAATAAGAGAAACATACTTCGATAATTTAGATGGCTGCTCCTGCTCCCCACTTAGTACAGGAAAGTAGCTTAATTTTACCATTTTAGATTTGTTAAATGAGTTAGTCAGAGTGGGCCGAACAGGTTCCTGTCTTGCAGATCTTATGCTTAAAGGTCATACAGCTACAGTTTCTCCCTTGCATAGAGGAAGACCACACTGTAGTTTTACTTTTGATATACAGGACTGAAGCACCACTTCACTTCTGCTCGCATTGTCCTCTTCTCAGAACCATGGAAAGGATACACATTACACTTTATGCAGAACAACAAAAGCATGAAAAATCCTGCTTCTTCTGCCACAAGATGATATATAAGGATCGAGATGCATCCCATCCACTCTGATCATTCTGCCAATCCCCAAATTATTGTCTCTTGCGAAAGCACTTAAGTTTCTAGAGAAGCCCATTTCAAGAGAAGTTTGATTTCATACAGGAAAAATGTAGTTTTCAGGCAGACCGGTTATCTAACCAGGCTCACTGCACCAACAGGGTAGCACCAGTACCAGCTCAAAACAGGAGACAAAACTACATAAAGCCTGCTTGAGTCAAGCTAACGAGAAACCATGCTCTCAGGAAAGATGCATTTTTCAAAAGACATTGCTGAATTTATAAAGCTGAGAAGCCAGACAGGTGCTGTAACCAAGATTAATGCCAGGAATTTACATTCATGTAGCAACTTATCTGTTGAATATGATGCCAGAAATGTAGTTCATCCTGCAACTGGTGTCTCACTAAGCTCACAAGTAATACCATCATAATATTCAGTATCTTAAAGAAAAAAATAATAGAAAAGGCATAACTTGATGGAACAAAGAACTGTTTCACTGACAGCAATACGTACTTTACCTCAGGCTTCTGCATTACTTCTAAAAGGACCCAGAGGCAGCACATCTTTGTGTTTAAAATGCCTTTTATATTTTTAGCAACTTAGACTGGCCTTCTAATCAGTAACTTACAACACAATTCATTTATGAAATACGTGGGTAGGAAAAAAAAAAAGCACTGAAACTCTCCTTAAAACACTGGAATGCACAGACTGCTTTCTTCTTGGATACCTCTCTATGGCAAATTCCAACAACTATATGTAAGTATATGTAAAGTATCAGTGAAGGTCTTCTGTTATCTCCATTTTTAACTGGTTAAGCTTAACACCTTCTGCACATTCCTGCACAATTACTGATTCCAGTATTAATGCCTCCCTAAAATTTTGTACTTACATAATTAGTAATAGCACACAGCAGAAAGAACTACTTTTTAAAAAACAGTTCTAGTTTTATTCTTCATCCCACGTTCCTTTTACCAAACGCAGAGCTGCACTAACACTTGTCATTTGAATTACACAGGTTAAAAGTCTACATTCTTACCATCGTGCGTGAAATCCACCTGACCAAATGGCAATGCTAAGGTTTGCACCATAGGCTTTTTTGTTCCCTATATTAAATAGGAAAAAGATTTAGAACTCCTGCCAAAAGATCAAATTCAGCTGTCTAGGACACAATCTAAAACAGTCGCATGAACCTCATCTCAGCAGTACTTAGGTCTCTTCAGTAGCAGAAGAGGTCTGGAGTGACTAGTTTCAGTTTTTGAAGTGGTTATGCAAGAGGCAAGGATTGCACTACCAATGCTAACAGCACAAATTAGCATATCGAGCAGATACATTACCATGTAAAAGCAGGCACATGCAAGAGTGAGGATGTGGTTTCACAGCTAGTTTAGGAATATCCGAACTCAGCCTGCTGCCAGAAGGTGTAGCCCTGTGCCCTGGCTTGTGCAGGCACTAACGCTCACCTGACTACAAGGTCAGGGAACAGACCTAGATGAGAATTAGTGACAAGAAGACAGAAGCAATGCATGTGGCTCCTTCTGAAGGTCAATGGGCTGGCAGGGGCTGCCCCTCCCATGGGCAGCACAAGTTTCAGTAGCACAAGCCAACCACTGAAGCTTTTTTCTTCACCAACATGCTCATCTCTGGCCAAAACAAATAAAGTCTGGATGCACCTTCTTTACAACATCTCAGAAAAGAGCACAACACTAAAATGCCTTTCATCCTCCTCCTCTCAAGCAGCACAGTTGGTTTGCTCAGCCTGTCTTAAGTGACCATCTCCTAACTTCTTTTTGTCACACACACGTAAAACAGAACATCTCAAATGCTGCCTGGAGAACACATGTTTTCTCTTGAACCACAGACCATGGTCTGGCTAATGCTGCTCTAGGTGGGTTACACCTCACCAGCACTCTGCCAACTCCACACCCACTTGTTTATGGCAAGATCACATAGCGGTTTGGGTTGAAAGGAATTGTAAAGCTCATCTAGTTCCAATCCCTGGGGGCAGGGATGCCACCCACTAGATCAGGTTGCCCAGGGCTCCATTTAACCCGCCCTCCAACGCTTCCAGGGACAGGGCATCCACAACTTCACTGGGCAGTCTGTTGCAATGCCTCACCAATCTCGTAAGAGTTTCTTCTTAGTATCTAATCTAAATCTACTCTCTTTCAGTTTAAAGCAATCACCTCTTGTCCTGCCACCAAGGCTCCCCGCTAACCAATCCTTCTCCAGTGTTTTTGTAGGCCTACTTAGAATGGAATCGTACCCAATGCCTGAGACTTTTCTCAAGGACCTCCCCAACCAGAGGCCCCTGACCCAAAAGTGCCGCATGAAACAGTTACATCCAAGGCATAGGTCAGCAGGCATGGCTCTGTTGACTTCCCAAAGGCTGAAATACGTTACACCAGCAGGACAAAGCCTGCTCTTTCATCTGCAGAAAATCAGACACTTGGCATAGCTAAGTCCCAGGACAGCTACTCATTTGTCTTCCTTCACCCACAGGGATATGGGCTACCTAGCAGCCTCACTACCAAAACCCAATACTGGACACGTATCAACCTTTCCAGCTACCCTGAACCACTGCAGATAAGAAAGTTTTCCAGTAGTCTTTCTAATCTGTTAACTTAACCACATCCAGGAGGAGGCTCTGGCAACACCTGGCAGAAGCTTGCAACAAACTGGCCTGGTTTTATGACCAAACAGTATCTACTTTGTGAACTTCAAACTTCAAGCCTAAGATTAATAATATAGTTTTATTCTCCATATTCTTTTATTTAAATTTGGCAATAAAATGAGAACAAAAAACTTCAGTCTATTTAATTCAGCATTTTTGTTTGAGACTGACAAGTTCACCAATTAAAAGAATATCTTTCCAGAAAATATAAAGTAACATATTCAAGCATACATCTACTGTATTTTTCCATCTGGTGAACTGATTTCCTGTGTTTTCGGGTAGCTTAAGTTCATACCGTAACTTTAGGATGTCAAACTTCACTTAACTGAAACAACCTAAACAACATTTTCTGAGGGATTTTCTATACGCTGCCATCCAGTGTTGGTCCCAGTACAGCTGGTAAGGAAGAGGAAGCCACATGCAAATTCCTCACTCACAAGTGAGTTATATCCTTACCACTGCTTCATACACTTATTTCATTTTCAGATATGCGTGGTTGTACTACAGCTATTCCAAAAAGCTCCTATAAACTGGCATGTACTGAGGCTGTCTCCATCTTATGCGCAGCTCCACTCAAAGTATCTCCACTGAAAGAAACCAGCTAAAAAACAAAAGAATAACAAAAAAGGCAGGAGATGATGCTTTTCTCAAATACTAGGTAGGTACAGCTTCAATTCAGAAACAAGCCTCTAAATCTGCTGTCACCACAGTTAGATCCACCACCTATCAAAACACACTGCTGAAATAGGACTTCATGAGGACCTGAAGGCATTTCTCTACGTAAAGTAAGCTTACTGTCAGATGTGAAGATAGCTGTCACTTAACTACATGAATTTCAGAGCCAAAGCAGGTGAAAACAAGCTGAAGTCATCTGAGTTGTTAAGAAAGCTGGAGAACAGCTGGAATCAGTGAGTTACCAGCAGCGTTAACACCTTCCCTACCCTCACAAGCTGTCAAACTCCAGCTTCTCAGATACATATATTTGAAAGCTATCTGGTACAGACACTGCTAGCCAGTTTAAATCATTTAATGTTTTACACTAACTCACAGGGGTGAGGTTGCTAGACAGTGTTCTAATTTAAGTATCGATTTGCATTATGTTCCATAGGCTTCAAAGTTTTGTACCACCAACTTTGTTCCCAAGTGAAGATCAAAAACAAAATTGGCAGATCCAAGCAACATGGAAAAAAAAATGCACAAAGTGATTCCATAGTAATATTAATAGCACCTATATGGAAGTGAAAAACATTCAGTGTGCATATTAACCTTCTGCTTAGTACCTAAATAGTCAGGGGAGAATTCAAAAAAATACTACTTTTTCTCAGATAAATTATGGGCTGACTGTACCTGTCATGTTTTCTACCCATTTCACTGCTTCTATCTCCTCAGTCTTATCTAAGCAGAGTCTCAGAAAGCAAGTCTGGATGCACGGTATGACAAGTGGTTCATTTCCTTCACTGCAGCATCAGAAACCACTAAAGCATGTAGCAAACAGATCACAATATTGGTTAAAATTCTAGTTAGCGCTAAGATTTTCATGGATAAATTCAAACTTTCCTCTGGAAAGCCATTACTTGACAGCTGGCACTCCAGTGACTTTCCAATCTGCAGTCAGAACAGCCACTTTGGCTTCTTTTATGTGAAAACGTTGCTGCTTTCCAGCAAGCAGTTTCACCTGACAGATGCAGAAGGAAGAGCATTTCCACACCAGCTACCTGAACACTCACGCTATGCTGCTTACCTCTTGTGAGTCTCGCCTCTCACCTCCTGTCATGGGAAATGCATTTTGTGCACAAGATACAAGAACTAGCGGTGTAGCAAGCCAAAGGGGCAGCAGGGAACAACCAGCAAAAAGGAAGGGAAAATTACAGAGCAGCTCAGAACAGAGTGGAAGTGAAAACAGCCACGTGACCACCTCAGCCATGCTACCAAACTTTCTACACATGGCCACAAGCCAAAGAGGGAAGCAGAGGAGAGGCTGTCTCACTGTCCTCCCAGTCTCTTAGATAATGCTGATCAACAGAGCTGCTAGAGAAGGCCACGATACAAGCTCCAGAATAATAATTAAAAAAAAAAAACAAACAACTTAATGTTAATAAAAATGATTAACAATTATTTAATATTTGAAAGATTATTTTATTGGAATATATACCATGCAAGCTCTCTCTGAATTTATGAGGAATCACAAAGACCATCTTCCTCACATTTTTTTTATTTTACAGGTCTCTGTAAAATAAAATAAAATAAATTGCAATAGACACAAGATTTACTGCTAGTTGCTAAGCTCCTTAGATACTTCTTTCTATGGTAAAAAAAAAAAACTCCACTATGCACAGCCAATGCATCTCCTCTTCTACTTTTCCCCAGAAGGAGCTGTCAGTTGTCTTCAATTTGTTTCAAACCCAGGGAGATATTCTGACTTGACTTACAGATGTTGTTTATTCCATCACACACAGCTAATCTTTATTTATTTATTTAGAGAACTGTTACTACACAAGACCCAAGAAGCCATGGTTTTTGTTATAAATGCAGTTGCTCACGGAGCCAAAGAAGATACCACAAGCACCATATCCCTATATTTACACAGAAGAAACCTTGAAATAGCCATGTAGACAGGACAGTCACTTGTCAAACAGTAGATGTTAAAAAGGCTGCGTGACCTCTATGTAATGGCATATCTATAATTCCAGGGTAGTGAACATTCAATCTTTTTTCACTACTGGATGTACTTTAGAGGTGACCAAGATCATCAGATTTGGGACATCAAAATGAAAACTAAAGGTTGACTTTAAATGAAGACATTCAGGAAAAAAAAAATACACAGCTGTGAATCCTTGGTTAAGTCCCAGGAGGTTAGATTGCCACATAAAGTATTGGCTTTGTGTGTTTATAAGATGGCTATCGGGATATATTTACAAACATTCTCTGGAACCAATGATGGCAAAAGTAACAGCAAGAGTTGGCATGTTGGTGCCCCTGTTTCCAAACAATAAAAATAAAATATGAACAGCTTGCGATGGAGTTTGTCACCATCAGCTGCTCTGAGCATGGTACATCTCAGGCCTCTTCTTCATAGACCGGACACTGTACACCAAGTGGTCAGAACCTAATAGTGTTGTATTCCCTACTGCCACCTTATCTTTCTGTGAATATAAGGGCACAAGTAAGGGTAGCAGATTACAAGCGATAGGCTCCGCAGAAGCGCGTTTTAAGAACATGATGTTTCCTTGCTCACTGCGAATGAAGGTAGCATCCAGCTGGTAAGTAATATTCAAAGACTGAGACATGTAGAATACTGAAGTTAACCATAAGCTGAAGGTCACATCATGCAGAAACTTCCTTGGGTTTCTCCTTCAAAACTGTATAAAAAAAATTCCAGCAATAAACCAACATTACCCTTGTGCTGAGAGACACCAATTATGCTTTAAATGGCAAAACTGGCCAGCAAAGCTTATCAACCCTGTCGTCCTCAAGAGTTATCTACACAATCCTCAACTGCACAGCACACTAAGGTTGGCAACAGAGCTAGCAGGAGGATATATCTTCTTCCTCGATCCATTTATCCTCTAAAGACAGGACAGATGTTATTTGCCTTGTAACATGCTTTTGCATCTTATCTATTTCTGAAGAAAAATAATTTGGCTTTATTTTTAAAAGCTATTTCTGCCTTTTTTCTTTTCATTTTTTTTAAACACCTCCTACATTTCCTTTACATTTCTTCTCCCACCAGACCTCCAAAATACCAACCAAGAAAGCTTCATGCCTACTTTGCAATTCACCAGAATTAAACTAATAACACCTCCTGCTGTCATCTGTCATTTAGAATAAGATTTATAAGTGGCAGCAGAAACCACTTTCATAATGTTTACTGGAATATGAATTGCTTGAACGGGCAGATGTCTCAAATTTACTGTACATATCAAACAAAACCTGTCATGAAAACTAGAAACTCATTTTTAAAACTGTATTTGAAAACTTGATGGTTTAGAAATAAAATACAAACTGGACAATGTGAAAGTCAGTGCAAAAAGATGCAACAGTACCACAGTTATGTCTGCCTCATGTTCTGACAATTGATTTCTTTGTACATGGTAGTTCCCAGAAACTCCTATCTATACTAATGGTTCTTGCTTCCATCTTCTGTAAGCATCTCTGAAACAGGGCACGTGCAAAGCGTGTATTTACTCTTTACAAACAGATATAAATAGTTGGTGGGGCTATTGTAAACTCAGATCCTTTTTATTTATCGCATCACCATGCAACCAGTGATTATGATTTTATTCACTATTAGAATCCAAAATTAGGGGGGAAATAGAAATAAAATGTTATGTAAGAGTGAAGAAATCCAAACCTAAAGAAGAGCCATTTTCAGATAGACTGCTAATTACTGATTAGCACACATTAGAAATAACCTTCCAGTATATAAACCATCATAGGTTCACTATTTTTTTATACATGCAACAGCATTCCTTACGTCCGCTGCCCTTCTTGCTCTTCAATCACTTGACATTGTAAGGTGAAATAAAAATGGTATACACTCAGTAATAATTTCAACAGGTTGAATACCAGAAAATAAACCTATTTGAGACTGCTTTGTGCACTACAGCAAGACGGTAGAAAAAGCTAACGTTGTATTTTTGGGCACAATACTGCAGTCCCCAGATTTTATCTAGCTTTTAATTAAAATACTCCACAAAAAGATCTGTATCTCCTGAACAGCAGCTTTTAACATGTTTGGATTTTTTATTCCTTATTATTCATTTTTTGAAACATTGAGAATACTTGGGAATATGTAAATACAGTTGTACTGATCCTCTTGGAAGAAGATAAGCAGGTACTTTTGTACAAAAGTAATCTGCTACAGATTCAGGCTGTGCTCTTTCTATCTCAAAAAATAAAACCTACATTGATACGCTCTGGGCTAATCACTGCCATTCATTAATCTGCATTAGATAAAATTTTGCAGACTGGAAGGTGACTTTGAGCAAGATACGCATCCTTCCCGCACTAACGTTAATTTTCCTTCAAAAATTGAGGAAAACGTATATTAAAATGAACAGTTCAAACAACAAAAGACATCCTTGAGGTCACATTTCAGTGGTAAAGAATGCTCGGTGCCATTAATATTTAGTCTACCTTAATGGAAGAAATTTGAGTTAGAAGATACTTTAGGTTATCATGTCCACCCTTCTGTCAAGGCAGACTTGCTTGCTCCAGCATGTCATTGATTGCTGTGCCAAGCCCATTCTGAACTCGTCAGTTAATAGTGAATTCCCAACTCCAAGATCTTAAGCACTGGTAAAATCAAGCCTTCCAAGCATCAGTTTTTGAGGTCAGCAGACGCACTTATTTCTCCTCAGTGTCTTTGTCTTATGACTGTTTCCACTTTGTCATGCTCTTCTTCTCTGAATAAACCCATTTAAAAATAAAAATCATTACAGACAGTTATGATGGTGAGTTGCAAGGTATTTACCAGCCCCTCAGCTCCTCGTTCAGCTCCTACAACTTGGTTGAAAGGGTCTCATCATTAACAGCTGACAGAAGTCCTCTGTACTGCGGTGCAGGAAAGGGCCACTCTCTAAATGAGATTCCAGCATTAGACAGCGGAGTGTTTGAACTGGCAGAATCTGTCACAGGTAATTAGCTGTATGCAGAGCAAGTGGGAACCCCTTGATTATGCTATTATCTGTATGCAACGCGACGTGGTAGGATACCAAGACCCGCATGTGAACCCATGCTAAAGCGACACTGTCTGCTGTGTGCTTGAAATTCCCAAGCACAACGTCTGCTTAATATGCAGTACTGAGTCACTGCATGCATGCATACAGAGTGCAGCCGCGCAGCAAACACAATTACCTTCCCCTTGTGCCGTTCTAATGCCCCGCATCACAGGCAGCATTCTTTTTTGAATGAATCGAAGTGGTGGCCCTGTATTCAGCACCAAGGCAGCAGTGCCGATTGAGAAAACCTGCACGTGCCTGTACGAAACACAGGATCCTTGTTTTCTTCAAATCACCCCACCTGGGTGGGTGATCGTAATAAATAGAACGGCGGCACACGGAACAACCCAACAACGCTCTTCCAGACCAGAAATTTTACATTTAAGCGCATGAATTTTTCCCTGAATTCAATGACCACTTTTTCCACTGACACTAGGAGAGTTTCCATTCATTATGCCATAAGCACTGCAGTTCTAGTACACTGGAAGCCATTCCTGCCAACAGAGTCCACGGTTTAAAGACACACGAATTTACTTCTGTAGAAATTCCTTATTTGAGGTGTTCGGAACAAATCCTCGGTAAGGTCCAACGTACGGAATGGGAAATAAATCACATCGGCCGTAGGCAGAGCACCCACCCCGTGGACACGAGCCGAAGGCTGGTAGGTTTACCGACTCAACGTCTTCTTAATCACCTCAAAACATCATTTCGAGCCCAGCTCCTCAAGACCCTTCGGCATTAAGGATGCGGCACCTTTGACGCGGACGCTGCAGTCCTCCCCCCGCAGGTAAACAAACAAACAAACAAAAGCCCCCGAAGCCTCGCTGCCGCGCATCACCCTCCCCTTCTCCAACCATTCACTTATAAAAACGAAATGGAAAACGCCCGTCCGATGCCGGGAGCTGCTCGCGCCGACAGCGGCCCCGCGCATCCGGAGGCGGATGGTCGCGGCCCGCTGCCACCCTCCGCTGCTCAGCGCCCCATCGCGGCTCCACGGCGGCACTCGGAGGAGCTCTCCTCCCGGACCCGCGGCCGCTCCGGGGCCTCACGTGGTGCCCATCCAAAGGTTACTCGCACCGCGCGTGGCGCTCCGGCCGCGGCGCGCTCCCACCGTCGGCGATGCGCGGCGCCGCGCTCCATCCCCGCCCTCCCTGCCGGGGTGCGGCAGCGCGGGGCTCACACGGCCGCTTCCCTCCCCCCCCCACACCCCGGCCGCGCCACCTTAATCCGCGCGCGGCCGTGCGGGGCAGCTCCCGCTCGGCCCCGCATCCGCCGCCCTCAAGGTCACGCCGCGCCGCGCGCTCCGGTTACCTCCCGCGGAGCGCAGCGGGACGCACGCACGGCCCCGCCGAGCCCCTGCACCTGCCGGCGAGCCTCCGCGGACGGAGCAGAACCGAACCTAACCGAGGAGCCACCGCCCGCCGCGCTTACCTCGAGGCCGTCGCCGGCCGGGACGAGGCGCCCGTGGAGCTGCCCCTGCCCCTACCGCCGCCGCCGCCGAGCGCGAGGTCCCCGCGCCGCGCCGCCCCCGCCCTGCGGCCACGGGAGGGAGGGAGCAGGGAGGGGAAGGGGCGGGGGCGCGGGACCGAATTGGGGAGGGAGGGAGGGGCGGGGAGGGGGCACCGGCGCGGAGGAGAGGGAGGGGGGAGGAGGTGGAGGAGGGGGGCGGAGGAAAAGGGGGGGGCTCGGGCCGCCCGCAGCCGGACTCACCCTCCGGCGGCGCTCCGGGGCCGCCGCCGCCCGCTTCGTGCCGCGCGCACCGGGCAGCGCCGAGCGCGCCGCGGAGCCCGAGCCCCGCGCAGCGACCGCTACAGGAGCCGGGCGGGGCGGAGCGGAGCCGGGCGGGGCGGGGCCGGGCCGAGCGCGCCTCCCGCCCACTCTCCTCCCGCCCGCCCGCCCGCGGCCGCTCACCCTCCGCCTGTCACGTGGCGGTGCCCCTCGCGCGGCCGCCCGAAGGGGGGTCCCGACGTGCGGCGCCCTTTGGGGCGCAGGGGGGGACGCGCCGCGATAGGCACGGAGCCGGCGGGGGCGGGGTCCCGCGCCTCGGCCCGCCCCCGCACCGCCCTGAGTGGCGGGCGGGAGGTGACGCGCTTGTTTCCATGACGTCGCGGGGCGGGGCCTCGGCGTTTGATGGAGCCCGGCGGGTTCCGGGGGACGGTGACTTTGCCGCGAGCGGCTCCTGCGGGGCGGGTCCGGGGACTGCCCCGGGGGGGGGGGGGGACCGGTCCGCCCGGCCGCGGTGCGGCCCCGATGAGCGGGGCGGCATTGTCCGGACGGGTGCGGGTGGAGCTGCCTGCGGTCGGCCTCGCTGCCGTAGGAGCCGGGGCAGTGGCACAGAGCGGCACGCTGCTGCCGCAGCCCGACGCGCTGCAGAGACTGCAGAGGGTTAAAGCACGGGATGAAGTCAGCGCGAAGCGGCCCGCAAGGGCCGGCGGATAGATAACTCATCCTTGCTAGGCTGGCGGAGCGTCATTGTCTCCTCTCTTACCTGCATCCCGGCCGCATTGTCCTTCCGTTCCAGTGAGGCAACCAAGAGGCAGCGAGCGGCAAATCCGCTCCTGCCCGTTGTGGATGTTTCTAAAAATACTGCCTTACCTCTACGTAGCTAGAGGTCAATTGAAAAATCACAATACAGAGGTAACCAATCCCGCAGACTGCTCTGTTGAGATTCCTTCTTGCGTTTCTCCCCGGAAGGAGAACAAAACGATCCGAACGCGGAGAGCCGCGTTGCCGCAGCGCAGCACCGTCCGCGGAGCCGCGGGGCTCCCGCGGGCACACGGCGGCACTTCCCGGCTCAGCGCCGGCGCAGCACGTGTGTGTGCTCTGCACCGCTGTGCCGCTGCGCTCGGGCAGGGAATTAGCCTCGCTACGGGCAAGGAGGAGGTGATGTGTTTAACGCACTGCAGTTTGGGTACGTGTCCGTACCTGCTTCCTTTTGTCTGTAGGGAAGGTAGGCAGCCCGCGCTTCGTTCCTCGCCTATCGAATGGGAAGAACTCCCGGCTGCTGTCTATAGGGAAGGAAGAGATACGCACGTCGGCATTAATCTTTGAGATGCTGTTACGGGAGAATTCTCTGCATACATTTTTCATGGCACGAAATAATTATTTAATGTTCCTCTTGTGCTGATTTATGGGGACAGCATAAAAATATGCAACGAATTGATTGAAAGTTCGAAGAGATTCTTTCCCACTCTGCAGAATCTTCTCCATGGGAATTTCAATTTTTTTTTTTTTCAAACAAACGCTCAAACTACAGTATTCTTTATGGGTTTTGCGAGCAAATGGGCACTCCTCCTTTTTTTCCAAAGGTTAGGGCCTGTAACTGAATAGCAGAAAACATTCCGAGTAATTTAGGTCACCAGTCTTATAAAGCAAGCAAAAAAAAAAAATAAAGATGCACAAAGGAATATTTCTGGAAATAATTCATTTAACTTTTGAGGAAACATTGCCATTTCGGGAAAACTCAGTGTGGCTTGCAGACAGTCTGGAAAGGCCAGGCTTGACATATCTATGACAATAGCTCAGCTCATTCTTTGACCAACCCTCCAATGATATCATGCATTTTTACAGAGGCAGAAAATGTGTCACGGAGAATTTAAGTGGGTTGCCTGAATCTGATCTACTTAGCACGAGACTTTTACCTTAAAGAGTATGCTTGGATCCTTACGGTCCTTGATAAAAACTGAGCAAAGCAATCAGGGTCTAAGTGCTTTGCACCTTGCTGATGGCTACCTTGTAACCTTGCTGTTGGGCAAAAAGGCAGGAGCGGCTTTGGCCCAAGAGAGTAGATAGATAACAAAGCCCACAGACCTCTCCTACTTCGTGCATGCTTCTGCACTGAATTGGGTTTTTAAATGTATTTCCTGACTGCCCTGCTACAGCCGATCCTCTTCAAACTGAGTCAGTGCAGGAATGAGTGAAAGCAGGGGAAACCCCAGAGCACGGAGAAGTTAGGAGACGTTTTATGTGCGAGCATGATGAAACCAGCCTTCAAAGAATTCCCCAGGTCTACAGATCCCAAGCACCAGCTAGGTTTATCGCAGTCGGCTTTTGCAGACCACCCTAGACCAGGGCCCAGGCCCTGGGCGCTCTGCCACTCCCGCGGTGCCATGGGGGCTGCTTCTCATCATCCTCCCTGCACTCCGCATCCCAACGGATCCCGTTTCCTGTTGCTATGAGGTTAAGCAACAATTTGATTACAAGCAATTGCCCTTTCTTTCATCTTATAGGGTGTCACCATGGCCAAATTGCTCTTATTGTCGGCCCCTACAGCCTAGCAATCACCTTGTGAAACAAAACGAAATCACCCCATTCATCCCCAAATCGCCATTGCCCCTCCCTTAGGAATGAGGCCTATCTATGAGGCCTATCTATCTACTCACGTTTGCATTCTTATCAGCTCGAAATTCCTTCTCTTGGCTCTTCAGGAACGCGGTATCGTGCATCATGCTTTTCCTGTTGTTTCCTGTCGTTTCCTGTTGTGAATGCATCTGATAAGTCAAAGTACTTGAAGCTTTGTGCTCTATTCCATTTCCATCACAGCGTTCTGGATTTAATTATTTTTCTACTATGTTCTTCTAGTGCGTTATCAGGAAAGAAAAAGATAACAGGAAAGTAAACAAAGGAATGTGAATAGGAGCAGCTATTGCACAGAATCTCTTCTTCATGTACAATCTATGTGAAATATATCAGAAATTATAAATTGGGCTTCGTACATTTATATGTTCTTTCCAGGTCCTGCCACAACAAAGCAGCATCACAGCCCCAGGCCAGAGAAAACACTCCGCAGACAAAAGGTGCAACAGCTACAAGCAAGTTAAAGAAAACGTGAAGCATAAAATCCTACAAGGCTGGGACTGGAAGCAGTTTGGTCTGGTTGAAGAGAAGGATATGTTAAAAATCATACTGCTGTAGCTCACCTGACCTTCTATCAGTCTGTCCTTAGTGTGGATACAGATTTGCCAGGCAGTTCACCTGGCAGGCACCAAGACTCAAAACATGAGAGTATCCATTCTAGTTAGGAAGGTTCAAAAGTGCTTTTGAGGTGCTCATGGCATGTGTGATGCCACAACAAAATAATCTTTTTTTTTTTTTTTTTTTTCCTGGTGTGGATGTTTTAAGGTGTGTTGCTTTATAAGCTGTGTTCTTATCTTTAAGAGCATATGGTCAGCTGATGTTTGTGAGGCTCCATTGAGTTCACTCATTTTGTGGGTCTGTTCCAATTCATGCTGACTGAAGATCTGGTTCATAAATTGCATTGTTGTTATACGCTGCTCTGTGATCAAATGACAAGTATTTTGTTTATTTTTCCTTTCCCTCTACCCCCAAAGATAAGAAGCAACACGGTTAACCAAGCTGTCTCTCTCTGAGGCTAACATCAACATCACTGACCAGCCTGAGTCACGCTCCTGACTCACAGAAATTAGTTTTAGGAAGAGTAAATATAGCCCCTCCTCTCTCTCATCAGTGCTGGGTAATTGTCTTGAGTTAGAACAAAAAATTCTCCCTTAGTAATGCTACTTCAAAGTCCTTTGGATAAAAAAACCCAGATAATTCAGTTTAGCCTTGGGTTCCTTCAGCAAACATTGGTATTTCTGCCTCTTGGCGATTGTTCAGGATGGTTTTGAAATATTTAGGAGTCATTAGAGCTAATAGCTACCATTCTGAATTTCCTTCAAGGAAGAGCATCAGAAAAATGCACCACCTTGTTACCACTACCTTAATCAAGATTTAATCACTCAAGTGAGAAACAATGACCGGAACATACCTGAATCAATTATTTGCTTTCTTTGTTGATAGAAACAGCTCTGAATCATCTTAACTGTTCTTCAGATACTAACAAAAGTCTCCAACCAACCTAAAACTGCACTTCGAAATGTTAGTAAGGACCTATCCTACATTCATAGTTTAAAACTGGATTTAGCCTTATAAGCCTTGTCCAAGAATAATTGTGTTTTGAGCTTACATGACATTATAAATTACATTACAAGTGTTAAATAAAATGTTTGCATTAGTGTGTGTGTGAGGCCAAGCATTCTCAGAGAACTAGATTTTAGGTAATAAAAATAGTAAAGTCTTAACTAGGGCATTGTCTTTAATTATCAGACAATACTGCAGCCATGAATGCGAAGTGGAGTAGGAACAAACTTTTGCAAATAATTTAGTGTTGCTTATTAGTTTGTAAACGGGAATAAAATTAAATGAGTTCTTGTGACATCAGCTGTATTTCTGTTTTGTATTAGTAGAAAAAAAAAATCGATAGGATTTTCCTCTGCCTAAGTTTCCTTTTGTCAATTTGATAACATGGCAGCCTTGTAGTGAACCACCACAGTTGATCGTGTTATGGATGCACCTAGTAATAGGTTTACTGTAGGTTGCTTTCAGGCTGTAGCGTGTTGTGCAGCAGTAAAGGCAATTTGGTTTAAGACAGAGGTGGATTAAAAGATACAAAAAATCTTTTGTGCATGATGGCAGTCCAACTTCTTACAGTCTTTTTCTTTTCAGTTCAGACTGGATTCTGTAAAAGTTGTACATACGTACTGCTTACTAAAACTGACACACTTAGGTTACAAAAAATACTTTGGATAACCAAAAGAGATTTAAAAATTAATCTCCATAAAAATCTCGTTTATCTTTTGTGTTCAGCTCAACTTGACGTTAAACACAACTGAGTCCCTTTCACTGTGGTCATGGTGCCTTTCACTTTCAAGACCACAGGCCCTAGCAATGGCTTTTGGACTATGAGCCATACACTGCATACCACAAAGAGCCATGGCTGATCTGTGGGACTATATTTAGCAGTAAATGTGTGAGGTGTCCTTTATGGCATATGTGATGGTCTTTAAAATTCTTAACGGTTAGTGATAGTCCATTGGTCCAAAGCATCTGGGAACCACCATCCCAGTATATTCATGCATGATTCGGCTATATAAGTTGAAAACAGTATTATAAATGAGCTCTTAATCAGTCTCTGGAGGAATGCATGCTCCACAGGTAACTGCAGAAGCACTTGTTATGGAACTGGAGTGCATGGCTGGAGCCATCTCTCTACATCATCTGCTCTGGACTAATAGAAGAAGGGAGGGGGATAATTGAAGTGTTCATGCTTGTTTACTTTATGTAGGGGAAAATGCAGAGGTGAACCAATCAAGGACTCAATCATATAGTGCAGTTTCCAAAACAGATGAGTTAACTGGGGATCTTCTGGAGATCAACCTTGAGGATATTCCTGGCCCCCATGTTAAAGTGCTGAAGCATGCTCTTCCCCGTTTGGTACTTTGCATAACTCCCCTTTGTCTCTTTTCCCTTTTTGTACTCTGTCTTTCACTTTTTCTTCACTTTAGCTGATATTTGGCAAGTTAACATCTTCCTCATACTCCCTGCCAAACCCAAGAACATCCCGTGGACCTCTTGCAAATTCATCTTGGTGATGAATTTACACAGTTTATGCCATTGTTATGTGGTATATATAGCCTATGATTTCATCACTGGGTGGGTAGATTTGGGGAGAGCAGTGGATCTTGATTTCAGCAAGGCATTTGACACTATGTCCCACTGTCTCCAATCCTTATAATGAAGCTGAGGAAGTGTGGAATAGATGAGTGGATGGTGAGGTGAGTTGAGAACTGTCTGACTGGCAGAGCTCAGAGGGTTGTTATTGGCGGTGCAGAGTCCCTACAGTTTTGTGATTCTGTGATTTCTTCCCTTATCATTTGGGTGGGAATTGTTCATCTTCACACAGAAATATAAAAGGGACATGTCTAGATTTGTACTAGCAACCCTGGGGTTCCTTTTATAGTCACTTATGAGAAGCAGAAACCTCCAGAAGACAATATTTGTCACTATAAGATTTATGTTTAGGATAATTCTGCAGTTGCCTATACTTTCCTTTTAATTCTGGGGATGATCAAGACTCAGTAGTTAAAGTTTTAATGTCTAGCTCTCAGAAGGTTAGCAATAGGTAAGTGAGATGGACTGCTCTTTCAGGCTGCATGGTTTTATGAACGCTCACAATCTACCAGCCATTACTTTTAAGTGGCCAAAGAAATGGACAGCATGTGCAAAGACAAAAGTGGAAAGAGACAGCATTAAGAGGGTCAACTTGTAAAACTATCCATTGTCAGTGATTTTTAATTCATTAAACTTTTGCTAGCAGCTTTTAGTAATTAAAGTACTGAGACTTGAATTGAGGGGAATAGTCCTTGCAGGGTAAATGATACAATCTTAAGTAATGACACAAATGAAGTATGGCTGATTCTTGTGGAGCTGTCTATTCTGAAGGGGATGTTCACAGGCTTTCACTACCCAACTGCTGGCTTCAGTTACACTGAGATATGAAGGGATACTTCTGAGTGACCAGTTTATCCTGAACTCCCATGTTATTGTACGCTTTGTTGCTAGACCAGTGAGACACAGAAGGAAAACGTGTGGGTCCCTTAATGAGCTTGGAGTTTCTTCAGATTAGAGATACAGTGTGGAAATTCCAACACCATTACAGCCTGTTTTTTTAATGACACTGGGATGTCTGTGACATTGCAGTGTAAGCTCTGATGCTTCTAATCACTGAATGCTTGTCTGCCTCCCAACTCTGTGTGGTTTTATTGAAGTCTGCGGTGCCCTGCAGTGAAATGTTAGCACTCAGAAAAAGTGTCAAGAATCCCCTTCAAAGATCGGGTGTGTTTGTATAAATAAACACCAAAAAAAGAGAACTTGCTTTAAAAGGAAACTCTAATCTAAAAATATGTCTAGCTAGCACTCCAAAACAGTATTATACTTAGGTAAAATAATAATACTTTAAAAATGATAAACCAACAGTAAAATGCCTGTAAATTCTACCGATGTTAGAAAATCCAGTTTATTACTTAACACTTAATTGTTGCCTTCCTTATTACCACTCCTTGCCTCAAACATGTTCCCATCCATTTTAATTTATTCTAGGAAGACACACAAAAAATGTGTTTTAGGAAACAGTTAGCAATGGAAAACAGTGGATGTAAAATCACGAGAAATTTAATCAGATTTAATTATGAAGTCTAATGTCAAAATACAGATAGTGTCAGTGTAGGTGCTTTTATTTTTTTGATCCTGATCTTTTCTTGTTTTATTTATTTACTTATTTATTAAATTAGGTTAAAAAACCTACAAGAAATGTAAAGCTGGCATAAAAGTAAAGTTAAGGTAAAATACATCTCTTAAGTTTCTTTTGCCAGAAAATTCAGAAATTGAGCTACAGTTTTACCACAGCACTTTTGGTGTGGCGGGGGGTTTCACTGTTGATATAGCAACTAGGTAGGCAAGAACACAGGTCATTTTTATCTTCCCCTCATATTTTTTGCTAGTAGTTGTGGGGTAGGTGTTCTTAATAGTGTACTACAACGGTGCTATTTTCCCCTCCAATGTTTTCCACTTTATGTTACTTTTTTTTTTTATGGTCGAGGCTATTCAAAAGTAAGTAAAATAATATGAGAGGAATCAGTGAGTATATGTCACATTACTGTAACAGATTAGGGTTTTTTATTAGTTTGCAAGCTGTAAATAGAAACGCGTATGTAGATTGTTAAACTTCTACATGCCTTTGCAGGTTTAGGACACAAATTGCCTAAAGGAACTCATGAAAATGAAATATATTGCTTGAATTGTATGAGGGAGTTTCTGTATCTCTCTCAGTGTAGTCATTGTTTTCCATTTGCAATATTAAAAAGCATTTGCCAGAAACTGCAGTCTGTTCCCTTCAAAATTTAAACATGTGCACTTATTTTCCGTTGTTAGGAGTCTGTTTTTTTCTTAATATATTTCAACATTATTGCACTCCTGAAATACAGGAAGGAATATCTGATCTGAAGCTTCAAAGTGTGGGTCATTTTCAGCAGGGTTACAAGAATCAGCAAGTATTCCCACAGTAGAAATCACTGGGTAGGTCCAGTTTATTTTCTTGTTCAGCCTTTCCAGATTCTTTACCTGTGGCAAATGTGGGGAATGGAACAAGTGCTGTGTTTGTTGTTCACCTCTTTCAAGAAGTGAGAGAGGGAGGGAGGGAGGAAGAAAGAAAAGACAGTCTTGGTTCTACACATCTGTGTATATTTTGGCTTATTACAGTCGAAAGATATTTGTGAATTCCTGAATGTAATGACAAATCAGAAAGAAATGAATCTCAAGCATAAGCCTCGATGTGAATGACTTGTATGAGTTTGTCACAGGCCCGTGCAGTGCATCAGGACTGTCTTCAGACATAATAGCTCAATCTACAGGAATTAAAAACTAATTGAACACAAACCTTAATCATATAAAACACATTCACCTATATTCCAATTCATTTTATATGTACTTTGTATCATCAGTGAAATAAGATATGATAAACAAAAATTTATCTAATTTATGATTCATATATTTTTATTAGTGTTTAGGTCAGATCTTGCATTTTTATTCCTGAATTTGTATATAAATCAATGGCGTGGTCAAGTTCTGCTTGACTTTAGTCAAGGAGTTATTTTTTTGTTTTGTTTTTAAACTTGACTCACGAGGTTTCTCTATGCTGCTTATACAATACTTCTTCCTTCCTGATAATGCCTATTTGTTCTCTATTTTTGGCTTGCTTCCTCATTGTTATCTCTAGATTATGTATGCACATACTATGTGTATGTACATACAGTTGATGACTGCAGGATCTATTTAGTTAATACAAGTCTTATAGAATTGTTAAGATATTTTGCTATTTATAAAATGTTTTTTGTTTTTAATACAGGAGAAATAAAAGGTAGTTGGTGTTTTCCTTATATTATTCTATAGTGTTCCTAAGGTATGACACTTGCAACACATTAAGTATTATTTATCTGATCGCAAAGCCAAAAATAAGATTAGAATATAATTAGGTTTGCCTTTAAAGGGGCAAGTTTCAAGTTATAAAAACCAAGTGCAAGTGGTCAGAGGACATTCGTGTGAATCAAGATGAGCTAGAGTTATGTTCGTGAACATTGGTAAGACAATATGATAAATTTTCATTGTGGCTAAAAAGGGGCTGCCTTCCAATGAGCTGTCAATACAACAACTTTTAGAATAACTAATTCACCAAGTACCAAATAGTACTGGCTTAGCAGATGTATGAAAAAAGGGCTATTCACCCAGAATGAGAATGGTGAGACAAGCTTCTAACAGTCTGAAGGAAACAGCTGGGAGAAAGGTATCCTTCTTTTATTCTCATCTTCTCAGGTATTTGCTTTCCTTCATAGTTAATATATATCCTAACATAGGTTTCACATTGCTTTGAGGAACTGATGATACAGTGAAAGAATACATATATATCGACAACGTGTAAGAGCAATTTGTTGTCTACATTTTAAAATGCCGATTTCCTAATGAAGTTTACAATCTTTGTTTTTAATGATAAAATCTAATCTGAGAAGATATATTTATGATAATTTATTGCATTACAATTTTCCTATATTGTTCATTCATTAAATCTCATTTTACACGATAATAACAGGGATATGCTTTTATGAATATACTTTGATATAATTGCTACTTCCTATTTAATGATAGTAATACCTTGCAATTAAAAAAATTGCTTTAACCATACAAAAGGTTTCTATGATGTATTATATCCTTTTATTTTTGTCCACTGAATTACTGCCAGTTCTTAGGTGGGAATACTTGCCTCTTCATCACACGCTTTTTTCTGCTTATTTAATGGGCTTGTGTGTGTTCTTCTGAACTCTGGATATTCGCTGTCAGGCTTGCAGTGTTCAAGACATTTGATTTTTTGGGTGATGTCCTTTGGAAAAGGAGAACACAGAAGAAAGGATTGTTGCCTCTGAAGAATGGAATGGGAAATTGCCTTTCATAGCCATTATAAACCTCTGCAGGATAACTATCAGTGAGATCTACTGGACTGTGCTTTTGGGAAATTGGTAGTAGGAAAAAATAAGGGTTAAGAAAGCACCAAGTTTAGGAGCTTGGAAGTGTTGATCCCATATCTATCTGGGGCGTATGAGAGGAATAGACTACACTGTGCTTCATCTTCCCTGAAAACTTTCTTTGTTACAGGTCAGAAGTAAAACCTGCCTCTATTCGACCATGCCAATTGGCTTACAAGTACATATTTATAAATTTGTTATTCTTTTATTTGCATCTATTCTTATTTATGGTTTTTAGAAACTAACAAGCAGTAACCAGTACACACATGTGACAGCACAGCTTGAAATCCTAATGCCTAAACCAGTTTCTTAACTAAGTTTTTCTGCCTTTTGTTCATTTTTTACATCAAAATGTTGCACGTTACATCCAGATTTTGGTAATGTAAGGCAGGACTTCAGCCAAATGGCCTCTGAGTAAGGCAGAAACATTTTTTATTTTCTAGGGCAATTAATTAGACAACCACACTGTCACTCCCACACTTAAATTAATCTCCATATGTTCAGTTATCATAGGAAAAAATAAATGAAAGAAGAAGCTGAAGTGAAAAACTCACAGACGCATCTCTGCAATATTTTTTCAAACACTGAAATTTCTGTCAGCATATTGGAAATTCATAACCTCATTATTACATGTTTAACAAATCAGCACACATCACAATTTCCACACAAACAATATCCCTGTCACTTTTCATCATATATTTAAAATAGAGCAAAAAAAAAAAAAAACCCAAAACCAAAACCAAAAAACAAACAGCAACAAAGAAAAAAACCCATCAGAGTCTTTAGAGATGCCTGCATTTATTTTACATACAGTTCAGGTCAGTAACTATTTATACTATCTCCAGTTTAAATAGCCCTTCTCAAGGTATTTGTTTTGTGATGTACTCTCTTGGTTTAATTTTGTTTCTATTTTGTTTCTCGTTTCATTTGCTTTCTAATTTCGGGAAAAACAAAACAAAACAAAACAAAACAAAAAACCTAGCAACCAAAGATACTTTCTCAGTCATTTTACTGAATTGCCTGAGTTCTAATATGTCTTGATGGGAACCTTTTTACCCCACTTATTTTATTATATATATATTTTTAGTTAAGTATCTTTTCTGATGAATATCTTTTCCCAGGTTAAAAAATAATAAGAAAAGCACATATGAACCACTGAGGTATTTTTAAGACTTGAAAAGTTAACATCTTGCAGCTAGTGAAACGTGGGAATTTATCCTCTAGCAGCTGATTTATCTCTGCCCTGCTAAGAGTTTTCTGTTTAACATTCCTATGTTTTAAAACACATTACAAACGTTCCCAGCCCAAAGCTTCAGCGCTTGCCCCAGGATTTTGGCTGCACAAGGTGCAGGTTGGTGATTTGATACAGGGGTGCACTGAACAGGTGCAAGCCCTTGTTGCTGGGATGCACAGCCAGTAAGTGACAGACTTGTCCCTCTTTCAGCATGTTGCATGCCAGTTTTTAGGATCTTACTGCATAGCTCAGGAGGTGATAAGGAGCTTTCTTCTGGCATACAGAAGGATGAATGAATCCTTGACTTCGGCTCCTTCTGACCCTATGCTGAAGCTGTTGAACCTCACCAGTACCATCATTCATAGCTGTACAGCACAGCACTTCAAGGTGCAACAGGTACTCAAAACCCATAGTCTCAGAAAGTTAACCCGTGTGATTTTATAGGCTCAGTAAACACAGTCAAATAGAGGAGGAAAGGATTCAAAATTTTATGTAAAGGTCTGTTTGAAATGCCCTATCTACATGCTTCCTGTCTCTAAGGCTTCACTTTTCTGTGCCCTACCTGTGTTTAAGACTTCTCTTTTAAATTTTGCATTTTCTTGAATCTCAAAATCACATTGCTTAGTTTGCTCAGAGTTTTCTTTCAGCCACTGCCTACATGCTCACTTTTTTTTATTCCAGTTGGGTTTATTCTTCATGGATTGCTTTAGAGATATCTGCTTAGTTGTTGTCACACCTGCACTTTTTTAAATTTTGTTTTTTCTTTCTTTCTTCTGAGGGAAATAGAGAAGGAAGTTGGATCTAAATCAGTTACATACATAAGCAGAAGGCCTTTATTTTTCTTATATACTTGCATTTCTCCCTTTTATCCATCCTCTCCTCTTCCCATACTTTGCTCACTCTATCCTTCTCTGTCCATAGAACCAGAGGGGGGACTTCTGAAGAGAACCACTGTGAGATTCATAGAATCTTAGAATTGTTTGGGTTGGAAGGGACCTTTAAGATCATCTGGCTCCAACTTCCCTGCTATAGGCAGGGACACCTCCCACTAGACTAGGCTGCTGAAAGCCACATCCAGCCTGGCCTTGAACACCTCCATGGCGGAGGAATCTATAACTTCTCTGGACAACTTGTTCCAGTGTCATGACACTCAAGTCAAGAATTTCTTCCTAGTCTAAATCTACCCTTTGGCCATCCAGCCAATTCTTCATCCAGTGAGTAATCCATCCATCAAATCTATTTTCCTCCACTTTGGAGATCAGGATGTCAGAAGTGACAGTGTCAAATACTTTGTGTAAGTCTGGGTAGATGAAGTCAGTTGCTCTATCCTTTATCCATTGCTGCTGTAACTCCATCAGAAAAGGCCATCAGGTTTGTCAGGCGTGACTTTCCCTTGGTGAAGCCATATTGATTACGACCAATCACCTCATCTGTTTTGTTTGTTTGTTTGTTTGTTTTGTTTTAAAGTGCCTTAATAGAGCCTTCAGGAGGATCTACTCTGATCTTTCCAGTCACAGAGGTGAGACTGATTAACCTGTAGTTCTCTGTATCTTCTTTGTTCTTCCCTTTTTGAAAATGGTGGCTGTGTCCCCTTTTCCAGACTGCCACAACCTTTCAAGTATGATGGACAGTGGCTTGGCAACTTCATCCACCAATTCCCTCAGAACCTGTGGATGGATCTCATTAAGTCCTATGGACTTGTGTAACTTCATGTTTTTTAGATGGTCTCAAACCTGATCTTCACTTACAGCAGACAGATCTTCCTTCTCCAAGTTCTTACCTTTGCTTTTTGCAACTTGGGCAGTGAGGCTAGAACTCTTGCCAGTGAAGACTGAGTCAAAGAAGTCACTGAGCACCTCAGTTTTCTCTGAACATCCCATGACCAGGTCTCCAGTTACTTTCTGGAGAAGGCACACATCTTCCTTGTCTTTCCTTTTATCACTGATATACCTGTAGAACTTCTTGTTCCCTTTTATGCTCCTGGGTAGATCCTAGTTTAAAGCCCTCCTGACTAAATTGGAAATATGTATACCATTTATTTTTCCTCCTCAGCACCCCAGGCTTTGAGGCAGGCTTCTTCCTCCTGTTAGTCTTTCTCATGGCAAATTTTTGTCTCTGTTGGCTTCCCCTCTAACTGGATGTGCTGATGGGGGTGGGGGGGTCTGGGGCTGTTCCAGATTCCTGAATTCATTGTAACTATATAACTAGACATTACAGGAATTGTCCTTCTATGTAAGGGCAAATAGGAGTTTAGTGAGAAAATTTCCATGGAAACAATAGTTTAGTGACAATGAAAATATTTCTCACCACAATGTTCTAAAAATAACTTCACAAATAACTTTACAAAATTGGACAATTTTTTATGATAGCACAGGAGCCAAAGCCATTGTAATTTTCATCTAGAGGATTATATGGCTCATTCTGAGTTATGCATCCCTAATTCTTGAATAGAATATCTGTGTGCTTGCAAATCTTTTTAGGCCTATTTTGAAGCTATATATTCTCATTCACAAAGATACAGGGATTAGAGAACTAAAAGAGCTACACTGGGTGCTCAGTTTTTTGCCACTTCCCAAGTCCTCCTGTTTTTGCTACTTCACAGCCATACTGAGATCAATTATGTGGGAAAAGAGCAGGTAATGTCTTGGATGTGCACATTCTTTGCTACTGCAGAAGAGTGATGTCTTCTACTTTTCCTACAGTTTTGCAAGAAAGAGAGGTTGATAGGCAGCTTCACTGTAAGGTTCAACAAGTCAGCTAAATGTCTCCTTTGTGAGCACTGTCACTGCACAGTATATGCTGCTTGCTCTATCAACAGGCTTATGAAATTCCCCTTGGGATCCCAGTTTTACATTAGCATCTCCAACAGTCATATATATCTTTGCTGAGTTTGATGTATGAGTGCACATTTTTTTTTCCTGCCCTTGTTTTTCAAATACAAATATATAAGCATATTTCTATGATGATTTGATATCTGGTTTTATGTTGTTGCTTGATATTGGTTGATGTTATAAGGCATATAATAAATGCAAGTCTGCTGCAGAGTACAACTTTTTATCTGTAATTGTTGCATGATAATACTTTGTTTTCTGGTGGTATTTCACTTCTTTCATAATCTATAATTTTGATGGAATTATCTGGATAAGTTTATTTAACTAACCACAATATCACAGTCATAGAAGAAAGAGTTTGATTCTATGATAGGAGGTACAACTGTGCAGATCATTTGGTCAACCGATTTGTCCAGCAGGGTTTTGTGGTCCTCTGATGGAGCTTGTCTAATGGACAGACTGAAAGGTTTGGAAAGGAGCCAAAATAAAAATGTATGCTTTCGCTTTTTTGACAGCTTAGTTAAGGGAAAATTGTCTGCATGAGTGGTTTGAAGAAGAGGAAATATTCCTGTCTTCTTGCTGACTGCTGGACCCTCAGGGCTTTCAAGATGAATAAGCTTTGAAGTCCTGTATTTAGATCTGCTGCTTATAAAGCAACCTCTGGCTATCTTTGCTTCCTCCTTACAGTGAATGAAACTATATGTTTGAAAAGGTCTTGCAGAACTTCAGTTGCTCGTTTTCATTTCATATTTCTTTCTAAGAAAGGGTACATTGATATCATGAAGGTGGTTGGAACCGGTTCCTACTTTGACATTGCTGGCTTGTATGTTTAGTTCTCAGGAGAAATGTTGGTAGTTGGTGTATATATACTGTCAGCATTTTGAGTAACACTCAAATTGAAAGTAGCTCTTGGATTCTGTCCAGATGGTGGAGGTCTCAACAAGAGAGTCAGGAACTGCATCTTCTCATGTTGTGTGGCAGTACCCAGGGCTAGTTACTTTTTTAGACATTATGATGATGAACTACATAGCCTACGCTTTGTTCTGTCTTCTCTGGCAAGAATTTGTTCCTATATGTCTGTGAGTGATTCCCTAATGAATTCCCTAATGAATCAGCAGGTTAAACGCCTTAAGATACGTCTTACAAAAAGTTAAAGAAACTATTACAATTGAAATACGTCAACATTAAAACTTGAATAAAACCCTAATACTCCCATACTGCATAGCTTCCTCCAGTCATAGGACAGTAAAGTAAATCTAATGCCCCTTGAACATGAAATTAAGTAAAAAATATTTTAAGATATAAAATGGGACATAAAACAACAGAATAATAACAGCTTTGTCACATCAGTGTCAACAGTGTGTGTTTCTTCAATGTTTTGTCCAGCTGCATAATAGGGCTCTTATGTTCAGATCAATGCCACTCAGAGCTGAATATCTGCAACATATTTATTTGATGATGAGAAAGAAAAAGCAAGTTGAAGACTCAGATTCTAATGAACAAAGTTGAAGAAAAACGCTCAAATGAAGGTTTGCCTGAGAGAACAGATTGGAGGGGGAGGATATACTCCTTATTTACAACTTTGAAGCAGAATAAACACAATAGCTGAGATCACTGAATAGAACCAGTATAGAAGTGAAAAGAAAATGAAACTTGACAAACAGAATTTCTAGGTTACATAAGGACAGCATTAAGCCTTGTTTGCTGTTCTTCACAGGGTTTTGTGGCTGACAAAATGGATAGGGCCAGGACCTGACTACCTTAACTGTGTAAAATGTCTTTAGTCTGCTACAGGCTTTAAAAACGGACTTATGGCAAACATTTTAATTAGGTACCTTTGTCTTGATTAGGTGACTATATCACTGTTTTATTTGTTGTGCTTACAAGTTTTTTTTACTCTTTTTTTTCCTCCAGCTGGCCACAGCTGGAGAAAACCTACTCCAAACCCCATGCTTCTGGAATAACCTCTTTATTAAACTGATGGTGAGATCTCTCACCTGGTAGATGGGACACACAAATCCAGCTTCCCTCTACAGGGAGTTAAAAACTACCACTTCTGTGGAATTCTGAAGAAAACCAGTCAAGTACTCTGAGTTGGGTTCTTGTAGTCTCTTCTCATTAAAAGTGAGGATAAAAAGTAATTGTGTGGAAACACAGTGTTCACCTAGGTGAGACAACATCCAAGATGCCAACAGTCTCAGTGGATACTTGAACATCCACTGTGACCCATTCATTTTCTTCTCTGCTTGGACTGTTTCAGCTCTTCAGCTCAGCAGTTCTTCTCACAAAACACATGAGGCTTTGGTCATCCCAATTTCCCAGAAGTGGAACTGGTTTTCTTCTGTCATTGTAAAGAGAGGAAAATTAAATTGGTTGCTAGCTGTTTAATTCAGAAGCAGAATGAAGCTGAGAGAAATTCAGTCTGATGGTAAAGGACTGAAAGCTCCATTAACTCTTCTCCGACTTGCTTGGTATTGCTTGAGTGAGATGGATCACACATTTCTAAAGATCTATGCCTCATGGCACAGAAAAATGCTGCAAACCTGTTTCAGAGCTGTTAACAGTTGGTTTGCTCATCAGGTGCTGGCAGCATTTAGTGCCTTGAGGTAAACAAAGCTGACAGCATTTCAAACATTGTTATCTATGCAGGCCTAATCAATGCTGCTGCCATTTCTGCTCTGCTTATGTTTTGGCATAAGGATAGAGGAGATGAATCAGTAAAGATTTTAGGCACTGCCATGACTTACAGGCTTCTAATTTTTTATTTTTACTGAGATCTACTCCCATAGAACTTGCCCCATTTCCTTTTGACTGGCTGAGCACTGCAGGCTGCCTGTGTGGCTTGGAGGTGAAGCAGCACCTTCTAGCTGCCCCTAGAAGGTGGGACACTGTGAGAAGCGCAGGATATTCTGCAGCTGGAGGTGTCATGTGCTGAGCCTTGTAGGAAGACTCTGCACCACCTCAGTCTAGTCAGGAGGAAAATTGTCATAAATATGTAACAAAAATCTGTCATGTCAGCAACTGCATCTATGAGGGCTGCTCCAAAAAGAATGCCTCCTGTTTCATTATGCTGGCCCACGACATCAGAGGTGGATGTTGGTGGTATGGCAGTAGAGCTTGAATCTTCCACCAATATTCTATTACATGTTGTTGCCATATGACAAATGGCAGTAGAGGGGCAGTCAGACAAAATGGCATCTGATATGGAAGTGCTTAGGAAGCAAATTGAATTCCTCCATGTGGAAAAAAATTGCACCCACTGACATTTATTGATGCTTGTTGAACATTTATGGAGACCAAACGGTGAATGTAAGCACACTGAGACTGTGAGTGCTGCCTTTCAGTGGTGGAGACAGTGACAGGAAAGACAAGCCATGTTCCAGATGACCATAAATAATTGTCACACCATACAATGAAGAACACCTCCATCAGTTAATCCATACACATCACTGGACTATGACCAGAGAACTGTGTAAGAGATGAATATTGACCTCAGTGTGTTGGAAACAATAATGGCAACATTGGTGTACCACTGTTTGGATGTTTAGATGTGGATCCCACAAATGCTCACACGGGAACAGAAAGAATACTGTATGAAAGTTTGTTGGCACCTGTTGAACCAGTACAAGCCCAAAGATGACACTATCCTGTACCACATCATTACCAGTGATAAGATGTGGTGTCACCACTACAGGCTGGAGTCAAAATAGCAGAACATGGGGTACACTGAAGAAAAAATTCAAGACACAGCCATTAGTGGGTAGTGCTGTGCACAGTATTTTGGGATGGGAAAGAGGTGACCCTTCTGGATTTCATAGAACACAAACAACCCCTCAACTCTGATCACTACATCATGATGCTGACTAAGCTGGAGGCTCAAAGTTCCAAAGTCAATCCAGAGAATAAAACAAACTTTCTCTTTCAACATGATAATGCCATGCCCCATACCAGTTAGAATACCATGGAGCACACTGCGAAATTTGGCTGGACTGTCCTAAGATACCCAATTTGTAGCCAGATTTGGCATCTTCTGACTTTTGTTTGTGCCAATGAAAGATAGACTGCTTGGGCAAAAATTCCTGAGCAACAACACCATCCTAGCAGCTTTGAAATAGTGGGACCCCTCCAACAGTGCACATTTTAACAAATGCGGCATGCAGGCTCTTGTTCATTGATGATGAAAATGCATAACTAATAGTTGTGACTGCATTCAAGGATAGAGTTTTGTAGCTGACAATTTGCTCGATCAAATAGTGCTACTGTGCTCTGTGTCTGTTGTAGTTTCCATGGAAGTAAATTGTAGACATTACTTTTAGAGCAATCTGCATATGTAATTTTAACCTTCAGTCAGAAGTCAGTAAATGAAAATTTCTTCCTAACTTTAAGATAGATACTGAACTGGACAGTTTCACCATAATCTTTTGGAACAGAACACACTTTTACAATATCAAATTGAAGATTACTCTATATGCATTCAGTGTGTTACATTTTTACCTTCTGTGACATAAGACTCTGGTCTTATGAATGCTAGTACTTTGCACTGTAAATCACAAATACTTAATAGATCTAGTGCAAAATATAAACCATCTTTTTGAGAGTCAGGAATTGGGAAAAATATGTGATATATAGCACAAATGGAAAAAAGAATGGTTTCTTTTATTGTACCTTACATGACATAAAAATATATTTGAATATGAGATAATAAGGATAGAAAGCCTCATGAAGACTGTTAGCTATTTTGGTGACATATTGTCTTGTATTTTTTTTGCTATGCATGATTTGCTTTTGATTGCCTTTACTGAATATTGCATATTTTTAAATGTATTTGTCAATGTTATTTTAAGTTTTAGCTTCCCATAAATCATTCTATGTATTCCCAAACATTTTTTGACAAAGAACTTTCAGAGTGAAAACTGTAATGACTTGAGTGGGCCTCATTTTTTCTTGTCAAGTGATATTCTTGGGGGAACTCTCAGTTCACTTCAACTGACATTTCTCTTCAAGTTTTATAGTAACATTCCTAAAAATGGAGGTTCATTCTACATTTGTCTCTGACCTTTTGTATTTCTACTCTGCCAAGTTTAAAGTAATGTAGATTTGCTTTTTTTCTCATTTTTCTTTTTATTTCATTTCTTCAAGTTTTATTTGTTGTTAACTCCCCACCACCATATATGGTGTCATTGTTCACTTATTCTATGTATTTTTGTCTTCTGACTAGATTTAGTGGAATGATTGAAAACAGAAAAGTTCTAAGCATGCTTTGTGGGATCCTAAAGCAGTATTTCATTTCTGGCAACATATTGTAGGTATTATTTCAGCTGTGTTGTAAAAATACTTAATATGGATAGGAGGAAAGAAGAAGAGAAAGGGGCAAATCTTGCTTTCCCTTACATGGTTGTAGAAGACAGACCAAGGACGTGGAGAGAGAACAAAAACCAAGTCTTTTACATTTCTGAAAAGGTTTTGGTAAGACCACAGGATAGCTGTCATCTTGCCCATCGTGGAACAGAGTTGTTGGAAAACAATGGAAAAGAAGTGGGAAAAAAATTGGTTACTATTAGATCTGGATGAATGAATATTGTACCTAGCTAACTTCCCTTCTCCCCTTATTGCCATAGCAATGTATCTTAGTTACTTGAGAAGCAGAATGCCTCCATGAGAAACCCTCAGAATACCATAGAAGGTTGAAGTTAGAGTCACTGGTTCTTCTGTGCTTTGGAAAATAAAAATAAAAATAAATGAAGCGTGGTTCCAAGCATGAAGATCTTCCGAATGTCAGCTATGGACAACTCAAAATATAAAAAGTGTTATGAAGAGGAAAACACACAAAAAAACCTAGGTAGGTTAGTGAAATGGCAGTGAGGTCTTAAATAAGGGCTTGAAAGCAAGGAGAGTTTCTTGGCTGACAATGGTGGGAGGCTTCCTAACACAGGTGATGATAAGGAATGTAGAAGTTGAAAGAGGCAGAAAGAAAAAAGAAATGGAGAAAGAAACCAAAGGTGAGTGTAGAGACACAATCACTTCAAGGTTTCCAGTTCTACTAAATCTTTATTTTTTCAGAATCTCCATCTCTTCAGTTATCTAAATTAGTACTGGTTTTCTTTCTTTCTATGGCTAGCCTTTGTGCTAAATATTAATTAAA
This sequence comes from Cyrtonyx montezumae, assembly GCF_038088225.1. Lineage (NCBI taxonomy): Eukaryota > Metazoa > Chordata > Aves > Galliformes > Odontophoridae > Cyrtonyx > Cyrtonyx montezumae. The sequence goes on along the minus strand of NW_027072034.1, from coordinate 118,714,435 downwards.
TCATATTTATATTTAAAGTCACTAGGCAGTGCCAATTTGATTCCCCTTTTCCCTATTCTAATAGTGGAAAAGAATTCAAAAATATATTTTTCCCATCTGTTCATGAAGCCAAAATGAACAAGTTTGAGATCTGAGACTTGCTACTCAGCACCTGAATAGCAACTCCCTTTTAGCTGGAAAAAAAATACATCGATCTTAGACTTAGCTTGGCAGGTTTTACATTTTCATTAAATATTGATAGTCAAACATCATCTTTGTTTACACTGCATGCTGCTCCCTCTAGGTCTTAAATGAGTTGGGTTTTTTGCACACAGTGTTGAAGTTAGGAGTTCATAACAGCTTTATTTGTTGAGGCGTGATGAAAGTTTATCAGTGCGTATTTGAATTATACAGATAAATTAAGATACTATGACTGATGCTTAAAATCATTTTTTTTTTTGTAATTTCAGATTTCTGATCTTAGCAAATGCTTTCAATTAAATCACATATAATCTGATGTGTTGTGGCACAGTTGATACACTTGGGGGGTGGGATGCCATGGAGAGAGAGCTAGACAGGCTTGATCAGTGGGTCCAGAACCTTATGAGATTCAGCAAATCCAAGTGCAAGGTTTTACACCTGAGTCATGGCAACTGATATCAGTACAAGCTGGTGAAGGTAAGGGCAGAGCACAGTCCTGCCAAAAATGACTCGGGGGTTCTTGATGACAAGCAGGACATGAGCCAGCAATATGCACTCACAGCCCAGAAAGCCACTCTACCTGGGTCTGCATCAAAAGAAGCGTGGTCAGCAGGGTGAGGGAGGTATCCCGCCCCTTTGCTCTGTGCTGGTAAGACTTCATCTGCAGTACTGTCTCCAGATGAGGAGTCCTCAGCCCAGGAGGGCCATGGACCTATTGGAACACATCCAGAGGAGGGCCACAGAAATGATCCAAGGGATGTAACAACTCCCTGTAAGGACAGCCTGAGAGAACTGGGGCTGTTCAGCCTGGAGGAAGAAAGACTCTGGGGAGACCTCATAGGGGCCTTTCATTACCTAACAGGTGCTATAAGAAAGAAGGGGGCAGATTCTTTAGCAGGATCTGCTGTGATAGGACAAGGGGAAATGGTTTCAAACTAAAAGAGGGGAGATTTAGATTGGATGTAAGGAAGAAGATTTTTACAGTAAGGATGGTGAAGCACTGGAACAGGTATCCTAGAGAGGTGGTGAGTACTCTCTCCTTGGAGACAGGGCTCTGAGCAATCTGACCTAGCTGTAGGTGTCTGTTCATTGCTTGGGAGTTTGACCAGATGACCTTTAAATGTCCCTTCCAACTCAAGTGATTCTATGAATTTATGATTCTGATAAATAATCTGCGTAATTACCAGGTTAGTTCTGATCAAGGGTGTAAACAGTAAACATTAAGGGTACCAACATTTGAAACTGATTTAATCTGCCATCTTGTTCTGGTTGTACTGAATTTGTTTTCCAGTGAAAAATATTCTGGTGATTTAAATGTAAAATAACTGCTTGTGTGCATACTCCTTTATATTGATTTTCCTGTTTTCAGTAAATCAGTGCCTTTTGTTTGGTCTCAAGGTTCAGGAGAGGCAGAATGAATGCTGAGATGAAACAGAGTTGTCTAGAACAAAAATGTTTAAATATTGTGAAGATCAGCAAGACCCTGCTTGTGCATTTTTGTTCCCAAATCAGGTCTAAATCCTTTCCTGTAGTCATTACAACGGGGTGAGCAACCCACTGCTGCTGCTGGCGATTGCACAAGGCAAGGCAGCTGTTCCTGTAATGCCTGGGTCAGATCTTGCTGGGTGTAGTGGAAAGTGAGGGGCTGAGCCTCTTACTTTCCCATGCTTCTTCTAATGAAAGCACAAGGGAGAGAATTAAATCAGCACTTCTCCGCTTGTCACTGATTTCAGAGCTTGTGGGAATGGAAACCAGGAAATCTGACAAGTCAGCAATTTGACAAGTGGAGGTTGTGGCGCAGCAATTAAGTCTGTGTGTTGCTACATCAGCCAACTGCATTCAGAGTGGGTGGGAGTGTGCAACTTCACTGCAGATATCTGCTGTGACATGAGGTGGCACCCAAAAAGTGTGACAGACAGTGCATGGTGACTCTGCCCTGCTCTTTCCAGGAGCCACCTGCTCAGAGCTCTTCCTGCTTCCACTCTAGCCTATGGTAATTCTGGTTCTCCAAGTGTCATCTGCAGTACCAACCACTCCTACCCTACATCACTGCCATACTGCACATACTCACCCCTTATCTATGAAGAACAGCTATCATCTGTGTGCTGAGAGGAAGATGGTTGAATCTGGTGTGGTCTTAAGTTAAAAAGAGCCATTCAGATGCCATAGCACCCTGGTTTTTGGATGGCATTCAGACTTGAGATAGCCATCTGCCCTCTGTGTGCTGCTGGGCTTGATTCCCAGCAGAGTCCCTGTGCTGGTCTTGATGGCTCCCTAAACTAATTCAGCAGGTTTGAGGTGCATCAAGCATGGCGTTGCTAACTGATCAGGGGAAGTGATTGTCCCTCTAAACTGCACTACTTCAGCTTCACCATGAGTACTGTGTGAAGTTTTCATCACTGCAGTACAAAAAGGACATAAAACTGTTAGAGTTTGCAGAGGGGGAGTACAAATATGGTAACAAGTCTAGAGAAGCAGCTGAAATGCCTGGGTTAGCTCAGCCCCCATCACAGGAGCTCAGGGGGAAGCCTGATAGCAGCTGCAGCTCTTCACAGGGAGTAGAGGGGCAGCGCTGAGCTCTGCTCTGTGGGGACAACATGAGGGCCTGAAGGAATGGCGTGGAGCTGTCAGGGGATGATAAGGTTGGTGGTTAGGGCGCAGGTTCTGCAGGGCAGTGGGCACGGCCCTGATCTGTTGGAGTTCAAGAAGCACCTGGACAACACGCTCAGACATATGGTCTGATTTTTGGGTGGCCCTGTTTAAAATCAGGAGTTGATCTCAGTGATCCTTCTGGGTCCCTTCCAACACAGGATATTCTGTGATTCTACGATTCTAAGAGGGCAGAAACACAACTGTGCCCAAGACAGAGAGATCTGAGCTGGAGTTCAGCAAGTCTGATGGGGTATTAGAATAATTAATCAAAGGAGACTGGTTTTTATAGAGATACTGGAGTTCAGCTGGGAGTTACAGGCTCCCGGAAGAAATTGGTCGGATTAAAACGGATGGTCTAGGTTACCATTGGGAATTTATTTGTTTTGTGGGCAGAGTCCATGTAATAATCTTCTTATAACTAGCTGTAAAGAATAAATAGACATCATAATTTAAGGAAAATAAAACTAAGGACAGGCACAAACTGGAAAAACAGCCCTGAAGTCTGTAGAGCTATTCTGATGTAAAGTGGCATAGGTTAGCAGTGAATCAGAAGCAATTTGTAAATACCATTTCCAAAGAAAAGAAGGCATATGGAATATTATTATCTCAAACAAAGTGTAAAGGTGAGTTACTATCTCCAGCTCATTTTGTTTATCGTGGTAATGACTGCCTATGGAGTGAGGCAATTTCATAATTTTCCATGAGTGAGTTTTTCCATTGTGCCTTTTATGCCCACACATAAAAATGAAGGGTGTAACGAGGCTCAGTAACAGGGCTGCCAGGCCCAGCTGCACAGCCTCCGCACAGCCTCCCACCAGGCTGAGCTGAGCCTCACCCATGCCACCCTCACTGCTGGGGGCACACAGGGACAGAGCATGCCCCCTGCCTCCGGTCAGAGGCTGTGTTTGGATCAAGGTGGGGCCCTACCCACTCAGCAGTGCTGGGAAACGAACCTGAGAAATGAAGGGAAAGGAGGAGCTCAGGCTGAGTGGAGCCTAGGTTTGGTGTGCCAGGAAAAATGGGCAATAAATGAATTAACCTTCAGAAGAGGCACAGAAATGCAGGCATCCAGACAAAGAGGGAATTGATTGTCGGGTCAGTCTTTCCACTGAACTAAATAACTGACACAGTTAATGCCCTGCAGAGCACTAGCATTATTTCCGCTTGGTGCGTGGTGAGGGGAGAGATGGAAGGGCAGGCTCAGACCAGGGGTATCACACACTGAGCACAGGCCTATTTTGTCCATGTGTGACTGCTTTGTTTGTTGATTCATCTTCAGCACTGGCTTTGCTAATTAAGACTTTTTGTTTTGTTTTTGTTTTAACGCTTCTGAGAGGTATCTTGTGCTTGTTCCCTCAGTTCAGAGTTTTGTGGTGAGCCAGCCCTCCCCGCCTGCTTGTCACATGCAGACTCAGCTTTCCTGAAATGTCATACAGCAGCGCTCACACCTCTGCAACGACAGGGTAGGGATCCTCCTGAAAATGGTGTTTTGGTATTGATGGAATTCTAGTTTCTTTTCAGCTGAGTGGAAAAAAAAAAACCCAAAAGACTGCTTTTTGTTGCCAGTTTTAAGAATGAGTTAAGCCATTTTTCTGTGTGTGCTGGTGAATTGTGGCACTCTGACTGCAGCGAGATATGCAAACTAACATAGAAATCTGGCTTTTCAACAATACAAAACTGGTTGATTGAGCTGGATTTACCGTGCTTCATATGCCAAATTTAATAAAGATGGGTTTGGTGAAAGCGTATAGATCAGAGTCTTGCAAAACTTGTAGCCAGAACATATCCTTCTGTGTTTATCCCTGGGATCATAATCTTATTGATTGCTTGCATATTTCCCTGCTCTCTGAGTTGCATCCTAAACCATGTATGGTGGCGGCAAGGGGAATTTTGGTTACTGTCCACATTGCTGAAGTGATCATATCATGTTGTTTAGACTTCAGAGAAAAGAATGGTCAGGAAGAAGTGATGGAGTCAAGAGAATATGAAAACTGTAGTTATATCAGTTACATTTCACTGGCATAAGCTATTTCTAATTGATCTGTACTGGAGGAGCATCACTCTCTCAGATGACACGATTTACATGTCATTATAAAAGCTATGAGAAAAGAAATGAGACTTGATCTAATACAAAGTAGTGGGCTTGAGCAGCCTCTTAACGTCCAATAAGCCTTTGTCTGCAACAGTATACAATAAGTCATAATTAACCTTGGACAGTTTCTTGATTTTAATGAGATATGTGGTCTCTAACACCAGCCATAAATTCCACGAGTTATGGGCCTTCCAGGGCAGAATGGAGGAGAGAGGAGGGAACTGAGTTTGTGTGTGTGAGGAACACCATGAAAAAAATTGCATGCTGATAAGCAGCAATATGTGATACAGAGAATGAAGAAGCTTTAATAGTTTCTTTGGTGTTGAACACTGGTTTTGGGGAAAATACAGAAAAAAACACATTGACTGAGAATACATTTTGCAGATGTGTGAACTCCTTTCTGCAAACTGCTGTTTGATCAGTTTTTGACCACACCTTTCCTGTCTTCTAAAAAAAGCTAAAAATATAAATGAGGACTTGTGGTTAGAAATTGACAGCACTTACTCTGTTGCATGGTTACAAGCTGTAAGTGTATAATATCTGTTAGGGCATATGGATTTATGTTCTTATCGACTCCAAATGTTTTGTGAGCTTGTTTCTATGTATAGATCCAGAAACGGTTATGTAGATCAACAGAGACATAAACAACAACCAGTGCTTTAATGAATAACTACTGTTTTTGGACAAAAACAAAATGAAACTACTAGAGTAATAACTCATATAATTTTATATACTTTATACAGGAATAATGTTTGCATTTTACTGTTCTTTCTTTGGAGGATTAATGGGATTTAGCCCTGCATTTTTAAGTGGAAAAGAGGATGAAAGATATCTTACAATCACAATATAAACTGTGTAGAACTGTCAGTGAATACGATTAGTATCCTGGGGTTTATTTTCTGGGAAGTATTACTTCGTTTTTTGTGCATACCTGCACTTTCAGGCAGTAAGCATGATGCAGCTTCTTACCATCATTTCACTACCTGAAAATAAAGCATGCACCTCCATAATAATGGGCTAAAATAGTAATATTGGAAATAGAAATTTGGCTCTTGATATGCAGTGTAGGCTTAGGTCTCTATGCTGAAGTTTGCATTCTTTAAAGTGGAATTAAATAAAATAAATAATATAGGAATGGACCTGGATAACTTAGATGAGATCCTCAAGTTATCGAGAAACCTAAGTTTTCTGACAGAGTGCTCTGCAGTCAGGTTACTGGTTAACATAATACCTTGTGAGGGAGCTTCAGCTCCCTGCTCACTGTATTACAGGAGTAAAAATAATGTAATAAGCAGAAAGTTTCCTGGAAACGTGATCTTTCAAACAATGTGCTGTTGATTTAGAAAGAAATGGGGCGGGAGCTGGAATGAAAGTGAGGCAATGGGACAAAATGTCACAGACTGTTGTGGAAATCCTTAGTATTCACAGATTGTCCTTACACTCATTGAAGTCTAACTACTATGTTGGTTGTTCCCAGAAGAATGAATAGAATCAGAAAAACAGAGTGACAGAATTGCTTAAGTTGAAAGGGACATTTAAAGGTCATCTGGTCCAACTCCCCAGTAATGAAGAGGGACACGCACAGCTAGGTCGGATTGCTCAGAGCCCTGTCTCCAAGGAGAGAGTACTCACCACCTCTCTAGGTAACCTGTTCCAGTGCTTCACCATCCTTATTGTAAAAATCTTCTTCCTTACATCCAATCTAAATCTCCCCTCTTTTAGTTTGAAACCATTTCCCCTTGTCCTATCACAGCAGATCCTGCTAAAGAATCTGCCCCCTTCTTTCTTATAGCACCTGTTAGGTAATGAAAGGCCTCTATGAGATCTCCCCAGAGCCTTTCTTTCTTCAGGCTGAACAGCCCCAGCTCTCTCAGGCTGTCCTTATAGAGAGCTGTTTCATCCCTTGAAGAAAGAGCTTGAGTTCGTGTATAACTGAACCTGCCTTTCAGAATTATACTTCTACACTGATTTAGATTTATGTGGGTTTAGGCTGAACAGTCTCACTAGATTCTCAATATACACAGAGAAAGCTGCCCATTTCTTATCTGTTTGTTGTGACATTTTCAATTGCACATCTAATAGAGCTGGGATGAAGGCATCCAATCAACCCATCTTTGAAGAGACTAACAATATGGCACTATGATTGAACTATGATCTCATTCTTGCTGAGGACCAGCACAGTAAATGGTGTGTACACCTGTCTCTGTTAGTATAAAAGCTTATTTTTGCTGGAGGGTCTTATATTGTACCTACTTAGTGACTGTAATGGTTGCAGACTGATTTACTGAGAAATTTTCATTCAAAAAATAAGGTCTTCCTGCAGAATTCTTTACTACTTCTAAAACTCTTGGAAAGAAAATACAAGCAGACCAATGGGAAAAAAATGTTAATTTTGTGAAATATCAATATACATACTGCTAAAATAAGCTGTAAAAGATGGGCTAGTGACAAAATGGTATATTAGATGGTGAAATTAAAGCCATACGCTTGCTTCATTAAAAACAATTTGTATTTCATCATCAGCTACACATTTATCAGCATTGTTTCTGAAATGGCATGTAATTTGCTTCTGAAAGTAATCTCCTGTAGTCTTTGGTTCTTCAGACGCCATTAAAACTAATTAGGAACAGAAGTCTAGAGATCAAAGGTAGGCTGCCCGATATCTGGCATAGACTTTCAAACTCATAGGTATAGTAATACCTGATAAAAATCTTTATGTGTCCCTGCAGTTGTATTCTATGATGAGCACTAGGTGTGGCAACGATTATATTTGTAATTGAAGGTTTGTTGTTTTATTTCTCCTGAAAAAAATCAATGACTTTAATAGACATTACATATCAAAGTCCAGTAAAAGCATATATATATATATATATATATATATATATATATATATATATATATATATATATATATATATATATTTAGAAAAAGTGGTAAGATTTTTCCTATGTTGTTCTGAAGATAGTCCAAGTACTCCTCACAGAAAATAGGCATGTTAAGAAAAGTTTGCCTGCTGAATCTCATTCTGTCATATATAAGTATGTACATTTCATGTCATTAGAATGTGCAGGATTAATGGCAAGAAGAACATTTGGTTGACAAGAGTTATCAGGAAAGGAGGTTACAGACTGCATAATGCCTGTAAAGTAAGCTCAAGTTTTTTATGTCCAGACTACATAATCTACATATAGACACAATAGTTCAACACTTGACTTATTCTTACCTAGAATACTCTTTGTCTTAGTCTTATCTTCACTTCCTTGTTTACTTTTTTTGTTAACTTCATTAGCATTGATGATGGAGTAGACAGGCAGGAGTGTCAGAATTTCACATAAACCTACAATTCTCATTATTGATTTTCTTTTTTCTTTTTCCATTTTTTTTTCTCTCCATGTTTGGCATCTTGATCTATTCACATATGCCTACTACCTTTAAACATACAAACAGAAATTCTCCAAGCCCAATTAATATCTGATTTCTTTGGAACTGAGCCAAAAAGGAATCTGACCACTCATGATTAAAGTAAAGTCCAGAGGAACAAAGAAATGCTGTGATAGGTTATCACTGGGCTGGGTTAATGGTGAGTGGTCAGATGTCAAGTGGTCAACAAGAAAGGTCAACAAAACTGTTCCTGTTGCCAAAGCGTCGTTCGCGGGAATAGGTGGACACTGGTTTGACCATATCATATTCTTTTTTGTCACTTCCAGTTTCATTGATAATATCTGTTGTTAGCCAATGGAACAATAAAATACTATTGCTTATGCAATTATCTTCTTCCTTTCTCATGTCTAAGAACAGTATTTACTAGCTCCATCCTAGCATCCATCCATGTTAGCTAGCTTGTATTAACTAGGTAACACATGCAGCCAGAAACTATTTCATTTGTGTTTCTAGCATGACACAAACCTCAACTGGCACTACTCATGTTGATATGAGTGGGAGTGTTGGAAGTATCAGAAACATGGAAATCTGCACCTTAAGACCTACAAATGAATATTTGTTTTCGTATTTGCATGTATATTTTGACATGTATAAAAAAACATATTATGCTGACAGAAGAAAATGTATGCAGATACTTCAACCCATTAGAAGGCTGAACATGAGCTAGCAGTGCACCCTGGCTGCAAAGAAAGCCAGCATCATCCTGGGTTGTGCTAGTAGGAACAGAAGCAGTACAGTCAGCGAACTGATTATCCCCCTTCACCTGAGACTCATAAGACCACATTTAGATGTTGCTTCCAGTTTGGGGCCTCTCAACACATGAAAAACATCAGTGGATTGAGCAAGTGAAGCAGAGGGCTGTCAAGTTGCCTGCGGCTGAAGTGACTTGACTTGTGAGGAGGGGACTGAAGGACAGAGTCTGGCCCCACTTGGAGAAAAGAAGGGTTCAGGAGGATCTAATTGCTGCCTTTCCCCCTTATGCTGCTCAATATTTGCAAGATACCAGAAAGACTAAGTCAGGCTTTTCACAGTGATCTCTGGTTGGTAGACAAGTGTTTCACCAGTGATAAATTGAAAAATTCCTACCTGATAAATTCTCTCTCATTGTGGGGACAGTCAAACAGTGGTTGACCAGAGAAGTTGTGCTGTCTCCACTCTTAGAGTGGAGGTTAAGGCTCTGAGTAACCTGATCTGATCTCAAAGCCATCTCTGCTTTAAGGAGTTTTCAAGAGACTTCTTGAGGTTCTTCTTCGACTTCAACTATTAGTGATTTTGTGATGCTTCTGTGTGGATGAATACATTTAGTGTCTTGAACTTTAAATTCATCCCTATTTAAGAAAAGAAAAAATGAGAGACACTTCTGCTATTATATATGCTATATATGTGATTATGAAGCTTAAAAGAAACGTGCATTTCAATTAAAGTTGATTTCAAAAAGTCTCATCCTTAAAATCCAGATTTCAATTTATTGAGAGTTCAACAAATGTGATATGGCATGTGTGTAAAAGTCTGTACATCAGAACAGACTTAATACAAAAGCATGCACGAGAAATTTCATGCATGTTACATACGATGTGTTAGATTTCTTGATATTTACTAGTAGTTGGAAACCATGGAAAACTAGAGAGCCAAAGATTCTAAAGTAGTTAGCAGCATAGTAGTGTAGTTTAGCTTTGCCTTGTATATTTTTCACGTTTCTTATGTTTAAAAACAGAATGTTAACAGTCAATAACAATATAAATAAGAATGACAAAACAGAGGGAAAACAGCAGTTGCTCTTTACCAAACAAAAAGTTATCTTTATCAAAGATGAATATTTTTGGGGTTTTTGTTTGTTTTTAATGCCCCTGTTCATAGCAGAAGGACTAGAACCATTTGTACGTGTAAATTTGGAATAAATTAAGATGTTCTGGAAAGTGCTATTCTAGAATCAAGGAGTGGTCAGAAGATAATCCACTTTGCTTATTTATTTATTTATTTTTGCTCAAAATAAACTCTCTTTTCTATGTCAAGCTGAAGAGAAATGATTGAAATACCATTTATATTAGATCTTTCCAAAAAAGTTAATATGTAAGAACTGTATTTCTTATCATCAGTGAACAAATTGGATCAGATAAAACCTTGTTCTCTCCCAGGCTGCATTTTGATCTCTGAAATGCCAGTATGATGGAACCTAGTGATTTCCAAGGACAAACACAAGTTTTAGTACTGCTCATAACTTGTGATTTTAGAAAAGTAGTGGTGTGTTTAACGGTGCTATAATTCACATTGGTTACTGAAATAAAGATGACAGAACAGTCTCCTGATCTAAACACGTCACTAGAAGTATTTAGCCCCATTACAGAGTTTGTTATGTTATCCAACACAGAATAATGTGGACTTTTTACTTTCTGGAAGTCCAAATAGGCCATATAGAAACTGCAAGAGACATAAAGATAATAAATGGATCTTGTACACCTCCTTCATGGCTCCCAGACTACAAAACTATCTGAGAGTCTTTATGATTTATAACCACTTCAATCACAGACCACTCTGGCAACTGAGAGTATGCAAAGTGTACAAACATTCTGGGTGCACTCATTTTCACAGCAAACAAAAAGCCAAACATTTGCCCTTACAAATTATACAATTTTATTTTCTTGGAGGAAAATTTTTCTCTGACCAAACATCTGTACTTATGTGGTACTTGCATTACTGAGGAAGAGAAGAGTAACATTATGTGCTCAATGAATCTGTGGTAGGGTGAGGTCACTCAGATATCTTGGGCCCAAGTCTGTTTTGAATTTGTGTATGAGGATACTGAATTCACAGGCTGTGAATTCCGTTTCTGTAATATTCTATCAAATTTCTATACCAAACAATGACATTGACAACTACCCATAAAACCAATTACCTTTAACTGAATTTGTTGTTCTAATAGAAAAAGAAAGATTTTATTTCTTTTTTTTTTTTAATCAAAACACATAGATGGATGGAATCAGTAATAGAAATTTCCCTTCTGATCAAACCATTCTCTATTTTAGAGAAGGCCTGACTTGTGCTAACCTTTCATATACTCTAATTTGAGATAACTCAATCATCAAAACATTCTTTGCATTTCATTCTAGCTTTGAGAATCATACTTTTTTATGGTTAATATCACAATAGTACATATGGTGAAGGCAGAATTGATATCTAAAAGAATGCAACACAATAGAAGTTGTGCAATTATTTGTTGTATATTTAGATGAGTTATATACCTTGATGTGAACAACTCATCTCTTCAGTGGAGCCCAGTAATAATCAAATTGTTCTTAGGACTTTTGGAATAACTAGCAGACATCCTACATAGTCTTGTAATTTACCAGATGTAGTATGGAGTTGTTGATTTCCTCTTTCAGCTAATCCTTGTGTTATGGGTTGATAACTAAAAAACCTGTCCACTTTCCTGTCCGTTGTACATTCATCAAAGAAACAGCTTATAGTACACATCTTGAACATTTCTATTCTGCCTATAATTTAGTGATCCTCTTTCACTCAGACTGTTGGTCTGCTGAGAATCTGTAAAGCCTAGTTTGGAAATGAATTCCTTCTTCTTCTCATGGCAGCTTATCCCTAGCAATTTTTATTCTGTTGTCCTGTGCATTGTAATAGAAAGGGTTTTCTTCTATTTGTCTCTATTTACTCCTATTATTTTAAAACCTGTAGTGGAAACAATGAGCTCAGCATGTTCTTACTATTTTATCCAGAGGCCGATGTTGAGCTCTGTACTACTCTACTGATGAGACTAAGCATCTAAGCAGATTAATGCTGACTCAATATATATGCTTTTATAGTGCAGTAGAGTTGCTTTGCTAATATATGTAATGTCATTCAAAATCCAAAATACCAAATGTGGTCTTTGTTTTCTTTCCCAGTTTGAGGAACGACACAAAACTAAGAGGAATGTAATACAATTGCATTTGTTGCAATGTTTTGTCATTTCTGCCTTAAAAATGAATCATAGAGAGCTATGCAAAAAAATTGCATCAAATCCTTTAAAATACATGTTCAGCATAAAATAAGATGAAGGTCGCAATTTAATGTATAAACTGCTTGATTAGATTAACCATTCATGAAAAAAGTGTTTGGTTAAAATAACACTTGTGATTTAGAGTTGTGTGTGTGTGTGTGTGTGTGTGTGTGTGTGTGTGTATGAGCACTTTTTCACAGCAGGACACCTATTGTTTTCTTGATTTTTGTTGCCGAAAGCTTTCATTGAAATTCAAATTGAAGATAATTTGCAGTAGAATCATATTGTGTTTAAGACTCCTGAAAGTAGTAGAAATAATTAGAATGACTCCGGAGATTACTTTGATCCCCCTAGGGGCTCTTTATTTGAGTGGAGTTATGTACATTGAAGGTGATCTCCAAATGTGCCAGCATAGCTCAATGCACTGATGCAGGTCTTAGCTGTGGAAACAGCCGCTATGAAGGCTCTGTCACCTCTGTATCTGTGAAAGCAGCCTCTACTGGAATAGCATGTTTATTTTACATGTGCAGAGTTCAACAAGAGTACTGAAAACTGAGAATGGATGAAAGGACGAGATGCTGGAAGTAAGAGAAATATGATAACATAGCAGTCTTCAGTCCTTGTAGTCCTTGTCTACATTTAAAATAGAACAAGTTTGATCTTGAACTTGTTTTATTTTCTTTTTCTTTCTTCTTTTACTTTTCAGTACAGGTAGTTAGTTATCAAGGTTAATTCCTCATAAGACATGATTACATATTCTGTAGATTTGAATTATTATTGTCATCACCATCATCATCATTATCATTATCATCAATACTATCACTGTTATTGCTATGATTTTTGAAACAGCATGCTGTAATTCAAAAAAGAAAACAAGAAATAACTTAGAACAAATTCAGTAGCCTACTGGAGATTATTAAAGTTATCTGACTGATGTACCATTTCTACTCTGCTTAGCTTCTAATTATACAAAGGAGAAATGTGAGGGCAGAGACGGATTTTAATTTATCTCAGCTCACAGGGGTAATGAAACTAAAGACTAAGTGAGAAGAGACATCAGAAACTAATGAGTATTACTGTAAAAGCAATGGCAACTGTAAATAGTTCATCCTGGGTCTGAGTGACATTGGATGTCATTCTTGAAAACCAGTAACTGGGATATTCAACTTTGAGCAACAACAGCTAATCCCCTTTCAAAGAGAAATTTGAAAACAAGCCATGGTTTCACCATGAAGGCTCGGAAAGAGGAGTATAAAAATGTACATATAATTAAAGCAAATACAGAATTAAAGATAATGCATTGTGATTTTTGGAGAGAGAATTGATTCATAAATTTCATGTTTGAGACTGTCAACAATGCACTTGAATAACACACTGATCCAGGCACTCTAAGCATTACATTCTGTGTTTTACCTTTGCAGAATATGGCAAACAGCAGAGGAGACCCAGTTCAGATCATGTGAGGAGGACACTGCTGTGACTCAACACAGTAATGTTTAGTCCTGAAATCATAAAGTTTCCCAGTTTATTTTTAATGCCTGGGGAAAGGCACTCAATTGCCAATTACAAAAAAGTCACCAAGTTCTAAACCATGTTGAGGCTACAAGTAGTGGATAGCTGCAGGAGAAAAATGACAGTTGCTAACAGGAGAGATTCCTTCAAGCATTTCCCACTTCCTTCCACCACATCCCACCCTTCTTAATACTGATCGTTACTCCTGGGGCCTGAAAAATGTAATAGCATTCATGAAGTTTGAATAGGTCCCAAATTCTTCATCACCTGTTTGCTTTTTGTGCTTCAGCTTAGTCCCATAAACTAACACAAGGGCTTCATAAGGATGCTTTATAAGTTAGCAAAAAAATCAGTTGCTAAGAATGAAGATTTTGCTATTTATTATATTTTATAATTTTTAACTCATTTAATCTCCTGAGATGAGTGGGCTTTCTAAAGATCTAAGTGGTCCATGCATGCTTAGCTAACAACCAAAGAGAATTAATGATGAGACCCAAACTGCAAGTACTATATTTGGTCCTTTGATTTTGCTGCTAGAGCAAATAATCCTTATGTTAACTCATTGAGATGACAATCCACTGAATTTTGGTGCAGTGTGAGTCTTAATAATAATAACAGTTGATTTTTTTTCCTCTTTATTATCTTAGAATATTAAAATGTTAAATGTGAATTTGAAGTTAATATATATATATATATTTAAATTACTCTTTTTTTTTTAAGAAATACAGATGATTTCATTTAGTTCCAACTTTCTGAACTGTTAATATCTGAATGCTTTGGAGTTATTCATGTATTCTTTTTGGAGTAATCCCTTTTCAGGATTGTTTTCTGATGCGAGTAAGATCTATCTTGGTATATTCAGTTAGCTGTTCAGAGTAACTTAAACATTTATTTTGTACACTTATTTATTAGTAGTTATATTACAAAATAATCATTATTTATTAATTGTAAGCCAGTTATAGTTCAATTGGGAATTTCTGATGCTTAACAAGAAGTCTATTTGGCAGAGAGATGATAGCTTGAGACCAGAGAGTTTGCAGTATATATGTGAGTTGGCCAAAGTGAGTCAACCAATTTCTTTGAAACTTATAGTACAGTATCTTTAAAATAAGTTAAACCATGAAGTACTCCTTAGTTGACTTAGCTTATGAAACAGCTGGGAGAAGAGAATCAGCAGATTTACATAGAGACATAATTATATGATATTCCAGTATGCTCTAAGGTCAGGTCCCTTGCCTCATGTCCAATCACACTGAAATCCTCAAGCAGTGCAAGGCGACTAGGAATCTGCTAAGTACAATCAAATCTCAGTTATTAGAGAATTATACTCCCTTCCCCTTACAGATGAGAAATGTTAAATCAGGAGTAGGCAGCTTCTACAGCACTTATTCCCATGACTCTGCCTAAAGAAACTGTTTAATTTGAAGAGTTGGGTCATGAAGAAACCTGAGCCGCTGCCTTGTGGACTCATCTGATTCTGGACAGGTAGACTTGCCTTTCTAGGACTTGAAAAGCCATTTTACTGTGCCTGTCTCTGCTACCATGTACATCTTACTTCTTTACCTGCACCTAGAATTTACCCTGGCTGTAGAGTCATTGAAAATTCAGTCTGGGATGGTCAATTAAGAAAATAGCCAACATGCCTAACAGTATGCCTTACTTGCTTTTCCAACATTTTCCTGGTAAAGTTCATAATTTTATGAAAGCAGAAATTAAATACTGTTAGTACTATGGAACTTAATATCATCTAAAGTAATGTTACTTCATGCTTCTTTTTCTACATCAATCTCCACATAATTGAAATTAAAGCTCTGTGCTTATTAATGATGTCAAACAAAGATCACCTCTTCCTCTATTCACATTGTAAAGGTTAGCCTAATGACTTCCTAGCAGAGACAGAAATGTGGGAAGAATTGATTCAGAGTGAGAAATTTAAGTATGCTGGAGACTAAAAAATTCCTTATAACTCACCCTGCAAGGGATGTTTGTTTTAGGACGTTCACTTCATCACCCATATTAGTCCTATGAATAAATGAATGACTCACCTTGCTCTGATTGCAAGAAATACAAGAAAGGACTTTGAGAAATGCACTTTTTAATGTTGTATGCAAAATCATCTTTTTTTTTACCCAGAAAATATTGGAACATCTATCTAGAAATGTCAGCCTTCAGTTTTCAAACTTGTTTTTCTATCCCATCCTAGTGTCACATATACTGCGTTTGGAATTTCTTCTGGCAGAATTGCTTGAAGATGTATGCATGGACAAATGGAGGTATTCATATCTTTGGTGTTTCAGTGAAATTAGAAACCGTGCTACAAATGAGTACAGCAGCTTTCAGTGTACTCAATTACTTCCCTGCAATTTTTAATTCAGAATTTTAAATTTTAGTAGTAGTCCTCTTTTTAAGTTAATTTCTTCTAATCATTATTGGTCAGTGAACCATGTGTAGCTGAAGTACTAACGAAGTAACCGAGACTGTAGGAATGGAAGAATGGTGCTGTCTGTAGTTTTGAGATTCCTAATTTCAGACCCTTAAATAGACCTGGTTCTTTTTCCTGCTTTGTTTTTGTTTTTTAATGGAAAACAAACATCTATAAAACTTCTCAAGCTATCCCAAAGCATCAGTTTCTTCTCAATTAGAATAAGCATCCAGAAAATCATTAAAACAAGACTACATAATTATCTTGTTCATGTAGCACTGTGAGTCGTGGTAACACTAAATAATTATAAAGTATGTTATTTATATTATGTTTTTTTTAGTCTTTTAATTTTTTAATAAAAATGTATTGATTATAATCTAGATTTTATTTAGATAATGTAGATTTTATAATCTAAGATAGATTTTAACTGCTTTGCTCTTGTATCTTTGTTAGAAAGTAAATCAACATTCACAGAGTGGTAAAGCCATATCTGGAGTGAAATATTTGTGGAGTCATTAAGTGGATTAATTATCCTATCACATTCAACTCTGCTGAGGTGAAGTAAATGGAAAACTATGCGTCTACATCTGGAATGTTTAAAGAAGCAGAAATTTAAACTCTTGGATTTATTTGTGTTTGACCCATGCTTGGAATTTGCCACCGTAATTGAACATGTGATAGCCATGGAGTGTGCTAACTGACTTTTGTTCACTGGTGCTATAATAAACACTGTTTTGCTTCTTGGCCAAATTCTCTCTGTCAACAGAACATTTTAAAGTTTTGACTGCAAAATTATAACAACTTTCTTGTTGGAAAAAATTTAGTAAGATGCTGGTTATAGACTGCTTCATATTTCCTGGCAAGTAAGTAAAGCAGGTTGAAATATTTTTATACGAAAAATTTTCCTCCTGGAAAATGTGGTTTTGATGAAATGGGAACCTTCTGTGGGAAAATGTCAATTTTAATGTGTACTTTTTACTTTTCAGTAGGGACAATCAAAACAATGCCCTCTTCATTTTAAGGTGACAGTCTGAAATAAAGATACTTTTCAGTTCCAAATAGTGATTTGAATAAAAAAAAGAAAGAAAGAAAGAAAGAAAGAAAGAAAAAAGAAAAAGAAAGGAAGAGTGAGCACAAATTACCTAGGAACTTTTGTTCCAATTACAGGTGTGGTAATTTTTCACTTTGACAATTTTATTTTGACACTTCCTATAGTTTTTTGTCCTACTTTTTGATACTCCAATTTTTCATTCTGCTTTGAAGTAGAAATTAATTTCCCGTGGAATAAAATTTTGGTTCCATCTAGATCTACGAGCAACTAATTGGTAAATAGTTTCAAAAGGAATAAGGGAGTAATATTTTATGAATATGTGCACATCAGTTACAGTCATATATCATATCTCAAGCTGTTTTCAAACAGTTCACAAGAAAATGATGTCATTATCAGTTGTAGAATTCCTCAGAGTACCTTTAAAAGCAATATAACATGTGAATTTGTTTTATATTTTTCTCTGGTTTGGGTTACGTTGACAAAAACTTCAGAAAATGTTCTTCAGGTCTGTCACTAATGTTTATGAGAACTGGGGACGATTTTTTCCAGGTGAGAAAGGCATAAAGACCTCATTAGCACTTGGCCATTCCAAAGGATATTTTCTTGGTCTAGTTACTTTTCGTTATTCCATGAAATTATGTGTGATACCATGTATAGTAAAGGCTCTAACAATCTGAAAAATCATATCTGAGATATCATCTCCCTTTGATTTCCACTCAACTGAATAAATAGCTCCTTTGGCTCACCACAAAACACTCTAACTGCTGTCTTCTATTATCAGTGATATATTCAGCAAGTACTATATAAACCATACCTGAAGAACACCACAGACAGTTGTTGAAATTAACATTATAACTAGAAGTGATCAAGTGCTCAGTAAGTAATGAAGCATTGCCTGAACATAGCTTAAAATCATCTGTTGAGTTTTAGTCACTGATGTTCTGAGACTCCAGATGTACTGAAGAATGTATCTCTAATTTCATATATACTGAGAAGATTAACTAGAAAAACCTGGGAATTGCACTAATTATGTTCTTACATATGATTTTGACTGTGTCAGACCAACACCAGCATTTCAAAGAAATAACATCTAACAGATATCTTTTCCATCACAAAAGTGATGCTAGGAACAATATCCAGAGGTGTGGACTGTTGGATGTTAAATGTCCTCTACTCTACTCTTGTGCCTTCTGCTCTGCTTTTGTGAGACCCCACATAGAGTACTGTGTCCAGTTCTGGAGCCCCCAACATAAGAAGGACATGGAGTTGTTGGAGTAGGTCCAGAGGAGGGCCATGATCAGAAGGCTGGAGCACCTCCCTCTGAGGACATGCTGAGAGAGCTGGGGCTCTTCAGCTTGCAGAAGAGAAGGCTCTGGGGGGAACTTGCAGCATCCTTCCATTACCTGAAGGGGGACTACAGGAAAGTTGAGGAGGGACTTTTTATAAGGTCATGTAGCATCAGGGTGGGGGAAATAGTTTTCAAGTGGAAGAGGGTAGATTCAGACTAGATATTAGGAAGAAATTCTTTACTGTGAGAGTGGTGAACCACTGGAACAGGTTGTCCAGAAAAGTTGGGATGCCTCCTTCCTATAGGCATTTGAGGCCAGGTTGGATGGTGCTTTTAGCAACCTGGTCTAGTGGGAGGTGTCCCTGCTTATAGCAGAGGGTTTGGAACTAGATCTTAAAGATCCCTTCCAACACAAACCATTCTATGTTAATGAAGAAGAAAATTAATCTATCTTTGCTTCTGAAAGCCATACAGTTAACAAGAAGTATAAGACTATAAACATCTTGTCTCAGAAGAATTTTTATTTCCCCATTCTATCCTGATCCATTCTGAGGGGAAACTTTGCAGTATCACCTAAAAGGCTGCTATTAGGCACAAATAATGTGGAACTGCTTCCTTAATCATAACATAAAAGTCAACAGTTTGATTAGCCAACGTGTTTAACAGAATGAATCAGAGAGCGAGGCAGTGACTTGCAGATAGAAATACTCTAATGAAAGGAACTTGAGAACAGCTTGTGGGACTAAGATAAAATGTCTTACACAAGCATCCATGCTCATGCATCCTGGATATACCTTGAGATTCAGGATGTAATCACTGCAATACAATCAGTTTTTCCTAAGCGTTATAAGTTGGAAGTAGAAAAGTCCAGTTGGGCAAGGAAAGGAAACTTTACATGAACTTCACAGCTTATTGAGGATCATTGTGGATATCAGTGTATGACTGGAAAACAGTGTAGCTGTCTCTCAGGAATAGTATTTATACCTCAGCAGAGATACCTTCACAGAGTTTGTGGATGTTTTGTATTGTCCCATCACAGTTAATGGCAGTCTTACATTTCAGTTTCTTTCAGACTGTGATGGCCAGAAGACTACTGGAGCAGAGATCTTCTGAGGAACACAGGATCTGAAGACATGAGATGGACAACATACTTCTTTCAGAGACCTTACTTCTGAACCACAAAATCTGCTATGACTTTGTGTGGACTTTTATGATTTTTGGCCTATAAAAAGTGCTCTGCAATTCTTGGATGTGCCCCAGTGCACAACAGCACAACTAAAGGAAACAGAAGCTTAGGTTTCACTTAACTTGAATACCATCTTCCATGCTTTCCAAGGAGAGCTGAAGTTCAAAGGGCAGAAGATATCTGCTTCTGTAAATCTTGAAGAAACAATTTCTGTGAAGTAAACTTCATCCATCAAACAGGAGCTCTTCAGACACTAGTACCAAGCTGACATTTATTTTGTTATCACAGGGATAATGCTATTCAACGAGCAGTTAAACCCATTTGAGAAGAAAAAACATAGTTCTCTGCCATAATGCAGTAGGCTATTATCCAATTAAAAATGGTCTGATAAAAACACTTTTTAACATTTGTTACATTTTTTTTTCTGCCTGTTTGTAATCCAGCCAAAAAATTTCTATCATTTTCTGAATGCAACCAAGATGTATCTAACTGTTGCCATACCAATAACTAGGAAGAAAAAGAACCTCCTCCACATGGACTCCCACGCAGATCTGATGGGGACAGTTTGTGAAATGCCTTGGGAATAAAATGATGTGGCGGCTGATGGTATGCACACAGCTGCTGCAGTAGGGTCTGGCCTCAGACTTATATGGTATGTGTGTGTGTGTGTATAAACTGTGAATCACCGAGGCACTATATCTACTTGTGTTCTGAATCACATCTAGCATTAAAGATGCTGGCTATCTTTTTTCCCTCAGTATCTTGGATTGTACCTCTGTCAGAGCAGCTGTGGGCCTGAGTGTGGCTGTAGCTCTAATACAACAGGACAAATCACATGATCAGCAGAGCAGATAAGGGGCTGAGATTTTTCTTATCTCTTTTTCACTAACTTGAGGACATTTTTCTCATTGGCTCCAGCAACTTGTCATGAAGAAAACTGCACATGCCAGATTTGATAAAACTTCAGCTAAAACATCAATTCAAATGAGTCATATGTTTCCATGGAAAATCTATCAGGCAAGGGCATTTTTTCTGGGGTTCTGAACTATTGTAAGTAGGTCTGTCCTTCTGGTAAAGAAAAAGCTAAGTTTGCAGATCTGCTTTGTGACAGCGATGTGCCACTCTGATTTTACCAGGACTTCTAAAGATGTACCTGACGCTTAAATGAGCCATCTAATTAGTAACTGTAAAAATTTTTAGATATTATTTGCTGCATTATTTGGCCAAGAAGTTTATTCAGAAAGTAGCCTTATCTGTAATTCTAATTTCCAGTTAAAAGTCTCAGTGCAGAACCCTCGCTATTAGCAGATCGAGCAGTAGAAAGGTATCAGTCTCTTTTGTTACTTGATATAGTGGTCACAGATACATGCATAGCAACTCTCTGCTGAGGTTAAGGGGAAAATAGTATCAATTGTAACCTCTCTATGTCCTAACTGCTGTGCTTTCAGTAAGGATGGCGTTGGCTTTCCATGTAAGATGGAAATTTCGGCTCCACTGGAGCTAGCATCTTCTTGCATTTCAACGAGGTCTCCTAAGTTATTCAGACACGGACATTAGGGACCAGGAGCTGAGGAAACTCCTCCCACGGTATTCTGGAATGAATCAGGATCACTGAATGCACTGCTTCTTCTATTTTCTGCACCACAGATGGCTACATAATGTGCGTGTCTGTTCTCCTAATGGTGTCCACAATTGTGTTGGTTGAACTACAATCTAATCTTAAACAAACTTTGCACAGTTAATTAAAAATTCATGTCTTTCCAGTTATGATAACCAGACATTATTGCCAACACATAACTATTTCCCTTCAAAAAAGTGAACTTCATAATGGGTTCAGGGCTTTGCAAATGATCCCTCAAGCCCTAGTCATGGTGTTGTATAATGTACTTTCATACTCCTTAACACTGACTTTCTGTTTACTTAATAGAAAGCTATTTAACTTTTAGAACTTTACAGATTTTGGCATGCTGAAAGAAACCAACCAGCTTTATTAAATTCATGATTGAAGGAAATCACTGTAAGCCTAATAAGATTTACGTGTTTCCATTCAGTGTCAGCAGGGAGTCAGATTAAATCACGGCTGAAGGTCTCAGCTGTATTTGAACCCTTGATCAAGCTACTAATGTTTCAGTTTGAAAAGTATGACAAAATGATTAAATGATTTAAATAGCCCCGTGCTTTTTGAGACAGCTGATATCACTAATGGAATTATTTTTGCAGTTGAATTACAGATTTCTTATAGTCATATTAACAAAATATGATTTGTCAAGTTTTCTCAGTAAGGTGGTTTAATGAAAATAATCATTTATTTTGTTTCTTTTGTTTAACATAGTTGCCTGTTATACAAATCATCTATTACTAAAAACATAACATCCAGTATTTACATAAAGCTGTCTTCAAAACATATTACATAGGTTGCTCTGAAAATAATGCCTCCTATTTATTTCCATGGAAATTACAACGGACGCAAAGAGCACAATAGCACTGTTTGATAGAGCAAATTATCAGCTACAAAACGCTCTTTCTCAACATAGTCACCACCATTAGCTGTGCATTTTCACCAGGGAAGAATAAAAGTCTGCATGCTGTGCTCGTAACAATGTGCACCAGTGGAGGTGGCCACTGTTGCTGTTGCCACTGCTGAAATGCACCACTTACCGCTTCACCGTGCCTGCATCCACTGTTTGGTCTCCATAAATGTTCAGCAAGCACTGATTAATATCAACAGGTGCAATTTTTCTCTGTGGAGGAATTCAGTGACACACCTTTGCTTTATATGTACTTGCATGTCAGATTGTGTCAATAGTGTCAGATTGCCCCTCTGCTGCCATCTGTTGCGCAGAAATAAAATGTAACAGAAGGTGGGAAGGTTCAACCTCTACTGCCATACCACCACCAACATCTGCCTCTGACGTTGTGGGCTGGCATAATAAATTACGAGGCATTACTTTCAGAGCAGCTCTTACAATCAAGAGGTCTGTGTTATCATCCACAGATCTGGAATACAGTAGCTTTAATGTTACAATTATTGGATGATATCCCAAGATTTCAACGCCTGAGCTGAGCTGATCTAGAACAACTTGTGACTCATTACCTTTCAAGGTCTCATTTCTTAAGTTGTTAAAATCCATCCACAAAGAAGAAGTCATTTATTCTGCACTGACTGCTTGGAAGAATTTTTCTGTATGACTGGAAGGCAAAGCAGCATTAGTCAGCAAGCTTTCATGAAGGAAGTTTCAAATCTGCCCTTTAAGGTCTACAAACTGTTTCTTTCATGTCTCATTCCAAGATTAGTTCAACACGGTACCAGTGCTCTTAGTACCTGTTGCTAACGCATAGCATTCATGACATTTATAGGCAAAGATGAATAGTTCAAATTTTCAAGTCCACCTACTGGATATAGAGACATATTTTCATTTCAATGTAATGAAATATATCTTTGGTCTTCCATTTTGTACAAAGTAGACTTGGATTTTGGGCCTTGGGCAGCTCTGCCTTCTGAAGCTATCCAGGGACATGAAGTAAAATATTGAGAGTATTTTATGAGTTACTTGCAATAAAAATATTTAAACCATTCAATCAAAGTTTGGTTCTGACAAAACATACATTGAGAGCCAAGATTAGCATACCTTTAGTCTCAATGTCTGCAATTACAAACTAATTCCTGCAAGACAAAACTGGGAGCCAAAAATGAAGATAATTGAAGATAACTTGGTTGGTCTTTCTCCATATTAAGTTAATTTCTAAACCATGCCTTTCTTCTTCTGTGAGTGGAGTGATCTTTGCTGGCTTTGTAGGTTAGCAATGCTGTGCAGCTTGTTCCAAAAACTATTCAGTACTGCTGTGAAACAGAGACAGAAATCAAGCTTGGTTTTGGCAACAAGTTGTGTCCTAGTCCTTACTGGGACTAAGTGATGATAATCATGTGGTGCTCCGTGAGACACTAAAAGCTGTCAGTAAGGTAGTTTATAAACATTTTATTACAGTTTCAGCACCTTTCAGAAATTCTAGACAGTATCCTGCACTGGGTTTCATGCACAGGCATCATGCATTTGTACTAGAAAATAGTCTAGCATCATCTGTGTAGTGCTGGAGTTTTCTGTAGTAAAGGAGACAATGCAAACTCTTTTCATCCTGAGTAGGGGGAACCCTTACACCTTGCCCGGAAGTGTAGATGTCATGAGTAGGAAATATAACAGATTGACCTTTCACTGGAATAGATCAAATATATGGGAGAGACTCAGGTCTACCAGATTAGGAGGTATCTTTGTTGATAATGTCATATAATTTTCTGATCTGTAATCACACTGTGTCTTGATAGCCTGTATTTTCTTTCTGCTCTCAGTGATAGCTGAGAACTCTCCTTATCATCACTGAAAACAATTATTCCCTTAATAAACTCTTAAAAATCTAGTGATATACAGATGGACAAACTGATTCTTCAACATACATCACTCAGAGCTGAATAGTAAAGGATTTTCTAATGAAGAAAACGTTGTTGCATGATATAGCTGCCAATCTCATTCTCTACTGGTACATGCTAATTTACTCTGGCTGTGTAATGTTATCAGTCTACTGTACTTTGAGAACGCTGATATATAGTGATAAGAAGTTTCTGTTGTTTACCTCAATCAAATAAAAGTAATGGCAGTCCTAAATAGAAGTATACTCTCAACTTACAAGATCTGTGGGTGCACAGTTTGGTTTTGATTAATGTGGGCTGTAAAAATTCCAAATAAAAACTCCAAATTCAACAACGGATACAGGAAAACACAGACACATAGCATACTAGATGTAGTTGCATGAGCACAGACTGATAAATTGCAGCTTCCTAGTAATAAGTTCTGCATGGTTCAGGAGTTCTAATTGCAATAAGAAAATGTCTTATAGGAAATGCAAGCTTACATGGGTGATTTATTCTAAATGTAGGAAGCAATTGTATACATATACATATATATATATTTCTATATATATGTAACAAATAGTGTGGCTGAAAAAGGATCATGGGTGATTATGCAAATTTTGAAAGAAAATTCTCTCTTTTTATGAATAAATCAACTCGAGAGTATTTTGAATGGATGGAGATTTCCAGCGTTGCTGTACGCTCCAGACCACAAAATAAGATGTTGATGCACCTATTTTGTTACAGACTGTGGAATGCCATGATGTCTATTTAATGAAGAAGGCCTGGTACAGGAATTCCTGTTCTCCATACACGAATTTCCTATCAGCACAAATGCCTTTTCTTGAGCAGTACTCTTGGCTAAGACTCTGCAGCGACCAGCCAAGCTCGTACAAGTGAGATAAGACAATTTCTCTGTGGCAGGTGTCAGCAGTGTAGGCAGCTGTTTGTGACTGACATGGGAGGAACAGGCTGGCTGCCAAGACCTCTGAGCAGTGATGTGCTAGAGATATGTGTGAAACACTGAATGTGCTTCAGCTGCAGGTCTGATCTGACCCACTTCGTGCACACATATGGAATGTATCTGCAAGTACCAGAGATAAAGCTGGAGCAATGTGAGGCTGAGAAGCACATGTGCGCCCATAGCACTGAGCTCCCTTGGGTAACTTGAATGGACTCCAACATGAGAGTAACTCATGTCTGCTGTGATATAAGTGCCAAATGATGAAGGCTAGACTGATAACTGATAGCACAAAGGTGCAAGGTGGGCTCTGACATACTAGTGGCTAGACTTCTCCATAAGCATGAGAATTCAGTGATTCTCACAAATAAAGAAGAGTCAGAGGCTGATGACATTCCTCCATTTTGGTCTCCTCAGATTTCACATAGACACTCAGATTCAGTGGTCAAAGTTTCCAGATGCTAACTGGTAATTTACAGAGAGAGAGAAAACTGCCATGGCTGTCAAATAAACAGCAGTGACACATATTCTGATGTTGCCAGACTTAAGCTTTTCTCTGGGATGAGCAAACTACTGAGCAGTACATGTACTTCCCAAATGTGTAGGAGAGAAGATGTTGTGAGCTCCCCTGGACTCTTTCTTCTCTGCTACCTAGTCTCAACTATCACTATTCTGTCTTCTGACTCCACGAGGGTTTGAGTTTTTCATGTCTCTGCCTGCTGTTCTTGTGTGTGCAGTACCAAAATCAATGGATGAAGTGTCCTTTTTAATAAGTTATTATGTTTGTTTATGCAATGTAACGTCTGTAGGAGACTGCTCTGTATGTTTGCTTTTTTTTCCTACTGTGAAAGAATAAATATAATTATGTACCAGCACATACTGTTGGACCAGTGTTAGTGAAAGAAATACATTAATACTCTTGTCTCCAGATTCAATCTTATTCTCTTTTATTTTTTTTGCCATAACAGAGTTAAGACACCTTTATACCTGTGCTAAAACAAGAAAGGAATCTTTGCCTAACAGTGTTCACCACCTTTCAGAGGTATTGCACATTGTTCCTCTCCATGTGAGCATGGAGTTGTCCATAAAAGTTCCACTCACAGTGTACCTTTAAGTGGCCCACGGCTCTTTGGGGCTCACCATCCTAGGTTTCTGAAAACACTCAATTTTTTCAAGCAAGAGTAATGTTGCTGTGCAATAGGCCTCCTATTACTCATCTGTTGGAACTGGAGTCCAGGTAGAGAGATGCTGTGACTAAAAGCAGGGTGAAGGGCAAGCAAAGCAGATAAATTGCTGTTGTTTTTATAGTGTGTGGGAAAAAAAAAGAAAGAAAATGAACAATACGATCTGATAAAAGTTGAGATCTTGTTGATTTGAGTAATCATGACAATAAGGACACTGTAACCCCATCATCTAAATCTTTCATACAAGGTAAATCAATAAAACATCAAAGATTAAAAAAAAACACAAAAAAACAAACGAACAAAAAAACCCTATATATCTATAATTTTCTTAATCATGCCTTTCTTCAGCTCTGATTACTAACTAAATGCAATCAGAATGAGGTCCTGCAGAGAAGTTTCCTTGTCTTACAGATAGGCTGGGGAGCACTACCGGCTACTTGGAGACACAGCTGAGGCTGCTTAGTGACTGTAAATCAGTCGCAACTTGTTAATGTCAGTAAGGCTATGCTAATTTATGCCTGCTGAAGTACTCAAACCCGCCAACGGGCATCTGGTTAAATACCTATGTTTAACCTGCTGGAATTGGTCAGGAGAGATTAAAGCAGCAACCTCTCCATTAGATGGGAAAGGGGCAAAGTATCACCTAGTTAAGTCCATCTCTCCCTTCAATACCAGATGCTCTGGAGGAGCCTTCACAACTTTCCCTTCCGTTACAACCTTTGATAGAGATGTGAAGGCAGAGAACTACAGATGCTGACAACATGTTCTAGAAGCTACTGAAGAAGGAAGAGAAAGACTTGTTGAGATCTTGTACTGCTGCATCCTGTGCAAAATTCAGCTATTTCCTTGCCTTCTGCAAGCTGCCAACCACTTATTTTCCTTTTAAAAGTGTGCCTGTTTAACAACATATTAAATATGATCATGAAATTGAGTGAAAAGATTTGTTTCAATGCAGCAAGTTATGAACTCAAAGGACTGATGATGAAAGTGATAAACTGGTATGGAACAACCAGATTAATGTTTAAAATAACATATTAACACTTAAAACCTGTAATCTTGAAAATTTAGGAAGTAACTTGACTTTAATTTAGTGGAGAGACGTCAGAGGGGATTCTACTTGTTTGATGGCCAAGTTTCTTGTCTATGCCAGCAGCAAAAGTCTTGCTCCCCCCATTGCAAATTGTCTACCAAAAGGTCAGCCTGAACAGTATCATGAAAACATTCAGAGATGCTACCGCAGTCACGCAGACAGAACAAGAAGTGTGGAAGGTTTTTACAATACACTGCAATTAAAATCAGTGTAACTGTGCTATCTTCCTTTAGTAGATGGAGATATGAGAAATTTTACCTAAATGGAAACACCCACATATCTGAACAAATCATTCTGCTCATTTTATAGTCAAGGGAAGGAACTGTCCTACTTTAGATGTTTCCTTTCAGATGAGATAAATTATACCCTGCAAGTGCCTGTTCCTTATTTTTGACTCTAAAGGTTGTATAGACTCAAAGCTCAGATGAGACATTTATGATGCAGATATCAGCATTTGAGCAATTGAGTCCTTTTCTTGGTGTTGTGTCTGTCCAGGTATTAAGAAAACATATCTTCTGAAAGACTTCATTCAACATATACCCATCCATTGCTCTGACTGAGCATCCCAGGCTTGGATCAGAGCTAGGTCATAGCTTCTGAGTTTGAGGTAAAATTGAAAACTGGAAAATCTAAAGAAACAGACTTCAGGGTTTAGTTGCCACTTATGTGAAAAGATGTGATAAGTAATCATGGGTACAAGATAGCTCAGGCAGACATGTGCCTCCCTTGGCAATGAAGAAAATGAAATACTGTGAAGGAATTTGCTTCCCTTTAGAAACTGAATTCTATTTAAAGGTCTTCCTGTCACTTAAGTAACTTGCCTCAGAAGGGTGGGTCATGGCTCAGGGGGTTATAGGAAGCTAATTCTGGCCACCATTTGCTCCTTGAGAGAAATAAATTCTTTGTGGTTTCTCTCTCTCTTTTTAATTAAAAAAAAAAAAAAGAAGGCTGAAGATAATAAAATTCTGAAAATTAGGAATTAAATAATTTTTTGAGGTAGTAAAAAGCCACACAAAAGCAATTGAGGAGAGCAAACTCCATTATTTTGTATCTGTAACACAAAACCACTACAATAATTTCCATGGGAATCAAAAAGATTCCCAAAGCAAAATCAGAAAAAAAAAGTTTGTTTTTTGTACCAACCTGAAACAAAACAAATTAAAAAAACTAAACAGTCATTATTCATAACATTGTATGTAGAAAAACTGGAGACAGATGAGAGAAACTTTTTTTTCCTAGGCTCCTTGGAGGCCAGTGAAGCCACAAGTTTAAACACAGAGCTGGAGAGGTCTCTACCCACCTGCAAAGGATATCTGTATTTGACCAAATGCTTTTCTATTACTATGCACTGGATACAATAAATTCTTTTGCACCTATAGCTTTCTGTGGCATATCACTGTATCACATCAGCCTTGTGTTTGACATCAAACTGATGTAATGTGGTACATTAGTTTTATCAGAGCAGTTTTAATTACCTCAGTGGATATTTTCTTTCCGTTGCCTGTAAAAAAACATAGAGGAAACGCACCTAAATGTTCACAGCAAAATGTGAAATGGGGTATCCTGCACTCTGCTGATTAATTACATAATATTTAGATCATTTAGCTAATCTGTTGAATTCATACTGCATAGTTAATGAAAGATTTCAAAGCTCCAGGCAGACTTTAAGAAATGAATCATCATGTACAGTACACAGTCTTCATTACTCACTGCAGAAATGCATCACCCATAGGTATGAAGCTTGAACAAGGGGAGGCACAAAAGGCAGTGTGACCCTGACAAAATTTTCTTGCTGTCTAGTTTCCGTCTACTTGAGGTGTCACACAGGGCAGAGTAAATTAGTTACTTGGCTTCTCAGTGGGACAGAGACTGGTCTTTGAGGTACAGATGGGAAAGAACTCATCTGATGAGGGGAAATGGCCATAAACTGAGGCACAGGAAGTTCTGCACAAATGTGCATGGGAACTTCTTCCCAGTGCAGTGCTGGAGCAGTGGCACAGCTGCACAGAGAGGTGGTGGAGTCTCCTTCTCTGGAGACGTTCCAGTCCCGCCTGGACACCTACCTGTGCAACCTGGGCTAGGGAGCTGCTTTGGCAGGGGTGTTGGACTCCATGATCTCTAGAGGTCCCTTCCAGCCTCTACAATTCTGTGATTTATGCTGAAGATTCTAGGAACTGGGGTATTTTCCTTGCACTGCTGCTCTGGGTAAGATGTTAGTGAGGCAAAGGAACAGTAAAGCTTACCAAAGGAGAAAAAGCTCTGGAACATGCTCTACACACTCTTCTTTTGTACAATGCAGCAAAATACAATAATTAGTTAACACAGGTTGAAAAGTCAACTTTGTCATCATCACCTTACTGTCATGGCTTGAGTAGCACTCTTATTTTCAGGGTGGGTTTTTTCAGCCTATTAGCAGCAATTAAAGGTATCATTTAACTTCTAAAATGACCAAGTGAGAGCTTTCTTTCATAATTGAGTTTATCCGGGATGGTTGGAGAGAAAGAGTTCCTTTTTTCTTTTTCTTTTTCTTTTTCTTTTTCTTTTTCTTTTTCTTTTTTTTTCTTTTTCTTTTTCTTTTTCTTTTTCTTTTTCTTTTTCTTTTTCTTTTTCTTTTTCTTTTTCTTTTTCTTTTTCTTTTTCTTTTTCTTTTTCTTTTTCTTTTTCTTTTCCTTTTTCTTTTCCTTTTTCCTTTTTCCTTTTTCCTTTTTCCTTTTCCTTTTTTTATAAGGATATGGCATATAGCAACATAAAGTGGAGCTTTCACTGAATACCAGCACCATGATGTTCTGTCATCCCACTCATAAGGTTGGCCCAGAAGCCTTAATGCTAAAGCAAAATGCTCTAAGAGGGCTCAGTAGACAAAAAGATGACAAGCAAATTACAAATTGTAGAGGAGAAAGGCAGATGGGCTGAAAAGGCAGGAATGAAATCTATGTAGTTACAAACTCATTTAATTGATCCGGCAACTCCTTGCTCACAGATTGGCCATGGAACAGAATGGCACAAACGGCACAATGTACAATCACAAACAAACACAAACAGCAGAACCTCTTCTTTTTTTTTCCTGGGATGCAGCCAGAAGGCTCCAAGGAGACATGCTCCTCCTCTACACTCATATCTGTGTCCACAAGAGCTGGGATAATCCGGCCCCAGCTCTCAGAAGGAGGAATGTGCGAGTACTCTCCCTGTCTGACTCAGTCAAAGTCACCCACGATAGCTAAAATACATCTACTGTTACTTTTTAAAACTTATTCTGTCTGAAGAAGATTAAAGCCCACTTGTACCCACCCCTGTTTGCGAACCCTCCAGCAGGGGTGGGAACAAACAGCTAAAGTGGGACCGATAATGTCTTATCTGCTCCAGCCTGTGGGCTCAGGGCCTGTGGATATAGAGTGAAAAGCAGCACACATCTCCTCTTCCTGTATGTGGTCGGGACCTGAGTTTCATATCTCATCTGAAAGATAACACCTCCAGGAGCATCTTGGTAGAACAATACTGAGTCAGAGGGAAGAGAATGAGTCACTGCAGTTCTTCAAATTTTCTTGGAAGTTCCTCACTAAAACATTGACCCAGCCTGACACCGTTTAGTAGATGACATCAGAAAGACTACATTTCACCTTAAATTCAGCTTAGATAAAGGCTATGGAACCAGGAAACTGGTTTAAAATGATTACTTACTTCTTTGTGGGGCAATTCAAAAATACTTAATTGGAGTGCTTTAATTATACATGTACTATAAAAAAAGGAACTCTCCCTCTCCCCCCCCACCCAAAATCAGAAGACCACCTAACAAGAAATCTTTAGCCGTTGAGCAGCAGATACAGCATGTGTCACATTACAGACTGTTCCTTCCCTTAGCAATGACATACAAAGTGAACTCCTTATAATTGGATTGCATTTGGCTAGAAAAAGCCAAATTCTCTCTCTTTTTGCTTAATCTTACTCTGCTGCTACCTGATTTTTGCAGCGAAGCTGCCTGCAGTCCTGCTAAGGAACCCCTCATCAACTGAAAAGGCATCATTGGGAGTGCCAGGTTGTCACTGTGGAGTGGTACTCTGGTGATTATCAGTAAATTGACAATGATTTGTGACTCACTGCTGCTCATTCTTAATCCAGCCCACTCCGCCACTGCTTGTACTGCCTTGTGGGAAGCAAATCTGAGCACATGCACAGGAAGAAGCCTCAGAGTTATTTTGCTGGCAGCCTTCCAGGCATCTCCTTTGCACTGTAACTGCCTGTCTGCTACCCACTGAGTTTGCCATGCAGCTAAAGATTTTCTTCTAGCCCTGTAGGGACTTCAGAGGGTATGCCTTCCACATTAACAGTGGAAAAGATAAAACTGATGTAAACCTGTGATATACGAGGTGTGGATGGATCTGGTACAATGCTAGTACATTTATGAGTGAAAAACAGACCCACAACAGCCTCCTGGATAGGCCTTGGGCAATCTGGTCTAGTGCTTGATCCAATGATTGGCAACCCTGCCTGTAGCAGGGGGCTGGTACTTGAATTTTGAGGGCCTTTCTAACTCAAGCCATTCTATGCTTCTTGTGCCAAAGAGATGCCTTTTGTGACTGACACCAGCAGCCCTAGGGAAGGCCTTAAAAGCAGAAAGGTTTCTTCAAGCTTCTTTCCTGCTGCTGCAAACCTGAAGACACACAACACAAGAGGCAACTGTTCACTTGATAGAGCCGTGCTTTCTGTGTCTTGCCCTCAGTGTGCTACTCCATGACTATTCACCACACAGAGTGGTTGAAACACGGAGTGGTTTCATGCCTATGTGTCTTGGGTCACCCAAGTTCTACCAGAATTGCCTCCACCAGGTATCACAATCACATGCCACCAAGAACGTGGCAGCATAGCAGGGCAGGGCAGACAGCTGAGGGGAGTTAATTGCAGGGCTTTTAACAACATACCTGAGCTGGTGATGCCAGAAGTTAACCTGCCAATGTGGGTTTCTTAGAGCCAGTGTGACTGTCTAAGTCATCTTAAAATGCTAAAATTTCTGTCTCATTTCTACTAACTTTCTGCCTCCAACATACCAAAATATTTCCTACACAAAGCTGGCTAGAGACCAAACAGACAATTTGGTCTATTTTATATACCCAGTGTCATTCAGAATCTGTATCACCAGGAATCCATCAGCAACAATGAAAAATGTTGTCTTTTTTTTTTAATGGTGCATATGACCCTGTGTCATGGCCACTTCCAGAGCCAGTAAAAATTGATCTCCTCATATGATTGATTAAGCACAGAAAGTGCAAGATAAAAGAAAGCTCAATATACTCTCAACAGACTATTCTTTAAGAGATGAGTCTTCCTGGAGAGAAGAAGTAGGTGCCTATGGAAATGCCAGTCTTTCTAGATTAGCTAGTGTATTTGGACCAATAATTTTCAGAGTCCAAACTAAAGACAGAAAACACTCAGCAGCTATATGCTCAACACTATTATTCCTGGGAAGGAATAACTTCTCTGATAGCTGGAAGAATTTATAAAACAAGTCAAATACATTCTACAATCACTTTTAGTAAAACAGACAGATCTTTTAGGGTCTCTAGGCTTTGACTTTGTTCTTTATGCCAAACATATTTTGTCACATTTGCTCTCATTGTCTTGAACTCTTTCTGGCAAACCATGCAAATTCTGCTTACTGCAGCTATACATCTTGAAAAAATATGAAATTGTTTATACGTAATGTTTTGATGGATGGAATGAAAGCTGGCATTTCAAGCCACATTTTAAGTGTTTGCACCCAGCGATCTTGGCACATTGGAGCATCTTGGAAAAAAAAAAGAAAAAGAGCTGTGGATAATGTGGAAAATCAATAATGTGGAAAATCTTAGCTGTATTAAGGAAGTTCCAGATGAGGTGGCATCCACACAGCTACCTGTCAGCACTCTCTCCAAATGTCCAGGTAGTTATTTGACTTAGAAATGTATCCCTTTACAGTGCAAGGCATCTGTCTATGCCCATGGGATGCCACACTAGCCAGGCTGAGAAGCAAACCTGTTACTCTAATGGTGAAGAAATAGCTCTCAGAAGACTTTTGGATGTATTTCTGGTATCTTTAGGTTTTGATTTTCTGTGGTTTTCTTTAGAGATAAAAAAGGCTCCCGTGACACCCTGTTTCTCTCTTGCCGAAGTCCTTACCTTCATTATCTCCCAGAAAAAGATAACCAGGATCTATTTCTTATGCATTTCTCAAGATTTTGTAGTTCTGTTTCAGGAGAGAAAAGGACCATTTGAATTTCCTGTTATCTGAGGAATGA
Organism: Cyrtonyx montezumae; assembly: GCF_038088225.1. Classification (NCBI taxonomy): domain Eukaryota; kingdom Metazoa; phylum Chordata; class Aves; order Galliformes; family Odontophoridae; genus Cyrtonyx; species Cyrtonyx montezumae. The sequence goes on along the minus strand of NW_027072034.1, from coordinate 118,680,714 downwards.
GATAACACAGGGCTGGGTTGTGTGGCTTGTGATATACCTGGTCCCTTTGGGCTGTATGACACTGCATGTGACTGCAGGCACTAACGCTTGCATATGACACATTTCTGGTTAACACATCTTGGATGCCTGTTCTGTGACACCAGCAGCTGGTCGGAAAGCCTCAGAACAGGCTAATCAGTAGTGGGGTGGCACAATATCAGAATGGATCAGAGCCCCTGGTTTTGTCTTGCACAACTGGGAAGAAGCACATTTATTTGCCAGGCAGAATCAACTGCAAATCTTGCACGTTGCATGAGATGTGATGGGTCTGCAGAAGTCTGGCACTGCTTACTGTTAGTATCTGCACTATGGATCTTCATTAGCAGATGCAATGGCTTAGAAACCTCAAGTTCTTGCTTTTGCATCTCTTGTGGGTCACTGTTTCCTGCACCAAGCTGCACAAATGAGCAGAGTCCTAGGGACATGGCATGTCTGCACTCCTCATGCTTGTTAAGGCAGGCTGTCCTGTTGCAGCTGAAATAAAAGGACAAAGCATCCATTGAAGTTAATGAGAACATGGGTGAGCCCACTTCCCATATGGTGCCTGTCAACCACGTGCTTAAGAAACATCTGATATATTTTTATTGTGATCATGTGTTTGGTATAAAGAATAAGACTTGATAAAACTTTTAAGTCTTGAGCTTGTGGGCTACAAGAAATTCCCAAGTTTTGTATAAATATCCAGCTTTGTTCCTTTGTGAGAGAACCACATGCCAGCATGAGAACTCACATGATTCTGTGATTTTGAGTGCAACTTAGAGAAGCATCTGCCTTAAGCTACACTCATTGTGCTCTGTGCCAAACACTAGGCCTTTCAGTGAAGTATTTGTTTATACAGAACTAAAATGGAAGGTCAATGAAATTTTGATGCAAAATGGAGATATATTATACCTGATCCTTAACACTGTTGTATTTCTGTGGGTTTTGTATGGCTTTAATATATATACTACCATTTTATGTTAGTTAATGTGAAGCTGAGCTATAATGCTATCACCTTTGTTGTAAAAGCATTATAATAATAATGTTGTTATCACACACACAAATTAGAAATGACTGGAATTATATTTGTTCCTGATAGGTGTCCTCCACAGATTAATGTCTTCTTAGGTGGTTCATTTCAATATAAATAGGTCCATGAACTTTAGGTAGCTGACCAAAATTTTAATATGACGTTACTGTGGACAGGATTTATGTGTTATGAAACAAGCTTACTGTTTTATGTCACCTTGACTTTGAGCAAATGTATCATATTATAGCTGAAATTGTTCAGAGTACAATGGAGCATAAAAGAAAAATGATTTTGAATGAGGTACAGACACAAGTTGACTTTCATCCTGCCTAAGGACAGTGACTAAAGGAAAGCGAGAACCATCCCTTTTGATTTGCTTTTATGCTCCAGAGTTGTTTAGGGAGTCCTCCAAGACACAGAGATTGCACTTGAGTATACTGGATATAAATAGCTTATGGCATAGACAAGACAAAATAAAATAAAATAAAATAAAATAAAATAAAATAAAATAAAATAAAATAAAATAAAATAAAATAAAATAAAAAAATTACAAACCCAAATATTCCTTCCTACATTTCCTACAGCTTCTTTCTTTAGTGGTAAATTGCAGATAGTGTCATCATAGGAGAAACAGTCCTGTATTTTCTTTTGCTAACAGTGAGTCAGGAAATTTTTTACTACTTTGCTATACTTCCAATATCAATCACATTTTGAATATTAGTTTGTGAGTAATAACAGGGTGATAGAGGAAAGGAAGAGAACTGCACAGCAGATATGTTGTTTATAGGAAACCGGAATGAATTTATTCTACTCAGAATAAAAATCAATACCTATCTTGAATGTGCAAGGACTTCACTCAAGTGGATGAAAATCTTCATTTACTTCCACTGCATTCACAGTGATTTCCCACCCTGTTGCCTAAAGGTTATTCTTCACAACTAATAATAAACATCATTGACTAAACGATGACTGCAGTTCCTCTGCTGGAGTCACAAGCAATCACATTTTAGCCAGTGCTAGTTTCCCCTCACTGCATTCATTCACAGCACACTCTGAATTACCAGGCTCCTTTTGACCACTGGCTTCAGCCACACCCAAACTCACTTAAAGTAGAACAGTATACATTTTCCAAACAGTTGTGAGACACCTAATAAACCCGTATGTTCTCCTAGCGCTTCAGTTAGTCACTGCCTATTTACCACGGGGGAGAAAAAAAAGGACTTTGACCTCTAGAGTAGGATTTCAGGGGCGATCTCGTCTAGAACATCTGAAAAATGTGTCACCTCAAGCAACTAACCAACTTAACCTTTACTACATTTCATACTTAACAGAGAAAACAATTTCCTTTAACTGTATCCTAAGGGTACTCAGGAGATACTGATATCACTTACTCCGTATTCTGGCAGATAAGGTTTCAATTTCATCTTTGGTGTTCGAAGGGTCGAGCTTAATGGCACTATATAAAAGCAGCGATCTCTTCTGTGTTGATTTCCAAAATGGTAATTTGGTAATGCAAAATTTGAATGCTGGTAAGCTTCTAAAAATGGTTCATTTATCTGCTGTCAGTCTGAAAAATGTTGGCTTGTCTTCCTACTAAATAGGTGACTTAGTTCCTTGAGAATTAACCAAAATAGTCTTTAGTAATCTGAGAAAGTCTGAAGGTTGTTTGAAAGTCTTGTACGTACAGCCAATACAGATTCCATAGTAAATTCAATACAAAAAAGTTTTGGTTCCAAATTTATCTTCCTGGCATTACCAGTCACATACCAGCTGTGTAACATAATATAGTGGCATTCTTAACAGTAGACCTGGAGTTGCTTGAGGAAGCCATGCAATGGTTGCATAACACCTTGAGCACAGTGCTGTGAGGCCACACTTACCTACTTGTATCAAGCTTGCAGACCCGAAATACTGTACGTTATGTTTCTGTCTCAAGTAACTAATTAATGAGGGCTGAAATAATTAATGATGAATGTAACAGAAGTACAGTGTAGGTACTAAGGTTAACAAGTTTATCTCATTCCATGCCAGCCATTATCTGTGCATCTCTGATATTAATTGAGTAAACTGCAAAATTAAGAACTGAATAAGTGTAACTTGACACATATGAGTCCTTAATATTCCAATTATACTCTTAGCAATGTGAAGGGCATGCAGTAAAGTGTCTATCAGTCTACTGAAGTGAGAGTGTAGCACATAACAGCAGAAGATTCATTCCCTGAAGACAATGGCATTGTTAGGACTCCCTGTTATTAAGTGGCAATACTATCTGATGGACAGCAAAATGATTATGTTATTTCAACCTGAGTGCGGATATAATTCCTGTCAAAACAAATGTGAAAAATGTCCCTTTGGGATGCGGACTTCAGCATGACTTCAGCTCATGCTCAAGTGGTGATGGAAGGTGCCTAGGACATCTCTGGAAATGCTTAGCAATTCAGTGAGCAAGGTTCACAACCTGCAGGAAAGGGAATCATTCTCATCTCTACTTAAAAAAAAAAAAAGGAAAAAAAAAGAAAACCAAATCTTTCTTGTTATTAAAAACAAATTTCCCAAGAGCATCTGGACTTTCCAAATGTTTAGTATGTGGATGACTCACCAGCTTTATGCTAAGATACCATGCTGTTATTTCCAAACCAAAATATCAGCTTTGACATTTTTATATGTCGCACAGAGATCTGTAGTCTTTCTCATTATTATATATCATTCCAGTTTTTTAAAGTCTAAAAAGAATTTTGCATTAAGCACGATGCTGATTTAGAATCAAAGGTCTTGCAAAAAGAAGCTTTCTCTGACAAACTCCATCTATTTGGCAAAATAATTGTATTTAAAAATATATTTTTCTTTATTTTTCTTGTTTGTCCAGCTTTTCATATAGCTGAAGTGTATTTGTCGCAAAATTGGGAACAAGAAGAAAATGCTATCAATTAATTTCCAGCTATCTAAGTACTTGGAACAGACCAATTAAGATGGTCTTTCCAAGACACCTCTGATCTCTAGATCTTGCTAGAATCTAATTAAAAATGTAGTTTTTACACCAGTTCTTATGGAGAGGCATTGACCACTCAGAAACATCATTTAAAATAAATGCAGGAGGCAATAGATGTATGAACCTGCAGCTACATAAAGATGTATGTATCTAAAGATAAGAAACGTGTGCATCTTTATATTAAACTGCAGATCTCCTTGCTAACAAAATTTTTACTAATAGAAGAAATTTAAAGGAAAAAGAAAGTATAAATAGTTATATATATAGTGTACACTTGTCAACAGGCCTGAAAAAGATAGACAAAAGTAGAACAGCCTCCTCTCCAGATGCTATGCCAGACTCTGGTGGTGTCCTCTCAAAGCAATCTACAACTTTTCAGGTACACATTAATGCAATGGGCTGGATATGTCAGTATAGTCATTGTGACTTCATATTTCCCCATATGAAGCTGTCACTACTTTTCTTTGGATCTTTAAACAAAATAATTGAATAGCACAGGGACACTAGTCCCTTTTCTGGGGAACAATCTGCATTTCTTGAGCTCTGAAAATCCCTTTGCCTTCCTTACTCCTATTCCTGCTATCCATTGCAGACCTTTAAGTATACAGTTCCCTCTCAGTAGCTAATGAGACTTAAATAAACATACTGAGAGACTAACATGGCCTCTACAGTTTAATAAATTATGCTGATTCTGGTCTCAATTACGCTGGTGTAAATCTGGAAGAACATCACTGCTTACAGTTGAATTACTCTAGATTTATATCAGAGCTGAATTTGAACCATAGTCTTCAGTTTTTTAATGTGCTGGAACTTCATCACTACGATTTAAGGTATTTAAAATAAAGCAAATATAAAAATAGTTTAATGGACCAAGTTGTGTCCCTAATTTTTAGCATATCTCTGCATATTGCAACTTCAGTTTTACTTTTATCTGTTTCTAAACCTAACGCTTCCAATAGACAAGGAAATGATAACATTTTACTGATAACTAATCAGAAAACATTGCATATTATAATTAGAAAATCAGTGCCTCTTTTCTTAGAGAAAGTCTGTAACTCTGCCCCTGAATTTTCGTATTCTTGACTGCAAATAATGTGCAGACCAAGTTTTTAAACATAGTTTGCCATTCAGTTCATGATTAAAATGAAGCGATTTGACATATGTCAAATGAAGCGATTTGACAAAGAAACACAGCACATCTGAAACTAGTCAGAGGAACAAAGTACTATGTTGTTCTGCAAAGCAACTAGTGCCTGAGATAGTATGATCACATCATCAGTGTGTTAGTATGAAGAAGTTGTACAGAACCTGCCAAAAATCAAAGGTGAGTCAACGGAAAAAAAGATATTAAGAGACACAGAGAGTCAGCTCACAGGCAATACAAACCTTTGAATCAGACAGCTTCTTACCTTGCTCTTTCTTTTAGGTAAAAAATTTAGTAAACATCTCACTATAGAAATGGAGTTGCCCTCCTTTTTACTAGTTCAAATAGAAGAGGGGTACAATTAACTATACACAGTATAAAGAAGAAAATCTCAATGTGTTTTAATTCTTAGATGGAAGTGTCAAGCATGCATGAAATGTTATTATATTAACCTTTTTTCAACCTGATTCAGCTCAGTAATTCTCCCGGAAAGTGTTAGAATTCGGTGAAGAAGAGGAGTCTAAATTGATGTGTTAAAGTAATGAAGGAGTAGGCCTCTCTGGTTGTGAGTCTTGAGAATATAAAATATGAAGATATTCTAAGTAGACGTTGGGATAAAAGTGATTGCCAGTCTTGATGAAGCGATGATCTTCATTAGTGCTGAGGATAGAATTCCATATATCTTGCAATAATTACCCACATCTTCCTGTTATAATAATAAGAAAATGTCTGTAGGAAGGGGGAGGGGGAAGATATAAAAACCTGTGGAACAGAAGCTATTTAAAAGACAAGGTTTGCCAACTATCGTTACCATAGTTACCTTGCATTATAATTATAGAAAGATCTGTGGTGGTCTTATTTAACCATGTGTGGGAAGTATCAGAGATACGCTAATGAATCCTGCTCAATAAAATAAAGAAGATATGTGCTCTCTCTTGATACAGCAGACTCATGGAAAGATATTAACAAATTCATTAAAAAAATCAACTTGTAATGATGACGAATTATGTTTGTTACAAGACATCTGGTCACATTTCCTGGAGAACTATGAGAATGCCTTTAAGAAGAGATAAAACTACCTGTTTGTGAGCTGACCTTTCTTGAGACATGACTGCCCTTCTTTCAATAGCTCATCACATTTGATACTTTTAAAGTATTTTTATCTTAGGGAAATATAAAGAAGATTTTCAGAATAATCTTAACAGATTAGGGAAGCACATATTCTTCAGCTGATTTTCCTTGCAACTAATACCGGTGTACAGCTGATGTGAGACTTGGAAGACAAACAAGTTCAGACTTTGCAATAACCTATTGCATCCTAATTCTCCTTTGGATTCTCAGGCTAGTACAACCCAATGGCTTTTCCATTGTTCTACTTTTTACCTTGGGGATGCTGACATAGAGGGCTACACAAGGCAGAGAGACATACTAACTCATCATCCTAGGGAATGGGCTATGAAGGAGTAGACCTCTCTAGTTGTGAGTCTTGAGAATATAAAATATTAGAAACTTGAAGAAACCCAAAGACTTGATGTTTTGAACTTCCCCTTATACATCTTAGAAAGAATCTACAATATCAAGTCTATAATCCTTGCTAATTGGTTAGTTTCCCAGCTAAATTTGTTGCTGTTGCTGTTCTTTTAGAAGCTTCATCCTACCTATCATCACGAAAATTCTACAGCTGAATAAAATATACAACTATACTTACACAAGAGAGGTACTGTTTTGTGGCTTGATGGCTACTGAGTCACAGCTGCACTGACATTTTCAGATGCTGTACATTGTGATCTACCAGCTGATTTTACTATATGCTGGCTAACTTAGGACCTCTTAACATCACAGTCATGAGAACTTGAACAAGTGACCTTCTAATTTATCTGTTTCTTGGACAGATTTTACAGTCTCCATTGAGCTTCTGGTTGCCTCTTCTATCTCTGAGATCAGGACCTGAAATAAAATTTTAAAATTACACTAGGTGTGTCAGCAAGTATTGGAATGCATCGCTTTATAGACATAGAACACTTTGTGCCATGTTGTGACTCATGCTTAACTTCCTGTGAGCTTGGCTTTTTTATATATATTTTTAATTTTTTTAATTTTTTTTTATGGCAACACCATTACAATTTTATTAGATCTTGTTTCTCATAACTTGTTTTGGAGAAGAATCAATGTGAATGTTCTCTCATTTATTTCTACCTGGTCTACTCATACATCTATCACCCGAATCACGGCATATCCATAAAACAAGGAAACACTGTAGTCTTGTTTATTCTAAAGAGAAGAGCCCTTTGGTTTACACATGGTGAGTCACAAAATTTGGCTTTCTGTTCTTTAGGCCACTGAACAGTATTTGCTGCCTACTTGTTTGGCTTTTTGGCTCTCATTATGGTTGTAGGGGATGGGTCATCATAACATCAACAATTTTACCTCCTTGCTTCTTCTGAGTTTCTGTTTCATTCCCTTGTAATTCCAGGCAGTTTCTGAATTTCATCTAGTTTTACATTAGAGATGCCTTGAAACATAAGTAAAAAAAACCCCTCTTCTTAAAAAGAACTTCTTTAAATGGCTTTCTTTTCAGTTTACTAGATTTTTTAAATGTTTGCTTCCTTGCAATTCAGAAAAAAACAAATTGTCTTTTTGACATGCGTTACTTTTTTTCCCTGCTCTGTCTCTGACACAGAGATATAAATCGTTTGGATAGCCATACTTGTGAGAAACATTTTTAGTTTGCATAAACTGGAGTTGGTTCTGCTAAACAGTGTCAGTCTACATAAACTGGTAATCTGATCTGTGCTCTGTTTTTGTTCTCTACCAAATACCCACTCTTCCTAAACCTAGAACTAAGGATGAAAGTGGGAAGGAAATAATCCAACAGTTTTGGATTTTTCTTTCAGTGTAAAACTATTCTTACTCTACTGATATGTCAAAGAAGATAGTAAATCATTGGTTTATGTTTCAAGTCTGCATTTTCATCTTTTATTTTCCAGCTGGAGGAATTGATTATAAATGTGCAACACTTATGGGAGTACTGAATTACAAATATTATATTTATAGAAATTATTTTTATGTAGATCACACTGCCTCCATAACAAGATTAAAACAATTCAGAGAAGCAAACCATGTCAAACTCACTATACTTCCCAAATCCAATCCTGTCTTTACAAAGTGACATTTATTGCCTGGGGAGAAGATTAACTATGAAACAGAATGACCCAATTTTTCCATATTTGATGCATGACTATGGATTTTGCAGAATTGTTAAGCTACCTGATACTTTTTCTGCATTCTTCTATGAAGCCTAACAACCTGAATACAAGAAGATCTCAGTTAATTTTCAGTGAGGGAGGCTCTAGCTTTCATTTGACTAATACCCCACATGTATGAATGACTAAATTTAAGACTCTAAGTCATTTCTCCAGTTATCAGCCTTGACTGGATGTAAAGGGTGGAGAAACATTTATTTTCTCATTCTGACTACACTCCATTTTACAGAACAGAAGTGTTAAGTATCACAGATTCTTCTGTGTTAAGAAAACAGTGTAAGGCTGTTAAGATGTAACTACGAGTTGTCTTTATTTTGAAGCAGATTTTCCTTTTTGTTTCCACTGTAGTAATGCAATAATGAAAATAAATAATCAGTTCTGGCTCTAAAGCCAGATGCTGAATTATTTCACTAACAAATTGTTTGCTTACGCAAGTGAAATAATAGGCCCTTAAACTCATTTTACACATATATAGAATACTTACTATTAACATACTAACAAATTCTAAGCCCTGTGGTTGCAGCCACTTGGGCATGTGCAGGTATATGCCACAAAGAAACTTGCTGATTTAGCTCTGATCTAAAAGCTCACACTGAAGAAATCAGCCTTACTGAGATGATTTAAAGAATCAGAACTTTAATTTTTATAATAAAGTATGTAAATGCATATCTGGAGCCTATTACAGTGAAGATGGAATGGGTAAGAAAAGTATTTTACCTCAGCAGTATATTGGTTACACTTTATAGGAATTATTATTAAACAAGTATTTACAATTCTAGAATCTTAGATTAGGAACTATCTTATGAGGAGGGTAACAGCATCCAATTCCCTAAGAAAAAGATTTTCAATGAGGTGAGTCAATGTTAAACATTCAATTCAACATCTGGAATCTCAGTGCAGCTTTATTTTTTACTTTTTTTTCACTTCTTTATCTTTTATTTCACTCCTACATCTGCAGATTTGAATATTCAAGTATGAATTGAGAGTAGGAGTACATTATTTCGGGCTACTGGTATTTAGTTTGAAACTGTCAATCAGCCCACAGACAGTGTACAGCGAAGAACAAATACTGCCAAAATCTGAAAAAAAACCACTCATTAATGTTGATATGAAATGAATTTATACTGAATAATCCTAAATTAAATGTTAATAGTTCACAAACTGTTTATTAAATGTTGGTGCATGTTGACTTCCTTACAGGGTTCTAAAGTAATAAAAGCAGAAGTACACTAAATGCTGAAGTAAAAACGACTTCCCAAGATTTCATTTATCATGTAGTTTTCTGCAAGTCAGCTGCAAATTTTCTGCACCTAATTATTAGAATGAAATTTTCTTTTTTTCATCCTCCTTACCTTTCACACAATTGGATTTAGACTTAACACTTCACAAATCTTCACAAAGTGGCACCTCTACTAATATATGACAGGAAATTTTGCATATACACAGCCAGATAAATAGACTCAACCCTCAGAAAATAAGATAACAGGACAGATTCACTTTCATCCAGTTGGAATTGGTAAATGTAATCTCTGGGAGAAATGCAAATAATATAAGAAAAGTTCTGGGATACCTAAATAAATTGAATTCATAAGAAGATGTTTATACAAAAACTTGGGAATTAAAAATTGAAGACCAGTGTCACCATCAAATCACTGAGAACTGAACAGAACATTACCTCTTTGATTTTTCCAACTACAGCTCACTTTTCAGCTTAGAAGTCACAGTGAGTTCAGCTCATGTGCTGGAAAATTCTAAGCTATGAAAATAGGAAAACTTTCAGAAAATGCATTTTGTTGTAGAAAAATGTTTGTTAAGAGAGCAACACATATGCAAGTTACTACAGCACGTTCTTTGGCTGGCTGAGGAACTCTGGGTTTTGAAAAAAACAGTATGTTGCAGATGTCTTGGGACATTTTTTAGCACCTTCCTTTTTTATTATTATTTTTTTATTTTTATTTTTATTTTATGTTTTTATTCTTTATTTTTTTATTTCTTATTGGATTGTTGATGTTGCTGTTCAGTAATTTTTAGTATTTGCTTAAGATTATAATTCAAACATCTTCTACAAATAATTAACATGTATTTCCTCTGTACATTTGTAAGTGATATGTGAAATAAAATACTCCCATACATGTGTCTACATGTGCAATATTTTTTCTTTAAAAATAATGTTAATCTTCTATTGTATCGTGAATAAAAGCATTAACTTGTTTTATTTACTTAGGAAAAAAAAAGTGTAAATACCTAACCACCCCAAAAGTACTTTGTTCAGAAAAAACAGTTTGCTATAATTTACTGAATTACTTCTTTAGTCTTACTAAATTAAATCATTCCATACTAATTAATAGGAATCAGATAATGCTGTTAACATCAGCCTGAGAAGTTTAAGCAGGTCTTTTTCAGGCAATGAGTACTTAATAATGTATAGTTTGCTATACACCATCCCTGTTAGGGAAGGTAATATTGTAGTAAGCTCCATCAGAAGCAATCACTCAGAAAACATAACAAAAGTCCTGTACAGAACAGAAGTAATTGCTAACAGTGGGTGTAGAGCAGAACCATCAATGAAAGTGCAACTATATTGATACAGGTGCAGGCGTCTCTGATTGGTATGAGCATCTACGGATTTCTGTGGACAGTGTGAAGCTGTTCACGTTCTACCTTCAGAGATTGTTTTATGAGGGTTGTTTTATTGTGTGGAGTGTTTTTAAGTTGAGCATGTGCCTCAGTCAGTATCCGAGCAAGTTATGTGCAGAACTATGCTCATGAATATATTTTAATAAGAATAATTCTACACACTTCTATCTCTTGAAGTTCATGTTTTTGTCCTAGCATCTTTAACCAAGGCAACTGAATAGAGAAACATCTGTGTCAAGATTTTATTTTACATCATTTGTAGGATTTCAATTTTTAAGCTCCTCACTTTACTTTTAAATGGTGCCAGAGAACCTATACTTGTATGTTTGATATTAAAGCTGACACATGATGTTCCTAGTCATGTTAGGCCAACTTTTGGAAGTAGTCACCAGATTTTCAATTAATATCTGTTGAGGAAGCCAAAATTAACAAGTATAACTTGATGTTGCAGAACTGCATAGTATCTGAATCTTTCGTTGGCCTTACTTCAATAGCCCTGATATGCTAAAATCACAAGGTACTTTTTGCTTCAAGCTAATATCAACTAAACTATGCATCAGCACAATCATACTAAATCAACAGTACTCAGTTGACAAAAATTCAAGATCACCTTAAGTGCTGAACAGAAACACTTCATTTTTACTTACAGTTTATCTCACAATTTTTTGACCTTTGTCTTCTGCAGAATCTGGAGAGAACAAACTATTCTGTTGTTTGTTCTACTGTTTTGAGAACTGAACTGCTGCTCAGCGCTGAGTCATGTGAAAGAAATAAATTGATACCATCTTTTACAGACTTATCTCTTGACAGCCAAATACTTCAGTGGAAGGTACAATTTGTCAATATTTTTTTTGAAAAGTCAGATCATTTTTATGTAGCATTTTGTGTTTTGAAGGAAAGGGTCATTCCCTTGTATTTTGTCTCGTATTTTAAGATCACTTTATCGCTAATTTTACAGTACTTCACTATTAGGCTTTGATCTAGAACTGTGGTAGATAGCAAGAAACACTGGAACTGTTTCTGGGAAATATACTGAATATCATTATATTTTAAAGAAACTCTCTTTTTTTTTGACCACTGATGGTCAAAAAAATGTCAGTAACCAAATACTGCCCCTTCCATATTCACAAATATAATTTTTTATAAAGCGACTGGAACTTCCTTTACGTATGAGAAGCAGAAATGTGCCCCGAATTAAAATTAATGTGTAAAAAGTCTGAGAACACAGACTTACAGAAAATGCTTCTTTGTCTGCTGGCTCAGATAGAGGCCAGGAAAGCAATGACTATTTGCTGTCACCATTTGGTAGTCTGTGTGAAATGAGATAGTGAGTGCTGCCAGTTACATTTTCTGACTAATCCAATGCCTGTTCAGCTATGGCAGTTGACACTGCGTCTGAATAATGAAATATATCCCACGCTCAAAATCAAGCAGGTGGTTTAGTACCTTGATGAGTCAGGTGTCGTAACAGAAAGCTCTATAACTCTTAATGCTTGTTGGCATGTCTATATTTAGGCTCAGCCAAGAGGACAAGAAAGCAATGGACTTCTCAGCCCAGCATGCTTGTTGGCAGCATAATATGGGAGCTTACTCTGTCACTGCCTAGGCTGTGCTGGGAGATTAATGGTTATTTTATTCAGACTGTCTTCAAGTAGAAAAATATACCACAGCCTCTTAAAGGAGGCTAGAAGTTGGCATGCACCTCTGTATAAACGCACAAATATATACAGTATGCATTCATATTTATGTATAAATGTGCATAAAGCATATATAAAGCTGCATGCTCTGCTACGACTGAGCCTCATATAAAAAGTGTCAGTGGCCTTTCTGTGCACCTTACAGTTCTCACACTTCAAACAACTTCTTTGTTGAAATAAAATGAAGGAAATTTAATAAAAATAAGAAAATGAATAATAAGTAATGAATAAAAATGAGAAAAAATGGCTTGCGTCAGAGAAGATATTTTTCTAGGTTTTTGTCATTATAAAGTTTCTGCATGAGAGGATGGTGCACAAAGAGCATCTGAAGACTATTGAAATTACTGTGCTTAAAAGCAAGTGGAAGATATTTATCTTCTGGTTACCAAGGACTGGATTTTCAATGCTTGTTTTGTTTATGTGCCTCAAAGTATACACACAGACATACAAGAGTTGAAAGTGCATTCCCAAGGTCTTAAATCCAGTTAATTCCTCTTTTTTGGCAGTAAAAGCCTAACTATATCAATGTTAGCACTCTCTAGAATACGTCATTTATTGTGATTTTGTGGCTAAGCCAGCTGATCACACGTGGGAGCAAAGAGAGGGGCTCATTGTAACACGTGCTGTCTCAAAGCTGTGTCTTTTCAGGGTCTTCAGCAGACAGCAAATCCACCATGTGTGTTCAAATGCCCACAACCAAGCTAGAGGGCCAGAAGGTCTTCGTTCCCACTGCCTTTCTGGGCTGCAGGGCTTCCGTGTGAGGGAGCAGCCCTCACTCTGCTCACAGCCGGGCTGTCTGCTGGCACCCTGCCACCTGTCACCGACTGGGCTGCTGCCAGGGGCTGCTCACCCAGGCCTGGAGAGGCACACTCAAGAGCAAGGCCTCCAGCATCCTATGCATGACTTGGCAACGAGTGTCTCAGAAAATCCCACTGCTCAGGGAAAGGCAACAACTGGACGGTGCTGGGAGAGTTCCCAGCTGCACCCTCTCCCCTCTGGGATTCCTTTCGATCAGCAGAGGTTGAAAAGTAATTATATGCAGCCTTTAGTAGTGTGGGATTGCTGTATATCAGGCTCTGTGCTCCTCTAAACCATGCTTGTTATTGTGCCCCTGTGTTAGCCAAGGCACTGGAGCTGCTTAGACAGCTTAGAGTGATTTTTGTCTTTCTTGACACCAGGCTAAAGATAAGTCCCAATGCATTTGGAACTTGAACAACAGGGATATTTAAAAAATCAATAAAATCAGTAGTGAATATCTGGTCAGAGTGTGATCCTGTTTTCAGACATATACATTTTAGCATTCCATTCATCTTCTGCAGTGTCTGTGAGAGCAATATATGCTGATCGATATTGGTGAGCTTTTATGACTAAAGTAAGTATAATTGTACTTTCATGAGCCTTGATGAGAAAACCAATCACTTAGCCTTTGTCTAATGGCCATAGAGATTGCAAATTCATAAGGGTAGTGAATTATCTTAATGTGTTTGATATACACCTAAATTGCAATAACAAATCAAGTGTCCATGCATTCCTTTCATGTGCTTTATATTAAACAAACAAACAAACAGCAGCCTGGTCACTATACTGACTGAAAATACGTCTCTCACATGGTAAGTAATATTTTCTAATGTAGATACTGTGTTGGATATTCAGCTGAGATAATCAGACGCAGCCTAATTCTCTGGAAACGTGGACCTGCAAATCTTCCTTTCTCAAATCCAGGGAGCTTTGAGATGCTTTGTATTCAGCAGCCAGAAGTCTGGATGGCCCAAGTTATTTGTTGTTTGTTGCTTTTTTTTCCCTAGATGAGGCAAAGCGACAAACTGCTTTACAAAATAAAACACTGTTCATTCTTTTAATGATTCATAAAATATCCTCATGTCTCCCTCTTGCTTCTGTTGTTCATGAGATCACTGTGCAGAAAGGCTAATTGCATGTCCTGAGCTGACAATGGAAAGCAGTAAGTTTATTCCAAATTCTCAAGAATTTGAATCAGTTGAACATCTTTACCTTCAACTCTGTGCTTTTTCCTCCTCAACTGACCTTTTGTGATATTTTAAATTATTTAATAGCCACCTAAATTTAATTTCACAAAGCTACAACAAATAAGACTGTAAGCAAAGAGAAACTCATATTTGTACTATTATACTAATAGGCTTAATAACAATAATCCGCCAACATCTGCAATCATAAAATAGAAACTTCATTATCATTTCAATACAGTTAATACAAATCCTCAGGTTCACTAGTACACCAGCTGTGTCCTGGTGCTCAACAACACAAAACAGCAATTCATGCAAAATTACCAGTCTTTGTTACTGATTCTTTTCCCTGGCTCCAGTCCCAAAATATTCCTGCTGTTCAGGTCTTTTGTTTCCTCTCACTGGAAGTCTTTCTTTTCCTCAGAGAATTCAAAAGATCATCTGCAAGGATGCCTTCAGTAGCCTTCTCACCTCAGTATCATACCTCCAGCCTTTTATTCCTCACAGTTAAGAGCCTCAAGATCTTGGTTAATGGGCTATACTGATTTCAACTATGTACTTCTTTCTCTGATGCTACTGGTGTTGCTTAGTACATGCCCAAAGTGTTCTCTAGCACCTTTAACTGATTCAGAAGCGTAGAGTATTAAGAAAAAATAATCATATAACAATTATATTTTACGACATCTTTCCCTGAGGATTGTAAGAAACAAACAAACCAACATTCAGTGCTTCTCTTTAAATCAGTTTGATATTTTATTATGCTAGAAACTTCAGGCCTTAGCCAAGAGCAAGACCAGAATGGGCTGGGCACTGTACAAGCCTTTTCTGGGAAATGTTCTTTGTCAGAAACAGTTAGCGAATGAAAAGTACAACAGAGGTAAGAGACCAAGAAGGAGAGAGAGGCTTAGGATAAAATATTTATCTCCTGGATTTAAGTCAATAATTCAAAAATAGTCCCATTGCACTGGACCTACTGGTTCAATCACTGACAACAGCTTTTCAGCATGCAATGAAAACATGCATTAGAAAGGTGTCAATGATCAGAAAGGTTATGGTGCAAAGATATTACTCATGACCCTCACAGGCAGCTTCTTGTTTGCGCCAAATAGCCAACCAATATCTAGTAAGGACACTTTCCCAGCTGTTCTTGTGGGAGGACAGAGAGAGGAAAGGAGCTAAAAAGTTTGCCAGTCAGTTGGCTGCATGTGTTATTACCTAAAGCCTATTTAGAGTACAAAACGAAGAATGAGCATCTCTGCCCTATTAAGTAGAAGACCACAGATCTCTCCAGCTGCCATTAAGATTACATCCAAGACTGGTAGGCAACAGAAGTATAAAATAATTATCCATTATGAGAGAGTTGGCATGTTTCCTGAAAGCATTATGCCCTGCACCGTGGTATAAAGGGATACAAGCTCCCTGTGTTAGTGACACACTCTTGTTACATTAGGAGGTTCCAACATCGCAATGGCCTCTGATATTTTGATATATAAAACAACATCCAAATTAACAGATGGCATGTGTTCTTAAGAACACAACTTTCCCAGGTGAGAGGATGCACACCTTTACATGGATCATTTGGTCTCTTATAAGCAGAGATGGCTGAGACACTCCAGTGGTCCACTGGTAGAGCATGAGCATGTGTAAACAGTGTGGTTTGTTCATTAGGCAGGTAGAAATATTTGAGATCAAACCATTTAAAGGTGTTTTGATTGCAAAATGTTTTAATACTGTTTTTAAAATGATGATCAGAAGTATGTTTGGACAAAAAATGTGCCTGTAAAACAGGCAAAATACTTGACGCCTGGACTTGTGAACTTACGAAGTGAGGGGAAGCAGGTACTATATTGCAGTCATATGCTTCTCATTTAGACAGATAACTTCCTCAATGCTATCTCCTTCTGTTATTCTCTATTTTTTTTATTTTATTTTGGGCTACTTACAGAAAAAGACATTTCCTAATGAGAGTCCGTACAATGCCAAACATTTTCAGGCCTTACTCTTCATTCATTTTCATACTATTTTCAGATACTAAATGACTTGTATGGGGCAGTTTCAAGGCAGATTCTATAAAATGCTTTAGTGCTATGGAACCAACTTGGATTTGCCTGCATGGAAAACATAGTTTGAATACTGTTGACACTATAAAAATTTTGGAAGTTTTAAATTTGTCTTCTAAGGTTTGCTTTGCACCTGTTGAATTAGTTTTGTTGCACTGTATAGATAATTTGTCATTTTAGCTTAAAGTTCTTACTTTCAAGATTGTAATAATTTATGAATAATGCATAGCATTATAGAATTATATATTTTGAAGTTTACTCTTACAATTTGTACTTGAAAAATGAAATCTTGGAGATAACTAACCACAAAATTGCTAAGTTATTAAATGACAAATGTGGGACTTTTTGTTTTGAGTAGGTTTCTAACTGAAACTTGTCCAAGTGAGCTAACTTATTTCAGCAACAAGGAATTTCAGAAGTGAAAGAAAAAACGTTTATTCAATTTTGATTTGAGATTGTCAGACCAAATAATTTGGTATACAGCTTTATGACTATTCAATTCTGCTACAGTTGCTATGTCTAAAGGTTAATCACTTTACCCCTTAATATAGAATTTTTTGTTTGCATTGCTGATTCAGTCTTTCCTTCCTGAGTTAGATTTAACTATCTCCCTTTGACCTTCTCTGTAGGTGTTGTAGGCTAAATGTTATGCAAGAGGTTAAGAGGGAATGCACAGATTTTCAGCTTTTAACTATGGATACCATAGGAGGAAGAGAAAAACAGTCCAGCGTCAGCATAAAAACATGAAATCATCCCTCAGTAGTGAGATGTTTTCTTGATCTCATTGGAAATATAGTTTTGACTATATGACTCCTTTATGAACACAGTACATCTACTAACTCATTACTTATGCAAAGATACTACCTCTTTTAAGTATCATATAGCTGAGAATCTTTATATAGATGACAGAGAGCTTGGTTTGTAACTTTTTTAATGTCATCCTGTTACTTTGACTCACAGCAAACTTGATATTTTCCACTCCTTTTTTTCCCCACATTTTCTGTTGTATAGTGAGAATAGAGGGTTATTGTTTTTTCTTTTTCTTTTTTTTTTTTCCAGTCAGTACCATATTTCTCATCCTGTGGACATAACTTTGCTTTCATTTGTGTCCTCAGAGTATTTCACTTGAAGACCAAAATGACTCCATGAATATATGCCCATGATACAGATGACAACTTCAAAGTATAAATTTAAGTCTTCTGTTTTAGTGTGGTGGGTAAACACAGTATAATCCTGATGACAATAAAGATAGTTCCTTTTCTGTGTGGTTCTATTACAAGAAACAAGATTTAAAAGTATTAACCTAGGACTCAGGACCTCAAGGGGCTTCCATGCCTTGCAAGGAAATGCTGAGGTGCATGGACTGCAGAGCTTTATGTCTGATAGCAGTTAGGTTTCCTGTGCATTGACTGATTATAGGTTCATAGGTTCATAGGTACATTAGGTTGGAAAGGACCTACAAGATCATCTAGTCCAACCATCCTCCTATCACCATCCCTACCCACTGAACTACTAAATCAAATCCCTTAGCACCTCACCTAAACGCTTCTTGAACAGCACTAGGGACGGTGCCTCAACCACCTCCCTAGGCAGGCCATTCCAGTGCCTGACCACACTTTCAGAGAAAAAATGTTTCCTCAAATCTAATCTAAATCTTCCCCGGCACAACTTGTGGCCATTCCCTCTCGTCCTGCCATTATTTATCAGGGAGAAGAGGCCCACCCCCTCCTCACCACAACCCCCCTTCAGGAAGTGGTAGAGTGCAATAAGGTCTCCTCTGAGCCTCCTTTTCTCCAGACTAAACAATCCCAGCTCCCTCAGCACCCTTGGGTGGATCCCATCTGGCCCCATGGACTTGTGGCAGTTCAGATGGAGGAGCAGGTCTCTGACCGTCTCTACTTGGATCACAGGGGGTGCATTATGCGCCCCGTCCCGGACTTCCAGGTCAGGGCAAGTACCCTGTGGAAAGATTAGATATGGAATACAGATTCAAATCTTCAAGAACAAAGTCTTAAATGTCACTTAGATGCCAGAATGCACTTTAGACCTCTGATGCAAGGGTGGCAGGTAAAAGCCTCCATTCATTCAATGAGTACCCAGGGTCTGTCTGTCAGAAAGAACTGTCTACATTTCTTTGAAGGAACAAAATGGAATGTTGTTTATGTTGTTGTTTCTGTCTCTTCTCAGTAACAAAAATGATAAATATAAACATGCTTTCCTAAATAACTATGTTAGAAACTCACATTTTAATGGTGAAAACCTATAATAAAATGACCATAAAGCACTTATGCATCTCCTAATTTTTCTTCATTTCTTCATGTGAAATATTTGGGTGAATATTGTCAAGTATTTTGTCTTCTGACCTATATGTACACTGGGAATGTGGATATGTGTATGCAACCTTTTCCTTTGCTTCAGCAAGGCAGACCTTTTCTTTGAAGTCACGGTTCTACATAATGAAACAAGACTTTAAATCCTCACTGTCATAGCTCTCTGTGTTCTTGCCAAATTCTCCCACCCAGTGTCAGACCAATTCAATATGATACCACCAGAAAATCAGTGGCTCTTTTCAACTTTCTTCTTAGCTACCTCAAAAGACTGTTGCAGATTGTTCAGTATACAAATGTATTTCAAAAGAGATTGCAAATTCATATGATTATTACAGCAGAACATCCCAAAATGTTTTCCATAGCACTTCCCTGCTGTTGTGACCTGGATTTCCCTTAGCACTGTGGAACCTTCCTGGTCTTCCATTCTGCCACCTCTCACAGTGACCTCTATTATTCTACCTGATGGACAAAGGTGTAGGAAAAGGTAAATAAAGAAATTTTATCCCATGTCAGGCTTCAACAATGTATTTTTATTTAATTCTTGTTGGTGTCAGCATTGACTACAAGAGGTTTGGGTAAATTGCAGTTCTAAAACCGATGGAAACTCTGGCATAGCTGGATATACAATATACAGCTTCACGTCTGCAAGAGACCAGTTCCTGGAACTTCATATGGGAAAGGACATCTTTCTGTCTGGAATATTCTTGCAAGTAAAACCTGACATTACTGAATTTCTGGGCGAAATAAATGCAAAAATTGTGATTGATGAAGAGAAAGCTCTTTGCTTGATTTTAATTTGCATGTTTATTTGGTATTCAAGTCTTGCTGACTTAGAGATGCTTCTTGATTTTTAGTAGCATTATTAGTTTTATTTACTGTCCCAACACATACATGTGAATATATACAATGTACAAAAAAGGAAAAAAAAGTTTTGTCCACAGATAAGTAAAGGATTTTTCAAATGGGTCTGCAAATTGTGCAAACTGAAACCAAATGGAAAAGAAGGCTTTTTTTTTTTTAATGAAATAAGGAAAACTTTCAAACTTTCACTAACAAAATCCCTTCATGCTCTAAGCATATTATCTCCTGTTCTAGTTCTAGGTGGCCATTCTCTGAATAGTGGCAGTTCTGTTAAAACAGCTTGCATTTTTTTTTTTCTGAAATTCTACAAGGATATCAAGATTTTCCGCAGTATTTCTGTGGATGAACTGCACAGCAATGGTTCTGTCAAAAAGCGAATGCTAAACTGACAGTCCATTGGTATTTGTTTTAGAACTGCTCTGTGTCATACTGGACAAGGCACTGCAAGACACAGAATAAAGACAGAAAGAAGGCTGTCATGGAACAAGAAAATTAGCTGGCTTGTGATGTGATTATCCCTGTTCTAAGTAACATTTAGCAGGTGCTTTGTGCACATGAGAAGGCAGAGAATAGAAATAAAGAGATTCTATTAGACATTCCAGAGAACAGGGACTCATTTCTGTTCTATTTTTGCTGCCTTGTTCGTGAACGTGATTTCTGGTCAATAGAAAGTTTAATAACAAAATAATTAATTGCATTACGTCTTGGTGTCATTAACTCTTGTTCAGTCAGGCAGGACTTGAAAGACATAGCCAGGAATTATTCAGTTATTCCTCAGGTCCTTTAGTCCTGTTTACTTTCAGCTTCCATCTTTGCTTTTTCTCAGGAGAATCCAAGGCCTGGTGATTTCTTAAGATCCCTCCTGTTGTAAAAATTCTACCCACCAGAAAGAGTAGAAAGCACATTCCTATACTCAGTAGCTAGACACAGTGAGTGAATGCAAGTGAATTTCTTTGTCAATATTTGTGGTAGCTGTTTGTAACAAACCTCATCACCTACAGTTTATGTAATGAATTAATTAAATGCGAGAAAAACATTCTCAAGAAATACTCCCTACTAGAAAATAATCTGACTTCATCAAATTAATGTCGCAGTGCTATTATGTAGTTTTCACAACAAAGTATCTACAAATTTGGGTTGCATGCCCTCAGTCTCACTAGCTGCAACACTGAGATTTACAACAGCATAGATTTCCCATTGGAACAGATGGCATACTGCAGCAGAATTTATTAGAGCTGCATTTCCCAGATTTTTTTCTGTAGCACTTTTGCTACTTCCCCTTCTAATCCTAACGTGACAAGATATCATATGTCTCTGACATTGAAATTAGCATGAAGACCTGTGGTTCCTCGCAGATCTGCTCTGAATAAATAAACATCCAGATTACTGACCTGCTAAGGCTCCTATCTGGCAATCACACAGCAAAGCCTGTAATTTCTCCCACTTTGTGGTGCTCTGCCATTCCCAGACTTCTGAGCTGTTATATGTCTCTTGTGTCTGATATCAAGGAAGATAATCAGCTTGGTTCTGGAATATTTTCATTCTAGGTCTCCCATGGAAGTATATTGGGTTAGAAAGTAGACAGACAGGTATCAAAACACAGATGTGACTACACAAAATATGGCTGAGTTCTGACTGTTTAGGTTTCCAGGAAGTGTTTTATTTTCAGTTTTTCTATAAACTAAGTTTGTAACAGATGGGTTGAATGTAGAATAGATGCAGCAGGTATCTTAGTAAGTTCATGCTCTATGGTTTCTTTGATCATATCTGCATCTCTTATTGAATCATAGTGTCATAGAATGCTTTGGATTGGAAGGGACCATTAATATAATCTAGTTCCAACCTCCTGTTAAAGGCAGGGACATCTTCCTCTAGACCAGTATCAGTGGTTTATGGGCTGCTTTAGCCTGGTTCCATGACAATTGGGGTGGAGGGACCCACGAATCCATGGGGAAAATGGAAAAAGGAAAAGGGAGATGGATTTAAAAACAAAACAGTGTCAACGATCTGAGGAAGGAAGCTAATTTACTAAATAAGATATCAGAATGCAAAATAGCACAATATAATACAATTGTAATTGAAACTAATAAATCAAATAAAATGAGAGTGTCTGAAAACTGAGGGCTGTTTCCTCTTGTACAGTCACAACCTGCTGTTTGGCCTGCTGGGCTGCAAGCTCACACTGCCAGCTCGTGTTGGCTCTTTCATCAGCCAGCTCCACCAAATCCTTCTCCTTAGGGCTGCTCTCATGCCATTCTCCACCCATACTGTATCTGTGCTTGCAATTACCCTGACCCAGATGCAGGACCTTACACTTGTCCTTGCTGAACTTCATGAGGTTGGTATGGACCCACCTCTCAAGCCTGTCCAGGTCCCTCTGGAGAGCATCCATTTAGCATATCAACTATACCACTCAGCTTGGTGTCATCTGCAAATTTGTTGAGAGTGCACTTGATCCCTGTCCATGTTGCCTACAAAGATGTTACATAGCATTGGTCTCAGCACTGATCCCTGATGAGTCCTACTTGTCACCAACTTCCACTTGGGCATTGAGCAGTTGACCGCAAATGTCTGAGTGCAACCATCCAGCCAATTCCTTACCCAGCGAGTGGTCCATACATCAAATCCATTTTTTTTTTTCAAAGTTGACCACCAGGATGTCATGAAGGACAATATAATGCAGTAAAAGAGTGTTTAGGTCATTCCATGCAGATTATTACTGATATGACAAGGACTAGTGATAGAGAAAAACTGCAATATGATGTGCAGGATTCTGGCATTTATTGTGCCTTGGGCCAAATTCATCCTGGATGCACACATGTTGAAGAAGCGGAGTTGGAGGCAAACTGAATTTGTACCATTAGTAGGTCCTCTGACATGAAACACTAGGACACGTGCTTTATGATCCCAGGACATCAAAGAAGGGGTCAACCAAGGACTCTGTGTCAGCCTTAACTTCAGATTTCTTAGCTGTTGTTGGCCAGTGGAATACTTAAGGTTTTATGGCTGTCTGCTTATTTTGAAAAAAAGCTGTTTAGGAAACAGACTTTCTCCTCCAAAACAATAAGGACTTTACAGTCCTTTCCTTATAGTAACTAACAGTCTCACTGGCAAACATATATTGTGGAAAGTTCAAATCATGTGGCAAGGAATCCTAACAAGGAATCCTTTAGAACTGTAAGGTCCTGCTGTGAAAACCTGACTTAGTGCAAGGGATGTGAGTGTTCCTTTGAAACTGCCAGAGCCTTTCTCCTGCTGATGTGTCACTGTGCTCTCCTCTCATGACATATGCAGAGCTCTGTGTGTGCTGCTTGGTCCCTGTAGCTGCTTATGACATTGCTGGGCAAAGAGCTAACAGAATCACTGCTATATATTTGATTTAGCTTCATATGGTAAGAAATAAATATGTACTGAAAGATTCAAAATCATCTGTCATATTACCCTTACTTCCTGAATACCGTTCTCTCAAAATATTTTCCTTACATCTGGCATCTTGCTCTAAGTTAGATACCAAGTTCCATGTTTTACATCACCAATTCAGTATTACTAGCATTTTAATTCACAATAAAATATGTGTAGAGCCCAGGAATTATTTTCCTTGTACATTTCCATGTTTGCTTACTTCTGAGCTGGAGATCAAAGGATTTTGTCATTATATCTGTGTATATTGGACTTCTTTGTACATTAGATATATTTCTTTATGTATTCTACCCTTAGTATTCAACCAAAGTACTTACACATGTACTTAACTCAATGGAATCACTATTCTGCTTAAATATATGTAAGTACTTCACTTTCTGACATCTCTGAGTAGAACTGTAAATATGAAATTATAGATACAGAAATATATATCTCTGTCTTAAAATACTTTACAGCTTGTATGGAAAATAATGCTTGAACCAGACTTATCTCTATGGGCAAAAAATTGTTAGAGAATGCCGCTGGTTCCTTGTTGTATCTCTAGGAACCACTGTTACGTGAGAGTGAAACCTGTGGAGAGGCAGAAGAAGGCCAGGACTTCCTCTGATGATATTCCATTAAGAAAGGTGCAATGGGGAACCACTGACTGGGAACTAAGAACAACGTCCGATGGAATTAGAATTAATGGTAATCTTTCCAGGGCATGAAATAGCCTTTGGATGGGATCCAATAGGAAAATAAATTTAAGTTCACTGTGGAACAGAGCGTCTTTGTGGCTATCCTGTTTATTTAGAAGGAATATGCAAAGCCCTGTTTCCCCTAACATACCAGAAACTTGTTGGAAAATGCTCCTTTGGTGACAGTTCTATGCACTTCTCTGGGAATGTTCAAAGGTCTTTTGAAGTGTTTCTGATGAATGGATCATAAAACCTATTTTTTCTCCTGATTCCTCCTTGCACTTTTTCTCCCTATTTTAATGGTTCTTTTATAATATGTAAAATAATCAGAGAAATTTTGCACAAGTGAGCAGGATATGGTCATGGTAAGACTTTGGTGTGAACAGTGCTCTTGCCTCATTGAAATAGATACACAAATATGCGTATAGCCTACTTATCAGTGCTCAGAATGAAGTACATCCCTTGCAAATTCTGTTATCTTCAAAGAGATTTAATGTGTTCAACGAGACTTAATGTGATCCAGCACAATTATGTTTTTTGTTGAGGTTCTTCAAGATTGAGTAAAATCAGATAATTATGCTTTGCCTTCCTTCAGCTGTTGGCAGCTAGCGATCTCAGAAAATAGAGACGTACTAATGAACTGTTCTTATAAGTTCATAAGTTCATAAGGTTGGAAAGGACCTATAAGATCATCTAGTCCAACCATCCTCCTATCACTATCCCTACCCAACTACTAAATCAAATCCCTTAGCACCTCATCTAAATGCTTCTTGAACAGCGTTAGGGATGGTGCCTCAACCACTTCCCTAGGCAGGCCATTCCAGTGCCTGACCACTCTTTCAGAAAAGAAATGCTTCCTCAGGTCTAATCTAAATCTTCCCCGGCGCAACTTGTGGCCATTCCCTGTCGTCCTGTCGTTATTTATCAGGGAGAAGAGGCCCACCCCCTCCTCACCACAACCCCCCTTCAGGAAGTGGTAGAGTGCAACAAGGTCTCCTCTGAGCCTCCTTTTCTCCAGACTAAACAATCCCAGCTCCCTCAGCCGCTCCTCATAAGACTTATGCTCCAGACCCCTCACCAGTTTTGTTGCCCTTCTCTGAACACGCTCCAGGGCCTCAATGTCCTTCTTGTAGTGAGGGGCCCAAAACTGAACACAGTACTCGAGGTGCGGCCGTACCAGAGCTGAGTACAGGGGGATGATCACCTCCCTGCTCCTGCTGGCTACACTATTTCTAATACAGGCCAGAAAGGGCCATGCAAAAGTTATCACACTTATTTCCATCGCAACTCCAGACTGCAGGTTCATTTGACACTTAAGTAGAATGAGATCTGTAGTCATCAAATACCAAAATACTTTTGATAGAAAATTTCCTCCGTAGAATTTTTACATTGACGATATTATTATATAACATAGATAATATAATAGCATAAAATATAATTTTTCATTGGAGAGTTTACCCCACTCTTAGTGTATGAATACTGTGACTCATGACTGTGCTTGAGCCCTTAACCATTTGATTTCATTGAATATAGCACAAGAATTGTGAAATAAGCATATCTTCACGTTTAATGACTCATTTCTCATGGACGGTGAGTGACTGCCATTGTGGCTTTCCTCTGTTTCAAAGGAGATATTAGAAATTAAGCCTATCTCCTTTTCACATTCTCATCTTTATACTCAGCAAAACTGAACGTGCCTCCTTATTTGATGTTGCTCTGAAACCATACATAGTAATGTGTTATCAAAGCATTGAAATTCTGCTTGGCAGGAATGTTTTGCAAAGTAGTGTTTTGACATACCACGGAGCAGACATTATGCTCTTGCCTCTAATTAGTGCTGACACAATTTTGATAATGGGCAGAGACAAGGCCGGGACCTGACAGTCGTCAGAATGGTGCCTCTGGGACATGTACCTCACTCCTAGCATGAGTGGTTCCAGAATACACAAACCACAAGGGAGAGTACCTTGTGATACAGATTTGCAGCCACATGACATTTAATATGAATTTCCAGCACAACCAAGAAAAAGCAAAACATAAAGATTTCAAACCTCCAAAACCCTCAAATACAGAATGGAAATAAAAGCCTGACAAAGATGACATTTCTCAGGAATGGCCATCTCCAATTAGGACCTGTTGGTCACAATTGATAAGTCATTAATTTCCTTTCTGGGCAAGTAATTAGTGCTCTATTTCTTAGGAAGAAAATTTGCCTTTGGATCACAGTGAGAGATGTTGAGCAAGTGATGGCAGGTTTGCAGAGTTTGGGTACTCACCTAATCCTTAAAAAAAGTTTCTGGCAAGATATGTTTTAAAGAGGATCACTTGCACATCTGTAAACATCCATGCACACATTAATTCACAGGCACACAGGGATGTCAGGCCTAATCAAGGATTGGCTGAATTCAGTTTGGATGTTGCTCAAAGTTGTGGGAAGAGCCTGTGAAACCTCCTGCTATTGGGCAAAACTCTTTTCTTCATGCATCTGCAGCGTTTAGGTAATCAACACATGACACCGTGTGTTTATTTTTTAAATTAAACATGAATAAGGATAAATAAACTTTCCCTGAAACTTTTTTCAACACAGAGCATAGCATTTCATATTCAAAACTACTGCCCCAGACTTGGGTCTGAGAAGGATATGGCCTAGAGGACAGGCAAGAACAGGACTCTGCCCATGGCTGAGGGCAGATGACACGGCGCAATAGTCTGGTCTAGCAACATGCTGGACCAAATCCTCAGCACGTGCAGGTCCCAGCAGTGTCAGCAAATCCAGCTCCCATTGAAAGATTTAACCCTTTGAAATATCAGCGCTGAGTTTTGCTTGAGCAGTGATCAACTGGCCTTATTCTACTGGAGTTTTCCCCAGCTAAGTAACCTGGGATTTCTTACTGGGTTGTTTTTGTTTTTACAGGCTCTCACTTGTCAGGTGCAGCAGGAAGGTGTCTTGGTTAGAGGAAAGTAGAGGAGGGAAGGAATGCCATACATTTCCATGCTTCTCTGAGCCTAGAACTGCTAGTATGGGAAGTAGATAGCTTTGTTTCTGTTCTCATTGAAATCACTCAATATTCTCCAGGGGACAATTACTCAGCTGGGAGGTTTATGAAGCAGTTCCCAAAGGTCAATCCCTCATAGTAGGTGAGAGTAGTAAGAAAACTGAGGTAAAATTCCAGCTTGGTTTGCCAGGCTATTTCTTTGTGTTGGCTGTTTTTGCCTGTTCCTGGAAACATAAAGGGGCCAGGAAGGGCTGTGGGGCCTGTCTGTACATGCTTTTTTTTTCAGCATTCCTTTAAAGTTTATTCAAAGTTAGGAAGAAGAATAATCTGAGAATTGATTTTTGCTTATGTTGAGCTCTGCAGCGTGTGTCACAATCAAGCTTCAAAGAAACTCCTTATTCTCTCAGAGAGGATTGTGCTATTTTTCATACTCTCCTTAGCATTTCAACTGCACCCAGTGGATCATACTTCCACACACACAACTCAGATGCTCAGCTGAGTACTGGCAGATTTCTGACTTCTGTGCTGCTGTATCTTTTTTTTTATTTCTGCTGATATGGTATGTATTCTGAACAGAGCTCTTTTCTCCACCACAAAAAAAAAAAAAAGTATTTTGCTTTCTCCATTTCTCTCTTTCTCTTTTTTTTCCTTCTTTTTAAATTTCATTTTTTGTGGATTACTATCAATTAGGCCCTTATAATTTTTTTTTCAGGTATCAAAGAAAGCTCCGAGAGCTGTGATTACTCTTATTAGACAGTAGTATTAGGATAATAAATGAGAACCATAAGGGTTCTGTTGATCTGTGGTTCACATTTCTTGAAGCAGAATTAGACATGTACAGTTGATGAGTAAATTCTATGAAATTAATTACAGTCTTTGTAAGTTTACATTATTGTGAACTTTTCAGAAAACTTTTAAAGTTCAGGTCAAAGTCTGGAAGAACATAAAACTAGGGAGTTTATAAAATTTTGTCCCTAATCTCTAGACAAGAAGCAATTCTTGAGCAGGAATGCAATGTAGTGGAGAGGTGATTATCCAGTGCTTTGTGTTTATCATTTTATTCATCTGCTGCTCCAATATTATCAGCCAGCACAGGATCCATTTTGCATACTGCCTTACAACTGTCAGCAAGCAGCAAAGTAAACCCCAGCAAGCACACACTGTCAGTATGCATTCCAGCTGAGGAAAAAAATAATTCTCCTATCTGCAAGAATTTATACCTGAGCTTATGAACTCTAGTGTATCGGCTGCCTGTGGTGATAACTCCCTGCACTGGTGTATTTCTTCTCTACAGTCAGGCTCAGTAGCAATACAACAAAGCAGGAGTCCTCATGGGTAACCTAGACTTGCTATTGCAAAAAGCTATCTCTTATTAGGCATATAGCCAGGAGCTGTTGAAACAAGAATGGCTTATATTTGTTTCTTCAAGCGCTGATGTGAACAATACTCCACTCATGAGACTATTTGAACAAAGTAATTAGTAAGGGTGTGAGTGTGCCTTACTGGGTTGTGTTTCACAATTCGGATGTGTTCCCAGGGCTATCTGTCACTTGCTCAGCCCCCATGAGCAGCCAAGGTGAGCACAATGTATTGATTTCCAGAACAAGATGGTGGCTGTGGCCATAGATGTTCTTCTTGTGCCTTTGTTCTCCACACACCATTTGTCTGTCTTAGCTAATCAGACTGTAGACATTTTTGGGACAGGAACTGTATCTGCCAACATTCCACTGCCATGCTGCTCTAAGTCAAAGTTCACACCAGCTCTGTACATGCCCCCAGACCAGAAGTACAGCACAGAGTTTGCCCATGAAAGATGTTATCAAGGCTAATGAGGCAAATAGCATATTGACAAAGCTATATTGTCTCCAGGTTCCTCATGTTGTGTTGTTCCACATGGCTACAGCCTATTTAGTTGAATAACATTTAGAATAGAAGGACTTTGATATTTACTGGGGCTTCTATACAGTATTATGGTATAAAGGAAGGAAATTATCACACAGTGTCCAAATTATTTATGGCAGGGATAAGGAATATGGTGAACAGCAATTAGTGTTCAGCAGTACTCTGGATGTTGAATGTGACAGCTCCATGACCCTCAGAAAAAAGGGGCAAAGCTGGGGAAAAAAAGAGTGTGAGAGAGAGTGGATGACAGAGACAGGGAGAAAATCTTAATATTCCCTCCACTGATGATATGTGTGATTGTAAGTAGGTGCAAAAGTCCATGGATTTTTGATGGTACAGAAAAGGGCCAAATTTTCAAAAACTGCCTTTTTTTTTTTTGTTAGATTTGCAGAAATGCAAAAACAAAAAATTCAAAAGCAACAGCCAATTCTTGTAAGACTACTTTTTTTTGGATATCAAGAAGGTAAAGAACTCAACAGGAAAATTTTCCATCTCAATACAGCTGTTTCATGTACTGCCAACTGCATGAAAGTAGATTTAAACTAGTTCCAGGTTCTTTCTTATAAAATAAGGCCAGGATAGCTGTTGAGCCCCTGTCTTGCTGAGGTAATAGAAAAATAACTTGATTTATATCGAGCCCCTTTGCCTTTGTTTATATCTGAACTTGTGGCAAAAACTTCTGGAGAGGGGCATTCCTACTCTAATTTCTGTAACCTACGCCACTTTGTTTTGCAATTTTTATTTCTGGTAATCTCTTCTGTAAACAGAACATCCTGCAGAGACCTACAGTAGTGAGTCCAATGCACACAGGACATCAAAATTCATCACATTTGCAAAGTTACTGATGTATGATTAAGACAATCAGGACTACAGTCTGTAACATTATATAAGGCAGTGCTCTACAAACACATCATGAAGAATTTCTCACTCAGTTAAAATTATTGTTGAGGGAATTTATGGTTGGGTTTGTTAGCACCTTATGATGGACTTTAATAACCTTGCCTTTTGAAATCCTCCCCCTTCTTTTGTATGTAGCAGAAACAGATGTGTAATCAGGCCATGGGGACGCCTTTGTACAGAATATTCTGCTCAGTCATGATGTAAGAGACCCTGAAGGCAGCTGGGCTTTGGGGTAGGCCCAGCTGTGGTCAGCAGCCTGGCATGCAGACCCATGGCCAGTCAGGCTGCTCAGACCTGGCTCTACCTGGCTAGCAACATATTTAGAGCTTAGTCCAATTATTTGGGAAACTCAAAGTGTGAGTCAGAGTGTAGCTCTGTCTGGTACAGCAGAAATATGTGAGATTTGGCCCCTGTAGAATGTAGTTTCCAGTCTAATGCACTTCAGTGATTTCTGTGTTTATCTTGCAGCTTGTCCTGCAATGACAGGGAATGTTTCATGATGTGGGAACCTACTGTTTTGTAACCAATGTTCACCATAAATAAATAAATAAATAAATAAATAAATTAAATGTTGCTTTGATAGGGATGTCATTCAGTTTAGGCAGCATCCAAGTTTTAAACTCACAGTCTGCTTATTCACTCATTCGCTCATGCAGAAATTTGTCCCAGGGTACTTAGATGAATTTGCTTATTTTCTTCTGCATAGTTGGTTCAGTGCAATTGTAAAAAGACTTCATTTTAGTCTCTGTGGAATGCCCTGTATCTCCAGCATGACTTAGGCATTCCCAGATCCTCATTATCCCTTGACCTTCTTGCAGTGGTGAGAAATGGCAGGGCAGCAGTTGCAGAGAGAGCATTCCCATAGCCATAACGCTGCTACATTAAGACAAGTGACAAGGTAGTTTTTAAAAATTTCCTGACAGTTCTGAAACAGTAAGTTTGCTCTAAAAAAGTGTCAATCCTTATTAGTTAAAAGAAGCTACTCAACAACAAAAAAATTCCAGTCTCCATGAAGACAGCAGAAATCTCGCGTCATTTTCTATTGACTGCAGCGTGGTTACAAAAGATTTCCACTTGCAGAGTTTTGATCAATTTTGGGACTACATGACAAGCCACATTTCAGTGACATCTTTCCCCAGGTATGGCTCAAGCTTGTATGTGGGCTCCAGATCAGAAGAATTAATTCTGGGAACTCTTGAGACTTTTTTTAGATGCTGGTGAGATAGTCAGACCTTGTGCATTAAAAACAGTTCTAGGGACAGCCTTTGGACATTGCTTTCAGGAAGATTGATTCTGATCATCTTATCAGCCAAGGCATATGACCAGGGAGAGTGCTGGGAGCAGGCGGGTTGTTTCCACTACCACGACACAGAAACAAATGGCAGTTTATCTGCTGGGTACAAAAGGTCAGTAGTCGTGCTGTGATCTCAGGATACACAGGGGACAAATTACTTGCTGTTAACAGATACAAGCCACCCAGAAAATAAGCAAATGAAAAAAATAGCAATTGATTTTAACAGAGTGACTCTGGATTTACACTGTTACAGAATTTGGTTCATTGTGTGTAGATATATCTATGAATAACCCTCTTAACCTGTTGGAAAGTTAATGATGGAAACTGTTCTCTATAAAAGTGTATGCATTACAGCTGTGTAAATATATTAAAAAACCCCAAACTGTCAGCAAGCTTGCTGGCAGATGTATGAATGTTTCAACAAGTTCTCTGTACTCCATATAGCTTCATTTTTATTTTTCAAATAGGCGCTTGCCCGTATACACATGCACACACATATATAGACTTATTAGTGTTTAAATAACACAAGACTCTTAGGAGAGCTAATTTTGATCAATTGGCTCCCCCAAACAAACAGGATCCCATTACAGAACACACACTCTGGGATGTACCTCATATGAAACACATTTTATAAGCTTTACCTGGTTGCCAGCTATAAAATTCAGCAGGCAATCTGTGTAATAATCCTGAGAAATAAGAAACAGAGGGCCTCTTTTTCTCCACGTCTTCCAGAGGAGAACAAGAGATGCCCAAATGATGGCACTGGAGTCCCCTAGAAATTCCTCAGCAAGAGTCTCTGAGCTTCTTATATTGCAGTTGTCATAAGTTGTTTTTATTATAGGGTAGAGGCAAATATTTAGAGAGAAAGGAAGAAATAAGGAGTAAGCGTAAGGAATAAGTTCTACTGCCCCTTGGATTTTCTCCTAGAGAACTGTAAATTACAAAGTTGGGGCTAAATGTAGAGACACAATCCGTCCTTCATTTTTATAACTCTGTTTAATCAACAAAGTGACTCCTGACCCAAACTTGTACATCCATTATTTCAGCGGAAAAAGAGGGGGGCGAGGGAGGATTTGACACATACTTCTGGTATTTTTAAAGGCTAATAAGCTGGTTAAATCTCTATAACTGAATAGTTGTAGTGAATAGTTAGTACTTTTGGCAGGGCTGTTAAGACATATTTACAGCATGAAATTGGAAAATAAGCTTGTTATAAATAAACTATTCCCAGTGACAGATTAAGAAAATATTGGATATGTACAAAATGACAGCATTAAACAATGAAAGTATTTCCTGAGGAGCTGAGCCTTAGCAAAAGCCACAGACAAAATATTTTTAGTGGCATTCCAACACTCTGTGTTTCAGAGCCATTTATAACAGAGCTCATTATGAGATACTCCTTTCTGCTACAGACCACAGCTGGATACACCAAAAAATAACCCTCAGAAAAAAAAATTAAAGAAATATTTACCTATGAGAAAGAGTCACAGTACCTGACTTTATTTCATATGGCTAATTTCTGCTCTTCAGTCTATCACATGGGTTCAAGAGAAGAATTTGCCCTTATGTCTCCATACCCTCAAGCCCCCTCCTCTATCAGGGACTGCTGTAAATCTTTGGCCATTCCTGTCTGCAGGAACATAGAGATTCCAGCAAAAGGCTTTGACCTGTATGTTCTAGCTGTAGTTAACCTCTTTCCTACTGCTCTCCCTCGGGACAATATCTGTGAGCTCTGCAAGTGCACATGCATAATGGATCTTGGCTTCAGCTACTGAGCTGGGTAGGAAACCCAGCTTCCAAGTAAGTCTTTCTGCTAAAATCTCAGATGTATTTTCTGTTCTGTTTAGAATACCTCAAGCAAGACACTAAGCAAGTGTCTGTAGTGTGGCTCTTCAGGCCTATGACTGGCTGGGGAAGTGGAAAATGAAGGGAAGAAAGCAGAAGTGTAAAAACACAGAGCCTGCTAGAATGCCTTCAGAGTGCAGGAGTGGAGTGCTCAGAGGAACTTTGTGGCATTGTCTGTGAAGCTGGTCTTCATGGTCTGGCCAGCTGTGTTAATGTGGAGTGACATCAGCCAGGGCCTTTTGGCTGCTTCCCTCTGGGAGCATGTCTGCTGTTAACTAGTTCTGTGGTAGCCTCCTTTGCCCCTAGACTCATCACTCAGACCAGAGCTTACCCCAAGACTTTTGCTTGTACATACAGTTCTGCCTCCTCTACAGTTCTGCCTCCTATGTCTGCTCCTCTGGGATGTTCCCCTTGTTTCTCTCTGTCAGATTCTCAAGGGAGAAGCATGTTGAGCTGTCCCATTTTGTTCAGGAGACAGCTCTATGGATAGGTCTACATTCAATTTTCCTTCTTTTCCTCTTTCCTGTGCAAATGGTGTAGATAGGGCATATGTGGGGGAATCACAGAAACACAGAATCATTTGAGTTGGAGAAAACCTTCAAAAGCTACAACTCCCTTATAATGAACAGAGACATCTACAGCTCAGTCAGGTTGCTCAGAGCTGGGTTCAGCCTGACCTTGAGTGTTTCCAGGGGTTGGGCATCCATCACCTCTGGCAACTTGTTCTTATTTCACCACACATAGCATAAAATACTGCTAGGCTTGTGCAGCTGCCTTGTTTGTTGTGCTCTCCCAGGGAGCAAACATGCAGGTAGAGTTGCCAACTGGCTTTCTTCTCTGTGTGTGCTGCATAAATATGTACACTCTGCATATGTTTACCTTTCTTTTGTAGAATATGAGTTCTTGGGTCTATGACCAAGTGCATCCTAGCACTCATCAAGTGCCATTTTTGACTCTGCCCTTTGTATGCCCCCAGTGTGCTGAATAGACATAGCCAGTGCCAATGGTAATACAGATAAACACGAACCCATACGACTGTATGACAACAGTCACATCCTAGAACCATGCAAATGTATGACAAGCTATATCTATCTAATAAGAAATCCAGATATTCTGCTATTTTTTCTCCTTTTTTCTTCATTTCTTTCTCAGATGGATATTGTCCATGATACAAAGAATGTTTAATATCTTGTACTTCTGCCACATAATTTAATTGAGCTATGTGAGCTCAATTATTGAAGACTATGTTGAATCTCATTCCAGATATTTAATAATTAAATAGAACCTTGTTGATAATATCAGAGTGATTCAACTTTATTTACTTTTTTTTTTTTTAAGGAAAAATGTTGGATCCTTTTTGGAAAACAGGGAAGTGGCTGTGTGTGTCTTGGCTCTTGGGAGTTACAAGAATATTCTTACCACCAGCTCATCTCTCCAAGAGAAAGAACAAAAGTAACGGCACATCGGATTTTGTACAAGGATTTAATTGTCCAGTTAACCTGTAGTTCTTATTTGTACTGTTTTGAATGATATCTTTCATGGTAGAAAATGAGTTTTAGAACTCACATTCTATTATTCAAGACAAAGTTCATTAAAAACTGAGATAGGATTTTTGGCATTTCTACTGGTGTCATTTTTTTTTTTAGCTACATTGCCTGGTGCAATCAAAGGCTACACCAGGAGCAAAATTCTTGCACTGGCAAGAATTTCTTTAAGAGGTTGTTCTAACAACTCAAAAACTTAACCAAGAATCATGTAATTCCTTACAGAATAATAAATAAATATATGTGTGCGTGTGTTTGTGTGTGTTTTAAAATTGTTCTCAGAGGGACCCCTAACTTACTCTAGATCAATATATTTGATAGTGGTTACATGTTTTTTTCTATGAATCATATCACATTTTGGTGTTAAGAATTTGACAGCAAATTATGCATTATTTAGATTAGATAAGGAAGGACAAATTCTATTTGTACATACTGTACATCTTGAATTTCGAATTTGGTACAAAATTAATACAAAATCTCAAACACAGAAATCTCAGAATAGAAAGCAAGGGCATCTGTCAATTTAAATGGAGTTAACTGGATCCACTGAGGACCATAATCAAAAGTAACAACAGAAGACTGAAGGTGGGGTCCATAAGTCATTTAGAAGTAAAAATGGTGATCAGTGGAAGGATTATGGCATTAAGCAATATTTGGTATCCTATGTTTACATAAATCTGTATTTATTGTGAGTAAATATGCTCATAAGAAAAAGTTTTCTACTGTGAAGGTAGTTGAACTGGAAAAGGTTGTCCAGAGAAGCTGTGGGGTCTCCATTCTTGGAGATATTCAGAACTTTGCTGGTCACAGCCCTGAGCAACCGGCAGTAGATGACCCTGCTTGGGATTGGACTGGATGATCTCCAGTGATCTCTGCCAATCTCAATTACTCTGTGATTCAGCAACTGTGTAATTTCAGGGTGCAAAGAAAAGTTTAAGAAAAAATAAAATAACAACTCAGAGTTTGTGATTTAAAAAGGACCAAATAAAAGCAAGTTTTCTGCCTCATAAACATTTTGCTCGGAAAATTTTTGGAAATATGAAATGCGTCTATAACGTGACAGAGAAATTGTTGAAGGTGGTCAATAAAAAGATATAGTGCCAAAAGAAATGGGTACTGGAGGATGGGACAGCACTTACCAACTCTTTTAAGCTGGAAGCACAGTCAATAACCACATACCAAAATGGACAGTCACCATCAGTATTATATTGCCCTTTGGAAATTTTCTGGTACAAACGTAGTTATGGTGACTGTCATGTTCAGAATAACTAGCTAATAGGCAATTACAGTCAAATTCTCTCATTTTTTCCCTGTAATTAGGGTAATTACATCTCCAACATGCCTATATCCCAAGCTGCGAGCATGATAGGAAAAGTAATTTGTTTTCATGAAAAGCATATCAAGCTGCATCATCTGTATTAATCTTTCCCTATTAAAAATTTTGTTATTTCTAATAACTGAAGCCCAATGCATTGTGCTTTTTGTATTACAAAATCCATCTGTATTTTCCCTTGGGGTAAAAGCTCTGAAGCAGTTGCTAACGGAGAAATGTCTAACAGTATAAATCATTTGATTTTTTCATTGGTTTGATTCTAAGCTACAGCTGTTTTAATCTACTTTACTGCATGTTACATTTGCAAAAATAAATAAAAAAAAAAGACAGATTGGGTGTTTTTACTGGTTATCCTGTTTATCTGGTGAGTTTTAATAAAACATTATGCTTCATTTTTGTGTCTTCTCTTTTTTTCTTTTTAATAAATAACATCTGATTCTTATTCTTTGAGTTCCCTGGACATTCTCTAAATTCTGAAGTATAATAAGAGATTGACTTCATTTGGAGTAGAAGATACTTTCTTCCAATGGATACACACATATGCAACAAAATTCTTTACTACTGAATTTCTTCCACAGTCCGGTTAAGGACACAGTGTGATTTGTGTTGCAAATGACTTGCCCTCGTGCACAGGCAGTTACAGCACAAACTTGCATGGGACTTCTCAGGAAATATTTCCTGTAACGGAATAGTTTGCTTGAACATCCTTTACATCATTTATCTACACAGAAAGAATAAACAACACCCCCCCAAATTTTTCTTTCCTTTTTTCTTTTTTCTTTTCTTTTCTTTTCTTTTCTTTTCTTTTCTTTTCTTTTCTTTTCTTTTCTTTTCTTTTCTTTTCTTTTCTTTTCTTTTCTTTTCTTTTCTTTTCTTTTCTTTTCTTTTCTTTTCTTTTCTTTTCTTTTCTTTTCTTTTCTTTTCTTTTCTTTTCTTTTCTTTTTTTTCTTTTCTTTTTTTTCTTTTCTTTCTTTTTTCCTTTTTTTTCCTTTTTTTTCCTTTTTTTTCCTTTTTTTTCCTTTTTTTTCCCTTTTTTCTTTTCTTTTCTTTCTTTTTTTTCTTTTTTTCTCCTTCCTCCCTTCCTCCCTTCCTTCCAAATTCCTTCCAAATTCCTTCCGAATTCCTTCCTTCCTTCTGAATTCCTTTGTATCCTCTTCACTTTATTTATACTCAGAAACCAAATATGAAAAAATACGTAGTTTGACTTTACTCTTAGTACCTTATCTCCTTCTATAATGTTCTTTTATTTTCCTACTCTTTCCCCTGCCTCTTAAACATCATATATTTCAGCTAAGCTTGAGATAGATGAGGGTACCTATAATAGTTTTTAACATTCTGATTCAGTGTCCTATTTCCTGAGAATGCATGCCTTTGCTTCTCAAAGAGTTTTAGGCATTTGTTTCTTAGAAGAGTAGAGAATTCCAGCTCATAAAGCAATTATATTTGTTAACATCTTACAAATGACAAAAGTTGTCCTATACTGTATCATTGTAATATTATAGTTGGTACTACTACATGCATCACAAGTTTTTAACCTTTTTTATAGCATTTTGAAACACCTAAAAGCAATGCAGTTACTAATATTTGTTAAGGGGAACTTTGACAGAAGCTCTGGTAGGTCTTGCTGAAGTAGTTAATTCAGTACTTCTTCAACAAGATATGGCTGCTATTGCAGGGCTGACAGAATAGAGCATTTTACTGCACCTCAGCTGTTCCATTTTACAGTCCTGTACATGAGCTTGACTTAGCAATAGAAGTTGTTTCACAGTAAGATGCCAGATTATGAAGCAGAGCAGCTGAGGTGCAGCAGGTTTTGCTGTATCTGAAACAGGAGCAAGAATTCCTGGCAAAGGGTCAGTGACAAACAGCTGGGATGGGGGGAGAAGAGTCAGCAAAGTCTCAGACACCACAGCTGTTCACTTTGTGAATGTGAGCCAGAGTCATGAGAAAAGCCTATAGTCAAAAATAGTTGAATAGTTCATAAACCACCTGTAGCCTGAAGTACATTTCACAGGGAATATTTGTTGGACAGCTGTAAATGATGACTAAAACTACACATATCTGCTCTTGGATCATTTGCGCAGAGAAAAGAAGTCTATATCTGTAGCATAAAATATTCTTTATGATGCTGAAGGCTTAGTGCCTGGACTTCAAAGGTACAACATTTTGAATGGAGGTGATTTATTGGGTGTGCCCTTGTAACCAGTGTGTCCATGTTACTTTGCAAAATGTAATTTGTTTGAAGTTCTTCTCCAAGTGCCACTGTGGTGGCTGCCCCATACTGCACAGGCATAGCTTTTTAGGAAATACCACAGCAGAAAATCTGTAGATATTGAGAAAAAGATGCTGTAACACCAGCCTAAAATGGCTCTCAGTGTCAGGATACCCTTTCAGCTTTTTTAACCTTGGTCCTCTGTTCATTTTCTGACTCTCCTCTACAGAGAAGTGCTCACATCTATTTATTTATTGATTGTTATTCATATCTATAAAACATGTGCCCACTGCCCATGCATCTGAGTGGATTTACACTCACAAAAAGCCTTATAAATAATTCACAGCATATTACCAACAACTGTTAGAGAAAAGAGAATCTCCAAGCTAATTAGTATCTGTGAGCACAAAACCCCTCCAGTAACTTCAGGTCTGAACAATTTCTCTGCTACATCAGCTGAGATAACAAGAGCAATAGATTTTCTTAGGAAGAAACATAGGTGAACAGATACGCTTTCCGCTGTTCCCCAAAGGCTTGCAGAACTAGCAGTGGAGCTTGGAAACAAGTTCTAGAGCTGAGAGTTCTTCACAGCAAATATTTTTCAGTCCATTACTGAAACAGGAACTGACAACAGAAATGCTCCAGATGAACTCAACGGCTTACATGATAACAGGGAAAAAAAAATCAGTCTCAGCCTATTTAAAGCTTTGTAGCTTACACCAATATATTCAGCATTATCTCTCCTCAAACAAAACTTTATAGCATACTTTCATAAAAAATGCACTCGGAAATAAGAGTGAAATGTCCATGTAGTTCATTTATCAAGCAATAAAAATAGATTAGTCATGGAGCAATAGAATAAGGTAAAATCAAATCAGATTTGCTTGTTTGAACACTTTACAACCTAGAAAATAAAAGACAATAATTTGGAAAAAAACTTTATGTCTTGACAATAAAACCTTTAAGCAGTCAGATACATTATCTTACATTTAATGTGAGGGTAAGCAAGTTGAAAGCTGTTTTGAAATCTGTAGAACTCATTGACTTATACAGTAAGGATTTGCAAGATAAGTAAAATTTATGGATGTCTGCTGATGTAGATTGAATGCTTGTGACCTTGTGGCACATGTCCTCAGAGTTTGCAGCTCAAGAAGCTGAATCAGGTCGGAGATATGAGGAGTTTGCTCAGCAGACTGTATTCCACAAGTTCTGAAGTTCCCTGTGTAGTTCAAGTATGTTGGGTGCAATACTGTTATGACAGCTGCTTTTCTCATTGGTGTCTTTAGGAAGGGGAGCCCCTCTTTGCTCAATAATGACACTTTTTCAAACTTGCTTAACTGACTGTGGGCACTTTTTCCCACATAGATGATTATTTCCTAATGGGAAATAATGATATTTTTTGCTAAGATTGAGTTGAACAGCTTCATTGCCTCTACAGAAATCATAGAAGGCAATGGAACTCTTGTCCTCAGGACTAAATAAAGGGAATTAATTGTATTAGGGAAAAATTTACAGAAATGGACTGAGAGGAGTTTAGAAAGGTGTTGATTCTTGGGAAGATGTATGAAGAATTGCTTAGTATTTGTAAAGAAGGCAACAAGAGGAAAAATAAACTACTTCTACACAAGTCTGAGCAGACAAAGTGTGCAGGTTTATCAGAACTCAGATGAAATTTAAACTCATGGAGAAATTTTTACTTGTTCTATATTTAATTCAATAAAATCTATGTACTCCTGCTGCCCAATGGCCTGTAAGTTCCAAAACGTGAGGAGAATTTGATAATCCTCCTCCTTGGTAAGATAAACCTCTACCATGGAAGAGCAAATTCTGTTATTTTCCTTCTCACATATCTACTAAGATGATACTAAGATACAGTGGGACAACAGAGATTGTTTGGGTGATGAAAATCAGTTCTACTTTCGTTCTAACTCTTTCACTCTCTGTTAGGTTTTTATCTTTGCCAGTAATTGTCTTCTGAATAATATTGAATTGCTTGGAATTATCTATGCATTATATTCCACATAGGACCATTGCTTAAAAATGTCAGAGTGAGTTAACTCTGAGCATGGTTAGAGAACTCTTTGTTTCCAAGACTGTTCCTTCATAAGAAGTGCAAGGTGACATGAGTTTATTTATTATTAGGTCTGGTTCCTAAAGAAATAAAGGTCATTGTTTTGAAATCACTCCTTAAGAAGCAAAGATTCTGTTGACCTGTGATTCCCTGGTTACCAGACTGATAGCATCAGAACTCCAATGCAGAGATTTGTATTTTCTTTACTCCCTTTTACAGCCTAGTTATCACTCTTATTCAAACTATAACAGCAGATAATTGGAGACGTTCCCTAGAGATGTGAATAGCACTGCTGTCCTTTTATTTCCCCTAGAGTTCAACAGGTTCAACCACTATCTGTCCTAACTGCAAATTCAGCAGGGAAGAAGCACAGGTGAATTTGAGAGGACACTCTTGGTAGGTTTCCTCCTGCTCTGTTGCTCCTTGAATGTTTCAGGCTAAGGAAAGACTTGCTGTGAGCTCCACTGGACAGCACTGCAGAACCTGTAGACCTGCCCGGTCCAGATGGTCACCCAAGAGAGCACAGGTTCCAGGCTCCCAGGAGGTCCCAGTGACCTCTCATGCTTGTCAGCATGCTCCCAGAGCAGCCACACTGTTGTGACTTCATAGAGAAGACTCCCCTGTTTTGTGAACACAGTTCTAGGCTCTAGCCTAGTAATTTCCATATTAATGAATAAGAAATTATATGCTGACTAAAGGTGCACAATTTTAAAGAAAATTCACTTTGTCTCTCTTCTTTTTATTTCTTTTTGTGCAGATTGTAACTCCACAGATAGCCTATAAGGAGTTACATAGAGGGTTTCTGCTACCACAGAAATGATCACCAAATATTTGTTGTGCAGTGTGGTTTTGATCCATAAAACCTCACGTTCTTTCTGTTGCAGAATGTGCCACAGACATCCACTAAAATCAGTGACTTTTCAAATCCTGTCCCAGAGGTTTCTCCAAAGACAGACACATCAAGCTACCAAAATGTTGACAGTCAGAAAAGTTACCTTTATGTCAGTAAATTGACATGTACTATATGTCTTCCAGTAACATGCTTGTACAAACCACTGAATATGTGCTACAGTGTGTTATGCATGATCAACCTTTCAGCCAAAGAGAATATTTCTGCATTTGGGAGTGTCAAGCCATCTAAACTTTTATAATGACATGAACAAGTTTAAAATATGATTAAGATCTTTGCTTTTTGTAGAGCCACTCTCCCTGCTGACCTTCCTGGTCCCGTAAAAAAAGAAACCCAAAAACCAGCCCCATCCTTGTACAATAGATAGATACTTATTACCAACAAAACATTGTAAGAGACAATTTATTACAACACAGAGAGTGAAAATGGATAACAGCTTGATCCTGAAAATCACTGAGTACTTGAAAGGCCATGTGGAAATGATGAAGTCTGTGGGAATGAAATGCTTTGCAAAAGCTACACTTTTAAGTGTTTCAGTAACCATGATGTTGGCAATGGGACTAAACACATACAGCAGTTACGGTCACTTCAATTGCCCCTAAATTATCATCCTTTGGCTTCTAAGATTAAGCAGAATAGGGAGGTTATGTGCAGACATTAAATTTTCAGCTGAACAGGATTTTTTCTTTCTTCAGATGCATTCTGATAAGTCTGCCAGTATTTGTCACCAAAATAGTGTGTCAGTAAAGAATGAGGAGGTGTAGTATTTTAGACCTTGATATTGCTTTAGTCAGCTCCTCTGCTATTGGATGTTTGGTCAAATGTTAACTACTATGAACCATTGAAGTGACAACAAGGAAAAACCGAGAAAAGCTTCTTGGCTCCACAACCAATTCTATGACATCTTTTTTTGTGCAAGTCTAATTCAAAGCTTGTAAACAGCCTACACATTTGTAAAATTAGGTAACAAGTTAGAAAGTAAAAGAGATTCACGAATGTTTCACACTTGTGTCATATGTCTGCAACGTATTTTTTCTTGTGCAGATTTTCAGAGCTGGCAGAACAGTGTAGGCACCCGAGCAAACTGCTACGAGCCAGTGCTGGGAAAACCTGACTACAGGTGGAATAGAAAGTAACAGATCTAGTATACCACAGCAATGAGTGCAGCACAGCTACTTCTCTGTTACAGACACTGGGCTGTTAAGTGAAGACTAAGTGATAGCATGGCTACCACCTCGCTGGCTTTTATTTTGTTGAATCTTTCTTCCACATCATTTATTTATTTATTTATTTATTTATTTATTTATTTATTTATTTATTTATTTATTTTTATCTGCACTGAGTGAGTATTGTTCTACTTTGTCTCATGTTATTGCTGAAACCACATACAAAATGTCAACTGGGTCTCCAGAGACTGTATTTCTGTAGTATTATACATTATGCATTGATCAG
This sequence comes from Cyrtonyx montezumae, assembly GCF_038088225.1. Lineage (NCBI taxonomy): Eukaryota > Metazoa > Chordata > Aves > Galliformes > Odontophoridae > Cyrtonyx > Cyrtonyx montezumae. Next base: position 118,638,147 of record NW_027072034.1, on the reverse strand, counting down.
AAATATGGACTAAACTAAGACAAATTCTTAGAACAAGGCAACATGCCCACTTAAAGCTCTCCACCTGTAAAGTTATAGAATTATTAAAATATTGCATACATGATTTATTATTTTAAAGACTGTCTTACCTTATGTCAACAGTAACATCCAAACTAATGCTATCTTTTCAGAACAAAAAAATAAGGTCTACTGGTAGGGTCTCAAGTACTTCTCTACCGCTAACAAAATGTGAACTGTTTAAATGAGGGCATCGTGTGCAGTTACAATGATTAGAGTTTCTACAGTAGCAATTAACCACTTAGCTTGTTTTATCACTGTCGGAATCAGGAAATGACTGAGATTATTTCCTCTTGGACAGCAACAATAGATCATAAATGTTGAGAAAGCTTCTAATTCTTTCATTCAATATGACTCATATAGTAAACTTAAAAAAAAAAGAAAATCCTAAAACCATTTAGGTATTCTTAGCAAGAAGCAAAATTTCATTTCTGTTTTCTTGTGATTTGCTGCATGAAGACAAGAGGCATCATTTTTAAGACTGCCACAGACACTTAGGAGTAATAGAACATATTTTTAAAGGCATATGCATATTTCTTGCTGTGGCATCCTGTGCAGGGGTGCCCTATGTCTGAGATTTGGGACCTAATCCAATGTCCTCATGTAGCCACGTGCTGTTCTGTGAAGATTTACCAACCTGTGCAGAGCTACTCTAGAGATCACAATGGAGTTTACCTGACAATATAGACATGCTGTCAACAACATGCAAGCCTAAATATAATAAAAAATCAATGGGATACTAATTTCTATTTCCAGTTAGAATTAAAATTCCTGTAGAATGTACATGCTTTGATTCCTTCATCCCTTCTTGGAGATGCCTGACAATGACTTCAGGACAAGCTTTTTAGTATCATTTCATCTGAATGCTATATGCCTAAGGCTAGTATCAGTTACTCTGTGGTGTGTGATAAAAGTTTTCCATGGTTATACTTAAGTTTCAGATATAATTAGATCTAGCCAGTGACATAAAGGGGGAACAAGAAGAAATTCTACAGGTCTATCAGTGATAAAAAGGAAGGCTAGGGAAGATGTGGGTCAAAAAATGGAGAATACAAAAATGGAGACATGGTTATGAAGGATACTGAGAAAGCACAGTGGTCAAATGACTCCTTTACCTCAGTCTTCACCAGCAAGGGCTCTAGCCACACTGCTCAACTTGCAAAAAGCAAAGGTAACATCTGGGAAAAGGAATATTTGTCCACTGTATGTAAAAATCAGGCTTGAGATCATCTAAAGAATCTGAAGTTGCACAACATCCATCTGCGGGTTCTGAGGGAACTGGTGGATGAAGTTGCCAAGCCACTATCCATCATACTTGAAAGATCATGGCAGTCTGGTGAAGTTTCCACTGACTGGAAAACGGAAAACATAGCCCCTATTTTCAAGAATACGAATTAAAATATCCAGGGAGGTACAGGCCAGTCAGTCTCACTCTGTGCCTGGCAAGATCATGGAGCAGATCCTCCTGAAGGCCCTACAAAGACACATGGAAAAGAAGTGAGGTGATTGGTGGCAACCAACATGGCTTCACCATGCCTGTAGATGTAGATACCATCTAACATGTAGCCCCCCCAGCACTTGTGAAACAGAAAAATTCCATCTTCTGCTGTAGAGTTAAAAAAAAATTGCCAGTATATTTTCAGCAATCTAAAGCATTCTGAGACATAATATGAAAAACAAGTAGAACTCAGAAAGTTTTCTCTTATTGAGCTGGGGGAAAAATGAAAATGATTGGCATTACCACAAGGTGAGATACACAGATTTCCTTTTCTTGCCTTGTCTTTTACCTTGATATTTTTCTTCTTTTTCTTTCTTTTTCCTCTTCTTTTACCTTTTCTCTTTCTTCTTTTCTCTTTTATCTTTCTTCTTCTTTCTTCTATCTTTCTTCATCTTTTTCTTCTTCATCTTTTTTTTTTTTTTTTTCAGTACAGTGAATGATTAAAGCTTGATTCATGACCTTTAGGTAGTTTGGATTTTTAGTAGTAAAAGTCTTTCCTTTAACAGAAATCTTTCTCATGTTAGGACAGGAATGATTTCTAGTTTCCATTAGAGCAGCATGCCAATAGCAGTTATCCACTCACTGCTAATTTCCATGGGTAAAGCCAACTTTGTATTGTGGCATAATCATGGCATAATAACACAAATGAAATAAGTTTAAAATCATGTCTTATGTATTCTTTTGTGAAGTTACCTGACAACATGTTGTATGTGAATGTCAGGGGATGAAAAGAACAAAGATTTAGGGAAATGCTGATGTTTTGTTAAATAGGATAGTCTGAACCAAAGCTTCACTCTGAAGAGTGTGTTTAAAAATTTAACTCTATGTTTAAGACTGTAATCAATGCTCTTAACCTGGACATGGGGAAGGGGGGACAGCCCATGATTCCTCTGAAATTACACAAAATTTCAAAGTAGGTAAATTCAAGGGCTTAACATAATTACATAATAAACAAACTTCCCCCCTTCCCAACATACACACACACACATAAAACACAAGCAATCTACTACAAAATACGAAAAAAACCCAACAATAAACAACAACAAGATTTTACAGGTACCTTCTCAATTAGGTGGCTGTCAATGTATTTGGGTATTATGTATGCCAAAGCCTAGAGCACACTGGTGATTCTGGCTTAAACTAATAGTAAAAAAGGAGTGACAGATGCCTTGCTTGCCTGCTGAGGAGTATGTATGAAGAGTTATATGTAGATCTCTGGGCCATTTATTCTAGTTATGTGTTAAAAAGAAAATGCTAATCTCAGTTTTCATTTGCTAGAATAAGAGAGAAAACATGCTTCATATAGAAAGAAGATTTTACTGTAACATACCAGGAAAACAAAAGCGTGTTCTTCATGAGAAGGACTCCTTGACAGGTGCTTAGAAGCTCAAACCACCATCTGCAGGTCTCTGACTCAGTTTTCTTGAAGATGAAGACAAAAACTACAGACCTTGTTCTAATAGAGGTAGCTCCTAAAAACCTGGAAGCAAGATTAAAAGGAAGGGTTTTCCTATCCTATTGTTATTAAAGTTGGGGTGGAAGAGGACATTAATACATTAAAAATTTTCTGGGAGTCTAAGGCATTGCCTTTATAATGCTATTCCATTACTCCAGTGGAGAAGACACCTTCTGCTGACTCATTAAACACAAGGAAAACCATGTTGTGTAGGTTTCTGGTGAGTCACATGGTACTATCCAGGGGGACTAGATATTCTCAAGAAGGTTCCATTTTCTGCAAGGAGTTCTTGATCACAAAAGGAAAGGTAAAGACATGATTGTTGAAAGAACACTCTTGAAGAAAATCAACAGCATCAAAACCTTTCAGAATAAGAGACAGACAATGAGAGGAGAAGCTTCTCTATGCACACATGAACTTGACTGGGTGCTACTTAACTCACTTTTAGTAGTTAAAGCATCTTACTAAATCCTTCACAAGCTTTACTCTGGCAAGTTGAAGAGCAAGGCCCTGTTGATAATCACATAGGCCCCTACTGGGTAGTATTTTGTAACACACTCTGCAACTATACTCTTCCCCTAACCTTGAAGAATGATTCTTAAAATAATGAGCGACCTAAATGCAAGGCTAATTCACTTACAGAATGTAAACTAGATTGATGCTCTGTTTGGAGATTTCTAGCCGGTTCTCCCTTCCTCCACTTTCAGTAAGCTAAGGTGAAATGCGAGTACAGAAGAACAGTTTGTAGGTGGCAGGATTTATTTCCTCCCTTCTCATATCCCATGTCTTTCATCCACGGGAAACACTGGACAAGTGTCATTCTTCTCCCCACTCTTCTTGGCTCCAAAATGCAAGCAACTCTGATGTGACAGGCCACAGGAGGTGGGACATCAGCCATCTAAGAAACAAATATTTATTTTCAAATGGCCTTATATGTTCCCTCTGTTATCAGCTGAGAGGTACAGGCATTTCCAAAGGATGATTCATGCCATTAAAAATTAAATTTGTTGAATAGAGGGGCTGAGCCCTCCAGAGGGACAATTTTCTTTGCTCTGTCTGTTCAAGTAACTGAGATGACAATCTCAGACTAGATGCTTAAATTTTACAGGGCTGCAGTTAGATTAAGTGAATCCTATCTACACTTAAATTCTGTCCGCAATATCTAGAAGAGTACTTTAAACCACAAATGTGACTGAGATTTTCAAGTAGCTTAAAGAACTTAAACCTTTATGTCTATTGGAATAAAATGGCATTGGGTCTGGAGATTCTTAAATAAATTTTGGAAATAGCAGTTTACCTAATGGAAGCTGACAAAAATCATCACCCAGTGACATGACATTTATGGGGTGTTTTTTCCCCCTTGCAGATGAGTCATTTACATGAGTAGTCCAAGACTTATAACCCTTTGTTTCTTAATCAAACATGATCTCCGAGCGTGATTGCAATCCTTTCAATTTATTTTGAGGGAGAATTTCAGTGCTTTCTGTTTTCTTTAACACAGTTGTTGCTTTGATTAATGAGTTAATTGTTGAAACAGTTTGAAAATGTAAAGGCTGACTCTAAGTCAGGTCCTATTTAATGAAGATAGGCTGCAATGTATGTTACAGAATTAGATTTGTTGTGTGACACTGGTGAGATCACCAATTCACTTGTCCACTTCTGCAGTCTAGCCATTATTTTCCATGGAACAAACTCTGCCATTTATACTCAAAATTTAATCAGGACAAAAGTCACAATAATGGCACTGAGAGCTACTTCTGGCACAGCCCTGCATAACCTGAAGCTATTTAGCCCTTCTTGCAGTAGCATGCATCGTTTTGCTTGATGTGATGATAAACCTCAGCAATAGGCAGCACTGTCAGTCCTGAGGAAAGCCAACCCACATCCCTGTCTACCCACTCCTAGAAGTGTCATGAGAAAGCTTCACACATTACCTTTACCTCTATCTTTTAAGAAGGATATAATCTTCAGAGAATTTCTTTGAAAGAAATATTAGACATTGTCTCTGAACCTTAACATCCCCTGCTGTTTCTTGTCAGGTGACCTTGTCCATCTTTCACAAAGCCTCACCCTGTTTTATCTTCATTCCTCTCACATATTCCTTCATCTTTGTATTGTGCTTGACTTCTTGTTATTTTGGTGGTTATCCAGGTTGCATTAACTGAACTTTGATGATATCACAATAGAGAAAGCATCACTGTACTGGTGATGTACTTCTGCTCTGTACCAGTTTCCATAAAAATACACTTTCCTTCATTCAGAGCTCAATGCTCAGGACTGTCATTGCTTGATTTGCTTCCCCCACCATGTAGTAGAGCAGGAAGTGGGAAAGGCAGTGAGCTTTCAGCTCAAAGTGACCATTCAAAGATATAGAAGGAAAGCTCAATCTCATAATATGGAAGCTGTTTAGTTCTCCTTGTCAGAACCAGAAGTGCTGAGAAATGCAGACCAGATGCCTCTGCTCTCCAGCTCACTGTGACATACAGTTTGCTCTGATAAAGGGCGCTGTGCTTGCACATGAGTACGTGTGATAAGGGAAGTGATTCAGTGCACAAATGTCCTCTTATCAAAAATGAACAACATGTGAAGTAAGTGCCCGCTCCTGGGCAAAGATAGGGTGGTGATCTAAAAAAAAGTGCCCATGTTGCAATTAAAACACAGGAGATAATGTGAGTGCAATGAATTTCTTTGACTGTCAGCTATAAAACAGACACTATCTTCTGCTTTATTTTACTTTTATCTGCTTTAAAAATATTCATTATGAATGAACTCCAAGAGAATGATTTTGGGATAGACAGGTGGAAATGAGTGTACAATGAAGGGTGACCTTTTAAAAGGGGGATTACCTATAAATAGCAATGGTTATCCCTGACAGCCTTCTGACATAAGTCTGCCAGGAGTGTGAAAAGGAGACTCCTTCCACCAGTTCCTCCAACATGATTTCAGACTGGCACATGACACATTTTGGCCATGAATAGCTGAAGAGAATTTGCAAGGGATCAAGCAAAAAGCCCTAGCAGCTGTCTGCCTAGTGATATTCCCTTGGATTTAAAAATCATCTCAGAACTTCCTCCTCTCTCCCCATGAACAATGGCACATAGTTCTCTAGAAAGGACTATTAAGGTTTTATGTTTGAAATATGTCATTCTGGGAGCTCATTTCTTTAAAAAATTAATTGTAGTAATTTTGAAAATCAGCCAAGCAGTATCAGCAAAGTTTGTTCAAACCCCAGAGGGCTTAGTATCAGACTGTAGTTTTTAACTACTGTTTTAACTTCTGCTCAGTACCATGGATCTATTAAATCCTTTATTTGGAATAAGGAAGAGTTTGTATTCCTGGACCTTTAATATCATCAAAGTGAAAGAGGCAACTGAATTAATCAGGAAAAGATATGCTATGTTCTGTTTTTAATGCATATTCTTTGGTTATTTGTCCTATGAATTGATTGAAAAATAACATTTCAGAGTTCTTTCCTTGCTGGGGTTCATATGAAATTCCCTGGCCAACCTGCCAAATGGTAGTGTTCAGAAGACAGCAGTTTTGAGTACTCAGATGTGGTCACTGTCCAAATGCCCAAACGCTAATTGCAAAAGCACATCTCTGAATTGCCTTCCCAGGGGCATCCTGCACACACCTAGGGGTTGCCAGCAGTTGCTCCAGTGTGCAGAGGTGTTCTGCTTTTGACTCTAGTGGCCTTCTGTGTTTAGCAGAACAATTCTTATGAAAGCAAAAACAAAGTAGCTTCACTAGTGCTGTTAGATTCATATTGGTCAATTACTATATTTAGTGTCACTATCAAAACAATGATTATTTGTTGATTATCAGGAGCTGTGTATGAAACTGGAGCCCATGTGCCACACACTGTTGGTAAACAAAGTAAGAGACAGTCTTTGTTGGAAGGCATTTACAGCCTAAATAGACATGCAGACAAGAGGTGTTATTATCTCCAGTTCACAGAGGGTGACCAAGATAGGCTGATATGATATGCCAAGGGACAGGGCAGGTGTGAGGAGGCGGGGAGGAGAGCAGGCTGGGCACTGACTGGGTCACCAGGCTGCTTGTGCTCCAACCAACCTCCCTCTGGCACCTGCTGCCAGACTGGGGATGCTGGGTTTCCCCTCACATAAAGATAGCAGATCGTGACACGCAGCTTCCTCTTTCGCTCCTCCAACTTTGGTTTTGCCCTCAAATGCTGACTTCAGCCCAGCAGTGCCAGGTTCCTGTTTACCCAGTAAGAATTTCTGACTGGTTGTCACCACAAATAAGATTTTTTTTTTTTTATTCTGTATTGCAGACGTTGTTTCAGTGCACTTTTGACTGCTGTTTCTCTGCTTTAGCATTGTGATCTGGAGGCTGTTAACAGCTGTTGTTGTGTTTAATGGCAGTGCTTCCTTCCAGCTTTTCCACAGCAGAGTTCCTCTCTGAATTTGTGACAGGGAAAAGTTGCCTTTAAAAAAATCAGGGTTCTTAAGGATGAGTTAGTGAAAGGAGTTATATAATATTGTGCATGCACTAGAAACAGACTCTGTGACCCAGAAGATAGCTTGCAGCCCCGTGTTGCTGCTGCTTATGATATAATGACTTATTTTCAGTGCAACGGCACTGATCAGAACAAGTTATTTTTTGACATGAAAATCCCCCAAATGGTTACGGGGAACAGATCTTTGGTTTTGCTGTCCTATATTCTTACTCATATGCAACTCCAGTTAAGGCTGGTGTCCTGTTGTGACCTCTCCTACACACACAGGTATAAAAATATTCCCTGTCCTCAGTGATGAGGAGAATAGGAAACTCTAGCAAATGACAATTCATAGTGACAATTCACATCTCTTGGTCTTCCTTTCACCATAAAGCTGGGGGTGGCTTTATCATGTAGTTGCTGTGCTGCACTGATTTAACTGGCAGGTTAGTTTTTAAATGTGATTTATAATGTGGATCTTGTTTCCACATTGGAGTGCTTTTGGATTACAGCATGAAATTTGAATGTGTCTAAATAAAGGGAATGCGGTAGTGGCAGTGGCTGGGAGGCAGGGATTATGTGAAAGCTTTCAGGACACTCTGAGCAGTGCACTGCAGTAGCCAAAGGATTTTTATGGGCACAGAGGCACAAAGTAACCCCTGTAATCCCTTTCTCACTGGCTTACAGACTCTGAAGAAGCTTAATAATTACGGGGGAATGCAGTCAAAGTGTTTTTAAGGACATATGTGGAGAGGCTTATTTTAGTCATTTCCTAATAGCAAATGCACTGCCAGATTCTCAAGGAGAAATCTGAGTGTAAATTCTCCCTTCTCTCCCCCCAGCAAAAACGTGATGATTTACAATTCTATCAAAAATAGGCTTAGCCAGTAATGAGCTGGAAGAATATTTCCCAGCCTGTAGGATCATGATCTCTTCAGCACCACATTACTCACTCCCCTCTCTCTGAAGAAATGGAGGATGCATCCCTCTTCTGATGAGTCCCCAAGACTGCAGCAAAAAGACCATCAGAAGTCTAATGCATCCTTGTTAAAACATTACTTTCCTGGAGAAGTATTTCAGCTTCTCTGAAATTACTGGCTCAGCTGATGATGACTCTGCTACATATGTATCCCTACCCATAAGTACGTCCCTAGCTGCATGTGTGCTATATATATAAGCGCATGCAGGAGGTGTCTAGAAACTGTTTCTGTGCTGAGCTTTCAGTTTCACAGCTATGTCATTTTTGAAGGAGTTTGTGCCTCAGAGGAAAATGATATGGTGTTACTCTTTCACCCTGGAAACTCTTCATGATTTTTCTTTGTTTCGCAGTCTTGCCCAATTCAAAAATAATTGCAAGGATTTTCCTTGATTCTTCCTCAAATGCCACTTCCTCAGAAAACTGACTGAGCTCAAAAATTACAGCAACTGGATTTTTTTTTTAATATTAAGAATAGAGGATGTTAGGAAGTGTTACATTCATTTTATGGTGTGTGTTTATGCATCCCACTGTTTTTTGGGACATAAATCATAAAAGAACTTTGATATCTCATTGTCAAGCTACTAACTAAAAATGATCTATTTGCTCAGCTTTGTAAGAAAGATGAAAGTTCTTTCCATATACTTGCCATTCCTGTAAGACACTTTTGAAACCTGTAAATTCACACAAAAATACATATGAGGCAAGAATTATTCTCAGTTGCCTAGAATTTCTCTTTTCAAATAGCATTATTCTGCCTGCGTCATCAAAAACTGTGAGCTAAAATTCTGACCCTTTTCTGCTGGGAAACATTGTTCAAGTTGGGATTGCAAATTAACTTTAGTTTGAATCCTTAGCATTTGTTATGCTGGGTCCAGTTTACCATATGTGAACCTTAGAGATGAAACAGTATAAATGAATCTAAGACCCAGCTTTCCTGTTTTGATGTTAAAAACTTGTAGCACATTTTGAAAAGTTTATTTGCTTAAGTGATATAAACCTGCATCTTTTTTCCCATGACCCAAGCTTCTTTTCTGGAGGACCTGGCTCACCTTTAACTTAGTATTTTCCCATAAAGGTATAGTATCCTGGCTTGGGTACTCTTAGCAATTTACATTTGAGCTGAGTTGGCAAATCTTCAGGTTCTAGGATGGAGTCCAGAGTCTGAGCTGAAGAAATAGACATCTGAATGCCAGTGTATGCTCCATGGGAGTGTGGGTGCCATCACAGCCACACGGGCCACATCAGCCTTCTCAACCCTTTATCTTCCCTTGCAAAAGAGATGTCATAGGCCTTCTTGGTAGCAGTGGGAAAGAGAACTTTCATGCTGCAAACAGGAAGATGTCCTTCTGTCAGTGGTGGCTGCACATCAAGCAGAGCTTTAAGTCATCTGAGATTTAACAGAGCCTTAGTACCTTTGCTGATTTTTTTTTTTTTGAGGCTGGTGTAAAGTAGCCTGCTCAAGTGAGCAAGTTCATGCCAGTCTAATGTCCTGTTATTACATTAAGTATGCTACGAACTCCTGGACCGTGCTATCCATAATTACACTGAGCAATGTTTCTTCTAACTAGTTTTGCAACTTTGTGTGGAATGACTTAATGTGAACACAAGTGGTTTAATCTGGCCTCTCATGTCAATGATTGCAATTACCAACTAAAAAAAAATAGACATTAAAGTGTTGAATGGCATCTTAGATGCCATTACCCCAAGGTACTGGCTGTGACCAGGTTTTATTCTTTTTGAATGTTTCCAGGAGAAGCTGCTTCCTGGGCAGGAGAAAGATGAAAGATTAGAAAAGTGACTAAAAACATGGAAACCTCAATGACGCCTATCAAGTGCAATAACTGAAATCACTGTGAACTGAGGCAAAGATAACAAAATGGGTTGTTCAGCACAATGAGTGCAAGCTATTGTTTTTCAAGAAAATCTCTGAAACTTGGCAATGATTAATCTATAACCAGTGGAAGGGAAAGGCCAAAAAAATCCCAACAAACCCAAAAAACGAAAAACCACAAAATAAAATAAAACCAATAACTAAAAAAACAACCAACAAAGGAAGAAAGTTTGTAAAACCAGGAAATAAACCCCACAGATAAACTTCATATAGCTGTGAATTTCACTCCAGGCATAGTGATCCAAATTTAAACTTCATATAAGGCAATAAAGACAGGTTTTTTTCTCTGGATTAAGTTAAATTAGTGGTCTTGTTCACAAGCTACCTCTCTTCAGTAATGAACAGTTATCTTGATCACTTCTTAAACTTGTTCAGCCCTACCTTGCACACCTTCATGCTACCCCAGTGGCTTTGTTTGTAGATGGGAATAGAGATTATATTTCCTACTGAAAGAACTGTAAGCATTTGCAGCAGAAACTCACCACGGATGACAATTCTTCATACTAAAAGAAATGTCATCTATAAATGCATCCATTTCTGTGGTGTCTGCCTGCCCCAGCAGGGACCTCATGTTACAGAAGGAACAAAATCTAAAAGGCAACATGACATTAAAATATTGATGGAACGATGTTAGTAGGAAGGAGAATGCATATTTAATAAGTGTCTAGATGCTTTTCATGTACACATGTGACACCAGATCTCTCTGGCTAATCAGAGTGAGGTTGGGTTAGTCTTTGTGAGGGGAGGGGAAGGTTCCAGATGATGCGGAGAGATATTCTGTTGTATTTAGCTTGAAGGTGTCTTTCAGTGAGTGCTTTGACTGGAGGGAAGGAGCAGGGTAGGTGGTGTCTTGACTCTAGCTTTCTGCTAGGGGCACTGTTCAGGTACCACCCCTCAGGTCGTATCTCAAAAGGTTGATTCCCTCTATGACTACCTCCGTTATAAGGAAGCACAGACTTTGAGATGCTGCTGGTGTTGTCTTCTGTGGGCTGACATAAAAGCTGAAAAACACTGCACTCATTGTGGTTCCCCACCTGGAAACTAGAAGGTTTCAGGACTTCTGATCTGACAATGCAAGGAGGCCTCAGTCCACATGGAGAAAGCATTTGAGGGGGTAGGACAAGAAGCTCATTGTGTCCTGAGCATGCTTTCACAGAGAAGGGTTAAGAAGAACAATCCAGGCAATTACTAGCAATGAGCTGCAAAAGCTGTGACTTCTGCATCATGCAGCTGTGGTTGTGACTGCAATGTACATCAGAGCCTGCAATTTCACCTTAGTCTCTGCTTGGCCTCCACATATGGGATTGTAAAAGTGCACATAAATGGGTATGCACACCTCTGTACTCAGGCTTTGCAAAGGTGTGAAGTCTAAGCAGCTGTTAAGTTTTACAGACATGAAACAGTTTTCAAATAGCTGTTTGTAGGTGCATGAATGTTAGGCTTTGAATTTCAAGATTATGTTTGTGTTATAGTGTATAAGTAGTCCCACATGTGCTGGTCTGTGTCTGTGTGTGTTTGTGTTTAGATGTTTGCACCTTTATTTGGCTAAAAGTGATTTCTAACTATTACAATCAGTAATAGTACATCTTTAATTATGACCAGCTCTTCTTTAGCTCTCTCAATCCGTGCAATAGGCATGAGTAATAAAATCTACTTAATTGCCCCCAATAAAGGCAACTCTGTATGCTTGAACTTTTATATCAAATTTCCATTATATCACTATGTATTTTTATACATAGATAATAAATTAATGGCTTCATGGAAGACTACTTGGAAAAAGTGATAAACCTTATGACGAATATGGTCTACTGGTGACTAGAGTGAGCTGTAGATTGCTTTTCAGTCTTAATCATAGCCAACACATTTTTTCCATGTGAGCACTTTTTTCCTTTCAGTTTGGTTAGTGATTAGAAAGAATTGAGAAAAAAAAAAGAGAAAAAATCAGTTTATTTAAAGGATGATAGTGTTTTCACAGAATATGTGCATATCTAAACCACATTACAGACAACTATTTGTAGTCCCTTATATTCTAGGCAAAGCATATTTGCAAAGCATTAACAGTAGTATGCTCTGAGCCAGAATGTTACTTTCGTCATTAGTGTACTCCATGTTCTGTCACATCGGTGCAGCAATGAGACCAAGGATCATTGTGTTATTACAAAGTTCCTTTAAGATGTATCTACTGACAGTGTTGGTTATGCAGAACTTTAGAAAAAGGTGGAAATATTCCTATTGGGCCAATTTTTATATATATTGCCAATTTGCCATTTATAGTTTAATTTACAATTGTTTGTTTGTTTATAAAGTATTTATAGCAACACTAGAATTTGTTTATTATAGAAGTGCTGAAAAGTAAGATGACATAAAACAAAACAGGAATATAAATTTGAAGACTGGAAAAATTTTCTAGTTTCACCTTTTATGAGAATATTCAGGAAAAGCTGAGTAAAATCTGCTAGAATATCTGAAAGTGAAGGACTTCTGAAGAATGAAATTACTCAAAACAGTATTGTCTGAATTAGAGCCTTTCATGTAGTGAAGGCAGGACAGTGAAGAAATTTAGCATGTGTGTGGAAACAGATAGGAAGATACTAGAAAGGGGCCCACAGCAGGCTCTTATCTATTTATTTGGCATTTTGAGGTCTACAGAAGTGACAGAGCAATCTATGCAAAGCACTTCAAAATGAGCTGGAACAGTAAATATACATATATTTGGGTATATTCAATTAATATTCCACACTAAAATTGGAAAAACTATAGAGCAAGCATACTGTAATAGAAGAAAAATGTCAGTTTATATCTCCCTGACTAGTAAAAACACAAAAGGTGAAAAATGCATCTCGATTTCTCTCCTGGAGTCCTTCTGTTTAATTTTTTTTCTGAGACAGACTTCTTGCAGCAGAAGGGGCAAGAATGGCAATGAGTACACGAGCACCAAGATGACTCCATTGGAGATACTTTGCTCCCATTGTTCACCTGTGGCTCATTGCCTCTAGTCTTTCTCTTTGGAAGAAGACATTAACTGGAGCTGTAGTTTCAAGGTCTATCAGTGAGCAGTTGTCCCTCCAGTCCTCTTACACTGAAATTCTCAGTAAGGAGCAAGATGACTTTTGCATGGATTTCCTTTGCAAGGCAAAGCCAAAAGGGAGATGACATAACTCCATGTTATTTCTTCCTTCTTTTCTCTAGTCTTACCTCAAAGACAGGATGCCTTGTGAGGGCACAAGAGCAGAAGGGTCTTAGGCAGGATGGAGGACAAGGTCTATTCACAAAGTCTCGTCTCTATATTGATTGTGAGGAAGAGTGAGTCAAAAGGGACAGAACTATCTGGATCTAGACAAAGGGCTGCATATGCTGATCCACCTGAGTTGAAAGGATTGAATGGTATTTTAATCACTGCAGCTTCAGAGGAGAATAATTAGTGAATTAAAGTGGATTTTCCACTATAGGCAATATGTTGCTGAGGCTAATTTTAGGAGGATTTATTTTCCTCCTTGTTAATAATAAAAACAACAAACAAAACCAAGAAGACCCTAAACAACTGTCTTGTGAGGGATCTGTATTCAATATTTAAAAGACGCACAGCTGTGGAGTCTGGATGCTATCATAAAAACTGAATAGCAGAGACAGGACACTGCTGGCATACAGCACACTTTACAAGGGTGCTGGGTGCTTGGAACGTGCCTGTCGTACAGTAAAGGTGCTGTTCTTGCCTATGTTTAAAGTAAGAGAACCAATAGTCCTGTGGAGCTGATGTAATGAGATTCAGGCTGCCTCAACAGCTGAAATATTCAGTTCAGCAAATTGATATTTTAAATGTAAATATTTATATGGGCCAAGAGCTCTTCGTTGCTGTGCTATTTTGACATTTTCAAATCCCTCAGCTTTACTTCTGTTACAAAGACGGTCTATTTGCTGACAAGAAGAACAAAGGTCAGTGACTGGTTATGTAGAAATGGTGTTATTATTGTAGTAAAATACCAGTTCTCCTAACCTACAAAGCTCAGGTTCCATGTGATTCAACATCATATCCTACGTGTTGTAAATAATGTATCCCCTTGGTTGTTATGAGGAAATAAAAATAAATTAAAAAAGAAAAAAAGGAAAATAGGAAAAAGAAATAAGCTATTAGAAGTCTTGATTGAATGAAATTAATAGTTCACAAGGAATAAATGTTAAATGCATTTACCTTTCGTTAAAATAAAAATTCCATAACAGCACTCAGTAACCATTTGTTACGTTTTACAGAACTTGTATTCACCTTCAATACCATTGCTATAGCAATTCATTCATTTAACAGTGTGCTTACCATTTCAATTTCATCAGATTTTAAGAGTTAGGAAAAGTTTTGGAGGTTTTTTTTTTTTTTTTTTTTTTTGCTAAAATAATTATTTTCTAATCTCTAAGATTTTAAAATCAACACTGTATTCTTGGTTTTACTTACATAAGTGATTCCCTACCTTCTTATAGTTGAGTGTAACAACTGTTACTACTTTTCCTCTTCCCTTGTGCCTCTCCCATCCTTTGGCCTTCTCTTTCCTCACCTCTTCTCTACTTCTGTTTCCCTTCTCTTTTCTACATTCCTCTCCTTTTACTCTCAGTTCCCACTGCCCTCAAGCAATTTGCCTCCTTGCCTCCCACCTTCTTACTCTTTTCTACCACTCTCCTGGGCAGCAGCTAGCTCCTTCTCAGTCCATTGCCACCAATTCAGATCCTCAGGCAGAGCTTCTTAGTTTGGATTTCTCCCTACTAAGCTCTAAGCCTGAATTTTCTTTTTTGGCATATGAACACTGTTCAATTATATATAACGGCTTCTTGTAAACTTGAAACAAAGATTGAATATTTACCAACCACTCTTTGGCAGATACCCAGGTTTATATTCATATAGTTGGACATTTGCCATAAATTACTATAAAAATAGTATGTCAATAGTTTTCCTGATGAATGTATACCCATGGAGAATAAATTCTTCCAAGATGTTCAAAGAAATTATAGGATGATATGACGTTGTCCTAAGAACAAATAACAAAGTTTGGGACTGTGGATACGTGAATTGCAAGGTCATGAGTGTAATACAGAATTGCACTGTAATTGCCTACCTCCAACTACCCTTTTAAGAGCGGCAGCCTGAGGTAGATGACCTCTTCTGTCTTTCCACTTCTGAACAGTTTTCAGATATGAAAATTTATATTGTATCATCTGGACCATGACTAACAACTGCTTTTTTGATGGAGGTATTTGAATTTCTACTTGGATCTGACTGCATATGTTGCTGACATCTTTTGATACTCTCACGTCACAACATTATGAGTATTGTCTGAAGGGAATGGATTTGGAGAGATGCACTGATGTGGTTGTGAGAGCATTTCCCTGATTGTGAAGTGTACCATGGTTCAGATGAACAAAAATCTCACTTGCCCACCCTGTCTTGCCAAAGAGGAACAATGAAATATGCTTTCACCAGGCAGTTTTTTTCTTTAGAACATTTTTCCAGGTCACTGAGAAGCTAGTACAGTGAGTTACTTCCTTTAAATTTTTCTGAGTTTTTGTGTATTTTGCTTATGTTTGCATATACACATACATTCTGGCTTGCAAGTTACCCTAAAAAAGTTGCTCAATGACAAATTTTACTTAGTTTTAAGTAGGAAAATATTGACTTTATAGTAACTCCATGACCCTTTACCAGTCTTCTGAGCCATCCACATTCACAGAGCTCAGAAGCCCTTCTTTTTTGCTTGTTTTGTTAATTTCTTGAAGCCTGAGCACAGACTGTGGGTTCTTCTCCTGATCTCAATAATATTTGGTCGGAATCCTATGAGTACCACCCAGATTCAGTGTCTTTGAGGATTTTTCTTTTCTTTTATAGAACTCTACTGTCAGCTTTTCTTTTAGTTTATCACTAATATCATATTTTTGTAATCATTTTGTTAATTTTCTTTGAGTCATTACACTGACTCCACCACTACCTCTGCTCAGTCCCAGTGAGACCACAGCTGGAATGCTGGTTCCAAGTATGGGTTTCTCAGAACAAGAGAGACATGAGCATCCTAGACTGAGTCCAGTGAAGGACCGTAAAGATGATTACAGGACTGAAACATCTTTCGTGTGAGGAAAGTCTGAGGGAGCTGGGAGAAGACTTTCTCATTGTGTATAAATACAACATGAAGAGTAATAAAGAGTGAGCAACTACTTGGTGGTGTACCTTGAATGGAAAAGAGGCAGTAGGCACAAAATGTTTAAACAAAAGAAAACAATTTTTTACACTGAGAGTGGTTGAATACTGGACCAAGTAGCCCCAGGATATTATGGGTTTCTCTGTTCTTGGAGTTATTAATATTCCAGCTGGACAAAGCCCTGAACAACCTGCTGTAGTTGGCACTGCTCTGAGGGGAGGGTTTGGAGTAGATGGTTTCCAGATATCCCTGACAACCTTAACCATTCTGTGGATCTGAAATACTCCCCCATACTCCCAGGTGGTCTTTTTTTTTTTTTTTTTTAATCTTATTTTGCATGCATTCATTGTCTACTTTTTCATGACATGTCAGATCAAGAGCATTTGTGTGTATCACATGCTGATTCTTGAATCAATGTGATTTGAACAAATCTTTTACCACAAGTCATATCTTTAGAGTGTTTATTCTAGAAATTTTCTTTCTTTTACATCTGCTTATGGTCTTAAATTCAAGATTATTTTTTGATCAAACTTTCTGGTGCTTTAGAGTGTATGTATCTCATTATTCTAAACTATTTGCTCCATGCAGTTTTCTGACTTCTGCATCTCATTGACATTTCTTTTTACTTGTATGTGTTGCCTTGCTAGGTATTATGGCATGCAGTGCCATAATTGTAAGCTGTGTACACACAAATATCAAAGCATTATTTTGTCCTGTATCCTGCAGTTTCACGGAAGTTCTCTTCATGAGAACTTCAGACATACTTGGATAGAATAAAATAACTTTATATTATCAACAGTATCTAAAAGCCATTGAAACCACACTCCTATATTTCTGGGAATATTTTGTCCCTGCAAGAAAGTCAGAGTTTTTGTTCAAGTGACAGAAAATCCTATCTCCTTCTCTGAAGGAGGGAAGGGTACATCAGTTCCAACTGCTTATTCCATCACAAGTTTCAGCTTAAACTGGGTATGTGACTCACTGGGATTTTGCTGAGCTTTGTAGATGTCCTTCTTCATTATATTAGTAGAAAGATAGAAAGAAACATTTTAATAAAGTCAATGGAAACACAGATTTCCTAAAGAAAAGGGTAAAATCTTTGTGAAGCGAGTGGGAGAATTTCCAAATCCTTTTGAAATCCATGGTTTCTTCTTACTCTCTTCTTTCCTCATCAGTTCCATTTTCCTCTTGGCTGTCCATCAGCTCCTGCATTTCAGTGCTGGGAAAATCACTCTCAGTACACTTGGAGATATTGATAACATGTAAAGTTATTTCCACAGTGCAATCATTCAGAAATGGGACTGACAGGAAGGCTTAGCTCATCTATATGAAAAAGTCTTTCTGGAAATTGACCAGAAAATTGACCAAAATTGCCTATTGTGATCCCTTCTTTCCCTGACCTTATTTGTTTATCTATCTATCTATCTATCTATCTATCTATCTATCTATCTATCTATCTATCTATCTATTTATTTTGCGGGAGGGGAGGTGTGTGTGTGATACTGGGGATTCTTGTACATTAAGCATCTATTTTTTCCTTCTAGAAACTCTTCAGGCTTTCTTTATTTTCTTCCTGATTATAAGCTGACAACTGAGCAATACATAGACAAGTAGAACAGAGCCCTTCTGAGTTGTGGCAGCTGATAATTACCTTGCTCTGTGCAGGGCTCTCCATAACCCCAGCACTGTGAGACGTATACTTGATTACAGCATGTAAGCCCAGCTCAGTGTGTGAGAGTTCTGCTTCATTAGGGAAATGGAGCAGCAGTGCTTTCACTGATCTCATTTCCATCTCCATTTTTGCCCTTGCATGTAGAGATAAACTACCTTTATGCTCAAGTAACTGCCACCTTTTTGTCTTTGGAGAGAGCTACAGGTAAATGTATGGAGGCAAAACAAGTAGTGAAATACTTGTACAAGAGGATAAACTGAGGGGAGGATAACCTGCAGAATGACCAGGTGCTTACCAGAAAAGAAATAATAAAGTTGTGACAGACTTTTCTCTGGGGAAGGAATAGCACATACCATTTGCGTGAGTTTATTTGTTGAACATCTGAAGGCAAAGAAAATCAATTGCTATCCCACAGGGAAAGCAGAACAATCTCCTACTCATGGAGCAGGCAGAAATTAAGTACAATGGTATCAATGATAATTTGAGATCCTTTAATTGAGAAAAATACATGCATTTACTGCTGTGGTTTGACACCCTGGCTCCAGCTTAGTGCAGGGAGAGCCCATAGAACTCATAAACATTCTATTAAAGTAAAGTAGGGAAGGATTTGATGCATGAACTTGGCTTACCTGAAGTGGTTGTTTGTACAACAGACTGATAGCTGACTTAATGCATGCTTTCTTCTGCCAGTGATCAAATATTTAGATTATAATTATGTAAATTTCTGATTTGTCAGAATTTAGGATGCTTATAATGGAATTTGAAAGGTGCACCCTCTCAGCTCTTGTGCTGATCCTCAACACTCATCAGCGAGTGCACAACCCTGAAAGCAAAACAGAAAGTTTATTGAGAAGAATTGTTTTAGCATCCGGAGACCTGTCTGAAGATTTGAAATTATTGATTCTTTCATAGCCCTGCTGTTCAGCCCTTAAGTTATGACTATAGCTCCACGTTCAATACAGGGACAATGCAAGCTAAGAGATAAGTAGGAGGTATCTACACCTTGTAATGGAGCAAGGAGACTCCTGACTGAAGACAGACTGGGGCTAGTGCATGCACTGAATGGTACAGTCAGAAGCATCTAGTCTGGGGCTAAAGGCAAGCAATATTCTTCCGAGCTGACCTTGCTTGCAGCAAATTCAAGCATAGCTGGCAGCTGAAAGTACAGAGTAGGAAGAGTAAGTATCTCTCTCTAGATAATGCTGCTTGCATGATATGGTATATGATGAGTTGCTATCTCATTTTTTGTGGCTGTGGAGTTCTCTAGGGATCAGATCTGGGTACCGCTGTGGCTATTGCAGACCCAGCTTGGCTTTCACCCCACTGCTGTCATAGACATGCCCTTTGCTTATTGAATATCTCGTGTGTGTTACTCAGACTAAAGACAAGCTACTCAATTCATTTTCCTCTGTCATGTGTACTTTCAGTGGATGCTCCAAATGCTGAATTTCAGCTTATAGTGACTTTCTGTATGGCTTTGAAATCTATAGCTTTCAAGCCTATTTTTTTTCCTCATTTACATCGACTTTAAAAGGGCTCCTCTCAAGTAATCTGCACAAAGTGAAAGAGGACTCTGATCTGACTGTCAGAAAATAGAGGCCTTAGCTTTCATTTACATGATCATTTATAACCACTCCTGAGACTTCTTTATGGTGCTGGGTTTTCTGTGAAATTGTGTGTGCAGTGGAGTATTAAGGATGTTAAAGGGGCTCACTGCCTTGCCAGCCAGCCATGTTCCATCTGCTTTCCTCCATATGCAGGGAAGGATACTGGTTGTCCCTCACCTGGTACAATTTTCATATCTGTACATTCAGTAGCTTCCTCTTTTTTAATGTATAGAAAAAGAAGATCTATCACATCAAAGCTTCTCATAGTGCTACTCTGAATGGCATAATGGTGCTTAGGTGAAGTCATCACTGAAGGAAAGAATAGTCCATACTATTATGAGACAGAGCAAAGCAGTATTACTGGAAAGAGGTAAAACAAACAAACAAAAAACGTCCTCATTGCAAACAAATCTCTAACCTACTTTTTAACATTCCTCTGAAGAAGAATGAGTTGTATTTCCACCAGTGGCTGAGGTTTAAAATAAGATCTTTCCTATTATGCTGCTCATGACCTCCTTAGATCTTGTCTCAGTCATAGTGCGTGGAATGAAATGGAGTATTACAGTGTTTGCTCCCAAGGGACACTTGGGTCTTAGTTACCTTTTGAATTAACTAAACCATTTGGAAAGATTAAGTCATTCCCATGCTATTGTGTTTCATCTGGTCATTTTATTGTTTCAGATAGCGTTTTATTTTTTACCAACTTTGACTATATTGTTAGGCCTCTCCCTCAATCAGAAGGCAGTTCACCAAGTCAAATTCTCCTCTGCTTTCTCACCCCAGTATAGTCAGCGGTCATGTCACAAGCAGCACACGTGGATCTCACCATGGTCTCTCTACCTTAGTGAAAAATGTAGGGTTTTCCTAGGACTGAGAAAATTTATAATAAATGGGCTGCTGAAGTTGTCTCAAAATCTTCTTGTAATATTTTAATCTCTTTCTACAGAGCAAATTGATCACATACTGTATTTTCTCTGAATTTGAGTATTGGCCCTATGCTCTTGTTCTCAGGTAAGACGATGCTTTGTCTCAGCAATGGGAATGGAAGAGATATAGACTGATTTTGTAAGCTTATTTCAAAGCTTTTTTGAAGTGGTGTCATGGCCTGCCTGTCTCATTTGTTCCTATAGCATTCTGAGTTCTTTGTAGAAGCATAGCCTCTTTATACTGCTCCCATCATTCCAGAGCAACGAGTGTTACCAACAGAGCAAACTCTTCTGTTTCTTTGTCTTCATGGTCTTTCTGGCTAGATCTTGGACCTTTCGCATCTCTCTGCACAGGGAACCAAACTTATCCAAGGTTCTTTTATAGAATCAAAGACAAACTTCTTTTGTAGAAATAGGGTGCACTTTTTTAAACATCCCCTTTTGAAGCCGTGGCCCAATATCAGGACACTGATGTGACTGAAAACCTGCATCAATCTATGCTTTTTTGTGTCCCCTTGGGCTGACAGAGACTATGGAAGGAAATACTAAACTGTGAGAGAAAACCTTCTAAGACTGGAGTAGGTGTTTTTTCCAGCTGATATAGCTGCTCATTTTGTGCATGTGGGGAACCTGGCAGCTTAGGAACATTGTTTTGTCTAGTGAGGAGTTAAAATCTATTGAGCGATTGAAACATCTGATCAATTACCTTCATTTGATAGGTAAATCATTAATACTGCTTCAGTTTGCAGTTGTGTGGGACCCATGGCCACTGAATGGTACATTTAACTGTGGCTATGCCCCTCACACAGTTGCCCCCTTTGAAATCTAGAGATCCAACACACCTTTAAAACAACCATCCTGAGCCTGGGAAATGCTCTGGTTGTGGTTAGAGAGAGTAATTTAGTCTGGCAAGAAGCAGGGAGAGATTCAAAATATGTTTTAGGGGGTGAAGGTTAGTGCTATGCAGGTGAAAAACAATGGTGTTTCAGTCATGTAAAAATGAAGCCAGAGAGTGTTGAATCAGGCTTTTTTATTTTTAACTATGGGAAGCAGACTCTGAAATGAGTATGGGAAATGCAACAGAATGTGCTATTGCTTGGGAATCTGCAGAAAACCTGCTATCACATTTTGGATAGACTGTTAAGGTAGGAGAATTAATAGCATTAGCAGCCTCTGAGGAGATACGCAGCTTTCAGATTTCTTAAGTGGGTGGGTGTTAAAGGTGGATGATGGCAGGATGATTTTCAGCTTTAAAGAGCACCCAGAGCTCCAGCAAGCAGCTCGAACTGCTCGCTAGCAAGCTGAACAGCAGTGCTAAAGCACTGGGGGGGAGGAGTGGGGAAGGGAAAGGAAGTAGAAGAGAGGGATGGAAGAAATAGCTTGCTGATTACCATCAGTCCTTGGCTGAGTGTACTAAAATACAAAAGGATGACTCTGTTGATTCAGCTTCACCTGCTGCTGGGAACCTTCTTCCCTGCCCTCCTTCACAACTGATCTCAGCTCTATGCTTAAAGTAAGTGTTAAGCACAAGGGAGAAAAGCTGCCGAATATTTTGGGCACAGGCTGTTTCTTTGTGAAAAGTACAAGACATTTTGAGATTGAATTGTCTCCTGGAAACACTGTTTCCCTTCTCTTTCCAAACCACATTTACCTTTTATTTTTCTCCCAACATTTATAATCTGAACTCAGGTCAATATAATTTTAACCGTAAAACCTACCCTTCTTTATCTTCTTTCCTGGCTGCTGTTTGGTATATTATTTCCTTTACAAACACAATTCACAATGCTGCAGCAATTATGGTCTTTTCATCCTCTCCAATGAAACTGTGCAGTGAGATATCATCCATTTTGTAGAAGTGCACACTTGTATTATAATGTGAACAAGAAGAGTGCCTGACATTTATTTACAGTTCTCCCTCTACAGAAAAATCAGAAACTGGTGATTGAAGGCTTAAGATACCACAGTAAAGAAGACGGTCCCTTTCTGTAGTCCCCCTTCCTGCAGAGTTACCTTTCCTCAGCCCCTAGGTGCTGTGCTCCTGGCCTGCCCTAGGAACTGCTACAGGCTGAAGCCCACATCTCAGACACCTTCTCCTGCTGCAGAGAATGGACAGGGGTGGGACACCTAGTAAATGCAGATGGGTTAGTGATGTCCTTTAAAAATAATAATAATAAATATATGTATGTATATACATATATACAATTATTTAGCTTAGCCTGGCAACCACATACATGATGAATCTGTGCTAGTACACATTCCTCTTGTTGCCACCCTCTCCTTGTCTGTTAAATGTACTTGTCAAATCCTGCCTTGAACTAAACTGCAGAATGTCATGCAGAATCACATGCAGAATCCCATCTCTCATTCCTTTTTTTTATTATTTTTTTTGTGTCCAGAGCCCTCAGGACTGTGAGACTTCAGTTGTAATTGAGCTGGCAATGTGTGCTTGCAGCCCAGAAAGCTAACTGTAGCCTGGATTGCATCAAGAGAAGTTTGTTCAGCAGGTCAAGAGAGGTGATTCTGCCCCTCTACTCTGCTCCCATGAGACCCCACATAGAGTACTTTGTCCAGTCCTGGAGCACCCAATACAAGAAGTACATGGAGTTGTTGGAGTAGGTCCAGAGGAGGGCCACAAAGACAATCAGAGAGCTGGAGTACCTCCCCTATGAGGACATGCTGAGAGAGCTGAGGCTCTTCTGCCTGGAGAAGAGAAGGCTCTGGGGGGACTTACAGCATCCTTCCCTTACCTGAAGGGGGACTACAGGAAAGATGAGGAGGGACTTTTTATAAGGGCATGTAGCAGCAGGGTGGGGAGAAATGGTTTTCAAGTGGAAGAGGGTAGATTCAGACTAAATAGTAGGAAGAAATTCTTTACTGTGAGAGTGGTGAACCACTGGAACAGGTTGCCCAGAGAAATTGTGGATGCCTCCTTCCTATAGGCATTTAAGGCCTGGTTGGATGGTGCTAATAGTCTAAAGGGAGGTGTCTCTGCCTATAGCAGAGGGTTTGGAATTAGATCTTAAAGGTCTCTTCCAACCCAAACTATTCTATGATTCTGTGGTTCTAATAAATCTTGATTTGCTATCACTGTAAAAGTAGGTCTTCCTACTCTCAGCCTGTTCCAACTGAATTTTGTCAGGCCATCTTGACAGTCAGAGCATCAAAGTAGAAAGGCGTCATTTTTCATGCATTCTTCCTTTATCATACTATCTCATCTATATTCTAATCACCTTTAATGTGCTTTTTCCTCCTATAAGTATTGCTTTGTGATGTCTGGAAGCCCCAGATGGGCTGCTCAAAAATGTGCTTTGCCTGTGGGGCTCCATCTCTTCTGGCACTGGGAGCCTGGTGGCAATGAGCTGCCTGACAGATATGTGGTAGGAATGTGAAATCTCAGTGGTAATAGCAGGTATTATATGTGTGCCAGGTCATGTTTCTGAAGGAAAATGAGTTCAGCTCCAATACTTTCAGTTCCTTGTTCCTGTCAAGAGCAACTGAAGACCAAGAGGTGGTTCCATAAGATGGAGCTGGGTGAAAACGACCTGTGACTGTGTTAGGTAGGCTCTTTACATGGCTTGGTGCCTGGAAGGGGCCCACAGGTACCCTAAAGGAGCCATGGGACCTGGGGAAAATGAGGGCTGTTCTGTAGCAGGATGGTCCCAGGGCAGTTGCCCCATGCTGTTGTGATGGTCTCCCCAATCCAACATGGTGGTCAACCTCTGACACCATAGTAGTGACCCCATGACACATGATACAGTCTCCCCACACCAGCGTGGTGGTCATGCAATACCATTATGACGATGACTCCATGACACATGGAGAGGTCTTCCTGAGACATAACCCCATATGGCCTGGGGTTATTTCAGAGCTCCAAGCTATTCTCAGGCCAATCATCACCTGGGACAGGCAATGGGGTGAGGCTTGCCCTGTCTTAGGCAGTGCTGGCTATAAATAGATCATGCTGAGGTGAGAGGAAAGAGCCAACACAATGCCAAGGGGACAGAATCTGTATGGAGAACTCTGGCAAGGCTGATGGCAGCAGCCTCCCTGCCAGGCTGCACCTCTCAAAGCCTCCTCTGTCTTTGCCAGTTCCCTCTGAGCAGTTGCTAGGTAAAAGCAGGTGTGTCAACTGAAGTAGTGGAAATTTCTATTCATCTTATAAATAGTTGAACAGACCGACTTAGTGAAATGTGAAACGAGCAAACATCCCATCTTATCCTTAGAGGGCAGATCGGGATTCAGTCTATAGTGCTGTCATGTCAACTGTGTCAGCGCTGCTGTTCATGATGCCAATGCTCTATAAGTTATTCATGTGAACACAGCAAACAAAGGTTTAGCTTAACTGAGGGATGAACATTCCTCCACCTGCAGCTTTCTCCACAGCCAGTCGCAAAAAACTCAGAGGTCACTTAATCTGTGACAGAAATAGATCACACTGTCTTTGGGGTCAGTATGCTTTGCAAGTATAGTAATATGACTGCAGGCAGCCCTAAGGGCTTCTGGCACAGAGTTCTTGGTAGTAAAAGAAAATGTCATTAAAATCCTAATGCAGCTTGACTGGTTTACTTGAAATTTTCTAGGGAAAATTATAAATTTCCTTTATAATCATGTTTATACACTAGGCTAATAGAAGGCTTTTTCCTTCTGCTAACCTCTAACGCTTCTTGACTGAGTACATTGACCCTTGTTCTCCGGTGTCTTAAAACAGATTCCCATCAGAGATTAATACTCCCTGTGAGACTGTGGAAGCTTTTCAGGTCTTTTTCAGTGACTGAAGATTTTCTGCACTTAAGACGGATTCACAGCCTGAATTTGAATCTATACATCAGCTTTGCAACATATTAAATGGAGTTTATTGTACCATTTCAATCACAGTCAGTTTTAAAGAAAGAAGGTATCTGTGCTATTGCCTAGAAACAGAGGTATCTGAGCAAGCTTTCATACATGTCAGAGAATCAAGTCATCAAAATCATCTAGTGGTTAAAGAAGAGGGATGTGAGTGAAGGTATGCAGAGCTCAACTTTGCTGTGAGCCCTTCAGCTGGACTGACAAGCCAATCCTTCCTGCATCTTAGATTATCAGATTGTCATTTGGATGCTGAGAATAGCAAGCACAGTATGTTGTGCTCATGAGATGAAAGGGAGTCTAAGTGCAAGCGTTTACTTTTTTTGTTTCCTTTTATTCTTGTTAATTAGGGAACAGGATTTTGCCAACTGTGGCTGATCTGAGCTCAATCTTCCACATGGAGATAGGAACACCGTAAGGGCCCCAGGTAGCAGTTACTGGCCATTATTGAGAGTCATTGCCTGAAACTGAACCAGCATTACAGAGGTAAAGCTGGACACGTCTGTCCAGCTGACAACTTCCTGGTGAATGGAAAGGCCCTGCTCTCATTGACCTTTGCTCTGTGTAGTTGCTTTCAGGAAGGAGTGGCTTGTGACAAGCCAAAGAAGGATGCTGTGATGAGGAGCCAAAGGAGGCATACAAATGAAAACTGAGCCACTTAATATTGGATTATGCCTCTACTGTACTTTTACTTTTTTTTTGTTAGACCTACTTTCATAGAGAAAGCAAAATTTAGCTCTGTCATGTTAGCTGTTATTTTTAACCCACATTTGCCTTTAATCTGATGACACAGAGGCAAAAGGCAGAGGAAATCAAAATTAAGACATATGACAGAGCTCAGCACAAAAGTGGTGCTTTGCCCCTTAGCGCATGATGTAGACTGTAAGTGAGCCTCCTTACCTTTCTGGGAGACAAGTAAATAAGCAGAGCAGTCATATTCAGCGGATGTAGGAACATGAAAGCCTATAGCTACAGCACAAAGGGGGAGGATAAACAATTTGTAAGTTCTTGTAAGTGATAATGGCACAGCTCTGAGCTGCAGTTCTAATTTACTGCTCTTTGCTCGTCTCCAGCCAGCATATTGCAGGGCCATCATTTCTTGAGCTCTCTGCAGTTTCAGATACATGCCAAGAGCTATGTTGTATGAACTGCACTTGCACTTCTGAAAGCATACATGAATAGCCTCACTAAAACCAGTGGGATGCTTTGCATAAATACTCACTTTGTGAGTGAGCACATAGCATAGCACTTAGGAGGTGAGCCACTTAGCCACAAAATGTACCAAATGCAAAATATACAACTACTTCTTCTATAGAGCTACTATAGTCCACTGGCCTCAAAAGTCCTTGTTTTTATCATGATAAATGGCTAGCTCCCAAGAGCAGACATTGCTGTTATGGAGTACAATCTGATACAGAACGGCAAACAAAGATTTACTTGATGCATAGTATCATAAATGAATTCATTATTTTAATACTGCCTTTTCTACTGGTATAATCAAGCACAGTGTTCTCCATTGTGTGGATAAATGGCTGATTTGAACTTTCCTTATGCTTGTTAATACAGTAGTTCTTCAAGTGTTAGGAGGTCTCATTTATTTAGGAGCAAGAAACTTCTTCCTGACAGGATTCCTTATCACCTGAATGGAAGGATAAAGATTTTTTGAGTAACTGTGTGCAGATCAAAGGTGCTGTTCGAACTGTACCTAAGTATTTGTGAAGTCTGGGAAATGAATTGTTATGGGAAATGTATTTAACCGTGAGAGAATATATATCTTACAGCAGGAGAAAGGAAATTGTAGTTTCCTTAGAACTTCAAAGGGGGGAAACTTTATAATGAAAGACTAATATACATCTTCACATAACACTTCAGATTTTGTGTCTCCTGCCATTGTGTAACCTTGCATCAAAGGATACTTGAGTTATTACTTCAGGAAAGCCAGTGGCAAGGACAGCTATGGAGGGAGTGAGAAAAAGAAGCTATCAAAAGGATCTATGATTAGATAAAAAGACCGAGGGATAGAATAAATTTTGTTTCCCTGTTTAAACATTTACTGATGAAGAACAGTCCTAACAAGATGCTTAGGCATGTTGTGTGACATACTTACTGTAAAAAATAGTTCATAAACATTCATTTATTACAGGATTGTTACTTTGCACAACCTTATTGTGCCTGCACATTGCATGGGATTTGCTTCCTGCTAGACTTCATGAAAGTTGTTGGACACAACTTTTTTCAAGCAAATGTTGAAAGATACTTTGAAAATACTTGATTTATAATAATTCCTAAAAACTTAAGACTTCCTCAGAAATATATATATTCACTTAGCAAATTCTGTGGTGTTGGTTGTACTGAGATTGTTCTCCTGAGAAAGAACAAGTTACTCAAGGATGTGGCTCATTTGTATATTAGAACTATGAGTACATTTTGAGTATTCAACACCCACAAAAAAACACTCTATGCCACCGATTATTCAAAAAATACAATTAGAATAATTTTGAGTGCTGAATGAAGACTGCAGCATATGTACAGGTAATTCAAGTACAGAAAGAAAGAGGTAATATTCATGTAAGATATCATTTACTAGGGATTTTTTAACAAGTACAATAGTTTGTCACCCTTTATTTTCCATTTTACTCTGACTCTTTCACTGGTTATATATTTTGTTGTTAAACGCCATCAAAAGCAACTTAAGATAGATATAGGTACTCAGAAATCACCTAGCTGACCCATCCCTAAAATGATTTTATGGTTGCTTAATGAATACCAAAGTCATGTAGAAGCCACATAGCACCTCATAGTTTGATGTCTGCTTTTGTGTTAAACCTGGACTAGTACTTAAAGCTTATGCACACCTGTGTGCAAGAATACTTCCCTTTCTACAAATGTTACTTGTTACATAAAAATACAGATTTCTCTTATACCTTTGGAATTAACTCTGTGAGCAGTAGCAGCATTATTTAACTCTTTCACTCATGAAAGATGTTATTATCTGAAGACTTCTTTCTTCACCCATTCTCTTTGTGTGGTACTATACCAGCTTGGCCTAAGGTCATGGAAAAAGAGAAGAAAAGGGACTTCATATACAGTGAGCAGCAAACTGTGTATCTGTGAGAAGAGGGTATTTTGACAGTCTAGCTGGCAGTTGTTAACATGCAGTCAGTTCTCTACCTTCAAATCTCTATATTAAAAATGTCCCAGCTATAACACTGCAAAGCTTTAGAGCACATCAGATGCCAAGCTGATTTTGCTTTCCATTATTTGACAGGAATCTGCAAGAAGCATCTGTTCAGTACACTTTGCTCTTGAGCTTTTTTGTTTGCAGCCCCCACATGCTCACAGGAGAGTGTGTGGTGTTTCCTTAACACCATTTCATGTCTCTTCCTGGACCATGAGAAATTCCCCTTCTGAGGATCTCAGCTAAGA
This sequence comes from Cyrtonyx montezumae, assembly GCF_038088225.1. NCBI lineage: Eukaryota > Metazoa > Chordata > Aves > Galliformes > Odontophoridae > Cyrtonyx > Cyrtonyx montezumae. The sequence continues at coordinate 118,609,158 of NW_027072034.1, read as the reverse complement.
CAGAGTTCTGTTGAGATTTGTGGCTTAACACGAGCATAGGAAGGACGGAAAAAAGGAGATATCATGCTGCTGTGCTATTGTTTCCTGACTAGCCTTACCACTTCTGGAAACTAGGGCAAGTCAGGCCAGGCACTAATACAGCTCAGAATTGTAATACATCCTCGTGGAGCTCCTAGATCTGGTGCTGAGCAGCTGCAAGGGGAGCCAGATCAAAGGCAGTGAGCATTTGCATGCTGCTGGGGATGGGAAGCCATGCTCCACTGAGAGGCAGCTGTCCATGCTAAAGAGGATTCCAGTTTTGAGGAAACTGCTTCCTTTGAATTGCTTACATCCTGATGTTGTGTTCCAAAGCTTTAGAGGATGTCTTTAAATCTGAAAACCCTTCTCTGGGGTGCTCTGAAGGAGAATGAAGTCAAGTACTCAATTCTTTTCACTGTTGCATATTTCAGTGCTCACTGATGACAACAAAATTTAGTGGAAATAGCTGCTTTTTCTGACTTCAGTCAGGAATTTTATTAATAGAAAGAGAACAGAGCTTTCCCCACTTTTTTTTTTCTGTGATAGCATGAAAATTACATTGCTGTAGGGTATAAATTAAAAGCCCTTAATGTGTACTCTAAATTAAGAACCCAAGCCTACTGTAGTTATGTTTGAAGAAGGATATAACTCACTATGTGTCATATCAAAGGATGGCCGAAATTGTCACAAAGTTAACTGAATATGTTGATTTTGGCAAGTATATGTACAAATAGATGGCCATATGCAGCAATCTATTTCTTGAGATGACCTAGGAAAATAGTTCAGATATACCATGGGATGTACTTTTACTGGTGGTCAAATCTGAGGTGTAACTGCTCTCTGCATTCAGATTGAAAGCCTTCCTCTCACTGTTTATCTCTCACAGTATGGGGACAGTAGGCAGTACTCTCACAGTAGGCAGTTGTCCAGGGAGTGGAAAGGCAGGAGTTTAGGAATAATGCTGAGGATGGAAAAGTTTTGGCACTTCATAAAAATAGAGCTGTTTGGTTAGGTTTATTTCTTCTTCTATATTGAGTCATAAGGAATGAAAAAAAAATACCTCAAAGCCACTTCCTGCTGTAATTATTTAACGGCCTATCATCTCAGGTGTTGTATGTTTTTCCACTTTATCAGGTCTTTTTTTTTTTTTATACAGCTGCACCTTAAGTATTCTGATGCCTCATGAACTCTGTGCCTGCCCTATCTTTCTGGCAAGCATTCAAAGCACTAGGAATTATCAGTGATTCTGGTAGCCTTATGAAATTAATGCTAATGTTTGACATCTTTATTGGTTTTGACTTATCACTTGGCAAACTGTTCCACAGAAGAGTGCAAACAATAGAAAATAGCACCGAAGTATCCTGATACAAGCAGTACATACTGAATTTTATGGATAAAATGAGCCAAGCTGCAGCTGTATGTTCATCTACCATTTGTTAGGGTAGAGTAAAACTCAACAGTGAACTGACAGGTGAAGACCTATAAACAAAATGACAGAAGTGGATTACTCCTTGTAACAGTAAATCACATTTTTTTTTTTTTGTCCTTGCTGGAACTGACACAATTTGATAAAACACAAGCACTAGGAAAAATCCCTAAATAATAAATGGATTATTAGAAATAGCTTTTTTTTTTTCATTCTTGCTGCATGTATTTCTGCATTTGATGTTAGAAAGCACTATCTCCTATGCTGATGATAACAAAACAATGCTGTAAGAGAATAAATAGATATATTAAAAAGGTAATACATCCCAGACTTAGATTTCCTTCCTGTTATTTTCCTAAATGTTCCTTCCCTCTCCTTTTTAGAAATGCACAATGAGCCTTTAAAAAGTGGAGCTGCTTTCAGAATTGCTATCGTCATCCAGATCAATTTGGAACAATGTCCTGCCTCCCAATCTATTTTAATTTCAATGTACACACTCTACTGGCTGGCTGCCAGCATGGAGCTCAGGAAATGATTAGTACCCATTTAGTCACAGGCGCGTAGACTTCCCTGGGATGGTAGGTTGGAGTTGTTTTAATATCCCCAAACTTTCTGCACATTTATATATTCGCTAACGTCACTCAGAGTGATATTTATATGCTGGGTATAGGAATGACACATGGAGGGAAAGGACATGACTTACACATTATCTTCAAGAGCACTGAAGCTCTGAGTCTCTTTTGCCTGCCCTGAGTTGATAGCCTTCCACCTCAATTAAGTGTATATAACATGAATAGGAAATCAGGTTGGACTAAACTATTTTGAAAGAAGCTGTCCACAGCCAGATACTGCAAATTCTAAACAAATATCTTAAGAATTAGTTATGATAAATATTTGACATGTTTACTGGATACTGAACGTATCTCTCTGTAGTTATAAAGTACAACACAACATGCAAGGAAAATTGTCTGCATGTATTAATTTGTTTGCTTTTTTAATATATGTATATATGTAGTATTTAATTTGCTGACTTTTTGGTAGTTTTTTGTTTTTTATTTTATTTGTATGTTTTGGTATGTGTGTGTGCTCATCTGGGATATTTACAGAAAAAGGATGAGTTTTCAAGATTTTGGGTATAATTAAATATTACATCCTACTCTCCAATTATTTGAATAGTGGATGTTTTCCCAAAGCTGAATCTGAAGTCAGGGTAATACTTTCCAATGTGGCTGGAATTTTTTTGCCGTTTCTCTTGATGGCATGCTAGATAGTCCAGTGGTGTTAAAAACATCAGATTTAACATAACCTTGTAGAAAAGCTGGTAACCTGCAATAAAGATGACCTCAATATCTAGGATAAGATTAACAAAGAACTTTAATTTTTCATTTGTGCTAACAAGCCTTTGAAAGACCAATTATTTGGCTAAACAGTAATTATGGTTCTTTAACTACTACTGTATGAGAAGAAGGTCTCAGTGATTAACACAGGGTCTTGTAAAGTATCTGATGCTCAACGACAGTGTTATAAACACATTCTTGTTTTCACCATCGCTAAACACAGACACATATTTTGTATGTAGGAATGATATTTGGGCCAGATCCTTAAGTGCTTTGAGTTTACTAAAAGAGGAGACTATTATGAGCTTCTTCTCAGCTTCTCAGTCCTCTAGTGGCACATTAGAGCTGCTGATAACAGACTGTTTATGGGTACCCATTATAATGCAGACTAAAGACATTTTGCTTATTTTCCCTCCTTTTACAATACAGTCCTTGCTCATACCTGCCATACAGATCCTCTTTATAATGCCCCCCCTATACAGACAGATTTTCTTGAGGGAAAGTTGTGTGGTACTTCCAAACCATTTGCAGTTGAGGATCGTCTGGCCAAGAGCAGATTGAGCCAGAAAGGTGGAGCTTTGTTTCTCTGATCAAGTGGCTGTCAGTGAGATTCCTTGCTGTTTTCTTCACACACAGGTACAAAAGTTAAAAAAGCAGTCCCCAAGCACATCTATGTGATGCACACACGCTCATCTGCTCATCTGCTTTTATTTTTGTTGCACTTTACAATGGCTACTATCTTCTAAAAGGCACTGCACAAGGACTGCTCCTTCCAGCAGCCTCCCTCAGCTCTGGTGAAAGGGAAGGAACATGAAGAATGGTGGCATCTCCATCGGCACAGAAAAAGTACACGGTTAAAAGAAACACAGGATCAGAGAGGAGGTTCACAACTCACTCTAGCTCAGTGCTAGCTCTGTGCAGAGGTTCATGTTGGGAGCTCATTTCTCTTGGAGGTCTACGGTGCAGTGTCTGCAGGTGAAATGGTTCCTCTCATTCCTGTCATTAGGAGAAACAGATATTTCTAAAGTATAATTCATAAGATTTACTTTAGATATTATGGCCTGAATCAGTCTAAAAGTGCCTCAGTCTGTTGAGGAGAGCCCAAGGAGTCTTGTTTAGACATATGCTTCTGCATAATAGATGTGTAAAGTCAATGAAATGAATCCTATGTCTGATTAGGGATTCCCTATCCCTGTTTAGGGAATAAGACAGGCAAGTACTTAATAAATTATTGATCTGTTTGTTCAAATGTTTAACTAGTTATTTCTGCTAGGTGGTAGAGAAGTTTCGGTTTCAATTGTCCTGATATGACATTACTGAAGTGAGGCTGCTTTTTGCAAGTTAGTATTTGGTAACATTATAACTCCGATCTTACTGTGTCAGTAAAATAGCATAGACTAGAAATAAGTTCCTGAAGTTTTAACCAGTGAACACAGGCTTCGTAAACATCTATGAATTAAATTAAGAGTACAGACAAAATGTCAAGAGAGACCAAAAGAAAGGAAGAACACTCTAGTAAATGTCCTTTTTCATGTTCCTATAAAATCATTACAAAAATTAAAAAAAAATCGAGTACAGAATTGCTCAGTATTTGATTTTGTTATTAAATTTATAATAAATATGAATAGATGTCAAATTTACGTCTCACTTTTGAGTAAAATAACCTTTTAGTATTTCATAGACTGATTTAGAAGGAAGAATATAGTTAGAACTAGGTGTTTAACTATCTCTAACTCGGCCTTATTCTTAAGGTCTCCTGATGTCAACTAGTTTCAATTGTCCAAATTCACTTGCCAGAAACGAAAATAATTTCATTCATCATTTTTTTCCCTTTTCTGCAAATCAAACAGTGTGGCTGGACTGAAGCCTTCTCTGAAAGCAGTTGAATAGCTTTATGACCACAGCCATGTCTCAGGACATCAGATGTTCTGTTTGTCAGATCTGATACTGACACCTGGGGGCTGCTGCAGCTTAACCTTAGCTTGTGCCTAAATGTCATGTGCAAATAACTGCTAATTCATGCACACTTAAAAATTAATTTGCAATCATGACAACAGGAATAAATGTACAGAGGCTTCATGAAGTTTTTGTCTCATAATACATATTCTCTAAAATGCTGCATGAAGCTATACCTTCTGGCTCCATCACATGCCAATGTTTTTTTTTTTTTTTTTTTGGTGTGTGTTCTTTTAATGAATAATCACAAGGACACAACATATTGACAAATATTACCTTTAGAGAATAATTAGACAAAACCAAAGGTCTTCTTTTCTCTGAGAAAGGATATGTATTTTAGGAATGGAGTAACTGAGATACAGTGAGCTTAACACTCACTAATATCTATACAGGGATGTTTGTGTTTTTCTAGCTTGGGTCTGTGAGTCATCACATCCTTAATCTTGTAATAAGGTTAAATTCCAGAGTTATCTTGTTGCTTTTTTATTTTTCCTCTTCAACAGAGACATGAAAATTTCCTTGAATGCTGTATTCTCCAAGGTCAGCAATATGCAGTTTTCTTTCAGTGAGCTCAGAAGGAACAGCATTCCTGACCTTTAAACATATGTATTGTCTAATATGGGATCTGCAAAAAAGACACAATGAAGTCTGCATGCACTACTGAAGTTGTTTTGCATTTGCTATTTAAAGACAAGCTAAGTCAATAATAACATTTTTTTAGATGCACAGAAATGCCTGTGAGATAGAAAACACTATACAAAACCAGCACTTACAGGAAGATACAATTTATACACTGATAACATATATTAAGGTACCCTGCCCTCATGTCTTTTAGTGTAAATCTCTATCCCGAAATGAATAAAAACTTTGTTTTTCTGTTCCTTGTTTATTCTCCTGAGAGAGAGCCTGGAGAGCTCCTGGAAAAGTCATGCAAACAAATAAAGCTCAGTAGTATTAAATCTAATTTAAAATAGGATTGGCAGTTCATCTGCTTACTAAACCTCAGAGTAAGTTTTCCATGGACGTTTCATTTTTTGAGGGTACTTTTCAAATATGCTTGCAAGAGGAGAATGGTCAGCTTGTGTACTAATAATGTTCTTATACACTGTTTGCTTAAAAATTACACACATCTGGTGTTTTGGTGATGTGAGCAAAACACTACTAACACTTAGTACCAATAATAAATAACTTTCCTAAAGTGTCTGGTTGTTTCCCAGATATGAATTAGAGAAACAAGGTCTAACACTTTCTCCCAGTTACTTATGAGCTTGTAATTAATTCCATATGAGAAGAACTGTGTGGTGGACTGAGGTAAATAAAGTGCTAATAAAAACAACTCTAATTTCCTGGCCAGTCGCAGTTTTCTTTCCCTTATTCACCAGTGGTCATTCCAGATGCCATTACCAGATCTGCAGCCATGTCCCCTGAGGCTTGGTCATGACACGTCTTTCAAAAGAAGGACAGTGGATATAGACAAGCAAATCAGTTACACAAAACGAACTACAACTCCAGAAGGATCATAACCCGTGGGTCTTCTTGCACATTAGTACCTTGTTTTCTACCATGTACCATGGAAAAAAACCATGGATATGGGCATTTCCAGTGAGGTAATGCATAATTCCTACAGTTTCTTATTTTGAGAATGTCTCTGACTAAATGCTGAGCTTGATTAAAATGCAAGTCCTTCTGTATCCCACATTGAAGTTATCTTAAACACTCTCATTGCCTTAATGAAATTGAAATCAAGCCTGTAGATTGGCACCTCAAAGGAAAATGTGGGCACTACAATAAAATGATGTGGGTGAACCAGTAGGTGTCAGATTGCTGAGTCCATAATGAATAATTATCTCAGTATAATTATGTGTGCTGTATTTCAGACAAGATGTAAAAACTGAGGTCCTTTTGTCTCCTGGTAATTAAAAACACATCTCTGATGTGATTTCACATTACAAAAGAGTCTCTCTGTTAGAGTACATGGTCTGCCAGTGGTATCCAAGGTTGGATAAGGAACTATTATACTGATAATTAGCATTGGCTATCCTGTATAATTTTTACTTTCAGCAACTCAGATACTCTTTTTTTTTGTACTTTACTTTGAGTTTATTCACATATTTTGTAGAATTAGCTTGCGTATCTTGATTTTATTCGCAATGACCAAGTTCCTAGATAATATAATAGCAGAAAATAAATCTGTCATCAGCATTTCTTAACAAACAAAGTAAGAAACTTGGTTTTCAAAAAATATTGCAAACTTCAGTATATTATATTCTCTTGAAGAAATGTTAAATGAGATTTTTTTTTCCCATAGAAAAGGTTCTGATCTATTTTATGACCAAAAGGACATCTCATTTCAAGATGTCTTGATATTTCTGTACATTATGATAGATTTTTGTAAATTGCTCCTTGGCCTACCATGGAAACATTTTGGGAAATTGGATGTAGGATACTAATTTCTCTTGCTCTATCCAGCTTCTTCACTGTATCCTCTTGGATTTGCTAGGTGTCAATATTGTTATTTTGAGTGGAAGAGTCACAAGAGAGCAAATGTAGATGAGGTATAACTGTTACCACTTTTACACACCCATCCCAGAGAAAAGAGTTGAAGGATAATTTTGTGAAGAACAGTTAGTTTGTTTTATGAAATCTGGACTTCTAACCTGTGGTCCAGAGGCAAAATTGCCTTTGTGAACAGAGAAAAAAACAGTTTTTGTGCAATTATATAAAAACCACAACAGTAATGGCTGATTTGGTCTACCCATAGTTTACATTTGTGCTGCCTCAAAGTGTGAATTTGATTTGAATATATATTTTTCTTTGGGATAACTACAGGCGAAAGGGACAAGAGATATGCAATCTCTAAATTTGATATCAATTGTAGAGTCTGAAGTTTGAGACAGAATCTATCTGATCTTCATATCTTCATCCTTGAGAAAAGAACAAAGAGGAGAGGATCCCTTTAATCATTTAACATCTGGGAAGAAAAGAAAGAGTGAAGAATGACTTGGCCATTAAAATTGTAACTATGAGATGAGAAGAAAAACACTAATAACTGAAAAAAGAATGGCCTCATATTTTAGAAATTCAGACAACACCACGAGATTCATAACATGGTGCATTTGCTTTGTAACACTAATTAATGAGATTGTTTTAAACAAAACAAGTGATTTCGCTAGGCTGAAGATTGACTGATCAATGGTGAATGCAATTTTGTGCTTATCAAGAACTCCAAATTCATCACAATAGCTCTGCCTTTGGTTAAATGTTTTGATTAAGAAGGAAACTTGAGACACTTGAACATCCAGCAAATGTTTTGAACAGTTTGGACAATGCCAAAATATGTATACTCTGGTTGAATAATGTAATAGGAAAATATGACTGTATTATATTTCAGTGCATCTTCTAGGCTGGTAGAAGTGTGGAATAAGGTCTGGCAGCAGGTGTAGTTTGCAGTGAGCTACCGCTGGGGCTCAGGTGTATCCTGCCCTGGTTGAGTTGCCAGACCTAGGCTTGCCATCAGAAACTGTCAAAATAAAGGTATGTGTCATGTGCTCAGAGAGGCATGGAATAAGGCAGTTCTCAAGCAGGAGGCAGAGGTGGTTTTTTTTTTCTTTTGAGTTTGCCAAGTGCGTTTACACGTGGAGTTCTTGGCTGCCACTTGTGCAGACTTCCCTTGGAAACATTTTCCATCTGTCATACTCACATGAAAAAGAAACCCTGGAGATTCCACCTCTATTTCTAAAACGGAGCCTCTCTTTGCCTCTCAGAGCTTTCAGAGAGCCTTTTATTAAATAGGTGAGGAGGGGAGGAAAAAAAGGCAGACAAAGTACTTTCAAACCAGGAGCTGCAGCCAGCTGGATCACAAATACTCAGATGGCAAGGAGAAAGAGATTCAGTTTCACCTTGACTCCTTGTTTCATCCACCAGCAATCCTCCCTTTATCTGCAACACTCTTAAGCTCCGGCAGCTGCTCCACCCAGGCCTACTAAGAATTAAGACACTCCTTATCTGTGGAGGACAGTCAGATGAAGTACAGCCAGAAATTCTTGACACTGCCTTCTACTATACTTAGAACTGCTTGTAAAATGCCAGCCATCTTCTTTACAAAAGTAGCATAAAATTCCCTTTTAATATGTACCTTAACAACTCTTATGTTTTAATACTGTTGCTGGCATACTTTTACAGTAAAATAACAAAAACAAACAAACAAAATATCACTGAAAAAGTACCTCTAGAGTACTGGCTATCCTAAGCCTATTCAGTAATGACACAGGGGAAATGTATAGTCCTATTATGTCCTCTTTCTTCTGAATTCTAATTATTTCATAAATAAAACTTTGTCTTATCCAGTGGTTGTGATTTTACAGATTTCATTGATAGGGAAAGTCTGAAATATCGACAGTATTCTAGCTGTATTTTGGAGACATTACAATTATCTTTAGGATATTAGAAATAAGTCTCTCTTTTTTTTTTTTTTTGAAGGTTTCTTTTGCTTTCCCCATTCCACACGAACCCCTTCTTTTAAGGCACTTAAAAAACAACGGGTAAGCACATTTTCCACGTGGGTGCTGGGACTGACACACATGAGCTGAGGTTCTCCAGCTCTCCTGTGTGACAGTGCATGGTGTGCTAGGCTGTGGCTGGGCTCCACCACGACTCACAGCAACAGGAGGCAAGGTAAGCTGGAACACTGACAATGCAGGTTCATCAAGGATAAAGAACAAGTTCTTCAGGGAGAAATGATCCATAACTGCTTGCTATTAAAGCCTTTAAGAATTACTCGCACAAGGAAATGCATAAGAAATTTAACTTTCTGGTTTGTTCTCAGAACAAGAGTGAGTCAGGCCAAAATTGTCTTGGGATCCAAAACACACAAATGTTGAATATGCTCTTCAGTAGGCCTCTTGAAGGTGTTGGTACAGAACTGAATGCCATTATTGATTCATTCTGTACTGAGGAAAAAAATGGAGGGGGGAAGAACAAGGAGGCATCCATGTGAAAATTTCATTTTGTTTGAGAAGACAGAAGATAGGATACAAACTGGAAAAGTTCCTTTGAGAGCTCCCCCCCTCACAGGTCCAAAAAATGAATATACATCTGATGATGCCATTGTTAATAAAAAACCTATAGGCATGTATACATGCAAGTATTCCCAGCTTACCCAAACAAACCCTGTTGCAGAGCTCATCGTGGTGTACTTCACTACACACCTTTTCAAGTCATTCTGTACTCTCTGTTGCTGCTCTCTGTTATCCAGCATCCATGCTTCACCATGGAGGAGTTTGTAGATCAGTTTTGGTTTGTAGAGACAAGGGAAAGGGCAGCACAAAACGGCAAGGACCAAGATAAATCTTGCAACGCCCTTTGATCTCCGCAGGGTGCTGCTTACTAGCAGTAACCCTGAACAGAGAGCAGATGTGCACACATGGATATATCCTGCCAGTCTCTCTCTTCTCCCCTGCAGCCATCTTTGTCTTGCCAGCTGTCCTAGCACCACAGGAAGATATTTCTTGTTCCTGGGCCTGCGAGGAGGGGATGAGGGAAGGAAGAAGAGGCTGCTGCCAGGTTGTGGGGGCAGAGCCACTCTTCCAGATGACTGCCCTGCTGTGCCCAGCCCATCTCTGGGGAAGCCCTTGGTCACAGACGAATGTGGGCAATTACAAGGAATGTGTCATCCTGAATGTGCTTGAAGGATAAATAGCTATGGTGCTTGCCTATGTATTGTAACACAACAACTGATTCCTGCTGATCTCTCAGAACTCTGGGCGGAGTTGGCTGAGACACAGAAATTCATTAATATGTGCACAGGCATTTAAAAATGTGAAAGGTTGATGACATCTTGCTCTGGGTGCCAGGAGAACTTATTATGGCTGTAGTGTTGTGCTTACATCATGTTTATATTCTAATATCCTGCTTTTAATGGCTAATAACATTCAGAAACTTTTCTCTGTTCCAGACATGGTTTCCATCCAAATGTAACTTTATTTGGAAATTTTGAACAAGAATGGTTCTTATTTCTTCTTTATTTTACTTTTTTATTATTATTATTTACTTTGAATTTGAGGAGGATGGGAAAATAAAATTGTTTTTAAGTAAAAGAAAATAATAATTCAGTTCTATGCTTTACTCATGGTCTGATGAGAAAAGGATTATAGTCAGACTAAATCCACCTGTGTGGGGGCATGCACAGGGAGAGGCTCCAGCAGTCTTCAATCACAACAGCTCTGAACTCTGTACATTACAATTTAATTTGTGTACATTAACGACGTCAGGACAAAACATGTATCTCCCTGGAAGAATGAAAGGTGTGAGGTCAGTATGAGAAAGCAGAGGTGATGTAGGTGAATAAGAAAGGAGTGATGTGCTGTAACTCGGGATGTTCTCTGAAAAAGACAGGGAGAGAGGACAGAAGGGTGAGTTGCTTTTATCTCTAATCCAAAAGGCATTACTATATTTTGTTTGTTTCTCATTCATCTCACCATTTTTGGTAGTTAGATTGCCTTGGGAAGACTCATGGCATCATTTCTCATTTTGTTCCTATCAATAGCTTTCTGTCAGCTCATGGCTAGTGTGTTTATGTGTCCTGACTAAACTTCTTGCAGAGCTTCTCCATAGGCCACAGGGATGTTACGCAGTCAAGTATTTTCTTTAGCTTGCCAGCATCACCTGCACTGACAAATCCATCAGAGAGCAGAGAAAGGCATTTTGGTCAACTTCTCTTTCTTTTGCACAGTGCTTCTTGGAATGCGAATGCTAATTTTTTATTTGTTCTTACAGCAAACAGGGCAGATAACAATCTATAGTGCTTCACAGTCTTTAGTGAGCACGGAAGAGGCTGCGTGAGACACTTCAGTACTTTTTGCTAGTGCTCTGTGGGTGCCATTTCCTGTTGATGTGCTGGTTCTTACCCAGCACTGCAGACGCTGCTCAGCAATGACTGATCTCACCCCGCGGTGTGCAGAGCCTCCTGCTGCTGCTGACTCGACTTTAGTAATGGCTCATATTAAACTCTTTCTGAACATTTTCTCACTTGTATACATGGCTTTCCCACTGGGTATGAGTTTTGTGTCATAGCTGAAGTGACAAGATTTGTTGCTCAAACGTGTTTCTCTCCTTTCTTTCAGCTCCATGTGACCAGTCAGCTTTCCTGCGTTGACTTCTCTGACTTAACGTTTACCAATTTACTGTGGCCTGTGTGTCACTCAAACCCTTCAGCTGCCTTTCACACCATCATATCTGGGGTGGAGGACCGTGTTAATGACTTTGCCTTATGCCTGCAACCACCACCAGCAGATATTTTCTCTAGCTCCCTAGCAAATCACTTACACACTGTAATTAACTGGGAGCCTATGAAGAGTGGCACCTTTGTGAAATGTGATATTTCAGACTGTAAATGTATCCAGTTGTTAAGTCCTACATTGTATCACTGTCTCTGATGCAGGGAGAAGAAAGTTAAATTCTTTAGCCTGTGGAAGTTGTTATTTCCAGAGACTTTTTTCTTTTTTCTTTTCTTTTCTTTTCTTTTCTTTTCTTTTCTTTTCTTTTCTTTTCTTTTCTTTTCTTTTCTTTTCTTTTCTTTTCTTTTCTTTTCTTTTCTTTTCTTTTCTTTTCTTTTCTTTTCTTTTCTTTTCTTTTCTTTTCTTTTCTTTTCTTTTCTTTTCTTTTCTTTTCTTTTCTTTTCTTTTCTTTTCTTTTCTTTTCTTTTCTTTTCTTTTCTTTTCTTTTCTTTTCTTTTTTCTTTTCTTTTCTTTTCTTTTCTTTTCTTTTCTTTTCTTTTCTTTTCTTTTCTTTTCTTTTCTTTTCTTTTCTTTTCTTTTCTTTTCTTTTCTTTTCTTTTCTTTTCTTTTCTTTTCTTTTCTTTTCTTTTCTTTTCTTCTTTTCTTTTCTTTTCTTTTCTTTTCTTTTCTTTTTTCTTTTCTCCTCTCTTCTCCTCTCTTCTCCTCTCTTTCTCCTCTCCTCTCTTTCTCCTCTCTTTCTCCTCTCCTCTCCTCTCCTCTCCTCTCCTCTCCTCTCCTCTCCTCTCCTCTCCTCTCCTCTCCTCTCCTCTCCTCTCCTCTCCTCTCCTCTCCTCTCCTCTCCTCTCCTCTCCTCTCCTCTCCTCTCCTCTCCTCTCCTCTCCTCTCCTCTCCTCTCCTCTCCTCTCCTCTCCTCTCCTCTCCTCTCCTCTCCTCTCCTCTCCTCTCCTCTCCTCTCCTCTCCTCTCCTCTCCTCTCCTCTCCTCTCCTCTCCTCTCCTCTCCTCTCCTCTCCTCTCCTCTCCTCTCCTCTCCCTTTTCCTCTCCTCTTTTCTTTCCTCTTTTCTTCCTTTTCTTTTCTTTTTTCTTTTCATATTTCACAGTTTCAGGATATTAAATAAATTTTATTTTTTTCCCCCTGAAAACAGATCTAGTGATCAAGCAGCAGAAACTGGGACATATAGGTACACCAAATATTTGCAGTTGAGCACGTGGGAAGAAGCATCACCTAACGGACTTTTGGATGGCTTTTCATCTGTATATCTCCAGAGTGCTTTTATACAGCCGCTTGTATGTCTTATTATGAAAAGGAACTTGCCCTTCTGAAACCCTGAAATGAAAGATAAGTCAAGAGGTAGCTGCAGTGATCCTGACCTGGACGCCAGTGCATCTCAAGAGCTGAAGGCTCCACCATGCTGCTCATACAGCGTGGTTCTGACCAGCACTGTGCTGCACAAATCTGGTGGCTGCAGGGCAAATCCAGATGTCTCCTTGTCATGGAGGAGCTGCAGGCAGCTTCCACACAGTGCCAGCGCTTACACCTCCTGCACAGCCTTGCCTTTATCTGACAGCACTGCAAGAAGTTCTCATGAGAACACTGTTTTTGTCTGACAGTAAAAATGTTGATTATGACTATTTTCTTCTAAGAAAAGCCTGTAGTAACTTGTATGACTGAAAGGATGGAATCTCTCCTATAGACAGGGTTTACACTGTGTTAATGTGGACAGGAGCCTGTTTTATACTGCACCATCTGGAGTTCCCACCATCTAAATGGATGTCAGATCATCTATACTATTCTCTCCTTACAGTGTTAGCTGTAACGTGTATTTTATGTGACACCTTAGACAGTCTGAATGCCTTTCTTAGTGGGATCAGAACAGACTGGCACCTCCTGGTGCAAAACATTAGTATAAGGCAAAATTTCTGTACAGCCCTCTCTGTGCAGCAATTGGGCTTCTGATATAAGTGTTTATTGATGAACACAAACATATTTCAATTTTAACAGATTCTGTTGTACCAAATCTAGAAACAGCAAATTTAGTACAGGTGACTACTCTAGGAAACCAGGAAAGAATTGATAAGTAGTTGAATATAGAAGGTTCAAAATATTAATGATGGTTAATGATATTCTACAGACAAAGATCAGACAAAATATCAGCTTTTATGTCAGTCGAAAAGGAGAAGCAGAAATTTGGTGTTCCTTTAAATACATGAACTATTGTCCAGCCTCAGAGTGACTCCTTTATTTGTGATTTTACACTTCAAGAAAGTTATTAATGTTTAATATTAACAGAGTGGAAGAGACTCAACTTTTTGCTAATGTTGTTGATGACCCAAAATCAGAAAAAAAAATGTTTAGAAATATCGGATTACCTGAAGATCCATTGGCAAGGAAATAGGAAGTTTTCGATGCAGTCGAGACATCCTCAGTGTATCTTGGCCTCCTGCAAGGAACTCTGCATCTGAAGGCACTGAGGACTAGAATCTCACAATGAAGTTAGGTTCAGGGCATAAAGTGAATTTTATTTACAGCAAATACTAGAATGGAGGGGTAAGAATGCAAAAAAATTGTCACTCTATATTTTCTGATCACCATACATGACAGGGGAAATTGAGCTTGAATACAGTCTGGAATATGTGCACTCCACAGTGCTGGGGTGTCTCATGGGATGAGTCCACCCCATCTGCTTAAAAGAGTTTGTAAAACTGAAGAAATTGATTAGCAAAGATCAAAGATTTGAAGATGACAAATTTGTATGAAACCAACTGTATGGTAAAAGAACTGGAGATCTGGTTACAGAGGCTGTTGCCTATGTTTAATGGCTACAGATACAGGTGCATGTACACAGCAGTGTCCTGCTGCAGCCATCATTATGTCTCAGCTAGGAGCTCCACCTGTGGAATACCAAATTGGGCACTCACAGCTCAGCATGAAAAAGCAAGGTGTGCAGGCAAGAGATGTGAAAATCAGCTGCAATATGGCCTGTCTCAGCATCAGAAAAAGGAAACAAACAGCTAGGAGAGTAGTTGTGCTGACAGAGGTATGACTCATTGGTTCAACACAGCTCAGAAATGATTATCAGTGATCTGACTAACAATTTGTCATAGGAGAGGTTCAGAACTCTTTGCCAGTGAAATTACATGCAGCAGTAGTGGATCATCTTTGTTGTTAGACAGTGGCTTGTGTTTCAAGAGATAAAATAACCTGAGTTGGAAGGGCACCTGTAAGTTTGACATTTTGGATTCAGTGTGTCTGCAGATGTTAAGCATAGGATACCAATTTTAGCTTGATTTCCACCCCCCCCACCCCCTCCTCACAGAAAGGAAAACATGACAAAGGAGTACACAGCTCCATAAAATGTCTGCATCTGAGTTCACTGGAACTGACTGAAAAGGGCTGCTCTTGGAAGCACCAACTGGAGATCAGCTGGTGCTGACAGCATGTGACAGCTTCTCCAAGTATGAGATGGAGCAGCCACACATGCACAAAAAACCCAACAGTTAGAGTTACATTACAGAGTCCTTGTTGGCCTTTCGCCATCCTTTTTGTTTTTCTTCACTGGATTATTTTAGGACGCCAGGAACCTACGTTTCCCTCTAACTAGATCTCTGTAGCTTAGTGCCCTGGCAGTCCTAACATTTCAGGAGGTGAGAGCAGTAGATGTATCACTGACAGAAAGTCTGAATTGATGCTGAAAAGACAATGACGATGGGAGTATCTCGAACTCAAATAGATATGAAGAGAAAAACAGAGGGAAAGCCTTCCTACAATACTCCTTCCTTTACATATCTAGCTTGTCTGTTAGAGATCCAAAAGATTATTTGTACAGAAAAATAGAGCCTGCTCTTTTGCAGTATTGCCTAGGATTATGCAAATTACCTAGAAATGAGGAGGGTCAGTAGAAAAATAAATCTCAATGGCTGGAGGAATATGAGAGGAAATTTAGAAATATTCTGGTTACCACGTATTCTAAATAGTTTTGTTGAACTGGTTCTACAGAGCAAATTGCAACAAAGAAAGAGCTGCCACCTGAACCTCAATTCACTACTGTCCATATCTGCCCTGTGGATAGGCTGGCTTAAACTGGAGAACTATGACCACTGATAATACACACACACACACATCTGAAAGGTGACTGAGGCTGCGTTTAAGGCCTGTGTACATTACATAGAAATATCACATAAAGGGATGGGCATGTGTATTCCTAGGGGTTAAAGTAGAAAATACTTAATAAAGCTGTCTGGAAGGGAGAAGTTGCAAGTCTCAATACAGATAGTACAAATAAATATGAACAGTTTAAAGTTCTGTGTGGTTTTGTGTTGACACACTGTCTTTAAATTTATAACCTGCCTGAATGTGCTGGTGTTAGTACTTGTGTTATCACTTCAAATCAATCAATTCCTGTTCATTAGTATTAGAGTATCCTTCAGAAGATAGGCTGATTAGTTTTCCTCCATGAAACAGTGCCATACTTCACAAAGCTACAAGACTGGGTATGTATGTAGGTTGCTCTGAAAGTAATACCTCCTTTTTATTTCCATGGAAATGATGACAGAAATAAAGAATGCAGTAAAACTACTTGATAGAACAAAATCTCAGCTACAAAAAGTTATTTTTCAACATAGTCATCACCACTAGCTGTGCATTTTCACTATCAGTGAACAAGAGCCTGCATACCATACTCATAAAAGTCTGCATCAGCGGAGGTGACCCACTGTCGGCTGTTGCCACTGCTGAAACACACCACCCACCACCTCACTGCGCTCACATCCCCTGTTTGGTCTCCATAAATGTTCAGCAAGCATTGATGAATGTCAATGGGTGCAACTTTTTCTGCATGGAGGAGTTTAATGACACATCTTGGCTTCATATGCACTTTCATGTCAGACTCCAATTTGTCAGACTGCTTCTCTGCTGCCATCTGTCACATGGCAAAAAACATGTATCAGAATATGAGTGGAACCTTCAGTCTCTACTGCCATACCACCAATATCTGCTTCTGGTGTTGTGGACAAATCAGGAGGAATTACTTTCAGAGCAGGCTTCTTATTTCTTTCCATAAATTTGCTCCAGAGAACAGCTGATGCTCTTTTGGGAAAGCATAATACAATGGTGTATTGTACTAAGTTGTTCCCTCCTTATTTTTGCATGAAGATAACAGCTCCCACAACTCCTATTAATGTGTCTGATACTAAGATAGACTTTACAGACAAGAGCTGTAGTGCATCACACCAAATTGCAGTGAATGGTATGCCTTTCCATGCCCCTCTTTGTGAGCCATACACATTTAAATATTTACTCCTTATATCCCACCACTCATCCCAGGTGGATCCTCACTCGGAGAAGACTCACAGAAATAGCAGAAGATGTTCTCATCTTGTAACTTGGTTTCTGCTCTTTTTAAAATTATTATTGTTCTTCTTATTGTTATTATTATTATTTATTAGATATTATTTATTTTCTTGAATTTTTCATTGATATACAAGAGAAAATCCTAGTAAACAGAAGAGTGCAGCATCTGGCTACAGCAGGGGCTTCAGAATAGTAAAAAATTCACAGCCTTCTTTTTTAAAGGAGTTATAGTGACTGAACAGGCTATATAGGACAAACACAAATAATGCAGGAACATGAAAGCGTGGTCATCTTGTGCAAAGCTTGCCTCATGGTACTGGAGCCAGCAACAGCTTGCAGGTCTGTGGGATGAGTTCTGGAGGTGGATGCCAGCAACAAGTAATTGCCTTCAGGAAATAAAAAAAAGGGGCATTAAAAGGGAATAACATATTAGAAAACAACCTGAAGTCTTAAGCACGATTGGGTTCACTTTGAGAATCTAGCTAGGATATCTCATTGAATTATTTCTTCTGCTATCACTTAGAGAAAAACAAGAAGAATGACTCAATGCCCCAGCATCTTACATGTGTCTTAGTCATTGTCAATCACAAAAAAGTTACAGTCTGCTTCTAATGTTGAATTGAAACACTTCCTGAGAGAATGGGCACACTTGATGCAGTGCTGAGTCACTCTCAGCTGCTTGCCATTATTAGGTATTCAGCATTGCTAAATTGACACAATTAATTCTCCTGAAGTCCCATAAAAGCCTCTTTATCCTCCTGAGAGTACTATTTCTTTTCTTTTTATTGGGGTATTCAGAGTGCTGCTAAAACAAAGTCAAGCCAGCTTTTTCTCTTGCTTTTATATTTGAGATTCAGAGGGTTGGTTATGTTTTCTTTTTTCACTCTCACTTTGGTTGGTTTATTTGTAAATCACTGCATCTTTGAGATTATGAATCTGTGTAACATCATGCTCACAGATATAGAGTAACAGAAAAAAACATCAGCCATCATCTCCTGAGAAATTCACAGAAAAATAATTGCTGGAAAAGCTGACCTACATAAACCAGAGGGTCACTTAAACAAAAACCAAGTTGGAATATTTTCAGTGTATTAACAAGGCGGATATTTCTGGTGAAGACAAGGCTCAAAGAAATAGCCCAGAAGGCTTTCTATTTAACATTTTTTTCTCGCTTCACTGGACCAAGAACAAGCATTCAAAATTTTCTGTCTCCTACCCCTAGTTTGCACACAAACTGATTTTTTCTTTTCTTACTTTTTTTTTTTTTTTCCTAATACACACTCCTTATCATTTTTTGTATGGATGGTTAGAGATATAAAAGGACAGCTTGACAAAAACTGTATCTGAAGATAGCTCCTAGCCCATCCCTCAGAAGAAAAGCACAGCCACTGTGGGTGTTCTTCCCAGCCAGGGGAACTGCATGAGCCTTGATCCTGGAGTTCAAGACACTGTGACTCCGTCTGATAAAAGCAGAAGGTGAGCTTCAGAAAGGAATACTGTGGCTGGCCTCTTAGATATGCTCTAGCTTATCTCAGCTGCCAGTCTAATTTACTACAAGAAACTGATTGCAGGAGAGGCAGATCCCAAAACATGGCTGGCCTTGTTGGCTAAGCCATCATATAGCAGGATTATGTGACCAGCACAATGTGGGAATCGCAGATGGTAAAGGTCCACCAGAGGAGGTTTAATGAGGGAACAAGTATTATATTTTGCACCTTCTGAACAATCTTTCCATAAAGTACAAAGCTGTAGTTCAAGCTGAAGAGGAAAAACTTCCCTCCTCCCTGGAAAAAACAACTCCTGTTTAACCATGGAAAACTATTGCACAATCCCTACCAGGGTAGAAAATCTGCACTCTGGTGCATTTCACACGAATGAAAAAAAAACAAAAAACCAGAAACAAAATAACAGTTCTGTATCTCAGACAATTCTAACAACAATAAATGAAGAGGCTTTCCAGATTTTATGTTCCCTAACAGTGAGCTTTCATAATATTCCCAAAAGAGAAAGGAACATTACCTCTGTTAACTTCAAAAGCTTCTCTTCTCCCGAAATGTCACTTTCCCTTCCTCTCTCAGTTCATTCACTTTCTTCAGTTCACTTCCTTGACCTTCATTTCTGTGTCTTGGAACCCACACATTTCCATTCTCAGGCTAACATAAAGATTTGAGCTATGACACTATGACTGATGAACGGGGAATCAATTTTTCTTAAGGATGACGTAGAGTCTGTTTATAAGAGTCACTGCCTGTGTAGAAGCTTGAATCAGTGCAGACAGAAAGCATCAGTGGTTCCAAGAAATGGAGTAATGTGCTTTGGAAAAGGGAACCCAGAGGAACGGTAGACTTCTCATCTGTAGATTGCCACTGTCTGTTCAGAACAACAAAGAAGGAAACAACATCACAGCACCAATCATTTTGACTGGGGCTTCTCCCCCACATCCTTTTTTCTGTTGGATGCTGTGCCAAGATCACAGCCTAAGCATTATCACAATCCTTGTTTATGTGGGACTTTCCCCATGTGAGATCACAGATCACAAGGCCTTGATAGCTCCTTATGATTATGTTTGGAAGATAAGCAGGGGTGAGATCTGAATATAATCTGAAATGAAAAGAGCCTCAGAATCATCACTTTCTCAGTGTAAAATTCAGGTCATTTCTTAGTGTGATTTCTACTTATTTTATTAGAAAAAAGTCAGTAACTTAGAAAGTTCTTTATAGTAAGATTTAGACAGCAGAAGTATTTTAATACTTTTAATAAGAGATTTGTCTTGAACATATAAAATTAACTGTATTGCACTTAAGTTAATTAAGCCACTGGAACATTCTAATCTTTTTCTACTTTAGAGATGGATTTAAAACTCAGTAAATGTGAAGCTGCAGTTCACTTACATGAGGTATCTAAACTCTTAGATACCTGTGACTGAAATCTGCATATGTATATGTGCATATAAAAGCTATATAAATACCCAGCAAACCCCACTGTGATTCTGAGTTTCATTCAAGTTGGATCCCCAGCTAGTGGATCTTCATTTATGGTATGGTAAAAAATCTTTAATACTCCTTGATGTTTTTTTGAATTAATTCAATCAATTGCCATTAAAGCTTCTACTTTCCGGAGTCTCATTTCATATATTAAATAACAATTGGACATTCAATCGTAACAATGCTATTATATCCCAAACAAGCATTTTGTTATCACTGTGTAGGAGGCAATTTTTCCCTTGTTGCCTTACTTCTTCATTAGCATACAAGAAGTAGGAACTTGCATAATTAGAGACACCCTGAGAAAAGCTCAGTAAGTATTATTCTTTTTGCCAGTACCACTTTAGGGGAAGACACTCTTGGTATTTTACTGCCAAAACTTTACACTAACATGAAAAAAAAAAAGAAAAATCAATTTCCACATCTGATTGATAGATCGCTGAAGGACTTTGTTCCATATCTATGTTGACACCCTGAGGGCAACCAAAGCAACTTGTTTTATATCTGAAAGCCTAAAGAGTTCTTATGAGACTTACATTCATTTTCTGCCCATTAGTTGAAAGAAAGAGAAAAAAAAACAACTTCATTAGTAGAGGTAGGAAATTTGAGGATGAGTCCTGCTTTGCTACCTGCACCCAGGTACAGATTTTTAGGGTAAATTTGGAAATCTAATTTAATTTTTCTAGAATCAGGTAATGGAGAGAGAAGGGCTACCAGCTTTATTCCTCATCTGACACAGAAAATCTGGTTTTAGTGTCACGCTCTGCCATGATCCCAAATCAGTGATCCTAGAATTATTTTTTTCAGAGAATTAAGAAACATCCAAACCATTTGTTTTTACAAATGCAAATATCCTGATCTCATCTGTTCAAATGTAAATACACAGTAGAGCTTCTTCTGATAAATTCTGCTAGCTTTTTATGTAACTACTGTAGATAGGCAAACTGAAATTACTTAGTGGACTGAGACTTTCTAGTAACTAGACAAGAAAATGGGGTCCCATATGCTTTCATCATTTTGCCAAGTCTGTGTGAAGGGCAGACAGAATTGCAGGCTCTGAGCTAAATGTGGAACAGGAATTGTTCTGCATCCATCACCTCAAAAGGGGTAAAGGAGAGCAGAGAGCAGCAGGGTGAGGCCTCAGCTCCAGTTTTTCTTGGCTTCCTACAGAATGGGAAATGTACTGCATTATTTCTATACAGAGATTGTGCTCAACCTCTACTAAATAGAAACTGGATGATGCTCTTGGGTTGGCAAGGTGTCTGCTTGTCTGCTGCTCCACTGAAGGTCCATGCTTACAAGATAGAAATTAGCCCTCAGGTTACTTCTAAAAAGGAGCCTATTATGTCAATATCTAGGTAGTGTAAGATTTTTCTGCATGTATATGAATTGCATCTATATTAAGTATATATAGTGCACACATACCTGTATATATTTATACCACTGTGGGTTGGATCTGCAAAAGACCAGGATTTTCACTATATCTAAACATGTCCATTTGCAATGTGATACCTCTGAAATTTCATTCTGCAGGTGTCTATGCTTTTTCTTGCTGATTTATTAGGCATTTTGGGCCCTCAAGGGTGTGGGGGCACTAAGCTCTCATCCTGATTGTGGAGAGTGCTGCTGGCCCCGGAGCACTGCATGTACCAGGACAAGCTGACCTAGCTGCAGCATGTAAGATGTTGTGGTCATTTTATGACCAATGAATTTGTCGTTGGTGACTGAAGTAATTGTGAAGATTGTCCTTTTTTTTCCCCTCTAGTTTACCATCCTGAGGGCTGTAACTTCTTGTAATAACATTACCATACTGCTGTAGATAGCCAGATCTGCAATGGAGCAATCTATGTGGAGACTGTAACAGGAGCAACATGACTGGAGACCCATGTCACACTCTCCAATTGTTTGCATATGCACCTATACTCCTGGTTTACAATATTGCTCACTTCCAGCTTTTCTTCAGGCTCATGCATTCATCAGATCTGCAATGTATTGCACCTTTCGGTTTTGCTTTTGCTAAACAGAACACAACGATCGGATTAAAATCAATACATTAAAATTCACTCACAGTTAAGAATGGTTCTCTTTTATCATGTTGAAATGGTTCAGTCAGGCAATGCCTTTCTAGCATTTTTGGAAATCATTTAAGAGGCATCACTAGAATGACATATCTTTACTGTTGTGTCAGACCTACAAGCTGTTGCATAATTTAAGAACCCTTTTGGCCCTCGATGCTTAGTTATGTGATAGGGAGTTTTAACATGTCTGCATGAGAGAGGAAGACACTGTGGCACAGTTTCAGTTTGTTTGCCCACTTACTCATTTTCATAGACTAAATAACAAGAGACCATGCAGTCCTCAGGCTGTTTCTTCTGCTCTATGTGTTTCTACGTGGTCTCTTTGCAAAATCAGTAAAATGACTTCTGGCATAACATTTCTCAGCAATCAACACTCATTCCTAACACAACTGCTTAGATTTGAATTTAATCCTTCTTTGCTTCATCTGTATTTAATAATATTTCAGGTAGTCATTGTGGGTGCCCCCTCCATGGAGACATTCCAAGGCTGGATATGGCTCTGGGCAGCCTGATGGTGGTGGGCGACCCCGCCCATGGCAGGGGGTTTAAAACTACATGATCTTTGAGGCCCTTTTCAACCCAGGCCGTTCTATGATGCTATGATTCTATGACTTAACTGTCAGTTAGACTGAGTGTCAGTTAGACTCATACTCTAGTATGCCTGAAGTATTGACTTGATAATCTGAAACTCCAGGAAAAATCAACAGTGAAATAAAATTAATCCAGATCTATTTAGATCTGATAAATACACTGTGACTAACTGTCTGTCAATATTTTATATGTCATTTTATGCATTAGGCTTTCTGGTGTCCATTAAAAAAAAAATCAGACTTTAATGAAAGAGAATGTCCTAAGAGTATTTAAAAGTATTAATTTTACCACATCTTATAGACTTAAATCTATGCTTGAATACTGAAACAATAGCCTAGAGACGTTACTATCATTATTTAAGAAGGACATGCATTCTATAACATTGTAAACTTATGTATATTGCCTGAATATGAGAATGATGTTCATCTTAATCTAAATACTTTGACTTTTCTAGTGTTGGAAATGAAGAAACATATTAACATGAAGGAAAGCCTACAAAACTGTGCGTATCCAACGTCACAATATTTCTTGTCCAAAATGAGATACCTTTGTTTTTTTGAAGGTTATAATCAGTTCACAAAGCAAATGAATCACGGGAAAAAACATGTCTTCTAAGACAACCTGTGTAACTTCAGTTTAATCCTGGGGATGAAGTAGTTCAAATGCCAAAAGAACAACACCTTTTGCATTTTATAATAGTTCTGAGATATATATATATCTTTTTTTTCTGTGAATGATTATAATCTTAGAGGCTAGTCTTGCAAGTTTAGCTGTCTCAGAAGTGTCCATGGTCTCTAAAATCAGCAAACTGATGAGTTAATGTATGTCTCTGAGCCACTGACAACACTTTTAAATATCCTACTTCTAGAGAGAACAACTGAGAACAGACAAACATATATCTGTCTCAGGAAATACATACAAGAGTTCCTGCAGTTCAACACACTGCAGCCTTGATAACCAAATTCTGGGTTTTGTGTCTGTGCAAGCTTATGAGCTTTTCCCTTTCCAGTGCATGAAGACTTCCTTTTTTTTTTTTTTTTTTTTTTTCTCTTCACTAAATCTTTTTTAACTTCCCAGACGTGTTTTGTATGAGGACATGGTGAATGTTGTTTTGGGAAGACAGGTGTGTTCTTCTATACCCAGGTACATTTCTATAGCATATATCTGTTTATTCACTACTTCCACATCCTCTTTTACACATGTGGATGGGAATTTCCTGGGAACCTCAAGAGTACCTACTTCCCTATTCACACAGTATGAAATACTATTTATGAATATTTCTCCAGCGAAATTCTAAAGGCACGAACTATGATCTTCCTTCTGGCTTTCTTTTTTCCACTGCCTTCAGATAAACTCGGACATTACAGAAAGAGCAAGAAGGATTATCCTAGAATAAGTATAGCTTCTCTTAATCAAATATGTGGGATTAATCTATCTTCTATTTCTCATTCTCTTCTAGGGTTCACCTGGAGTTGAGATAATTAGAACATTAACATTTCAGACCACTCTCCTTCCTAGAAGATAACAAAGGAAGAATAAATGTCAAAGAGTAGGTCCTTAAAAATATTTTTAGATAGGATTATAAGTGACAAAAATTATATATATATAAGGTTAAATATCTTAATTGAATAAAGAGTTGGAAGATTTTCGTTAGTAAGAGATGCAGTTGAAATGTGGAAGACAGCTTGAAGATATTGTATTATTTCAGCCTCTGTATTGATACTTCTCCACTTCTTATTTAACTTATTTCCCATTAAGCTCTTCCAACTTTTTTGCCTCTCTGAAAGATCACCCAAATCCATAACTCTTCACAATTCCTCTATAAATGTCTTAGGTCTCAGTTTCTCAGTGTGCTTGCAAGAACAAGAAGTGCAGGCATCTCAGTGATGTCTCTTTCTCCTGAAACTCTGATGTCCTGTCCTGACTTGGAGCACCTACCTGGTGTGACCAAACCCTTCTTTTTTGTGATGGAAATATGTGGTCATCTGAAATGATGCTTGGTCACCTCTGGAGCAGTGGAAAATACTCATTTTCAAGTAATTTACTCTGCAGATTCAACAACACACAGTTCATAACAATAGGAAGTAATTAGATTTTGAAACAAATGGATTTCCCTGATACCTCAAAGTGGACTCTTTTTTTCTAGCTTTTGATATAATTGCTTTATTATCAAGCTTCTGACTGTTCAATATAGCTATTGCCTCAGACAGGATACTGGCAAAGATCTATGAGTCTTATTAATGATTGAATAACAAATGAGAAAATGCTGCAGACCTTGCAGATTTTTAAATTAATCACACTTACCTCAGAAGACTTTTGCTCCTCTTTTCTGGTTGCAGATAGAATATACTTTAGATGAGACATTTTCCTAATGATTTGATTTCTGTGGGATGTTTTTTCTTCTGCTCAGGAAATCAATTACTTGGATGACATAATAAGACCCCATTAATCTGTATGGAGCACAGTACAATCTGTTTCATTTCAAGCCGAGGAGGCCCTATTGATGTAAATTATGGAGTCAGTCAATTTGTTGCTATTTATAAAATTAGTCACCTGCAGCATCATCTTGGATAAAGTCCACTGGATGAAATAATGTTGGAA
Source organism: Cyrtonyx montezumae (assembly GCF_038088225.1). NCBI lineage: Eukaryota > Metazoa > Chordata > Aves > Galliformes > Odontophoridae > Cyrtonyx > Cyrtonyx montezumae. The sequence continues at coordinate 118,583,583 of NW_027072034.1, read as the reverse complement.
CAGTCCTATTAACATTTTAAATATTTAGGACATGAAGTTTCCCTTTCAAGTTGAAAGGTGCATATCTCGTACTGTGAAGATGAGCAGCCTCTTAGAAACCTGGAAGACTAATATCAACATTTTGAAGGATGAAAAGGATTTAAAGAAAACTAATCTTAAGTTTTGTTGTGAAAAAAAAAGTATCTACATATATATGCATATGCATCTATATATCTATGTGTCTATATATCTATATATCTAGCATATCTTCCAAGTCATATAAACCGAGAAAAAAATATCCTCAGAAAATAATGGGACTGATCTAGCATATAACTTCTGCTTACTCAGAGTAAACATGACTTACATTCCTATGTTATTTCTTTAAGCAAAAAGTTATGACTATTTCCCACTTAATTTTTGGTAGGCAAAATTAAAGACAGGATGATTTTGCAGTTTTCTGTTACTCATGATGACTACTGTGTTAGTAGTTTTGTTCTTCTGAAGAGACTATATACACAGTACTATCAAGATGAAATGTGCAGTGGCACTGTTATAAAGAAAATTCAGTTCTTATTCAAGTCAATTTAAAACTAGAATAATTCTCATTCATTGATGTTAGATTTACATTCACATCAGTAAAAGCAGAATTTGTCAGACATATTTTCCTTGTTATAAGCCTTTCCTCCTTGTAGCTATCTGACTTGTAAGGCAGAAGTTGCTCTGTGCCTCCAAGAGGTACCAATTTTACTGGGCAGGAATAAATTAAGCAGTGCTATGCTAATGTATTAAGGAGGTCTGTCAACTGCTCCAGTTCAAAGCAAACAGCTCAAATGTCAAATGTGTACATCCATGAATATTTTATACATACACACATAATTTAGAATTATTTAGAGCAGCTTATGGTAGACCTGTGTAATACAGAGCTGGAAGCTGAACTACGATACAGACATAGCTGAACTTGCATTAATGAACTCTAATGCATAGCTGATTCTCAGTGTTGGAATATGATTGTAAGGGGCTGTGTCCAGCTGATTCTTGGAAAAAGAAAGTGCTAATTCAAATCTGACTTAATGTTTCTACTCACTGTGAGTGGGAATCCCTTGTGTCATGAAAATGAGGGTTTTGCTGGAGAATACTGCATTATCATTGACGTTTTTTAAGAGAATTGTCTCCTAAAAATCTTGGATCCAGTAAAGGAATGCTAACAGTTGACAAGTATTCATAGAAGTGTGAAATACAGTGATGAGCTGACACCATTTATACCATGGCCCTAATTTGTGCACTAATCTCATTGTTGATCTAGTCCAAGATCTTTCTCCTACTGTGGCTGATGCCACTCATTAGATCTGATTTATCAGTGGAGTTATGATTCACGCTTGAGACACAAAAAATAAAGGATTAAAATTCAGGCCAGCTAAAGTCAAAGTCAAAGTAATAAAAAAAACAAAACAAACACAACAGAGAAGAGCAAACAAGTACAACTAATTTTTAATTTGCTTGAAATATTTAAGGAAAAACAAAATCAAATTCTGTGCTCAGTTTTCAGATTTATTTTATCTTTTTCATATGAAAAATATAATTTTATAAAAAAGCACCAAAACAGAAAGCTTGACATGTTCTTTGGCAACTACCTGAATTAAAGGAATTTATTTTTTAAGATAAGAGATTTCATTAAAAATTCAGACAATTAAAGAATATTTATTAAATAAAAATTCAACCAAATTTTTGACAAAACTGCAAACAAGTCCAAAGTAATTCTATATGTGTACATCTTATGTGGACATTTTTTCTGTTTTTTTTCCATCTTTATGAATGCTCCCTTCAGAAAGAGCTGCAGTTATCTGTCCATAGAGAAATGTTTTTTCCTTAGTTCACATTTTCCCAATACTAGTTTATCTCTAAAAACATTAAAGTTGTCCCATGCTTTGCATTTGTTTATTTTAATCCTTGATTTTTAGCTACTTGTAGACTCCTACTACTTTAAGCAGGAGATCAGAGATATGATATTTTTTTCCACATGAATAGCACCATGATTCCATCTGTATGATCAATACTTGTAAGTACCTTTTTAAATTTTCCTTTTTCTGGGATATATAATCTTCACTGCTGAGGTAATAAAATATAACTTTTTCACTCAGTGAAAAGTTTTGACAAATCCATTTACTTAGATACAGTGCTAACATATATAGCAAAAGAAATACATTTATAATTTGGTTAAATTCAGATATGTCAGACTACTAGGAACCTGCCCATTTTACTGGCATGTTCATATAACTTTTGATGTATCCAATAAAGATTTCAGTGCAGTTGTTCACAGTTGAGATAACAGTAGCAACTCCAGTGAAGAGCCACCAGCTTTCATGGTGGAGCCATTGCTTGTGTTCTGCAACATCTCCCTAAAGCAATTAACGCAACCCATCTGCAATGCTCACATAAGTTCAGCTGAGTGAGAATGAAAAGGACATCTCGTCTGTTTTGTACCGCAGCTAGGAAGGAGGTGTCAGTTTGTCTTCATTGCCCAGAAAGAGAGCCTGCATAGTTACTGTAGCCCAGGCAACTAAATCTTGTGTTTCCAAAGTTAGGCTGTGTGGGTCTCGTTCTCAGTTACCATTGTGAAGATAAAATTGGAAATCTGGAGTTTAAAGCTGTGATTGGACATCGTGAAAATCTTGGACCCCCGACACCCATACAATATTCACAGAATCACAGAATCAGAATCACAGAATTGTAGGGGTTGTAAGTGACCTTTAGAGATCACTGAGTCCAACCTCCTGCCAAAGCAGCTCCCTAGCCCAGGTTGCACAGGTAGGCGTCCAGGTGGATCTTGAATGTCTCAGAGGAGACTCCATCACCTCTCTGTGCAGCTGTGCCACTGCTCCGTCACTGCACTGTGAAGAAGTACTCATGCACAATTGTGTGGAACTTCCTATGCCTCAGTTTGTGGCCACTTCCCCTTGTCCTATCACCACACACTGCTGAGAAGAGTCCAGGCTCGTCCTTTTGCCTCCCACATCTTAGATATTTATAGACATGAATCAGATCCCCTCTATATCTTCTTTAATTTTTATTTTTTTGTAAGTTCTTCTGTCTTTGAGATTATAAAGCAACCATTAAAACCTCTGCTCTAGAGACACCACAAACAGTGATCTCCAAACTTTTCCAGGTATCTTTAAATATGTTGTTTCACTCTGTTAGCATTTTCAAGGTGTTACTGAGAAGAAACGACAGGTTATAAATCTGCCTTAACTAAAGAATATCAAATGCTTTTAGGTTATCATAAGTACTGCAATAAATAAATACTGGTTTGATAGACATCTAGTACTGCTGTTAAGTGCAGATCAGTCCTCTTGCAAGTACCTTAAAGTGCATCTATTGATGCTTCTACTTAGTAGGGAAAGTCAGTGCATATCCATAAGAAGAGTGAAAAAAAAAAGACAGAGAATTGTATATCAATCATCAAAATTCAGTTCCCATAATACAGCTGGAACAGTCTCAGTCTGCAGTACGTGGCAAACAACATGGAGAGGAGAAGCAGCCAACATTCAGATTGTAAAGATCAAATCCAAGCAAGTGAACACTCCTTGTAGGTAACAAGTGTTGTGTTTAGACAGCAAGCACAACACTTTGTGTATTTGTGTTCAAGCAAAACTTTTAACAGAGTCTCAGTTGACATTCTTATACCCAAGCAAGGAAAAAAACAGCCATTATTCTGAGCGCACAAAACTGATTAGATAACCACACCATACAGCAGTTAATAAAGTCTAATTACACTCAGGGTTCTGTGGGGGGTCTGCCTTAGATCTGCTTCTGTTCAAGGTTTTCATTGGCAAAACAGATGGTGGAATAGTCAGAATGCTTGTTAGTTCTGCATATGACACAGTACTAGGAAAGACCCCAAACCTGTTGGAAGATAACAGCAAAAATAAAAATCTGGAAAAAGAGACAGGAAAGATAGGATGTAACTTATCCTAGAAGAGGGGCTGGGACAAGGTTAGGGGATGAATGCAAGATACTACAGGAAAAAATAAAGGAACTAATTCTGTATGGGAAGCCATAGGGAATGGTGCTTCAAAAAGTTTTTAATATTATAGTGGATCACAAAAAGTTTCTGAATCAACAATGTGACATTCTTTTGTGACAATAATCTACTCATGCTATAAAAGCAGAAGTATAATCTGACAGATGCACACTGTAGAAAACTTGAGCTAGAAGTTAAGATTTAAAGAACTGTTGCTATTGGGAAGAAAATCAAAGAAGGATACTTGTGGCAAGAAGGATTGATAATCTTGAGTTTTTCTGTTGTTTCTGTTGTTTTAAAAAGGGAAGAATACTTTTCTCAGTATCCATCATAAATGGGACCAAAGTAGGATGTTTACATTGACACAATAAACGTTGGAATTCATTCATTCACTACAAATTCATTATAAATATATTTGAACTATAAAGCCAATTGATCACAAGAAAGTATAGACTGGGAGGACTGAATATTCCGTCTCTGTAAGTTTTAAATGAAAATTTAGTCAGTCATACACCTTTCAGAAATGAAATCTCTATTGCTAATCTTATTTGAAGCAATGGGATGGCTCAAATTGGTTTGCATTCCTGAGACTGTTGGGGGGTAATTTTTTTCTCATGTGCATTTCTGTAAATCTGAATTTACTGATGCATCAAATCAATATTTAACATCAGTGCCCCATTTCAGCAAAGCTAACTGCTTGCTTTTTATATTTGCTATATTTGCCTTCAAAAATTCTGTCTTTGCTTACCTAATGAGATAAAACTGAAATTTTACATTATAGTTAATCTCAGCAGCAGCTGTTCATCACTCCTACTTCTTGACTACATTCATAGAAGTGTTTTGTGTGAGTATGGATGTTAACAGTAGTACAGATTGCTGTATTTGGTCAATTGTTTTTTAAATCTAGTCTAATTGTTCAGTATCCAAATATGGTGACCAAGGAACAGGAGTAATTAAAAAAAGAGATGTCTTCTTATAGAAATCAGTGCTTATGTAACTGTTAAGGTATCAACTAAAATTTGTTAAGAATTGACAGAATTGTTAAGAATTTTGTCTCTGCTACACTGATATGGACATAAGTGACTGACAACTTAGAGATATTTTTCTGATTTACAGGTAAGCTTGCATAAATGGCATTATTATCCTGCTTTGTTCTGCAGCTGCAGTATGTAATAATCTTGACCCATGGCATCCAGAATTAATGTAGCTTTTTAACCAAATTCATACTGAGACTGCCCTGGAAATTCAGGCTCTCACTTGGGAGAGTGACAGAAAAACCAGGTTCTTGAAATCTCCATAGGGTACACTTTCCAGCTGAGGCTTTCCCAATGCTGGAATGTCCAGAAAGTTTTCCCTCCTTTTGGCCCTCACATGTAACACATCTCTGTTTGCTGGAGTGGGGATGAATGGGGTGGTAGCTGAACTGACATGGTACCAATCAGTGCTGCAGCCTTTCCCTCAGTGAGGTGTTATCAAAATACCTTTTAATCAGACCTTTTATTTCTTTCTGTCTGGAAATGTACAGGACAGGACATGCAATTCAAATATATACCCTAATGCACTATGTAATTCCCTATATTATTATCAGATTGTAAACTTCCCAGTGTTACAATAGTTGCCCTCAATCCCTCTATACTATCCTATCAAAAGATCCTGAGCATCTCACTTCTGTTCCTGTACAGATTAACCTTAGTTCTCTTTTCCTCTATTTCCTATCATAATACTCCTTGTTCCTTCCTGCATTCACTATCTATGTCTGTTTAGCCTGGAGGCTGGCCAAGAGATGATATCTGCTGAACTAGTCCAGACCCATGTGCTTGTGAAATGGTTAGCTTGGTGCTTCCCCTGCCTGGCTAAATCCTGCTGCCTCTTTGCTAAGGTTCCCTGACACAGAGTCAGCCTCAGATCTGGCCCACTGATGTGCACGGGCTGCGACCATAGCCACATCTGTGGATATAAACTTAAAAAGCTGATCAGGGTCTGAGAAGTTTTTGTGTAGGACTGGCAGGTAGACATTCCCCCTCTGAGGCTGGGCAAAGATCCTACTATCTGCTGTTCCCTATTCTATTTGCCATGCCGCCACTGCTGCACATCTTAACAAATAAGCAGTGCCTCTGCTGGGTAGAACAAGGAGAAACTTCCTTCCACAAAACACAAGCAGTAGAAATTAAAATGTAAAAACTAAACCTAAGATTAAAGGAGACAGCAAAAATCACCTCTGAAATGATTGATTTTGATAACAAGATAACTTCCAAAGGCTCATTGTCAGACCTACTGAACTTAAGGTGGATATTTTTCTAACAATGAAGACTAACTGAAAAGCTTACTTATTGGTGGAAATTCAAATAAGAGAAAAAAAGAAAGATATCAAAACATGTTTTATGCATTGTTCACCTGATGTTTATTACTTAATAAGTCCTAAGTCTTCATAGTTTTAGAATTTGAGTGACAGAAAAATATTCCATGTACACCTAGTCTGGCAAAAAAGGAACTTTGACTACGGTTATATCTCAATCTAAAAGATAAAACAAGCCAAGCCACTATAATTCCCCTTACTGTTAGGTACCGTACTGTTTCACTGCACTCTCTTGGCAGATAAACCAGGGAGCATCATGTTATACAACATGGAAGGGGCTAGAGTGTCTCTTCTTCTATCTGCATATTTTGGCTGTTCCTATTGTGGGTATTTCCTGGCTCCTTTCTCCCACTTGTATACCATGAGCTTCTCTCAGTCCATGGGTGAGGCTGTGGTGCCATGCTGCATATATGGATTATATATTCTTGCAAGGGAATGGGCATGCGGAACCAGTCAGGCATGTGAAGCACACTGGTTCACTATAAAATCAGTCTCTATTTGCTAGGGTGGGGATGAGTGGGGTGGTAGGTTTGCTGACAGGCAGCTGGTTGAGGGAAATGATTGTCACACTTCTACACCACACTGGTGTGTCTTCACCATGAGTACTGCATTCAGGTTTGGGTGCCACAGTACAAAAAGAGCATAAAACTAGTCGAGTGTGTCCAACAGATGGCTACAAAGATGGCAAAGGGTCTAGAGGAGAAAATGAGCAAGAAGTGGCTGAGGCCCTTGGTTAGCTCAGCGAAGAGCAGAGGAGCTGAGTGGAGGCCTTATGGTAGCTGTAGCTCCTCACAGGGAGCAGAGGGGCAGCCTGAGATTTGCTCTCTGTGACAGTGACAGGGCTGGAGGGAATGACATGGAGCTGTCAGGGGAAGGTCAAGTTGGGTGTTAAGAACAGGCTCTTCAACAGAGGGTGGTCAGCACTGGAATGGGCTCCCGAGGACAGTGGGCACCAAGCTGCCACAGTTCAAGAAGTGTTTAGACTCCACTGTCAGAAATCTTGTTTGATTTTGGCTGCTCCTGTGTGGAGCCAGGAGTTGGGACTAGATGATCCCTATGTGTCCCTTCCAACCTGGAATACTCTGTGATACTATAACACTTCAATGCAATCTGAAGAAAAAAAAATAATTCTCATTAATCCCTTAATCACTGAAGCACAAATTATCTCAACATACAGCTAAGTCTTCACCTAAGAAAGTGAAAACAAATTCCCATGGTGCATCATTATTACATAATGAATGTAATAATCTCACCCTGGCTTTCAAGCTAAGCAATTGGATCAATCACTTTTCAGTATATATATTATGATTGAAAAAGTTTCTTTGCCCAAACAAAGCAAACATTACCAGACAAATCTTGGCCAGCTTTAATTCGTTGTTTTTCAGAGAAATTTATTGACAGAAACTATTCTAAATATAATGAGTATTAATTATGTATAGTTAATAATTTAATTACCCAGTCTGGTTTCTTTACAACTTTTTCTCAGGTTAGAGGAAGGATTTTGCTGTTTCCTGCTCTGTATGGGAATCCATACACAAGCAGTTCATTCCATGACATTTCCTCACACTCAAACAGACAAGGTGACATATAAAGCCCAGGGGCAATGAGAAACCTGATAGCTATATGACTGAGCTGCAGTCGGAAGTGGTGAATTCCCTGGACCACAGGGAAAGCTTCCTGTTCTTTGTAGATGAGCCTATTATTGGAATACACTTGCCTGCAGTTAATCTTCAGAATAATTAAATGGAAAGGAAGCAATTAAATCACTGAAAGGGAATTGCATCTGGTTCAGAAAGGAAAATCCAGGCCTATGAAAGATTCCAGTGATATCTGAATGTACTCAGAAAACAGGTATCTTCCCATTTGCAGAGATAATTACCATTTATATGCTAATAATATCATGTGGTAATCAAATGAGGTCCAAATGAAGAAGTTCTCATTATTGTAGTCTAAGAAATATTAAGCAATAAAGTGATATATATTGTTTCTATAACAGAATAAAATTAAAAACTATGCCACATACCCTCATCTTGCATAAATTAGCCTTGCACCTTGGAATCTCATAAAGCAATGTTCATTTGTGTTTGCTGGGAACCTAGCTCAGCATTTCAGTGAACAAGTCCTATAGAAGGAAGACTTCAAAAATGGAAGCAAGGAATATAATTATTTATTCATACGGTTCTCTGCACAGAAAGATTAGCCAAGTTCATAAGGAGCTTGGAATGGGTCCTTAAAATCAAGGTTCAAAGCAGCACTAAGCAGTACAATATGTTTTAGAGACTGACAAAAGTCTTTCAAAAGATACTGTAATATAAACTTTGAGAATGCCAACCTCTTTAGAACACTTCTTTACACTTGCAGACAAAATTCGCTATTACTTCAAGATAGCAAATATTACTGTCTTTTTAAGGTTCAATTTTTGTTCAGATGTCTGCAGTAGGATAAGTACTAGAAAACAGTATTAGATCTGAGAAAGATCAAAGCTTTGACTGATTGCTTCCTTTTTTCAGTTAGAAAACCAGTATTAAAAAAAAAAAAGCTATATTAATTAAAAATCTATAGTGGCAAGCAATACAGAGATTATATTGTGAAAGCATAAGGAAAGTGCATTTCTTCTCTCTCTCCCTCTCTCTTTTTTCTTTTTTTTTTTTTTTTGGCCTATGGTCTTTATTTTTCCATTGCCTTGTTCCCTGGCACACTCAGGCATTCTAATGGATCTCACAGTTCTCACTGTTGTTATCACCTAAAGAACTGGAAGCTGGGCTGGTGCAAGATTGATGCTGTCCTGATAATGAGTGAATGACAACAGAGCAATCTGCCTAAGACTCTAACAGTGAACATAGAAAAGGTATTTCCTGGGGCTGATCAAAAGGGAGTGATGCAGAAAAAGAGCTAACATGGTTAAAGCATCAGATTCAGAAAAGCGTACCTGTGGACAAAATAAGAAAGAAGATGGTGGTAGTAAAGAAGATCTGCGAGGGTGAAGGCATGGATGAGAGCTGGAGATGTGTAACTGAACAAAAGAGTCATAGCTGACAAATGATCTGGTGGCAAAGGTATATGGAAAGAAATTTTACTATTAATGTTGCTTGTTGTGAAAATCAATAAACTGGGGTATGTCCATATATTGGAAAGTGTAGCTGTGTCAGTTGTACTGAATAATATTTGCTTGCATTCTTAGAGGTATGTCTAGGGTGACAATTACAGCTGAAACTTGTTTGATGCATCCAGAAAGTTCTATATTTTGTTACTCACCTGAGGGTATTAACTGGGGATGTCTCTTTTCATGTTCAACATTATCATGGGCTGTTTTTATTTGTTTGCTTTTGTTTTTGTTTTGTTTTCTTGTTACTCTATTCAGATGTTTGAGAAACGGACATATCTGCAGAAAATCAGGTTGTGTAGACCATGTCAGAAAGGTTTTTCCTCAGCAGCATTAGGCTTCTTATCCTTGAGGCAAGGACAAGCTGTGATGCAGCAGGGAATCTTTGTATGAAGAATATACTTTCAGCTGTCTGTGATCTTTGCCAAGCTGGAAGGCTTCAGAAAAATTTCTGTTTGTTCAGTAGAGACTACAGAGACTTTAATGAACAAGCCCCATTCCTCCCCCATGCCATCTGCAGCAGCAAGCTAGAAATCCACTGAGCTGCCAGAAAAATTTCTGACTGTGTAAATGCAGGTATTGCAGCTGCCTACCATGGTTCAGTTTGATGCTGGGCATAAGGAAAAAGGAAGATAGGAAAGTAGAGGGACTGCAGAACTTGACACATAGGAAGGAATTTGGAGCATGGAGGAGGAAAGAGAACAGAAACAAGAAAAATAATTTAAGAGTACATCTCCAAGTATGTAAATGAAGAAGTGAATTAAAATTGATGGGACAACCTTTAATTAATGTTGTAATTTCTTTATTCTGGTGTCCCTTTCTATAGAACCATGACTATCTTTTAGGCTCAGTTATCCTGCCCACACTTCAGCACTTAGTACTATTTGTAATGCCCTGGGTTATCTGCAGTGAACTGACTGTCACAACAGGATCTTCAGGAGATGGGTGCTCTGCTGGTGCTGGGCAGAACATGTTACTAAACACCTTTCTAAGGGCACATGAACTGATGCCTTAATTCACTCTTTGAGGATAAGATATAGGTTCTGAGAGTTCTTATATGTAGATTCTCATATGTCAACCCTAGAAATACAGCTGAATTTACTAGTCCCAAAATTGCATCAAACATATATCTTGCTCATATTCTAGCTATTTATTCATACAATGTTTTCCTTCCTTTCCAATTCTTTCCAAAGTTATGCATCACCTTGGATGCACGCAATCCTGCTGCAGCTGAATTGTTACAAATAAACATCACAGAAATGATTTTGAACTAAGTAAGCAGTTGTTCTGCTAGGAGTGTTATACACTATTGCCAGCAACAAAAAACACAGGACTTTATCTGGAAACTTAAAGGGCCAGCTAAAGGGCTTGTGCTGGACCAAATAAAGGGTTCAAGGAAGATTTAAGTAAAATATTTCTCTGTTCTGTAAGTGCAAATCTTTGGGCTAAAGTTGCAGATGAGAGCAGGTAGTGCTTGATGCTCTTAAATGTCATTTAGATTGCAGCACTGACAATTAAAGGCCAATTTCATTTGCATTTTTTGTTATTTCTAACTTACTGTACCTGAATAGCAACTTCCCAAAGGCTTGTAGAGGGCAGTTATCTCTGCCGTGTGTTATTCTGGCTACTGAAGAGGGAACAGTATCACATAAACTACCAATTGGTTTGTTGGGGTTGGATAACTAGAATGTGAGTTACTTTGAACTGTACGGCAGGAGAGATGCTGTGGCCATGCTATCACGGCCTAATGTGTCAAAAGCAGAACTTTGGAAATACTGAAATTTGGTTGTTTAGTGACTTTGAGAGAGAAAAAAACAAACAAACAAAAAACAACAGGACAAAGAAGTATTTAAAACCACCTCAGAGCAATGCTTAAGTAACAGAAGTTGAAAAGTGACACTGCAAAATTCTCTCATCTCCCTAAATCCTGCAGTGAATGAAGCTCTTATAGCCTCAAAGTGTGGAAAACTCATGATTCACGCTTGTTGTTTTTTTTCCACAAGTGTCGTGTAACACTTTGAAGAACATGGTGCAGCTGCTAGGCAAGTAGGTTAAAACTACAGCAGCACCCTTATAAATCAAAACACCCGTACAGCCTTTGTCTGATGCTGTTGGGAAGGATATGATGAATAGCAGTGAATGGATTACCTAATCATGCTCAAATAATTTTATTAAGTTCTTTCCCTATCTATCATATTTTGTATCGATTTACAACGATTTAAAATATACAAAACTGATGTTTCGTGATGTACCCAGGAGCGCTGCAACCTATGTCAACAGAAGAGCAAGACACAGCAGGGATACCTTCTGCATGTTGGAGAAGGATTCCAGGGAAAGGCATAGTGGAAAAAAGAAATCATTCACACACATTTGGAGATTGCATTGAGTGCTAACCTAATATAGGAAAAAGAATCCTCCGTTCCCAGACTGTCTGGTAAAATGAGATGCCCCAGCAGAGGTCTTTTAAGTACAGGGCTGTGTAATTGCACAAGTAACACTGTGCAAAGTCAGGCCTGGTGATGATAGAGCCTTCCAGCTGAAGGGACTTCCCCGAAGGAGCCCATGTCATCACTCTTTTCTCACAACGCTACAGAGGCTTTCAAGGACTTCTAGAAACTGGATATAGCCAACAGCAGCTGTAGTAACAGGTGTGCTGTGCAGTGATCCCTCAGGGTTAGATCCACAAGAGAATGAAACCTCCACTAACTCTGACTCTTAGGGGCCAGCCTGGAAATCTGTGATCCTCACAACCTTTTATTTTCAGCTGTCACCTGTCTTTGGAGGTGTTTCAAGCCAAGAGCCTCAGACATGGGGAGGCAGAGGAGGCCAGCAGAGGAGCTGCAGCATGATTTCCTTCTCTGTGGTGAATTGGATGAGGGCTCCTCTTTTGGCCCTTGCTCAAGCATACATTTTATAGTGTTGCGCAAACTGGAACAGCCTCAAGACAGAAGGAACCCATGCAGCTTCTCCCTCCCTTAGGTGGCCTGAAGAAAGGTGGTCAGATTTCTTCATGGTGGTGGTGATTGCAGAAGCTTGTCTTTGTTCAGGGAGAGCAGGAGGTCAATCCCACACTGGCACATCCCTCATGACTGCTGTGATCACAGCGTGCTGGGGATGCAGACCCACTGACAGGGGCACGAGACACACCTCCAGTCCAGTGATCACATAGGAGAAGTGTGATGCGTTAACTGTGAAATATGTCTTTTGGTGATTCATACTTTAATTTAAAGGTTATCCTAATTCTTTAGAAGACAAAATGTACGTTCAAGCGTTATTCTCCTGCTATGAATCACCAAACCAGTCCTCCCTCTAGATTAGCGATAGAGACTAAACTATAACTGGTCAGGAAAAAGAATGCAGGAAAAATGAGAGAATTTAATTGTAAACATCTCAGCTCTTTTTAAGTTGGGGAAAGGTTGGAGAGTGGGGAGATGAAAATGTTGAAAGTGTGACTGTTGAAGGAAGAGGTCAGCTATGCAATTTGGGAAACTGGTTGATTTCTAGAACCTGGAAGTCCGTGGCATTCAGCTGGGGAACCAAGGGAAGCTGTCAGGAAGGCAAAGACTTTGATGAGTGGAGCAGATCTCGCTGGCTGTCTTGTTTTATACAAAAGTTTTGACAGAATTGCATATTCCTGCAGAAAACAGAACGTGTTGCTTTTTCAAGTGGAAATGTTTCAACTAGTCTTTAATTTCTTAATTTTTGAATCCTGGAAGCTTAGAGCCTTAAACACAGGATTCCCCTTGAATGTTCAGATTAGGTTTGAGGTTTGGAGAACATGGACAGAGCAAGATCTCTTGCTGTGAACTTTAAAGATAAGAGAAATAGTGGGAAGAACTGCCTATACACCAAACTGTGCATGAAATAAGTGGAATTGTTTTTAACAATAATATCTACTGAACCCTAACAAACTGACTGAAACACATCCCTGCACAGTTCAGCCCCTGGAGAAGGATTTGACTCACACTGCTGCAGTGCATTACACAACTGCATACTCATCAGCTGTTTGAACAACAGTGAGCCCTGGAGTCTATTCCTGGTTCAAGGCTGAAGGCTAGGGGTGAGGAAGGGAATAGTTCAAAAAGATAAGGACATTTACAATGCTTTAGTCACCCCATAAAACACTGTAGGGCACTAGATATGATTACAAGGTAAATATTATATGGAGATGGTTTGCAGTAACAAGGAAGACATGAACAGCACCTTCTATAAGTTACTTTAAAAATCTGATCAGTCTTGATTGGTAAACATTTGTGGCTTTAATCAGTGATAAGAAGAAGGAATTCTATAAGTTTTCAAGAGAAATGACAGGAATAGAGTTGTCGTCTTTGCAATATTTTCTAAAAACGGAAGGATTGGAGTACCACAAGGGAAGAAACAGTGTAGTTTATGAGCAGTAACCAGAGAGATTTATGAGCTGATTCTTTGGCCAAAAAATGGCCACAAGTGTCAATTTTTAAATTTTCTTTTTGAAATATCCAAAATTTCCAAGTTTTTATCAGACCACTGGAACAATTTGATACTGTTCAGGATTTAGAAACTGTGCTTTAGAATTTACAACAGCAACACGTTTTTTTTTTCAGGGAAAATATGAAAAGCTATTGAAAACTAAATTATTGCCACTGTAATATAATTTAAAAGGTAAGATGAAATGCACTAAAGTATTAAATGCACCAGAAATAATTAGTTTGTTCTTCACTGAATTTATTGTTCCTTGTACCTGGAGTAACAGATACAAAACACTGGTTATTACAAGCAGCTGCTACCTCTAACCGTCCTATTACTTACACTTACTGCTCTCAAAAGTATTAACAAATTTACATATTTTATACATAAAAAAACCTCTACTTTTCTTTCTAAGAGTAGGTCTACTCTACTTTTCATCAGTCTTACACTTCAGCCTTATAAGCGTATTTCTCAAATCTAATCGTTATTTTTATTACTTTCTGCTAAGCTCCTTCTGTCCAGAAAAGTATCTTGAATATGCTATTCAAATTCAAAAACAGTTTACTAGATGAGTTTTAGAAATAACTGCTATTTTCAGAGGTCCATGTAAAGTCAAGCTCACTTAAAGTTGAGAGAAGGCAGATAGCTCTTACTATGAAAAATCTTCTAGGTGGGAAAATGCTATCTTCAGTTTTAGGACTTCAGATCTGAAAACATCTCATTATATTTCAAGTGAAATGCAAATAATTAGAGAGGAAAATAAATTAAATATTTCTAACAAAGAAAATGAATAAGAAATAAAAGTAGCATCTTACTGTATACGTTAATTTTTTATATGACTAGGAAAAGCTTTTATGTCTAAGTATTTATTCTTGAATTGTTTATATTCATAAGTCACTCAGATGTATTTTTGTAGCCTTACTGATATATGCTTCTTAGGCTTCAGTTCAGGGTGTAAACCATAAAATTTACTCAAAATGCTAATTTGCATTGGTCTCCAAAGCCTGTTTAGATTTTATTGCACAGTATTGTGACAGTGAAGATATTCTGATCCTCATACAAACTCACATGGGTATATTAAGGGCAAGAGATATGGATGAAGAATTGATTGAATCTCAGAGAATTTATATTACCTTGTGTCTTGCAATGCACCTTATTGCCAGATCTTTCCCCATCTGTCCTGTTCTGGAAAAAGTGATGTACATGGAACTGACAAGTAAACACTGCATTATTGTTAAACTACTGCCAGAAAGGTAAGAACAATATGTGATTGCTACTTCTCTGCATGATTTCATGCTCAGCTTAACTTCTTCTTTTAAGTTTAAATCTCTTTTGGACAAACCAGAACAACAGAGGTGGTGCATTGCATGTGATCTTTAGCTCATATGGATATTTTGATATTGTGAATAAAGACAAAAGGGTGAATTTCTGCCTACTATATCTATATCTCATAAAAATCAGTTTGAAATGTGTTCATAGATTCATATCATAGGATCATAGAATCATAGAATGAGTTGGGTTGGAAGGGACCCTAAGGATCAAGTCCCAACCCCAGTGACACGGAGGGTTGCCAACCATTAGATTGAGTACTAGAACAAATTATCCAAGACCCTACCTGGCCTTAAATACCTCCAGGGATGGGGCATTCACAACATCTCTACGCAGCCTGTTCCAGCACCTCACCACTCAATAAAAAACTTCTTCCTGACATGCAGTCTGAATCTCTCCTCCTCTAGTTTAAAACCATTTCCCCTTGTCCTGTTACATAATTAGTGTAATACAAGTAAATAAATTTTTCAAAGAAAACTCTGTCAAACATTTCTTTTAGATTTTTCTCAAACAACAGAGCATGGCCACTCTGTTTTCAGTTATATTGTGCTATGGATCTGTACAATAGTTGTGAAATACATGCAAGTTTTCATGCTGTCAGAAAGGACTGGAATTTTTATACATAGAATTGCCTAACAACCTAATCATTCTCTTAGAAATCATCAGTCTCAGAGTTTTGCTTTACATTTTTTCATTAGTATCTACTAAAACAGCAGGACAGATTTCTTGGCAAGATTGTAGCTGCTCCATCATTGGAGAACTCTTAGAACTCGCTAGAATAACATCTATTTAGAGTACCATAAAACAAATTAATGCTCCTTTTGGACAGCGTGATGAATTAGATTGCCCCTAGCATCCCTTCCAATCCCATAATTAGATCATGTTTCCCGAAAAAGAGCATATAATATGATTTTTGGCACGTGGAGATTTGAATCAGACTGTAGATTGACCCTATTGACCAGATGGTCACTTATCAGCAGAGTGGCAGAGAGTGTTAAAAAAAAACCAAAGTAAGAGAATTTATAGGTAGATGTTGAATAAACCTTTATGGGGAATATGATAAATAGATGGAGAACAAAAGATACTCTATTATCTCAGATTCCAAGAAAGAACTCTTTATCCCAGCATCTAGCCTGAGATGTCTCAAAGAGATGAAAAACTGATGAAAGAATCTATTTTAACCACTCATTTGGAGTGGGATGAAAGACATTTTAAGTACTCAGGTACATAATTTTTGCCATTCTTGCCAGTACTTTGAAAGGCAAAAAGCCAAACAGTATTTACTATAGTAGTAAGCTCTTAGGAGTGAATAATAATAATAATCAGAAACAGCTGGAGAATTTGTCACAGCATTTGTTTTTCACTCCTTCTCCAATAACCTGCAAACACTGAGAATTCTAGATGATTTTACAAGTTCTAGATTCTTTATATGTATTAAAAATTACTCTCGGTACTACAGCAGCACCTGGAGACTCTAATGGAATTTTGGCCTTGTATGTAAGTGTATACCTACAACTCTCAGAAGCAACGCCTTTCCCAAATAGTTTGTAACCTAATTAGGAAAGCCAGGAAATCCTACAGGAAATTTCTCTTTTTCAATTTTTGATTTTTTTTTTTAAAGTCACAAAGGGGTTTGATGACTGTTTCATGTCAGAGTCCATATCTGCCAAAGACCCTTGTCTAGAGGTATAATCTCTAGTCTTTAGAATTCACGATCATTTAATTAAAATAAGACACTAATTCTACAGTCAGATCTACAAGTTGTGAAAGATCACCTGAGGGAATCCAATGGCAGGTTCATAAACTCTGTAAACTGTTTAGGAATCACTAAGACTGAATTTAGTTTTTTATGTTTGTTTATATACCTTGTTGTATGCATCTGAGATTGAGTTAATTTTTATGCAGTGTAAAGTTACTTAGTACCACTGTCAGAACAGTATCAACAGTGCAGTGTGTTGATGTAAAGAAAGTGAGTAATTAAAGTAGAAGTCTATTAGGCAGAGAGAAAAATAATCTGGTGTTTGTATAGTAGATATGAGGGAGATTTCTGTATCATATATCTTAAGTACCATCTCTAGACAACCAGTGCAGAATATTTAAAAAACTACAAGCCCCGTTTGGGAGGTTTGTCAGGGAGAAAAAAAGGATCTGCTATCATATTTTTGTAAGCAATTTTTGATGAGAAAAAATTTACAAGCTTAAACTATGGGCAGCCAGTCATTGCATGTGAATTCATAATTTGTCATTTTACAAGGTCATAAATTAACATGACATCAACAAATCCCAGAAGATTTAGCTTGGCTGACACAACTGACAACAATATTAAAAAGAAAAGACCAAATTGAGAAAAGGGAAGTGCGACAAGACCTAAGGTGTTTCCTGTAATCACAAAACATGAAGTAAATATTATTAGCTAAGGATTTTTGCATTTACTCAAACCAACATAATCTTCTTTGTGAAGACAGGAAGAGATATCTAGAATAGGAAACAGATGAAGTATATCTCTTCTACTCAGTAACAGACAAAACCCCAAACAGTAAAATCTACATTATAGACTAAGTTTATGGGGAAAATGAAAAATAAAAGTTTTTACTGCACTTAACATTTCCTTTTAACAGCAACTTATCTGTGGATAAATTAGCTTCATCTCTGGTAGATTATATATGATTTTACTTTATAGGCAATGCTCTTGGCAGTTGCCAGGCAAAGAAAGTTTAGAAACCAAAGCCATGCACTTCTTTGCTGTTCAAGTATAGGGTTCCCAAAGAGAACCTGACCTGGACAGGAGCATGAGACTATTTATATCTTGATGTCTACTGGGCTCTCAGTTGAGAATTCCTGCCTGGTTGCCAAACCATGAGTTACATTTTCCAGACAGTCCTCACTGTGACTAAGACCTCTCCTATTCAAAGGAAGTTATGGTGGGAATCAAATTATGCAAACGAGGAAGAAAGACTACACAGCTGAGAGGAATTTGGAAACATAAGCTGTGGAAGAGCCAGAGTCCATTCAGCAGGAGGGAACCATCAAAGGGGCATTAGGTTTAGCAGCTATTCCAGTTAACAAGGTCCACTTACAAAGAACAATATATGACCAGGATATGGTTATAGCACAGTGCCTTTACTCTTGTGGGTAGGATAAAATCTCCTGAATAAGCCTTCTTGCAACTCTTCTGTCAGTTCCAGTATTCCTATCTAATATAGCCTGCCACCAAAATCTCTTAGATAAAGTCTGCATTGGTATTTGACCAAGACAATGAGAAGAGAAGACTGAAGAGTACTCATTCCTGCTTCTGAACCTCCAACTTGAGGCCCTCAAGAGCCCTGATTCTATTGCCAAACATTAAACAAAAAAAGTCACATTATTTCACATTGGATTTTTTAGATGGCATGACCTGTACTGTGGCTCAAGGAGTTAGAATCTGATGGAATAAAAACAAAACAAAGAAAATTTAACTGAGACAAAGGTATTGATTCCCAGCTGAAAATCTCCCATTGTGACAGTAGTAGACAAAGGAACTATGTTCTCCTAAGCAAGAAAGGGTGGTTCCTGCTGTGTTTTGGAAGGAGCTAGTTCTCATTAAATTATTTTAGGAACTCTCCAACCAAACTTCCCAGCATAGGTTTCATAGAAAGTCATAGTTCCTGAACCTACAGAGCTTAGACATGATCTTCAGAGGCCTGCCAAGACTGAGACTGTTTTAGACCTGCTCAAATTTTCATTTCTTTCTTTATTTCTCAAAGTTGGGTTATACCCAGCAACATTTCTTAACCTCCAAAATAGTTCCAAATGCTAGAAAATATGGTCTAGGTATTGTTGCTCTGTTTTCATATCTAAATACCTTCTGTTGAACCTTCAGTCTCACTTCTGTCCCTGATTGTTATTTATTACTTGCCCTCTAAATTCAGCTGAGTTCCAGATTCCTGCCTGCCCAGGAGGATGGTGAGCCTTTTGCCTTAGCTGCATTTAAGCTCACAATGGCCTGATTTTTCTCAAAAGATGCTGGGTTAGGCCACAGTTGAGTAGGCATTGCTAGGATTACAATTATAGATGCAAGTGCCTAAATCCTTCTTAAAGTCCCTACTGAGCCACTGTAAGGTTGAAATAAATTGTCTAAAGCCAGGAGGTTAAGACACAGATATGAAATATGTGAGGTAAGGAATTCAATATGTGCCTTATTGGATATTTCACTTTCATAAGGAAGTAGGCATTCATTCATGGTGGAAGTGCTTGGACTGAGAATGTATGAAGACTTTAATTAAAGTCAATTAAAATGGTAATTTTCAGCTCTGATATTTAGAATATCATTTTTATTTCTCTTTTCACTCCATGTCTAAAAACCTTTTAAACTACTTCAGTGGACTGCAACCTAAATAATCCTGCTCCTATTTTTAGGGACATAAGCCCTGGCTTCTGCATGGCCATAGCAGTTAGAATAAGAAGATTTTGCAAGTGTGGAGGATTAGCCTTTGTGGCAATTGTATGACAAAGCAATATACTCATCACTGATAACACAGGAGGAGGAAAGAATTTATAATTTATTACATATTCATGTTCGCCTTAAAAAAATAAAGAACAATCTGCCAAAATCCATCCAGAATGACTCTTTTTGGAGATTAGCTGAGAACTTTCAGTCCCTTGAATGCTTCACCTCACCGCAGAGCACAAGAGGTGAGCCCTGGATGCCACCACTGTCCTGGAAATGAGAGCACTAAGCATCACAGTTTGGGCCCTGTCTAATCCTCCGGTGTGGAGTTAACCTGCTGAGACCTAAAAGCTCCTCTCTTCCCAGATACTGATCTTTGTAATCATGAGAAAAGAAGCCAATTAAGTACACAGATGAAGGGACATACTATTCAGCTCTTAGGTACCTGTGCTAACTTTATTCTTCCACTGAAATCCACATTCCAGCTGAGCAGGTGAACTAGTGCTCTGATTTATTTTTTATTTTTTATTTTTTTTACGTAAGTATTGCTATGATGAATCTGAAACCTGGCAAAGGAGAGAAATTGTTGAAATAGCAAACCCAGAGGTAAAATTTGTCATTATAACAAACATATGATCAAACAACCAGCAACAATAAAAGACCCTTAACCAACCAAACTAAAAACTCTGTTAGAGCCTAGCTGTGTAAAACAAAGAATTTCAGAGCTAGCATAGATGCAAAAAGGTCAGAATCACATTGCTCTTTATTTTCACTGTCTTGGGATAAATATTCCCTTTCAACTGAAAAAAAATCTGTTACAGAGAGGTGAGAAAAGAAGTATGAGATATTACTGGTTGTCTTCATTTAAACATTCATGTGGTATGCTCCCATTATCTTAAAGTTCACTTCGTGTAGATCTTTTCAGAGATCTGATTTATTGACACGAACATTCATGGACAGGACATTTCAGACTAACATACATAAGTGTTTACATCTTCTAGGGGATATATCTTTACCTCTTATGGTATGAAATTTTCATCAGTTCAAACTCTAGGTACCCTGAGAGAATATTGTATTGCCCATATACTGCAGGCTGCTGCAATTAATTTATGTCATTTACCCCTCTTGTGGTGCCTTAGATTTTCTCTCAGGAATCTGTTGTGTATTGAGACAGTGAGGACAGTATCAAGACCCTGAAGGCTTCTTTGAATTAAGATAAATGCTAGTAAGTGGATGCAACAGCTGAACAGAGTTCTGGAAAGAAAGTCTAGGCAGGACTGAATCCACAGCCAAGATGCTGTTTCCAAGAGAATAGATTTAACCAGCCTTTCTTTTAAAGGCCTAAACAAAGTTTACTGTCCAAACTCTACCTGGTAGTCGGCTTCTTGTACCGCCCTGGTTAAAAGCCTGGTCACTCAGAGTCTTCTTCAGCTTCAGCTTCCTACTTTCTAGACAGTGCCCTGAGCCAAAGCCAAACTTTGAGCTACAGAAAAACTAAGCCATTCTGTACAAACCAATACAAGATATTACAAACCAGAGAGAAAGAGTAGGTGAGGAAATGGTTTTGGGTGCTCATGTTAAGGTGCACAACTTCAAAAGCACATTTATAGTGTCAGCTCCTGTTGCAAAGACAGTTTTAATTCTATTAAGTAATTACAGTGTGGTAAATTGAGAATTACTGGCCAAGAGTCCCCCCGAGAAACACCAGTCATTGAAAACTGGTGCTGGATATTCTCTTCTGTAAGCAACATTGCCCATTGTGAATTTGGAAGTACGTGAATACTGCTGCTGGAGTGAGATCTTCAGTAGCTGTAGGGTGCATGCTAGTAGTCAACAGCATATACACAATTCATATATTCAGATGGTGTAGATAACTAAAAGAAAGCTTAGCTTAGATACCTTTGAGTTTAGGTGATAGAAGGAGGGGAACAAGGAATGTTGCCATCTAGTTTGAGATTAGAATTTTCAGTTCCTCTGGTTAATGAAGTTAATGAGGAGGAACATACTTTGTCTTTTCAAAGACATAGAAGTCTTTGAAACATACTGCCTTGAAAATGCTTTGTACTTCTGCTCACTGAACCCTAAATGAACAAGAAGGTTTTTCCTTTACTTCAACTATGAGTAGTAAAGCCCTCATGGTTGCTTTGCAGAGCCCCAAGGCTTCACCTGGTATTGTGGCAATCCAGAATGACTTATTTGCAAATCTCTGTATCAGCATGACATTGCAACAGAGGACTGGTGATTCGAGTGTAGAGTAATTTCAGTTTTGTTTAGTTCTGATAAAACAAACAAACAAACAACAAAGGACAATTTCAGCATGAAAATTTCACATAATGTCACAGACCCCATTCTGGCATAATTCCATGCCTGCCAGAATATCCTTCCATTAAACCGATTGCAAGCTTATATGCACTAGAAATTGAAAGGCAATGTGGGTTTATCACTTAATCTTCAATATGAGTTTTTATTTTTTTATTTTTATTTTTTTAATTCTATGGGACACTTAAGTTGAATCTATTCAGAGATATAATGTCTTTCCTGATCTTCTATCTAATATTTCTCAGCAGAACAAGTATGCATCGTAGATCATTTTGACCTGAGGTCTCCTCATCAGCAACGTACACATCAACCACATTCCGAAATATATTCAGATTTCCTTTAAAACTGTCATGAATTTGCTAATCTTCAGCCCACCCTCTGTGTAATTCAGATAAATTATAAGCCTAGAGATTCTGCAAATGCTGAGCAGTATCTCTTTTTTATTATTTTTTCCTTGCAGCAGAGATTTGTTTCATGGACAATCATTTTAATTTGTTTATCAGGATGTGAATGAAGCATTTTGAATAAGATAAACACTGAGCTGAACTTTCACCCAAAACAGGAACCAAATTAATCTCAGTGTTAAGAAAATAGTCTTTAGAAATACCAAATCTCTATTTTGCAGAAATGCGGCAATTTCACAAGAAAACTTGGATATTTACAAAATCATTTATATGACACACTCAGCTGATCTTTAGACTAGAATAAGCTTCTAATTTTTGAAGTTTCCCCATCACTGATTGTGTCAGTTCTTGCTTTTTAGCAGCATGCTTAATAGTATTTTTTATAAATCTGATTTGCTGTTTTTTGGTACTTTTTCACACTGTAATTTATCATACTGTATCTCTTAGCTAGTCTCTGTTCTAGTGAGGTAAAACCCATGGGAGTTGCATTTAAGTCAAATTATGCATACATAATATGAAGCTGACATTTTGTATGAAATACATATGAAAACATCTGATTTTGCTTCTAATGATGTCAGTAAATGCAGTCCTGAAGTGAGTACTCTTTAGTGTTAGAGGCTGCTCATATGTAACCTTATATGCTCAGGGTAGGAAGAACTGCTAAGAGCATGGATGTGAAAAGATAGCATAAACCTTATAAAGTCATAATTTCTGAACTAGAGGAAGAGGAAATGATTCCAGTTTCTCAGATTAATTATGCAGGGATAAATTATAAATGCTAAGGTTAAAACTATATGTGTTCCTCAGGTTATCTTTGTAAACCTCGGTAAACATAATTTCCATAAAAGCAAAAATAGTTAGATGAATTTCCTGATTTCAATGAAATCTGGGTCATAGAGAGGAGAGTTCTGTATAAAAAGCATTTCATACCTTCAAAATATTCCCTTTCTAGACCCATGATTGATTTTTGATTACAAAATAGCTTTTGAATTTTAAAAATATGTAGAATCACAGAAAGAAAAAAAAAAGAAGTTGGAAGGAATTCCATTCAGTATTCTCCTCAAAATAAAGTCAACATTATATACAAACGAGATTATATTGTAAAAACCACAGAAAAAATCAGTTGTTAGATGAAATATTGTGGTTAATCACAAACCAAGGAAAAAAAATAAATGATGCTATAAGATGATTTTATTTTTTTGCCTTCTTTCTCATAGGTTGTAGTACAATATTGAAAATATGAGTTTCCTATGAAGCAGAAACTATTTCATAGCTCATTTATAATTTCAGTTGATGATCTCATAATTTATCAAAGTCAAAACAATAATAGAAAATCAGATTCATTAACCAAAACCTTTGTGTCTAAATTAGTGCTGGTCAAAGTGTTACACAGTTGTATATATTATGTTTGATTTATTCAGTGAGTACTGACTTTCCCAATAAATAGGCTTATATTTTAGAAGAAAAGCAATGTGACCTGCATGTCGAAGTCAAGCACAAATAACATGACATTTTAGTATCAAATGGAAACATTTATTAAAAACAGTGAGCTACCTGACCTCTTGCCTTTGAATTTGTCAGTGATTCAGTAGCAGTATTTCTCCAGCCCTCTGATCATCCTTATGGCTCCCCTCCAGACCAACTCCAACAGGTCCATATCTTTCTTATGCTGGGGACCCTAGTGCTGAAGAGGCATGTTGAAAAGTGTTTTCAGCCTGTTCATTAGCACCAGTAATGCACGTTGTGCAGCAATGGGCCCAAAGTTCATGGAGAGGGGTCAGGCCACCCTCCCTTCTTTCAAACATTTCCTAAAGATTTTAGTAGGCTTAGTTTCCATTACATACAAATTATTTAAAAGCAAATCACTTCTGAGCACTGTTAGAAGAGGTCTACATGTGAAAAGACAAGGTCTCCTTCCCAACTCCTTGTCTACAATTTCTGTGGACCCAAAACAGATCTTCAAACAAACAAAGAAACAAACAAATAAATATTGGGAACATTTTTCCTTGAATACTCTTCCAGAATATTAGACAAGCATGCTCAGTTATTTATTTATTTATCCATTCATTCATTTTACATAATTTACTTATTTTTGCTCCCTTTTTCTTCTCCTTCTCCTTTACCCTTTTCTTTTTCTTTCTTCTTTTTTTTTTTTTTTTAATTTGTCACAGGTTGATTTTTTTTTAAATGAAGTTATGAAAGTAACTCTTGAGAAAAAAGAACAAACAAAAAACTTAGGAAACCACTGAATCAAATCAAATCTATTTCTTCTTTTAAGCTTTTAGGATGAAAATAGCATTAGAAATAAGATCTTTCTAATACTCTCTCTGAAACTCTTGTTCTCCTTGTTTCCTCATTTTTCTTGGATGCTCAATGAATGTAGCTGCCATGCACCTATGCATGTGTGTGAACCAGGGTCAGAAATGCCACTGAAGGAAAAAGGTCCTTGCAAAGACTCTGAAAACTGCATTATCAACAGTGTCAGGGAAGAGTGATGGAAACTTTCATGGTAGTTTGGTGGATGCATCCTTGTGTCTATATTGCCTCTGGCACTCTGATGCTCAACCCCCCCATAGAAATCTAAATGATGTATTCTTTCTCCTGTCCTCTGCTAAGAATTTATGTAGCTTTTCCTGTTGAAATTGGCATTTCCTGGACTAGAGGAAAATCTGTTTACTGAAAGAAAATATATACTGCTTATTCACAAATTGATTCTGATTGTGATATTTTCCCAAATTTGGGAATGCATAAGCATTTTCATGGTGAAGAGCTACACAAAATCATATAATCTGAAGGGAGTGCAGGAGTACAAATCACAGAATGGAAGGGAGTACAGGAAAAGCAGTTGGAAGATGTGCAGAGGAGCTCAGTGAGTAAAGCTGGCCCATTAAACATTGTGTGAGTGCTGCAATCATGATCAGGGAACCAGGAGCAACAGAGATGGATACCTGCATTGGCATTAATTTGCTATTGTGAAGGAGTTGTTTAAATACTTCCAGAAGGTGCACATTAAAGCCTTGAGGCATTTAGGAGTTCTATAGCCTGCATGTTAACACAGCCATAGCTCTTCTCTCCACACTGTGAGTCACAGTGACCATAAACTACATATAAGCACTTGATGTGGCAAGAAGCAAAGCACATGTCCGCGGCAGAACAGAGTCACATTTCCCTTGCCGAGGAGCAACCAATATACTTACGAGTTGCCTTAAGTGGCAAATTTGGCTTCTGCTCTGCCTGCACTCAGGCCACTCAACTCCAAGTTCTGCAAGACAAGGAACATTTTTTCCAGTCTTTTCACAGGTTAAATCTACTCTCCCTGTAAAATTTGCCACCCTGCCTTCTTACTGATTCTTGTGCAGCCAGAGAAGCTTGATGTCCCCTTGTAACACACCCTTCAGAGCACAGTGTATACCATGAAAAGCCTGGTCACTCCCATGGAGCAAGCTTTCAGCCAGCCCTAAAAGAAAGCTCACATAATAGGTAGCAGTGTTTGTAGAGTCCTGTGCCTGTATTAAAAAGCCACACAAAGTGACTGGTCTCCACAGCTCCAGCTGTTCCAGCAGTAACCTTGGGCATGTTGGTTCTGGAAAACTGCTGTTTCACAACCAGCCAGCACTAGCACAGTAAGATTGAGGCTACAAAAAGATCCTGAGGCTGTATCCCCACCTCCTCATATCAGTGCCCGCCTTGTATTAATCACTGCAATGAATCCCTCTATCATACAGCTACCTTCAGCTACGTGTATACACCCCAAACTGTTGTTTTCAGCTGGGATCTCTGGATTGAAAGCAGATGAGAGGTAGAGGATCTAAGTAACCCCAACCAATGTACCATGAAAAGCTCTGCCACTACAATGGAGTATGGTTAGAAGTTTTGCAGTTCCCAAACTACAGATTTTGGTTCAGGGGAGCATTGCCATGCATAGACTTCAAAAGTGGAAGTTAACACTAGCTCTGCTTTTTCATTGCATGATTGACAGAGGTTAATCGGAGTCAAAAACTACAGTTTGGGAGACTGCAGTTCTGCATGAATGGTTAACTAGTAGTGTTTATTGTGTGAGTACACGCTTGTGAGTCTTAGGTTGAAAATTATTGAAAAGCTACCTTCAAAGAAACAGTGACATACTGATACAACTTTTATTATTCTACCCCAAGAAAAACTTGGATAGAAATATCTACCAATTTAATAGCAGGGAAACGGTTTTCTTTCTGCTCAATGAAAATTTTATCCTATCAGTTTCTAGGATAGGATGCCTAGTTTCAGTGTATATTACATTTCAGCAATTTTCTTTTGGTACATAAACTTATTAGCCTGTGGATCTTTCTAAAATATGGCAGTAACAGAAAAAGAGCAATATGATTATATTTAACCATATTAAAAACCAAGGAGAAGAGCGTGAATTTGTTTTAATTGAACCAGATCATTCTACCAGCTCATGCCCTAAACAAGACCATTTTAGTAAATTCTATCAAATGAAGCCCAAGTGGAATGAAGTGCCAAGCATTTTACTGCCAACTCTGTAAATGCTGTTGACATTATCCTCTTATTTTTCCAGTGTAATAGAGGATCAATTGTAAGATGCTACAGAGGCTCAGCTACATAGTAATTCATTATGGTTTCTGTATTAACTGCAAAGGGAAAAAAAAAACCACCAAAAACAAAAAACACTTGGTAAAATCTTTCCTCATTTCAAATGTCAAGTTAAACCTGCATGAGGCTGACAAATGGACTGAAGATTCAGTGC
Organism: Cyrtonyx montezumae; assembly: GCF_038088225.1. Lineage (NCBI taxonomy): Eukaryota > Metazoa > Chordata > Aves > Galliformes > Odontophoridae > Cyrtonyx > Cyrtonyx montezumae. Next base: position 118,556,459 of record NW_027072034.1, on the reverse strand, counting down.
TTTTGGCATAATGGCTACACAGTCACCATTGTTGGTTATAATAAGTATAATGTTGTTATAGCTGGGAGAACGTAAGAGAAGGGTGAGGAATATAGTAGTGTGAAATGCTGTATTAAACTTTACATTAGTGTTCAAAGGGACAATTTTTGCTTAGGAAACAGGGTTTGTAAAGTATGCAGATAATATGAAAACATCATGAATGTAAATCCCAGGAAAAATCAACCTCTTCCAAAATTTGAATAATGCTTTGATCGTAGATTTGACTATTGAATATTATAGTCTACTTGAAATGAATATACACTGATTTGGAGGTAGGAATCTATAATAAACAGTGTATGTATAGTTCCGACAAGCAGTATTTATCAGATGAAAAAAAATATATCTCTTTGCTAAATAAAATTTCATTTTTTTTAAGTTGAAGAAAGCAGCTTGATATAGAGAATTCTCAGGTTCCTTGAAAAGAACAATGAAGAAGAAACTATACCTTTCTATTAAGATGCCCTGTGTACATAAATGAGATGGGGCTGTGACGTACAAGCAGCGCAGCAATGGGGAACTGGGCTTACTCAGCAAGGTTGAGGCTGTTCAACTGCATTTTTTAAAGATAGGGATTGCAAATGTATTGTCTTTTTCCTTTTGTATAGGAAGACAGGTTCAGATGAAGCCACAGGTGAATATGGCTCCATGATTTTTTATTGCCTGTACTGAAAAGACATCTGAGATTGAGTCTCCTTTATTAGGGCATCCACTGATCTACAGGTTTATTCCTGCAGTTTTCTAGATAAAGGAAAACAAAGCCCATATCTTTTCCTTTGAAAATGTATTTTGCATGTACCTTTCATTAAGCAGTATTTCAGTAAAAGAAATAGAGCTTGATGACTTGAGGCAGTATGTTATTTACACATACTTTTTAATTGCCTCCTGCCTGTAGTGCTTACTGTCAGCCAACATCTTCTGTATGCTTATACAGCATTGGCTGAAATAGGCATAAAATGGTTTGAACTTTCTTCAAAAAAGACCTCAGCTTTTTTAAGGCTTCCCACTGCAAATGGAGAATATGACATTATAACTAAAAGGTTTTGCTATGGAAGGCTGTCATGGAATCATAACAAGTTTATCGGTGTTTGGAAACTTGTGTTTTCCACTGATGCCAATGGCTGCTTGTCTGGATTTCTCAGCTGAGCAGTCTCCATGGTTATTTTTCCACCATAGCTAGTAAGGGATGATAGCATGGTCTAAGCTACATGACTCAGTGAAGCCTGATTGCCTTTTCAGGGCTGGCTAGTTTTGCTTTCTTAACATCTGGAGGGAGTGTTATATGATTCTGACTTCAGCATAAATCAGATTTATTGCAGTGTGCTTGTAGTGATTTGTATCTATGTACCAAAGTTTAGATTTTAGGATATTGCAGAAAATCCTGGACTGACTACATTATCAATTAAACAATTTCATACTGACAACAATTTTGTTATATGTTCATAAGGAGGAGTTGTACTTCTGGCATGTATACATATTTGCTATAATAATCACAGAAATTTCCAGAAGGACTATTAAACTTGCATGTTTTCACAATCTGTTTATGTAATGCTTATGATATGGACAGTACATATCTGCTTTTCAAGGAAATTGCAATAAAATGTGGAAATTGTAATCTCTTTAAGGCAAAAACTTTTTATTCCTACTGCATTGCTAGCGGTTAGCAATGACAAAATGCAGCAAGATATGTAAAGTGTGTGGTCATAAGGCACATCAGATGTGATCACTGCCACGAGTCTCCTTTCCCTAGAGGAATTTCTTCTTGGACTGTCCTGAAGAAAGAAAGCCTACTGAATAGTCTTGGTAATTTTCTCTTCAGGGTCAAAAAATGTGCAAATTAGAGGTTGCCAAAAATATTTCACAGGCATGCATTGATTCAGACCTTGTACTTGTCTCTAAAGAGCCAAAGAGTCTTGAATCTAGCAAGAAGAGCAGAGACATGTCAAGTGATGAAATCGAATGTGAATGTAAAAGCTTTTCTCTGCTATAAAGAACACAGCCTTTAGATTAATATTAGCAAACCCTGCTATGTCACATTGCTACAATCAGCATCTCTCTGGGAAATAAGAATACATTAGTTCAGGTCAATATCTGCACTCCCATCAGACAAAATTACCTAACTGTCTTTGTCTGGTAATGATAATGACATTGCTAGCCTCCAGGGAGCTGACGTCACACAACCAAGCAACTCAGGAAGAGCAGCATGTGTAAGTGAACCAGCAAGGACTCCACGGCTGTGGACTGATTCAGCTGACAGATGCTACACAAACACTGCTGTGCAAAAACCCTTAAGGAGCAATAGACAAGAAAATAAATAAAAGAGTGTTTTAGGTATGTTTTAGGTCCCATGCTTTGGTATGTGAGCAACAATAGTTGACAGATTAGAAAGGAAGCACTTAAAGAGCAGAACAGCATCTGAATCAATTCTGCTGTATTCCATTCATGCTCATATGGATGTGATTGGTGTGTCTACATGTGTGGTAGCTAATATTTCTTTCAAATGTAAAACATGGAAATTCTTTGTCTAACCTCTTTTGCTTAGTATCTCTTTACTTACTCATGTATCTGCTTACAAATATGCACAGATCTTCCAAATACAGCTAGGAAAAAAGACCTAAATATCAAAGCCTGTAAGGAAGGTGTGCCAATTCTAATATTCTCATCAAGTTAAAGGTGGCATGTGAAATCCTCTGCCATTAAATAAATACTGATTGTGCATTCTGCACACTATTTGTTTTATCAGAGAGGAACTGCCAGTTTATCATTGTGATTTTGGGGGTTAAAGCAGGAGAATTTTTTCATGTTTGTTCAAGGGTTTACAGGAAGCTAATTCTCTCTGTGTATTGCATTTATTTAATTAAAATAGAGGGCCAGTCAATAGTGCTGTAGCAAAGCCAAGGCATGTCTGACCTCATTACAGTAGGGTTTGTGTGCTGACACTGATGAAAGACCTGCTGCTGATGCTGCTGCAAGTCCATTTAGTTTTTATTTGACATCACATTACTTCGTCTGTGCTGTCAGAGCTTGTATATGGAGTAGTAGCACCATGAAAAAGAGTATGTCTGAAAAGGAGCCAAGGATTTCTCAGATGCTTCCTGGACACTACTCATGTCTATATATTTGCCTGGTTGTGGTATAGCAGGTTTGGGCAATCTGCTTTTAGCTCCCTTGGCTCTCTTAACCATCTCAATATGGTGCCTGCATTCTCCGCAGTCTCCTCTGAATAACTATATGTAGGAAGAGATGTCTGCAATACAGCTTCTCCTACCCGCAATACGCCTCGCCTATGTTTGAGATGGGAAATGAAGTAAAGAGGCTGCAGGCATCTATCTCTGCACTTGTGAAAGGAAGTAGTTCTGCTGAAGCTAGAGCTTCTGCTGCAGATGATTTTCAGCCCAGTGGGCTGCCAGGAAAAGCTGCCATTAGTGGATGCTGCTTACCTAACACCATGGCTGTCTTTCTGTAGGGCATTCATAAAGGCTGACTTATCCCACTCCACCTTGTGTCTCCAGACAGTCTCTTTAGCCAGGGCAGAGCAGCAGAGCATGCAGGAGCACTACAAGATCCTGTTTCTCTCCACTGGCTGCAGAGGTGATTAGCTTCAGTGGGCTAAAGTTAGCTTCCATGAAAACTCTTTTAGCTGGACTTTTTATCAAAGTGACTACTTCAGGGTTGAGCAGATTATACTCCTGCAGCTGCATTTTGACATGCTGCTTTGCTTTATTTCTCTCTGCACAGTGCTGCTTAAGCACTGCCCAGAATTTTTAGAGCCTTCAGATCTAATCTGATTCATCCATTTTTGAATGGCTTTTCACTGTGAGCTGGAGAAGATCTATTTTATTCCCACATTTTTATTTTTTTTATTTTTATTTTTTTACCTGCAAACTAGGTGAAAGCATGTGTCTCACTCTATTCATCTCTCTGTTTGTTCAGTAGTTCCCTTTAATGACTTCTGAGCACCTCGGTCATTTCCAGCCCTGTTTGCAAAGGAGCAGAATTCTCAGAAGTGTTCAGTGCAAACCACGATAACAACAAAAAGAACAACAGAGGAAGGCTGATGGAATGGGACGGAATGTTAACATAGAGAAGAGAGTTGCAACGGGGGACAAGTCAATACTCTCTGGAACATGGAGTTCATTAAGAAGACAGAGCCAGTGATGCTTGGGAGGAAGACAAGGGGCACAACAAAGCGGAAATTTCAGGCTGGATATAAGGAGGAATGGTTTCCCCAGGAAGGTAGTTGAACTAAGGAAGTTGGACAGGAGACAATTTAGTGTGATTCTGAGCTGGCCCTGCTCTGATCGAGGGGTTGCACTGGAGGCCATTGTAAGGTCTACCTTGGATTATTTTGTGTTTCTGAGTTTTATCCACAGAGGGCGCTAAGCACTGCTAAATTTCGGCAGGAGTGCCTAACCAAATCCATGGAGAAGAATCAATCTCAATTTAAAACTTGGAAAAATCTCACCCTCATTTAGCACCCACACAGGACAGTCTGGCATCTTGACCAGTTCAGTCTGCTCACTCTCCTGTCCTTGGGAACTCTACTCAAGCACATGTGCTACCATCAAAATGAGGATTGTTAAGCCAGCTCCAGAATTTTTCTCTTGACATAAAAATCCAGCAGAGTTGATGGGTTGATGGATCTAAATTACATGCAGGACATGAAGCCAGCCTACCCTTTAGGGCTGATCCTGAGCGTTGTGCATATGAGACCGCTTGGTGTGACATAAGAAGAGATGTTCAAAAAGAGATTCTTGCTTAGCCTCTACTACAAGCACTTGCTCTGGTCATCCTAAGCACATTGACCATCTGTTTATCCCACCTTTTTGCCTCAAGCAAGTGTTTGCCTTCAACCCTCTACTGATTTTTTTGTCTATCTTTGTCTTGACCACCACCTCCTGAAGTTCTTTTCTTGGAGGCCGATCTTCCTGTCACACTCTGCCAGAATTCCTTCTTATCTGTCACGGTGAAGGTTTGGAAAAGAACTAGTTCTTTCAAATGGAAAACAGAAGCACAGATCTGTTCTTTCTATCTTCCATGGAAGAAATCTAACTAGGTAATCTACCCAGATGTTTCTGTTTACTCTTATGCAAGATAGTGCTACTGCAAACATTGTAAGCAATTTGTGTTATTTAGCTGAAAATTACATTTTTGAGGGAAAGAGAATAAAATTAATATCTTCAAAGATTGACTCTCTAATGTTCTCTGCACCAGTGAATGGCAGCCATGTTCAAACATAAATACGTGATGGAAGACTGCTTCACAAGCTCCAAGCATGAACTGTCAGTAAGGACAGTATATGTACATACAGATTAAGAATTAACAGGATTTATAAATACCTTCTATTAATCACATAATATTAACTTTAATTCAACCTAATAACTAGGCCTTCGTGCCACATCTGCTTATATGTGTTAGTTCTAAAACAGCTTTAATAGAATGGATAGGCAAGCAATTAAAGTTTCAGTAAAAATTTAAGAAAAATATGATTTTCACTTCCCAAGTACTCATCCAAAAAGATTATTAGTATGCTTTGTCCTAATCTAATTGTATTCACACGACAAAACTATTCTTATTTGTAATCCCTGTGAACTTATTAATTTTTCATTGTTAAATGTATTATTTTTTGCTTCACAAAATGATTGTTTAGGATTTCTATTAAATTTATATTAAAATAAGTATTTTTAGGCAGCTTTTAGAGATTCTGTTCAATTCTTTTGACAATTATTTTTGTGTTATTATATAGACAATGAAAATTGCTGTTCAATATATTTTTTTAATGGGATACCATTTTGGAATGACAGTTTCAATAGCTTTCCTGGGTTACCCCATGTATCATAGAATAACAGAATGGTTTGCGTTGGAAAAGATTTTGAAGATCATCCAGTTCCAAACCCCTGCAGTGGGCAGGGTAGAGTGGCCAACCACTAAATCAAGCACTATATCATGTTGCCCAGGGCTCCATCCAGCCTGGCCATGAATATCGACAGGGATGGGGCTGCCCTTCTCTGGGCAGCCTGTGACACTGCCTTACCTGCTTCTCAGTAAAAAAATTCCCTCTAACATCTACCGTTTTAGTTTAAAATCAGTCCCACTTTCACTGTCATGATCAGACAACGTGAAAATTTGGTCCCCCTCCTGATTATAAGCTCCCCTTAAGTACTTTAAGAAGGTTCTCTTCTCCAAGCTGAACAAGCCCAGCTCCCTCAACCTTTCTGTGTCAGAGTGGTGCTCCAGCCCTCTGATCATCTTCAAGTCCCTCCTCTGGACCCACACCAACTGTTTCATGTCCTTCCTGTGCTGGAGGCCCCAAACCTGGATACAGTGCTGCAGGTGGGGCCTCAAGAGGACAGAGCAGAGGGGAGCAATCACCTGCTCTCCCTGCTGGCCACTGATCTTTTGATGCAGCCTGGGATTCAGCTGGTTTTTAGGGCTGCAAATGCACACTGCTGGCACATGAAGCGCACACATTCAAGACAAATGCATTCATTACAATCACTCTTGAGGAAAATTTGGTGTGCCTCAGGCAAAGACTTGAGAAAAATAATAAAAAAAAAGTTAAACAAGAAATCTAGTCACTGTTTATCTACATGCAAGTACACATGCCTCACATTCCTTCTGACATCCATTTATATTTTCCCTATTGGTTCCTTTCTGGTTCTTTATCTTGGTTATTATTTTCTTTTTATTATTACTATTTTTAATTTTACTGTATTTTCTATGTAATTTATAACCAAAAGTCTGATCGCTCTCCTAAAAAAATTGCAGGCTGAAAACAACGTGAAACAATATGACACAGGATACTGATGCACTTAATTGATTTCTACAATAAAAATCAAAAGGTTTAATCATGTAACAACTCCTTCAGGTCATTAGATTACTGTAGCAGGTGCTGTTTTATCTGTAAATTCCAACAAAAAGCAGTTTTCCTGTAATATGAGACTGTGATGATGGGAAAATTACAGTGCTTGGAATATTTCTGTAACACGTGTTGGATAATTTATTTCCATGGGCTGGACAACCTAGTGAAGAACCCATAGCAGATTGTGCTCTTTTTAGAAACAGAGAGGAAAAAAAATGCTTGCAAATGCTTCTGATTAATTTTGTATCATGTTAATTTTTGTATTTATTCTGATCTGAATCGGTTAGTTCACTGTAGTTCTGGGCATTAAAAATATCACAGTTAATGAAGTAAAATTTAAAATATTGGTGGTAGGAGGGAAAGAAGAGATGCTTCTGTCAGATTTTTCTAGTATTTGTCTGTACCTGTATATTTGTGTACTGTGCACGTATATATATTCATGTGAACAAATTTAATCTCTGCTTCTGTCAGATTTTTCTAGTATTTGTCTGTACCTGTATATTTGTGTACTGTGCACGTATATATATTCATGTGAACAAATTTAATCTCTCATGTATAAAACATACATGGTAGATTATATTTGTTAATTAATGAAAAATACATTAGATATTTGCCCACACCGTATGTCTAAAGCTCAAAAGAAATAACAGAAAGGAAAGTATCCTGTCCAGGTTGACCTCCTGTGCTTTATCACCATGGTATCTCAATATGTTCACAAGAACACTGACTGCAGTGTCCGTTTTCCCTCACACATGGTTCTTTGTTCTTATCCTTCCTTCTTTTTTAGTGCAAGAGTTAAGATGTTGAATTGGATTAATTTCTGTAAGTTATAAAGTGGCGGGAGTCCCTCGATTTGCTCAGCCCAGAGCGAAGGAGCTGAGGGGAGGCCTTATGGCAGCTGCAGCTCCTCACAGGGAACAAAGGGGCAGCGCTGAGTTCTGCCCTCTGTGACAGAGACAGGGCCTGAGGGAAGGGTCAGGTTAGCTGTTAGGGCAAGGTTTCTCTCTTGAGAGTGGTTGGGTCCTGGCACAGGCTTCCTTGGACAATGGTCATGGCACTGAACCGAGAGTTCAAGGAGTGTTTGGGCAATGCTTGCAGACATACAGTCTGCAGTTTGGCTGCTCCTGTGTGGAGCCAGAAGTCGGACTCAATGATCCTTATGGGTCCCTCCAAATCAGGATATTCTGTGATTCTAAAATATGCAATGCAGTTTTCATAGCGAGTCACATCAAGAAAAGGCATCTTTCATTTTGATGGTAAAGAGCTTAGTTCTTGTGAGAGTAGGGTCTCATAGTCTTTCTGGTATGTACAAGGAAACGTGAAATGGCAAAATAAGGATCTGAAGGATCAGAGCATCATTGCCATTGCCATCAGGGAAAACAAAATCTGTTTGTGGAAACCACATTTTGCAGCACTGACGCTGTTTTATCCCTAATATCATGACAGTGTTAGATTATGCTCAGCTCTGAAAACAAACTGGGAAGACCAGTAATGCCTTCTTCACCCAGTATTAGCTATGCAGGTCTCTCACTGAAGTGTAGTTATCTGAAGAGCATCTGTTTCTAATATCCCAGATGGTTCTTGTACAATCCCTATAACTTCTCCTACTTCCTTCCTGCTTTTCCTTCCAAAATGCCATTGACTATGAATAACTTAATTTGCCTGCCAGAGTTCTCTATCACTTTCTCCAGCCTTAAGAGAGTAACTTTCTAACACTGTGTTTCAATGTCTTCTAGCAGAATATTTTCCATCTGCTTTTTAGATGTGTGAGTGTGGGAGGGGCAGAGGAGGCTGGGATAGCGGGGGTGGTGTCAAGGAAAGATGCCAAAACATACTGCTCTCACTGAGATGATCTACTGCTTCCTTTTTGTTTCCACAGTGCCTGATGCACTGCTCACACTTCCCTTAGGTGTGGCTGCTGTTCCTCACTTTTCCCTGAGGTAAGGACAAAAAAGAAAAGAGAAGAAGAACCAAACTCCTCTACCAGATAACTCGGAATTTATTGCAATTGTAACAATCTGTGAAATAAAGCTTTCATCCTGTTAATCTAGGATTTTCATTGCAGCTTACAGTGCAACTAGCAAGAAAAGTGTTTGAAGTAGGAGTGAACAGAGGGAGCTGAACAAGAACATCCATACCCAGAAGGAAAAGGAGCTGGATGCCAACCCTGTCAAAGTAGATCACTTATGGAATTACTCTTACGAACTGGGAGGATGGGGAGTCTTTTGGTTATCACAAAAAGGAAATAACAGCACCAGTTTTCCAATATACTGTTAAGAGGAACAACACAAGTTTATCTGCCATGTGGATTTTAGGGATTCATGTTTTCAGGGGAGATACGCATACAATGGGAAGTTTACCTCCATTTGGGCTGAGAGGAGCTGGTAAATCTTCCCTTTCTATAGACATGACTTTGGAGCAGTTTTCTGGGATGTTACGTAAATACTGGGAAGCTGTAAGAAACTTCCTGAAGTAGCCTTTAGGATTGAATTGCAGTACAGTTATGTAATAAGAAGTAGCTGCTTTGATTATCTCGTGAAATTCAAGAAACATGACAGGAGGCATTATGCTTAACGTGGAACATATTAATGATGGATTAAATAATACAGTATCCTGTTCTCCTAAAACACCATCCAGGCAGTTTGATGCCTATGCCTAACGGGGTGAACCCCATCACATTCAATCATGTGTACTAATTTAGGCTGTGCAGGGCCTTTGTGTAAATAGGGACCTCTCAGAAATCCCACCCTCCTTTGACACAAGACAAGGAAATGAACTCTTTCTGTGGAGCACTATTAGATCATGGAAACAGAATGAAAAGAGCTTTGTGCAGCTCTGGTGTTGCTGATGCGTAACATGGAAAATGGCTGATGATTGTTCAATTTCCTTTGAAATCTTGTACATTTATTTCTTCTGAATTTTGTTAAACAGAGTAGCATTTCATCAAGTTATATATTTTGACAGTGGATGACTGACTATTAAATATCCAGATTTATCCAGATTATATATTCTCTTTAGTAGACAATAGCTGTAGCCTATCTGTATGACTGATGGGGAGCTGGACAAGAATTTCCTATTCTTGAACATTATAGCTCTGAGATTTTCATAGAAAAAAGGCATGTTTTAATCTTTTTCTTCCCCCCCCCCCTATTCTTTTACTTTCCAAGAATCACTGGAGCTGAGTGAACATGTTTTACCATTACAAAATAGTGAATTTTTTTGTATCTGTTTCTTAATGCTATATTACAGATATTTTAAAGCTTTTCTTGTCTGTAGTTTTAATTATTTTTGACCAGTGGAAATCTACATGCACCTGACTAATTTATACTATGTTAAAATTAAGAAACAATTTGATTGGCAATTCAGAAGAACCTTATGTGCTGCTGAAGTTAAATCATTATTCTATGTACTTTGCAATACGTAAAAGGTACAGGCTGAAATCTACAGCTTTGTTCTATTTTGCATTAAGTTGTATAGATCTTCTCTGTTTTTTTTTTTTTACTTTTTAAGCATATGCCACCAAGCATGCTAATGAACCAGTCAAAAAATCAGCTGTACTAACAGTTAATGAGAATTCAAAGAGATTTATTTAGCCTAGCATCATCATTTCAGTGAAGATTCAAAGAGGATTAATTTGATTTATGTCAAAATGGAGGAATCTTTATCTAATCTCCAGTCAAACTTTCATGAATATATTTATGCAGTCTCACTGCATTCTTCAAATTCACGTGTAAGAAGCTGTGGAAGAAGAAGACAATATTTATTTATATGTAAATTATTCTTTTTGTGTAGAAAATCTATTTCAGGTTTCAAATCTGTTTAATATCTCTGCAGTGCTTGAGAACTTACAGGATAAAATTTGGAGATAGTGAAATCATGGAGTACTATATGTGATTTTAATGGGGTACAGAATTCATCTGTGAAAGCTAATGGACAGATACAGCTAGAAAAAGCTATACAACACGGTATTTAAGGCTAATCTACCGTACCTCAAATTAACTTTTTTCTTTTTTACCGGGTTACGTTTCACATACACATTGTAAACACGTATCATCAACATTTCATCTACTCTCTTTTGTAAAGGCTGCATGACTCACATCTTTCTCATACCCAAGTAAAAGACTTGTGCTAATAGCATCATTACACTGCACTAAAATCTCACGTTTAACTATAGGAAAAGACATCTGATTCCAGTACCAGCAGGATTTGTAAACAAACAACACTGTTCCTCAAACACCATATGATTACCATTTCCAGGAACTTTGCAGGGTATCCTCAAGTGGCTTTTCATATGCCATTTCCATGGCCCTTCATGCACTGCTGCTTTCTCACAATGACCTGATATCATGCATGATGATACTGTGAGTCACAGATGACTTTAATACAAAAAGCCTTGCATTGAGCCATTTTGTTCACATACACATTGAAATCCAAATTATCCGTGAGTAACTGTACTTTTGTTAGACAACTTGTGCTGCCTAAGCTCCAAATTCTTAAGATTGTTCATGTGAGACCAGAAAAGAAAGAATACTGTTGCATGCAGTATCAAGTGGCCTGATCAGCTCTCATTGGTCATTCTTCCTCTCTTTCTTTTGCTTGTTCATTTTTTTCCTTTCCTTGATTTGTCTTCTAGTAGAATTTTTAATGTAATGGAGAGAAATATGTCTGCTGAGCATGAATGCAGCCCTTTGTTTGGCCTGGAGCTCTTTCCAAGGGTTTAAGTATGTTTATTACTGAAGTGGATATTAATTCAAGAGCATCTTTGAGAAGAAAAAGAAGTGTTTTGCTAAATCCAAAAAACTACTGATAACTGAGGTTAACATTTAGAATAAGTAAAACTTTCAACTTACATCCATGTACTTTGCCATATAAGCTGAGAAAAATGGTAGATTTAGACTTTTTTTTTTGTACTTAAATATCCCTTTCTCTTTGACTTGAGAGCTCCGACTTATTTTTCACTTTAGTGTTCTTTCATGGTCAATAAGAACATTTGTTAAAATACTTTCTCTCTGAAAGGCCTCTCAGACTCTCTAACTGTGGTTAATGTTCTCTGTCAGACATCATGTTCTGCACGTATTAATAATGTTATGCCTCAGTGATAAGGCCTTAATGTCATGTGCTGTCCAACCTACTGTGGGGATCATGCACATAACTACTTAATCATTAAGAATGAAACTTAGTCTGAGCATTGCCTTGAAAAAGTAAGGTAGGGAAAATCATCCCTTTTAAACCTGCCTAAATTTTCAGTCTTCACTTATATTTACTTATTAAACTGTGAGGATAAAGATGTGTAGAGTGATGCGGGATTTTTGGCTAGGGTACCCTGGAAAAACAGTAAGCATGCAAAAATGATTAAAGACTGAACTAGTGCAGCTCCTGCAGTCACCCAAAGACATTCTGCAATGCATCAGTATGAACACTTCTCTGGGCTATATACACTGCAAAATTTCATGAGAAATTTCTGGGAAAAATAAAAAAAAAGTGAGGGAAAGGCTGTGTTGTCTGCCTCATTTTTAGTAAGGTGTTCAACACTCTTTCTCATGGAATTCTGGAGAAACAGGCTTCTCATAGCTTGGACAGATGTACAGTTATCTGGGTAAATATTCACTAGTTGTATTCCCCAGGGCTCAGCACTGGGGCTAGTTTTGGTTAACGTATTTATCAGTGTGGGCTGTAGTATATTGAGTCCTTCCTCAGTAAGTTTATGGATGATAACAATTTAGGCAGCATTGCTGATGTGCTTGAGAGCAGGAAGGATCCTCAGAAGGATGTGGATAGGCTGGGTCTATAAGTCATGTCCAGTTATATGGACTCCAAAAAGACTCGGTTCTGGGTGCTGCACTTCTGTCACAACAACCCCATACAGTAGTATGGGTTTGGTGAAGACAGGCTGATAAGTCTGGTAGAAAAAGATTTGGTGGTGCTGGTTGATGGCTGGCTGAGCATGATCCAGCGGTTGGCTCAGGTTACCAAGGAAGTCGACAATGTCAGATTGTCTTGTTTCAGAAATAGTGTGGCCATCAGGGCTAGGGAAGTGATTGTGCCCTTTTACACAGTGCTAGTGAGACTGCAACTTGACTACTGTGTTCAGGCTTGGGCCCTGTTCTACAATAGGGATATCTGTTTATCTGTCACATTAGGAAAAGAGTACTCCTTGCTCTGGTGGGTTTAGATCTACCTACAAACTGACTATTTAGTGAAAGATGGGCAAGTTGGATCCATGCCCTGTCCTTACTGGAACCGTTGTGGGTCCCTCTCTCCTCTCCAGCTGTCAGTCTTCACAAAATGTACAGGAACATGATATCTTTTATACCTTTACTTTTTGTCATATCTTAGCAAGCTAACTAATTAAGTAGTTATTATGTGGTACTGACAGATGGATTCAAAGATCTTATTTACTAGAAATAGCTAAAAATAGAAGTATTAAAACAATGTTCCAGGTGCCAATTTCATCATGGCCATAATTAAAGGGTCACTTTCATGTATAGCATATACATACCAGATCCTTTTAATTTGAAGAAAAGTCTACATTTAATTTCACAGAAACAAGAAAAATTAGAACATGCTCAGAGTAGTTAATATTGAGTTGGACTAAACATTGACTGCCACAGAAAAATACAGGTTCTGTGTTCGGTCAGTTGAGCTATGATAGCTGTTACATAAAGCCAGGTCATGTGAATGCGATGCCATTTAATGTGATAGGTTATAAAATCAGCTCTGAAGAAAAATCCATTACAATTTCCCATTCTTGCCTTGACAAGGAATAAAAACTTTATAGTGGCCTGTATTATCTTTGCTCTGAATATTTGATGATACTATTTTCACTGTTAAAAGAAAGATTACTCTTTTTTGATCCAAAACGTGGTTACAAAAAACAGCCAATTATACTGCATTATGCTATAATTTACATATATATATATAGATACAGCAAAATTAATTTTAAGCTATGCAACCTACAGTCAGTAGGATGGTAACAATATGCGGTTCAGCAAAACCTAACCACTCATATATAATCTGCTTTGTCAGTTTTTAATCTGTCATTAAACCCAACATTTTCTCTGCTACCAGTACCTGACTTTGCTAGTACAATGCTAAGTCAGGATATTTCCCATCATATCCACTGCAACAGAATAGTAATCAGTAAAAGAAAGGATGGAAAAGCCCCAAAGTTTGTACCTTTTCCTGCTAGAGAACAATTAAGCATAGGAAAGAATATCATTACAAATTAGACAGTGGTATGACTATATAATAAAAGGAACTCCCTTTTATTCCTGTTGTTTCACTACTGTGTGAGAGAAGTGGCAGATTGCCCTCAAACATACCATCTATGCTTCCAAATCTGAGATTGTGTCCAGTGAGACGAGAAGCAAACATTATGTAACTGAGATCATATCGTCCCTGTAGTGACTTAACAGAATCACATCAGTTTTCAGAAGTCTGGAAATAAAATATTTAAATAAAACCTTTATTTATTTGCATGGTATGAGGAGATAATCATTGCATAAAGGAAAGAAACATGGGACTATATTAGACATCTTAGAGTTTTTTGAGGGAACTTACCCATAGACATAGCTTCCCAAACATCAGACGTGGAATCTTTCTGCAAGCCTTTTGAAAAACAGATGACCCGAAAATAAGTCACCATAATGACAGCAACATTCTTAAATCAAGCATGAGCTCAACATTTTTCAGTGGCTATTCATAGTAGTATTGTAAATATTTTTGATGTGCAGATAGGATTTATGTCCTTCTCCAAAAATTATATGCAGTGAGTTCTTGAAATGTTTAACTTGATTCTATGCTATATAAGTAAACTGTGGAAAGAATACTATGTAAGTTACCAGGTGAGAGCATCATCAACTTACTCATCTCTTGAACTTTCTATTATAATATACTGTGCATGGTATCAATTTCTAATTTGTTTATGTTTACAATCAATTCTTTTTCTAGAAGTAAAAGATGAGACATGAGTTTCTAGGTATGGAGATTTGCTTAGCAAGTCTGTGAGGCTTCCCATATAATAATATTCCTTTGACTTTTAGACTGTGGCACCATGTTCAAAAAGCATATGCTGCACATGGAGGTACTTCTTCACTTTTTGGAAGTGAAATGAAAGTATATTTTAAGATTTTAAAATGTCAGGAAATCCTGATTTTTTTATCTCCTAAATCAGTGCAAAGGAAAAAGTTCACAGCTGCAAATGGAAGGTGTTGTATAATTCAGTAATTCCTGGGAATAGGAAATTAGATATGTAATTTAAACCTTTAGATACCAGCCAATCCCTCTGAGGGGACTAGAGAACAACCTGAATCTCAGTTTACCTGAACTGTATTTGTAATGATTGCATTACTCCACACTCCAAGATTTCTGCCATTGCTTGTGGGGTTCAGGAAATCATGTAACTCCACTCCCAACTCATAAACTCCACACCCAACTCATAAACTTATGAATGGGAAATTTCACTGTGTCTGGTTGGCATGTCTTGCTCAAAAAATCCAAAGATAACGCAACTAATTTAAACATACAAAGTACTCTGCTCCAGTCCCTGCAGCCAACATAGATCAGGAAGGCATGCATGTATTTATTTGTTTAGCCTTCATCTGTGGTCTGAACCCTTGTCCCTTCTGGAGTGCTGTTAGACAAAATCTGAGTTACTTTCAGGATTTTATGTGATTGGTGGTCTTTATTGAATTTTGTTAGAGGAGTACATGAAATTCTCTCATTTGTTCTTCTGCTATAAGCTTCAACTTTATGACAGCACACTGGGAAGTGATTGGTGGTACGTGGAAGCTGGGGTTGAGTAGCAGTTTCTTGGATCAGATATCTGTGCTATGGTTTCTAGTGATTGCAGAGATTCAGGGCTGACAATTTTAGTGTTTCTGCATAGTCCCAAATGTTCTGTTTTCCTGTTTCAGGAAGACTGGATGCTGTCAGTGATGGAAACAGAAAGAAGTGGATAAGATTCTAAATCCTCACTTCTCTATCATCTTACCTTCTTTCCTTTTGTAATGGAGGTCATGCCCAGAAAAGTTTACTATGTCAGTGATGAAGAAATTGCATAGTAATTTCAAAACATTTCCTGGAGCAAGAGAATAACATATTCAGATACAGATATGAACTGCAAAAACAGTGCATAAAAGTTTATACAGTGAAAACAAAGCGTAACCCAGATTTATATTATTCAATTGCACTTAGGTTTTTTATTTTTTTTTTATTTTTCCCTACTCCATCCTTTTCACTTCAGATTCACCAGAGATGGTAAAAAGACACTTTTTCTTCAAGATCCCAACCAGTCAGCTTGGATGGCAGCTTTGGTAGCATTGCCATTGATGACAGCATCTTCACATTTACACCAAAAGTGTACAACTAAAAACTTTTAAATCAATAGGAGTGTCAAGCCAACAGCCCAGGATGACTTTCATTGAGTAGAAATGCCACTCCACACAGAAGTTTCAGTTCTATTATTTGATTCTAATTTAGAAAAGAACAGTCAGTTCAGCCTCAGTGTCAGGAAATTCATATGTCTGCTTTCTTTCTATGAGTCTGCTTTTTCTCTGGGATATTCTAGAGAGAATTATCTCAAGCAATAACTGTATTTGAAAATAGTTCATTTCAGTTTGAACAACAAAAAAAAATCATGATTAACTTCACTTTTGTTTATTTCTTAGCTCTGTTGATGTGTTGGAGTGAGGTCTTTCTTAAAGTGCTATTCTGATGGTGCTTGGTTCTACTGTGACATTAACAGTGTAAGAATGCTTCCATCGCCCCTTCTTCTCTCGCTTTATAATGTGTATGGAAGTCCTGACATAGATTTTCATATACACTTCTATTTTATAAACTTTCTATTTCTGTAACATACACACAAACAGCAGTACAGCGTAAAGATTGTCTTATTCATGACTGCTTATAGCTTCCTATCTACAGATAGGGAAAACTACATGCTATGGGAAATAACAATCATCTGTCAGAGCATTTTTTTTAAAAACGACACCTGGGACATTTCCTACTATTTATTTCCACTTGTTTTGGCAATATGAAAAATAATAATTTGAGAAACTATACTAGTGTGTTCAAAATGTAGTTAGTACTGCTCTCAGTCAGATTGAAAGAGAGAAAACACCCTTACTCAGAACCACCAATAGAGGCCAGAGATTTATTACTTAAAATTTCTCAAAATTGAATCAGTTTTCACCAAGTCAATGACAGTTTTTCAGTTGTCTTGTGAGTAGCTGCAATGCTGAGATATTAAATTTCTTTAAGAATTGCAACCCTTCCTGGTCTCATCCTCCATCCAAATGAAAAATTTCTTAAACAGTTTGAGTCGGATAATATTCCTTTTAATACAAAGTAAATAGTAAACACCCAACAAAACTCAGTAAAAACCCAACATTGTATTACCTCTATTTTCAAGCTGTTCTTTTTATTTCTTTTTTCAATTTTATTTGTATTTGTTTTGCTGTTCAATGAATGTTTTATTCTGCTTCTTTTTATTTTTGAAAAATGTAAAATGTATCACTTTTCATTGTATTTGCGTTGTATAATAGGTCTTTAACCCAACAGTCTATTGTTTCTGTTTCTTTCTCAAGGGTACCAAATAAGGAATTGTAGATGGTATACTTTTTGCTTTACTTTAGTGGGGTTAAATGCTTTTTGGAATTCAGCTTAGTTGACCAAGATATCTTTATTCATTTACAAATAATGTGATGTGTGAATATATATATTTCAGTTCAAGTAGCAACCATTACTTTAACAGTAACAAACATTACTTAAAAACTAAGGTTCTAAGGTTCATAGTGAGGAAATAATAAACAAAATGCTGAAAAAATGAAAAGCTGTGTTTGTAAATATAGTGTGAAACATTCAGCTTAGTTATGATTACCATAGGAGAACCTCACAAGAAAAAAGCAAAAACATTGACAATGCTGTTAATCAGTTTAAATATCTTTCTAGCAAAAAAAACCCAAAATAAAACAAGAAAAAAAAACCACAAAAAAACCCACAATGTTTTAATTATTAGATTTTTTTTTAATTTTATTTTAAGTCAAGCTTCTTTGAGGCTTAACTTTAAAGATTATTTTTGTACTTTTACATTGTATAAAATTATGTAAACACTTTCAAAAGTCTGGAAATGTAGGTATTTTAATTAATTTTTTTTTGTTATATAATATTTCACAAACCACCCGTTTGTGTCTTATGATCTGCATTTCTCAATAATACAAATTTCCAGGCCTATTGCTATATACAAATAGTTTTCTCTAATATAGCTTCTGTATTTGAATTGAACATATAAAAAGACATTGACCTACAAATAGAAAATAAATCTTATTTTTAGGCATAACAAGATTTCACACTTTTGCAAAATGTGGATAACCACATGTGTAACCCTACAAAATAAAGACACTGTACATTATCACCAAGGTCTACACATGCAACATTGGAAGTGTTGCTTAACTACTTTATGATAGTGAAAATTTGGAGAGCTTATGTGCCGCATTCGGGAAGGCCACATAAATCACTAATGCCCAGAATTCTAATGAGCAATAAAAGTGCTTCAGATAAGGTCAGTCACATTTTCTGAGAACCTCATACTAATTTGTTGTGACTCTCTGTATGGAGAGAAAAATGGAGCTCTTTATAGTGAAGACCCATTTAATAGCTGTCTATATATAAATTTACCTGGTTATTTATAAAACTATATAAGGTTTCTAAACTATATTTGTATCTCATTCTCTCAGCAACCATGCCTTCTGCTATTTTTAGAGGTGATAGTTGATATCCAAATAAATCCTATTTGCTATATTCAGCTCGTATTTATATTTGGTCTCTTACAACTGATGGCTGTGGGTCTTGTCAGTTTGACCTTGAGAAGACCTTCTACTTGCCACATAGGACAATACATATCAGCGTCTTTGGTTATGGTAGACATGATAAACTCATGAAATTATGACTCTTCTCTGTAGCGTGTGGTGATAGGATAAGGGGAAATGGCCACAGACTGAAGCATAGGAAGTTCCGCACAAATGTGCGTGGGAACTTCTTCCCAGTGCAGTGACGGAGCAGTGGCACAGCTGCACAGAGAGGTGGTGGAGTCTCCTTCTCTGGAGACATTCAAGACCTGCATGGACACCTACCTGTGCAACCTGGGCTAGGGAGCTGCTTTCGCAGGGAGTTGGACTCAATGATCTCTAGAGGTCCCTTCTTACCCCTGCAATTTTGTGATTCTGTGAAAGGATAACAGAAATCAGCAATCATGGATGAGAACTGAGGGGTTATGGATTCTGATCCTTCCACAGATTTCCTTTAGCCCAAAGCTCTTGAAATGGGCACTGATCATAAATATCCAGCTTGCAAGTATCAGTGTGGGAACAGAAGAATTCTAGCCTTAAAATTCAGTGTTGGTTGCAAATTGTCCTTACCACCAGATGAAGCTAATGGAAGTGGCAGACATTCAGTACTACCAGAAACTGGAGTTCCTTTCAGATATGACCTGTAGTAATTCTGCTGTGGTCAGGCTCTGAAAAGCACTCTTATCTTTTCTCAGAAATATGTTACAGAAAGTAATGAAAAAATGTACATCCTTCTATCTGGACTCGGCTACAAATAAGTCTTAACAAGGGATAAACTCCATAACAAGTTTATCACCTAGACAGATTCATGATTCCTGAGAGGTGATCAGATCCCATATAATGAGGTACACTGTAGAAGAGGCTACAAAATAAAAAAATTCGTAATGAGTTAACCCTTACATGCTCTTTCAATCTTAAATTTTGACTAAATTACGTGCAAATTTACAGGATTGAATTCAAGGTTACATTACACATTTGTGTTATTCATCCATAGAAATTGATTCAGAAAAATATTTTATCTGAAAAACAAGTGTAGTATAACACATGCAGTATTATACTGAGAAGTTTCACAGACAAACCTATAAAAAAATCCTAACTTTCTCATCGTTAGTTAAAATGTAAATTATACTAGGCATAGTATTTTCAAAAGTAAGACTCAGTGCTTAGTGATTAAATTTCCATGCAATAGAGTGGTAGAATGTACTCTGCAAGTATGTACAAGACAGCAAAGAGGCAAGAAATCAGTCTTGACTGCACATTCTAGAGAGGCTCATTTAATCATGTGATACAGGGTCTACAAGAGGCTTTAGAAAGGGTTAAGAAAGATCATAGACTGCTTTAAGGTAAAAAAAGGATTAAGAATTGAAGCCAAAGGGAGACTCAACATGTCTCAGCTTTGATATGTCACAGCAGAGAATGGCATAAACAGAAGTAAAGTAAAACTTCCTCTTTTCAATTTTTGGAAAATTATGGTTTTCCTGGGTGATGAAATTGTGTCTTGATGCTTCCAGATATCATGAGAAATTGAACGAGGCTGCACCACTCTTTGGAAGGATGAATTAAATCATGGCTAAATTGTCATAGTATAGTAATATGGCTAGAGAGCAAGAAGCCTCAGCATCTCAGCTCCCTGTGGGCTGACTGCAAGATGGTACTGCTCTTTAGCAAAATCATCACAAAACTGTCTATGCACTTAGCTTACTCCACTGCCACTATAGACTTATGGTTTGAACAGACTATCTTTGACTAATTTTAATAGGCTAGATTGTGATGCTAATATCACTGTCAACATGTGGATGCTTTAGTATTACAACGGTCAGTTCTTCCCATTATAACAAGAAGTTAGTTTGTTCTCACAGTACAGAAATACTGCTGACGGCCAATGAAGAATCTGTTTATTTTCTGTTGGGAAATATACACACATACTGAAATGGGTACTTCAGTAGAGATGTTAGTAAGCTATAAAGTCTTTTCTGTTACTAGTTTTGCCAGGCAAGCTGTTTGTGTAGCACAGGAAGAAACTACAGCATAAGTAAAAATCTGGATTTTCTGTTCATCTGATGCTATATATATATATATTTGACCATGAATTACATTTGAGGAAAATACTTTTCTCCTGTGAGAATTGTCAAATATTGGAATAAGGTGCTTCTTGGGGATGCTCAAAACTCAGAATTTAACAACCTCTATGATCTGAAAGGCTAGGGATAGTTTCCACATCTAAGGCAAAAACATCAACTTTGGAGTGCAAGGCAGAGTAAAGAACAAGGTAAATATCAGTACTGTGTAGTAGATTGCAATTTACCACTGAACAAGGTAGCATGATTTCTGAAAGATTTCCCAAACAACAGTGCAAAACATATATAAAAATACTTTTTCATGAGGTCAAAGTTATTTTTTCCACTTCACAGTATTCATTTATAGGCATCACTAAAACTGTATTATTAATTATATAAAAACTTTTAACAAGATTGGATTTTCAGCTTCAAAGCTAAGGCTAGGTTACTAAGTGTCTGTCTTTAGAGATCCTAATCTTCTTTCCATGCAAAACTTAAAGGTAGAAATGGAAACTGTTGAAGGGTTGTACCAGGGATGCCATAATTTTTAAGTGCTGACTATGGAAGAGGCACAACAAAAAGAAAGAGTGAAAAGCATATTAAATATCAACTAGAATGCACCTGTGTAGTAAGATTTTGCTTCACTGGGGAGAATGAGATCAACAGGTCTTTTTCAGCAAAAGATTACCAAGATTGGGCATTTGTGCTCTCTGATCATTGTCTATATTTACTGTTCTCCACCAGCTCCTCCCTAACTGAACTCCTCTGCTAGACCAGCAAGCATGTTTTTCTTTTCATCAGCTTTCCCTACAGATATTTCTCTGTCACTAGAACTGCAAACAAACGGGTTGCATTTCCAGTGCTTCTCTCCCTGCCAGTCCTACTGGATTAAAAGAGGAAAGTTTCTCTGTGTCAAATAAGAAGCAGAGAAATAATAAAAAATAAGGAGCAGGGAAATGGACTGCAAGAACTGAAAATCTGAAAGGAAAGGCAAGTTAGAAGGTGTTCCTTCTCTTTCCACTCTGTCTGTTGGGACCAAATTTGACAATCCCAAATCTCATTTTCTCTTATTTCCTAGAAATAAACTGTGTTGCGCACGTGTCCCCAGCTCATAGCAGGAGCAGAGATGAACATGAGATAATTTTCTTCTCTGAAAGAGCGATCAGGTGATGGAATGGGCTACCCAGGGGGGTGGTGGAGTCAGCAACTCTGGAGGTATTTAAAGTTTAGACATTGTGTTGAGGGACATGGTTTAGAGAGAACTGGTGATAGGTGGATGGTTGGACTGGATGATCTTGTAGGTCTTTTCCAACCTTGGTGATTCTATGATTTTATGATTCCCTTGGTACAAGTTTCTGTATTAACTTCCTGCTGAGGATATGATTACTAGAATCTTTGTAGTTTCATGAGATGAGGCCTTGAACCTTGTTCCTTGCTAAAAACTTTGGGAATTTCATCTCAGAAGTATGTATTTCAATGATTATATTTTCAAAGTTGTATCAACATTTTCTTGCCTAGGTTATGCATCCCTCTCTATAACATGTGTATCATTGCAAGTTTATAGGGTAATGACACTTCTCTTCTCTAGCAAAAACTCACTAGGCTTGAATGCTAAGAGTATGTAGATTGATGCAGGCAACCTTCACTTTTGTGATTAATAAAATTAAACTTTGTTAGGATCTTATGTTTTCCTTCAGCTATCATTATTTTTCCATAGAAGAGAAATAAAATTGCATATTTTTAAGTCTCAAGAAATTATTCAAAATGACTGTTGACAGAATCACAGTGCAATTTACTACAGAATATTGCAATACACTGAAGAAATCAGGAAAGGATGCACTTTATGCCTGCAACGGCAACTTTCTGGTAACCTTCTCATGTTGCCTGTAGTTAAAAAATACAAAAAGCTTATGGGATTATTTATTCATTATTCTAACTGAGGGCTGAACCACCCTAGAGGGATCCTGCCACCTCCTGAACGAATTACTTCTGACATTTCACTTGTAGTCTGAAATATGGAACCAAATCTCATTTCAGGCAAGTTTTACTGGCTATTTTCCTATACTGAATATACACTGTGTAGAAAAACCAAGTGTTGAGAAGGGAAAAAAAGGCTTACTACTGGTATGGATGCCCAGTCTTATGCTTCTCTTGTTCTTTCAGATTGGTAATTGCATATAGGAGACTGGATGTTTTTGTGGGTAAACTTGTTTTCATTTTCACATACAATTAATCTCTTATTTAAGATAAATTAGTGAGTTAAAGAAGATCAATGTTCAGTCTACTTGAACGTGGAAGTATAGCACAGTCTTACCTTCCCATGCCTTTGTGTAAGAGGTAAGGAACAAATCCCAAGATTCAAAGGTTCTTGGTAGCCTGCTGCTCTACAAAGGGAAGCTGAGTGTCTGATGCTGAAGTCATTGCACCTCCTATTTAAGTTGTGCCATGGCTCGACAGCTACTTTGAGGTGGCTAAGTATGTAGGTTTTATTTATCTGTTGCATTTTTGTAACAGTTATGTTAGAGATAAAGACTGAAGACTCGAGAACCAACTTAACTACTCTAATCCAGGAACAATCACAAACATATAATGTGGGGCTTTTCATCTTTCTTTCTTAATTTATGAAGGCTGTGTGGGAGAAGTCAACAATCTGTACTCAGGAGAAATGCAGTGAATCAGCCTGTTCTTTATGGTGAAATGTTCTCTTAAGCAGTTGATGTACCTTGGAGAAAAAAACAAAACAAAAAATTCCATCACTGCCAGCAAATAAATAATTTGTAGATTACACTTTAATCAGTAAGAATTAATAAAAAGAAAAAAAAATAAAAAAAAAATCTGTTATTCTTCAAACACTGCTCAAGAATGAAATCTGTCATCTACATGTTTAATGCAAGATTTGGTGCTGTTTGGCACAACAGTATAATTCCCCATCTCTCCTCCCCTCCTGCTCCCCACACCTTTGGCTGCAGGAGCAAGACTGATTAATCACACTGGGCTATT
The DNA here is from genome assembly GCF_038088225.1 of Cyrtonyx montezumae. Taxonomy (NCBI): domain Eukaryota; kingdom Metazoa; phylum Chordata; class Aves; order Galliformes; family Odontophoridae; genus Cyrtonyx; species Cyrtonyx montezumae. The sequence continues at coordinate 118,532,658 of NW_027072034.1, read as the reverse complement.
GTGGGAGTCAGGAATACACGCTGGCGGAGAGCAGTGTAGAGACTTATTGTCCTAGGGAAGGATCTGGGAAGAATTCCTCCCTAAGTGACCCAGCATGCAGACAGCACAAGCTGAGATGCCTTTTTAGGAAATTCAGAGCTTTATCTGCATACCCAGCTGGCCATCTGGGCTTTGTGGTGCAGAGAGGAGCAAGCACAGCCATTATTGCCTTTCTGTACTTTGCTGTGCAGAATGCCTGGAAAAAATACCTCTATTTGCATTGCTATGTTACTGTGAAGGGACAGAAAAGGTGGGAGAACAGGTATGTATTAACACAGAATCACCAAAAAGAGAAGTCAGGGTCAGTCTGATTTGACGTGCGTTTTAATTTTCACATTGTCTCTACTCTAAAACATAAAGAACAATATGGAAACAGGCTGTCAAAGTCAATGGCAGCAAAGGGAAGCAACTGTTCTCCCATATCTTCACTGGAACAGAAACTATCCAAGGAGTTAACAGTACAGATGTCCTTAATATGGCTATGGACTGACAGTTTTCAATTCTGGTCTATACTTACTGCCTTAACAGCGTCATGTTGGAACAATCTGGATTTCCAAAATGCTTTCCTCAGAGTAGCCTCTGCCTTGCTGCAAAATATGAAGTTCTATGCTCAAGAGGCAGAGTTTAAGAGCATTCAATGAAAAGTCAGGAGGAATTAGGCAGCAAGGCATCTGTAGAAATCATATTTGGTGAGGATTTGTATATTCGGGCACTTGAAGTCTTTTTCAGTTTCTAAACTTTAAATTTGCCCTGTTTCTTCTCTGTCTGAAAGGTGGGGAAGAAGTGGAATAGATTTATTTTGTCCCACTTCACAAATATAGGAAATGCTCCAGTTTTTTTCAGTTTCATACAATTTTCCAGTCAAAACAATTTATGAGTTGTGGTTCATGCTGTTGTCTCTACTACCAAGGCTAAAATGTTTCAGAAGCTTGATCTGAAACACAACAGGGATGAAATGATTCACCTACTTATGTTCACAGCTTATTTCACTGAGAATTGTGATAGTTTAACTTCTCCCAGCAACACACAAATATGTTCATGTGCAGCCAATAATGTACCTTTGCTAGTTCTTGTAATGTTCCTCAGATTCTTACTGGCACCTGGCTGCAAAATGAAGACTCAGATAAACCTCCATACCAAGGTCAGAGGTGTTTAGATCCCTTGATTCAGACTGGGAAATCAAAAATGTGGGATGGAATTTTATTCCAGCTTTTCTTTCCCTTACATTCAGAGTGGCAACAACTGTAAATGGTGGTGTTAATGTTTTTATGTCCCAGAAGACCCAACAAGTGACAAAATGATAATGATTATGTAGGGTGATCATCTTTTAAATGCTTCTGAATTATCTTTTTATTATTATTGGTATCATTCATTGTCACATGTCATAGAAGAAACCAGATTTCAAGCTCATTACTCACAAGCAGTCCAATCACTCCAAAAAGCAACCAAACAGCTTAATTAAGTAGAGTAACCAATTCCTCACTGTTGGGAAGAAGAAAAAAAGTTTAATTTGACATGGGAATATTTATTTTCAGTCATGGAACATAAGGTTAGCACATTACAATAAATTATAATTTCTACATTTTTGATTTTCTGTTGTAAGATAGTGGCCACAGTATTGAAAATGATTGCAGAGATGCTGAATTTTAGACATGTAGGTTGTCCAGTGAACTTCAATAAGGAGAGCAATATGGGAACGAAATCTGATACTTATATTTAGAGAGAGAAGCAAGCAAATGGATAAGCAAATAAACACTGGTCCTTGAGCTGCTACTCAGGGATGCAGGTTAGCAAGGACACTGTTGATGTAAGAACAAGTTTCCTAGGCATACTCCAGAAAGTTTAGGCATACTCCAGAAAGTTAGAGAAGAATTTCTCCAAGCTGTATATCCATCATTGCACTGTATGGTTCATCTGCACATCTTTCATTCAGTTTTCTGGAATTTCTATAACAGATGCAAGGCATGTATCTGTGGAGATAAGTAGAACTCTTTTCTCTACATGGTCACTTTCATTTTTCATCAGTCCCTTGTGTGTATGTGAATCAGGGTCCTTCCTGTTTGTGGCAGTGGATGCTCAACAATCAGTGAGTCCTGCAGCGGAGAGAGGCTGGGAGCAAGGACCAAAGCTGAGTCAATGTGCTCTGAGACTCTCAGTGGGAATACGTCAGCATCAGAAAGCTGATGGTTAGAAGTGCATCTTTGCTCTAGGGTGGGCTATTTTAAGTATGAAGAATAAATTTTATTTGACCTCAGAATTAGCCTGCAGGTTGAGACACTTTTGCAATGCATGATGGGATTGTTAAGCACTGGCAACAGGCATGTGAATGCATCAGGCTGGTGAAACTGGGCTTCAGATCTAGTTTCCTTTCCTTGGAGGCTGGAACCTTAATTTCTTGTCTCTTTCAGAGGACATAAAGAGTAGCACTGTGAAGAGAGGGGAAACTACATTTTTTCACTCACTCTATTCTTTTCTTGGAAAAGTTGAAAGTTCTCAGTTTCATCCCAATATGGAATGGAAAACTGTTCCTCAATTTGAACATATTCTGGGAATGGGAATAAACTTTCCTACTCATTTTACTCATGGCTCTTCATTCTTTCTATTTAAAGCCATAGATTTCATATTATGGAATCTGAAGTCCAAACACCTTTGAACAATGTTTCTCCCACAGTAGATGTTTATTATTGTGCCCATATGTTGGTGAAGATGGAGGGCAGTTGCCTTATAAAAAGCATCAAATGGCTTCTTTTTCACAGTATTCCTTTGGCCTTCACCTCATACCAGCCACTTAGGAGAAGGAAAAAAAGCTGAAAGCTTGTCATAAATAATTATATAGTCCTATAGTCCTCTCAGCAATGTTCAGAAGTTATTTTTGAAGCATGCCAGCACTAATACACAGTTGTTAAAGTGCTTCAAGTTATTTACTTTTTGTGTAGTGGTAAATTTTTCCACTGATGTTTTTTATTACATGAAAACAATGCAGTTGACTGGGAGCCAAGAAGATCCTGTACTGTAATTCATGAGAGACGAAGGTTTGACTGTGAACGTGCTGTCTTAAGTGTGCCTCTCTTGGCTGAATAAAAACCCCAAAGTAATAGTAGGTAGAGGAAAAAAACGTACAAATGCCCATTGAGTGTATAATTGACACATCTGTTGAATGAACTGGGGCAAGATGATTCACGGCATGGTGATTTTATTAGATCAGAGATATTACTAATTAAATAAGTAGCTATTGCAGCCAAGTGCTTCATCTTTAGACCATTTTTCTTTACTGTTCTTTGGAGCCATATGTCTCATTATATTGTTGGATGCAGATCTTTTTAGAGTTATCCATGCTTTTTCTACCTTTAAATTAATCTAACATAATGTGCTGCATGGGAACTGTCTGCCAAGACATTCTGGGAAATGTGCTATTGCAGCATATATCTGGCCCTTCTCATTGAGCAGCAGAGAACATTGACTTCATGCTCCGTGATTGTCACAGCTGCTTCTTCATTTCCATGTAGCATTCAAAATGTTTATTTTATCCAGTGAAAATGAAATAGACCTTTGTCACATGGTTAGCTTAAGAATCTATTTCTGCCATCTCTAGGAAGGATGAAGTCTCTTATAATTGCCATCAAAACTTGACTTCTTATAGGTTTGTCTTGACTAGTCTCTGAAAATCCTTTTAATACCATGATTTCATGATATAAAAACTGCAAAAAGTACTGTTGAGGGGGAAGAAAGGAAGAAAATAAAAAGAAAGAGATGGTCTTTATAATAATGCATTATCCTTACACATAGGTAACTTTCAACATCATGGCAAGCCAACAGAAAGTTGTTTTGTCAGAATGAGGTACAACAAATCCGACTGCAAGTTCTTGCACCTGGGTCGAGGCAAAGCCCGTTATCGTTATAAACTGTGGGATGAAAGGAGTGAGAGCAGCCCTCCCAAAAAGGACCTGGGGGTACTGGTGGATGACAAGCTGAACATGAGCCAGCAATGTGTCCTTGCAGCCCAGAAAGCCAACCATAACCTGGGCTGCATCAGAAGACGAGTGACAGCAGGTCAAGGGAGGTGATCCTGCCCCTCTGCTGCATGCTGGTGAGACCTCACCTAGAACACTGCTTCCAGATGTGGAGTCCTCAGTACAGGAGAGACATGGTCCTGTTGGAATACATCCAGAGGAGGGCCGCTAAAATGATCCACTGAATGGAACACATCTCCTATGAGGACAGGCTGAGAGAGCTGGGACTCATCAGCCTGGAGAAGAGAAGGCTGTGAGGTGACCTGAGAGCTGCTTTTAAGTATCTAAAGGGGAGCTACAGGAAAGAAGGAGACATACTCTTAAGCAGGGTCTGTAGTGGGAAGGGGAAATGGCTTCAAGCTCAGGGAGGGTAGATTTAGGGTAGGTATAAGGAAAAAATCTTTTACAGTGAGGGGGGTGAGGCACTGGAACAGGTTGCCCAGAGATGTGATTGATGTCCCAACCCTGGAGACTTTCAAGGCAAGGCTAGATAAGGCCTTGAGTAACCTAATCGAGCTGTGGTGTCCTGGTTGATGGCAGGGAAGTTGGACAAGATGTACTTCCAACTCTAAGGATTCTATGATTCTGTGCCCAATATAATTAATGCTGTGAAGTACTTATGGTCAGTCTTTTATTACTGTTCTTTCTGAGACTGAGTAAACCTGTGTAAAATTTTCTTTATCATCATTTGGCTGAGAATCACTTGCAGTTATTATAGGTTACCTATACAAGCAAACAGAATGGCGTGTTTTACCCAGACCTAGAATTGGACTGGAAAAAATGCTCTGTTCAAGTCTTGCAAGCTTTGGGCTTCCTCACAGGGGAAAAAATCATTTTAGATAACTTCAACATTTGCAAAAGGAATGGAAAAAAAACCTTATCAATGTTTAGAAGTAATCTGTTTAAATAGACAGAAAGAATAAATAGATAGAAAGGCTGACAGCTGAACTTGTTCAGTCTGGAGAAGAAGAGTCTCCAGGGAGGCTTCCTTACAGCCTTCGAGTACTTAAAGGGAACTTACAGTAAGGGGAGAAGCAGACTTTTTTCATGATCTTATAGTGATAGGACAAGGGGGAATGTTTTTGACGTAAAAGAGATTTATCTTACATGTTAGGGGGAATTCTTCCCTTAGAGGGTGGTGAGGTACTGGAACAAGCTGTTTCTAGATGTGTTCAAGGTTGCCAAGTTGAATGGGGCCCTGAACAAGCTTGACCTAATAGCTGGACTAGCCGATCTAGTCAATGGCAGTTTTGTCCATGGCAAGGAGTTTGGAACCAGATGATCTTTCAGGTGCCTTCCAGTCCAGACAATTCTATTATTCTATGATATAAAAAGTACTTGTGAGTATAACAGCATAAACCACAGTTCACTTCTGATTTTGGACATGCAAATACTGTGATGAGATGAATGAACCTAGATGTATCCTCACTCAACCTCCAGACTCTATGATTCAATACACATTTTAATCCTAACAGAATACAGTAGTTTGAACTACATGGAATTCAGTCAGATTGGTGTTTGGGCGGAATGGATATGTAGTTGTACCTATCTGTGTAGATGTATCCTAAATTTGTTTACTTGGAAACAGTGAGGCAGCAGTGCTGGTAGTGGAGGAGTTTCAATGTTCAGATAAATGTGCCTTTACAGGAAATGCCATTTTGGGACAAGAAAGGATCTACAAGGAAAGGGTACATAAGGATTTATAGAGGAATTACAAATATTTAAAAGTCAGTTACCAACAGGAAGAGAAATTTCTGCAACCAAAATGAACACATCTTAACAGAACAGGAATATCATGTGAGTCCAAGGGCTATCACAGAGCTTATACTCACATTCAAGAGTAAACTATATGACATGGGTGAAAAACAAAGATATTCTATTTAAATATGTTTTGAAAGTAAAGATTGTTGAGAACGATATGTGGGATTTGGAGTAGGTATACCATGAAGTAATATAGAGTGGAAGATGAAGATATGAGAGGTCAGAACACCAAAAAGAAAGAAATTGTCAAGTAGTTAGAGGTAAGCAAGCACACTTCTCAAGTTCTTCAAACATAGTAAAGAGTTTTGATTATATATTGTGCTGTATTGTATTTTATTTTATATGATTGTATTAAAATTGTCTTTTTTTTTTCCTGGATGATTGTTGATCATTACATATGAGCAATAAAAAATGTGACTGTGTGGGCTGGCTATAATTAAGCTGGAGTTTTGTGTTCACTCATCACAAGATGCAACTCTTAAATGCAACTGTTATCTGTTATGAGATCTTTTTTCTTATGGTTAGCTTTGTGGCTGATTGACCTAATGAGGATCGTTTTAGAAAATCACTAGGGAAGGTGATGCACAAAGGCTTCAATATGGTAGGCATGTGGTGGTCTCACTCATGACAGAAGAATTGCAGAAAAAAATGAAATTTACTTCATCTAGTTTTAGTCAAGATTAGATTCAACATTTGATTTCAGATGGATAAAAGGGCCCTCTCCATTAATGTTGCATGGAATTTCCTCTGCTATCTTACACACCTGTCTTCTCATGTGGAGGACTGTCATGTGAAGTTGTAGCAGTTCAGATGAGATATTTCTAAGTAGCTCATACTGAATAACATAAAATATCACATTAAGAATACAACAAAACCTCCGAGGTTAATGCCTCTGATGAGGGATTAACAGGGATTAAATGCCTGACTCCTGTTGACCTTTATCATAACCTGTCTGCCTGATTGCTGCTCGCCACTTTCAGAAGGTTCCCTGTGGAATTCAATGCACTGTTTTTCAATATATTTCTGAGATGTGTTTAGTTTTCTCCTAGAAATTGCTGTGCTATTTTTGCAAATTCAGATCTCTGTATCTGTATCATTCCAGTTTGGAGAGGCCAACTGTTCCCTCTGTTTTCATATGAAGATAGAATGAATCAGAGCTACTTCCACCCGTGTCACTGTTCCCCCAAATGCTTTCACAGATGCACTAGGAACATGGAGTTCCGCAGTCTATAATGGTAATACCCCAGACTGGGCTGTTTTCAAAAAAACACCCTGTAGGAACTCTGGAGTTCTAAGTAACTCAGAGCTGGTAGGAGTTATCACATGTTGCATGAGGAAACATCCCATGAGTGAGCTGAAAAGATAGCAAATCTCTAAGGGGGAAAAAAAAAGCCAGAAGTGAATAGCTTTCCAGAGGTCAGATCTGCTTCCTTAGGTGAGGAAAGTCAATCTGACTCCAAGTCTGGTCAGCCCTGTACTTACTGGATGTCAGTAAGGAAACTATACTGTATGACACATCTTTTTTTTTTTTTTTTAATTTGTTTGGTACATTTTAGCTTGCTGTCAGGAAGTCTAATGCCACTCCATATACTTTTTCTTCTCAGAAAAATTCTAGAAATCTAGCACATAGTCTTGAATATAAGAAGACTGCTGCTTTTATATCCATCCTGCTGTGGGAATGAGTTCACATCTCAGCATCTCTGCATCACTTGCAGTAATTCAGCTTAAGTATCAGTGTGAGTTCAGAATGGAACAACTAATTAAATCTGCATTCCTGACGAGGGGAAAAAACGAGGGAACTGTTGAAGATAACTAAGTACAGTGGCCTGGTGATGAAGAGAGGAGGGAAAGAAGGGTCTTCAGCCAGCAGTCCTGTAACCTTCACAAGCACAGACACTGCAGTAACAGTAACATGCAGAACAATACCAACAGGAATAAAGTGGAAGCCATGCAAACCTTCCCTATCTGTGAGACACTCAGACTCCACCAGCTGTGCTGGCTTGGCTCCTACATCTGGGCTCCAAAATGGGTAACAAGAAAACTCAGAGAGAACTATCTTAAGAACTCTAGCACCAAGCAGAGAGAGGGACAGGGAAGGAAAGAGAACCCAACCCTATGCTTCTTTACTGAAATCAGTGTGTTGAAAGCATTACTGTTTGGCTGCCACAGTTCGCCAAGCAGCCTAATGTGCCAGCTATTAGTACCCAGCAGAGTTCATGTTTGCAGCTATTCAGCAAAACTACCACATGTCCTTAGCCAAGGCAAGAGGGATCAGCTGCTGAATACTGGAGCTGATGAAGAGCAGAGCTATTATAGAAAGCAATAAAAAAATATATAAATAAATAATAACAATATAAAAAAAAAAAAAACCAGAATGGAGACTGATTTTTATTATTATTTTTTTAACCTAATGGATGACATTTATAACTGGAAAGCGTGAGTCAGAGTGTGCTGTGCCAGCATGGGGTCTTTATGATGTTTTCGTCTTGCTTGTTCTTACTTGGCTGGGACCACGCTGTCTTGTTGATTTGTAAGCTTTAGTTTTCTTGCAGCGCTTAGGAGATGGACACATACATGTGCTTGTGCATGTGTATCAGCAGTGACTGTAGCTCAATAAACTGAATGCAAAGAGATATATTACCCAACTCAGATATTCTTTAAGGAAAAGCAAGACTGCAGTGTTAAGACCTCTTAGATAAATTATTGCTGCTGAAGTGTTCTTGCTTCCAAATGTGGCAATGACGTGAATGTGGGAGGCAACCACCCACTTGCTAGCGAGGACAAAATGGACACAGCTCAGTCTCCGCAACCACTAATCTCATCCAAAAAGCTTTAAAAAAGACAGAACTGTTTGTCCTTTTGTAGCACATGAGCAAATGGAATCCATTTGCCACAGAGCTTCTCTGTAATAGCATATCTCTAGCATGTAACCAAGGAACAAAATTATAGTACTTGTTGCAGGGACATTAGTGTCTGGTTACCTCAGAAACAATGTATTCAGCTTCAAATTCTGGTTCCCAAAAGGCATCTTTACCTTGCAAGATCAGTTTTACCTTGCAAAAGCAGTCCTGTAGCATTTCCTACCAAGAATGCATTGAGGTCTCCCTGGTCTGGAAGTATCCTGTCCTGGTGTGAAGCCAACATTTCTTTCAGGAAACTTCTCCTGCACAACACACAGTCACAGGAATCACAATAGGACACACAAAGTCCCACTAGCAGTGCAATTCCTAAGATTTCTGGAAGGAAACATAGCCCAGCCATGGCTGTGCAGCTGATGCTGAGGTTCAGTGCCCCCCTGGTTTCCTGAGGATACAGGGAGGTGTGAAGCCCATGCAGAACTTCTGCCTCCCTTTTCCCACAGCTGATATAGGTCATGCTCAGCGCAGCTGAAAATTGAGCCCTCAGGCAGGGAGCTATAATGAATTCACTAGATTAGGCAATGAAAGCCAATGTGAACAAAACAACCAGCTGGCTCAAGAATATTTCGTGCTAACATAGAAATGCTATGAGGGTAGAGAAGAGAAATAAGCTTCAAAATGTTGTCCTTTCATTTATCTTAAGACAATGCCTGACTTTTCTTTAAAGTAGATAGTTGTAGCCTGCATACAGCTATGAAACTGAAAAGAAATAAAGGTATTTTCATCCTCTGTACTTTTATATGTAATAGTCATTAAAATTGTGGACCGTATCTTCATGAAGAAATGTGAAGTACCTTGGTTAAAAGAGTACTGGTGGAAGAACTTTATCCGAAGCTTTAGGAGTTCTTTTTTTTTTGTTTTCTTTTATAGTGAGTAAAATAAATTCTGTCTAGCTCTTTATGGTTAGTTTTCAGTTCTGGAAAACTAGAGGTCAATACAAGTATTTATAATCACAGTTTCTAAAGAATTTGAAGAATTAAAATAAATAGAATAACAAAATTCCAGAATGAGAAATTGAAAAAGTATTTATATTGATCACTAAGACTGGAACAATATTTTGGTGAAAACTAGTGTGAGAACAGACTCTGCTTTTGTCTTGTGTTTTATGGGCTGTGTTGAAACTCTATGCCTTAAAATGTTGTTGTTTTTCTTTTGGCTGAGAGATGCCTTTTCATATGTGAGCCAACCCACCCACGCTCTTTTCCTGTGATTCTCCTCAATAAATGGGAAGAAAATTCCATACACTGTGCATACCCGATAGTGTCACATCTACATTTAAAGACTATTTTCACTTGATTAATAGTTTCCCTTCCTTTCCAGTTCCAAAGCAATGTGTATTCACATGAGAAGTTTTTGTAAAATGTATGGCAATTATGGATACTGATCTGACCACAGAAAAGACATAGATAAAGCAGCCTCACATTTGGCATTTGAAGGAGTGAAAGGGAACACTTAGTAATTCTAGTACAGCATTGCCCTTACAATCTCCTTAGGAAATCCACCATAAAATATAGCGTGTGCTGAGAACAGACTGGGCCACCTATATATGGATTGCTTTTGGCTTCAGCTATTTAGAAATCCCCAGAACAGGTGCCAAAGTAAGTCAGCCTACTAGTTACTTTCCATGGCTGAAGGTCAGTAACAGTTAACATGGAGAGGAATTTGGACAGCACATCTCACAATTCAAGAGCACTGCAACTGCCCTAAAGCACTAATGCATTCTTACCTCAGAGAACCTTAAGTCCAAAGTAGCTTGGTTTTCTTTATTACATGCAAGCTATTTTCAGCTTATAAGGGAAAAAATATCAGTGTTAATTTATGCTGCATTTCCCAATTATTTATAACTCAACATTCTAAATTAGAACAATAATATGCAAATATAATTAGAAAACAAAATACCCCATAAATCTGATTTGAAAAAGAGAAATATTTAGGCATATAGAGATGACTAATGGTTCTGCAGTTTCAATTTCAGGAATGTGATTTTCTGAAAGAACTGCTGACAAGCCAAGCTAAACTTTGATTAGTATGTTTAGACATCATTTTGCTTCCAGTTGAATTCTACTTTGTTGTCTTCTTGTTTCTTATTGCCTTCTTTTTTTCTTAGAAAATTTGCATAAATATACATTTTTTGTTACTTGAAAGCTTTTGAATCTGCTTTTCATTTTCCACCTGCAATTATAAATGTGTCTTGTGATATCACCCATTGGATACAGTGGAAAGAATTATGATAAATGGCTGAGTGAAGAGTCATTGACATAAAGCAGAAAATAGTCAGCTGGAACTGATGAACACTCAAAAAGCCAGTTTGCATTCAAGAATTATAAATAAGAAAGGACAGATTCAGAGAAATATAGAAAATAACCTATGTCAGCTATACAGTGCAAACACAATGCAAAGAATTGAAAATCTCATGAAGACGGTGATACAAAGTTAACTATCTAATTTGATTAGTTAGGAAGTACATAAAAATATGAATATAACAGTAGTAACATTGCAATGCTTCATAACATTCACCATGTAAAACTGAAGGCAGAGAATATAACATGTTCCAGTAATCCTAGCTTTGGCCTCTTGTTTTGAGGCAGATGGAATAGAAGAAATTGTAGAGAGCAGTTTCTATCTGTTCACACTTTTTACTAGAGTGGGCAGTAGATTCACTTGTCAGGTTTTGGTACTCTTGACCATTGAGGGTGCAATAACTAATCCATATCCTGGAAAATCTTCAGGCTGACAAAAGGTGCAGTTTAACTCCTAGTTATAGCTGATTATGACTGTAGCTACTTCTTAGGCAAACCTACTGTGTCTTTGTTTACTGATTTATAAGACACAAAAAGTTACTAGACTTTGGAGCGGGCTTAGTGACTGAAGCAGAGATTCAGCACTAACCCATAGAATAATAATAGACGTATACAGTCCCATAGTCAATGTGCTTTTGTGTCCACAATCTCTTTGGTATTTCCCATTGCATTTATTCAAGGGCTCTGTACTATTAAGCATGGATAAAGTTAAGACTTTCCACTGTACTTTGAATTTACACAGCTTATCACTTCACAGTAGAGATAATCCAGACACATTTTCTGGTTCAAAAGCAGCTGCTCTCTGGAACAACTTAATAGGTACTCTAACTTCAAACCTGGTTTAGAAATCACTTTTATACACATTATACCTTCTGTAAGTTCATCAAAGCTACTCTGTGTTTATAACTCAACACAAGAGAAAGAAAAGCACTCAATATCCTATCATACTCATGAATTCCCATCTTCATCTGTTTGGAATGGCACTCTTGGGAAACCCAAGAGCTCTTCAGTATGAACCAACCAATGCAGCTGTGATTTAAAGCAGACTTCTTGAGAATTCAGGTAGAAAGTGTAGGTAAACAAGGTAGTGGAAATGATATACATCACTGCTAGGCTATCTCCAGTCTTCAGAGAGTCTGACACATAAAGAAAGATAGAAATAAGAAAATGATTTTAGGAAATCTCTCTGTTCCCCTCAGAGATACATTCTGCATTAAGAACCTTTAAAAATGTCAGCAATGTTACATTTAGCTTCCTTGATTTTTGAATCAATACCTTCTGGCTGAGTAAGATACTGGCAGATACATTTTGCATCCAAGCAGATTCTTTCAGACCTGTCACAAGTGACTTTTTTCATAGCACATCATTTATATGACATTTATGGTTCCTAGCAAAAGCAGGCATAGACATGCCCAAGAGTGCCATCCTTTGCCCTCCAAAAGGACTAACCCCAAAATGATTCTTCTACCCAAAAACCAAAATATTTTGTGACAGGATACACATTCCAAATCACATATGTTGATACAATGTGACCTCTTCGGCTGTGCAGTCATCATCACAATGATGTCACATCTCTACATGTCTCATGATCTGTATTGCCCAGAAGAAAACAATTGCTCAGTTTTCCTCATGCTGAGTGGTGATCATTGCTTAGGTGGGAGGTAATTGAGGCACATCTGAAAGAAGCTGACAAACTGCCTCAGAAAGGTACTTGCTAAGATTGAAGGAACAATTTATTTCCTTTTAGTCAAGTTTTAGAACTGATAGTATATTGTTGGAACTCTAGCTGCACTGTAATACCTTGGCAATAATAGTAACCAGAGCATTTCATTCTGCTTTGTTTTCTTATTTACAACTGTCTCTGCAAATGCAGACTTAGCATTGTTTTTCTTACCCAGAGTAAATTGTTGTAGACTTGAGGTTTTAAAATCATTTGAAACTCCACCAAGATTAGCACATAGTTTAATTACAAATCCATGTCTTTTTCTGTATTGCTGCTTAATAGCTCTACAGACTTGAAATTCTATTCTGATGCACGTTAATTACTGACTTACTGACTTTCAAGTTCATTGTAACTGAAAGAGACAGTCCCTTACAAGACAAGAAGTAAGGGTAAGATAACCCGAGGAACACATGCTCGTGGCCCTTTCACATAGAGTTCTGGGTAGATAAACTTCAGCCCTGGTATTTTCTTTATTTCTTGTCCTAGTGTACTGATTTTCAGTAAATTCTACTAGTATTAGCTATAATACATTAAGGTTATATTTATAAGCAAATTTTCTAGCTGTTATCTTGTTTTTTTTGCTCATGAAAAGTATTTATTTGTAGTTGTACCGGTTTTATTTACAAAGTGAAATTTTTCCAAGTGCACCTTCACTCTGAATGTTTGTGACAAGAGTGTTATACAAACTGATTAAGTAATCACAGATATTGCATAAAAGTTGTGGATATTAAAAACAAGTTTTCTGGAAAATTTCTGTATAATGGCTCATGCAGAAGACGTAGTGTGATTGTGGTTTATCAGGCACAGTCACCTGAAGGTCTCACTTCAATCATTTGAGCTATTAGAGAAGATATTACTTCATTCCACAGCACAGAGGGATGAAAGTATTTCACAAGCTGATGCAAACAGAAGCAGTTAGAGTAATAATTTATTGGGTTCAGTCTTTCAGTGTTACTCAGTGATACACAGCTGTTTTACCTGGTGAGGGATTGCTTTTCTTTTTACTTCTTCGTTAAGGGTACATTATAATATCTGTATTAGTTTTCCTGAACTGAACACATATTCTTTATATTTTAGAATTGCATTCAGAAAATAGGCAGCACTGTTTGTTAGTTTTCATAGTCTAATGCTGCTAGGGAAGGATGAGGACCAGATAAGGGCTTTTCCATTGGGAAACTATCTAACTTCCTGAAAAAATATCAGTTAAAATACCCCTTCAGATCTTAACACAATTGATGACAGTATAAATGAAGCCAGGCTTTACAGCCTGTTCCAAAGACTACCACATACCACAGCAGGCTCTTCGTCAGTTTCACCTTGAAAATAAAATCTTTCTCACTTTAAGTAGTTGAGGAGAGAAGGCAGACATTTAAACATATTTCTTTTAATTGGAAAGCTAATCTTTTACTGTTTTCTATAACCATCTAATCAAATACTTTTTTTCACCATTGTATTAACTTGAACTATTGATATTTCCATTGCTTTGGTTTATATGAAAAGATGGAAGTTGTGTATAAAAACAACAATTGTATGCCTGAATATAAATAATGATATTTGTTCTGTTAATCGACTTGAGTGTCTGTTTAAAGAGATAGCCAGATCTCTAAAATTTTCCTGTTCATGTCAAGATTGGATAAATATTTCTGAAAGCAAGCTTTCTTATCAGATTCCAGTATTTCCACTTGGCATCTCAGCTGGAAATACCAGAGGAAAAGTCTTTCTGTTAAAGCATGCTCATTTCCAGTTCCATTCCCTGGTGGAATTCATGAGTGCTAAAGTACTTTTACTCACAAAGGGTTCAGTGTAAGTTCAGTTCCAAACATAGGGTAAGTATACTTTTGTGTTTATTCCCTGAACCTGTGTGGAGCTTAATGTGTAAATACTGTGTTTTAAAAATTTAAAATCCTGATTGGATATCATTAGGGCCTTCACTTCTAGTCACTATCTCAGGATGCAATTTGAGACAATAGTTTTGAAAAGACTACTGATTTTGCATACATTGATTATCAGGTTTTCTGTAAAAGAGAAAAAAAATGTGGTGAAGGTATTGGATGAAGCTTTTCTTGAGTTAAAGTAAAACTTTTTCCATCAAATGCTGAACTATCTTATTCTTGCTAAGGGCAATCATTTATATCCTAAAGACTACCTTAATCACTGTGCTGCAAAATTCTAGGAGTGGGAGGGAAGAGTTTTCTTGGCTTCTTTTGATTAAACTATTTCATTTTGAATAAAATAATATAAATTAGATGAAGAGGTCAATACACATTTTTTTTATATTCAGGCAAGTGATTAAGCTAAATGGGAGATTTATTTCATATTTACCTCAAAATTTAAATGAGTACATATGTGTGTTAGTTACAGTCTCTGAAGTAGAGCAAATTTTCCTGTCTAAAACCTCATACTGTCTATAAAACTTATGATAAAGTTTACAAATGTATTTTTGTGTCTTGATTTTTTTTCCAAATACTCCAAACAGAATGCTTTACCAGACAGAACAAGATGTGCAGATAGTGTAGCTGGCTCTTCTAATAACATTGCCACTTTTGCCTTCAAATTAAAAATGTTAACTAGCTTTGAAAATATTGTGAAAGGTACAACATTTATAATTCTTTTAGATGTGTTTTATTAATATTATAAATAATATTTTTTAATTAAAATAATATTTTTCCCCATTTTTAATTTTAACTCCCATTCATTCTTAATTCAAACCAGGACTTCCTCTAAAATGGCAGGCTATGGTTCTCCCTTACAGCTGCTCTTACCAGATTCCTAAGACTGTAAATCAGTATCGATATCTGTAGTAAATAACTATAGGTGGCCTTATACCAGCACAATGCTTGGACAGAAATTTCTGTAGAATACTTGAGTGGCAAGCTTAATCTTATCTTAAATCCATTTTGTTTTTAATTCTAAAGTTTGCATCTGAAAGAAAAGGGTTTCCTCATTCTATGGAGAAGTACAGCCCTCAGTAAAGTGAATCAAGGTTTTTCTGTTGCTTGAAACTGGAGAATGCTACCAGATCACCTAAGGTAATACAGCTCCTGTAGCTCAGTGCAGCATCTTTGCATTGAAAGCATGAGACCATCTTACTGTCTGACTGAAATCAGTATCTCATTGTGAACATTTTCTCTAACTTATTCAGGAAAATGCATGGATTATAACTGTGAGCAGTCTGGAACAGTGCAGAAGCAGGCAATTATCCAGCATCCTGAGTCACTAACCCAGTTATTGTGGTATTTCTAATTTCCTCCTGTGGATTTCACTTCTTTAATGGGGAAGATAGTAGCTTTTGAATATCAACCTCATCAGGAAGTGTGCTCAGTATAAAGTACACACTGCCATGTTCATGATCTTTGACCTAATCTGTAAACTGGTAATGGAGACAGATTCTTTGCAGTCCTTTACTATCCATTTGGATCATTCAGGAACAAATTTATTTTAAAACAGTTGATTACCTGTCTGGAATAAATTAACTTCAGAGAAGGCCAAGGAAACAAAACTGAAATACACACCTGTTCAGATTACGGTACCATGAAGTTTGTGAAATCATGCATTTTTTTTCTATAAAAAATTCCCAAAGCTTTTTCCCCTCTTCTAAAAGTATATCTTTTCTCTAGAACTTAATTAATTGGTATTTATGTTTCATAATGTTTCTTCTATTACTAACATTATAGTCTGCTGCACAATATGCATGTCAGGTGTTTTTTCATTTTGCGGGCTTTCAAACAACTGCAGCACTTGCTGTTTAACAAGACAGCACATAATAACCATTGCTAATTCTTCAAGGCAGCAGTTGAATTAACATAAGCTTTATGTGGGTGTTATGTATTCATTTACACATTTTCTGCTGCTGCTTCTGAGTACTGCAATCTGCTACACATGAAAGCTACTGCACCTAGATGGAGCCTTACAGAAGTCACAGATGTCTTCAGGAGGGTATGTCTACATAAATCCAGGCACATACTGCAGATTATTAGTTTGAATGTTTGGAGGCAGAAAGGAAGAAATATCTTTCTCTCTTGTTCTTTTGTCTAGCCCCTCTCCAGTTCTAGGCAGACACATTAAATTGGCATTCTCTAAACCTTACCTCATCACTGTGAGTCATATTTCAGCTTATTATTCTTTTCTTTTTTTTTCCTCTACTGTCTGTTATTTATGTGAGATTTTTATTTAAATACACCCAGGATACATTGGCCATAAGAAATTTTTTATTTACCTCAAAGGAATGAACGTGGTAGAATGCAGACAATTGCACCTTTTTCTTCTCCACCCATACCTGCTACAGTATCCTCAGTTGGAAGGACTCTGCATAAACCTCTTGCTGAGTGAGCTGAAGTAACTTCATTAAATCATTCCCTTGGAGTGAAGAAGATGAAACTAACAGTATAATACTCAACTGATTTGCAGATTTTTGCAGAACTTCCTGTGATGATTCACAAGTATGGTTTGCTTCTCTGGATAAGCACCACTGGCAGAAAAAAAACCCACAACACTCTGGCTCCCTGAATTCTGAACAAATCATATAATAAATGATATTTCCAATTCTGGAAAACATGATCATTATTTCTCTTGCTTCTACTTCGAAATTGTTTTACATGGTGGGTTTTTTTTTTTTTCCCTAGAGTATATTAGCTCACTTACAGTTACTGTTAGTGTACGTAGTAGTAATTTCCAAAACCACATAGGAACAAAAGCAAAGTATGTACTCACTGCATGTTCTGATGGCTTTTCCAGTCATTGCACAGCAAAGGTAAAATTAATTCATATGTTACTTTTCATTTTGCATCATTTACCACTGTGATAACTTTGTATAAGTTCCTACACACACAGTCATGTCTAATGTCTTACTTCATTAAGATTACTTCCTGAAACAAAATTGATCACTTACAGTTTATTTTATTTTTTTTTATTTTTAATTACGATTATCTAATCCCTACAGGCAAGACAGCATTGCTATCTCAACAGTAGATGACTACAAGTTAGATTATGACCAATAGTGTATTAAACTCTACTGTAAGCGAATTAATCTTTATAAGATCTCAAAAAAACCCACAAATTTTTGTACTTCCTCCACTCCTACAGGAGTTAAGCTACATAGGTGAAACAATTACAGAATCTAAGACTCTTAGGGGTTGGAAGGGACCTCTGGAGATCATGTAATCCAATCCTCTCTGCTACAGCAAATTCCCTAGAACAGATTGCTCCAGGAGAGAAGACAAGAACGAGCTGACAAACTTTGGAAGCCACTACAAGAACTGAGAACAGAGGGCTAGTGTCCACGTGTTAGACACTGGAATTATCTATGGGAAAGGTCTATAGGATGGGCTCACTTTCTGTTGTAAATCTTGCCTTCATAAAGAACAATTTATAAAATGTTCTTTTTGCTTCTTGGCTAGTGTAGCATGCTGTATAGTTTCCCAGTGCTAACACGATTCTGTTTACAAACCTTTCTGGGTAAAAACCTACTAACATTTGAGCCTCACTTTGAAATGTTAAACATGCATCTTTTTGACAGAAATAAATTGTTTATATTCCCATGAACTTTCTTTTCACATTATTTGCTACTTAGTTTAATGACATTGGATTCTGAAAAAAATTTTAAATAAAAACAGTGGATATGGTGTCAAGGCTGCCACTGAAAAATATATTGACAAGTTGCTTTTCAGATAGAGTAGGTGAAATGTCTTTGTTGCAGCATATGCTGTTTGGCATTCTGGAAATTATTCATTGAAACAGCAGAGAAGAGAAAAAAACAACAAAGGTGATATATTAAAATTTTATTTGAGCCAGAATAAAGGAGCACCACACTAAATACATTCTAAAAATATATTTTCTTTCTTGTTTTTATTTTTTGTTTCACATTAGATTGAACATTTTTAAAGTTTCTAACATCTGACATGCCCAACCAATTATCATGAAGGAGAAACTCAAGACTTTGATATGGAATGGATTAATCTCACCAAAGTTTATTTATAAAATTTGCACATGTAGCACCTAAACCATGGATGCCCAAACTTTTGCCTTGGCTGAGTCGCAATGAGTTAAGAGGAATTACTTTAGGCTGCATATAAAGTATATAATATTTTGTATATATACTGTATACATATATATCAAATTTTTAATATATTTTTTACTAAAGAATAGAAGGTGTTTGCCAGAAACTTTTGATAAAAATTAACTTTTTCTGCTCTTCATCTTTGAAAGCATTTGTTCACAAATGTACACACTGCCAAAATTGATGACATGGATGAGGTGTATTTCTCTCTGGTAATAGAGGTCTTATGAAACGATAGTAGACAGACATCATCAATTTTTGAGTTGAATATCTAATTGCAACTCTAAACATTCAATTTGAAAATATGCAGATAGTATATGTTGAAGGAAAATAGAGACACAAATATATCAAAAATTGATGACTTCTTTGGCAATATCGAAAGTTATTCTTTTAAATTCCTTTATCAAAACAGAAAATAAGGCTGCCTATATTTTGTTGTTCACAGGGCTGTGTTCAGCCAAAATATCAAAATGGATAAAGTTATTTGCCATAACTTGAGGTAACACCGCACTGCACCTTCCCTGTGCCCTGATTTCAGCCCAGATAGTGCCAATCTGACATTTGGTTGTTGTGAGTGATGGATGCATAACTGAAGCACTCTGCACCACCTTAATATGAGAGTCTTGAGCAGGTGGGATGAATCTCTCTCTCTGGAGATACCTGCCTTAAATGCAAATGGAGCCTATACAGACATTTTAAATTTGATATCATGTCTAACTGGATAAGTCTGATTAATTCACATAAAGGTTGCTTCAAAAAATATGAAACCAAGTCACCTTAATCTACAGTGAACTCTAATATTAATTTCAATGAAGAATAAAACATAAATTATATAACAACTTTCTGCTATTGCGTTGAACTAGAATATTAGGTTATATGGTTAGGCAAGAAGTGAAAGAGGGCTGAATCATGAAATAAACTAGGGGCCTCCTAAAACAGCAAAAGAGTTCTCATTCCTAGCACTTGTGAAGACGGAAAAATGATCAACATTTCACTCCCTCTCTTAACTACTATTGTAATGAGTCTTCTGTGTTTATCAATCATTGCTGGAATCTTTTATTCAAAACACATTCTGATATTGAAATCTTATGGCATTGTGTTTAGATACGGACAACAGAACTTAAAGATTTTAAAACATGTTTAATTAGTCACATGGTCTAATCTTTAATAGTGTAATGTTCTCTGAGCTGTTACTGGCCTCTAGGGGAACCATTTAATGGCTCAACACCTCTAAAAATGAGATGGTAGAAAATTGTCTTGAAAAATCTAACGTAAGACTGGAAAGCAATGATGTTTCAAAGAAAAATGTTTTGGTTAATGTATCAATAATTGTAAATAATGATAACCTCTATATTTAGCTTTTGGAAGAACTTACATTTTACAAAAAGCCAGTGCTGTTACTAGTGCTGATAAGCTAATTTGAACACTATGTCTATTAAAAGACTTAACCACTTAACCCTGTGAGTGGCTGATTAAAAGCCAGCCTGAAGCTTTTCCAACACATTCCGTGTGTTCTATGAACTCCTGGCTAGACAGGTATTTAGTGTCATTTAGATATGTAGTTCTACTGGTCAATAAGCAACCCAGAGCATCACTAATCATTAACCTGGGCATGGGTTTATAGTTTATTCCTAAATAACAACACTTCAAATTAGGGGGGGGAGGGGGGAGAAAGAAAGACCCTGTAAATAAGTAAGGTAATAGTTACATTCATTAAAATGAACAGTGTTGTAAATAAAAGCAATTCTATTGAATTCAGCAGAATTGCTATCCCAGAATGCTAATCTTCAGTGATGCATGGGGTTTTCATTTGTACATTTCCCATTAACTTAGATACAAAAATGACTGATGATTATTATTACTGTCTTCCTATTGTTCAGATGAGTCACCTAATTTATTTATTTTTTTTAACTAGAGTTACTTTCTTATAAGTATACTTCACTGGCAAACTCATAACATTAATTCTCCTCCAACAAATGTTTAAGATCCTTGCAGACAAAAGAGAACATTAAAAGCAATATCAGAATGAGAGAGACAGCATCCCTGCTCTAGCTGATTTGACATGGGAATGTCAAATTGAGGGTGAAAAATGTCACACATTGAGGGTGAGTTGGAAGGGCAAAGGCAGCTCCAAGCCAACAGGTTTTACCTGTGATTAAAGACCAGACCACGATATAAGGAAGAACTAAATTACATCAACTTGCTTGAAACCTCATCACGTCATTCTTATTAAGCACTGAAAAGATCCTTCAGTTACAGCTCCTTTATTCTAGCATAGCAAAAAAATCCTGAAGTATGCAATTGTTAAAGACATTCAATAGTGCCCCTATAGGCAATGGGGGGGGGGGGGGGGGGATTATGGACAATTTTTGAAGGCAGTGTCCAATCAAAGTTCATTTTATTTTACATACAATTGCAAAAGAAAAAAAAGAATAGTACATTAAATGTTATTTTAGAAAGTTACATTTATCTGGCTATTTAGCTGCAGACTTGTACCCTCACACATATTTTCAAAGGAATGGAATATGTCCCTTTACAGGGAAACACATTCAGTTGTATGGCTGTACAGCTTCTTTACTATCTAATTAGCCACAGGCTGTGAGGTTGAAAGTTATACTGCTTTAAGATTGATATTGCCTTTTATTAACTATCTGAACATTAAAAGTCCACCCTAAGCTAATTGTGCATATTGGGATTCTTCTTGCTCTTCATTTATTTCTAGATGCAGACTCATAATTTCTCTCTATGGCCACTGATCTTTTCTGGATGGCAGCCAATGCTTCCAGAATACCAGTGCCTCCCATGCCTTAATCTTACATACCTCTCCAAGGCCAAAAAAGTCTCTCTCTGCAGGCGCTCAAACCTCTGTATAAAATGCAAAGGCAAGTATATAATTAATGTAAACTGGACTAACATGTTACAAGATAAAAATTAATGAGGTGAATTCTATCCATCTAATTTAGCTATTTCTATGCAGACAGTTTGTATTGTGGGGAAAATGGATGCTAGAACAAATACCACTCTTGTAAGATCTGAGAACTTCAAAACACAGCCATGTGAAGTGCTTTTCTGGAGTTTTTTTTTTTTCTGCCTATATTGGGCACAATGTTTTTATTTTATTCCTCCATATAAGAAATATAGATTAACAGATGAGCCTTATACTGACTGATTTTTTTCACATGACTAAAAAAGCCTCAGCTTGGAAACTTGGAGAAACAATGTATGACATTTACATAAAGTCTACTTCTATAACAAAACAGTAAAAGCTTTTCTGGCTTTTCACCTCCAATCTGGATTAAAGGCAGAGGAGAGGGAAGTTTGAGAAGATGGCATCTCTCACGTCTTCTTTTCTAGAAGAAGCTGACTAGCTCCACATGGATTTTTTTGGCAATCTTTTAGTGACAGCATTCCTGCTAGAGATTAGAAGATGATTATGCAGTAAATCATTTTAACATGACAGCTTAAATGAGAAACAAAGAGAAAGAAGGAAAGAGAAGCAAAGAAAGAATGAACAAACAAACAAAGATAACTGTTGTTTAAAAATGCAGCATTGCTTCACTGGGCCTTGTTTTCTTAACATTAAATAACATAAAATACTTCCCTAAGTACCATCTGTTTCAAAGTGGTTATCCTCTGAAATCCTTGTTTTCTGTTCTTCAGTGAAACTTACGTAATTTCTTATTCAAGATGAAATCCAATGGTAACTTTATTCTTCACACATTAATCTTTCTTCCTTTTTTAATTTCTTAGAAAAAAAAATTCTCTTCACTTGGGAATGTTTCTGAAAATGCATATTAAAATGTAAATGTTAGTATTTTCAGTAAATGCTAAAATATGGACAAAATTACTTTCTGTTGGTAAATACTAATAAATAATAGAAAAAGAGAACAAGTTTTCTAGATAGTCACGTACATGGAAAAAATTATTATATGCTTGGCTTCCTTCATTCTACTCCAAAGACACCAACAATAACTGTCTGCTAATTCTCTCTTATGGATTACTTTTTGTAACCCCGACTCAAGTATTATTGTTTCCAAAATTAAATAAAAACAACATCTTTTGCTACTGTATACATGCTTATAAATATGCTTATACTTCATTGCTCTAACAGTCCAATCTTTCTGATACTGTAGAAACAACCACTCCTCTGTATTGTCTAGACTTCAACCAATCAGTACTGATCGACAGCCTAATCACTCTCAGATATTTCCCTTGCTTTGTGCATAATTTGTATTGGACTATAATTTATTAAACTCACAAACACTCAAAAAAATATTTAGAAGCAGAAGTCGTAAATGCTTGGAAGAATCATTCTTTTCTTAAGCTAAGTATGAACTATTTATGTTCCTGTGTATTACAGAAGAGCATTAAACTTGCTGCAAGTTTATAACAGTGCTTGTATGTTTGCTTTGAAAGTAACGCTTCCTATTTATTTTCATGGTAACTAAAACAGAGCACCAGAACACTATTTGATAGAGAAAATTCTCAGCTACAGATCACTATTTTTCAACATATTCACCAACATTAGCTATGCACTGTCACCAGAGATGAACAAGAGCCTGCGTACCGTGCTTATACAAATCTGTAGAAGCAGAGGTGACCCACTGTTTCACAGCTACTATGACAACATTGCTATGAAAATGTTACTCATACAATTCATTTTTCATTGAATAGATGGAAGCCAGAAAGCACCAGACTATATAGTGGGTGTGGTAGGACAGTCCAACAGCAATTGGCAATATGTTCCATGGTCTTCAAACTGGTGTGGAGCCTGGTGTTGCCATGTTGCAGGAGAAAGGTTGTCTTCTCTAGCCTGACTCTGAAACTTCAAGCTTAGTCAGCACAGCAATATAGAGATCAGAGCTGATTGCTTGTCCAGGTTCCAGAAGGATCACCCATTTCTATCCCATAAGACAGTGCACCTCACGTTTCCTGCTGAGGGATGTTTCTCAAACATTTTCTTTAATGGGAAATTCACGTGTTGCCACTCCATGGACTGTGGTTTTGACTCCAGCTTGGAGTGGTCACTGGTAATGGTGCAGTTGAGGAAACTGTCACTTTTAGCCTCATATAGGTTCAGTAAGTCCCAATAAACTTGCATATGGTGTTCTTTCTGTATCTGTGCGCATTTGTAGGACCCACCTGTTGCAAACTTTGTGATATTCTAACACTGCCATCATTGTTTGCAACATATTGAAGCTGATATTCTGCTTTGTACACAGTTCCCTGGTCATAATCTGCCTATCCTCATGGATACATTGATCGACATGCTCTTCATTTAATGGTATGACAGCTGTGCATGGCCACACAGAACATGGCTTGTCTTCCATGTCACTGTCACCACAGCTGAAATGTAACACCCACGACCCCACTGTGCCCACATCCACTGTTTGAACTCCATGAATATTCAGCAATCATCGATGAATGTCAGTGGGTGAAATTTTTCCACGTGGAAAAAAAAAATCCACACCTTTTTTTCATCTGCACTTCCACTTCACACAGCTCTTTATCAGATTTCCTCTCTGCTTCCAACTGTCTCATGACAAAAAAAAATAATGGAATATTGATCGGATGGTTCAGCCTCTATTGCATACCACCACCATCTGCCTCTGATGTTGTGGACCAACATAATAAAACAAGAGGCATTACTTTCAGAGCAGTCATACTAAAAGTTCCCAGCTCCTAACAGGAATTTGACCAATATGGAGACTTTCTGCATGTCTGCAGTATGCTGTTATGTTGCATTTTGTTTCTAGTCTCTCCCATTTACCCCATACTGCTTACAGATAAGAGAGCATAGCTGAAGCTCTTGCTTTGCAGTCCTGAAGTTACTCTCAGCCACTGCACACTACTCCTCAGCACTGCATTTTGTCCTGTGCACATTATTCTTCAATTTGAGAGCCATGTTGCCAGCACCTGGTCCTGCAGCTGGGGCTGCACTGGTCTACATGGTCTGATTCCCAGCAAGTCTGAATTCCTTGGGACTGTATAGCACATGAATAATAAGGAAAGATTAATACATGCCAGTCACTGTTAGAATCTGACTTTAGCATGAGGAATATGTTAGAACAGAATCCCATAGCAGGCAAACCACAAACAGCACACATTTTAAAACTCCTTTAGTACTTCCTTGCTCAGATGTAACCGCACTGGGTCCTTGGACTGGCTGAAATGAAGATTTTGTTTTGTTTTTTCTTTTTATCTAAGTTTTCTGATAAGAAGAATGAAAGAATTTGAAAGAAATTTTTCTCTCTACCACTTTCTGAAGGGAGGTTGTGGTGAGGAGGGGGTGGGCCTCTTCTCCCTGATAAATAATGACAGGACGAGAGGGAATGGCCACAAGTTGAGCCAGGGAAGATTTAGATTAGACTTGAGGAAACATTTTTTCTCTGAAAGAGTGGTCAGGCACTGGAATGGCCTGCCTAGGGAGGTGGTTGAGGCACCATCCCTAGCACTGTTCAAGAAGCGTTTAGATGAGGTGCTAAGGGATTTGGTTTAGTAGTTGGGTAGGGATAGTGATAGGAGGATGGTTGGACTAGATGATCTTGTAGATCCTTTCCAACCTTATGAACCTATGAACCTATGAAAATGGGAAAAGGAAAAAGAAAAAAGAGAAAAGTAAATAAGAAAGAAGAAGAAGAAAAAAGGGGTAACCCTTAGAAATACTGAGTCAAAGAAGGTCTCTTTAACAGAAAGACTGCTCTTGCAATGGTGTTTCAGAAATGAGTAGTCTTAGATGTACTCTAGTCAAAGGAAGATGACCAAGGAGAATGAACAGCAAAAGATGGGAGAAAGATTACGAATGCCTTTTAGGAAGTACTCAGAAATAGTGGTGAGGAAACTAAGTCAGGAAAATGTTCCTGAAAATATCTGCTGCTGTTGACTTAAACTTTCCTCTTTGCCTAGTGTTATGTGGTTCACATGAGTGGACAGTCATCAGAGTAACATGGTAGTGTGCCCAGTTTCAAGAAGCTCACTGTTCTACTATTGGACAGAAATGGTGTAATGAGGCATACTGGTGGACACAAATGGTCTAATGGGGCATAAGAGTGATTCAGATAAGCCAAACATATTGACGCAGCCATGCAGCGCTACCTCTCAGTGGACAGAATTGACAGCTTCTTCAGCAAACTTCTTTATTCTGTTACATTGTCTTTAGCAGGCAATTGTTACAGCAGAATGCCCATTCACTTAAGTATTGTGTATTATTATTTCAGTTCTTTAAACCTTTCTTATGGACTTGAAGGCCTGTTCTAGTTCTCTAATATATCCATCTACAAGAAACTCCTCTCCATTTTATAAGTTTGCAAATTTGTTAGAAATGATTTTACATCAGCTGGCAAGATGACAATAAAGCAATCTTATCTTCTGTAGAAGAGAATGTTCTACAGGAAAAAAAAAAAAGGAAATAAACACTAAAACACTGTCCTTGATGTGTCTTTTCATCATTTGAAGATAATGAAACCAAAAAGTATATTCCAAGGTAGATAACTTCCGTATCTTGGATCTTTTCTGATGTATTTATATATACTTCATAATAGTTATCCTGCCTTTTCCCATCTGTTATTGTTCATCTATGTGTGTTTTAATACTGATACTCAAAATATCTGCCTAGGTTTTTCTCATTGTGCTTCTCTTCATTAACTGGTAGACTCAAATACCAGCTTTACATTCAAGGTCGTAATAATTCTCTCTTTTGCATCTTACATTGCTATTTTAAAGAAATAAAATTGAACTACAGAAATAATGTGTTGTAAAGCTTCATCTTAAAAAATGATGTTATAATGAATAGAGAGAACACAGTTGTTCCCTGATAGTGATCTTTCTTCGGATAAAAAGATATAATGCCAGATAATAAATGATTTTGCAACAAAAGACACCAAACACTGGTTAACATGTGGTTAAGTCCATCCTCATTACAGATAAAAAACTGATTTAAAAATATCAACATCGTTATTTTTATTTTCTTCCTGGATTTTAAGTCTTGTGTGGGATCATATCACACTTGCAAATCATTTTTTTTTTCAGCCAGGAATACTTTTGAAAATTTTTAAACTAAAACTGAAGTTATGTTTTATCTCCCAGAGCTGAGGTTTATGAAGAAATATTAAAGAAAGAAAAGTTCCAGAGAAATTACAGTAGGTGGGAGCACACATAGAAGGAAGCCATGGAATATGTAATATATATTTATATACCAGAAAATAAAACTAGTATGCATTATGCAAATTATGCAAATTATGCAAAATTTAAAGACTGAAAATCTGATACTGCTAGCTGATCTTTAAAAGGAATTACACAAGCATTCAAGCTGCCAGAATTTGATTGTTCAATTTAATATAAGCAGCAAGAAATATGTTTCTCATTTCATTGCATCTTGGTATTCATACAGGCTAATTCTCACTCTGTCAGTGGCTCATTTCTTCAGTTACGGTATGTACCTTCTTTGTTGTCGGCACATTATATTAAACAGTGTCTTAAGTTAACATTTATGAACTTGTGGTTACCAGGCCTTTTCCTTACAGAGAAAAAAAATAATAATATCACTCATAGCCACCACACCCAACAATCAACAATCCAAATCAACCAACCAACCAACCAAGAAAAAAAAAAAAAAAGAAAAAAACCACAACACAAAATACCACAGAAGTTTCTTTTCAATCAAACTAATTTTAATTAATTAATTAATTATTATTGTGAACAGCTTTTATAAGCTCCTACTATGAGCTAACAGGTGATATTTTCAAAGATCATTATGGAATTATATATTAAAATATTATATACATATATTCATTAAATAACCTATGGAATATGCAGTCTAATTACCAGGCAGGCATTTCTTTAGTGTGACCCTCAAAGAGATAAATTCTCTCATGCTATTGAGAAAACTTCAGACAGTTTCTACAGTTTCCCATTGTATTCTGTGAAGAAATGAGACAACCACCTTTAACAATTGCATCATCTATTCTTTTTGCTGCAATTTTCATCTTTACCTCAGGTTTTCCATGCTGACTGTTGCAGACTTTCACCTTCTCATTAACTGGGATATAATAGTTTAACAATGAAATGATGTCACTCGAGAAATCTAGGCAGCCCTAGGAGGAAAGCAGTGGCAAAGACAGGATGGATATAGCCCCTTGCTGTGAGTCCAGAAACTTAGATTTGAGCCATGTTTCATGTAGCAAAGACAGTAGTGACTGTTGTCCTCAGGTGATCTAGATGGAAAAGGGATAATGTGGATTAGGTAATTCAGGCAGAAGGAAGGGTGACTGCACTGTCACTCTATGTCCATAATTGACTGCCTAACAGATACTTGCTCACCTTAAGCAAGTCATTTTCAAAGACTTGGGCAAGCTGAATGGACCTCATGTAATTGATCAGGTTTTGATCAGTGCCTCTGAGCTGTTTCTTATAACTTGAAATATGAAACTTAACTGTGGCTCCAAAAGTTATTCAGCTCATCCTAAAATAAGTGTCTAACACAAGTGGGATTAATTGCCTTCTAGAAACTGAGGGAATTTCATTCCTCCTATTGAGGGAGCTCAGATGACTAGATTTAATTATGCATCTAATTTTTAGCTAGATATAATTCAGAAGAATAGTACCCTAGATGGTTATGCCATATTTTTTTTTTATATCTCATTGTACTCATTACAATGTTGGCACCTTGAGAAGGAGTCTGAATTCAGTTAGATGATGGAAAACCATTTCTACACCAAACCTGAGAAATATATTTAAGAAATATATTATGAGAAATATTGTTGAAAACCAAACCAAAACAAAAAAGAACTCCCACAACACCATTTCTTTTGTTTTCAGAAGACTTAAAAGGATTCAGATTGTCTGTTTTAGAGGGTATTAATAATTGATGCAAATACATTCCAGTTTTCTTAGTGCTTCTGTTTCATTTGTTTTTTGTCAGCATTTTATTGGAAATTCATCCTAACTGAGGAGAAAAGTATATTTGGCAAGAAACTGGATTGACAGACTGTTGCCTTGACAAAAACAAACAAACAAGCAAGCAAACCACAACACGCTAAACAATTCCAAACAATAAAAACAAACCCACAATAGATAGGATACATGAAACAGATAGGATTGTCAACTCCTTCTGCCCATTCACTGAGATCATTGCCATTAGAAAGACTACTTTCCAGTACAGAAGTGAGGCAAATAGAGCTTATGTATAGTGCTTCATCTAATTTGACAAAAGTCTTCAAGTATTATTGGGAATCCTTTGTGATGGCATATGAAAGATATAAAAACTACTTTCATAACATAAAATCTTATCATATAAAAATATAAAGTCATCATGAGGCAGATCTGATCTTTAAAGAGGAAACTGAGAGAACTTAAACAGAACCTTAAGACTTGGTCTGTTCAGAAAAAAATATAGATTAAATTGCTACGGAATTTATTACTCTTTCAAGTGCGTTTTTAAACTGAGGAGAGCCCTGATGTGGGAAAGCACATGTAACTCTTCTGTGAGACAGATTAGACATATCCACTATCTTTAAAGCTTCCATGTTTGATTTGCTAGATATATTTCTTCCATTAGTTAAACTAGGAGACAGTACTGACCAGTGTTCAAATAGATGTGGGCCATGTAGGAGAACAAAAGTAGTTCCTTGTATATCCAGTTTTTTACCTTAACATTTTTATTCTTGTTCCTTGTTCTCTGTTCCTTTGTGACTGCTACAGAAGCATTAGAGTGGTTGACATAATACATTTGCACTTAGAAAATCTGAATTTAATTCACAGGTCTGCCAGCAATTTCTCAGTATGAACACAAACAAACCACCTAAGATCAGAAGTTTAGATATGTTAAACTTGGGTAAACCTTTAGAGATCAGTTCTGAAGAGATCCAGAGTCATTTTGTATAGGACATGCTGATTGTTCTTTCCCCCTCGTTGATAGATAAATATATTGTTGCTGAATACTTAAGTCTGTAGGAAATATCCAACAGTAAATAAATATATGTTTATCTGGTGATAATGTGGTTTATGCAGTCTGGCTCATTTTCAAGACAAATAAACCTTAATAAACACAAGAGTGATTGACAAAACAATGTTTCTTTATCGCATATGTGGAATTCTCAAAGGTTTGTTCTAGTTTTGACAGCAGTAAGACATTAAATTTATATGTAACTGGCAATAAACAGTAAATTATAATCAGAGATTCTTCATTTAAATTCTCTTGCATTTTCAGATGCCTCATGAAGGTGGGTTTTTTTTTCTGCATTTTCTTGTTCCTTTATGATAAATTCAAAACCAATATTTTTCCTATGTCATTCTAGGAATCAGGTGTAACATTAGCCAAATAAAAAAGAAATAACAGAAGCATTAATTATTGGTACAAAATTTGATTTACTTTCTAGATGACACGAGAGACTGTATCAAATATAACCATGTACCTCAAAATGCACTCTAATTAATTATTTTTCAGTACAGAACAGGACATATCACTATATAGTTACCTCAGTAATAAGTCTTCCTCATAATCCAAATAAATTCTAACTATCACTAGTATTACTAGATTATTTTTGGATTACGGTTTCAAAGATAATTGTTCAGTATTAGAAAGGGAAAGTTACTGAATTACAAATGAAGAACTTTAACAAATGAATAAATGTTCTATATTATCTTTTAAAGTATTGTTCCTTTAAAAGTAAAATTAAGGATTTGTTATGACTCGTAATAAGTTTGTTTGCTATAACTATCCTTGTTGTTAATACAACATTTAATCTGCTAACTGACTAATTTTACAGAAAGATGGTGTAGTGGAGATGCTAAATCATGGTCTGAAACAATGATTGAGCACCTGGTAGGAAGGTAGGGCCAATCCAGGGGAGTTCAGGTGAACGCAATGTACTTGAGTTATCAGAAGGGGTGGAGCCAGGATCCACCCCTTCCCAGATCTCATCTAAGGCTTGTCACTGAAGGTGAGAGTATTTCCTGCCTATTGGAAGCCTTCTGGAGATTTTTATTATATTTATTTATTTTTATTATTATTTTCTTCCCTGCATACATGGCTGATGCATTTGGGCTTGTTCTCATTTGATGCAGCTTAGGACTATGCTGCATTCTGTAGTTGCTATTCTGTAGTTGCTGTACTTTCCACTATGTTATATAATTACAAATGGGAATTTCAGTAGTCAGTTCTTAGGTACATCAATAAAATCTGTCTGGGCAGAGGAGTATACCTCTTAATGAGGGAAAATTACAGTAGGAACTTACATTGAATTAGATACCAAAGAATTAACCAAGGGAAGATTTGCTGAGAAGACAAACATTTGGAGCATGCGGATCCATGCCTTTGTTTACAATACTCTGTATATGTTTTTACCCTGATAAAACAGCATTAAAATCAAGGCAGACTCACTCAGTAGCCCCCATGTGCTTTCTGTCCTTAAGCTGTCATTGATTTCATGTGGTTTCAGACTCAAATACCTCTTTAGATCAATGTCAGTGATGTTTATGAATTTTTGCTTGAAAGAAACTTTTCTTTTTTTCTTAATTTAGACCAAGTTAGAACTCTGAAATTGAATTTGGTGAATTTTATAGTCTCTCAAACCTCCACAAGTTTCCACTGGATTCCCTGCATAGTCAAATATAATGGATCAAAACCGGCAAGCAATCTGTCTCAATTATTTAGCAATCTTTCCTCACTTTTAAAAGCTTTAAAAGGCCTGCATACAGACATGGGGCCCCCAGCACAAGAAAGATGCAGAGCTTTTGGAATGGGTCCAGAGAAGGGCCTCTAAGATGGTCAGAGAGCTGGAGCACCTCTCCTAGGAGGTTGAGGAAACTGGGCTTGTTTAGCCTGGTGATAAGAAGGCTCTGGAGAGACTTCCTTGTGGCCTTCCAGTACTTGAAGGGATTGTATAAACAGCAAGAGGAGCAACTGCTGATAGTGATAGAACAAGGGGGAATGGTTTTAAACTGAGACAGGGAGATTTAGGTTGGATGTTAGGAGGAAATTTTTCCATCAGAGGGTGGTAATGCACTGGAACAGGTTGCCCAGGGAGGTTGTGGATGCCCCATTTCTGGAGACATTCAAGGCAAGGCTGAATGTGGCTCTGGGCAGCCTGGTATAGTGTCTGGCAACCTTTCCATGGCAGGAGAGTTGAAATTAAATGATCTCAAAGGTCCTTTTCAACCCAGGCCCTTCTATAATTCTATTATTCCATGGTTAAACTTTACAAATTTACATAAATTTACATGTTAAAAATTGTCTTGAGTGTTTCTTGTATGCCATTGGTATAGAACATGCAAAAAAACTCCATTTCTGCTCACAGAGGACTGCAGATAACAATTGCTCCTTGATCCCTTGCTTTTTGCCTACTAAGCAAAGACTGGTTATCCACTTGGCTATTATGGAAATATGGAAAGATAATTTAAACAAACTTGACATTTGTGGTGTGAGCCACCTAGTAATCATGTGCCATGGCGGTGAAGATTAATGCCTCTTTAATGTACACAAAAGAAAAGCAGGACAGTGTAGTAGAATTGCTAGAGGTTAAAATGCCCAAAAATGAAGATGAAGAGTATTGTTCTTAAACAGTGCTTCAGATAAAATCTTTTAGATTAATACAGAATACATATATTTGTAAGTAATGTTCACTACAATGCTTTTTTGTTTTATTTCTTATTCATCCCTTGCTCAACTAATGTTTTTTCTTTTTCTTTTTCTTCTTTTTCTTCTTTTTCTTCTTTTTCTTCTTTTTCTTCTTTTTCTTCTTTTTCTTCTTTTTCTTCTTTTTCTTCTCTTTCTTCTTTTTCTTCTCTTTCTTCTTTTTCTTCTCTTTCTTCTTTTTCTTTTTCTTTTTCTTTTTCTTTTTCTTTTTCTTTTTCTTTTTCTTTTTCTTTTTCTTTTTCTTTTTCTTTTTCTTTTTCTTTTTCTTTTTCTTTTTCTTTTTCTTTTTCTTTTTCTTTTTCTTTTTCTTTTTCTTTTTCTTTTTCTTTTTCTTTTTCTTTTTCTTTTTCTTTTTCTTTTTCTTTTTCTTTTTCTTTTTCTTTTTCTTTTTCTTTTTCTTTTTCTTTTTCTTTTTCTTTTTCTTTTTCTTTTTCTTTTTCTTTTTCTTTTTCTTTTTCTTTTTCTTTTTCTTTTTCTTTTTCTTTTTTTTTTTTTTTTAATATATCTGTGCAAGTACATTTTATCTAATTTTCTGGGCTATAATGACAAGCTGAATAATTTTACTGAAACCAGAATTCTGTGATACCTACATTTCCTGTGAATTAGAATAAAAATGAGCTAGAAGTTTACAGCTGAGCTGAGAAGAACAGGAAGCAAACTCATAAAAAAAAGAGTTTTGCTCTTTTTAATTAGATGGCCACATAGTATTTACTCATATTAAAAAAAATCAAGTCTTGATAATACACATATTCTTATTTAAAAAGTACTCATATGTAATTTGTGTATATTGTGCTATGTATTTTAATAATATGATTTATATATATTGTTTTTTCCTATAATTTAATAATAATACAATGTTATTTAACACAATAATTTATAATTTAGGTCTGAAATATATATATATATATATAGTTCAAACATTTTTAGCAGTATTTAGTGGGAGCACAAATGGTGAAATACCTTACCTTAACTTTTTCCTTGTTATGACACTCTTAGAGGTGTGCTGTGCTTTTCTGATGATGCCACCTCAGCAGAAGACACAATAATTCTTATCTCACAACATTTGATATAGCCATGCACCTACATGAGCTTCAAAGCACCGTTTAGGTTAGTGGCAACAGTTTGTAACAATATGAAAAGGACTTGCAGAAAAAAGCACTAATGAAGTACCTGGAGCTAGCCTCATTGTATTTGCTCAGAGCTCTTCTAGTAGTTAAAATATCCTTAAAGAAGAAATCAGATTTTTTTTTTCAAATATGAAGCTCTTTGCTGCTACTACCTCGACTGCATGAAACAAGGAAGTCTAGTGAGAATCGCAACAAAACAAGTGAAAGTAGTTAAGAGGAAAACAAGGAAGCACTTAAGAGTCTATAGGAAAGTAGGTGATTCATATGTTATGAAATTAAATCATACAGAAATATAGGCACATTCTCAGGACAGTAAAGAAACTTTGAATTCTGTCACCTCAAACTGAAAGCGGTGCTGATGATATTGTATCAGCAAGGGAGGTGCAGTGCAAGCAGTAGTGCTGGGAAACTTATCATATCAAATTTTGCTTGGACTACTGACCTGAAACATAACTGAAGCTAACTGTTGCAGTCTTGATAAAAATTAAGTATGAAAGGAATTATTAGGTGAACAGAAACTGATTTAATTCCTATGTATTTCTCAGGAAAAGCATTTAGTCTACAAACTGCATAATGATAGTGCATATGTTTCCTTATTCTATACAGTACCAAGCATGATCTTCTGTGCTTAATAAATAAATCACAACAGTAATAACATGATACGCTCAAAAGGATTTTGCCATTTAATGGTGTTTCATTACAGACCTAAATTAAAAATTCTATGAATCAATAGTTTACTTTCATTTGTGCAGATAAAGAGAAATGCCACTCACTAAACAGCAGAACTGACACTTCACCTGAAAAATGAAGAAAAGGAATCAGCAAGAAGGACGAAAACAAGTTCCTATTTTGGAACTGCATCTCTAGTTAAGCATATTTTTTGTAAATATGCATTCAAAGATAGACACCTTAAGTGCTTGACTAGCTTACTGTTTCAAACACCAATGGAAAAAGATACTTAACATTCTTATTTTTGGAACATGAGGTTTTAAAGTAGCCATTGAGTTGATTTTTTTTGTTACGTAGAAAGGTCCTCTCGCAAATTCTACTGCTCTGTAGTTTACGGGTTTGTATTAAAATGGCAAATACCAGCAGCCTTCTTCATCCCTCTTTGTTCATCTCATAATATATCTTCTTGTTTCCCTACAAATTGAATTATAATTCATAGTTCTCTCTCTGAATTAGCTTCCTACAGAGATCCTTATTATAACAAATGTGGTTGTTATAACTCATTTTAACAATTTAGTCTATAAATTGGAAGAAAGTACTTTATGTTTTACTGTACTGAACAGAACTTATTTTTACAGGGAATTTAAATGTATTATATATACTGCACAGTCACTGATACATTTTTGCATTTCCACCATTACAGAACATTAAACATGTAGTAGCATAGCAAATAGGAATGTTAACAGCAGATCTGAACATGAATTTGAAAGAACTAATACTGAAAAAAAAGAAATAATAGTTTTGCAAATACAAACAAAAAACAACAAAATCGGCACTCAATTATGTTGCTATGTTAGGGCATATGGAAACATATTTTAATAAATACTGAGACAAAGGGCTGCTAGATGTGTTGAAAAACTGTCACAGAGTGCTTCCCTGCAGGCACTTCTGAGCAATAAGACAGATAAGGCTTCATAGATAGATAGATAGATAGGCAAGCAGTCTAATATATTTATATTCTAAGATAGGCAGATATATTTGTATTTTAAGCTCTTCTTGAAGTCCAGGAATTATTATGAGATGTTTATCTTTTGTCTCTTAGCTTTCTCTGAGGTTCTTGGGAGCAGCTGGAAAGATCTAGCTCTGCAGGGATGGGCAAGAGGCCACCAGGGCCTTCTCTAGCTGTCCCCACAGGTAAGTGGACCTAGTGGCAACTAGCTGCCAGCCTGACGTGGCTCCTTCTATGGAGCTGGTGCAGGGCTAATCAGAGACATTTCAGGGCTGCCCGGGCACTGCCAGCCTAACCCTGGTGGTGCTGGAGGAGGCAGAAGTACTCCTGGGTTGCTTGGAGTCCCGTAGGTGATATAACTTGCAAAGATAGGAATTGCGTATTTCTCTGTTGCTGGTATTTCATGAAAAACAAACAAACAAACAAACAAATTAATTCATTTCTGCCTCTTGGATCTAGATCCTTAAAAATTTCCTGTTCTAACCACCTCTGTTTTGCACTGCCCATTTCTTTACTCGTGTAATTTGTTTAAATAAATTTGATAAGGATGAAATTCAAGGCTTTTACAGCCTCAAGTATTCAGATTGAAGTGAGATATTGACATTTCTTGATAGTTTGTATATATTTCAATGCTAAAAGATTACTTTTAAATTAGGGATTAGTCTATGTCACCTTGATCATATCAAGCTTCTGTATTTATGATCAAAAATACTGACATTCTTCATGAACAGAAAGTCTGTATACTCGAGCATCTTTACCAGCAATGATTTATGCCCCTTGGACAGGAATATTCCAAACTGTTCAAAAAATTGATCACAGGATACTTCTTGGCATTCTTGTAAAATATACATTGTTATTATTTCACCAAGTTTTGCTTTTATACCAACATAGAAGATCACTTGAAAGAGAATGTATTAAAGTCTGAGTAACTTCAGCAAAGGTTTATTTAACAATAGAAGCAGCCTACATTTATCCCTCTGGTCTCTGAAGGGAACAAATTTCCAAAGTTATCTGGAATACAACATGTAATGTGAGCAGCACAGAACTGTGTCACTCCAAAAACCATAAAAATCCCATAAAAATTTATTTCTTATAGTACATAAAAGTCATTAAATTCAACCATTTTAAATATTTTCTTTAAAAAGTCACAGCAATAACAGGAAGAAATAGCTAGTTTTATCAGAAATTAGAGGTCATCTCTCATCTGCAAATTCAGCAGTACATGGGAGGGGACACTGGGTGTGGAACATCTAATTGCAACCACAGCACTTCTCATAGCATTAAGTGTTCTTTAAAAGGTCATTAAAATCACTGCCTGATGGCAATATGGTATGCTTCCCCTCTGCTTTCTAGGAATAGTTGGTTTCTATTTTAGTCTATTTTGTTCAATCAGGCTGTGTTAAAAGTAGGACACCAGACAATAGAAACATTTTTTCTTTTCAGGAATGAGCTCTTGGTGCATTTTGAAGATATCAATGTCAGAAAGACCTATAAAGTTACTTATGTTATACAATCTGAGCTTCTGATTCCCAGTTCTGGAAAACAGTGTTTTTTATTTGGCCTTTCTTAAATGCTCAAAAGTAAACAATGTCATGCGTTCATGTAGAAGGCTTACAACATTATTTTAAGGGTAAAATCCATGAAAAATGTACTATTTATTAAATCATAATACTGTATTTCCAAATAGCTAAAACAGAAGCCACAAACCAGGCAGGAAAAAAATATATTTCACTCAAGACAGAAATGTCAATTAACAGCTCTTACATGATGATGTTGAGAGGAAATATTCTCATGGCCTGTCCTCCTAAACTGGAGCAATTACCCTGACAGATTTTTTAAAACTTTGCCCAGAAACAGTATTGTACTAGCTACAAAAATAAAAATAAAAAAAAAAAAAAAGAAATATATCTCTCCATTTCCTTCCCAGGTATCAAGGGTTATTTATATAGAGAATTAAATGGCATATTGCCTAGAAGTACTGAAAATCCAATCTCAGTATATGGAAAATTACAAAACAACACATGCCAAATAAGTTATGCAGGTAGTTGTCTGGCTAAATTTCACAAAACCTAAACTGACTCTGATTGCTTTCCAAATGGATATGTTCTAAGGAGCAAACTAGACCTTGTGCTCTTGGTAGATGGCAGACATTTACCTATTGTTTGTATTATTATTAATTAAATCTTTTGAAGTTTATGGCTCAGTGTCCTTATTTTGCTTTAGATACATATTGCCATAACTCAAGTTCAAAGGAAAAATGTGATTCTTTTATTCCACTTCACTTAGCAATGGTTTTCCTAATTGACTGAGATACTGATTTTCCCATAACTATTTGAAGTAGCACATCATGTAAATATATATATATATATATATGCTTTTGTGTATGCACAGAAGCAGAAACAGAAGATTTTACAATGTAATTAGACTATTTTTTTATCCCCTTAGAGATCAATAAAGGATTCCCAAGGATCAGTAAAACCCAGGGCATCTGAAATGTGGTTTGAACTTCTGGAAAATTTCCTCTATTGAGATAATTTTCAGAACTAATATTCAATAGAGTAACCCTGTTGTCAAGACGATAGAAAATAAAATGGCTCAGAGTTTGTTTCAGATCGTGTCTTGCAGAACTCCTATACTGCATTTGAAAGGGGAAACAAAAAGAACTGCATTCAATTTCCTGTATTCCTTTGAAAAAAAAACACCAAAAACCAAAAAACACATAAGATTAATAACTTTATTATTAATATTTATATCTTCTTTTTCCCCATCATTTTTTCTAATTGTCACAATTCCTATTAAAAATTATTAATATGGCAGAAATTAGGACATAAATGTGGCTATCAGGCCATGGTTGTTTTACCATTTGGGAAAGAGGAGAGGAAGATAAATAGCGTTAAGTAATTTATACTAAGAAAAAAGAGTGGAAATGCAGGAATAGATAGACTCAATCTATTTATTACTACTTTTCAACAATAAATTACTATGTGTTTTTTATAATGAAAATACAGTGCAATTTTTGGTCATTGTATAAGAACTGGGAAAGTGCTGACTTAGTTAAAACATCATGATTTTCAGCTGAAGGAAGATAAATTATCAAGGAATGATTTTCCGGAGAAGGGAGGCAGTTTTTATCTGATGGTTTCAACTATTAATCTCCTCTTGATATTGAACTTCGCTTCCTAGGACAATTTTCATAGTTGTCCAAGATCAAAATGGCTCTATCTATGCCACAGGCTGTGTTCTCCAAGTCAGGCCTTCTGTATGCATGTAACCTTGTCCATCTATTCAAATCCTGCAGTTACTTCATACCACCTCCTCTATTCCATCTTGTTATTTTTTGCTCTCAGTCCTCCTTGAAGTATCACTTTCTCAGTCTTTTTAAACTCTTCTTTCTGCAGTCCCTAACAACAGTTTTCCTATTATTTCTCCATAACTCTTCTTCCATCTTTTCTATCCCTTCTCTAAAAACAAACCAGGTTCTAGTTCCCTCATAAACAGAGTCCTGTCCCCTTCCACATAATTTTTCTTTCACTGCTTCCCACTCTTGCTTAAAAAACTCTGGTACCACCTCCAACCTACCACTGTCATGCTTCATCTCATATTGATGATTCAAGTTTTTTTGGCTATGTCCTTATTTCATTTCAAGCATGTACAAACTGTCTTCTCTCTCCACATTCTAGATCTTGAATTTCCACTTGCATTTCTTCATCTGGTGCTGAATCTGTACTTGTCTTTGTGGTAAGCAATATTTTTATCATACTGCTTCATTTAACATACTTTCTTCCTATGGCCTCCATTTTCTTCTCACATATCATTTCTCCTACTGCAGAACACCTGAGCCTTCTCTTCATTTTCCCTTTTACTACAAGCCACTGTTAACTAGGCCAGACTAATCCCACCTAATTTTAGCTGTCTAAAAGCTAGGCATGCAGCTGTTCATCCTACTTTTTAAGCCTGAAGTTAAGAAAGAAAAACAGACACTTTCAGAGACCAATTCGTACTGCTCACATATCTCAGGATGGGAGGATATAATCTGTGGTGATGATTACTTTTCTGTAATGATTATCAGAGGAGTTTACACATATAAATTAGATTACATAATTATTTTTAAAAGGTTAAAACTTATCCTCCTAGTATATATTCCATTGTAGTTTAATCCCTTAACTTTTCCCCTTACAAGTTACCATACTTATTCTGCACCATTCTGTATTAAAAAATACTTTCAATTTCTAAATTAAGAATTTTAAAATAATTCATGACTAATTTCTCATGAGTCAAATTCTGTCACTAATGATAAGATCTATTATCTTTTCTTAATCATTTAAAAAATAATATATTACTTCATGCTGTTTTTATTTTGCTGGCGCTCAGGATTGTTGAAAATTGGTTGTTTTATTAAGAAAATGACTTTAGTTCAACTTTGAATACAGGGATACTATGGATAAATAGAGATTTTAAAAGTCAACTATTGCTGGACAAATGAGACTAGTATATAGTAGCTAGTATAAATCTATAGTGATTCAGATGAGCATAAAGAAAGAAAGAGAAAGGAAACTAGCTGTTCTAGGCATGACAAAAGGAAAAGAAACAAAGAAAAATGGATCTCAGTTTGCTGATTATATTAGATGTCTACAAATCAGGTCAAAAATATGAGGTATAAATAATCGGATCTGGTAGCCTTGCGATTTGATCAACAGCATGATTTATTTGTCATTATGCACTGTTCATGACACAGATACATAATTTGTAAAGAAAATGGTATGATATTAGTATGTATTAACAAATACAAAAAATATACATCTGGAGCAGTAAAGATATAAAACATATTATAAATCAAAATTTAGTGGAGCACAGCTGAGGGTTCAGACAACTGGGAAAGGGCCAACAGAATCGCCTTTTCTTCAAATGGGGAGCTGGGAAAATTACAGTCAGTGAAATTGTAATTCATGGAAAAATACAGCAGAAGATAATAGAAAGTATAAGCAGACATAATTTAACAGGAAGATGAGTAACTGTTAAAATGCATTTTTAAAAAAAGTTTACTTTCTCTGTTTAACTAGATACACTACTGATTTCTTCAATCTGATATTGCATAGATACATGTACTGTCCAGAAAGACAAAGACATCTGCCATAGGTCAGTTCAGCATGTTATCAAAAATAAAATTAAAAATCCCAAGCTATTCATTTCTGTGAATCAATACTTTTGTTATTTCCCAGTGCTTTCAAATCTACCTTCCAACACGGTCAGCAGAACTTACTTTTTATCTAAATAAATCGCCTAACAACAGACTAGTGAAAATCAAACCACTTTTTATCTCCATAGTATGTTCCTCTAGAAGAGCAATGTGAATGCTGGCAAAGGCAGACAGAAAGTTTACTGGGCTAATTTAGTTGAGAAAAAATGTCTGTTCTCAGACTTAACAAGCCAAAGTGCTTAGAATGGATGAGTCTGTGGATCTTCACATGCTAATAAAGTATGTGTGTGAAAATTCCTGTAATGTTAATGTAAGAAGTTCAGCATCGTGA
This sequence comes from Cyrtonyx montezumae, assembly GCF_038088225.1. Classification (NCBI taxonomy): domain Eukaryota; kingdom Metazoa; phylum Chordata; class Aves; order Galliformes; family Odontophoridae; genus Cyrtonyx; species Cyrtonyx montezumae. Next base: position 118,491,886 of record NW_027072034.1, on the reverse strand, counting down.
CTATAATCCACTGGAAGGCAACTGAGAGGAACACACACATTTATATAGTAAACTAGAACAATTGAAAAGAAATAATATGTATCGTCTAATAAAAGTTTGTATCACCGCCAATAAGTACGTGTTCATGCCAAAAGTGTTCTGGAGCACAGATGCCAAAGAGAAGCTGAGAGCATTATGAAACACACTGAATCTATACATAGAGGGGGCTTAGAGAAGATAAAAACCAGTAAATTTATTCTTAGTATTCAAGTATATCTTGAATATATAACAAGTGAGGCTCTGAGTAAGCTGGCAAGCATTCAGCAAAGCATTTATGCTGTTTAAGGTGAATGTTTGTGCTTAAATTTAGGGGAAGAATTAAAAAAAAGCCTCATTTAACTTGTTTGAATGTTTGAAGTAAGCTGAACATCCAAAATGACACAAAACCTTTATATGCTGATGGGCATGACTTAGTAACACTCCAGTCACTGCCGAACCAAACAGCATGTGATGAAGGTGACTTGAAATACAGTCTTGAAAAAAGTTGAAAATTGAACTGTCATTGCTGCCATGTGGCTTTCAAATGAGAAGTTTTATAAGGATGCTAGAGGCCTTTAGGAAATCTTCCTAGCCCACAGCTGTACTTCAACCACTAGGTTCTTGGGTCAGGATCGTGAACTTTTAGCTTTCCTCTTGCAGTTGGTTCACTGAGTGTTTGGAAAAAAAATAATCAAGATTCAGGGATCCAGAATGTATGCTGAAAACTATAGGCCAGTGATAAGGCATGGTTTTTGGGGTTGAAGGCGCCATCTTCTGAGGAGAAAGTAAAGGCTTAAGAATGTTTCAGAGTGGAGGATGCTGAGGAGAGACAGACTGAGGTTTAACACAGAAGTGTTGTTTACCAAATTCCACAATACTAAAATGAGAAGCCACTCAGTGACGCTGGTAGGAGGTGAGTTTAAAATCGCTAGAAGTCTGCTTCACACAGATATCCAACTTTTGGAACTTGCTGCCACATGAACTTTCACATTCATCTGTAGAAAAGAATTTAAGCCACATTCTCTTCCTTATTACTCCTTGTGAGTCTTTTAAAACCACTCAGTGCTCAGACTACTTGTAACGTTGTAGGAGCCTAGCCTCCCCCTGTTTGATTGCAAGTAATCTGTTTGATTATGGGTAGCTTTCTTGACTGCTTCTCTCTTTAACAAATTATGTCTTTAAGAGAGAAGAACATGGCTTCCCTTTTTTTTAAATCAAACTGCATGTAGGAGAGCTGTTTCTTTGTTAATGCTGGTCCTAAACATACAAATCTGTCATGCAGACCCAAACTGAAGAAATTAATATTCATTTTCACAAGATGAAAATTTTTCTTATATCTTTTTCATAATTAATCATTATTATTATGAGCAAACATGTCAATTGCTGCTACACTCAGTCATGAAATTAAGGTCAGTAATAAATACAATAAAATGATGATGATGGTGTTGTCATTAAATTTTAAATTCTTATATCAATTTTAATCAGCACTACAAAAAAAATCTACATTGACATTAATGTCTTAAGAAGAGCAGATTTTTCTGCACAGTAAAGAAATAATTAAGTTATAATGAAATAGTATGATTGAAACAAGTAATGCTTTCTTCTGGAAAGCCCTGGCTAGTAAAATGGTGCTGGCTCACTTCATTTCCAGCTGCTAGATTTCACTAAAAGAAGCTAAAAATAAATTCAATACTTTCCTAAAATGACTTCCTCATGTAAGCATGTGCTGCTGTTGCCATAGGGATGTTACAACATCACAAATTGGAAGCAGTTTACATTGTGGTAAATAAGCAAGTTTGTGTGCAAGTTGTCCATTTAAGCATGTCTCAAAGAAACATTTTCTAAGACTATCTTTTCTTGAGGGTAGAAATGTTAAAAAGAGAATGACTGATGTAGGCTGCAATAGTACAAATCACTGAATGTAGATTTTCACACATGTAGGTAGGTGTCTGTGCAGATGCTGATACACAGTGCCTATGCTGAACTGTAGCACCTAACCTGCAAGATCTGAGCCTTTCAGTGAAAGGAAATAAAGATGTTGAAATTATAATTAAATTCTGTGGAATTGAATACATCACCACATTCTTTCATTTACCATTTGCTCAGTGAGCCTGGAGCTGTCCAGCCTGCCCATTTTTTTCCCTTTTATAATACATTAAGTGACTGAATTCTGAGAGTACATTTTTTGCCCTATTCTATCCAATTATTTTGAAAGTCAATACAAATAAACATGAAGATGCCTAACAAAGTGATGGACTTCCCTACCAGAGTTTCTTCATAATGTTCTACATCATAACATTTCAAAGGTCACATAATATAAATAAACAATTACTTCACTGAAGTTGATACCACTGTCCAGATTCACAGCAAGTAGTAACCTGGCCCCAGCACTTGAACTTTTCATTCTGTGCTCAACAAAGGTTAGAAGATAAATGGGTAGGTAGTAAATACCATAGAAACAAGAAAATGTGTTCAGGTTAGGAAGAAGATTGTCAGTAGTTAAAATAGAATTTTCTTGGAATCTGTATCAAGATAATTTAAATAAAAATATGATAGTTCTAACTGTATTATTTATTTATGTGTTTATTTTTGTACATGGCTTTGGTACTTGTCTGAGAGATGGTTTTTTTAAGGTTGACAATTGAACAGGTTTTACCAAACCATAACAACCTTGTGGTTTTGAGCCCAGTTTCAGAGTAGTTCCTTTTCAGATGGCTGTTTCACCATTTTTTGGATCAAACCCTCTAATAAATCACCCACAGAACTTATGCCTCTGATTTGAACCCTTGTTTTCCAGTTAAATAAAGTGTAGGTTTCCCCTGGAGTGCCAAGCTCCATTACTTTGCAATATGCACAAAATTACAGAAGAATAAGCTTAAGCAAATCAAGGCTCTTTTATTTCCCATTCACTTTCCTGGCTGGGATTTAACCTACACTACATTCACGGCTCCAAATTACAATATTAGGTGCATAGCAGAAGAATAACTCTTGAACATAACCAGTACATCTGAAAGTAATGCTTTATGAGCAGATGACATCAGGTTACTTGTAAATACTAAACAATTAAGTTAAAAGAGACATCCACCATCTTCCCTCATATATTCTGATCAGGTAATATAATTTGGGACCACATAGATGGCCAAATACACTAGATGTGAACAAGCCCTGTAGAATTTGAATCACTGTACAAAAAGTACATTAACATGACAATTTGAGATTCTTTTCCCCCAGCCTTTCTGTGTTCAGTATTCAGAAACTGTTGGTGAGGAATGTCTTTACAAGTAGCACTTAATCCCATAGATAGGTGTAGAGACTTAATGCAAAGTAAGAATCATTCCACCAACTTTAACAAAAAAATGATGGCTATGATGGTTTAGTCACCTAGATTCTCTTTGAAGTCAACAGGGAGAAATTATATTAAATATGCAGAATTAATCTGATTACTTTAGACACATACTGAAACATGAGAAAAATGAGGTAAACTGTACTCTGGATGTTCCTATTAATCTCCATTGGTTCTAAAGGGAGTCTAGAATGAACAGCTCAGATGTATTCCCTTACATGACAGATGCCTGCATGTGGGCAGACATATATGACCTTGGCTGCTCATATTGTCCTCACAAGCAATCAGCACTCACATTGAGCTCAGCCTCTCTGCATATCCCATTCTCTTTTGTCTGAGACAATGTGAGAAATTTTATAGTCCTGTATACCTATATATGCATAAATATCCAAAAACACACACACACATATATTCACAGCAGAAAAAAGTAAGATTATCTAGTTCTGACCAAATAACCTGGTTGTTACAAAAGTACATAGAATTAGTACACACTGATAATGCATAAATTAGAATGACCTCTGAAACATTCATCTATGGTGTTTAAAGAGAACTCTGATTTGAAGGCTGTTGCTCAGGTGAGCCCTATATATAACAAGACAGATCAAGTGGAAATTGGGAGAGACCTGTTAGATGCTATTCCAAATGTCTAAAGCAGAAGCTGAAGCTTCTCCCTCCTGGGGAGCACTGGTACTGCTACACTTCTGACTTTTGCTGACACACGAAGTTTCAGATTCCACTTTGCTGGCATGAAATGCAAGATAATGATCAAGCATGGATAAAAAATTAATTTTGAAAGTATTGATTTATTTTTATTACATTTGTGTTAGATGTTTATAGAAAAATACATAGCTGATTAAAAACAGTTAATCACTTGAATATACACAAGCGCATACTTAAACTAGTCTCTACAAAGGTGTGAGAGAATGATAGTGTCATCAAGACAACCACCTACTGAGGCTGGGTAACACACACCCATAGCAAAATTAATTTCAAAAGCTATTCTGAAGTGATAGGAGTGTGTTGAGATGTTGTACTTACAGCAGGCTGCACACACACATGATATATAGGGATCAATGAATTTTGCATCATAATTAAACCTTTAGCTAAATCTGAGTCAAATTATTTCTCATTACTGATATGTGGGTTATAAGAGTTTCTGATATGGAAGGTGATGACTTGGGAGGCTGGTGGACAGGACAAAGGGCCAGTGGTTGCTCTGGATTAACAATTCCCACTACTGGATGATAAGTCATCAAGCAGTGGGAACATTTTTTTTCACACACATACACAGAAACAAATGCTTCAACTGGAGAACTTTTTTTCCTTCCAGGGTATTCTGAAGAACTGGCTCTATCAGGTTCTTCTGCACAAAAGAATGTTCATAGGACCCCAAGTTTTCAGGAAGTCTTAGAGCTTCTTAAGAGTTTATTTCATTACTCTCTCTGGAGCGTTTTGGTAAGTGAAATAAATATTAAATTCTTGTCATAGTATATATGAGCTGATAGACACACTGAGCCAGCAGTACTTGCCAGATATATGCCAGCTATCCTACACTGGGTACATTATGCCAGCAGGCAAGCTTTGCCAGCTTCCGACAGCACATGCTGTGCCAACTTCTGCAACTTTTGTCCAAACCAATTGGAGAATTATACAAAGTAAGGTTTGATATAACATCGCAAGTCATGCAGTTTACCACTATACCTGAAGATAATATTAGCTGTATCTGAAATATTCATGAAAGGTGATGATCCTACCGGTTCCTAAAATCATGCATTGATAGTAATTTCACAATTCTAGGACAATCTATTCTAATAAGCAATCATTACAAAGTTGATATTCCTTTCTGTAATGTCTAATATAAATCTTTCTTGCAAAAATTTGTGCTTATAATATCTAGTTCTGTCCTCAGTGTGTACAGAGAGTAGTTTATATTCTTCTTTGGCAGTTTCTTTTAAAATGTATTAAGGCTTAGTCAGTCTTTTCTTCTGCAACTGAGTCATATCTGTAGGCAGAAGTAATTCCTCCATTACTTCTGCATAGGTGTTTTTCTTTAGACTGACAGTAACTCTCACTGCATACCTGTGGACTCTTGACAAGAGCTGTAGGACAACCATTATTAAACAAAAAGAAAAAAAAAAACCATGACTTTGTATAATCATTAAAAGTAAAATAAAAGAGTGTGTGTGTATTATTTTACTTTTTCAAAGATATAAAATAGTTTTTTTTTTTTTTTTTTTTTTGCTAACCTGAGACAATTGTTGAGGTGCTCTGAAGGCATTACCACCCCTAGGCAATATTTTGCAATTTTAGACTCAAATTTTGAATTTTAGATTCAAATTTCTTTTGAATTCTCTGCTATGAAGGTATGACCCCACTACACTGGGGAAAAAAGAAAAAGAGCACACAACCTAGTAAAAGATGTAATGTATTTGTGTATAAAGAGATCACTGTGGGAAACCGTGATATATTTCTTAGGTTGTGAGAACCCTTATTTTCTGACCTGAAGTTGGAGGGCTGTGGCATGTTCCTTACAGATTTCACACTTCCTTAAAAGTTGTCACTCTTTGAGCCACATTTAATTAACTGAGTGGTGATGTCAGCTCATCAAATTGAGATAACTGTTATGCACCAAGAGGGAGAATCTGCAGCAGGTGCAACACAAGAGATTTTTTCACTCTGCTGTTCATGCTGCACAGTCTCATCTTCGGTATCTGACTCTATCACATGGCTTGAAATGTGGCCCTAAATCTCTGCCTATGCTATGCTGCATTAATAATGCAGATATAAATTGGAACAGAGCATCTACCTGTTTTTGGCTCTATGATATATTAGTAGTTGCACAAGCCACCACAAGATCTTCAGATGAAGAAATTCTAATAGTGACCATGTGTGACTGCAGTGCACCATGGATATAGGTAACACTTGGGTCTGCACTGGCAGCTTTTGCAGAAGCACTTAGTAAAAGTGGCTAGACATTCCAGGAGCCCTTACACATGTTCTCGTCTCCAAGAGAGAATGGAGAACCATGACAAGAAGCAAAAGAAGTATATAACTCTGTCTTCTAACAAAGTTAAAAAAGATGTCTATTAGATATTGAATCTGAACATGAAATTGGCTTGGCTATGTTTATTCTCTTTGCCACAGTCAAGTAGTCTTGTTGAACAGACATAAACAACAGGTGTGTTCTTGATATCTATATTATATACAATAAGTTCAAATGCTGTAAAAGCTCCAAATTGTCCTGGTTACATATAATACGCTGTGCCAAAACACTGTATTAAAAAAATAATCTGTTATGAAGACAATTTGTGTCTTTAGGCCTGCTTGGACGGATGGAAAAGATCTTTTCTCTCTTTTTTTTTTCCCCCAAACAAGAATGGTTTTTAGAGGCTGTTGTAGTTTCCAAATTCTGCTATCTTTAAAATATGAGCAAACTTAAAAGTAAGAAAGGAAATGACACAAAATGGAAAATAATTATTAATCAAAGTACCTAAATCTCTGTTGATTTCTATTGTTTAGTTTTATTTCCCCAAGGTAACATTTTCTGCACATATTCAGTGACAAACACTGCTGGGTTCATCTGCTATATATATATTTCATATTTGGATCAACCATATATATTTTATTTATCAAAGAGTAAAGAGGGCAGCTTCTCTTTGAAATATTTGGTTCTTGTTGATGTTCCCTGCTGCAGCTCACTTTCCAGTTCTGGATGTGCTGAATCCTTCTTTCCACTTCTTTGATTTGTGTGATTAACACCACTACTCAGATATCTCTGGTAACAGTTTCCTCCACTTCCTCCTACATGTGCTGAAATGTGAGCGATGATCTGGGTGACTCCTTGAGAAGTGTATTCCCATGTCTTCAATTTAAGTAACAACAACGGGTCCTTTTAGAGCATAAAACAAAATTTTCACAGTCTCTGCATGACCAGCAGTTCCAGTTGTCATTTCACCTCCTAAAGGACAGGGTGGTAGAATGGTCTGCACAAATCAACTTGCAGACAGGAAGTTTACAGGAGAGCAGTGCACTGCCACAGTTCTGTAACTTCTGCCAGGCTATAAAAATAGTCTTAACTACCATTGCTGTATAGTACAGATCCATTCATATTTGATCTGTTGCTTTGACATATGCAGAGAGGTTATTCAAGTAAGTAATAAAACTACCACACATTTGCCCAGGAAATTGAGGAAATAACCTGCATATTTGTGCCTGACACAAATAACACCAATATATTCCTATGAATCCCTTTTTCCACATCACTAAAACAAAGTGGCTGGTTTGCTCCATATTTAAACTATTTGCCAAGCCAGCATGTACAAGATGTGACAACTGATATCACTTGTTTTTTTTTATGATGATGAGTCTTTTTCTCTAACATGTGAATGAATGAGTAAAGTTAAAGCTAATAACACCAAATACTGCTTTGCAATAGCTGCTTATCCATACAGAAAAATATTAGCAAACATGATTTTCTACTTCATAAATAATATATCCTAAATAAATGGTGTAATTAAGCCAGCTCAACTGAAAAGATTTCATGGGCCACAGATATTCTCAGGTTGGTTCAAAATATACTCAAATATTTGATAAAAATTTGCCAGAATTCTAACCACTCCCTACTACCCATGTGTGCAAATTACCTCCAATTATTTACAAGTTATAAAGTATAGAAGATCACTAATAGCATTAACATTCATAATATTCACCTTTGAGTTAACTTAGGCTATGAAAAAAATGTCCTTCCTTAATCCAAAATTCCAGGAAAAATAATTTCCTACAAGAATACTCCATGTACAGGTCAAGGAAACACAAAGGCTTAGGCACAGAAAAAACACTGATCAAAGATTCCTTCTATGGAGGGTGGCTCAAACTGTCCCTGGAGAATGGCAATATGCTCATACCCAGCCTAAACTCTTTGTGGTTCTTCAGACATACCAGAAAGAATCAGCCATGTGTTTCTGAACAGTGTCACAGACTATTCAAAGCAAGTTTTACTGATGGGATTGTGCCACCTGAACATAATGCCTTGCTGAGGTCTACTTGGACAAAGGTTTGATACCTTTTGCATGAGGGTTAGGAGTGCCACCCACAGTTCAAATTTAAGTGAGTACAAATGTTTCCCATCAAAATAGTGAGGAGGCAGGAGCGCTGGGGAACAAAGAAAATCTAGCAGGCAAACCAATTCAATTCTTAACTTCTTTCATCTACCCTTCACCTCAAATCCAGAAGTTTTTCCCATCTCAGTTAGGGATCCACATCAGGGCATCTCTTTTTAACTGAAAAAGACACTATTATGCTGTGAATTTTTACATATTCTCCCTCCACATGTATTTTTACTCTGTTGCCTGAAACAAGCTGCAGAAGAGTTAGCTGCTGTCTCAATTACACCTTCCTTGTGCTAGTCTCCAATCCAGCAGAGCAGTTTTCTTCAGAGACTATGATCCCACAAGATTTCCCTGATGCATTTTTCTTAACTCATATTTGTGTAGCCTAGAGGAATTTATTAACTCACTAAATAACCTCCAGAGAGTATGGCATTTCTTATTAGGCATTTGAAGATGTGGGCAGCTTCATTCACACAACAGCCAAGTGCAACATTAGTTTGCATCTTTTGGACAATAGGGAAAACAACTGTAAGTCTATGGGCAGCTCTCAGGCTCCTCTGCAGCCTGTTTGACCTTTAGTGGCATCTAGTGGCAAGTGAGTTTGTAGGGAAAATCTTATTCACTGGCTACTAAACCATCTTCATATGTGACAGTGGGAAGAATAGAGTTTGCAGTGCATCAGTATAGTAAAAACAGGTTGCTGTCTATCTGGCATTATTAAGCCATTAACATAATTCAGAATCAAAAGATGTTTTTCTCATAAATATATGTTTAAATAAATATATTTTTCTGTATTCAGGTACTACGATGTTAGAACTTGGTGGACATGTCTATCTCAGCTTGAATGACATACTGTCATGTTTAAGCTGTCTTAGCCATTTTTCCAATGTATTCATTTTACACAGGACAGACATATTAAAAGAGGAGCACTTTAGTAAACACCACATGAAGTAGTCTGCTCAACTGATTTTTTAAACAATTCCCTATGTTAAACATTAAAGTAAAAAAATCCTTATGTGAAATTTCCACACAAAATATCCCTACAAGAACAAAATATCATACATTAATTAATGCTTGGTGTTATTTTGTAGTTCTATATGGTGTGAGAACACAGCTGTGTGCCAATGGTTTGCAGGCTGGTTCTGCCTGGTTCTGTGATGACTGGGGCAGGGACCCACAGACTCGCACTCCAGGAAAGGGGAGGGGGAAAGGGAAAAAGGAAAAGGGTGATGAGCCTAAAAACAAAACAGCAGCAACGATCTGAGGAGGAAAGGTAATTTACTAAATAAGATATCAGAAAGCAAAATAACACAATATAATACAATATAATTGGAATTGAAGCTAATAAATCAAATAAAATGAGCAAGAGAGTGTCCAATAAACCGAAGGCCTTATGCTAACGCTGAAGGCGAGATGGCAGCGAGCACCCACTGCTGAGTCAATCCCAAAGGAAAGACAGTGTTCTGTGACATGCAAACAGTTTTTATCTTTCCCTCTGAGTGGAAAATGGAAAAACGCAAAGCAACACGAAGTTGTCTGGGGAGTGTAGTTCATCTCTTTTGAGACAGGTATAACCAGAGCTATTGATGATCCATGGAGCTGGAGCCTTAACTCTTTAATTCTCAATGCACTACATGGTGTTATGATGTGGAATACCAATACCAAAAATCAGAGAAGCATGACACTGTGAATATAACATTATCATATCAACATACATTATTATATAACATTAAATTATTGAGACCTTTTAAGGAAATTTTATATTTATATTAGGTACTTACAACACAAGTAGTTCTGATACCAAGTTTAGTACAGATTATTATTTAGGCTGATTGAAAAGATATAGAGTTCACTTCTCAATGAAAGATTTTCAACTTAATTCTCTCAGTTTCTGGGTTATAGTCAGATTTTACCAATTTTGCACGAAATCCTGGTAGGAAATTCAGGAAAGGACAGTCTGGCCATTTTAGGACTGCAAAATAACATGTAGCCAAAACTCATAACACAGCTAAGATGAAAAAATACTGCAATATGCCATTCTTGGAATTGCTGATAAGCTTTTTCTTCATTATTCTAGAAAAGCCTTCTTTTTCCTGGGAGCTGCTACTTCCTAAAGGTGCTATCAAGCACTATGCCATAATCTTTTAGGTCAGCTTTTTAAAAGAAGAAACTAGTGTTATTTTAGGACACAGAACACGTCAGTGAGTCACAGTTTGCTATTTAAGAAAGAAATAAGAAAACTTTCCTCAGTAGATTAATGAATGAGATGCATTAACAGAGCAAGTCCTTCTTATTTCCGTTGCTGAGGGATATACTCACATTCTGGCAGCCAACAAAGCTTGGGAGGCCAGAAAATGTATTTGGGCCAGTCGAGTGTGTTTGTCTGCCAAATTAAATAATAGACCAGAGACACTGGAACAGGAATAGAGGATGTAGAAGATAAGTGAAAGTGGTGCCAGCTGAGAGGTCTAATGGTCTTACTGGAAAGTGGGTTGAACAGCTTGCAGCTGAGATGAGACAAAAAGTCCATGTTGATAGTGAAGCCCATCTGTCCCTGAATGCATTTTTCCACTTAGTGTTTAGGAAAGATGCAGAAAGGATTTGGATTCCTTGGAATGCATACTGGAAGGAAAATGGGATGCTTCTGATGATGACATCAAATCAGCTTTTGCTTTGCCCAAGAGAAAACCTTCCAATTAGATGAGCATTAAAACCTTCAAAGGGTTCTTGTTAATAAAACTGGATGAGCAGTTAGAAATTTATCTACACAACACAGCTGATTGTAGCAGTGGGGATGTATCCAGATGAAATTAATTGGGCATATAAGATAGATTAATTATATGGTTCAAGAAATATAGACTGTGTACATGAGATACCCTAGAAAAATACCTCCTCCAGAAAAGGTGAGCCTGAATTTAGAGTAAGAAAATCCTACTGGTATTATCCAGAGGCATGAAGCTGCCTAAAGCAAAAGCTAGTCTCTGGCCTTCTTTTGGTGTGAAATATAGTGATGGCTGGCAGCTTATTAGAGACTTTATTATTCTGAAATTAATGGTGGCCTTTAGAGAATTGAAAGATCTGAGATAAAAGAAAACTGGTTGATCAGTTTGGGTGTGGTTCAATCAGTAAACAGTTGTCAAATATAGGAATGCTGATAAAACTGAAGGGGATTTTGTTCTTAAATGCTTATACTTTTTGAGCATGGCTCCCTAGCAGAATAAGTGTACTGTATACTCCACTCCCTTCAAGTTCAGGAACAGTCAAAATTGAAAGACATGTGCTAACAATGCTGAAATAATAATTAAAACTTACAGAATACCACAAGTGTGAACCATATTTATCTACAAGATGTAGCAAAACAATACATTAACCAGAATGAGTGAAGCCCAAAATAAGAAGTTACATTTATATCAACATATTTGATTAAAATGAAATTTCCAAATAGTACAGATCTTTTTTTTTTTTCTTAAATATAGCATTCTAGTCTAAATACAGTTGACTAAACATTTGTTGTTAAGGTAAGCACAAATGTATTGAAATTTCAGATTTGCATAATGACTGTTTACATGGGTTGACAGTGATAGAACAAGGGAGAATGGTTTTAAATGAAGACGAGATTTAGGTTGGATGTTAGGAGGAAGTGTTTTACTTAGTAGGTGATGACACACTGGAACAGGTTGCACAGAGAGGTTGTGAATGCCCCATCTCTGGAGGCATTCAAGGCAAGGCTGGATGTGGCTCTGGGCAGCCTGGTATAGTGTGGCTGGCAACCTTGTCCATGGCAGGAGAGTTGAAATTAAATGGTCTTTAAGGTCCTTTTCAACTCAGGCCATTCTATGCTTCTATGATTAAAATATTTTAGGGGAGATACACGTGGAACACAGGTATAGGGAAAAATTCTAGTTAATGGTGGTCAGTGGAATATATTTTAGTAAGAACTACTGTCAGAAAAGGCAATCTGATTGTTATTGCTGTCCTTATGGGTGCAAATGAGTTAACCTTGAGTCATAAATTGTATGCAATATTTTTTGAAGTAAATCATTCCCTAAAGAATTCATCCACATGTTGAGAGAAAAAAAAAGAGGGATGAAATAAGCATGCATTGTAAAAGAAGGAAGAAATATACAATGAAAAATGAACATTTCTGCTTATTTAAAACTGAAGCAGTAGTAGAGAATTAAAAAAAATGCCTTTGGGATAGAGAAAAGCCCTGAAAGGTAGAGGAGGAAATAAGAGATAAATATGGATAATATAGTTTAGGTGAGGATAGCTATAAGCAGCTTGAATGTGATGTCAAAAATAAGCAAAGCTTATTCAGTGAAGGAATTCATAGTGAAAATGATACTGTATAGCATGTAAAAGATCAGTTGAGATGGACAAATTACAAAAAACAGTCAAACAAAATGCAATTATAGACAGAATCCAAACAATAGAACAGGAAGGCACAATATATTTTGGTTACTGAAACTCTTAGATAGTCCCTACAGGCTGTATTCAGGCTGAACACCTACTATGAGCAGTCAAGAACATGAGGAAACTGTCGCTGCTATTTACCTGCAGAGAAATCAGTTCTCATCAGCACTTATTTGTTGAGACATTCTAAGGTCCTATTTCAAGCTTCAGAGACTCTGAAAAAAAAAAAACAAAAAACAACCATAAAGAGAATATCACATGTAGTAACTATTCAGTTATTAAAGTCATCAGATAAAGTATGTCACAACAGCCTAATTACAGTAGAGCTACTGTAACAAGCAGATCTAGATTTTGTCTAGCTGATTTTGGAGATCCTCAAGGATTTTCTAGAACCCTTCAGTGATGGACACCCCATAACCACTTTGCCTCCCTGGAAAGTCTTTTCCTAGTGCCCAGTTTTGAACCTCCTTCAGAAATGTCTATCAGTTATTTTCATTTGTAGCAGAATTTAAAAAGTCCTTTTACTAAATACACTTCAACTGCCATAAACAAGCTTGATGTATTTAGCCACATTTACTGTAGACTTTCTACTGTCAGAGAAGCAGCTACAGTACTTCACAGGTGCTGTTTAAGAGAAGAATCACAAAAGCATCAGTAGTTACTTGCATTTTACTATCACCTGCATTATGAAAAATACAGCACCTAACTCTTGCAGTCATCTTTCTTCCATGATGCTAAACAGAACAGAGCAATAAAAAGTTCTTGCTGTGTGCATAACTGAAAACCTGAGCTTACACCTCATCCTGGATTCCTGCTACAGGCTTCCCCTGTTATGAATGAGGTTTTGGTCATTTCAGTCAAGGAAGTAAAAGCAGCTGGATATAATGCTTGCCTTATTTGCTGTTGGTTACAGGCTCTGGCATTCCTTAGTCCTGCAAGTTTCCTTTGCCCTTGGAGAAGTGGTATTTGAGTGCACTAATGCTAGTACTATGTGAATTCTCCTACCATCACACTCCAACTTGTTTTTCAAACCCTTCTTTCTACTTCCCTCCCTAATAGATTTTCCAATTTGGACAGACACAGACAATGGATGTCTGTGTTAACTCTTACTTGAAGTAGGAGCATATTTTTCAGTAATGTTTTCTTTCCTTCTGCTGGTTCAAACAGGAACACAATCTTCTTCAAATATGTGAGCAGGGAATCAGTCACTATCAGCAACAGAGCAGTACTTAATAGGCTGTGAGTCATTGTGCATTAGTCTTAGATCTCACAGTTTTAAAATGCTGATCTTCATGTTGTTGGTTTTGTTTTTAATGAAATGAGCACTCTACTTCTGTTGCAGAATCACTCATGTAAGTCTCAATAAGCCCTTATATTTCCCTCACAAATTGCAAGACCACAGCATTGGAACTACATTTGTGGCTTATTTCTAATTATCATTTTCTTGTCAATTTACATTTTCAAGCATAGGAATGACTTAAAAAAGAGTAATTCTGCCCTAACATAGCCATCTGCAGCAAAAGAGTAAGTGCTTGGCAACACTAACTAGTTCATAGAAATTTTTACTAGATATAAATAATTCCATTTTCTGGCAGAGAAAGTCATCACAGTGTGATCTTTAGTTGGAGGAAGGATAACTTATGTTAGCTGGTATGTCTATCAGTATAATACAGTTATTATTAAGAAAGTGACCATGTAAAAATGGCACCTTGTTAAACAGTGTAACAACTCTGTGTGTGTACTCTTGGGGAGATTGGCTTACACTGTTTAAAACAAAAACAAACTTTCATTTCTTTCTACTCCTGCTAACATTGCTGAGCCAATGCAATCACAAGGATCAGCAAGAGGCCACAGCCAAATACTGACTAAAATATTTAAACAGGATAAGACGGACTTCTATATTTAAGGTATTAATACAGATCCAAAACCAAACAAACAAAAACCAACAAACAGTGTGGGGGAGGTGCTACTGTAGACCCAAATTTCTAACAGAATCTCTTTCTAACAGAAATTCTGATGAGAGGGATTTTGAAGAAGAAAGAATTTCAAGAACTCCTGTGGTACAGGCAGCTTTGATGCTTCCCACCTGGCAGCTGTGTGACCAGAGGTCTCAGATGTGTTCCCCTGTGACTGGGAGTAGAGGACAAAGAGTGGTCAGAACCACTTCACATTTCACCTGGAGACATCTGCTTAGGGAGTCCTTAGGTGTATGACAGACACGTGCTGCACAGTGGCCGCTTCCAGAACAGATAATATAGATATGCTCAGAACTGATCTCCAGGCCATCAGAGGGAAATGCCCCTTACCCCTGCTCCCAAACTCCCTCCTCCCACAGATCAGAATGCCTCGTATAAAATATTTATGGGAGTACTTACTTCTGAATTGATTTTATTTGTGAGAATACTATCTATGTAATGCTATCTAGCATGAGCAAAAATTGCACACAGGACTAGTCATTTAACAACATGAATGTTCAAGTTTCAGGGTTAGGAAAATTTTATGACTCAATTATGATTATTTGTATGCACCAGGACAGTAAACTTTAGGAACCCCCAAGGAAGTGAGCTTACTGAGCATGCAGGGACTAGCTGCAGTGCCTGCATGGGAGAGCTTGTCATCTCTTGACCTCCCAGACAGAAGTACAGAATTTTTCAAAGATACTGTTCAGCAGCCACTTCATCTCTGTGGTAGGAACTCTCCTTTCACCTGAGACCTCAGTGTGCTAAGGAACAAGCTGTCCTGCCTAAATCTCACAGGGACCAATACAGTAGACATTGTCAGTGAACAAGAAACAGACATTTACAGAGTTGAGTTAAGATCAAAGACCACAGTAGCGATGACTTTTATTCTTTGATTCCTAATTGATTGATAAGATATTCCTTCTTCCCTTCCCTTCCCTTCCCTTCCCTTCCCTTCCCTTCCCTTCCCTTCCCTTCCCTTCCCTTCCCTTCCCTTCCCTTCCCTTCCCTTCCCTTCCCTTCCCTTCCCTTCCCTTCCCTTCCCTTCCCTTCCATCCCCTCCCCTCCCCTCCCTTCCCTCCTTCCTCCTCTTCCTCAGTACATACTGCTGTTTTCCTAGAAACTGGAAATCCTGCATTTCTGATTTATTTCTGTGCAAGAAAATGTAAACCCCAAACCATGGAAACATACCCAAGTCATCAGATTTTCAACAGAAGCGGATGATGGGTGGCATACTCCACTAATTTTCTAGAAACCAGGTTGCTGTATTCCAGCAAATGTAAAGAGCTTCAGTGTGAAGAGCTTCTAAAACTCTGTGAGAGGATTTTTCTTTCACAGCAAGTCTTCAGTCTTTGATTTCCGGATTACTCATGCATATTACATTTAGTTGTCCCTACCCTAGGAAGAAAGAAACAAGCACTGGTTCATAAATCTTTCCTCTACATTTAAACTCTTAGGCTATTATTATTTTTCAGGCTGGCATTGTAAAGAAAACTTACGATACCCCTGTACTCATGCAGAGCTTACTTTTGTAAATGTGCTAGGAAATATATTTGGTTGAGGGGCTGACTGACAAGGATTTTCCATATTGTATTCAGTTAGGAATAATTTAAATTTAGGTGCCTAGCTGTTCAGTTGTGCTGTGTAATGACAGCGGTTCTGTTGACATTCACAGACCAGGGATTAAATCACCTGGGGAACTTTGACACTGAAGTGCCTGCTGCCTTCTGCTGTCTTGTGAGCCAGGTGAGAGAAAGAGGAGCTGAGGATGCCTGTTTTGTACACAGATGTGTGATCATATTTGAGGTTAATTGATCTGGGCTTCATCCATATCCTGTTTCAGCTAATTCACACACAAAATTGTAGTTCATTTCCAGAATCAGTAGTTCACTTTTATCATGGTATGCAATAATATATCAGAAAGGACCTTCCTGGAGGTAGTTGTTCTGCACAAAAATTATGAAAACATTCTTTTTTATTTTAAAATTGCATTAGAATAAAATTAAGTTTGATGTAGAGGTAATGACAGCCTGTGGTCTCCTAAGGGTACTAGTAATAGAATTTGTGTCCTTTTAGAACATAACAATGCAACCAAACTTACTCTCTTTCATTACACCACAATTGTAGTCCTCCACTGTTTTGTTCACACACCAAAGAAAATATAAAATAATAACAGATATCTTTGAGATTTTTACTTCTGCTTTTCTATAAATCTAGAATTCCTCAGTTTCTTATTCTTCTTCGTTTTGGGCTGAAACAACATAGGTTCATAATGTTAACAAAAAATATAATGGAATGTAAATTAGGTAATTTTATTTGTTACAGAATTATAATGTTTGCGTGTTTTTAATTTGTCCATGTCATGTCTTCTACCATTAAATTATATTCTTATTTTGATATACAGTTTGCATATGATATAGCATTCACAAGTATATAGAAATAGTATTAGTATGGCAAAACCTGATTTTACTTAATATTGCAACTAAAAAGATACAGATGAAATTGCAAAATTCATTACTTTCTTTAAGTGAGAGACAGCTCATTACTGCAGTAATAAATCTTGTAGAGTTTTTACTGCAAATTCTCTATCATACACTTCTAATATGTTCCATAACATTTTAAAGGAGTTTTTTGCAATAGATTCACCTTTTAAGTTCTAATGCCCATTTCTAACTTAGAAAGTTTTAGAAATTTTTATTTTTCTGGAAGAAAATAACTATTCTTTGATTCACAGAAATAATCACCGCAGGTATTATTTGTTATAAAAAAATGAATGCTATGTAATTTATTTTTGAGCACTTTTAAAGGTCTACAGTGCTGACTCAGAGATAATGGCCAGTTGTACAAAATGTCATTTAAAGCAGCTTTTGGAGGACTAGTACATAAACTTTAAATGTTACTATTATAAGTTATATTCTGGAAGTTTATTCTTACTTAAATATTTAAGTAAGAGTAAACAAGTACTTTGAGTCAGGTGTGAAAAATCTAAACCATGACATCCAGGAGAATATCTACTGATATGAACTAGAAGAATGCTACAGACAGATACAGAAAAAGTCATATGTGAAATTAAATTCTTTTCCTTCTAATATGAATAAATTCTTTAATGCATCAGGGAGCTGACCTGTGTGTGAAAGTGGAAGTGCTATTCTGCATTATAACTTAACTAAGGCTTATTTGACTCAGTATGGTCAAATTTTGAAATTGTCTAAAATAGAAACAAGAAACAAGAAACAAGAAACAAGAAACAAGAAACAAGAAATAAAACAAAACAAAACAAAAAAACCCACAACCTTTTAAAAGGTGAGAATGAATACAAGAGTGAAAAGTTTAAATACTGCTGGCTGAAAGTTAACCTACCTGTGACCCAAAAGACTTTTTTGCTGAAGAATCCTGGTCCCATTGAGTGAAAAGTGATGCTTGTCCCTGATTTCACTGAAACCATATTTCACCAGAGGTGTAAAAATGTCTGCTCTTAGACAAGTAAATGTAAATCTACTTCTCACAGGTCTCCAGCTTCCACAGTCAGATGTGGAAATACTCAGAGCTCAGCACCTCGGAATGTCAACCCTTGGGTGATAACACTCTTCAAATATGAAAAGTTCAACGGAAAGTTGGACATATCTATAATACCTAAGGTAAAAGTTGCTCACTTTTTTCAAATAGGAACTTGTAGACCTCTTCTGCCTGGTTTTCCAATATGGCCCTACTTTTGCAGCCACAAGCACAACACTACACTGCAGTGTCTGTACTGCCCAGAGGTGATGACAGACTCAATGATGAGACTGGCAAAGGCTGCAGCTATCAACAAATCATTTGCCTTCCCAGCTACTTTTTATCATTTATTAGTGCAGATACTATCAGTTGACAGTTCATTGCACTGCCAACAACATCTAGGTGAGTAGTCAGATGGATTATGGAAGGATGACATTTTTACTGGTACTGTTGAATATCTGCAGCTGCAATTCTGGAATCATTGTTTTCACTCTTCCTGTATCTTATTGGTCTTCTGCACTGACTTTTTTTCACTGCCTATTGCTCTGATTAGAATTTTTAATTGTTATATAAATTTTATTAGATAAACCAAGGTAAAATTCTCAAACTCTTTAATGATACTGTTTCATTTTTTATATTAATGATGTATTTTAAGAAAAATCTGCAAAATCCTTAGGCAAGTTTTGTTAAAGACCCAATTCTGTCATTATTCTGTCATTAGAACTCCTATTTTTGATAACCTTTGAAATGTGTATTAATGGTAAGAGCTGACCCGTATTGCTTGACAATGACATCCTCCTTACAATAGCAGAGTACAGTCTTTCCTTTCAACAAATGTTTGAATTCGAGTTGGTTGTTTAAAAGATAAGATTAGGAAGAACTATAAATAGTGTTACATCACATGTCTCTGAAGACACTTCTGAAGTCAAACAAATTGCTAACAAACCCAGATGATTTTAAATTAGCTATTGACATGGCCCTCTGAAAGGCAAAGAACTTTATTCAAGAAATTCTTGTGAATATTTATGTAGCTACTGTGTATCTTAGGTAATATGTGTAGCACTGAGCATATTGGCCACTCAACATCTAATGTTGAGGTTTTATTCCCATTAGATCCTATCAGGGAGAACTTGATTGACCTTGAATATGTCATAGTTTACAGTGGAAAATTCCAGCAATTCTCTTTTACCATGCTTATTAAAAAGCAAGTAGTTTTTCTCCATTTTTATGTATGCCCTAAAGGCATAGAAGGGTCTAGAGAAGACAGGATGGAGAAATTAATAGACTTCCTCCTCTGGTAGTGTGATGAACAGATTCAGGCAAAGGGCTCCTCCAGCCTTTGTCATCTGTTATCATGGCTAATTTAGGAAAGAGGCTAAGGAAAGAAAAACTCCGAGTTTCTGCAGGGTGCAAACTCTGCCCCATGTGTCTCGTAGAGGCTACATTTCATAAAGGTGCTTCATAGCCATTAGCGGGCTTATATTCACTTCTTTAATCTTGTTCCTTTCCATTTGTATCATTGGCAAAACACCCAGAGGCAGCAAGCTCTCCAGCTTGTCACATAGAAGGTGAAAAATGCTTGATCCTTGTATGATCATGCCACTGTTCCGTCATGCCATCAACCACCTTGTGAGACGGCTTCTTTTTAGCAGCTCTGAACTTAAATGGAAAATAGTGTACACAAATTTCTAATGACATTCCTTGTTCTCTCTTTCAGTTTTAATCAGTGAAGGTGTGAATGTAGGTAAAAATATAATATTTTTAATGAATCTTTCCACAAAATATTACATGACATTACTGATATTTATATGGTTTAACAATAGCGAAGAAAGAAAGCCTTTTTTAGAGAATAGCAAAAGCTCTTCCACATTGTCTTCATCATAAAGAAACAAAGGTCATATGTTATAGAAAAGAAAATTGGGTTACGTGCTTCTAAAAGTATAAATATATGATGGTTTCAAATGGCCATTTGAAAATAATCTTCAAACAAATTTCCTGGTACAGTGCTGTAACTTTTTTCTAGTGTAACAAAGCCTCAGTAAGAATTTGTAGAAAATGTGAATAAAGTCACAAGCTATTAACTACTGTTAAAAATAACCACTGTCTTCAGAAAGTTCTTTGCTACTTGCAGCTAAAGATGAAACTTGTTATTCTTTAAAGAACACGAAAAGTAATGTTGACTTAGAAGCAAATCAAAATCAGTCTGAACATTTATCTACAGATAATATCTGCATTATGCAAGAGGAATGGTATTTTCAATTTCGTGTTTGTGCTTACATCTTTTCATTGTAAGCATTAGGATAATGGTCATGACTGAGAAAATATCCCTGAGACCTAAGAAGTCCTTTGTATTTCCCTTGAGGTTTCTCCTTTTGTCCTATTGTGTTGGAAACGAATAGTTGTAAAGAAACCCCACTGTTTTGGAGAGAAATTTCTATCATTTGAAGTGTAAATAAGTAAATACAGGTATATATACAAATTCTGTCTTTAAGATACATAGTCACAGGTTTTTAAAGAAAATAAACAGAATTTCAGAGTATTTTAAAAGAGGGCATTTCAAGTGAATGTGGAATTATGACCTTGTGCTAATGGTTTTTGCATTAAATAATACCTCTTGGCTGCCATAAAATCGTAACTGCATTTTTCCTGTTCAGAGTTAGCTCGTCTTTTACAGAGGAAGTACTTCTAAGAAATCAGAAGTTGGTAGAACTATGAATCCACTTACAAATAACACTACTGTTATTTCCATAAAAGGTACAGTAATAAATATATAACTTTAGTTTTAGATCAGAGTAAGTATAGCTGTATTTATAATCCTCTAACCTGAACATCTGTACTTCTCCAATATCTCTTTAGCAGAAGGATGTTGCATGATTTCACAATCTTCATTCATGGATCACATTAAAGGGCAGAGATCATGAGTCAAGTGGCTGTCATTCATCAGGTACTGATCAATGAATCCATATACTACTCCATGTTTATTAGACCATAAACGAAATTTTTACAGTAAATGTGAATTAAAGGTGAGGTTTTTCCTTTCCTCACATTCTCCCTTCTCTCACGTTTGTTGTCCTTAATCATTTTTTGAACTTTCCTCACCAAGCCACAGAAAAATTGGAGTCACCACCTATCACTATATCACTATTGAGCTATCTACCAAGAGTCCTTATAACCAGTTCAGAAAGCATCACAAATACACTTTCAGGTTGACCCCAGAAGATACAGTCACTCTTCATTTTCGTTCTTCAAAGTATCCATGGCATTTGCCTGGACTACAGTCTGTGAAATACTCTCCTTCGTATAGGTAAAGTAGTATTGTTTTATACATAGTAGTATATAGTAGTATAGTTTTATGCATGAATCTGTTTTGGGCAATGACAATTCTTAAAGGCCTACTGATAAGAATCCCTTGGTATTTCTTCACGTGCCTATACCACAGCTGTACTCCCACATCCTGACTACCAGTATCCTTCTCCAGGGAATTTGGTAGCTTTCTTGTGGCCTCCATTTCTTGATACTCTGTCAGTGACTTGTCAGCATAAGAATATGGCATACAGGCTTAAGGCTTTGATTTTTGAAAATTGGTGTTTAGCTGTCATACTTTCCTGAATTCACTTTTATCTTACAAGTGCACATGACAGCCTCACAGATGAGAAGATGCTGAACAGATGTACTTTCATCTTGAAGCCCACCTTCCACGCCCAAGGTACATGAGTAATGCTGAAGACCATCCCATCTGTCTCATCTCAAAAGAAGTAAAATCTGCTTACATGAAATCCAGGACCAAGAGAAATTCCAGGAATGCATTGTTTCAGTTACTTCCCCTCAGATAACCAGAGTGTCAGATGTGTGCTTTATATCCCAGTTAATGAACTTACCTCACTTTCCTCCTCGTTATAATCATGTCATACAAAAAATGATTCACAAGTGTGATTCTTGTTAACTGATGTAAGCACTTCTTTGAAAAGGCCAGGAAGACACAAACCTCCAGGCACACTGCTGCATGAATACTCTTGAAGGGTGGAAGCTTTCTACTAAATTTTGTGGTAGAAAATTGTGCTGCTTATTGCTGGTAGATGCCTATGTCTAGTGAACATTCCTACCAAGGCAATAATCTTGATCTAGTGGGAGGTGACTTCTACAATAATATCATCATGTTATTGCAAAAGAATTAAAAAATGTGGTTATATTTATCAAAAAATGTTGAGGTAGGGGACACTATTTCCTCCCTGTATAGAAAACTGAGTGTTCTGCTCCTACAGAGTGGTCTGGTGGCTTATCTGGTCTGGTGCAGTGGATTCTGGAAAAATCTGTGAGAGTTCACCAATCCTCAGATCAATACTGCTCATAGCGTCAAGGCTTCTGTACTTCAGGTTGTAGAAGCTACTGCAAGGATGTCCTCACTACAGACTCTCCTATAGAGTGCTTACCAAATCAGAAAATTCTGTGGCCTTTTTTCTAGGTTTTCCACATGGAACACTGTGACACTTTCTGCCATGATTAAGGAATGCACAGGCTATTAAAGAATTTGGCTTTGAAGGGACAGTTGAAGGCACTTCTGCAGCAAAGTTTAAATACAGACATTATTATTACAATCTAAGGCATTTATTTAACATATCCACTGGTTTCAAATGCCTCTAGTCTGGTATGTTCTGATAGTAACTAATGGTTTCCAGTGTAATAATTCATACTCCACTGTCAGTAACTTATCTACTATAGCTTCCAGTAGAACTCAACAAATGTTTGTGGTGAACTGCACCTTAGAGAAAGAATAGAAGAGGCCTTAATTATTCTTCCTCCATCTGGAATTTTCTTAGCAATTTCCTTTTCTTGTGTCTATTGATATTCCTCAAATTTACTAGTCTTTCTTTTTGCACTATCAAACAGTATTTCTATTTAACTCATTGCAGCAACATTTATTTAACCAGGATGATTAAAGCATTTGAAAATGGAATACACACATTTCATATAGGAAGATATCTTGACCAAAATATCAACTGCAATGCACCAGTATAAATCAGAAATATCTTCACTGAAATTGAAGCAGTTATAATGTAAAAATAATACAAATGTGATGACTTCAAGACCCAGTACTGTAATTCCTTGAGTAATTAGTTTCTCACCAGTCAATCTCCATCAGAAGTGGGAGGAAGATGGAGAAAAAGGAGAAGCTAAATAGCATCAGTATGCACAGCTTAAAAAGCATGTGAGACTATTGCAGTAAGCCTCACCAAATTTTGTTATTCTCTGGTTTATAGATCTGTTTGTTTCCCTGTGTTTTTTTTTTGGACAAAGAAATCACTTAGTTTTATCAGGTAAGTGCTAAGTACTTTTGATTAATAATTATTTAAAAGGAAAAACTACTTTTTATTCTCAGTCCCACCAAGTATTATAATTTGCATTCCTTCTTTTCTCTGTTGCACACAAATATACATTTCATATCATGCTCTAAGCTTGCCTTCTTTTGCTTTGATTGCATGCCATTTTTTTAAATCAAATGTTATTTGTACTTCTTTAAATTTTAAGTTAAAATTTTGATGCAGTAATCTTGCTAACTTCCTTCTAATCTATCATCTGATTAATGCTGTTTTTTTCTGCTTGTCGCGGTGAAAATTTTAGTTCACTAACATTTAACCTGTCTACCTATTCTCTGTTAGGATAAAGGTTTAAATGAATAGACAAATACTTAGTGTATCTAAAAAAAGAGAAGCAACATAACAGTAATCCCTAAATCAGCTTTACATGATGCCTTAAAACAGGAATACTTTGTATCATTTGAATAGTAAACTCCAAAACCTAAAGTTCATTTGTGTACTCCCAGAGGAGAAGACTGCTGAATTCTATGTTGAGAGGTGGGCAAGCACAGGCACAAGCTTCTTCTGGATGAGTAAAAGTAATCAGGGATACCAGCCATTTAGAGTATGACTAACCCACTTTCTAAGTCAGTGACACCAAAGCAGTTTATCTGTTTTCTTGGAAACATGCCTGTGCTTCTGTCCCCTTCCTTCTTGAAATGTACTGCACACAGAGCAGCTGCTAAGCCAGATGAATGGTTTACTGGGGAGAATTACTGAAAATAAGCAGAATGCAGTGTGAAAATAGGACTCAGGAATAATTGCACTAGAGGAAAACAAGTATGGTTTTCTCCATTGTGGTCTGCGTTTAAAGCCTTTTCCAAATGCTTCATGTACTATGGAAAATATTCTAGAGAAGAGGTGTCTTGAGCTGTATCAATAGCTCGTTACTATCAATGTTTTTTGGATAGTGAAGGTTTGGATCAAGCAAAAAAAAGAATATTTTAATCTCTCAGCATCTGGCACTCAAAGCCTCACATATAAGTAAAAGACTCAAATGTGTGCACATAAATAGAACATAAAGTTTGGTGCCTAAGTCCAAAACTGAAGTCGAGACACCTGCCTCATCATAACTCAGGCAGTACGAACATAAGCACATCCCTGACTGTCCAGGCATGATCCTCCTGCTTCCTCCCTGCAAGGCTCTGTTTCCTCAGAGGTGAGCAGCTCAATGGCTATATCACAGGACATCATACTCTAAACATCTTGTATCCCTGATTATGTTTACTCATCCAGAAGAACACACGTGTCTGTGCTATTCTATCTCTGAGAGTATAATTCAGCAATATTATTCTTCTTTGCGTGTACACAAGTAACTTTAGAATAGCTTTTGGATTTTATTATTTAAATGATACAGGAAAACAGTGCTGAAAAAGTATAAAGTTGACTTCACATTAAGATAGCTAGATGAACAATTTCTGCCAGGGATACAGTTCAAGCATTCATCTTGGAAGCAGGGAAAGGTTTATTTCATGCTCTTGTCCACACAGCAGGATGCACACCTGTATTTTCAATTGCCCCCTGACCTTTATAGGCTCATGAAGGCAGTACAAGAGAGAAAGAACATCTCCAAATTTTTATGTTAAAGAAGCATTTGTGTGCAAAAAGAATTTAAGATGTATTGTTCTATAAACATAGCAAAATAAAACACAAATCAAGGCCATGCTTTCTATATTGTAGGTTGGAGGCAGTTGTGTATGCTTATTGTCCCTATCAGAGGGTTTATATGGATTTAAGGGAAAATCAATGTGTTAAATTGGGTAAAGGCTGTTTGGCAAAGGATTGTAATTTAGATCTCCCATTACTAGTATATAAGCATAAAACTATGAAGCATATTTTTACATTTTATTCTTTTTTTTTTTTGTTCTTTTTCAAGTCCAATCTATCTTGAGGTTTTTTTCTGTTTTCATTAGAATCAGGCTGAGAATCTCTTTTTTTCCCTAAATGTCTTTCAAACTAAATCCAAACTCCTCTCTAGGCTACGTGTGGATTGATGGTTGCAACCCTTTCCTTGTGTGCAGTTGTATTCCAGAAAAAGAAGTCTAGCTTTTTTATGAATATTCTGGCATTCTGCAGTATAAAAGGAGTATAGGAAATGCATTTTCAAAGAAACTAGCAATAATTACACTTGTCTAGTTTTGGTGTGCACAATTGGAATATGCTTGAGTGTGCTTGCAGAATGCTTGCCAAGGAATATTTATCTAGATAAGCAGATGTTTGAGTGCCTTATGCATCAAAATTGTCATCCATCAACTGTGCACTTACTGGGATTACAGTGCAACCAACCTGGTTTCCTAGGGCTGAGACAGAAAAATTTAGGCTCTCAACTCAGATTTCAGATGCATAAATCCTTCATGAAATCTGGTCCTACATTCACTATATGTGCTTATGACTGTCAGAACAAGAAGCAGAGTGTAGAGCCTTTACAACTACCATATATATCTTACTCCTTAGGATTATTTAATTGTAAACAGTTAGACTAAAATCTGACTGCAGGTCACTCCCAACCTAACAGATGATATCAAAATCCATATAACTTGAACAGAGTCTTTAATTATTGCTAATCTAGCAATATGATCCTAAAGGAAGTTGACATTTATGGTGGTTTGAATCATACCCTCAATGGGATCACAATTGAGTATTTAACGTGGATCAGATAAAATCAGTACCTGAATGCAAGGGTCCTTACACATCCAATTGTGAGTCTAAACTGGTCTGAGTTCCATCCTCAAATAAAATATTGGTGAATTTGGTCTTCAGTACTTTATGACAGACTGCTCCAGCCTCTTTGGTTGACAGATTTCTGAAAACTGATAATCAGAAATTTTTTTGTCTTAGTCACCACTGATGTTATTATTATTATTTTTGCATCAACTTAGCTACTCTGAGAACTGGACTGTTCTCTTAGTCAGTAGGACTATCTATATCAGAAAGTATGCTAACTCTGATCCTTAGATTACAGACTTTGCTCTAAACTATCTCCGTGGTCCTTTTGCTCAAACATATGTATTGTGTGTATATTTCTTCTTAAGAATGCAGTCCTTATTCAAGGAAAAATACCCACTACAGTAAAAAGAAGATCCTGTAATTCAGCATCTAGTAACAATTTATTCTCAAGTGACATTATTCTCCTATCATCAGCTGCTTCGTGTCTTGAATAATTGTTGTACTCCTCAGCTTTCTCCAGTTTCATTCACTCATTCCTTTTCTTTTTCCTTTTAATAATGAGAGATTAAAACTTCCTAGAACTCCAAGGAGAGGATGTAGTAATCATATAAAAGTGTTTTCATATTTCTTGTATATGACAATAGGAGTTCTGTAGATAGTGTCATAGTTTCTTTTTCCTCTTCTTAATATTAATATCTTAAGTACTTTTTGCATTCCTTGTAAATATTAGGCAGATATGACAGTGTGTTTTTTACAAAGAGAATACAAACAAATCAACCAAAAAGCCTCCACAAAACAAGGCACCAGTGTGTATCATTTTCATTGCCCCAGCATCTGTAAAGAACAATACATTACTTTTTTTTGGAGGAGACTGACTTTGTTGAGATGAAAAGACTGTAAAAGACAAGGAAAGTACACTAGCAATGTGTTTTACTTTTCTATTGTACATGGCCTTTCATTTTGAAAAACTTTCCAAAATCTAACATAGAGACATTTTGTATTTCAAATGTATTTTGACAGAAAACAGCATTTTGAGACTTGGATCCTGTACTTTTTTGAGGTCTCATTAGATGGAAAGCAATATGTTTCTGTGATTGTGTGTGTGTGTGTTTCTATGTATACATATGTGCAGATGGACATGTATGCCAATAGTTATAGAGTGCCATCTGCTGTCATATAAGACTAAAGAGTGTTTCTGTTATGTTTTTAGGATCAATAAAGTTGTGCCCTTCAAAGTTATTCTGGTTCAATTGCAACTTTGCAGGCTAAACGCAATTTTAAATTTCAAGAAGACTGGATGTGTTTTTTCCCCTTACCTTTTCTACATTGACTCTTCCATACTGTGTTCTACTTTAATTCATATCACTGCTTAATATTCCTGGCTGACCTATCTGTGCGACACTTTTATTTTTTGTTCATAAATGGAAAAGTTTGTAGTGACATGCTTGTGTAAAACTTCTGATTTTATCAGAATGATAGTCTATCTAGACATGTAGTGATAGGATGAGGGGAAATGGCTTTAAATTGGAAGAGGGTAGATTTAGACTACGTATTAGAAATAAACTCTTTACTGTGAGGGTGGTGAGACACTGGAACAGGCTGCTCAACGAGGCTGTGAATGCCCCTTCCCTGGAAAGATTTAAGGCCAGGCTGGATGGGGCTTTGAACAACCTGATCTAGTGGGAAGTGTCCCTACTATAGCAGGGGAATTGGAACTAGGTGATCTTAAAGGTCCCTTCCAACCGAAACCATTCTATGTGTCTATGATTCTATGATTTAGACACAAAGGTTGTTTTCTTGTTTATTTAGAGAGAAATTACATAGAGTCTAGGCATAATCTAAATAACAGCAGAGGTATTCAGAAGTAACATTCAAACTCCTTTTTAGGAAATGAACTTAGAACTGGGTTTTTTTCTTTCTTTTTTTTTTTTTTTTTTTTTTAGGAGAAAAGTCTGCCTTAAGAATTGGGTCCATGGAAAGACTAAGGCAAAAATAAACTTTGCCACATGTCACAGCTTCCTGAGAAAAGCAAATCCAAAAACACTAGCAATACAGTATTTCATTTAAGACTGAAAACTTGCTCAAATGGTGTTTCCTAACACTGTTTACTACTTCCCTCTTGTGGCCTGTGCCATAAAATATTTCTTTAAAAAGCTATTTTGCTTAAATTGCTCTGGCCTTAAACTTCAGAAATGTTGAGACCATGTAGTAAATATAAGCTTGGGCCAGTTTCCCGATGGACTCTCAAGTGGTTTTTACTTGAAAGTTTACTTGAAGACTTTTGACTCAAAGATGAAAAACATTTTAATTTGCACATTTAACATGTTTTGTAGCACAAACTTGGCTTCCAGTTTAAGTTAAGTTGTTCATACAAATGAAAATTTTCTAAATTCAAATGCTCAGGGAAACATGGGAAGATATTTACCTCAGTTTTTAAGAAAGCAAGAAGAATGAAAGCCATTCATGTATCCTGGTCAAGGATGCTTAACGACTTTAGGAATGTAGCCAGAAAATCAAACACATTTTCCTGCATCTGACATGATCGAAAAACCAAGCTTTCTACCCTGATATATCTTTATGTGCTTGCAGTAATTGTTTTTGTTCTCTACGAAATGCAGTCCTACACAAATATCTGAGTATTGACACTGTAATTTTGCTTTGTTTCTGTATGCATTTAATAATCCTAACTTCTGCTGGTTCCTCTCTTTTATATGGTTTTTTTTTTCAATTAATTAATTAATTTATTTATTTTGTGGGGTAGAAAATCAAATCAAGAAAGACCAGAATCTTGTTAAAAAGTCCAGCGGACGGCTACAAAGATGATAAAGGGCATGGAACGCCACACTTATGAAGAAAGGCTGAGAGACCTGGGTCTGTTCAGCTTTGAGAAAATAAGACTTAGAGGGGATCTGATCCATGTCTATAAATATCTAGGGACCAGGAGGCAAAGGGATGAGGCTGGATTCTTCTCTGCAGTGTGTGGCGATAGGACAAGGATAAATGGCCACAAACTGAGACATAGGAGGTTCTGCACAAATTTGCAGAATTTCTTCACAGTGAGGGTGATGGAGAACTGGCACAGGCTGCCCAGAGAGGTTGTGGAGTCTCCTTCTCTGCAGATGTTGAAGACCTGCCTGGATGTCTACCTCTGCAACCTGGTCTAGGGAGCTTCTTTGGCAGGGGGGTTGGACTAGGTGATCTCTAGAGGTCCCTTCCAATCCCTACAATTCTATGATTCTGTGAAATCAAGATACATGTAAGCTTTCAGAGTTGCTATGATTAGTATTTACAATTTTGTTGTCAGTTAACAACTGCAAATTAGCATTCAACATAGGCACCCACATTAAAACAACAAAAACAAATAAAAAATAAAATAAAATAGAGAGAGAGAAAAATAAGTAATAGATATGGAGAGGATTTCAAAACTAATACTAACTTCTCATTCACCTATTTCACAAAATACATAGCAGTTATGAAATTGTCATCTAACCACTATTATCTGAATGCATTTTTGATTTTGGATTCTTCTTATTCATCTACTCTTCTTTATACACTTTACATATTTAGGTAAATCAATCAAGCTTTTCATTAAAAAATGAACTGGGAAAACAGAAATGTTGCTGAAGCTGTTGCTTTTATTGTTCCTGTTTAATGAAAAACAACTTTGGATTACAAGAAATGGGATATAAGAAATCTGGGAGATATTAGACAGGCCACCAAACTGTGAGAACTGTCAACTCTAATATAACTTCAGAATGATATAATGTACTTCGTTTTGGTTATAACTAGATGAATATAAGGCCCAGCATTAGACTTCAGGAGGCAGTCACTGGTAAAACTCTTTCATATTCAAACTTTATGAACCCAGTCATCACATAGAGAAGAAAGTTTCCAAATGAAAACTTGTATTCCAGAAATAGAATATGTAATTAGAGTTACATAATGCAATGCAAAACCATACAAATGGAAAAAGAAATAAATATATTTTAAGATACTTAATTTATTTCTAAAGCTAATAGATATGGACAATAATGGTACAAGAATATAATTCTTTCATGACCTTAGAAAGTTTAAATATAGAGTTTTTGGGAATGGACACTATTGTATTGCAGATACTTTAAACT
Source organism: Cyrtonyx montezumae (assembly GCF_038088225.1). Classification (NCBI taxonomy): domain Eukaryota; kingdom Metazoa; phylum Chordata; class Aves; order Galliformes; family Odontophoridae; genus Cyrtonyx; species Cyrtonyx montezumae. The sequence continues at coordinate 118,461,406 of NW_027072034.1, read as the reverse complement.
TAAGGCATTTGATCTCCTTTTTCAGGATAGTGAAGGAAAGCTGGAAATTTCCACAACAGTGCAGCCCAGATTCCTATGGTAGGATGGGAAGAATTGCAGTCTGGAAGTGCCTCTTTCTCTTTTGACTACAGGCTTTCTTGAGTAAACAGTTTATACTTCATTACTAGCATTTAGATAGCTAAAATTAGGAAATATAAATTTCACCTTATATTAAACACTTTCCCATGAAACCTGAAACATAAAAAAAACCTGTAAATTGGAAGATGATGAGATTATCTGCATTGCTTTTGACAGTGGTGCACTGGAGAACCTTTGGTCTTCAACTGAACTTCCGGTATGCAAGGTAAAGAACAAACAAGAACAAGAAAGTATGCCATATCCTAGAGAGCTTATTCATTCCCCACTGTCAAAGTTATTAATATCTCTACCAGAGCAGGAGTATCTTCCCACGCTGGTATGCTACAAAAGTATGATCTCAGTCATATTTCTGTAATGTGCTTTCTAGAAGAAGTTAGAAATGGAGACATTGTATTCATATCTTCTCAGTTGCTTAAGAATGATGTATTTGTTAAGTTTCTTCACAATAGAAGGTTGAATTTCCAGCATGAGTGAAAATATTGAAAAAATAGAATGTTTCAAGAATCTAAAAGCATTCATAAACATATTGTGTCCATCTTATCTATATCAAATGGTAAGATAAAGGCTTCTGTGTCATTTTAGGTGGGATATGGTGCCCCACTTTCTCATTATCGTAGATGATAGCAACATTTTCTAAAAGATTTAGTTTAAATATCCAAGGCTAAAATCTGATAAAATCATACTGATTTCTGGGTATGTATACCAGTCATGCTTTTCAGTGTATGACCTGTATTCTTTTTCCTTCAAGTTGTATATATGTTACCTTTGCAGAATTTCACAGAAGTTGTAGAACTTCATGACAATGAACATAATTTCAGTAATATTAGGTATTTTTTCTTCTAAGAAAAGTCAAATCTCTGGACAATTTTTCTTCCTCTTTTCCATGTGACATACAAAAATCCATTCAGAATGGAGTCCATACTAAATATATAGTCTGCATAGGGAGGGTATACCAAATTACCAAAAGGGAAAGAAGTTACAGTTTACTTTGCATCAAGGACTGAGTTATATTAACTGTACTCTATTAACTAGCCTTTAAAATCTGAGTGACACCTATAGGAACTGAACACATACTAAAACCGCATCACTGAAAATTAAGAAGTAGATCATACAGAATGTGTAATAGCATGCAATCCAAAATTTATCTGTTTGCTTTGTGACAAGCTTTAACACTGCATCAGATTTTAAAACAGACCCCAATTTTGGTGGCTATTAATTTGTTTTCATCTAGGAAAATGATGTAAATTACTTGTTTCTCTTTCTGTTACATCCAGTAGCTGAAAAATAATTAGACATTTGGTGACATCTGAAATGAAACTTCAGTGAGTAATATGACAATAACTGTAACAAATTAAGAGATGAATTGAAATTGAAATTAGTCTGGTGAAATTGTTTAACTGACATAATAGTGCTGTAACTCTAAAATTTAAGAACTTCCATCAGATGCTGTTTTTCAGGGATAGACAAAGCTCTTATTAAAAGAGTTTAAATGGTTATGGTAGGAAATTAAAAACTGATTATTCATTTTTCTATTGGAGAAGAAATAACATTACTTGGAATTTATAAATTATTCTTTTCTTCATATAATACATAATGAATCAGAATTTTTGTTCATTACTTGCTTGTTATTAATTTAACAGACAGAGATGTATACTGTATTTTCTCCAATTTCATTGTATGTTCAACAAAATCCTCAGTGTTGGGTTTAGCATAGGGGCAAAGAGGAATGTACGGTTGGAGCAGCAAATGAGCAAAAAAAGCAAGTCTTGTCAGCAGTATGCTCAAAAGAAAAAATGTGTCTACTCTCCATAACAGAGCACACTGTGGAAGTATCATGCATGTTGCTTTAATGAATCATAGAATCATAACATCATTACAGTTGGATAAGATCTCTAAGATAATCAAGTCCAACTGTCAACTCAACACTATCATGCTCACTAAACCATGTCCCTAAGTGCCTGTGAAAGACAAAAACTGTTTGTCTCAAAGCTTGCTTTGTAAGACCTTTCTGGTGATAAGACTTTAACTGACAACTGCAAATTATCTAGGTGTTGTTACATAGCCTGCAACCCTTTGTGTACAGTGTTTACATTTGAAAGCACTTCTTTGGAGGTGTTTTGCTCAGGAGTGTTTACTGGTGGAAGATCTGGCCTTTGACAGATAACACATAGTGGACACTGGGGAATGATACTATTGCATCCTGTGAAGGCAATATACAATTCGGCATTTCCCTGCCCCCTCTCGTCTGCTGGCAAGGCCCAGAAAATAGGGACAGAGGAGTTCCTGTGGAGATCCAAAAACCAGGAGCTGCCTCTCCAAAAAGAGCTCACTAGACCACCTTGGACTTATTTATGTTATACCTTTGTTAAGAATGTTGTAAGAGAAAAAAAAGGAGGAAAAAAAAAGTCATTGTCAATCAAACAACAGAATGTCCAACGATCCATCATAGCTGGAGATCAGTGCCTAAACTACGAACCTCACTGGACACATGGCAGTGATTCTCTCTCTCTTGCTTTCTACCAAGACTCCTTGCTTTTTATTTCCTATCTCTTTTCTATTGCTCATTTTCCCTTCCCCATATCCCTAAGCAACTAGGATTTGTGATAAACTGGGTTAACATTTGACCTGTTGAGTCTTAATCTCACCATTGGGTATACATATACGTATTTTAAAAAAGAACCTCTTCTCCCTCCTATAAATTGGAGTGAGACAGTGCCACGTACTCATTTTGTGAACACCACCAGGGATGGTGACTTCACAACTTCTCTGTCCAGCCTGTTTGCCTATTCACTCTTTCAGAGAAGAATTTTTTCCTAAAATTCAACCTGAACAACTTCAGTCCACTACCCCTCATCCTATTGCTAATTACCTGGGAGTAGAGACTGACCCCCACCTTGCTACGGCCTCTTTTCAGGTCATTGGAGGAAGTGATAAAGTCTCCCCTGAGCCTCCTCTTTTCCAGACTAAACCATCCTAGATCTCACATCCACTCCTTGTAAGACTTGTGTTCCAGACTTTCTACCAGCTTAGTTACCCTTTACATGCATCAGGGACTCAGTGTCTTTCTTGTAGTGAGAGGCCCAAAACTGAACAGAGTACTTGAAGTGCTGTCTCTTCAGTGCTGAGAATATAAGTTGTGACAATTGCTTCCCTATTACTGCTGGCTACATTATTTCTGATACATGCCAGGACACCACTGGCCTTTTTGATCACTAGTGTACACTGCTGGCTCATGTTCAGCCAGCTATCAGCTAACACCGCCAGGCAGTTTTTCCTTTGTGCAACTTGCCAGTGACTCTGCTCAATGCCTGAAGCAGTGATGCAGTTTTTGTGACCAAAGTGCAGGACCTGGCACTCAGACTTGTTAAAGCTCATACCGTTTGACTCAGCCCACCTATCCAACAGAAATTAATGATATTGCAACAGCATTTAAATAGACAGTATATATTTATATTTGTTAAAATATTAAATAGCCCTCTTTTCATCCAACAACTGCCATTATTCCAGGACCTACTTTCATCTTCTCTCTCTCAGGAGAAAACTGTACAAAATTTATTAAACACAAAAAAAAGTTTTTTAAATGTTCTTTTTTCACTTTTTTTTTTTTAAGACATCAGTGTGATACATATTAATGTATATTAAAGCTCACTTGAAATATATTCCCTTGATTTCAAGATAAGTTATCTATTATTTATGCTGTATTTCTCAAATTGAAAGCAGTGTAAGTCTCAGGGGTTTTAGAGGAATTCTGCATGGCACAGATATTCTGAGTCTGTACAGAGTGCATATTTAGCATAACATTTAGCATATAACAGTATCAGAGGAGCTGATGAGCTAGTTTTGTCCATTCTGCACAACTATAGTATCCCAAGTCCTCAATTTGTTTTTTGAAAGGGAGGTACATTCTGAGTACAATTTGGCTGGAGAAAAATGGCAGTGAGTACCTGTTCTTAGGGGGCATGTTAGAACAACTCTGAGCGCACTGCAGATCCCCCTGAGGTGGAGCATGACACATGCCCAGCAGCCCCAGGTACAGGTGTCACATGTGAAAGAGTAAAGGAAGGAGCTGCACCTCTCACATCCCTTTGGATGGATCTCCATAAACAACACCTGTCAGCCATTCAGCAAATCCATGTACTTTCAGGGTCTTCTCATCACAGATTATCTCTGGCGTCTGTCACCATGCTGTGACAAAGGCACTACAAACGTTGTATCTTCATAGACACTGCAAGCATGAGCTTCTCATACAACATCCAAACCTCACTCAATCACTTACCCACTCCTGGGGCTGAAAAACCCTTCTCAGCCTGGAATCAGGTTACAAATCTCTGTCTGAGTCCACAACTGGCGCAGTCAGCAAGAGAGTTGATTCCCTTTTTGGGCAACTTCATTCTGGAGTGGGTCACAGAATCTTCAGATTAATTCTTCTGTTGCTGTTGACACACAGCCAGGTCATATTTCTACAGATAAGTACTATGAATTGTACAATACATAGACCTTCATGAAAAATTTTTATGGTACTCCTTAGGACCTTTGCTTTTCTCTTCCACTGTCTTCCATTCATTTGTGACATACAATAGAGCAGAGAGAACATTACAGAGATTGATGATGGGAAATTTTAGAGTAAGATGGTATTCATGGCAGACAAGTTAGAGTAGGTGAACACTGAATATCTTACTAGACATGCTTTGAGAACCCGCTGGATGTCTGGATGAGAGAATCTTGCAGTTTGGTTATTTCTGAGCTACTAAGAGTGTCCTAGGAATTTTGTGCATTGATAGCAGAGAATCAGATTCATATACCCCAATGCTTCCATACCACCTCTTCCTATCCCCATCCATCTCCATGTAGAATAGCTTTTTGGCACAGATCCTGCTGTGCTCCTCTACACTTGTGCTGCCTACACCTTTCAATGAGAGTTGCTGCTGTGCCTGGCCTCCACTTTCAGATCACTGCCAGCTGCTTATTCCCTTCAGCCCATCTCTGCTCATATCCTTCTAAACAGTAGTTGCGGCCCTTACTCTGGCAGAGATGTCAAAAAAATATGTCAGAAAGGCTGTATTTATAAAATATTGCCTTAGATGTGTTTCAGAAGAAATATCCAGGAAAAAGAAGGGAAAATATCCCTTCTTTCAGGAGCCCTCTCTCATCTACCATCCATGGAGATTTTCTGAGAACACATTTGAGGGTTTAGTTTTCTATCTTAAAATATCAGGCAAATTTTGTTAGGAGACTTTGGTTTTGTCTCCAAACTTTAACATAATATCAACAGGAATTACATGATTTAAAGGCAGCAGAGGCCAAATAGAGCATCAAGTGCAACTCAGCAGGGCAATCTTGCTCTGCATAGCATATTTTGTGGTACCTTTGTCCATTCTAGATGGGACTTAGATGTAGATTTTTGTGCTCCTCAGGAGATTTTCTGTCTTTTTACGTGATTTAAGTTTGGAATGTAAAAAGTTAAATACTTGTGGTTTTCATTCACATTCGAATAAATTCCATTTTATATCATACTAATTTCACTTACATAGAGCAGCTGAAACATATTGTTATAATTGTACAGCAAGGTAGATGTAAGCAAAAATAGTCTACTCACTCCTTTCGTCTTTATTGCTCTTTTTCAGAGCTAAAGAGCTCTGGCTACACATGAGCTCTCCTATAATTGTCAGTACAACTCATCTGCTTTCAACCCTAACATCTGCTCTTCTGGCTCAGCATGACTTTTTTTTTTTTTCCATCTATCTTTTTACTTTTAAATTCTTCAGAGTGTTCTGTAAAGCTGTAGGATGCCTGAAGTTAACAGTAAGCTTTACTGATTTGCTACAGCTTGTGAAGGTAATGCTTTTCCACTACAGCCAAGAATTTCAGTACAGATTTTACTGGAGTTCAAATGCTACCTTGTTTCTGCTCTTGTCTAGCATCCCTTTTCACTTACAAGAGATGGCCTCTGCTTGGAAGTGTGGGTATGCAACTTATATGATGTTACCTGTCATCAGGTTACAGGCTGAGACTTATGCTCAGAATTCTTCTTCTTTTCTAAGGGTGACAGAGCACTGGCACAGCTGCACAGAGAGGTGGTGGAGTCTCCTTCTCTGGAGACGTTCCAGACCCACCTGGACGCCTACCTGTGCAACCTGGGCTAGGGAGCTGCTTTGGCAGGGGGCTGGACTCGATGATCTCCAGAGGTCCCTTCCAACCCCTACAATTCTGTGATTCTTTGATTCTTTTAAACTATATATCCTATATGTTTTAGAAATGATTTTGGGTAAATTGTTTGCTGTAATGTAGTGGGTATTCTGTCTGGAATAGTATGACAGAGCACAAACAAGTTTTGCCTCATTGTAATTTGATGTGTTCTGTTTTGAAAATGCTGTGCTTTTTCCCACTGGCCTGAAATATTCATAAGGAAAAAAAAAATTGCAAAAACTGCCTTTCTACATGAACCAAAATGAAAACCCAGCAAATGGCTTAAGTTATAAACTATTAATTGAGTTTCTAATTAGACAATATACTGCATGAAAATAATGGCTTTGAGTCACCTTAAGTGACTCAGTCCTGGAATAAACCATTGAATTTCCAGGCAATGATATTCTTCTAGCAATCTGAATGCTGAACAAGATTTTTGCGATTAATGGCTACTATAATGGATACAGAATGAACTAATAATGACTTTCAACTTTCTGTGGAAACAATTCTTTTGTACCTTACTGTTGATCAAATAGTAAAAGTTTAGATATATATGGATATGTTTACAGTGGAAGTACATGGGATATGCTCTTAATTCTTTGGATGTGGAACACCTAAAATGAACTTACTATCAGATACAGTCCAAATTGCAACAGCAAACCTGTACAAATAATGACTTCATGTCTATCTTTGAAAACAGGGCCTTCCAAACCTGGAGAGTGATTTGTATACTTGAAAAAGTATCCAGTATCGTCAGATATGTATTGACCATTATAGTTCACATTTTTTCTTGGTGCAGTATGTAAACACATGTACAGAAAGTCAGTTACAGAGAATATTAATTTTTTAGAATATCAACTTTCAAACCTCTGTTGCTACCGAGAAAACAGCAATTGACACTTAAGGTTTTATGGTATTAAATGCCTTATAGTCATGATAGTGATAACAAAATCATCCCTCCTATTTTTCCTTATCTGTATTCACTGCCTGAGTCATGGGGAGATGACATATGTCAAACTCAAGATTCAAACTCTTATTGCCATGTCTAGTTACCTTGAGAAATGAGGAGGAAAAAAGGTGTTTAAGGGAAGTGTCAATATTCATGCTGAACAACTTGTAATCAAATCCCAGTGTTCTTGTTCCTATGCCCGTTTGATATAGATCCTCCATGTCCCAACACCTGAAAATAGAAACAACTTTAAGCATCAGATCCTTTCACTGTTCACTGCTAAGAGAATAGCGACTGGTGAGTGACATCCAGTTGAATTGTTTCTATCAACAACAAACAGGCTTATATGTTCAGTCTGTAAATCTACACATGACACTGCTTATTTGTAAAGCTGTGGGAAAATCTCATCCTTGCTGGCTTCAAGAAAAAGTAAGGGACTTGATGTGATAGCTGAGGGCAGCCCAATGCTCTTCGCAATCTTGGTAAGCCTCTCAGACTGCCATGCAAGCTCAGCTCTTCGTGGTTAATCCCTACCGAATCATCACTGAATTAGATGCCCTAATGCTTTGCAACTATGGGAAGCATCTTTGAAAGGTCTTTCAGTTTTGATTTAGCTGAAAAAATTGCTGAGTGATCAAACTCTCAGGGCCAGTTTCTGAAGGGAAAAGTCTGCTGAATCCTGGTACTAGAACTCCGTGCAGATACTCTGGGGCACAAGGCTAGCTCCCCCTTTCTAGAGTTGTCATTGAGAAGTGTGGCTTTTAGTCTCATGGGTCCCTCTTGCTATACTAGGAAAAAAAGTCAGCCTCTCAAGAATGAATACTTACTACCTTTCCCTGTTGTGAATTTTAAAACATAGATGCAATTTATCCACCTCATCTACTCTTGTTTATCCAGCAGCTGAACAGGTCATTCTACTTCATCCTGAATTTGTTGTTTTTTTTTTTTTTTGCCTACCGAGAGCACAAGTAATAAATAGCAAACTCATTTAAAGAGCACTGCAGTGAGCTTGCAATAGTTATTCAATAGTTTCAGTGCCATAACAGTCTTTGTTTGATGTCTGTGTGGGTTCTCAGTTGGTCAGAAAATATTAAAGATCTGAGGAAAGCCATTTTCCTTCTTAATAGGAGAATCAATTGAACTGAATAGAAAAGTTCAGCCTGATATGATTAAATAATGTGTGCTAAGGAAATGGATTTTGCGCCCTACATCTTAGCCCCTAAATAAGGCCTGTAAATACTAACCAGCTCAGATCATCACAAAAGATTGGCTAAGAGAATACAGTTGGACAAAGGTGATTCTTCATCTTTTTCTATTTTGTGTGTGTGTGTGAGTCTAGAAGTATATTACAAATGACTTTCTTTGATTTATTGCCTTTTCAGGCAAAATAAATGTGAAAACTTTAACAAATTTTCTGAGGAATAGAACTCAGCCAACAAAGAAACATTTATTTGCTTTAAGTTATTACCAAGTCCCGAGTAAGATAAGACAGGATCTAACTTTGTTGTCCTTAATTTCAGTATACATATGTTAAAGAGAGGTTACACATTGTGCAAGATACCACTGACTTTAGTGAGCTCAGAACAGTAAAGTCTGGCTCCTTGTCATACAAGAAGTTCTTGATGCACAGTTATTTGTCTCCTTTGGCTATTTGCCTTTCCAGTCCTCATTACAATTTGGTGTTCTTAAACGTACTGTGAAATTTGGAAGCATTTAGCTGCCTATTTTGCAAATAAATTTAAAATATGCATTTTATTTTCAACATAAAATGCTTAAAATGACAAAAGCAACAAAAATGTAATTATTTGAGGATTTATTTTTATATTCAGTTTCTCATCTGTACATATTTAAAATAACAAATGCAATTTTACAACATTTTTGTACAGTAGCACAAGAATGTTTGTTCCTCTGCTAACAAGAATGAATTTCTTCAAAGTTTAATTTTAGGAAAAAGTGGTAATAGTAATGCAACTTCTGTTTAGGGAGATGTTGCAATATTATTTTAATAAACGGTTAAAAAAAAAAAAGTGCGTTATTCCATCCTTTCTGTTATCTACAGTGACCATGTGTTTTTGCTCATTAGTATAACTACACAGAAACTGGAATTTATTTTTCAGGAACTTTGCTCTTTACCCTGAAGACATTTGCAGCACTGCCCCTGACTTTACTGAAATGAGAATGTAAACCTTCAGCCTCCTACTAATCTTTGTTTAAAGCACAGATTTATTTTTGGTTTGTTGTCTATTGCACTTGCTTTGTGATCATTGCTTTCTGAGTTTTGAAGATAAATTTTTAAGTAAATTATTTCTTTGCCCAGTGGATTTTCTTTATCTTCCAGATTCTTTTCATACTCTCTTTCCTATGTCTTTTCGTTAATATTCTGTTGGAAAGTGTCATAGGTGACATAATAACCATAGTCATGAAAGAAAAAAATCACCTCAGCAGATTTATGTCCTTATTCTGCATGGGATGTACTGCAATTCTAATGAAAAGTGAAATGGATTGGGCAGCACAGTTCTGAACTGTTCTTACAGTTTTTTGGTGATTACCATGAAGATTGCATGCAAAATTCTTGTCTCTGAAAGAAATTCATTCAATTGATGGATTTGCTCTCTAAAACATAGAATATTGAATGACATTCCCTAAACAAAAACTATCTGTATTGAGTTAGATGTTTCTCATGTTATTTATCAGTAAGGTGTAAAATGGTCATGATTTCATCACTGTAAACCATACATCAGTTTAAAGTCACATCAACGATGAAAAAAACCCACAACAATGCTCCTAAGAACAAAAATACTAACAACCAAGATTTCCTACCTGAATCATCTCAGCCTGTTTTGTGAACTCCGTTGTGAAATAAGCTCTCAACATCAGTCAAACTGAGCTCCACAGGGATCAATAATGTCTGCAGCTTTCTGTGAGCCTACTCAGTCTGTGCCTTGTCCGTCACTAAAAGAAAGTGCCCATATAAGCATGCAGAGAACTTTCCAGGATCTTCAAGTTAGAGCCAGTCTACCTTCATAGAGCATTGTAGGAGTTTGGCTTCCTTGACGAAAATTAACATCAAATTCCAGAAGTTTAGGACTACATAAACTGAGGGTGAAAAACAGATTTATATCAGCATCAGAAAAAACAGGCTGCAAGATTTGCTGCATATTTTAAGCACTGCAGTCCTTATTTAGCTTGATTTTTAGAAATTGAAGGCCCAGCACTCACTGGAAAGGATTTGTTCACTATGAATGTTTTTAGGTACAATGTGACATTAGCAACTCAGTTTAAAAAACATCAAAATGAAGTACAAAGAAGAACCAATTTTTCTCTCAGAATTCTAAAGACAGAGGAAACAACATGGAAAATAGTAAATAACATGGATATTAATCCTAAATTAAGCTGCAGTTGATTATTCTATTTAGATTTGCTGGGCCTTAAGTCTTCATTTCTATGGTTAACTGTGAGGGGAAATGGAAGAAAATTACTAAGCAATGCCTTGCATGATGATCACCTCCCATACATTATCTCCCCTGCAAAATGCATATAACTCAACGTATGCTGTGTGCTGAGGGGCATAAGAGCACAATGTTCCTTCTCCTCGTCTTCGACTACACTGCTTTACTAGGATTGGAAATCAGACTTGTTAATCAACAGTTCCCAGGATGCCCTACAGATCCCTGTTTATGGATGAAACAGACATTTGCCATCAATGAAGAGTAATCTTTGGGCTTTCCTCCTGTGGCCCCATCAGACCTCAGTGCCTCTCCTGTATCTCCATTGTAAAGCTGCCTAGACAGACTCTGAGTTGCTCAGAGGTTTCTCTTCTTGCTACTCGTAGTGCTTTTTTTCTTTTTTCTTTTTCTTATTCATTTACACACTAACTTTTCTTATACTGAGTGATAGTTTTATTTAATGTGGGCTCTCAATTAAATGCTCATCAGTGGACCTTTCACTCATATTTGTTGAACTAGGTCCTTTGCATCACTGAAAATAAAATGTAGAGTAGATAAAAATAGAAATGTTTTCTCATAGATTCTAATACTACATGTGCTATGCAGCAGTCATTTATTTTATTTGCATGCAAAAACCACATCTCTTAAACTTGTCCTTAGGAGATATTTATCTAGTTTGTGCTTGGGTAATTAAGATTATCTTACTCTTCTTATTTTTCATAAATCTGCAATTTCTCTAATCTTGTTTAACATTTCAAAATTTTGTTGTTGTTGTTGCTGTTGTTGTTTTTCATTTTTTGGCTGATTAGCAGCACAAAAAATAGTATGTAATGTGTTTGCTTGTTTCTTTCTTTTTTTAGATTTATTTCCTGTTATGATTAGTGCCAAATCCTTATATTAACACTTCAGAAGTAGAAAATCTCTATGATGAACCACTATTTCAAGCAGACAACAGGACAATAATAACAGAATTGGCCTTGTAGTATTCAGAGAGATGTAAATTATTGTCTCAGGGTTGCACATATGTGCTTGTGGAAATACTCCTGAAAATTTTTCTCTTGTCAATAGATTAACTTATTTTTTACTTTAGCTGGTGAAAGATTTATTGGAACTAATGCTTGATTAATTAAGTAACAATTGACCATAGTACTGAAATAAAATCCCACATATTAGCACAGTTTTTCATATCATCTTTACTGACCCAGGGAAACATGCTCATGGATATTAATTTAGTTGTTACACTAATATCTCTGCGCTTCAACTCGTCATTCATACTGGTCCTGACAACCTTATTTCCTTATTAAAGCTTTATAGAAAATGATAGAAGTCAGTATTCATGAAAAATGAATTTTAAATTAATTCAAACTTGTATTCAGATTAAAGAACAAACTTCTGCCTGCTAGGCTGTGGCTGCTTTATCTTTAGGAACTGTATCCAGAAAAGATAGAGAAGATGAATGTGAGCCTGGTTGTAACCCTATGCATCTACTTCTACATGTGACGTCCATGGCAGATCTGTTTACGTCTACTGTAGATCAGTGACCAATTGGATTGGTTAGAAGTCTTGACACTTGAGGGGTATGATACATCTTGTAAGGCATTGCCTAAACAACACACAACGACCAATAGTGTCGTACTGAAGTTTGAAAGATTTTTGCATGAGGTTGAAGACGTGACACAGAACATAGAAGAGACTTCTTTCCTTTTGGAGTGACAGCAGGATGTCACGGTATCTAGAATGAGACCAAGCTACACAGAAGTAACTGAATATTGCCTGTATGATGACAGCAGCTGAGATTGCTGGTATTTTGTAAAGAACTGGGTGATCGCCTAACCACAGTGCAATTAAATGAGCACTATGAAATGACACACATGAAAACACAAGTTCAAGCTTTCCACTTTTCCTTCCTTGTTCCAGATCTTCTTCTTCCATCAACTTCAGGATGTATTTCAGATAACTATGTTTGACCTTGAACATCGATTCAGATAGCCATATTTGGTCTGCAAAGAGAACAGAAAAATTTGGAAATTCTGAAGACTACATTTAAGCCACAGAATTTAATAATAGCTTTCAGAGACAAGGTTTTTTTTTAATTTGTCAGCTCAGAGTTAAAATGTTAAAAATAAACTGTTCCTAATCCCTTGAGTCAACACTCAAAGATAAATTTGCTTCATTAAAGGATGTCAAAGGCTGTTTATAGACAATGAGATTAACTTGTTAAAAAACAATTCCTCCACTGATAAACACTGACTAATCATGGTCTACTATACTTGATATGCTCTGAAAATACAACAGTTGTTTTTAAGATTCAGCTATCTGAAATAAGTTGCTGTTAGTCTTAGAAATAATGTCAAGAAAAAGGAAACAATTATTTCTCTAATATCTGAGAATGGCTTTGCAGCAAATTAGTGAATTACACTATCTAAAGTAGCTGCAATAACTATGACAGTGACAATAATGAAAACAATAGCAATGCGACTCTTGGAGGTTATAGGACAGAGCTTTTTATTTATTTCATGGTTTTTAAAATCAAAAGGAGCCCTTCTAATTCACAACTGCCATTTCCAATAGAGATTATAAACTGCTAGTGGTTAGTTTTCAGATTGTACCAAAGATCATTATAGTCAATAAATCATTTAAATTCACCTAATTCTGTTGATGACAGAAGAGCTGGTATTATTTTCATCATTTCCAAGTCTGACTCTTACTTTAACTATTGACAAATGGGGAATATTTGATCAATTCTGTTATTTTGATTACTTATAGCTGTTTGTGGGGCTAGGAGTGGTGGCTGAAAACTATGCCAAGTCTTGATTTCCAAGAGCAAGCAGATAAAACTATAGATAGCAGATAGAGCATGTTCTATACTCAGAAAGTTTAAGAGTTTTCTTATTTATTTATTTATTTATTGTAAGAAAATTGGGAAATTGGAAATACACCACATGGCATGTATTTCTTATAGGAAAATTTTAAACCAGTGAGATACTGATGGATTTAGTTCTCTTTGGTAAAACAAACGATGCAAGAAGTCTGTATGATGGTAATCGGTGAGGTAGGCCTGAAGGTAGCCTAGGAGCTACCAGATTTCCAGGTTTACATAGTTGACATGCAATCACATTACTGACAAAATGTTGAATTAAACTGCTGGATTTCTGTTCAATCACTGTTTATGTTAAGAACCAGTTCACTGGACATCCAGTCAGTTCAGTCAGACCTGCAAAGAAGAGCTAGTTTTTTCCCACGCTGGAGCAAGATGCTTTGTAACTCAAATATAAATCATCATTTATGGTGTCTGAGAAACAGTTGAATATACTTAAAATTAAATAATGGGGCAGCTCAAAACAGTGGCTGTGTTAAAGTTGTTACACAATAATATGTCGGGAAACGGTATTCCTGACTAGGGTTGTGGTGAGGAGGGGGTGGGCCTCTTCTCCCTGATAAATAATGACAGGACGAGAGGGAATGGCCACAAGTTGCGCTGGGGAAGATTTAGATTAGACCTGAGGAAGCATTTTTTTTCTGAAAGAGTGGTCAGGCACTGGAATGGCCTGCCTAGGGAGGTGGTTGAGGCACCATCCCTAGCGCTGTTCAAGAAGCGTTTAGATTAGGTGCTAAGGGATTTGATTTAGTAGTTGGGTAGAGATAGTGATAGGAGGATGGTTGGACTAGATGATCTTATAGATCCTTTCCAACCTTATGAACTTATGTACTTATGAACTTATAACAGCTGACAAGAAAATACAGTGCTTTGATAAGAATATACTTATTATTCTTGTCTTAAAACAGCATTTACATTAAGATAATGTTTTATTTAATAAGATAATAATAATAATAAACCTTCATAATAATAACATACAATGGTTAAACATGATAAAATATGTTTTGGGATAACTTGCTGGATTGTGATGAAATTACTCCAAGAGTTATCTAAAAATTGACTCAGATTTCTTGATGTTATTTCCTTCAAGTATTGTCTTGTCAAAATTTTATTACCAAAAACTTTATAATATATTCTCTCTATATATAAATATTCCTGAAATGTATTTCCTTTTTTTTCTTTTCTCTGTTGCATTCCCTTTCAACAAAAGGCTGAAGAATGCTAATAAATTCACTTCAATACCTCTTCCATCCTGAGAACAATTATCTTGTAGAAAAATGGAAGTTAGTCAGAGCTGACCAGTCTAGGGATCTGTTTATAGTTAGTTTCACACTCGTTCAATAATCATTAGTAGTAAACAGCAGGAGGCCATTAATGACCTTACATTTGCTTTAGAAACTTAAAGTAGAAGCTATTTTATTCCCCTAGAGAATACATAAATGAAGGAAAGCAAAAAGTACACACATTTGTTCACAGAGCAGTCATTAGATTTAGTCATTAGTAGCTAGAAAATTACCTTTTTAACTCAGAAGTTCAGAGAATCCAAAGCAGCTAAGGTAAGGACAGTAAAAAGTAGAGAAAAATATGTTCTTCTGTTGCACAGGTAGGAAGCAGGTTGTCTCCATTCTGCTTCTGTCTTTCACACTGACTGAAACAAAGCAGTGAATGTTTCTGCCCCTCACATGAGGAAAGCTTTCTCAGAACTCTAAAGGGATGCATATCAAAAGAGAAGAATTTTTTTTTTCAAATAAATGGAGGAATACTAGTTAAGAAGGATGATTAAGAGAAAAGATGAAAAAATTAAAATGTAAGAGAAGGTATAAAAAAATGCATTATGTAGTGCGACATATGCAACAACAGCACAAGATAAATGGTAACATCCCTGTCCCATACAAAATAGGAGTATTAGAAGTACAGTAAGTAACCAAGCATTTCCATACGTTGTTGCAAGCATTCAGTGAAAACAATTCAGTGCAAATTAAGGACAACTCCTTAGAAGTCAGCAGAGTTACATAAGTGTAAAATCAGAATGAGTGAGGTCACATCAGATTCTAGGAATGTTAATGCATCTGAACAGGAATGCTAGGTAAAACTTTACAGTGTAGTATCTGGAATGCACTTGAATTACAGCACTTTTTCCATATAATAGACATTGATACTATGAAAAATGTAACATCAAAAGAAGAAATATTATTTATCTGCCAAAACCACAACCAGCAAACAAACAGAGAACTCATGAACGCCAGCAAAGTGTCCATGACAAGAACAGGAAGAGGCGTATGGAATTTGAAAGCTGCAAACAATGTTGTTTCTCTTCCAGTTCAATACCTGAATGCCCCAAGGCAAAAAGAACACCAGAGTTTTAGGTGTCCTTCTCTGGCTTTGACTTGTTTTAAATCATTCAAACATTTTCAGTGCTCTCTTGTGTCTAACAAGTGAGTGCTGTCAAGTGTCATATATGTCACAAGAAATATGATGCATACAAAATATGAGAACAATCATTTTGTCTCATTTTGAAGACCTCTTGTTCAAGCCACACAACCAGAGGACAAACATAAAGACAGAAGCCAAGCAACAGAGTGCTGAAAAAAAGGAATCTGTGAATAGCAAAGAATAAGGGGAGTGAGAAAGTAAAAAGGTTAGCTTGACTGATTTAGTATGGGGATGATTCAGAGTTGAGGGCCATTTTAAAGCCAGAGAACAGTGGTCTTGGTTGATTGGTTTTATTGTTTTTTGAGCTGCAAGTCTTTTGGGAGGGAATACCATGAATTACAATAAGAGACGCTCATTTTAGAGAATCTTATTTTTGAGATGTTCTGTGCAAAAATACAATTTGGAAGAAAGCTGTATTGTTTACTAACTTGGGAAAAATTAAAACCATAAAAAGCCTGAGGAATAAAACATAAACAGAGAAAGAAGCTTGCCTCTTTACTGTTCCTTTAAAAAATGCTACTGATGTGATTATGAGCAATTGCCAAGTCATCTCTTTGCTTAGACCCATTTCTCATACAGCAGCAAGAACTACAAGATTAAAAAGAGCAAACACAGAAAGGTTAAAATGGCCTCCAGATTGCAGTGCATTCAAAACTACCTTTGACCTTGCCTTTTGCTAACGAGAGAGAAACTGTTCTTCTGACTGGTAAGACCTAACAGCCTTGAAACTCAATCAGGTCCCTGCCTCAAGGTATTTAAATTTAGTAGCTCTCCTGGCTGGGAAAATGTTAGTTAGCATTGGTTTGACTAGGCTTAGGGGAAGAACTTGCTGTTCTGGCACACCTCCAGGCAGCAGCTGCCTTCACAAACTAGCCACATCACTTTCAGAGCAGAGCTGACAGAGGGATGTAAACTTCCCAAGCCATCATCTTCTTGGAATCTTCTCCGTCATGAATCCCAGCTAAAGGGCTATTTGGAGTTGAAGATTGTTTCTTTAGGTTGTCTGACTTCTCCCATCAAAAGGGCATCTTAACTCGTTCTGTAGCTGGCTATGCACAGAACACACAGTTGTGCTGCTGACATCTGAGAGACAGTCTGGAAAATGTCTCAAAGAGCAGAGGGCAATGGGCAAAATCCTGCCTCCATGGAGGTTCCCCTTAAGCATCAAAAGAGCAGCTATATCACGTGGACAGATATTTGCATAGGCAGATGTGATCCTTGCAGCACAATAGGTTTTTACTCTGCAGGACACAAGCCATTTCGTAGCTTGTCTTAGGCCCCTCCTCACCAAAACCAATGCTTTCCTGAGGAAAAAATGATTTTCTGATTAATTGTGTGGCACAGAAGTGGACCATTAAGGCCTTTCTTTGGTGTTTGCTCTCCACGCACTCAAGTGTTCTTACCTGAAAAGAACTCAGAAGGGGTGAAGAAATTCAACCTCCAATGCCTCTGCTGGTGTCATGGGTAGTCTGGGAAGTGAAACCAGAACTTTTTTAAAGAAGTTATTTTTTCCATAACTGAGGGCCACAGATAAGAGGTTTTCCTGACTGTCATATCACATTTCTTACAGGATGGCAATCCCCATTATATTGCTGCTGCTGGAAAGGCCTTCTCAGAGCACCTAGTGAATTGACTCATTCTTCAGAGACTTTTAAACAAATCCATATTTTCACAGTAAACCACACTGTTTTCTAAAGTTTCAGAACTACAGACAACAAAAGCAATAGGGGTATATAATAGAAAAAGGGAAAATGAGGCATTATGATAGCAGTAGGGAGTGTTCCTTCATTTAAGAAACGTTGGGCTTTGTTAATGGAGGGACAGTATATATGGTTAGATATTGATCAGAAGTGGTCAAAACAAAACTACAAAAGTGATCAGGAGACTGGGAATTTAGATGCTTTTTAGAAAATATAAGGCAAGTAGGATGACAAGGCAGATAGAACTTGGCATCATAATTAGAGAATTCTGAAATTTTTGAACTGAAAAAAAAAACTGGTTTAAAGGAATTTATTTTCTGGTGGCATATGCCTGATAAGTGGAGATGAAAATATGTCTCTAAGAGATGGAGAGGGTTAAGTGATCTTGACTTGCAACTTTTACAGTGGGGCTACTCCTTTGGAAAACAGACTAAAGTTAATTTTCTGTCTCCAAGGAGGGCATTAATAGTCCTTTGCCATTTAGCACAACTTGATCCTTTGATCTGTATATCGCTTTCTCTATCCTGTGCTAATTTACTTAAGTGTTTGCAAGGAGGGGCCAAGGGGAAAGAGCTTTCATCAGAACTACAGAATTGCTGAGTTGTTTGACAGTAATTCTGTTTGTAATTCATTTATTTAAGTACAGACAAGGTGGAGTCTAGGGGTGATTTTTTTCTCAATACAGACTAGATAAATAATCAAATGGAAATCTATGTGATGGTGACTGTCATTGTTCAAGGCTTATCTATGAACAAAGTTCACCTGCTGTTCTGTATGGACCTCCTATTTGTCACACAAACACACATTATATATATATACACATGTCCTGTGTGAATTGTACACACTAAATAAAGACTGCAGGGAAAGCTTCACCTGCATTTTTCTCTCAGTGTGTCCCAGTAATCCTAAGGGAATCATTTATTAGAGACAATATTTCATTCCTCAATAATATTTCCTGACTTCCCTGTCAGAGATGACAGTTGTGATACTTGTTATTAAGCTGCATCTGTGCAGCGTACTGTCATTATACCAAAATGACCAACAGACTTTTTACTTGAGCAGCAGACTGCTGAGAACAGATTCCAGTGACTATTAACCTAAATCATGTTTAAATAATTGACATGGAGTTAAAAGACTTCATATCTTGTTACCAGTTCTTCAAGCCATCTGCTTCTTCATTTTGTTGAGGTAGAACTGACTGGATGTGTAGTGGTTTTTTGTTTTTTGTTTTTTTTCCAGCTTTTGTTCTCAAAAGGGCAAGTGAACAGAATGAAATGGAGCATGACTTAAAAGTCTGATGTCAACAACCTCTCTCTGCAGACTGGTTGTGATGTGAATCTGTATGCGTAGTCATTTCTGGCTTGTGTTATCTCACATAGTCAATGAAAAAAAGATACAGAACACATGATCTAAAAAACATAAAAACAGCTCTGCATAAAATGTAGGTTATATAATAATAAGGAGAATACGCAGCTAAAGGCCAGCACCTTCATAAAATAATAATTGAAAAAAGCAGAGGAATTCCTAGTAAGTAATTTGAGTAAATTTGTTTTTTCTACCTGGAAACAAGATAAAGTGAGTTATAAAACATGATTTTTTCTCCAAAATACATTCTTCTTTAAATGACAGACTGGCTTGTTGTAGTAGTAGTTAAAACTTGAAGGATACATTTGATATAGCTGGATAAATGAACATTATTTATTCTTCTTCTCTAATTGCAAGAATTTCATTATCTTATTAGTAGGCAGGTAAATTTAAATGATTTTTTACACGTATTAACTGGGAATTCTGGAAATATTTCAACTTATACCTTTTAAAACAACTTATTGGTAATTAATTTAATCCATCTTTGGTAAAACTTAAGCATATAAAACAGCAAAAGATGCAGCTGATATTAGAGAATTGCTAAGTGAAATAAATTAAAACACTAAACAAGCAGGTAATAATCACTTTTGAAGCATTTGTCCATCCATCGATGGCCTATCCCTTCTTCCAGATTATTTACAGAATATCAGGGTGTACTTTACACATATGCCTTGTTTTCATGGATTCCAAGATCATGAGGATTCAGATTTTCTTCAGGAACAACATTCATTAAGTTTGAGTGCCACTAGTTCTGTAGTACTGTGGTAATGTACTTTGAAGTATATTTTCCAAATCTGGTAGTATGGAAGGTCAAGATGATCCCAGCTTTGTTTAATTACAACCAGATACAGATCACTGTTTTCCAAACTATTTCACTTAACATTGTCGTTTTACATCACTCCCAGAACAATATTGTAAACTAAAATTGCTATGCTGTTGGTGATTTGATTTATGAATTAAATTAAATTACAATAACACAATTAATTGCAATATTGTTCCTCACAGAAACCTCATAATACTTTTATAATTTGATCAGTGCAGATAGGTGTATTAAGCGTAAATCTCACCAAATTTTAATAAACCAAAATGCACTCCTTTAGCAAATTTGTTTGATTAATGACAAACTTTACCTCAATTTGCTTTTAATTGGATTAAAGATACAATATATTGGTTCTGGAAAAATCTTTAGTAACTTAAAGTAGATATAAATTTTACAGTAGAGGTTGAACAAAAGTTATAGAAGTGCTAGATTCTTACTAACCTTTGTCAGTGAACGTGAACTCAGTATGGCATTTGTGACATCTTTAAAAGGGGAATGTCACTCTAACTGAAATCATGATGCTAATGGAGCTGAAGTAATATTTTTACCATTTCATCTGCAATGTTTTTTGTCTCCTTTCTTATATAATACTTTATAACAAGAATGTCTACTATTTTGGCTGTATTAAAATTTATATACGAAGTACTAATGCAAACTAAATGCCAGATTGTGAAAAGTGGCCTACATTGCTTCTTTGGTTCACATTCTGTTTTACTCTCCACATCCCTTAAGCTCTTTTATTCCTCTCTCTCTACCTTTAGAAAACATAGCGTATGAATCAAGTGATCCCATATGAAGACATCAGAGTTACTTCAAGTCTCACAGTGGTTTAACCTCTATGCTTACAATCAGCCATTGTATTCATTCCAGCTTTTTCATTTTTTTTCTTTAAAAATGTTATCCTTCATTTTAAAGCTCAGTTCTCTAATTGTTTAGATATTCTATTTTGCTAAAGCAAAATGTTTGTCTCTGAACCGTCTTCAGTATCTGCAGCAGTTATCTCTAATGACTTTACATGTCTTACATTTTCTCCCAGCTTTCTTTTTTCACTGGCTAATAAATCTTTCCTCATGACCCAGGGCTTCTTCTGTCTTCTCCAAATGTAATCTTCCATCCTGCAGCTTTTGTTTATTCTATTTTTTCTCTATTGTATCATATTTCAGCTTACATACAAATTAATTTCATGTGAATAGTTTCTAGAAATATGCAAAGGTTTTACATACTTCCTTTACATCTCAGTGTCACAAAATATTTTACAGCTTACTTAACTGATATTCAAATTATTGGCAGGAGTTTTTTCATTCATTCACTGCAGAAGAGTAGGATAGAAAAAAAAAGCTTTTAACAGCATATCGTAGCATTATGCAGTGATTTAAGACAAGAAATAAGGAATGCCATATCAACTAAGTCAGCAGATGACTATGGAAGGGAAAAATGTTGTTATTCTAGTTAAAGTTGGGTTAGAGACTTACATGCACTCATAGGGATATAAAATAGCTATGACTCATATCTTTCCTAAAGCTACATCAAATCGTGTCCTTCCAGACTTACTGCACTGGCTGTATATAATAATGTTAACAGAAAAAAAATCTAGAAATTATAATGTGCATTAAGATAATAAAATTTAATGTGTTTGAAGTATCATACACTCTGTTTATAGTAATGCTCTGTCATGAAGATAAAATATCTTTTTAACAACTTCCTCACCGGTGTCTAGGATTGAGATAAGTGGCACAGACATCCTTGGCCCCTTAGCAGAACAGGAAGGGGATGAACTTCTAGAAGCTCAAAAATTTCCAGAACCAGCCAAAAAACAACAACAACAACAACAAACATTCATCAAACAGTGACTCATGCTTTCTGGAAAATCTGTGCAGCAGAGACAACAGAGATCAATACACAGACTCTCTTCAGAAACAGAAGCAGCACTGAGAAAAGTCATGACTCTTGGACAAGGTAACTGAGTTGCAGGTCTTTATATGCCTTGTAGGAAAGCCTGAGAATAACTGAAAAACAAGTATCAACCAGATGTGACCCTCAACAATACTGACCCAGCACTAAAAACCCCTTAATCATGGATGGTGGCCACTGGCTGGAGTCATACCAAAGTTTTCCTGCCTGCCCTGTAGCCTTATTCCTTCATTTAGCCGTATGTTCAACAACATATGTGAAACCTAACCTGTTAAATACACCTTGTGCCCTGTATCTAAAAAGTCTTATCACCAGGCTGTCCACATCACTCCCTGCAGCTCTTCCAGAAGCTGCAACTTTTTGTTAACATGGCCTGAGTGGAAATGTGTTGGGATGCCAGACAACAGCAGTCCTTGTGTGTTGAAGAATGCTGCACTTCAGCACATGAAAATACAGCATCACCAGAAGACCCTGAGTCTCCTGGATGTATTAGCACCATCTGTTGGTAGATCATTTACACAAAGGCCCAAAGAATCTTAATGGTAGAAGAAATTATATCTTGCAGTTTTATGCATTAACCTTTGCACGGATCATCTACTGAGCTGCTCAGAATATTGTACTCAAAACCTGTGGAACTCAGATCTGAATTTGTTGCATTCATTAAACACGGATCATGTTACTGAAACTCCAACAAACTTGGAAAAACAGTGAATCTCCTTCACATCAAGATATATGAGATGGAGGCACTGGAAATCTTGTATGTTACAGCACAGCTTCACTGGAGGCTAAAAGGATTAGCTTGTTCCATGTTATTTAACACACATTAAGCTATGAAGGACAGAGATCATCCACCTAAGCACACAGGCTTCCAAAGCTTCAGGTGTGTGTGCAAATATATTTTTCACATACTGCCATTTCACATTTTTCCAGTTGCCATATCTGTTGCATCCCATGCGCAGTAATCCCTCTGCTCTAAGTGTCACTGTATCATGCCATCTCCATGAACAGTTTCAGATAGCTGCCATCCTTTAAATCAACCTGCCAGAGAAACACATCCTCATTCTCTCTCCAAATGAAGGCTCCCTCTCTTTAGTCCTCCCTCCCCACTAAATTATTCTGGCTGAATCCCTATAGTGAACTACATTCAGTTCTGGACCAATTACAATTTTTCTTTATACGTGAAAATGTAGCTGAGTTTAACATTTTCCTTCCTGACAACACAAAGTGGAGAACAAGAGTTTTATATGCTAATAGAAGTCTTTCTTAATTACCAATATGCCTGAGTGCAAGAGGGTCTCATGGTGACAGATTTCAAAATTCTGTCATTTTTCTAATTGGAACAGTAAATTAAGTAATTTCTTATGTTGGCTTATATGTATTCAGTTTGTTCTACCTTTTGTTCTGAGGCATGTGCTCTCAGGGAGAGGAAATGAGAATGAATAAGAGCAAAGATTATGAAGATAGGAACATTCTGATGTTTCAGAAAAATAAAACAGAGACATGGAAAATGTGGCTCAGGAAAAAGCAAATGTGAAGAGAGCAAGAAGTTTGGCTAGGAGAAGGGAGAGACAAAAGCTGCTGTGTCTACTTGATATAGAAAGAGTGAGGCTTAAATTAAAAATGAATGAATAAATAAATAAATATATAAACATAAAAGAATATTAAGATTCTTAGCTATGTTATCATTAACATTCAAAATATGTCTTTTTCAATGTTCCTATGGAAAAAAAAAAGTCAGTGGTTCTCAGACTCTTCACTGGAAATCACTTCTTAAAATTATTATACTCTCATGTCCTAGTGTGGGAATTACTACCTGATATTTTCAAGAAACCCCCAAACCTGTATTCTCATGCTCATACTTCTGACTATGGTCTGTTTTGATGTTGTCTAATGCTTTCTTTGAAGCAGTCCTTGGTTTCTGGCACTCTCCACTCCGTCAGGTTGTCAGACATGAAGTAAGCTGTATTTAAGCCACCTTCTGGCCATAGAAAGTGAGGGAAAACCCCTACCTACAATCTCAATGTAAATGAAGAATTTACAGTGGCAATTTGACGACATCTACTTATCATCATTCCTCCTATGGTTGCAAAAGGCCTGGTCTCCACTTGGCAAAGTGCTTGGATGAATGCCTAGAGGAGCCACTGTATGTCTTGGGAATTTGCTAGTAAAAGATCATCCAAAAAATTCCATTCACCAATTCATAGGCAGCAATCACTGCCTGCCAAGCACTTGTAGAGTCAAGGCATGCTCACATGAGCAGTAAATTCTATCCCTGGGAGAAGTCTTTGTGTCATTTAGATGCTCCTATTAGTGGCTGCAACTCATGCTTTCAATAGCTGTGTGATTCATTTGTACGCTTCAAGTAACAACCTCAGTGCACAGGCATCTTCTATTTTCTTCTGAATGACAACTAACACAAATACTATGCAACCCTCCATTTTTCCGTAGAACTTTGATTTCATTAAAGTCTGTAACAAAAATTATATAAATCAATGTAAAATGTTAATGTTAAGATACAGCACTACCTGCTAGTAGAAGTGTAGTCTCTTTGGTCAGAACAATGTATTTTAATGGGTGTTTACTGAATTAGATTAAATCAATAAGGATTGCCAAAAGAAACATTAAGGGAATAACGTTGTAATACATTTTTGCAACCTGAGCTTATTGGAGTTTATTTATAGAGCATGCATATAACAAATTGTTTAGAAGATCTATACTACAGCTGTGTCAGCAGTGAAAGCCTTGGACTTTTCTTCTACTCTACAATGAGAAAAGTCACATGGGCAGTGTTATCTTACTTCAAGTAATGCCTTAATTCCAAAGTACAGAGGTGAATGCAATATCCACTCCACATTTATATTTGTTATAAATTAAATAATGATGACACTGTTTATGTGACAATTCTTATACAAGCAATAGGGATCACAGTTAAATAAGATGATGTAGTGAAAGAGTTTGAGCCAGCACTGGTGGGTTTTTCAATTCTTTTGTATTAAAATTAAAGTCTTCATTTTGAACTTCTCATACAGATCATATTTTCTCAATAAAAAGCAAGGTTCTTAATTTGCTCATTTTATACTGGTGAATTTCTCTAGATGATTTTACTTTCTAAGCACAACTAGTCCCAGAACATGTAATGTTCAATAAAAGAAAACAGTTTTAATGAAAGATACCAAGAACATGGAATGAAAGTATGCAGTATAAGGCTTTCAACAATGATAAAATAAGAAAGCTGAATTCTCAAACTCTGTCTAAGTGCTCTTGGCAGCACCAGAGTTATAAAGTTAACTATTAACAGTTCAATAAAAACCATACATGAACATAGCATGGAAAATCAGAGTGGTTAAAAACTGTTGAAATATTTTCTTCTTATTTTTAAGTTCTGTGTAGTACATTTCTCAGTGACCAAAGTTTTTTCGATAGGCTACACAATTAGTTTTGATCTATACTTCATTCCAACATGTAAATTAGCTTAATCAAAATAGCTTTTATTTCAGCCCAAGTAAACGCAGAAAACAAAGAGAAAATAAAGTCAATAGTTAATTCCTTGTTTTATTGAAGTCAACAGCAAAACCTGAATTGATTTTCATGGCTCTGTGTTTCTCTTTTCATAGCTTTGCCAGAAAGAGAGGGAGAAGTAGCTAATTTCTGAAAGTTTTGAATTAATTTTTCCCCACTCTATTCTATTTTGAAGATAGCAAGAACAGAGAAATAACAAAGCAAAACATATTTGTCTTCTACCAACCAGCAACATTTCTTCTTTTAACCAATTTTGTAAAAGAGAAATAGGAAATTAGGAAGAGAAATTAGATTTAGATCAGAGGCAGTTGTATACATATCATGCTCACTGAAATGGTCAGTGAGGAACAACTGGAGTACAGCACCAGGTCTGCACATCCATACATGAAGCCACTGTCAAAACAGCAGCAGGGAGGCAGGCTCATCCAGAGAGTATGTTTTGACAAGTAAGACTAGCTACTTTTCTCCTGCTTAATGTTAGAGTATGGATGCTGCCAAACTGACTGAACTAGAATCATAGACTCATAGAGTTGTTCAGGTTGGAAAAGACCTTCAAGATCACCAAGTCCAACCGCAGCCTAACCATACTACCCTAACTCTAATAATCCACTGCTAAATCATGTCTCTTAACACTACATCCAAATTGATTTTGAGCACATTCAGGGATGGTGACTCAACCACCTCCCTTGGGAGCCTATTCCAGTGCTTAACTAGCGTATGGTGAGAGAAAAATATCTATACAGAACAGTCGTCCTTGAATATGATGATATTGCAAGGTCTGCCTTTCATCTGTGAATGAGTTAATGCATAATCAACACAATTTCCCAGGAAAACATAAAGGCCACCAGTAAACCATATGTACTAAATTTTTTTCTGAGGAATTCTTTACGATATTATGTAATACCATACTGCAAGAGAAGCCACGGTATGCTTTTCTGTAAAACACTCTCATGAAAGTTTCTTGATGTTTTGTCTGCATTACTCACTTGTTTGGATTGCTGTTTCCAAGGGTCAAACACTTTTAACATTTGTTCTTGTTTCTTTTATGTTAGTTTCTGTACCACAGTCCAAATTCACTTTGCAGTCACATACTCCTGAAGAGTATTTTTAAACATCCCTCAGAACACAGCTGAGAGATGATGCTTTGTACCAATGTTGTGAGTAGAAAAGAAGATGCAATAGTATTCCAAAATATCTATACAGAACATTCTTCCTTGAATATGATGATATTATGGGGTCTACCTTTCATCTATGAATGAGTTAATGCATAATCTTCCATCTTATATCTAGATGGAAATAATTTATAGTTCAAATGTAAAATTAGGATAATACTCCTGATAGCATACTCGTAACATTTCTGTGTCTGATTATTTACTAGAAAAATTGTTTGGGTCAGAAATTGCTATTTTAGCACATGCCTCCTCATTTTTCAATTCCTTCTTAATAGGAATAACATGCAAAAAAAAGTCAGCATTTAAAACCATTCTCAGGAAGACAATAGCCCCATAGTCCCTCCCCTCATTCTCTGCCTTTCATGTTGCACAAGAGCAAGATAGAGGATTGGGCTCTCACAAAGAAAACAATATGTTAGGGCTTTCCACACAGATTTCCTCACATTTCCATAAGGCTGCAGGCCCACGAAGCTACACAAACTTTCCGGGTGCCAGAAGATCTGAGAACAGTAGAAATAAGGACCATTAAAATGACTGAAGTATTGTGAAGATTGACTTAATCATAGGAGCAAATTGCTCCATGGATGAAGAAATGCCAAACTCAAATAACAGTAATTTTCAACACTTACATCATCATGAACCCCAGGTGTTCATGCTCAAGAGCGACCAGGATGTGCATCTCTCCTTTAGCAAGGGAGATTTCATTGGATTACCAATCTGGTGGAAATATGCACATACCAATACACTATTATTATTTGTGATACAGTCACATAGAATGTATATCAGTTCAACATTAATTCTTCCAGGGGAATTTATGCTTTTATACAGTGAAGAGGTTTTTTTTTTTTTGACCCAAGCACCTCACCTTGCTTCAGGGTTCCTTGCTTTCCAATGAAAAGATGAATTTACTATTTTTCAGGTGCTGTAGGAGCAATGACAGCTATTCACTAACAGTTCAGGAAGTCTCAGTTTTCTCAGTGAAACACAAATCAAGAAATATCACAAACCTTCTCTGTGCTTTATTCTACAGTGCACCTTAATAATATTATACTCAGTCAAACCCTGGTCCCAGTTAGCTCTTAGTACATGTCCATAGCTTTAAATGAAACCTTTGAGCTTAACTTATTGCCAGTAAATTGGGGTAGAAGGAAGCACACTAATGATAGCATTAGGCCCACTATTTTACCTTTTTTGGTCAATGTGGCAAAAATGAAAAGACAGGGAGGATAATGGAGCAACTAAGCCTCTGGAATGTTACTCTCATTATTTCTACGAGAAAATATTGGTTTAACTCCTCCAATTCTTGGAGTTCAGTTTACCCTCTTTTAGCACATGGTAAATCTATTATGCACAGGTATACACTAATATATTTACTATATTGCATCATGAATACAGAGCAGCTGAATATTGTCCCACAAGACTTATCCCTGTGTACTGGGAAGCTCAGCTGTTGCTATAGCAGATCTGTCCTACAGCAAATGCTTCTTAAGCCAAAGGGTGCAAGGATAAGGGGAGAAGAGTTGGGATGTGCAAGTTGAATCCCTGTTTTTCTGTGAACTATTTCCAGGAGGAATCCTGTTGTTGAAAGTGTTTGGGGAGACAGTAACCAGAGCTGATCCTCTGCATCTGCAGCCAGACAGTGGATGTCAAAGGAGCAAATGGAAAAACATGCTTGGAAAATTGCTTGGAAATATGCCACATTCAGGGGAAAAAGAAATCACATAGCTGAGATTTCATATGTGGAAAAAATATCCATCAGTCAACTCTCAAGTTAGCATTGTCTTCACAGAAAAGCAGGGTTTATCTCACTGAAGGAAGCACTAGAAGAGGAACATTATGCTCTACTGGAGCATGTTACATATTTATTTTAGAAATTGGACAGTTGTATTATCCATGTCCTTGAAATCTGTAATAAAACTGGCAATTTTGAACAGGTGTGGTTTAGAGTACCATTGTGCCTTGTGAGCATTTTTGTTTCCCTACTAAAGCCATATAAAACTGTGCTGTTTAATCTGTTGTATTTGAGATTGCTTTCCCACACTTAAAGGTTCATCTGTTAATGTCATTTCATGCTTCTTTTTGGTTTTCATCTCTCTCTGTCTCCTTTGCCTATTACTTCCTCCAGCCTAATCTGGAAATCATTATTATATAATTAATTATAACTATTATCTTATCTTACTATAAAAAACCCCATATATTTATTTCTTAAAAAACAAACAAAAAAAACAAATCACAAACAAACATCAACAAATCCAAGGAGGCATAAAGTTAATATGGAGATTTACATTAGAAGATATTCCTTTCAAAATAAGATGAGAACAGGCAGACATTGATAATTGGAACAAAAATAGAACTAATTCTAGAAGGTCCCTGGTGTGTGCAGAAGGAGTTTTAGATGGAGTAATGGCCTACTCAGAAATGTAGTTTGTTCTACCACATATTTTGATAGGATATTTTCTAGAATATCACAAGTGACATAGTGGATTCTCCAGCACCCGAGGTTACATTTTGCAAGCTGTTGTCAAACACAGATAGTTTATGTGACATAAAGCAGGCAGGAAGTATGGGAAACCCTCAAACAATATCACTAGATCAAGTACTAGATGAGACTGCCCAGGGCCCCATCCAACCTGTCCTTGAACTCCTCCATAAATGGAGCATCCACAGCTTATCTGAGGAACCTGTTCAAGCACCTCACCACTCTCTCAGTAAAAAAAAACCCTGACATCTAATCTAAATCTCCCTTCCTCTAGTTTAAAACCATTCCCCCTTGTCATATTACTATCCACCCACATTAAATTTGGTTTCCCTCATCTTTATAAACTCCCTTTAAATATTGAAAGGCCAATATTTAATGATTAATATTTAATGAGATATTAATGATCTTTTCCGACTTCATGTGAATCTATGAGTGACTCAAAACTAACAAAGATCTAATCATATTTTTGCCTATAGTTTTGAGCACTCATTAACATTTGAATGGGTTTCTTAATTTCTGTGAACTTCTTTAGAGCTGTGTAGATAAACACTGAAATGTTTTGTTCATCTGGACTTACAGATTCTCCACTACTTTTGTCTTTCCTTGGAAGAAGGTGTAATGTTACACACATTTTTCTAATATAACATTAATACTAATAAGAAGAAATGATAATAAATAGTAGAGCATAATTTCTTTCCATATTCATCTATAATTAATTACAGTTATTATAGCTACTGGATTAACATGTTTAAAAACAAAAACAGGAAAAATCAATCCCAACAAAATGCATTTTTGGGCCTATGCCTAGGTAATTACAAATTCTGCCAAGAGAAGATAGAATATTTTGTTTTCAACACAGCAGAGGCCAAGCCAACAGTTATGTAAGGTAATTTTATTTTTATGGTGAATGCTTTTGAAACAATATCTACTTTAAGAAAATAGAATAAGAGTTCACAAGGTATTTAATAGGATAGTGAAGCGACAGCATTTATGCAAGGCTCTGTCATAGCTTCATGGTGGATCTCAGATGTATTCTTTCATGATGACTGTATGTCCAGAAATAAGGTCAGTAAGGAGTACACAATGTGAGATACAACTTATGATTGCAAGAGAGAATTTTTGCCTTAAATTTTAATGCCTTTTCTACATTAATTATTAAATTGCATAGTGCATTTAAAGCATCTAATCTTCTTACATTTCTCTCCCTAAATACAAATACTTTGAAAAATATTGATGGCCACAAAGCATACATGGAAAAGATCAAGACATCTGACCCAAATTGACTAAAGGGATATTCCGCATAATATAAAAAACTGAGGAAAGTTGTCTGGGCTTGGGGGCTGCCACTTCTTGACAACTGTCTGGACATCACAAAATCACAGAATGTCAGGGATTGAAAGGGGCCTTAAAAGATCATCTAGTCCAATCCCCCTGCCAGAGCAGGAACAGCTAGATTAGGTCACAGTGCTGGCTTGTGGTCATTCTGTTGTCCAGCAGGACCCCCATGTCCCTTTCCCCTATGCTGCTCTCCAACAGGTCAGTCCCCAACCTATACTGGTACCTGGGGTTGTTCTTGCCCAGGTGCAAGACTCTACAGTTGCCCTGGTTATATTTCACTGATTTTCTCCCTGTCCAAGTCTCCAACCTGCCTAGGTATCAATGGATGGCAGCACAGCCTTCTGGTGTGACAGTCACTCCACCCAGTTCTGTGTTATCAGCAAACTTTCACTCTATTCTCTCATCCAAGCCACTGATGAGTATACTGAATAGTACAAGTCCCACTACCAACAAGCTGACCCAGCATTGGTCAGCAGGTAGTGAGAAATTGCATTGTGCATCACTTGGTTGTTTTTTTCCTTTTTTCTTACTAAACTGCCTTTTACTCAGCACTAAAGTTGTCATACCATCACATATACCACACACATAACTTTAGTGTATTAAAGCTATGATTTTCATAACTGTTTTGAATGAATAATTGAAAAAAATGCTGAATTTACAAAAAAGAAATGTTTGATTTTTGCGTATACTCCTAAAATTTTACTTTAAAATATATTCAACTTAAAAAACCTCAAGAAATCATTGAGTCTAACCCTCCTGATAAAGCAGGTACCCAACAGTAGATCACACAGGTAAGTGTCCAGATGGGTTGTGAATATCTCCAGAGAAGGAGACTCCACAACCACTCCAGAGCTTTGCCACTCTTACCATAAGGAAGTTCTTACACATGTAAATAGTTCTTCTAAATAACAATTAGGAAGTTTTAACAGGTGAGGAAGGTGAGGAAAGTTTGAACTTTCTGTCAGTTAGCAAATCATCACCATGGCTGAATCACAATATAAAGATAGGCTGCTTTCCTAAACACATATAAACATGAAATTTGATGTTTTTTTTTTTTAAGAGAATAAAGATATTAGTTGTTTTTCATGTGTTAAAATAGGGCACATATGGCTTAAGGATATGAACATGAAAATTTGGCATTGACTTAATTCATATGAGTTAGTAGAGTTAGTGGATTCTTCAAACAATTCTCCCAGAATACTAAAAATGTTATAACTACATCTCTTCAAATAGAGATATTCTTCCATGATATATATATATATATATATAAACACTTGTTTTTAAAAGAGAAAAAAGTTGAAGCAGTGTGTATACATAAATATATCACACCAGTTGAAACATTGCTCAGATTTCTGTAGTTGTAGAAATAAATCAGTCTTACGATGGCTGTAAAGAATCTTACAATAATGCACAAGTTAGTGGTTACTGATGAGACATACTCTTCATAAGTTCATAAGTTCATAAGTTAATAAGGTTGGAAAGGACCTATAAGATCATCTAGTCCAACCATCCTCCTATCACTATCTCTACCCAACTACTAAATTAAGTCCTTAAGCACCTCATCTAAACGCTTCTTGAACAGCGCTAGGGATGGTGCCTCAACCACCTCCCTAGGCAGGCCATTCCAGTGCCTGACCACTCTTTCAGAAAAGAAATGCTTCCTGAGGTCTAATCTAAATCTTCCCTGGCGCAACTTGTGGCCATTCCCTCTCGTCCTGTCATTACTTATCAGGGAGAAGAGGCCTACCCCCTCCTCACCACAACCCCCCTTCAGGAAGTGGTAGAGTGCTATAAGGTCACCTCTGAGCCTCCTCTTCTCCAGACTAAACAATCCCAGCTCCCTCAGCCGCTCCTCATAAGACTTGTGCTCCAGGCCCCTCACCAGTTTTGTTGCCCTTCTCTGAACACGCTCCAGGGCCTCAATGTCCTTCTTGTAGTGAGGGGCCCAAAACTGAACACAGTACTCGAGGTGGGGCCGCACCAGAGCTGAGTACAGGGGGATGATCACCTCCCTGCTCCTGCTGGCTACACTATTTCTAATACAGGCCAGGATGCTGTTGGCCTTCTTGGCCACCTGGGCACACTGCCGGCTCATGTTGAGCCGAGCATCAACCAACACCCCCAGGTCCTTTTCCTCTCTGCATTCTTCAAGCCATTCTGCCCCAAGCCTATAGCATTGCATGGGGTTATTGTGGCCAAAGTGCAGGACCCGGCACTTGGTCTTATTGAACCTCATCCCATTTTGCTCAGCCCAGCTGTTCAGCCTATCCAAATCCCTCTGGAGGGCCTCCCTACCCTCAGGCAGTTTGACACATCCTCCCAGCTTTGTGTCATCTGCAAACTTACTAAACTACTCTTGTATTTTTAGAAGGATGTTCAAAGGTTACTTGTAGAATTTATAATTAATGATGTTATTCTGTGCATTAACAAGATTTAAGGAAAAACAAAATAAAATAAAATAATTGATAGAACATCTGAGCATTTAGCATGTGGATCAAATTGAATGATTTAAGCATACAAATGTAGAAGAATTTACTAGTAAACTGGGAATCTGTCACCTTTTGTCTTGTTTCTTTGATTAGTTGGAAAAATAGGCTATAGTTTCCAGAATTGCAAATTATCTAAGTCTAAAATATCTACAACTGCAAAAAGGATGGATATCACAGAATCACAGAATTGTAGGGGCTGGAAGGGACCTCTAGAGATCATTGAGTCCAAACCCCTGCCAAAGCAGCTCCCTAGCCCAGGTTGCACAGGTAGGCGTCCAGGCAGGTCTGGAACGTCTCCAGAGAAGGAGACTCCACCACCTCTCTGTGCAGCTGTGCCAGTGCTCCGTCACTGCACTGGGAAGAAGTTCACATGCACATTTCTGTGGAGCTCCCTATGTTTCAATTTATGACCATTTCCCCTTGTCCTATCACCACACACTGCTGAGAAGAGTTCAGCCTTGTCCCTTGACCTCCTGCTCCTTAAATATTTATAGACATGGATCAGATTCCCTCTAAGTTTTCCTTTCTCAAGGCTGAACAGACCCAGGTCTCTCAGCCTTTCATAAGGGAGGTGTTCCACATCCTTTATCATTTTTGTATCCGTTCACTGGACTCTTTCGAGGAGATCCTGGTCTTTTTTGTACCAAGAAGCCCAGAACTGGACACATACTCCAGGTGAGGTGTCACCAGGGCAGAGTAGAGGGGGAGAATCACCTCCCTTGACCTGTTGGCCACACTCTTATAGTGCAACCCAGGATGCCATTGGCCTTCTTGGCCACCAGAGCACACTGCTGGCTCATGGCCAGCCTGTCATCTACCAGGACACCCAGGTCCCTCTCTACAGAGCTCCTCTCCAGCAGGTCACCCCCCAGCATGTACTGATGCATGCGGTTATTCCTCCCTAGGTGCAAGACTCTTACACTTAAACCTCATCTGGTTTCTCTCTGTCCAGCTCTCCAGCCTGTCCAGGTCTTGCTGAATGGCAGCACAGCCTTCCAGTGT
This sequence comes from Cyrtonyx montezumae, assembly GCF_038088225.1. Taxonomy (NCBI): domain Eukaryota; kingdom Metazoa; phylum Chordata; class Aves; order Galliformes; family Odontophoridae; genus Cyrtonyx; species Cyrtonyx montezumae. The sequence goes on along the minus strand of NW_027072034.1, from coordinate 118,427,581 downwards.
GTCGGCCAGTCCTCCCAGCTTTGTCTCATCAGCAAACTTGGTAAGAATGGACTCTATCCACTCATTAAGGTCATTGTTGAAGATGTTGAACAGGACCAGACTTAGCACCGACCCCTGAGGAACACCACTAAGTACAGGCATCCAACTGGACTCTGTGCCACCAATCACAACCCTCTGAGCTCTGCCAGTCAGCCAATTCTCAACCCACCTCACTGTTTACTCATCTATTCCATACCTCCTCTACTTTGTTAAAAGGATTCTGTGGGAGACAGTGTCAAATGTCTTGCTGAAATCAAAGTAGACTATATCCACTGCTCTCCCCCCATCCATTCAGCCAGTAATGACATCATAGAAGGCCACCAGGTTGGTCGAGCATGACCTCCCCCTGGTGAACTACTCCTGGTAACTCTTTTTTCTTACAAGTGCCTGGAGACAGCATCTAGAGCAAACTGTTCCATCACCTTAACAGGGACAGAGGTGAGACTGACTGGCCGGTAGTTCCCCAGATCCTCCTTGTTGCCCTTCTTGAAGACTGGAGTAACACTGGCTATCCTCCAGTCTTCAGGCACCTCTCTCATTCTCCAGGACCTCTCAAAGATGATAGAGAGTGGTTCAGCAATCAACTCTGTCAGCTCCCTCAGCACATGTGGATGCATCCCATCGGGGCCCATGGATTTATATACATTGATGTTGCATAGACTCTCTTGGACCATTTCCTGCCTCACCAAAGGGGAGCTTTCCATTCCCCAGACCCTCTCACTTACTCTCACAGTCCAGGAGTCCTGAGAGGGACTTTCCACAGTGAAAACAGAAGCAAAGAAGGCATTTAGCATCTGCCATTATGGGCATTAGTGATCCAGACAATATCTCCAGGAAGCCTAGAGGGAAAGTAACCTTGTCCTATTGTTTTAAGGACACACCTACCTACTCCAGTGTCTACTGTGTAGACATCTCAGGGCAGGTAAGATGAATTCCAGCCTTCATGTTCCTTGGGTTACTTTCATTCTGCTTGACTCTGAACTGGTGTTTGATTTTTCTTTTCTTGTATGATTTCAAGTCTTTACCAATGGCTTCTGCTCCCATAAAACCAGGTAGCCTCAATTCCTAAAACAAGAGAGACTGCAGAAGAAATAAACTGATATAGCTAGAAATTGCTCCTTGGTACAGTCTCATCTGTTTACGTAAGTGAATTCTATAGTAAGCACTGAGACATACTGACATCACAACTGGTCTTTGATCTTAAGGCACATAAATTGCCTTCTGGAATTGTCAACCTTTCTCTATTGAAGTATGTGGGATGAGTGCTTAGATTAGATACCTAATTCTTCAGCAGCAAGTAATAAACATGAAAGCACTTCCAGAAAAGAGATGGGAAGTATAGCAACACTGTGTAAGGCACAGTGTTTTTCTTCAAACATGCACTTAACAGAAATAACCTATGCTAGTGGCTTGGTATGGGTGGTGTTGGCACTCAGGTGGCCTCATGACCATCAACTCCAACAGGCACATTGTATTTTGGTAAGTTTTTGACCAATACAGTCCCACTATGTACAGCTTCAAGAGTAGATTCTGACTTCGTTCTAGTTGCAATTGAAACAAATGCGGAATAAATTTACCTTTTGAAGAGACTCCTGGAAATTATGCTGATTTCTTCTCAGAGCCTCTGGATAGAATGTCTTGAGAAGAATCATACTTTGTACTATCGTATTAATTTCTTTTTTTTTAATAACAATGATAAACCTAACAAAGACATTTTCATAACAGAATGATTTTTGTTCTTGTCGAAATTCCAGAGCAAATAAGAAAAATTTCTTTCAGCTCTTTTTATGGCATTCCAGAATGGGACTCCACTGACACACCAGATCCTTATTAAACTAATGCTGGTGGTATGTACCTTGGACTGCAGAGATGTCAGTTAAATAAATAAATTATATTTATCTCTCAAAAAAACATGCAACTTTTGCAATATGCTTTTTTGTGGTAAATTGCTTCCAAACAAAGCTCTCATCTCCTTGATTAGATTTTAACTAAATACATTTTATCACTCAACTTGACCTTCCTTTCATTAAAAAGTACACATTTTTTCCATTTTCAGTTTTACTATCTGGCTTTTAAATGCACTTTCGGAAGTGACATTTTTCTCCCATTTTATTTGATGCTGATTTACACATACATATGAAAACAGTTCCTGAGCTTATGACTCATGAGGCTGCAATCTCAGTGAATAACAAACTAATATGAATAAAGGGAAATAAATGCTTCCTTACAGTAAAATATTACAAGTTAACAAGGCCTAATTTTCAGTCACCATTTATTGACCCTATTTCTGGGAAAAGGTCCATCAAGCTACTCAGACGCTTGGCTTGAAATGTTAGCTAAGTCTTCAACTGTATTGGTGATTTTCCCTTTGGATAGATTGAAGTCAAAGCCCTGACTGGCTATTTCTAGAGTTCATAACTACCATCTAACCTCCAGTCAAATCAGTTCATTCAGTGTCATTAGAATCAATTGCTGTTCATAATACTATTATTTGATTTGACAACACAATAAAAGTTTGGTTGGAGCTTTTATTTCAAACACAACAGCAAGCTTACCGCAAGTTTGCTATGCATACCATGCATTACTTTCTCTCTAGGCTTCCTGGAGATATTACTATGCACGGGAAAAAAAAGAAAGCTAGCCATCTCATAATGTTTCTTCCATGTAAAAAAATAATTCTCTGTTTCTTTTTTTTTTTTTCCCTCTGTTTTCCTTAGAAGACTTCCTTTAGAAGTCACATCTGATCCTGATGATCTTTGGTTCCCCAACTAACAAAACTGTCAGTGTGTAACCGTTATTTAATGGCACTATACGCTAAGAGGATTGCATCAGCATCTTATTAGCTTACAAAGGCATTTCTCTTTGCCCTCCATAGACATCTTGAATTTTTCACTCATAGCTCAATATTATAGAAGAACTCAGAATATGATGGAGGCAAGACTATGTGCACAAAGGGAAGAGAAGTTTTATCTGCTTCAGTTTCTGCCTGCACAAAGTGCCACCAAGAATGTCTGTAGAGTGTCAATGATTTATGGGCCCATTTATCCTAGCTTCATGACTAATGGGGTGGGGGACCCATGGGCCCACACCCCAGGAAAGGGAAGGGGGAAAAGAGAAAGGGTAGGGAGATAGGCCAAAAAACAAAACAGCAGCAATGATCTGAGGAGGAAGACTAATTTACTAAATAAGATATCAGAATGCAAAATAACACAATATAATGCAATATAATTTGAATGGAAGCTAATAAATCAATTAAAGTGAGAGAAAGAGTGCCCGAAACTGAAGGCCTTACTCTAAAACTGAAGGTGAAATGACAGGAAGAATGCACTGCTGAGACAAACAGCAAAAAAAAAAGAGGCAGCCTCTGGACTTGTGTGCAGTTTTATCTTTCCCTCTGAGAAGAAAATGGGAACACAGAGTCCTCTGGGGTATGTAGTTCTTCTCTTCTGAGAGCCAGGTACCCAGAAATTTGGCAGTCCATGCAACTGGAGTATTAACTCTTTAATTCCCAGTGCCTTACATGATGTTATGATGTGAAATACTGATAATAAAAATCATAAAACCATGACATTCCAACCCTTATTCCACATCACTACATCATGCTTAATATATACATGCAAGCAAACAAGAATTAACATGCATCACACACGCATATCTATATACATATATATACATGGAATTACTGACTACACTCCCTCAGCATAAAATTCCCTTGTGGTACACATTGAACAACCCCATTCTTTTGCGTCTTCCACCAAGTGTACCCAGGTCCCTGAGCAAAAACAGTTCCATGTTAAAAATTGCCTTTTCCAGAAGCTGGAAGGATCCAAACCACTTTTTCCAACACGCTCTTTACATGTACTACAAGGATCATATCTCCCTCTGCAGTATGTAGGGAGACGGATTGGGTAGAACAATCTTGATTGGTAGATCCTTGAGTGCTGGACAACCAGGTAGCTTCTGACAAATGTTTCTCCCGATGCTTAAATGTTCCAGCACTCATTGCTTTGGTTTTTAACAATACATTGTATTGTTCAATTTTACCAGAAGCTGTTGCTTGATAGGGGTTATGATAAATCCATTCAATGCCATGATCTTTGGCCCAAGCATTTACAAGAGAATTTTTGAAATGAGTCTCGTTTTATGACTCAGTTCTTTCTGAAGTGCCATGTCATCGTAGGACTTGTTTCTAGAGAACCAATACGATGTTTCAGATGGTAGCATGGGGTACTGCATATGTTTCAAGCCATCCAGTGGTTGCCTCCACCATGATAAGCCAGCAGCAGGATCCAAGCCAGAACAGAATAAGCTATACAAGAAGATGCCATTTTTCCTCCAGTTACTGTTATGCCATTTCTTTCTGCTTTCATGGCTCTGCTTAAAAGAGATAAAGCTGGTCCCCATGACTATAATTATTGGCCCACTAGTCAGAGATGATTAGAGGGTAAGTGGTGTTGGCTCTGTGAATGGACAAGAGGAATGTAGAAAACTGGTAACTGTGTGCATTGGCCTTGGAGATTTACATTATTGGAATTTGATTTACATATTCTAGGTACAGCAGATGTATTTCCTCGAAGAATGCACGGGGGTTATGAAGCTATTTTTATGTATCCAGCTCCAAACATGAAAAGTCAACAAATGTGATGCCAGTAGATACAGAGATTATTGAGATTATCTTTTAAATTTCTGTCCTCTTAGATGAGAGTAGTAGAAGATTCTGATTTCTTTCTGAATGCTTGGGTCCTGCTAGATTTGTTTATACTTAATCTAGTTATTTGTTAACAAAAACAACAACAAAAAAGCCAAACAAGTAGTTGCATTTATACATAAAAATCACAACTACCACAGTTTATTGGAAGAGAAAAACGATTTTTGGTGGAAAAAAAAAAGAATTTCAACTCTTTCTCAATCTCCTGCCACTATGAGATGGTAATCTTTGTTTACTTTTTCAGCAAATGTCAGCCATGTCTTCTCTGTTTATAGATGAGTTTATTTTAAGCCTCTGTTGGTGGACAAAGATTTCCTTCAGTATCCTGGTGTTAGGAAATATTGTCCCCGGTCCTTTTCTTAACTAAAGAAAGAGGAAAAGGTTTTAAAGGACTGTGATTGGTTTGCATCTTTGGACACTAACCAAGTTGGTTTTGCAGACTCATAAGATTGCATTCTACTTCATTGAAAGAAAGATAGTGTGCATGAGGTAAAATAGAAGTTCTTTCAACTTCAAATACAGACTTCTTGAAACTGAAAGGTAGAGAAATGTGACATATATTTAGTATAATATTTTCCAAATAAATGTATTTTGTCTAAAGTTTTAGACACCTGAAAAGTTGCAAAGAACTAATATGTGTTTCTATAAAAAATGTGTTCTGAGAAGAATTAATTAAAATGTGAAAAAAGATAAGGTGAAGATATAGTTCAAGTCACACTAATAAGGTTCACTTCAAGATATGCACATACAAAGCAATAAGACATAATTAAAAATGGCAAACATGAGAATAGAATAGCTTACTTCATTTTAATCTTTGTCAGTTAACTTCCATGGATCAAACCACAGACTTAAACTTCTTCCTGCATCAGTTTTCCAAAAGAATAATAAACATGAAAAGGGAATGCTTATTCACCTATCCTCTTGCTCAGTGCTCTACCCAAAGGCTGAAACAGGCTGCATGTATGCTCAGATGTTAAATTTTGTCTCTATTTGAGATCACTGCCAAACCTCTGACTAATTTTTCAATCAGTTTCAGTCTCTTACAGTCCATAAGAAAAACTGCAAGCTAGCACCACCACCTGCATCATATTCTTTTCATTTTCTTTATTTGTTTTACATCATTCTACACATTATGTTATTGTAAGCTTTACATTTAGGTGAAACTGGAAGTTAAAGCACTTCAGGGGCTGCCTACTGCCTTCTCTGTCAGTTCCAGATCTCTAGAGAGTATTTTTTTAATTACCACTGGTGATGGTTGGGTCCCTCTGCAAGGAAGCAGACATCAATAAACAAAACAGGGGACTCAACAGAAACAGCAGCCTCTGACTCTAGCCCCTAAAGAAAACAAATCCAGTAAGCTTGTCTCCCCAGGGCTGACTAATTTTATCCATATCCTCAGGACATCAGCATTCAGTTTTGCCTACTCTCCTGGTAAGAAGCTTTGAGTAGGCTTTGCCTCTTGCTGTTGTTCAGTGCTCAGAATCACATGGGACAGTTTCAGACAGTTACCATTCTGGTTGAATCCCACTGAAGTTAACAGAGATGAAAAGTTTACCTAAATTGAAGTTTGAGAATGTTAAGCTGTGTGATATAATTAATATGTGATATAATTCAATCTTTTCTTATTAGAAACTAAAGTGAAAAATAATAGATTTAAAAATAATTACATGGCATAGCAATTTCTCATGGAGAATTAGTGCCACACAATTGCCAGCACTTGAAAATTATTCCAAATTCCATAACACTTTCTGTTTTTCCCCAAGAAGATGTGGAGTTGCATAATTAATCACAGCAAATATTAAAATGCATTTAGAGAAATAGATACTTCAGCAAGTAAATTTAGTTCAACATATTACTGAAATGAGTTCTCTTTCTTCTTTACAGATGTAATTAGTGTCATTTGGATAATTTTTCTTTGACCAAGTCAAAATAAATATGAATTTGCTAAAGATGAAACCTTTAATAATATAAGCTTGTTGGGAATCTCTGATTTTCTCTTTAGAAACATTTCCCATCTTAAAATTTAGGAGTTTTGAGTTAAAATTATAGATAGGTGATAATATTTAAAAGCATCACGTTACATTAACAAAAACACCAATTCAAATTCAGTTGTTCTAAGACAAGAATTAGATGATAGAAGTGAAAATTTTAGGCCTAACACATCATGTATAAATGTTGGAAAATGAGAACTTATTTTTCACTCTTACGCAGTGACAATACTAGTTTTCAATCCTCTGGGAGAAATAAAAGGAAAACATAGGATGCTTTTGCTGGGAGAGTCAAAGCTGAAAGAAAACATGACAGAAGCCTTAGAGCTTTTTGAATTATTTCTGGGAAACTTGGTGGAAATTTTTGATATAGTTAAATAATGCGGTTGTATTATTCACAGCTAATACAGCAGAGGATAATTTTATCAAGAATGTTTCTATTTAAAAAGATATTTCTTCTTTCTCTCTTTATGAAATCACCATCAGCCAAAGGAATCAATCTAGTGACTGCATGCCGAGAAGCTATAGAGAAAGCAGCATAATAGTAAATTTGCTGATGCAGTGTTTCCCAAGAAAATTCTTTAAGAAGTCCAATTTACCAACATGCTATATATTTTAAAATTTCATTACATTGTGAATTGGTGTGGGAAATGCAAAATACCAGATTTCTACTTTATGAAAAGGAATTAACTAGACCAGATTATATACGTAGAATGAGAAAGTTTATATAGCATTGTTCCAGGCATTCTGCCTAGTGTAGTTCATAACTTCTTGAACATTAATGTACCTGGAAAGGCAGAGATAGCTAAACTTCACCTTGTCCAAGTAAATTTATTATAACAGCTAGAACAGATGTGGTATGAGCTATGTGGTCTCTTGAGGTTCCCTAATCTTGATTTAAACATAGATGCTTAAGGATATAAACATTTTCAGACAAAATGACCGGCTGGCTGTCAATCTCAGCCTATAATTTCTGAGCAACTGGCCTATTTCATGGGGGAAGATATTCCTTTAAAATGTGTAAAATTCCTGAAAATGTGAAAAGTCACAGCTGAACAAATGAAGGAATGAAATGCAGATTAGTGTCAGAGTGAAGGTAAAACTTAAATATCAGCTATAGTCAAGTATTTCTGCAATGGTTGGAAACTTGCTTTTGGGTGGTTGGGCTGGAAAGGGGTCCCAGATGGCTATGAGGTGGCCAAGGGCCAGGCAGAAGTGACCTGGAGAGTGCTAATGAAGTTGGGATGGCAGAGAGGGGCTGCAGGGTGAGCAGTTATAATTTTCAGAAACAGCAAACAGAGGCCAGGAGCGATAAACATTGAGGCCAGAGGGATGCTGAGAACTTTCTTCAGAGTAGAAGTATCTTAGGGTCCCAAGAGGAGGAGACTGTCTCCAAGGCAGAGGCTGAAATTGTCCCTGGAGGGAAAAGCATTTGGCAGGAGATGTAGTGTGTGGGATATTCCTTGGGCAACTCCCCTTTGAAGAACTCCTTGAAGAGTATTTGAAACTGAATACTTCAGTGAAAGAGAAGCACATTAGAAAGATATTGAGTGGAAATAGTTCACTGAACATGGATAAAATGACTGAGCAATAAACAAAAATGGGAACAAAATAAGTTATAATTTGCATTCTGCAGCCAGTGGTTCTGTCCTTATACAAGAGTGGAGACATGCCAAAATCTGCAGTCAGACAGCAAAGCTTAGAAGTTTATTTAGTATGTTGACACTATTAATAAAATATCAATAAGTATGTGCAAAACCACTCATGTCAGCTCTGGTTCTTTGTACAAAAAGAGTTGTAAGTTGGACCCTTGAATTGCTATCTTTATGTAAAGGTTGACCATATGGACATTGCCAACCTAAGTCATGATATGTACTGCCAATGTGTTCTTTGGCTGGTATACTTCTAAAAAGACATTTTTATTCCGGTTCAAACTTGTTTTATTGTACTTTCGATTAAAAGATTATACCACAAATTCTCAAGGGAAGGGAAAATAGCAAGCTTGACATTTCTGTCAACAAACATTTTGTATTTCAATGTATTTCAGATTTTTAAAATGCTATTTTCTCTGAGGTTTAAAAAAAAAAAAAAAATCAGTGTGCTTTGTTCAACCCAAAGTTAATTTTTGAGTTACTTGGCAGCTTCTTAAATACTGCAAAGAAGTTCATTTTGATTAATATCAAAACATATTTTTCCTTTTTATCTGATGTGCAAATGCACTATTTAAACCACTGTTTTTCTCAGTGCTAAATCAAAACTTATAAGTTCATAAGTTCATAAGTTCATAAGGTTGGAAAGGACCTATAAGATCATCTAGTCCAACCATCCTCCTATCACTATCTCTACCCAACTACTAAATTAAGTCCTTTAGCACCTCATCTAAACGCTTCTTGAACAGCGCTAGGGATGGTGCCTCAACCACCTCCCTAGGCAGGCCATTCCAGTGCCTGACCACTCTTTCAGAAAAGAAATGCTTCCTGAGGTCTAATCTAAATCTTCCCTGGCGCAACTTGTGGCCATTCCCTCTCGTCTTGTCATTACTTATCAGGGAGAAGAGGCCTACCCCCTCCTCACCACAACCCCCCTTCAGGAAGTGGTAGAGTGCAATAAGGTCTCCTCTGAGCCTCCTCTTCTCCAGACTAAACAATCCCAGCTCCCTCAGCCGCTCCTCATAAGACTTGTGCTCCAGGCCCCTCACCAGTTTTGTTGCCCTTCTCTGAACACGCTCCAGGGCCTCAATGTCCTTCTTGTAGTGAGGGGCCCAAAACTGAACACAGTACTCGAGGTGCGGCCGTACCAGAGCTGAGTACAGGGGGATGATCACCTCCCTGCTCCTGCTGGCTACACTATTTCTAATACAGGCCAGGATGCTGTTGGCCTTCTTAGCCACCTGGGCACACTGCCGGCTCATGTTGAGCCGAGCATCAACCAACACCCCCAGGTCCTTTTCCTCTCCACATTCTTCAAGCCATTCTGCCCCAAGCCTATAGCATTGCATGGGGTTATTGTGGCCAAAGTGCAGGACCCGGCACTTGGTCTTATTGAACCTCATCCCATTTTGCTCAGCCCAGCTGTTCAGCCTATCCAAATCCCTCTGAAGGGCCTCCCTACCCTCAGGCAGTTTGACACATCCTCCCAGCTTTGTGTCATCTGCAAACTTACTGAGGGTACACTCAATTCCCTCGTCTAGGTCATCAATAAAGATATTAAACAAGATGGGCCCCAAAACTGACCCTTGGGGGACACCACTCGTTACAGGACGCCAGCTGGACTTAACTCCATTAACCACTACCCTCTGGGCACGGCCCTCCAGCCAGTTCTCCACCCAGAGAAGAGTGAACCTGTCCACACCACGGGCTGCCAGTTTCCTTAGGAGAATACTGTGGGAAAACTTGTCATAGGACACTTCATCCCACAAATGTATTGAAGTCATAGACACAGAAGGACTTACAGATGGTTATGATCATTTTTTTCTAACCTTTGTGACACTAGCACTGGTTAATGAGGATGGGGGGCTCAGGAATGCCAATTCTACTGCCTGGGAAGGAGTCTGTTCACCCAAGGAGCTATCACAGTGGTAGAGCAGGATGTCCTCGAGCTGAGAATTTCATAGAATCAAATCATAGAATGTTTGGGGTTGGAATGGAATTTTAAGAACAGGGACAACTCCCTCTAGACAATGTTGCTCAAAGCCCCATCTCACCGGTCCTTGAATGCTTCCAGGGAGGGAGCATTCACAACCTTGTTGGGGAACCTGTTCCAGTGTCTCACCAACCTCACAGCAAATAATTCTCCCTAATATCTAGTCTAAATCTACCCTCTTCCAGTTAAAACCATTTCCCATCACCCTTTTGCTAAATGGCCTTATAAAAAGTCCATCCTGTAGGCCCTATTACGGTACTGGAAGACCGCTATAAGGTCCCTGTAGAGCCTTCTCTTTTCCAGGTTGAAGAGCCCCAGCTCTCTCAGCTTGTCCTCAAAGGGAAGATTCTCCAGCCCTCTGATCATCCTCATGATCCTCCTCTGGACCTGTTCTAATGAGTCCATGTGCTGAGGGCCCCAGAACTGGATATAGTACTCCAGGTGGAGTCTCATAAGAGTAGAGCAGAGGGGTAGAATCACCTCCCTCAATCTGTGGATCATCCTTTTCTTGATGCTTGTTCCTTTATTTCAAGCCCAAAGAATAATTATTCTTATACACTGACAAGCTTATCCATAATAACCTGTTTAATAAAAGAGTTATCTCTTCAAGCTGTTTTTGCTTATTTTACCATCATAGTTAGAATAGCACAAGCCAGAAAAAAGCAGACCCAACTTAGATGTCTGTAGTTTACTAGATTGGCAGGTCCATCAAGACATGGCACTGCAGACTGACCTCTCTGCTTCAGGCCATAATTATTTTGCATTCCTTACAACATTTTACCTGTGTCTTTGCACTAGACTAACCCCAGAACAGTAAAAATATTTCACTTTGTCAGTAATATGAAATGTAACATTACATCTCCACTCTCAGATTTAAGAGGTTATTGAGTATCAGAGAGGTTGTCAGACACTTTAGATAATCTGGACACTATTGCATTTTAATGCAGAAGACAGTGATATATTTCCTTGTTACAAGAGTGAGGGCGAGCAAGAGAATTATGTGATCCATTTTGAACAGGCACTCTAAGGAAAACATGAGAAGCATTCAGCCAAATACCAATCATTCCTACTCAGGAACTCTACAGTTTTTCAATAAATCAAAATGAATCAGCATGAAAAATTCCAGTAAAAAACATCCCAAGTACAAGAATACCTCAATCTCTATTGAGAAAAAAAAAAAAAAAAAAAAAGGATTAGAAACATGAAGGCAAAAAGTCAGAGAACCTTCATACATATGGTATAAAGCTGAAAATCAGGATGTTTGAGGCAATTCAACCTCATCTGTCTATCCCTGACTGTGTGCTCTGAGCTTACTTCTTCCTCTCATCTGTCATGCTCTCTACAAGCCACAGAACTCTCATGTATCTCTTGTCACTGGCTGCAATAATGCCAATTAACCACTTGACACAAGCCTAGGGTGCCCTCCAGAAAAGGGGATGGATTGAGGACCAATGCCCTCTAGCATGTTTTATGTCTGTCTGCATATTCAGCACACAAGACTTTGCAGTTCCCCTCTGTTCTTTCTAGAACTGATACAGCGCCCTCCACATGGGTTCAGGTTTTTCACTGGAATGCTTGAAAAAAAAACCCAGCTAAACTGAATTATGTAACTTCTAGCTGCCTGAGTCCATTATTGACTCTAGCGATAGCTACAAAGAAACCCAAAACATTACAATAGTAAAAATTAATAAATGCTTGAAGCATGCAATTGAGCTTCGTACTTAAAATAAAATGTAAATGGTAAAAGTCTTATTCCTCTTTCTTTGCAAACAGATGCAGAGGATTAGTGAAGATATGTAACTAAGGCATAAACATTCCTCTTGTCACCCTTCACATCTGCCATTTATAATGAATGATTGCCTAGGAGATTATTTAATTAACCTAAACATTTAAGTTAATGAAACTGGTAACCAACAAAATCACTTTATGAGTTACATCTTTCTTCAGGCGTCAAGTACATGAAGCTGCAAATGCTGCAGTTAGGGAGAAAAATGAGATTTTAGGAACTTTAAAATGTTACAGGAAATGAATGTTGTTCATGATGTTTTTATTAATGTGCACTCTCCTGGATATACTATAAAAATATCTAAATCAGAGCATATATGGATTTTTAATTTTTAATATATTTTATGGAGATGTCTGCATGCAGATCTGATAATGACCTTTAAGTATCTAAGGGGGATAATTAGAAAGAAGGGGATAAACTCTTCTCTGAAAGAGTGGTCAGGCACTGGAATGGGCTGCCCAGGAAGGTGGTAGACTCACCAAATCTGAAAGTATTCAAGGAACATTTAGACATTGTGTTTAAGAACATGGTTTAGTGAGAATGATTGGTGACAGGTGGATGGCTGAACTGGATGATCTTGTAGGTCTTTTCCAACCTTGGTGAGTCTATGAGTCTATGATTCTTCAGCAGGGCCTGCTGTGATAAGTCAAGGGAAAATTGTTTTCAGTCTAAAAGTGGGGAGGTTTAGATGGAAGATAAGGAAGAAGTTTTTTACAGTGAGGGTAATGAGGCTCTGGAACAAGTTACCCAGAGAGGTGGTGGATGCCCTGTCCCTGGAGACATACAAGGTCAGGCTGGAGGGGTCTGATTTGCCTGTAGGTGTCTCTGCTCATTGCAGGGGACTTAAACTAGATGACTGTCTCAAGTGATTCTATGATTCTGTGATTTACATATCACATGAAACATTTTGTTTTTATCTTTTGAATGAAGTATTTATATGAGTAAATCAGAGAAAAGTATTTGCATTTTCTATAATTTCATGTACTTCAAACCTGACATATATTCTGAGGTAGTTTTCCACTACTCACTCTTAAAGGGCCTGTTGATCTCTTCAGTTGTAAATATCCACAGCACACTTGTTTAGCAGGAATGAGATTAGCTAGGGAAATTAAAATGGTGTAAGTGATCCATCTGGAAATAGCTGCCTTCTTGAACTCCATTTGAGATCTATTATATCCAATTTGGTCCAACTCAAGGACACTATAAAATAAGTCCAGGGAGTGTATGCATTTTAACATGTTATTTATTATGCTACCAAATTTGTCACAGTGTCATTCATATGCAAACACATAATTGGGAGTCATGAAATTTAACTGTACTATGAACCATCTGGCTGGCTGAGGAATATCTCCATGTGTGAGAAACGCTCTAACCCAGCCTTCAAGGCAGTCTGCCCAACTCAGTTTCAGGACTCATTTCTGGGTTTTCCAAACCTCAAGTGAGTTAGTTGCCCCTAATTGGCTTTGCCTGTCCTTATGCACAAGTGTTTGTGCATATTTAACGCTTATAAAATGTCTCCAGGATTCTGCAATGAGGAATGCTGAAATACATTATCTGATACAGCTATTATACATATTCCTCTTACGAGTATATGTGAAGACTAATTCTGTTTTTCCTTTAGATAGGTTTTAATTTTGTTGCAGTCTATCAAGAGGTACATTAAAATTGAGACCCATTCCCAGCATACCTCTTTGAAGTTAACTTTGAAGTGTTTAATTAATGAAAGCTGAATGATTTGCCTTGTGGGAGTCATAGCTGTAAAGATAAGCCAGTTTGTTAGGTCACTTCACAAAGGCTTGATGGCTGACTAGAAATTTGGGAGCTCCCAGTCATTCATACATGAAGTTTTTTAAACAGTCTCTCACATCTGTTCAGAAGCTGCCTGAAATGAGAACATGTTCCTATTGGCCTGTGCACTGTAGTTTGGTGTAAAGCTCTGGCTTTTAATGGATGAACCTATACCAGTATTTCGAGAACAATGCTGGTCTTGCTACACAAACCTTATGCTGGTAGCTCAAATGACTGGAGATTATCTTTCTTTTGCATGAAAGGAAAATATTTCAGGGATACTGAAAGGTGTTAAATGTCACTTTCAAGTGACATTTTAGATATCTTAGTAACATCATAGGTGGAAAGTTTTGGCTCTGGGGAGAAGACTGAAGAAGAGATAATGAAGTCAATATTCATATTCAGAGTCCCTTACGTAGTTGGTGGAGCTAAAAGGTTTTGCAGCTATCATGCAGTTTGTACGGTGAGTGCAGCAGTCCATAGGAACATGATTCCTATTTGCCAGTGACCACCAGGCAACAGTCACTGAGACCCTCTTGTGAAGAAAACAAGCAGCTTTCCTCAAGAGCTCAGGAGTGAAACTGTCTTCCTGTCATTTCTCGCTCTCTGATTCTGTCACAGTCTAAAGGCTAGGAACACTGGAGGGGAAGAGAAAAGAGAATTAAGCAGTAAGTATCTTTTGCAGAGGTGGAGTGAATGTTGTAGCCAAAATTTTGCAAAATGTTGGATTTAGAATTAAAGTTGGAGTCACTTTTTAAGATTCCTAAGACTTCAAAGTTCTCACTTCATTTTGTGACTAAAGACAGTTTTGTGCTATCTCATGAGCTGTAATAATGTTGTGCAGCAGAATCAAGCAGTGGAGAAAGGGGGTGCACTTCCACCTGCTTTCAGGAATACATCACACTCGTTCAATTTTAACATGACAAGTTGCTGTTCATCATTGCATTTGTGTGTAAAGCTGTTGACTAATAGAAAATATTTGAGATGGGTTTGGCAGGAAAGTTGGCGATGAAAAGTATTCATTAAAAAATATTGAAATTAGTCTTATAGAATACACTGTGAGTTTTAGGTAGTACTACAAAAGTTACTGTTGAACTATTTAACAACTCTTTGCAAGCGCTTTCTTCCTCTTTTTTTTTTTTTTTTTTTTTTACATATATAGGACACATAGCTGTAAATCTTTTTATTAGATTATAATTTCAGATAAATCATGGAATCATAGAATCACAGAATCATTAGAGCTGGAAGTGTCCTTTAAAGGTCATCTGGTCCAAATACCCAGCTCAAAACAGGGACACCTACAGATAGACCATATTGTTCAGAGCTCCCTCCAGTATGGCCTTGAATGAGTACCCACCACCTCTCTAGGCAACCTATTGTAGTACCTCAGCATCCTCACTGTAAAATACTTTTTCCTGATATCCAATCTAAATCTACCCTCCTTAAGGTTGAAACTGATTCCCCTTATTCTATCACCATGGGCTCTGCTAAAGAGTCTGTCCCCTTCTTCCACTGTGTATAGCTAATTTCAGCATAGTTTACAGAAATAGCAGCACAGATACCTTATTGTAACAAAACAACACAATCTTTTGCCCAGGCCTGTGTCCATCACTTACAGTGAAATCTGTTTATGTAGCTATAATGTAGGACATTTGCCAGGAAAACTAATCTAGCTAATGTGCAGAAAAGTGTTAGTGGGGTGAATGAGAAAAATGTCTCCTCGCTTGCTTGAAAATAGAGGAGGAAAGGATCAATCCACTGGCAGGAAGTGACCAAGTATTTTGGTTATGATTATTAATGAAATCACTACAGAATACTTTCATTATCTTTCACAAGATTAAAATTCTCTTTCTTTCCCAAGCAATCACCTGCAGTTCTTCAGGTTAGGTTTTGCATTTTAAGTGGCCCTGCAAGAGAATGTCCTGTGTCACTGAAGTGAATGTCAAAACTCCAGAAATTATTTCAATGCAAACAAGATTAAAAAAAGGAAACTCAATACTTCATGTGAAATTTAGCTTCCTTAGAATGTTTCGGTAGTATTTTAAAATGATTTGAATGCATAATTATGTTTATTTTTATTGTAAGTCCATCAGAGCATATATAATGGAAGGTTGGAGATGTATGAATATGCACGTTCACAATAATTTCCTTAAGAAGGCAAGGAAAAAGCACATAAGTGAGAGTACCAAATTAATGTTTATTGTGCATGAAGAAACATGATCTGTCCATCAGAATACTTATTTTTCCTGACCATATTTGCAAAAATTAACACCACAATATTTACTAGACATCCAAATTATTCAGATAAGAACATTACAATGGAAAGGAGCAACTTAAAGTTTACTTTTGAACAAAGAAATGATGAAAAATGTCAAATTCATCTAGAACTACTATGATCGATATTTTTAAGGTCTAATAGTGGAATTAATTTTTATTAATTAATTTTATTAATTAATTTTTATTTAATATTTTTATTAATTAATTTTAATTAATATTTTCTAAACAATTTTTTGGAAGCCTGTAAATCTCCAAATACACTGAAAATCACAAATAAAGCTTATCTGAAAAAATTGCACATTTTTATTCCACACATTTCTTTCATATGTTTTAAGCCTATTTAAAATTAATGGAGCTAATGATGTATCCTATTATAAATATATCATGGTGAACTGTGACTTTCAGCTGTTTTGCACTTGAAGTATCTGGCTGGATCCCTTCTTGAGTGAAACACATTATCCAAACATTCTTTCCAAGAAAATGAAATTGGACAAAGAGCCATAAAATTGTCTAAGTTCTTCTACAAAGCATATAATGGCATAAAACAAATTAAATAGGATCTGGATTCAGATTAAAACAATTGATATAGCACATAAATATTGATCTTTCCTTCCTTTTCCTTATAAACTTTCATTTAAATTTCATTGTTTATTGTGTAACGTGGTATTATAGGATGAAGTTGGTACTACAGAACATAGGTGTGATTGGTGTAGAAATGGGGAGCCACTACATGGAAAACAAGAAAAATAAAGATTCAGAGCAGCTTATGTGTGGCTACAGCAAAGACAATGAGAAGGGAATTCTCCTTGTGTTGTGTGTTCACATGCTTCCTGACTGCATCAGGTGCCTGCATTCAACATGTATTCTATTTCTCAAGTCCATGAGGACTTCACTGAACTCTGAGAGCTGCACGAAAGAGTTTCAGCCTTCTTCAATGAAGATGCTTCACACCACACAAGATAACTGAGTGCTACCAACAGCAGCAAGAATTAAAGTCAGGTCTCTTTGGGGAAAGAGATTTTGGTAATCAGTTGTACTGAGTTCTCCCTCATTTAAGGAACATTTAAGGATTATCACAAAGAAAATTATCTCCAAAAGTGTTCCAAAAGCTAAATTCTAGGATCACTTAAACACAGCGGTTAAGTGGCCTCCTGACAGGTGAGACATTGATACGAATTTCCCTTGGGAAAGACATAATGCCTTTCATCTGTCTGTATGCCAATGACTTAAGGAAGCCCTATTACCATTTCTTCCACTCTTTTCATAACGAATACTTCATAAGTCCTGCCTTATGTCTCTGGATATATGATAGGAGAATGCTATATATATAAATCCTGCCATAGAGGTATGAGCTTCTTAGCACTGGTGAGGCTGAAGTTGTCCTTTCTAGCCATGTGGTGAGGTCCTGCTCTGAGGAAAGCCTCTATTTCCAGGACACAGCACAACACACTTAGGCATATGTTCTAGAGGGTAGAAAGATGCCTATGCCAGTTGACAAAAGCTACCCACAGTAAGTGATGAATGGCTGTGAGTGGGTTGTTTATTTTTAATCAGTGATTTAAGTCTTGGATATATTTTTCTGTCTCTGAGGACTTATTCCATGTATAAGCTTTTCCTCTGTGGCAAGGAAGAGGCATCTCAAGTGGACGTAAGATCACAGAGATATGTTACATGTGAAGTCACTTAACTTATTTTGAGATTCAAAGCAAGCACAATGCTGCTTCACAATTTGTGCCTTTTATATGGAACTTTGCTTTAAAATTATTATTCTAGGGATACCAGATATCCATCTTTACCAAGGCAACCCGTTTTTTAAGACCCTATTTAAGTGTTTCAATGATTTTTACTGAAATGCTAAAATGGCTTTTTTTTTCTTTTTTTTTCTTTTGCTGCTATTAAGCAACTCCTACCATGAAGTACCATCTGCTGAGAAACTTTGAATATCTTTTCTCATTTCTCAGTACTTAAATATATTTATATAAAGTAAAAAAGAAATCATGGTGTGTATATGCCCATGTGTGAGAACGTACATGGTAAAATGAGTGAGAGAATGGAGGTAATATGAATTCCTATGCTTGTAGGAAGTAATTAATGATAAACTGAACTTATGAACTTATAGAGATAGTGATAGGAGGATGGTTGGACTAGATGATCTTATAGATCCTTTCCAACCTTATGAACTTATGAACTTATGAACTTAAACACTCCATGATGAACTCCAGCTTTGACTGGAGTGGTCTGAACAGTAAAATATATCAACACAGGATAATTCATTTGACATCCAGTTGACTTTTGTATCATTTTATAAATATCACAACCACTTATATAACCAGTTTAAGTGGCACAGAACTACTTTAAAAGATAGAAAGAAAAATTCAGCCAATACATTACTGGTGGGTGTTATTCAGTCTGCTGAGCAATTACACTTTTCAAGGCATTACTGCTACTAGCTAATGATTGCAAAGAATATAGAAATTTAAAGCCAGGAAGATGAATTTTTCCTAGCTATGGCATAATGTTATGTTATTTTTTGAGGGAATATTTTCTCACTTTCTAAAATTTCCAAAGTCTTTATTTACAACGGATTATAAGATAACACAAATGTTCAAAATCAAAGTTGTTTTTTCTAAATTTCAGTAGCCCCAGACAAGTACTAACAGCACATCAATCCATATGTCCCAGTAGTAATTTGAAGTTGTACAGTATTGTCCAAAAATTAGTTATGATTACTCGTATAGTCTCTGAGGATCCTTACATAACAAGAATCAGTGAAGACAGAACAAGATTATCACTACTATCAATGTATTTCATAGTACCTGACATCCTTTATTTCAAAATTCTTGTACTATGACATGCATAAATTAAGAACATTAAAAAAAAAAGATTTTCCATACGTCTCTGTACCAGCATGCCTGTATCTAATTTTAATGAATTTATCTTTGAAATATATATATACACACAGAAATGTAATGTTTTTATAGGAATCAATACTCAGATACAGTTTGGCTGAAGCTTTCTGAAATGAAAAATAACAATCAAAATATGACTTTTATGTTAAAATTAGAATGGAGACATCTGAGCGAGTTAATGTTCCTAAAATCACAGCTTCATACATTATCCAGGAAAGATTTCCCTCATAGTTTAGTTAATTTTTTAAGAACACATTAGTCATAGAGCAGCTTATTCACAGTAGTGTGATAGCAGATTAATTAATTTTAAAAGATAAAGTGAACACCCATACATATGAAGTAGGAAGTGAGTTTATATTCCTCTACCTTCCTGTAATATTATATTATTCTTGCTGATTTATGTTGATTTATAATATGATATAATATATTATAATATGATTACTAGTTGTTATAATATGTCTCTAAAGGGATGAAGGTTATTGTTACAAGTGCCAGTATGGCTAGTTTAATTTTTTTTCAATGCATTTGTGAACATAGAGAAGCAATTTCCTCATTGCCTGATCAGCAAGCTGTTGAGATCTAGTTTGTTTAGATGTTCAGGTGCAGATTTGTATGTATTACTGTTTGAATCCTTTCTGTATTCTCTTTTTCATTTATTTTCAAGAAAACATACTTTTCAGTTTCTAATTATGATTAGAGGGCTTTGAAATGCCTTTGATAACAATATTTCTGAATACTGCAGTTGAATTTGCTGTCTTTGCTTCATTGCTAGTGAAAATTGCAATGAGGCTTAAGTTCAGCTGCTTTTTGTGCCAGTTGCTTTGCAGTTATTCAGAGTTAGATGGACTATTTATTATCTTAGGATATGGTCCCCTGAATTATTTAGGATGAGCACAAGCTGTACAAGATGCAGAGACTTGGACATCTGGACAGGACAGAAAGCATTTGTTAAGGTGTAAAAAAGACAGCTAAGTAAAAGGTTTGCCGTGAAGAACAGACATCACGAGTGTCCCAACAAATTCCAGAGACCATCAACAGCAGAACCAGGGCAATGATTCCAGGGCACTGATTCCCAGCCTCTTGCAGTCTCTTCTAAACAAACATTATTTCCATAATCAAATACACAATGATTCCTCCACCCCACCTCCATTGCCTATCAAAATCTGAAATTAAATGCATGCTGACTCCAACTGCATTTTGCTATTCCCAAATAATGTATTTATTTACCAGCAGCTAACCTTAGAAACAGCGAATGTCAAAGGCTTCTGCAGTTCTTCTTGTTTCCAGATATATTACTCCATCCTTTATCCTCTGCAGTCTTCAGCATGAGCTTTTGTTTTCACTGGGTGATTGTTCATTTCAAAGAATAAATAAAGAAAAGCTAATTTTTCAGAACAAAATCCTTAATATCATACGTCAAGATGGGTTCAACTTGAATTGCATAGATGCAATATGTATAATATTTATTAAAACCTTTCTAAAAAATCTTTTCATTTGTTTTCCTTCAAAAGAATCCAGAAGGGCTGGGTTTTGTAGTTTCTGTGTTTTTTGCCTGAACTGTTTAACTAATTATATCATGAGCTACTTAAGAAATAAAGTACATCGAAAAATAGCTTGAAAAGAACAAAAATAGCCCTAGAGTTAATTGTGCTAAAAATGTCAAATGCTTGTCAGCATCTCATTAACATCTTAATAAGGGAAAGTAACCATCATCTGTCTTAAATAGACAAATAAATAAAAAGTTATTTTCAAAAAAATCCAATTGCATCCTGAAAGACAAGGATTATTTCTTCACATTTAAACTCCATTGACAAGGTATCTAAGAATTGCAAATTGCAAAGGAAACAGTGAGGCTTCTGCTCCCAGTACTATCCTGCTTATGTCCTGGAGGAGTAATTAATTAGGCTACAAGACCTTATAATTAGTAGGACTCACTAGACCAATGGATCTGTAAAAGAAGAGAATGGAGGCTGGACAGCTAGGATTTGTGGGGTGATTTGTCCCAAATAACATATGAATTGCTCTCAACTTGTGTTTATTTTCTTAGTATGGTCTCTTCTTTTTTGCTGCAATGAGGTTCTGTCCTGGGCCAGGAACATAAGAAGGATGAGTCCCAGACCAGATCCCTTCTCTGATCATGGAGGGTCTCTAGGCACTCTATTCATGTCAATGAGCAGATTGTTAGAGGGAAACTGTTCTTCATTCCAGCCCGTAGCTACATCTTGATATGAACACTGACCTTCTTCAAGGATATTACTCTGAAATTACGAAAATTCACCTGGAAAATACCTCAAAACTTTTCTGTTTCCTCTCTTGAAAGCTTTGCCATCTTATGCAAATGTGTGGCATGTTAGGTCTTATTTATTTGCAGTGTTTCAACCATGACATCATAGTAACAAAGAACCCGCATATTTTTCCAATAAAGCTAGTATGAGTTAGCCTACAGATTAACACTTAACAAGTTACCAGTTTCAGCGTAGTTAATAATAATGTTTACATTTGCAAGAGGTTTTTTTTTTTTACATAAATATTTTTCAGATTTTTTTGGTCTATGTGATTTACTTGAATTTTTATATTTTATTACATTCTATTTTATTTATTATATTTTAATTAAGCTATTTGCAGATGGTTTATCTTTGCAGAGCATTCCACCATTTAAAAACAAAGTACAGGTTACTGTTTATTATATTAAAAAGTGACAGTGATTAAACAACTGCCACATAATGATTACAGTGATCACAAAGCAGCACAGTATTACACAATAAGATGCTGGGACTGAGTTATTTTCCTTAGATTCCTGCCACAGAATGCAGCCATTCTGTGGTGTGCCTTTTCAGTGAAATATTTTTTGTTCTCTCTACTGATTACCATGACCATTAGCCTATGAAAATAAGCTTCAGACCTGCTAGTTGAAGATCTCTGCAGTCCAGAGGAATATTTTCTTATTCCTTAAGGCCCTAAAATATACAGTACCACTTTGAATGCTTCTATATCAATGTTTCAAATGTTTCTACACCAATGCACACAGTATAAGGAACAAGCAAGATAAGCTCAAAGGCTTGTCTCAGTTCTAGAGCTATAACATCATAAGTGAAACCTAGTTGTCAGGCCCTCACACAGTCTCTCTAGGGCACTGGTTACGGCACTGAGCCACTCGAGTTCAAGAAGTGCTTGGACAACACTTTTAGAATACATGGTTTTGTTTTTGGGTGGTCCTGTGTGGAGATGGAAACTGAGTTTGATGATCCTTGAGTATCCTTGCAAACTCAGGATTTCCAATGATTCTATGGATGGTTTAGGTTTATGATATACTAAATCTGTATCCAGCAGCTTTGCCTCACTCAACTGAGATTTTAGATGCTCATATAAAATGGTATATCTCATAGATAATAGAGACAGCTGTGACTGTATGCTGCCAGCCACCACAAACTAGCATTTAACACATCGCTGTGTATGAGATGCCACAATTACTTTTTGTATTACGTAATTGAAAATGGCATCTACTAGCTTTTTGGTTTTGAACGTTGCAGCCATAAAGAGAATATATATATATATATATATATATAATGAAAAGTCTAACAATACACTATGAATAATCATCATGTATTGTTATCTGATAATTAACACTTTGCTCTGTCTGCAAATCTTTACAAGACCTTTATTTTTTTTTCCCAACATTCACAGCACCCTACTAAGACAGCCAAAGCTACCATTTAGACAAGCTAAAAAATCCTAAGGTTTTATTACTTCAATTTTTCAGACAAATTATATAATGGCAAATTATAGCATACTTTTTGAAAGATGGAAAAGGAAGCAGACTTTATATTTTGATGAAATCAGCTACCTGGATTTCCAGATGAAAACCTTGTTTTATAATCCAGCCTATTGCTTTAACACATTTGTATATGCTTTTGGTATTTTGAATGATACAATGTGCAGCTTTATTCAAACCATAAGATGCAGAAATTAAACTGGTAAATATCATAATGAATTTAGAATGCCAGTCACAGCCATTTATAATTCCTAGCAGCAAGTTTCCCAGCCTACCAAGCCTTTCACTTCAAACTGAATGTCAATGCTTTATCTATATTTGTTCTTGAAAGCACTGCAGGAGTGCGATGCATTCTTTATTTGCAAACTGTAGGAAATTTTCCCAGTAAATACATAAATTGGCAAAATCTATCTTAATGGAAAACCTATTATTTTAATTGCTAGAGGGTGGTGTACACTTTTGCTTTAGACTCTTTTGAATTAGTAATTAATGGCTTCATGATGAAAGGCATTTACTGTTTTGATTTCAGGGAATTCAAATGAAGATAACTCATTTTAGAGAATGTTCAATATTACCCCAGCTTTATCAAAAGTACAAACAGTACCATACAGGGAGTGATACAGACTTAGGAACAGTTTAAACCAAAGAAAACTTTACTTTGAAATAACATAGGCAAATGTTTAAATTATTGGTATTAATGAATATCTATCTTGTAAAATGTAAATGGAGATAATCTTATTCAGCATACTAAATGTAGAATTTTTGTTTGGTGAAGGAAGAACAAGAAAAGAAAACCAGCACAAGGAATCCGGTTCAGAGACATGTCAGATTTTGGATATTGTTTTATAGCAATCATCCAGGTTTTCTTACAGACACCAACACAATTTAACAGGCTCAGTTTAGAGCCCTTTCTTTTCCATGGTGTATTCCTACAGAAAATACTCCAACAGGACAATTTTTGCTTTCTAAGATGCTGATTCATCTAGCCCTTGGGCTGACCAAAATCACCGCAGCTGTTTCGACTTTTGAAATTCTTTTTAGTAGCTGTCACTTATTTGGATGAAAAGAAAAAGGAGATTCTAGTATACCAGGGTTCATTTTAAATAATATCCAAGCTTACAGTGTGAACAGCAAGTTGTATACTTGTCAAGTAATAAGGTAAGCGTTCTGTCTTAGAAATACAGCAGCATATTATGAAAGAATATTATTTGGAAAAGAAAAAAAGGAGAAAGAAAAAAAAATTAAAATCTAACTTAAACCAATTATTTCTTCCAGCAGTTGTTTAGGGTTATGTTCTTTCTCAGATTAGTTCTTCAGGTAACAACCCAAAAACATTCTGCCTTTGTAGCAGTTGGTGTTAAGCTTTTATGTATGTATGTATCTTAAGTATGGACCTCTGTGAATATTTCAGAAGATAAGCAGGGTTTTTTTTTTTTTTTTTTGGAAGCAAATTGAATATGCCTATGTTTTAAGTTACTTTTATAGCCCCTTCTGGAATAGCTCATTAAAGTGAGCTCTTAAAGTGAGCCCCTGCCCTCAAGTTTCCATTCCTTATTTTAATCTGCGGATCTTGTATCTACTAAACTGTAGCAAGCTCTTTGCTTTAAAACCTTTCTGTTTTTTTTTTGTTTGCTTGATTGCTTTTATATACATATTAATTGAGGGTTGCCTGTTTTTCTTTACTGCTTGTATTTGGTTTAGCATTTTAAGAATAATCTGAATATAACTGTTCTCTAAATGTCTGGGAATTATGACGGTTATTCATTTTTTTCTCTTCAAAATTCAGTGGAATTTCATGTCTAAACATATGAATATTGTTTGAAAACCATACCTTATAATTTCTTATCAGTTTTTTTTCTTAACACTAGCAACAACAAAGAAGTATTTACCTCTGGAAAAATACACAGAACTCATATGCTGCTAGTTTAAGAATGTCTCTGAGTCACAGCCTTACTCGTAATGGCTGTCCAAACAAGGTATAATTCTAAGCACTTGTAATGAAGGTGGTAATTTTTCACCAGCAGAGAGGAAACAGTGGTACAAATTCATTTCAAAATATATATTTTTTTCTTTTTTGTGGTTTCATACAATGATGCAAAACTTTGTTTAGATCTTTCTCAAGTGGTGATGTTGAAACAGAAGATGAACCCAACCTGCTAAATGAAGTTATGTGGTTGTTCTTTTAATCTGTAAGATGACAGAAGGCACTAATTTCAATGAACTCTTTAGAGAGAATAACGTCCCAATATTTTAAGCAAATGTCACAGTGTATAAAGGTAACCCTGGAGGTAGAGATAGAAGCTGGAAAATTTGACAAACTTTTGTGCACAGAGAATCTGAATAAGGTCTGTTGTTTTGAAAGCCCGATCCATTTTTTAAATTCGTATAGCAGAAGATATGATTCTATTTATGTATCGTTTACATTTGTGTCCTTAATCTGTCATTAATCCAGCACCAAATTATGGAAGACAAGTATATTTCACAAATGCAAAAAATATAGATATGATAGAGAAAAGAAGGGATTTAACAAGTGGCTGACAGATCATAAAATCATAGAATGGCTTGGGTTGGAAGGGACCCCAAGGATCATCAAGTTACAAACCCCTGCCATATGCAGAGCCACCAACCTCCGGATCTGGCACTAGATCAAGTTGCCCAGGGCTCCATCCAACCTGGTCTTGAACACCTCCAGGAATGGGGCAAAATAGATGAACAACCTAATTACATGCAAGTGCAACAGGTGGATCTTATTTTATGACTGTCAACTATTGTGCCACCTGTAGAATATTTTGCTTTCACTGCTGATTTGTCTCAGAATATTTTGCTTTCACTGCTGATTTGTCTCAGAGTGTCCACAGTATTGTTTTTCCTATGTAGATATCCAAATCTGAGCTTTAAATTTGTGCAATGAGAATCATAGAGTAAAACCATGCTTTGGTAGAATCAGCCACATAGGCAAAGGCAACCTTCACGCTCTTTATCACACTTCTCTATCTCTATTTTCACATGGTTCAGAAGTGGATGTTTCTCTTAAAAATAAAAGAGAATAGCTACCCATTATCAGATTTTTTTGAGAATGTGCCCTAGGCATCATATTGATCCATAGCATGCTTGCAGTGATGCAATAGTTCCAGAAATGATGTCTAAGGAGTGACTGCGGTGAATTAGTTAATCATCCCATCTACATTTGTGCCTGTGACCCCCAGACTTAGGTGTCCCAAATTTTGAAACATTTAGTCTGCATGAACAGCCTGACTTGAGCCATCAAAGAACCTTTAGCCAGCCAAAATATAATTCTAAATTCAGCAGTAATGTAACATATTCTGCTAGCTATATTGAGTTTAGTTTGAAAAACAAAATAACAACAAAAACCAAACACACAAAACCGCCCAAAAATAGATCAAATGATTGATCTGGGATATCCTCTGATTACCTGTAGTGCTACTTGGATCAGGATCTAACTATCTAACTGTAATGGTTTAAACATATACCTAGTGTTTAAGAAATGTGATCATTTGATATTTTTACACAACATTTTTCTGATGCCATGTTTTCGTGCCATAGTTTTTAATGTCTCACAAAGAATATACAAGAAAAAATAAGTGCTCTAATTAGAGTTCTACAATAATTAAGTTAGACAATTTTCTTTGGTTAAAAATATCTGGATACAAGAAATAAGTATGTGAATTTTTTCCATGTGCATATCATTATTTGCAGAATTTTTCTTAATTGAGTACATATTTAATCAAAGATAAATTATACCAAATATAGGGATACTACATCTAAATTAATGCCTAAATTCAAACATCTTGAATTAATTAGCATTCATACACAACATATTTGAACAAAGTTTTCTTAAGAGGACTATCTTTTTAAATAAAATGAGTCAGCTTCCATAGCACATCCCTCAGATTTGTTCTGGAGAATAAAATGTTACCTTCCAGACTCAATTTCACCATGAACTACAGCAGTTCTCCAGTGTTTTTCTATGTGATAACTTCTAAATAAATCCTAGATAACTTGAGAACATTGTGGCTACCATAATTATTCCTATTTATCACCCCAAATCTTCTATCACCACACTTGGAACCCACAGTATTACAATAAGCACATTCAGCAAGGCAGCTCCAGGCCTTGGGATAAATGGCTGTTGTGCAAACCATTACATCAGGTGCTCCTACTCTTTCCAGTATCCTGACAGACTATTTCCCACCTAGGTACCAAAAGAAGAGGGATGATAATTTTTTTTTTCCCTTTTCTTTTTAAGTATTAAAGAATTTAGGCAATTTTCCAGTAAAAAGGACACAGTCAGACTCCAATCTACATCCCTGTCAGCATGTCAGCCCTTTCTATCTGTGTGGGCTCTTGATAGAGCTCCCTGATACCAGAGATTAATTCTACTAAAGGAATTAGTACAAGAAAGGAAAAAAATATTATTTTTCTCTTTTTTTCTCTCTGTTCTTTATTCCACCTGGCTGTGACAAGACCTACACAGGCTTAGATCATATCTCTTTAGTGTTGTCAAGCCAGCACCAGACATCTGGGTTAAGGATCGAGTAAAGGGCTATTTGGATCACTAGATAAGTGATTCTTATTCAATTTTGTTTATTGCAGGTGCCAGTAACACATTCCTTCTATACTTTGGGAGCAAAATTAACAGTGCTAGGAGATCAGTAGACAAAACAACACAGAGGTGATGAGCAAAATTGAACAGTCAATATATGGATGAAAGAATCTCTACAACAGCAGAGCTTGCAGTGCACCCATAAATGCAATATCTGCCAGATACATTCAGTTTATTTTTTGAAAGAATCTCTTAGATCATTTCCTAATGCTATAGAGTACCTTCACTGTAGTTACCTTAGTAGGGATGCTAAGATCAATAATAAGCAATTTAATTCTATTCTATTTCAAAAGTAGAAATGCTCAGTCAGATTCCCTTAAACAGCAATCTGAGAAGCTGGTTTAAATATAAAATCTGTTATACATGAAATTACTCTGACAGTCAGAGTAGTAAGAGAGGAAGCCTCAGCAAAGGGGTAAGGAGAGAGAATATCAAATAATGAATAAAGCAATTAGATTGTCAGCAGAGAAAAGTTCACTTCTATACAAAAATTTTGTTTTCTTCTAAAACTGCTTATTTAAAACTTGTACATGCTAATAATTCATAATGATTCATAATATGGTTAATAATTCATAAAATAAACCATTTTATTTTATATTATACTTCTTTGGAGCATTGGAAATTATACAAATCTCAGATTTTTTCAAGTAATTTTCTTCCTAAACTTTGTTAAATCCTCTTGCAGTTCCTTGACTATATGACAAATACGTGCATATCTATCATTTTGTTCTGAACAAGAAACAAATAAAAACACTTTTGATAATAAATGACATTTAGTTTTTCCAGTCTGCTAATCACCACATCCTCAGGCGATGACAGTTGAGTTATATGTGTCAAGGATGTCTGCCTTATCTTCAGTGATAGAATAAAATTTCATCAAAGATAATACTTGGGCTACTTTTAGCATACCTATTTCATGGTAAGAATTGTTTTAGTGCCTGTTTTCCTGTGAGAATTCATCAGGGGAAGCTATTAGAAAGCTCTGAGTGGCAATAAAGAGTTTCTGGGGAGAACACCAGGAAATTCAAAGAGATGTGCAGTGAGAGATGCTGAGTGAGGCAGTGCCCTGACACAGCTGGTGTTACAAGTGTTCAAGGAATTACATTTGTTTCCACTGCCAGGCACCTTCTCACTGCTTACTAGCTTGGATAAATACTTTAGCCTCCACTAACAAAATCTCTCACAGCTGCTGCTGAAAACTAGTTAGCATTAACGATTGTTTTTGAGTAGATGAAAAATTGAGAGAAAAATACACTTCACCAGAGATAGATGTTTTAATTTGCATTTAATTAAAAGGCTGAGACAGCTTACTAAAAGTTAGGTGATGTACTGGCATAAACAGTTCTGAATTACTCATACCTGCCTCAGCTAAATCATATGAAAGTTAGTCTTTGCTGTCTGAACTGCATTCAGCCCAATGCCAGGTCTAACTCCTGTCTGAGGTCTGACAGAATGATCTAGGAGAAACATCGAATATGTATTTTCCCTAACAGATTTTGCACCCTTAATGTTTGCAGTATTAGGTTTTGGTCCTGGGTTTGCTCTGATCGCTAAGGCTCTGATCAGCCAGATCAGTGGTACTCTCTGCCAGGACAAGAGGCAATGGATGTGAACTGGAACAAAGGAGGTTCTGCCTGAACTCCGGGAAGCACTTCTGTGCTGTGCAAATGACTAAGCACTGTCACAGGCTGCACACAAATGTGGAGACGCTCTCCATGCAGATCTTCAAGAGCTGTCTGGACATGGTCCTGGGCAACCTTCTATAGGTGTCCCTGCTTGAGGTTGAGCCAGATGGATCCAGAGGGCCCTTCCCACTTCAACCATTCAGTGATTCTGTGATCAATTCTGTTAGTACATACAAGCTTAAGACTGCTTTATACAGCTGCAAGCTCATTTTCCTGGTAGATCATTGAGGTCTGTCACTACTGTGGTAGCTTTACACCTGCACCAATCATTTCTTGCCTATGTAGGGGTGAAAATGTCAATATAAAAATTGTCAAGTATACCTGCAATATGCTCTAAACAAGTGAAGAAGGTAAAGGCAACACGTAACACTGAGTGGCAAACCTTGGTATGTGCAGCCTAAGCTTTATTACTTATGACAAGGAACTGTAAAAGGGCCTGACTGCATGTGGCTTAAGCAAGAGGAAGGACAAACAAGTTTGCTCATCTGTGTCCAAACTCTATGGCAGAGCATATATGGCCTGCTGAAGAATCAGCTAGCTGAGACCATTGTGAGACTGCAGTGGTGTTATTTCTGGTATTCTCTGAGCAGAAACTGATGCAAACTGACAAGCACTGTGTTTGCCTGTAAGGCCTGATATATCTAGTGATTTCAGTCAGCTTAAGTGAGCTCTTCTCCATGTATTTGCATCAACATTCTATGTCTTACTTAGGGGGCATTGGAACATCAACCAAAGAGGAGGGCTTATTAATGAGAATTATCTTTTATGCTTCTGTAGAAAATTTACACTAGCAGAACATGAAAGGTGATGTATTGCTCTCAGAATATCAGATGATGTAGCTGTTACATATCCCTACATGAAAGGTAACAAATGTGTTTATAATCATGGAAACCAGAAAAGATGTCTTTGGAAGTCATGTGGTGGTATATAGATATAGTGTAAAGTGGTCCCCACAGCCCTTACCCAGCACACTCCCCAGCTGCATACTGATTTACTGTGAATGTAAATACTACACGTACATCTTCAGCTGGTAGAAATTGGTTTATTTTGAAAAAAATAAAAATAAAATCAGAGGACAGAGAAAAGGAAATGGTAGTGTTCTCTGGGCTGGATGATCAGAGATATTTGTATTACAGGGTAAGTACATCAAAGTACGCCTACCCTAGAATATAGTCAGAGCCTTAGGTTACCAGTTTTGCCTGCCAGTAAATTGTAATGCAAATGTCTCAATCACATCCACAGAAAAGTGGGAAAGTAAACACCTTGTAGTGACTGCAGCAAGCAAAGCCCTAAAGAGACAGAAATCTCATTCATCAATAATGAAAGTGAAGGCAAATGTAACAATATATATCCATTACTCAGGGAGCAGCTTCTTCTACCACGTAATCAGGTACTCCATCATCAGTCAAATACTTTAAAACAACGATCAAGTTCATTAAAGAATAAATTCTATCCTTAATGAAGTGAAGCTATTTTCAGGTGTCACTCACTGTTTGGTGGAGGACTAATCTGGGGATCATCATATCATTTGGACATACAAATGGTGATGATGGTGGGGTAATTGTTGGTGACTGCACAGGGGAGTTTTGGGTCAATCTAGATGGAAAGTTGGAGAGGATTAAAACAATAACATCATCATTGGAAGACTTGCTGGATTTGTTACAACACTGATCTACTGTGAAGTTCTGCATGTATGGAAGGCTTTAGTGTAGTGTCCAGTTTGAGCCATGCACCTATGTTGGGTTTTCATGGCTTGCAGACAGTGGCACACTACTTCAAAGTTGCCATCAGGGCCAATTCCGTCAGTGCCTCTTGTCTAGGCAATAGATTTTCATGGCTGAAACAATGGAAGCACAGAGAATGCAGATCAGCTGACTCAAAAATGAATCAAGAATGACCAATTAAAATGCAATACTCAAATCTGCATTTCCCTTAGAAGAAACAAGAAAAGAGGTGTTCCAAAGTCTTGTTCAGAAGGTCTGAGGAAAATGGTTCTTCAGTTATCAAGTAGGTAAAAAAAATACACTTTCAAATATTGTGGGGAAATAATCATAGTCTTCAGCACTTTTACAGCAGATTCTATATAAGGAAAGTGGGATTTAATTCTCACCACCTTTCATAATGTATTTTGAACTGTGATGATATAAAAGAATGAGTGTAGACTAGAAAAACAAGTTCAGAGACATCTTTCAAATTCATATAACAGCATGCTTCAAGATTTGTTGGCACTGATCAAGTGCAGCCTTCCTGATTATCTTAGACATTATTGGCTGGCTGAATTTCACAGAAAACCAGACTGGTAGTTTAAGATGTAATTACATCCCTTCACAAACTTAGCTGGAATTTGGCTTGTACAAACAAATGAATTCGCAGATTTCACAGTACAGTGATTAAAGAGCATTCTTAAAATGTTATGGTTATGAAAAATGATTGAAAACAAAAGCAGAGACATCCCTGAATTGGGAAGACAAAGTTTAAAGGATTGCTTAGTCACTACATGACTCCAGTTTTACATTTGCTTACCTTTAGTGGTGCCAGTATCAAATACTAGACTAATGATAGACAACAAATAAGGTCTTAGACACATGGAAGAGAGTAGTAAGCCTTCAGCTCCTCTGCTGCCTTCTGAGGAGAAAAAAAAATGACAATCATCCAGAAAATATTTATGGCTGGCTTTGGTGACCTTTTTGTCTTTATCTGTTGTGCATTTCTAATGCCATTACCCGATACTGTGAGAATTCACACCCAGATCCATTCCTGACTGATTTCAGCTAGAGTTGGCCCAGGCTCCAGACTGTCTGGAATTCGAAGTAAATTTCTCACTTCTGCCCAAGTCAATAGTACATCTAACTATTTCCTGCTATGATTGGTTTATTTGTCACTCTTGAGATTGCTGTTATTTGCAATCAAATGGTTATTTATTCACCTCATTCATGTATTATGAAATAATTCAGTTTGAGTGCTCAGACTTCATCTAAAGTTATTCCAGTGACTTTTCTATGTTCATGAAGTTTGAGAATTGCTTTTTACTTTATATAGCAGAAGCTTTCTTAATGTACAAACAGAAACATAGCTAGATATTTTATATTTATACAAAATATATATTTTTGTATTTTGTTTGAATCATTATTAAGAAAAGACAGAAAATATATGAGGTAAAATGAATTTTATAAGTGCATTGAAATATAAAATATAATGTTAAAAGATGAATTATTCTTTAAAAAATCACAAAGATAATTAGTACAATCCAGTCTTCCAATTATGATGGAAATGCATCAAGTTCTGGAATGGAATATAATATTTGGGGAATTCACACTAATTTCCAGAGACACAATGAATTGAAACATTATTTTATGCATCTCCTTAGGTAATTGCAGGATGTTTTAGTGCTTGTAGCAACATTATATATACATAAATTGAAAATTTGTAGAATATGTTCAACCTTCTTCTCTAATGCAAATATAAAAAATAAATAAAAAAAAATGAAGGAAAAGAATTTTCAGCTTCAAATGGAAAAACATTGAATCTAATGATGCATAACAAGTCAAACACACCAGAAATTTCAGGAACTAGTTTTTTAATTTCTCTCAGCTTCCAGTAATTGTCAATATTTTTGTTAGCAGTAAGTGCTTTCTTTTCTAATCATGCATAAGAATTGACATTGTTATTTTAAGCACTCCTTAAAATTGCTCCCTTGTTCTATTTCATTTTTGGCATATGCAAATAAACAACATTAGGAAACAATAAGTTGCTAGCAGCTCCTGCAGCCACAGGATATCCTGGGTGCTTTCAGGTTATCCAGGGTCTCCCATCCATTTTCTAAACAGTGAGGAATTTCCACACATCTGTACTGTTCATCACTGTGCATCTCCTCTCATTTCTGGGAAATCTTCTACTGAATTCTTTTATGATCTTAACCTTAAAGTGTGCAGTGTTACATTGTTCACACTCTTTTTTCTTTTCTTGTCCTACTTTGTACAATCTAATTTCTCCTAATTCTACCTACTTCTCTATTCCTTATGTCTGCCTCATTTTCCATCTATTTTCCTTATTGTATCTGAGATAGAACACTAACAGAACAAAATGAGCTTTCTGCAGTGTTGGTGTGTCTTGTGAGAATTAGATTTAAAGCATGGGCCTCTATTTACCATGGATGCTTGACTCAAGTTTTCTAAAGAGGCAAAATTTTAAGCACGTAGACCTTGCTTAAGTAATTCCTGCTTTTAAAGGAAATATGATTACTCCCACAAATCAAAAGGAACAGAGAACTAGACACAAATTGTTTTATAAAACACCCTTTTCAAGCTGTTGTGCCTCCAAGAATGGAAATACTAGAAAAGAGAAGGAAAAGAAGTGAATGATATTTAAAATTAAAATGGGTTATTCTAAAAGCTATTCTTTTCTCAGAATCACTTCTTTCTCAAAAATAAGAAAAAATCATTTAGAACATAATTTCTATATTATTAAAAGCACAAGCATGCACTAAACAATTGAAAAGAAGTTGGTCTTAGTAAATTCTCACTGTATTGTTGCAGAAAACTAATTACTGGACCCTTTCTTCTTGAAATTGTTGAAGATTAACCAAATCCCATTCCTGATTATTTGCTGCTCTTATTTAAAATCAGAATTACCTGAATATTTTGTCCCAACAAAATCTGTGATTTCTGAAGCTACAAGTAATACTTTTCAGATGAGTATTTCACCTCTCTGAGGCTTGTCCAGGGATAAATCTTAGGACTGTGGTACAGTCCCCATGCTGATGACTAGCGAATTCACATCCTGCTGTGAGATGAAACTAGGGCCGAAAACCTCCAACCGTTTTTAGAAAAGAGTGACAAGGGACACGATGCAGTGGAAGCATCAGCTTAAAGCAAAAGACAGTTTGACCAGGCTTTAAAGTGATTGTGCATCTTTAAAAACCTGAAATCAAAGGAAATAAACCACAAAAATGATGTAAACTCTTTACTTTCCCTCTTCTACCTTTACTTCATGCACCAGCAGCATGCTTAGTTGGGAGTAGTATACTCACAGTACTGATAAAAGGCCATGTGTTACTATGTGTAGGTACATTTTCGGCCTTGCAGCTTTGCCCTGAATTAATCAATGGCTCTATGTAATGTGCCTAGCAAGGATTGTCTGTTCAGTTTACAGTACTGTCCTCCTTTCTAATAAAGGTGACTGATCATGAGTGGCACTCCCCAGAAGTCAGTAGTGGGGTCTGTCCTGCTTAATAGTTTTACTGATGATCTGGATGAGGGGATTGAGTGCACTCTCAGTAGGTTTGCATATGACACCAATCTGGGAGGAAGTGTTGATCTGCCTGGGGGAAGGAAGGCCCTATAGAGGGATCTGGGCAGGCTGGATCTCTGATCCAGCTAATCAGATGAAGTTCAACAAGATCAAGTGCCTAGTCCTGCACTTCAGCCAGAACGACCCCAGGCAATACTACATGCTTGAGGCAAATTGGCAGGAAGACTGTTGAGGAAATGCAGTGGGGGGTATGGGGGGGTGGGGTGTTTGTCAACACCAGCAGCATACTCAGGTAGCCAAGAGGGGAAAAACTTACTCTCTGAAAGAGCGGTCAGACAGTTGAATGGGATGCCCAGGGACATGGCTGAGTAACCATACCTGGGGGTATGGCCTAGAAATGCAGATTCCTGTGGAAGAAACTCTCACATATTACTGTCTGCTTCCCCATATGTTTGATTTTCAAGTTTCTACGTGTATCTAGGTGCGGAAAGGCAGATATTAAACAATACACCAGATTCTTGATCAACACCACATCAAAATCTATCAAAACTTCCCTGAGGCTCAGATATCTTTTGTTACAGGCACCTATTAGGATAAATATTAAAACCAATAGTAATTATGAGCCTTAACAAGGAGAAAAAAAGTGTTCTGTTTGTTTGTTTTGTATTAAAAATCAAGGTAAATAAGGAGAAGTGAAATGAGTTCTCAAACTCAAATGATTTAGACAACTCCTTTATCGCCCATTTGGCATTTTGAAAATACTGGCATTTGATTTCATAAGTCTGCAGATGTGGCCATTAAATATTCAGGACAGGTCATAGTGTGGTTTCATCCACTAGGGTGTCACAGATTAAAATGAATTTGATCACCTCATTCCAGAGCATACTGCACTATGAATTTCATCTGATCGCTTTCCACTATACCACTTAGCATGATTGACTGGCATTTCATCAGGAAAGGTTAAAGACTTCACTTCAGTGATTAGACACAGATCTGTCTTCCCCTGCCAAAAATATGTAGAGTTACACAAACATTAATATGATTCATGATTGCAAAAACATAATTTATACAGCTCTCTCATCTACTGTTACTCAACAGCACCACTCATGTTCAAGAAACTGTAATCACATGAACTATCAGGAGGAAAACTTTTCCAACTCATGATCAAAGAGTGAAGGGTCAAGCACTGGGGCATCCAACATCTATGAAAATCAGCCCATGCATTGCAAATCCACACTTTGTGGCATCAAAACTCTAAGTGCAGAAACATGATGATGGCGCTTGCAACTCTTTATCTATTTTTATAGCTACAGATAACTACAAATAACATCTACACCAAAGAAAGTAAAACTAATGGGAGTACTTCACCAAGGCCTGGCTCCAAGCATAAGACAAGCTGTTGGAGGAGGTCCACAGAAGCGGGTGCAAAAGAAAGGTCACAACAATTTATTTTAGTGGTAAATTTAATGGGAAATCCATATTTTAAATTTTTAAAGCTCCAATTTTCTGCCAGGGTGCCACCTCCAGAAAATGTGGTTTATAAGTCCCCAGTGAATAAGTGCAATTTTTTTTGTGGTACCAAATGTATCAACTGGTAGCAGTACTCCACTAGAACAGAATAAACTTCTATCTGAACTAATCTTTGCAAATGTATGCTGTTTGGAATTGCTCATCAGTTGCTTGTGACTGGATATGCATTTCAAGCTGTTTGTTTTGACTAATATTATTGTTAGTTATAATCTCTTTTTCGTGGAAAATATTTTATAGTCAACTCCAGTTTGCCTGCCCAAACTGTGCTCCATACTGCAAAATGGTGAACATTTTTACTCTGATACAGTAGCAATAAGCACATAAGAATTCCCACAGAGATCAGTTCCAATAATTCAAATTTGTCTTACTAGGTAAAGGACAATGAGTTTCAGAGATGTTCATTCAAATAGCCTTAGCTTAATGAGAGTTTACATGAAGCTTTCATGATTCCATTCACTAAAACACTTTTCA
Source organism: Cyrtonyx montezumae (assembly GCF_038088225.1). Taxonomy (NCBI): domain Eukaryota; kingdom Metazoa; phylum Chordata; class Aves; order Galliformes; family Odontophoridae; genus Cyrtonyx; species Cyrtonyx montezumae. The sequence continues at coordinate 118,391,112 of NW_027072034.1, read as the reverse complement.
TGAAGAATGCATAAAAATGTATTAATCTTTCAAGTGCAGAGAATTAGTGATCTTTAGAGATCATTTTTGCTTTAGGTACAAGTAAAATTGCCTTGAGAATTACTTTCACCTCCTTACAGGAAGAAAGAAATGGCATTCTCCTGCTGATTTGAATATGGTAGCCCTGAAGACTTTCATGAAGTTAACACAATTTCCTTAGTAGTCAAATATACTTGCAGTATGGTTTTATGAGTCTTGAATTGAAGCTCCAGCTGAAAGCTTAATTTAAGTCTCTTGTGTGTTTGTGAATATATTTGTATGTATTCTACAAGTATCTCCATAAAAACGGTATGTAATCTTCAATATTTATCAGTACTGTAAAGGAAAGCAAATGGTTAGAAGCATTTCCAAACAAAGCAGCAAATCCCACATTATATTTCCAAGAGTTTATGATACAGCCTGTGCTTCCTATTCATATCTCATTATAAAATCAAGTAGACAGCATAAGTTTCGGGAAATAGGCTGGAGACATTGGTCTTACTTCTTATTATGATATTGTCTAGTTAGTTAAACTAGCTTCACTTCACTTTGTCAGTCTGTAATTTTGTTTCACCTCCTGTCTTACCTGTGTAGATTGATCCTGTCAGTCAAAAGGAATTCCCCAGTTGCCAATCTTTTTCTTGGTAGGATAATGCAAAAATATATTACCTTTTTTTCCTCCCATTGTATTAAGAATGCTTACAGCTTCTGAACTAGGTCAGTATCTTTAGTCTTCATTGCTCTTCTCAATATATAACTTAATTTTGCCTCACTCAGCCTTGAGCATAGATTGGAAGAAATGCCAAGCTTTTAAGGATGAAGTGCAACTGCAAGATGAATACTCTGGGAAACTAGGATCCTCCAAATGCAATGAATTCAATTATCTCAGTATTATGTGGTATTATCTAGGAGATGCACTAGGAGATCTTCATCCTGGAAAATATTTTTTTCTCATTTTTTTCCTCCACTATTTATTAAAAAGGGATTCCTATTCTGCACATAATTAAAGTACTACACATTTTTATAAGCATATCTGATTCTCTCTAGATCCCCTCTTCAGTTCAACCAGAGGATATGTCATGTGCTTTATTGAATCACCTGTCATGCTGCTTCTATGAATGACAGATCTCTTTCAATGCTCTTAGTGAGCGTAATATTCTCCATAGTACACAATGAAGTACTGAGAGAGCAAGACATACTGAGAATCATTTGCAGAAGTTAAATACATTTGATCAAGTTTTTCATCCTTCCAGAAGCCCATTGTTTCTCCTATGTCTTTAGTAATAAAAAGAATTTATAATTAATTTCTTAGAAATTAATAATGCAAAAAATGTGTTCAGATATTTCAGAAAAATGCTAAGACTGCCTTACAGGTTTTCTGATTTCTCTTAATGATTAAACTGTATCATTGAGGATAAAAATTCATATACTTAACTTTATACTGATCAGACAATGTTTATTACAAGCACAACCTTATCTAGCTGTAGATGTCCCTGTTCATTGCATTGGTGTTGGAGTAGATGGCCTTTAAAGGCCCATTCCAACTCAAACTATGATCAAGCTATGATTCTATGAAATATCTGTATTTGTGAGCTTGACTTGGTTCCAGTGCTAAGGAATTATATTTAAATCAACATGCCCAACAAGTAAAATTGTAATAGTAAAGGTAAATATTTTATTTTCAATATCGCATTACAATTTTTTTCATAGTAGACTCACATTAGTGTGGATCTGGGGAGTAGATATTGACTTTAACATTGTACTATTATATCTGCTGAATTCATGTATTTGTGTTCAGAACAGCACTGCATATGTGTTCAGCTTTATCTTAAAACTGAAATTTTAGTATGACTTAATTTAAAGCATATGCTGAAGCTATCTAGAGAATAAAGAGGGATTTCAGTAGAGGCTGAAGTCTGGGCACGTGCTAATTCCCTTACAAAAGTGAAGCTCGTCATTTCCCAGCAAAGAATCATCTAAGTACATACTGCCATAAGAAAATGTATTGTAACAATGAAGAATACCTTTCCTTACTGATTTCATTATTCAGTTGGACAGTTAGGAGGTTAGGCCAGTATAAAAGTAGCTTTAATTAGTATAATTACATAAACCAAACTAAGAAGGTACATTGATACTCCATGGATTAGAAAGCGAATTAAATTTTTAAAACTCACCTGTGAAGTTTCCTGACAACCAGTGTCCTAAACACAAGCCAAGTGCCCTAATCAATAGGGCACAGCATCAGACTTCAGCTTGCTCTTTCTTTTTGCAAAATAATGGATCTTGCTGAAATATTTTAAAGAAATAGATGTTTTAGTAATAGTAATGAAGGATATCCCAGCCTACCTAAACTTCTCTGAATTTTAATTCTCCCTGTTGTCCTGTGCCTGGGAGGCTACTGAACACTTCACAAGTGGGTACATTCTAAGTATAAATTTCTACACTTGTTAAACTGGAATTTCAACTCCTTCACCATTTCCTAGCTGACTGACCAAGCTTTTCTTTAAAAGAGAGTAGAATTGTCTGCTTCTGTGTGGAGAAGTAGTTTGGGTGTGCCTTGGTGCTTCTACTAAATCAGGGGCCAATAATGTTCTAGGAAATGTTTCACTGCTGTTCTGTTTAGCTGGTCAGAACCAGAACTTAAGTAGGGAACAAGATATCTAACCACTCAAAATGGGAGTCTTGTCTACATTTAACCTTCTGAATTTGTGTATTTAGAGAACTTTGCGATCCAAAATGTTGCCAGCAGAGCATAAACAGCTCAACAATTTGGTAAGGTTTTCAGGACTGAAGTATTTTCTTTCATTGCCTAAAATGCTTCTTGCATTTATTGAAGATTCCTCAACTCTGTAGCTTCTGAGTTGAAATGAATTGGTGACAGTGCTTCCAATCTTCAAAGAGCTTTAGTGAGATAAGATCGTTGAGATGTATGGAAGAAAATAATACTACAGAGTATGACAATAAATACTTTCTTCTGTTTAAGGAAGAACTCCAAAACAGGTTTATTATTCAGAGATACCCATAAGTTCTAAGGCAAATACATTTTTGTATTGGCCAAAAAGAATTGAAAGCATTTTGGCTTGCAATGAATAATTGGAGCACTTTTTGGAAAAAACACATATATAAAATTCAATAGAAATATTATTCTGTATTAATACCACCATTCATAGCTTGGATGTAGGTAATACATCTTACAACATACAGTGAGTTGAAATTATTGGTTTATGTTTTAAGCATTCTTTATCAAGAAGTTTTAGGCTTTACTAATTCTGAGACTGAAAAATTTAATTCAATATTCTTACCTTTCTGGAAATGATTTTACAGTTGTCCGCACTCATAAACAACACAGTGTAGACACACTGAATATATTGAATGCAGCCAAATCCTCAAATATCAATAAACAAAGTGCAAAGGTTAGAGGACTTCATACCATACATTCTAAACACATAATTTATGAAAGCTTGGGGAAAGTATGTTTTGTGTTATTAACAGCAAGCTGCTATGTATATCCTGCATACTTAAGGGCTGCTGTTACAATTTACAAATAGGTTTTCCCACTTATGACTGCATGTTAACATTTTTTAATTATATAGGCACAATTAACAAAATATTTCTTATTAATAAGTCCTTAGAAAGGTCTATCTTCTTAATATTTCTTATAAACTAATTATGTAAAAACATTTTTTTAACAACAGAATTCACTCTTATTCACTCCTGCCTTTAACTCTAACTTAATTTGATATAAAGGAAAAGTGTTTCAGAGATATTAAATTCCTAACAGTTCTGCAGAATGGAGTATCTGATTAGTGTTCTTATACAGAGGAAAACAGAAAATGAGGCTTTTATTTTGATGACATTTGGGGAGAAAGATAGCTAGGGCTCTCTCCCTCCTTTTACGTTGCAGTCTCACAACCTTCTTTTTATCCTTTCCTTCCTCTTTTTGGATTGTGGCAAGTGCTCATCTTATGAACAGCAAATCCAGCTTGGCGTATTCTGTTCCGAAGGCTTGAGCTGACTCAGCTGACAAGTATGACATTATGAAGAACTGAGAATGAAAGAAAGAATCTGAGCGTACCAAAAGGGTTAGGAATTGTGAGTGGCACCTCAATAATTAAGGGTTTGGGTTCAGAGAGATGAGGTGGTAAAGAAAGCATGTGTAGACATGCTGTATCTCCTAGAAGGTTACTAGTCAATCTCAAAATTCTGAACCTTGATTTATCACAAGTTATTATGAATCAGACAGTTATTTAACTGATCAATGCATTTATAATAAAACTTTCTTGGGACCAGTTTGGCCAAGCTTTGAATTTCTCTGGAAACAATAATTCTGGGAAACCTGTGCACACTTTAACCATGCTGCTTGTGACTTTTCATTTATGTTTTGCTTCTGGTTTACATTGGAAATGCCCATACAGTAGCTTATAATTGTTGCCTGCCATTATTTCCTATACACATTTGAGAAGAGTTTGTCTTCCCTGTATCAATCTATGAGACTGTTGGAGAGAGCAATTGACTTTCCCTTCTTCAGGACAATTATGTTCTAAAGACTTCTTCAAGCTAACAAATTCAACTCTTTTAATCTTTCTATTTACATCATGTACTTTGTCCTCCTAACCGTATTTGTGACCTTCTAGCAAAATTATTTGAGCCTGTAATTTGTAACAAAAAATTTGTACAAAGAGTCCCACAGCTATACAAGATATCTCAGATGCATCCCCTGGAATGCCTAATACTGGGGAATAATCACTTCCCTTGTCCAGATGGCTGTGTTCTTGCTAACACAACTCAAGATACATTTTGCTAAAATTGCTTCAAAGGGTCATTCCTGACAGATTTGTTGTGCTGATTACAAGGAAAGCTCTACTGATGATAACAGTTAGGGGGTGTTAAAGTGGAAAAAAAAAAAAAAAAGGCAGAGTAGCTATTTTTCTAAGTTATAATTGAAATGGGCTAATGTTTTGATTATTAATCATTGCAATGATCAGGGTTACTTGGCACAGTAAGTTCATTTTACCATATACATTAGAAATGCAATGCCAAAACTAATGGACAAAAGCATGTTTCTTTTTCTAAGATAATTGGAATAGGAGCTGATTGTCCCTGCAAGACACTCAAAATTAAGAATGGCTAAACATTTGAGCGCTGAGTACATTCTTACAGATAAGAGTAACATGAGGTCCAGATCAATATCCTGGGTGATATCCAAGTTTCACAAGGAATTTCTCCTGAAAATATCTCTAATGAAAGTTACTCTCCTGTTTATGAAGCAGAAAAGTGATAAAAGTTGAAAGTTTAACTATAACTAAAATAACTACATCAAGGCTGAATTTTGCTTTTAGTGAGATTGAATATTTTATCCAAGCAAAGGTGAAAAGATAGGCAGTGTGCCCAGGTGGCCATGAAGGCCAACAGCATCCTGGCCTGTATTAGAAATAGTGTAGCCAGCAGGAGCAGGGAGGTGATCATCCCCCTGTACTCAGTTCTGGTATGGCTGCACCTTGAGTACTGTGTTCAGTTTTTGGGCCCCTCACTACAAGAAGGACATCGAGGCCCTGGAGCGTGTTCAGAGAAGGGCAACAAAACTGGTGAGGGGTCTGGAGCACAAGTCTTATGAGGAGCGGCTGAGGGAGCTGGGATTGTTCAGTCTGGAGAAGAGGAGGCTCAGAGGAGACCTTATTGCACTCTACCACTTCCTGAAGGGGGGTTGTGGTGAGGAGGGGGTAGGTCTCTTCTCCCTGATAAGTAATGACAGGACGAGAGGGAATGGCCACAAGTTGCGCCGGGGAAGATTTAGATTAGACCTGAGGAAGCATTTCTTTTCTGAAAGAGTGGTCAGGCACTGGAATGGCCTGCCTAGGGAGGTGGTTGAGGCACCATCCCTAGCGCTGTTCAAGAAGCGTTTAGATGAGGTGCTAAGGGATTTGATTTAGTAGTTGGGTAGGGATAGTGGTAGGAGGATGGTTGGACTAGATGATCTTATAGGTCCTTTCCAACCTTATGAACCTATGAACCTATGGATATATGGTAATTTTTTTTTCAGTAATAGCAATCTACATGTCAAAAAGCTCCTCTTCTCCAAAGGACATAATATTGTGAATAAAACTATAAACTTGACAAAAGTCAAAATGCTGTTTTAGACAAGATGTCTGAACAGAAGAAATTCAGTTCCCTGGGGATTTCAGAGCCTCATTTTTCTATCTGTAGTCCCTTTGGAATATTTTGTTTTACAAAATAACTTTCTGCATCACCTTTTCTAAAATAAATTGTTTAGATAATACATAATTTCAACACAGAATTATGAATTATTCAGCATGATTACTTTCATAGGTGTGTCAGGTCTAGTAGTTTTACTGGCTTAGTGCAATTTGTGCATAATAATTCATTAATTTTAATTTTAATTACAGCTTTCTTTCATCAGTGTTCAGAGATTATTCTTAAATTACAGTACCTGCATACAAATATTTAAAACCTCTATCCTAAAAAAAAACCAAAGGAACAATTCAATCTTAGCCAAGTGGATATTTCAGCCAAGTATTAAACATGAGTTTTAAGAGAAAATTATGTGCCAGATTAAATAAAAACAAACAATAAACACTAGTAGAGAAGAGGATGCTGTTGCACGTGTATTTCAAGCGTATTTTTTTTTAGCTTTCTGACACTGGTAAATGTGTTTATTTTTAGTGAGTAGACATATCTAAATGCTTTGTGACTTTTAGAAGAGCTTTAAATTTAAGTGACGTATGTGTATATGTTTAAATTCATGCATATGAAAGACTATATACTATTTCTTACACTTTTAAAATTGCTAGAGCCAAGGAAAGTTTCTTATTTGCTTTTTATTAAACATTATTTAATAACCTTGAAAGGTATTTTTCAACCTGTGTGCAGATTTGCAACATAATTATTGACAGCCATAAGGAACCTTCCAGGAATTTTGTGTCAAGTTTATTTTAAAATCAATTGTAGTGCATTCTTGCTGGTACTAACAACATCTCTTCCTATTGCCAACAGTTTCAGTAAGCGCTGTTGATTTACCATCAACAGCTAAATAACAGTAAATCAACAATGAGAAACGATGCCAAATGATCAGAGATAAATATGGCTCATGTATGTGCTTTTTTTTTTTTTTAGAAATATATCTGACAAAATGCAGGTTTTATCGCAAGAATAAAACTCAAAGAAGTCCTGTTCAAGATGCACTACAGAAGTAATTATTAATATTAAAAGAGTTTGGTTAACATATAATTTACTATCTCAGTAGATGTTTACACCCATGTGTATTGACTATGCAAGCATTTACAATGGTAAGCATTATTTCTCTTCTCCAAATATCTTCACAGTTTATCATCTAGCTTTCCCATTTCCTTTTGCTTTAAAGTCAATTGTTAGCTTACTTTCATCTTCTGCTTCATAATTAGAGAAGACTTTGCTGAAAGGTACTAATCCTGCTATATTTTAATGGTAACACATAGGAATGATGCTTATGAGCTGTGAAACCGAAGACAACATACCAACTCAAACTAATTTAAATGATTATTCATGCTCAATATGGATTGAAAAAAACTGTCTTTCCTGTATCCATATGAATAAGATTTCTGGCAAGGTTTCACTTGTGGGGCAATTTTTTTTCCAGGAGACACTGTGTAAGAGAAGCAAAAATATTTCATAATGATAATAACACTGTCATTAAGGACAGACCAGGTTTCTCAATTTTTTTATTTTTTTTTTACTTCTCAAAGGTATAAAGGAATTTTGCCTCTTACATTCTTATTTTTCAATTGTTACTGAATGTCCAGTGTTTGCAATAGAGCATAATCAGTGCCAAAAATATAGATCCATCACGTTTAAATTGTGCATATTTTAAAAGTGATCCACTTATCTTTTATCTGGCTCAACTATTTGATCTTTTAAATCAAGTAACATGATGTGCAATTAGCTGAAGTCAACCTCTGACAATCCCTGATATGTATCTTTTAAGATGAAAAACTAAGTCTGGACACTACATTTAAACTTTTATGAAGCCACCTAGTTTATTTCAGGATTGAAATCATACAGCCTAATAGATTCAAAACTAATTATAAAGTAATTTGAAGACAGACCAGAGACAACCAAACCAGATGAAATCCATTACCAATCATACTCCTGAGGCTGACATTATTAAAATTGATATTTCTGTTTACTGGTGTCTGTTTTAATCAGTTTCTGTCTGGGACCAACACCAGAGTACTCCTTTAAGCTTTATGTAGTGTTGACCTTCACTTATTATGTCCTACCATACTTGGCTCTCTCAGCTTCATTAAATGGGCAAATCCAAAAATAATGTGGAGATTGTATGTTGCTTAAAGAAGAACAGAAACCTAGTAGAATAACATTGGAGATAGTAAAATAAAAATAAACAAATGGTATGTTAAAAGCTGTTGGGGAAGACAGCGATAAAATAAGAAAGAAGCTATTTTTCATTTAGAATTCACAGGGAAAGCTTTGGATTTAATAATTATTTCTTCTTAAAATATATATTCAGCTTTCAGGAGAACAGAAAGTTAAGAAACAGGACAATAAACTGCACTTTTAAGATTCTACTAGGCTTTCAAAACTTACTTCAGGAGACTAAAATCTATGTCTTAATTTCTTCTTATTGAGACAGTTGTGCCCTCAAGCCATCTGCTTTCCAAATTACATCAAGATATTATCTTGTTCCGAGTCCAAGTTAATTTATCTTGCATGGCATCTTACTTGAATACTATAGTATGGATAAGGTTCACAGGTCCAAGGCTTGAGAAAGGAAAGCCCATTCACCTGAAAAACTCTGCACTGACATAATAGTACAGGAACAGAAAACTTTGCAAAAGGGAAATTTAATTAGTATGAAGTGACTTTTGAAAAATGATCAACATCAGATATTAAAATAAGCATAAACTTACAAGGCTGATCATCTCGATAAGAAACAGAAAACATGTTCACAGGTATTCACATTTTTTATTGCAAGTTTCACAGCTGAATTACTCTCAAGGTTTTATGATTTTTTGTAATCAGTATTCCACATCATAACTTCATGTAATGCATTGGGAGTTAAAGAGCTAATGCTCCTGTTCTGTGGGCCATTGATAATTCTGGGTATACCTGACTCAGAAAAGAACAATATATCCCAGAGAACTGTTCACTGTTGTTACCGTTCTCCATTCAGATGGAAAGATAAAACTGTTTGCATGTCATGGGACATCCTCCTCTTTTCTCTTTCTACTCATCTCGGCAAAAGATGGTGTGTGCTCCATAGCCTTCTCACCTTCAGCATTGAAGACTTCATTTTTTAGACTCTCTTAATTAACCTATTAGCTTCTATTCCAATTATATTGTATTATATTGTCTTATTTTGCATTCCAATATCTTTAGAAATTAGCTTTCCTCCTTAGATCATTGCCACTGTTTTGTTTTTGGGCCCATCATCCATCTCCCTACCATTTTGCCTTTTCCAGGGCATGGGTCTCTCTGTCCCATTAGTAATGAAACTGGGCCAAATCAGCCAATAAACCATTTGACAAGGTCAGGCTCATGGGCCTGGGGATATTGAAAACAAAATTTGTATCATACAATAGATATTATCTGTATAGATGTATTCATTTAAATTCTTTAATAATAAGATTTTTTTTTTAAACAAAGCTCCTGATTCCTGTCATCCCAGAGAAAGTAAGAAGAAAGTTGAGTTGCTAACTTTGATATATAGGTATACACATTACCGTACTATATATGCCAATCCAATTATACTCCTAAAATTAGTTAACTGTTTAAAGGAGTTGGGGAATATTTGACAAAATACTGTAAAATCACAAAGAATACTCATAGCAATTTGAAGAATCACTGATAAAAGTGCACAAATGACACTAAGTGCTGATCCCACTTAAATAAATATAGAGTTTAGAACCTTTTATTGAGGAGTAGGAAAAATGAACAAGGTTCTTGAGATTTATATATGATTTGAAAGTGAGTTCTTTATTTCTTGTCAATTGTTTTCACCACATGGATTTGACACTGAACAGTCTGCCTTTCTTCATCTTACACATAGCTTCTAGAAAAGATAGCACATAGCACTCTAGAAAGATCTAGAGTTCTGAACAAGTGAATAGAAATATTCCTTGTGTTGAACATGTAAACTTCATATCTGATACGTTCTGATAGCTAGTCTGTAGAAACATTCTGTCCAGCTGTTACCATGCAATGGCTTGTAGCCTTACTGTGGAAAGAGGTTATGCTTCATTTAGGAGTCCAGATCCAAGTCTTGCTTTTAAACCTGGAAGATTGCCACCCAAGTGGGATAAATTTAGCACAAAAATCACCCTGCCTGAAAACAAGCCAATCCAGCCCTATTCCCAAAATATGTCTTTAAGTAGGAAATTTTTTGTCAAAGTAAATTTTCTCCACATATAGTCTAGGAAAGTATGCTACTCTTAAAACAAACAAACAAACAAACAAACAAACAAAACAAAAAACACACCCCAAGATACTATATAAACTAAATTGTAAATGTACAAGTTATCACTTCTCCATTGTCCTGGCCCTTAATTCACCCAAGCTGGAGACTGGCTGGAGAATAATACTTTTCAGGAGTCTCATACTCCTGGGTCTCCATTTATATTAAAGAATGTAACCACAGGTGAGATGAATCACCAGCTCAAAGCCCTTCTCTCCCTAGTGACTTTATCAGTGTTCTACATTACTAGCTCAGACTAGGATCCTAACTCTTCCATAGAGAAGTCAGACAAGATGAATCCTGACTTGACTGTATTAAGCATACCTGGAGATTTCTCATGAATCAAGAAGGCCAAAATGGAATCAAACAAGATGAAAAAGAACAGAGTGAGAGGAAAAACTATTTTAGCAATGAATATAAATAAAGATATGTTCCTTAAACCCTAAAATTATTGAAAAATTATATACAGATATTTGTGATGGAGCAAGACAAAACCATTTCTAGCTGAAAGGGTATGAAAACCAGGCACTTTCTATAATCATATATTAATGGATTTCTCATTTGTGAACTTTAAAATGAACACATTCAAGAAAGGAAAACAACTGAGTAGAGTTCAGTATGAAAAGATATGGTACACTGATACTTTTTTTTAACCAGATAGAAGACTGATAGCATTAAAAATAGGGGAAGAATTAAGCTAATTAATCTGGCAAAAAATCATGTGCTTGTAGCACTAATGTATTTATTGGCAGAGATGCAAATATGCATGTAGCCCACTTTCATTTTGCCAGAACACAATTGAATTAATGCTGTCATGTCACTCAGGGTAACAGACTCCCACCTAAAGGTCCTCCCACGCCACAGGATCAATGGGACTTCAGAAGCTACTGCAGAAAGAAATTAGAACATACAGAAAGCAATCAAGGTTGAAAAAGAAAACACATTTGCCCTTCATGTATTTTAAAGAGGATCTTTTTCATTGTGACTTGTAAATGGCTCTCCTGTGACTGGCAAAAATGAAATTAGAATAGGTTGTTCTCCCCCATGCTCCATTCTATTTTTTCAAGCATGCATGACTACAATTCTGAGGATGCTAATATTTAAGGAGCATAAATTGAACTGCTGTATTTTTTCTGTTTTGAGTGAAGGTCAAGTGTAACTAGACAGCCCCATCAAATATTTGATTTGTATCTTAATTAAAACAAATACTCAGTATAGAGATTTAAGAACTTATTATACTGGTATAAAGGCAAAGGGACCGGCGCAAACAAGGTAATATTATAAAAAGAAGGAAAATAAACACTCACCCATCTCTGAGGACCAAGACTCACAGGGAAAGACATTGAAAGCTAACAGTATCCTGGGTTTCATCGAAAGATGAGTGGTCAGCAGGGAGAAGGAGGTGATCTTGCCCCTCTACTCTGCACTGGTGAGACCTTGCCTGGAGTACTGCATCCAGATGTGGAGTCCTCCGTAAAAGAGATATATAAACCTGTTAAAACATCTCCAGAGAAGGGCCACAAAAATAATCCCAGCAATGGAACAACTCCCCTATAAGAGCAGGCTGAGAGAGCTGAGGCTGTTTGGCCTGGAGAAGTCTCTGAGGAGACCCATGTACCCTGATCTAGCTGTAGAAGTTCCAGTTCCCAACTAGATATTCTTCAAGGATCCCTTCTGAAGCAAACTATTCTAAGATGTGTGATGATTCGATGTTTTTTTTTAAATGTTTCATCCTCCTATATCCTCCCTGACACTCCTCTCTCTTTTCTTCTCCAGATTTAACATTCTCAGCCCTCTCAGGTTATGTAGCGTGTTTCTAAACTCTTAAACTTATGGCTACTCTCTCCCTTAATTAACTTGAAAATGTTTGAAATTTATTTTAAACACTAGAAAGGTCTTGATAAAATAATTACTGTCTTAACAATAATGAGAATAATAAAAGCAGAAGCAACTAAGTATAAAATATATAGCCAGACTTAGTATTTCACCAATTCAAGCCTTTCTTCTGTTACACTATGCTCAGCTAGTTAATTCTCATTTTGTAGCTGTGGTTTGAATTTGATTTCTAAAGGTGATACCTTTACTTGGTACTAATAAAAATCGTATTACTAGTACTTGACCATTTCTCTAGTTTACTTGCATTATTTTCAATTAAGCCTTCATAGTGTTTTAAACATTTCCCAGGTTATATAAAGATTTTATAAGAATGTACTATCATCACCAGATATTTTTCCTCTACAGCACTGTTGTTATGTTAAACAGCAGAGTTTATGTTTCCATGTTAAGGAAAATAGCATTATACCACTGATATCAACAAATTTTGGAAGCAAGAATGGGGGTATTGTAGAGTTACACGCGTACATTGCTAATCATAAAAAAAATCTATACAAATACATCATTTATTATGAAAAAAATCTCTTTTCATGGTCTAGCAGCTATCTTGGTGCACTTAATTACTTATTAACTATAGTGACTAGTTACCACTAAAGCTTTTCAAGAGATGCAGAGAGGGATTTTTTTTCCCCTCAGTTACTATTTTTAATTTGTAAGAACTGTTTTAGCAGGAACAGTTTTTGTGACCTATTCTTGAAATGGAAGTAGCAAAACTTCCTCCAGTCCTGCTAAGGCTCAGGGAGCAGAAGGAGAATAGCACAGGCTATGCCTGAGATACGTGCTTCTCTGAATGCTTAAGAAGACTAGAGGAGATCTAAGCAAGATGATGAGGCATAGAAGACAGCACTATAAAAGTCAAAATGCAAAAAGTTTCCAAGATGCTTCTCCTCTTACCATTTTGAAGGTCACATGGCAATAATTCTGCTTGTTAGTAGACTATAAGCAATTTACTAGGGCTTTGCACCACTTATTTTCCATTTCCATTACAACACTATACCTCTCATCTGCTAGCCATTTTTACAGCCATGGCTTCACTTGTAATTTCTACCTTTGTCTTGAAAGATTTTTTTCCAGTAACCATAGAATTTATCACAAGGCTATCCAGCCTTGTGCTCATGTTCTCTTAGATACATGTGTCAGGATAATAACGTATTTCATCTGTACCTTACTTTTCTTCAAGTTTAAAACGTATTTTTCTTCATTCAAGACATTATTTTTCTTCCTTCTCTAGTTCCCAAACGAAATGAATAATATCAGACTCCCCCATGTACATGGTGCAATTCTTTCTGCATATTCATTAATATTCATTTATATTGCTACAAAATCCAAAAAGAAATAAAAAACAGGTAAAACATTCTAATACTAATTCTAATAGCATTTTTTCTTCTCATTTTCAGTTTGCTTTTAAATTATTGTAACTATTATTAATGCTTTTAGTTGGATCTATTCTAGAATCCAAGCAAGAGGAGGAAGAGAATAAAAAGAGATTGCTATACCTCCTCATATTTGATAAACTATCAAATTTTAGTCAGTTACTGGATGCTAGAAGACTGTATGTGGAGGACCCTTCTGCAATCCTCTCTCTCACAAACATACACGTGTTATAATGCCATAACGTGATGAAAAACACAGAAACAATAGCTTTCACTGGCAATTCTTAAAAGAGATCTGGAAAGGAGTGGATCCTGACTCCACACCTTTTGGTCACTCAGGCGCATCACCTGAGTTCCCCTGAGTTGGCTTTGCCTTCTCAATAGGTGCCCTGAACTTAGCGTTTCTGCTACACATACACACACGACTTCAGTTTGGTCCTGCTAGGCTGCCAGCAGTTCCCCTCGTTTACTGAATGTAAAATGTTTCCAGAATCTGTGACTTGCAGTCTAGCAAGGAAAGTTTCCTTTTTGATGCCTGCCTGTTAGTTTCACATTAGTGAGACATCATTCCTTTCAATAAACATGTAACATATTTTCCTACATCACAGATTGTCTCCTTGAAATGATATGCCATAACACACTGATCCGCATTACAAACTTCAAACTATATACTAAGTTTTAATATGCATTGTAAACCAACTTCTAATGTTCTGTTTTCCAAATTCTAGAATTTTTAAAGTAACTCTTCAGAAGGACATTCTGCTATCATAAATATAGGTCTAGTTTCTGTTTTGAGATCTGTGGTTGTATATAAAAATAAAAAATATAGCATATATTTCCATATGATAGATGACAGAAAGATGTCACATAGTGGAAAATAGGACACAACATCACACAATCAGACCACCAATCTTCCTACTTTATTCTCTTCTTAAAAAAGAAAAAAAGAGGTGGGAATGGTTCCGGAGTACGTGGATTTCACCCTGTAGTTGGCTCATAATCACAAGCAAATATCACACTCATGTTTTTCACATACTCACATCCCATGAGACAATAAAGAGATGAATCCTGTAGGAAACGGAAAGCAAATGAGAAAATCCCACAGAAACTCAGAGAATCACTGGTAAGTTAATATAAAAAAACCAAACAAACTTCATTTAAAAAAAAAAATTTCTTCATTTAATCAGTTTTGGTCTGTATAAGGTCACTCTTTGTGTTTGCAAGATAGCAGTGTATATATTGAAATAACTATATGTATGGGAATTGTTGAATCATAGCCTGAGCCACTGATTGATCACCTGAAGCAAGCACTGACTCAGCCACAGCTGCACAGGGGAAGGCAAATCACCTGTGTGACTGGAAGGGATGGAGCCTGGCTCCACCTCTCCTAGACCTCATTTAAGGATTGAGTGCTGCTGGGAAAGTTTTTTTTTCTGGAGATTGCTCCTTTTGGATTTTTTCCACTGTAGGCCTGGAATGTGCATGGGCATTCCATCTATTTTCAATTATTCCTTTCCACTGCAATAATCTCTCTTGCTGTACATTCTGACTATCATACTATTTGAACCATTTATTCTGTTGACTATACACTATAATTGAAAAATATGTAAGAACTGATTACTTCTACTCCTGTCCACCATGTATATATATGGTTATTCACTTTGTTAAAAACACACTATCTTTTGTATGTGTGTACATACCTATTCATTTTTGAGCTGAGAGAAAATTTAGACCACTTCTGCTTTGTTTGTCCTCTTCTTAAGCCACAAAAAGAAGTTATTTTGAAACTGTGATGTTAGTTGTTACCTAAACTGTTTTGTTTAATACCATGGTGTGTTCAAAAGTGAAGCAAATCCATCCTCAAGAGATTCTAGACAGCACCTCATTCAGATGTAACAGTAATATTTCATGTGTTTCTGTTGCTTATTTTGTACTGAAACTACGAAAAAATACAGGTTGTCTGAATAATGAAAGCAGTAAGACAGAATAGCACTCAGACTCAGAAAACAGAGGAAAGGTCAGGAGGGCCATTTGGAGAAAAGTTATTTTTTTTTTTTAACAAAGATTTGGGCAGATTTGGTATAAAAAGAGAGTTAGTAAGAGGAATAGAAAATGGAAAATTACTTCTGCAGAAATAACATAGCCAGAGGCAAAGACACTATTACAGCTGCCTGTTATTGGTATAGTCAAAGAGAATTATGAAAGTGATCAAGTCTTCATATGTATTCAGGGCATTACTAATTCTGTAATCATTTCTTTCCAGTTTTAGTGTTCTTCTGTAATGTGCAATGTTAATTATTTCTTGAATGGTGAAGTTCTGCTGAGAATAAGGTTTGTGGACTAAATAGGTGCTTGTAGTTATTTGTCCCTGTTCATTGCAGGGGAGTTGGACTAGTACAGTTTATATATGCTTTCTTCTGGGACAATAATCATGAAACTAATTGAAAGAAAGTATGGATAGGAATGGATTTTCTGAAATAACAGCAGGTACACAGTTCTGCAATCCTATTGCCATCAGCAGTGTCTGGGACTGATGCTGACTTTATGATTCTCTCAGTTCTCCTTCCCCATATGGACAAGTCTTCACTCACAATTCTGAGTAATTTTCTAACTGACTGATGGTTATTAATGGTCATTAATAAGTTTTCACCTTACACTGGGTCATGTTAATAAATAAATGATGGTTCGAATAGGCTAAGGCAAAACAAATCTACCAAGAAAGCATCCTACAAACTACTGCTGAATAGTAGACAGAGCATGATATTGGACAGCTTTTGATCTCCATGTGAGATCGTAGAATCATAGGGGTTGGAAGGGACCTCAAGAGATCATCGAGTCCAACCCAGTTGCCAAAGCAAATGCCAAAGCAGTTCCATACACTAGGTCACACAGGTAGGCGTCCAGGTGGGTCTTGAATATCTCCAGAGGAGATTCCACAACCCCCCTGTGCAGCTGTGCCAGTGCTCCGTCACCCTCACCATGAAGAAGTTCTTGTGCACATTCGTGTGGAACCTCCTGTGCTGCAGTTTCTATCTGTTCCCCCTTGTCCTGTCTCCACACACTGCTGAAAAGAGTCTGGCCTCGCCACTTTGTCCCCCACACCTCAGATATTTATAAAGCTGGATCAAGTCCCTTCTCAGTCTTCTTTTCTCAAGGCTAAATAGACCCAGTTCACTTAGCCTTTTTCTTCATAGGGGAGATCCTCCAGGCCCTTCACCATCTTTGTGGCCCTGCGCTGGACTCTTTCCAAGAGATTCCTGTCTTTTTTATGCTGGGGAGCCCAGAACTGGGCACAGTACTCCAGATGAGGCCTCACCAGGGCAGAGTAGAGGGGAAGGATCACCTCCCTATACCTGTTGGCCCCACTCTTTTTAATGCATCCCAGAATGCCATTGGCCCTCTTGGCAGCAAGGGCACACTGCTGGCTAATGGTCAAGCTGTTGTCCACCAAGACACCCAGGTCCCTCTCTACAGAGCTCCTCTCCAGCAGGTCATCCCCCAGCCTGTACTGGTGCATGTAATTATTCCTTCTTAGGTGCAAGACTCTATACTTGCTTTTGTTAAATCTCATCTGGTTTCTGACTGCCCAGCTCTCCAGCCTGTCCATGTCTTGCTGAATGGCAGCACAGCTTTCAGGCATGTCAGCCATTCCTCCCAACTTCGTATCATCAGCAAACTTGCTGAGGGTGGCACTAACCCCTCGTCAAGGTCATTGATGAAGATGTTGAACAAGACCAGACCCTGCATGGACCCCTGGGGACACTGCTGGTTACAGGCCTCCAACCGGACTCTGCACTGCCATCGACAACCCTCTGAGCTCTGCCAGTCAGCCAGTTCTCAATCCACTTTACTTTCCACTCATCTATCCCTCACTTCCTTAGCCTTGCTATAAAGATGTCATGGGAGACAGTATCAAATTCCTTGCTGAAATCAAGGTAGAGTATGTCCACTGCCCTCCCCCTATCCACCCAGCCAGTGACAACATCATAGAAGGCCACCAGGTTGGTCAAGCATGACCTCCCCTTGGTGAACTCATGCTGGATAATCCTGATGACCTCCTTTTCTTCCAATTCTTTGGAGATGGCATCCAGCACAAGCTGTTCCATCACCTTTCCAGGGACAGAGGTGAGGCTGACTGGCCTATAATTACCAGGATTTTCCTTGCCCTTTTTGAAGACCAGAGTGACATCGGCTATCCTCCAATCATCAGGCACATCCCCCATTCTCCATGACTTCTCAAAGATGATAGAGAGTGGTTCAGCAATCACCTCCGCTAGCTCCCTCAGCACCCGTGGATTCCCGGGTCCCATGGATTTATGAACATTAGCATTGCCTTGGTGCTCACAGACCACCTCTTCCCTGAGTAAAGGAAAGTCTCCCATTCCCCAGACCCTGTCACTAACCTCCAGGGTCTGGGATTCCTGAGGGAGAGTTTTTTCACTGAAGACAGAAGCAAAGAAGGTGTTCAGTATCCACCTTCTCAGCATCCCCCATTACCAGAACACCCCCCTCACCTAGTAGGGGCCCACATTCTCCCTAGTCTTCCTTTTACTGTTAACATACTTAAAAAAGCCTTTTTATTATCCTTTATCACTTTTGCCAGATTCAATTCCAGATGTGCTTTAGCTTTCCTCGTCCTAGCATTCCTAGCATCCCTGCAGGCCCTGACAACCTTTATATATTCTTCCCAAGTGGTCAGACCCTTTTTCCACATTTCATGGACCTTCTTCTTCCCTTTGAGTTTGTGCATGAGCTCCTTGCTCATCCATGCAGGTTTCCTGCCACCCCTTCCCAATTTCTTGCTCACAGGATCAGTGGATCCTGAGCTTGGAAGCAGAGCTGTTTAAATGCTGACCAGCTCTCACAGGCCCCCAGATCCAGCCTTTGGCTCCATTCTGTCAGTACAATACAGTCAGCTTAGAAGTGCTTCCGTGGTATGAAGCATTCATAGCAATACTGAAAATGGACTGGAGAACTAATCCATCCACAGAAGAATGATACATGCTTTTGTTGCCTATTTTCCAGCCAGTTAAGCCCCACACAACTCAACTCTCACATCTGGCATTGGATTCTGCTGCCTTAGTCACATAAAATAGTACTACATGCATCAGAAAAAAAAAAAAAAGGCATCAGGATCTTGAATTAGGTTTTTAACTAATGGTTTATATTTAGGTAGTATATGAGCTTAACCATAAATAGTGATGAATTGAGGTTTATATGCTTTACTTTTAGCCAGTCATTTACCTTCAAAAATTCAGGAACAACGTAAAAATATGCACTCACTTCTCCATGAGTATATGGGCCAGGGCTGTGCTCTGGTCTTTTATATTTACTCAGTGGATCTCTACCCACACTTTAACTTAAGACTGAGCATGTACAAATGAATACATGACACAAATGAAAATAAAAATGCTCCTCCATTCACCTAGGAGCCTTCTGGCTTGTTCTCCTCAAAAGAAGAAAATAGCAAGAGTCCATGTTTATTGATACAATCTGTTAGTGGGAAAATAATGAATTAAGTGATTGAACACACTGTAGTCCAATTATTTGTCACATGAACAAGGGAAGAATGATTCAGTCATTTAATCAATATTTTGCAGATGAACACTAAGTAACACAATGTAATTTTTGAGTGAACCTTCTTTTCAGTGTAGAATTAAACTTGAAAAAAAACTGTATTTCAACGACACCAGTTGCAAATATACATGTTAAAAAAATTATCCTTTTATACTATCTTTAGTGTGCACTGAGCAATACTCTGAAAACAAAATATAAAAATATATCTTTGTTTGATATTTTGTCTCTCTGAATGCTGTCCCATCCCTCAGGAGTGCTGAATGCACCACACAGTCTGGTGTCACCATAAACTTGCTGAGGGTTCACTTGATCCTGCTGCTGAAGTCATTGATGAAGATATCAAAGAGTATAAGCCCCATTACAGATGCCTGAGGGACACCAGTTACCACTAATATCCATCCAGATGATCTCTTCATCTTCCATCTTCTGACTCAAAGCCACAAAATTTGAAAGATCTGCCTCAAAGTCTTATTTTAGCATGATAGATTAAAAAAAACCAAAAAAAAAAAAACAACCTTACAAATATAGCTCAATAATTTGTAAGGATTTACATATAAGGTGAAAAAGAAAGCACGTTTTTAAAGGTTACTATAAAAAAAGGTTACAGCTGATCATTACAACCATATTATTTATTTCTTTTTAAACAGAATTTAATGAAAAACACAGGAAAAGTATAACTCCATTATAGAAGGCCATCAGATTGGTCATGCATAGTCTGCCCTTGGTGAAACCATGCTGGTTGTCTTGGATCATTTCCTCATTGGCATGTGCCTTAATAGTTCTTTCAGGAGCATCTGCTCCATAACCTTCCTAGGCACAGAGCTGAGGCTCACCAGCCTGTGGGCACCTGGGTCTTTTTTTCTCTTTTTCTTAAAAATGGGATTGATGTTCCCCTTTTTCCAGTCACCAGGGACTTTGACCCAAAGCCATAACTTTTAAAATAATATGAGAAAGCTGGCAACCACATCATGCAGTTCTTTCAGGTCCCTGGAATTCATGTTGTCCAGCACTGAAGACTTACATGCATTCAGTCTCATGAGGTTATCTCTAACTTGCTCTGCTCTTACAGTGGGAGGGATTTTGCCACTCCATCTCATGCCTAGAGATTCAGGAATGAAAGAGGCATGGGACGCCTGCCTGTCAGTGAAGACTGAGGCAAATAACTTGTTGAGTACCTCAGCCTTCTTCATATCTGTTTTTGTCAGTTCTCCCTTCTTATTTATTAGAGGGGGAGTGATATAAATGATCTATAGCATCTAAATCACATCCCTGGTACTCATGGTATGGGACAAGCCTGATTTCCTTGTCTAAACTAGACTAGATGTTCTACCCAGACATATCTAGATCAACTTGTCCAATATGAATGCTCATCACTTCACCGCGCACATAGTGAAGAGAAATTCTATGCATGCACAACTATGCATCCTAGATTTCTCTAGACCCTAATTAGACTATTGGGACTACTATAATTACAGTCACTAAGATAGTTGGGCTCTTTAAATTCTATTCAGATTGTCAAAGAGGCCTTACAGCTGTAAAAGATACCTTACAATACATACAAGTAGGGAGACAGTCTTTGAAACATGTTCACAGCACCTTTCCTATCTCAGATAGCTGGAAAACCATACCACAGATTTACTGTGCATTTTTGAACTACAGCCAATTTTCTTCATCTCCTGTAGAGTACACTGCTGTGTATACATTTTTACAAAGTCATTTCTTGACTAGAGTTACTGTCATTAAGCAGCAGAACTCCTTCCAAATCACAGATGAAACTACAAACAGCCTTGAGGCATAGTCAGTAGTTTCTCAAGGGAAATTAAAAAATGCCCTCTTCTCTAACTCTGACTACCTACATTTAACCTATTTCGTATGGTTTTTTTTTTGGGTTTTTTTTTTTTTTTTTTGTGTGTGTGTGCAATTAAGCTCAAGGGAAAACATTCTGCCAATGATTCACACCCTTAGGCTTCCGTCAGAAATTGGCTGCTAACAAAAGTGTATTCAAGAGTAAGTATTTAGACTATACTCAGATCATTCTATCAGTATCACTAAATTAGTTCCCAGTGGAAGTCTGAGATTTTTCTCCTGATAAAAGAACTCCTCCTCAGTTCATTATTTTATTTTCTATGTTATATTATGATAAACCAACCAAATAACCAAATTGATTAATTTTTAGTTTCCTGAAATTATTTATGTGATATAAGGCTTCTGGTGCACAAATGGTCTAAAATATATACATTTAATGAATATTGAATAGAAATTGTAGTTATTTTTCTCAGCTATATGAAAGTCTTTTGAATTTCAGAAATGTCTTTCAGCTCTGGAACACAAGTTATATAATGGATTAGAAGAAAAAGATTTCTGATGGCCTTCTGTATCACAAACCATATTACTTTATGTCTGATTTATTGCCTTGGGAAAAGTGATACAACAGGCGTGCCCACCATAGCTATTGTCAATAGAATACAGCTGGCACAGTTAAATATCCATCCTGTTCTCTTCTGTCACCCCTGAAAATGAGCCGTGTTTACAAGACTTCATGCTGGGAGGTATGTAGAGGAGTTATCAGGACTGATTAAGCTGACTGCAAAGCACCATCTATTTTTTTATGAACTCACAAAACAATGAGAACACAGCAAAATCATCCATGTCCAAAGCCCTCTGCTGGTTATTGGTGCCCCTTTGGTCTGTGAAGGAAGCTGAGATGTATATAACATCATTCAGCTTATAAAAGACTCCCTAAAACATGGGCTTGCTTCCTGGCAACAGTGATAATTTTGTAACAGTTTTGGTAATTAGATCATTTTTGCATGCCTTAATAACAGAATTCAGCAATGTACATTAGGCTCCTGCATGGGCAGCATCATTATTGCTTTGACTTTTTCCTCTTGAGGAAGCAGTAGGCTGAGTTGTAAAATTAGGAGTTAGTCATGTTGCCAGGAAGTAAGAGTTTTTATATGTACAACATAATCTCTTCTGAACACAGACTGCATTAATTTAATTGTGAGGGTTGCAAAAGCAAAGGTTCAAATGGAAGAGTAATAAAGAATTTTCAAGAGAAAAAAATAAACTTTGCACTTTCTCTAAATTTCTAAATTATTTCATCAATAGAAAAATGTGTCAAAATCTGTCAGATTAGGTACAATTTTTTTCTTGATATTAGACATTAATTTTATATAAAATTACATCACACTACACACAATTAGTTTTTCTTTGCTTTTGTTCTGTGTCTAACAGCAAAGTTTTGTAATGTAAACATGTAAAAAAAAATCCCATCATTTAGACAAATATCAAATCAATCACCTAAGAACTGTCACCTGATTGACATTTTAGCTATATTATACAATGTAGCTCCAATAGCAAGGCATGAATCTAAACCTTTGACTAACTCTGGATTTGGGACGTATGCATCAGTTTCTTCTCAATTGGCAAAACCCAAATACTCCATTCTAAACTCCTAAGCACGTAGGTTTGGAGTTTGAATTCACTGCAGTTTTTACTCAGAAATGTTTTAAAAAAAGGTTTGGTCTGCAACCTGGGACTGTATCCAGGTCTGAGTTTATAGTTATTACTTTGAATTATTTTCCACCACTTTCAGTGTTTGTCATTTGTCATGTGAGTGACTTGGGTTGAAAAGAAGGATCAAATAACCTGGTCATCCCTTTTGTTCTGGAGAAAAAGCAACTACATAGCAAAGGAGCAAGTTTGTGTTGAATACTGACCTCAGCCTGGACTTTTGTCCAGCTGAGGCTTCAGATTACTTACTGCTTAAGTGCCCTATAACTTTTAGGTCCTGTGGCAGCTAGTTACAAATTACATTATATAAACAGGAAGCTAGCTGACTTCCCTTTTTTTATGTCACTCGTGTAGATATCAAATGGACAGGCATGTCAAAGATGGTCTCTAATTTGTCTCCATACACTAAACATAAAAAGAAGAAAGCTTTTGCAACTCAGATAAGTTCTGTCAACGACTGCTATATACAGGTTCCTATTCTGCTTCATTTTCTCGTTTGCATTGTGAAATGCGGATTTGAAAGATCTCTGAGTATAGAGTAAATTGGAAAAGTTAACCATACTTTATACATTTTTTTATGTTTTTGCATAGTCTAAAATTGCCAAGTTTTCTTCTTGAACAGAGTACCAAGGTAAAATTTAAACTAGATCCAGAACATTTTTTTATTTTCTTACAACAGCATTAGTAATAGTTTGGTTAATTAATGACTGGCATTTTGAAGTGTTGGGATACATGCAGCAATGGAGAGATTTTGAAACTATTCTAAATTGAAAAGTCAAATGATTAACTAAAAATAAATGAACTGCGTTTTGTAACAAACTGTGAAATGCTAATTGATAGGAAACAATAAGAAAACCTAGCAAAAGTTGAAAGAGGAAAGGCCTTCAAGTTGGCACAAAGGGCCTCAGGAGAAATGATGGAAATATATTAGCATTGCCATCTTAGCTTATAGAAAAGAAGAATCAAAGGGGGAAAAGTTAAAGACATACATATATGATTAATTTTGATAAGAAGGCCAAGTAGACTATGGCTTTGACTTAATTCCAAAAGCATACCTTCTCTCTAATGCTTTGTCTGCCTGAAACAGAAAGAAAACTTGCTTTTGTTTTGCTAATACAAGATCCCTGCTTTTTATATGATCAGAACAGCCATAGACAAGCCTAAGTATTGAGTATTTTTTGAAGATTCACTGATATCTTCTCAGATATTTTTCCACTTTGTAAACCCTTCAACTGAAGAGATAATTTATGAGACTCCCACTGCCTTCTGCCCACAGCTGTTTATTAATGATGTTCTCCCACTCATTATTATCCTCAGTTGTGTAACTCCCTGCATGGCTATACAGAAAAAATTGACCAGTAAAACGATCCAACATAAATTAAAGATTTTCCTCAAAAGTTATTTCTTTTTATGTATGCCTCATTAAACAGAACTGTCAGATGACCAACATGACCAGCAGAATATGGAGGAGAGCAATCTCCAGTGACACAAAGAAGAAAAAGGGCTCTGGAGGAGTATAGGATGTGAATTTATAGTAGGTGCCCTTAGGGTGGTAATGGAAAAGGGTCCCAGCAATTGAATGATGAATGCTCTCCCTTAAAGTGAGATGTGTTATTTAGCCTGAAGAAATTTAAACTACAGTTCTTACTTCCCAGACTAGCATCTTAATTATCTGTATATATATTGTTTGGCAGGCTGAGAAATGCAGATAACTACTCAATCTGTCAAAGATATCCTCTGGTTCAGCAACTCACAAAGATATTGAGTAAGCAAAAGGAGTCAAAACTGTCTAGATCAGTGATTGAAGCATTTGTCTTGTAGGACACCCACCTTCCAAAAATTTCAAAGTATTTCACACTGAATGTTACAGGATGAAACGTTCTGGCCTTAATGTGCTAAAAAAGGCTGGATTTGTGAGTTTTAGTATCACATACCTGTCTCTTTACAGTCTGAAGACAAGTGTCCATGCATACAGTAATTACAGGATTAAAACTCATTCTTCTACTCAGCATTTCCTCTTAACCAGGTTTGGTAGCTCCCAACCTGACACACTGACTGTTGTGATCCCATGTGAGGTCCCACACTTCCCCTGTTGTGAAGATTTAGTATTTACTTAAGACTATGGATTCCGCAGTTAGGCATTGTAATGCTGAGAATGCATAATTCATATTGTGAAAGTACTCCTAAATTTTCAGGGCTTTCAGCAGCAGCAAAGATGAAAGACCAGTTTCTGTTCTTTATTACTTTTAATATATTACTCAGTTTCTGACTACAAATATAAGTAACTTATCGTGATGAAGTTCTAAACAGCATCTGTGTTTATTCTGTTTTAAGTGAGATGAATCAAAGCATATTTTGTTCAAGAAAGAAAAATTTGATTTTATGGGATTGGAAAAGTCCCCTACGTCTGAGTCACGTTTCTGGTATGAACTCACTACAACCTGGGAAATCTGCAGGAGAACAAACAGTGTGGAATTTTCCATAAACTGGTGACACCATAACGTGCACAGTGTAAAGTTCAGTTTACAAACATTCAGAAAAATCTCAGGAGTTCTTAACTTAATGAAATATTTGAAATGTCTCTGAAGAATCTTTTAATAAAACAGAAAAGTAGATGTTCAGTCATGGACTGTCACCTGAAAAAAAACCCTCTAGATTAAATTAATATCACACTGATTACTAGTAGTAATGGTCTTATGAAACAAAGAACTTGCCATCAATTTCTAGTTCATTTTAAAAAAGTTCATTTAAGTTGAAAAAAAGTTGAACCACACATTGAAGAATTATGGTTAACTATGTAGAGATAAATTCATAAAGATGCTGTGGACAGTGCCATCACAAGATAAAATGAATTTTGTAAAGTAAGAGTCAGATTATGGAAGATTTTTTGGTTATAAAACATACAAATTGTTACATATTGGGATTTTCTGAATACTAAATACAAAAAAAAAAAACTACAGAGGAGTTTAGCTGAATCACAATGATTTCAAAGAAACAAGAACTTTATAATCATCAGTGACAGAAAGAATATTAAGTAAATAATGGAAATTTCACGAAATGTGCATATATAGGATATATGTCATGCTGTAAATATGTATTATAGTGATGGCAAAGAGGTATTTTTTTCTTGATTATTTAGATATCTGAAATTCAAACAGTGAAAATAGTGGAATACCTGAAGTGTGTCATTTATCTTAGCCAAGCTTTTACATATGCAGGCTTTATCATGAGGAAAATTACTTTCAAAAAGTCTACTACTCCTCTTCCACGAACCCCCAAGGCAGTGAAAGCTGTCCCACCA
The DNA here is from genome assembly GCF_038088225.1 of Cyrtonyx montezumae. Lineage (NCBI taxonomy): Eukaryota > Metazoa > Chordata > Aves > Galliformes > Odontophoridae > Cyrtonyx > Cyrtonyx montezumae. Next base: position 118,364,969 of record NW_027072034.1, on the reverse strand, counting down.
TCAGTTAACTGCTTGAAGGTGTTTGAGCTGCAGAAGAAAACAAAGCTTCATACCTCTGATGAACCATTTCTGTCAGCCAACTGTTCTTGCATGCTGAGACCTGCATGGGAGACCGGGGCTTTGAGAGCAGCTGTCTAGCTTGCTGGTGAAAATGCCTAGCTCAGATATGGGCCAAGGGCAATAGGCTCTAGGCATGTCACTACCACAGTTTCAAGAACTAAGTTTTCTAGACCTAGGGTATATGATAATGTGGATTGTCAGGAAATTAGATTTGATTGTAAATTGTGTAGGTTAGAGAAACCCACTGGTGTAAGCAAAAAATGTTAGGGACCTTTTGGCATACATTTCTAACAATTGGACATTTTATTTATAGTTGAGCAAGGGAAAGTCCTAGTCTGATACCAGCCAGAACAGGAAGAATTGAGCTTATGGCAGGTTAAAATCAGGTCCTGAATGAAGATGAACTGTCCCAAAGTTAGTAGGTGTTTCAGATTGCTTTAATTGTGTTAGCTGTAGTTGTTTGTTTGTTTGTTGGTTGGTTTTTTCCTTCCAAAAACTCCATAAACAAAATAGACCTATGAACAGAATTTATTCTCATGATAGCATGTGACTTTAGGGCAAAACTATTACCTTAGCACTAAAAGCAACAGGAGCATAAAGTCACACGTGAATAAGCAATATGCTGCTTTAAAGTCATAATGAGAATTCCATCATTTAACAAGAAGATCTTTATGTTTTTAAATGGAACTTTAAATATCATTCAAGGTAGAAGATTACTACTCAACAATCAATGACATAAGAGCAGCCAGAAATAGTATAATTGTACTTGCTATTTGCATTAAAATGTCTTACTAAGAAGGAATGTGCAATGGTCAGGAAGATAAAAGCAACAAGGCAATGAGAGCAGTGGGAAATTATATAACACTTGTGTGAAGTATTTCTGGGTTGAAACAATGAATTTCATAAAGAAAAGCTAAATGTAGTTCTGAGCAGTTTTATATCTGTAGAGTTCAAAAACAGGTGATATATTGTTCTTTAAAATCTGTCTCTAACAAGCACCATAAAGAAAACTTTGCTGAAGTAGATATTGACAAAAGCAGACAAGGAAATCCTTAAAACTGGAAACACAAGAAAATAAGCTGGTCCAAACAATATACATCTCAAGGGAAGTAGCAAATAATCTCACATAAACCACTGGTAGAATAGATTTTCAAAATCAGGAAAAATGAAGAGATGCAGGAGCACAGAAGAATGAAAAATTTAGCATTCACTTTATCTCCGGTATTTAAAATAAAGTCAGTCTATTGTACCTTATTCCCTAGTTCTTCTCTTAATGTCTACAATGTTCTTAGCTATATTCTTATGTATTTTATCTCAAAGCATCAACTACCCACAGACAATCATTCCACTTACGAGTTATTTTACAATAAAATTAATTTTAATTATTCTATTTTGTTTCCAGTTAATTTTAATATTTTTTTTTTCAGTTGTGTTTACTTACACATATTTTGTCTTTTTTCTTTGTCAACAGTTTATTATGCAAACAGCATATAGTGCTGATTACTATGTACACCTTCATTCAGTAATGTGATTATTCACAGTACATGGATAACTCAAAGCAGTAAGTGCACAGGGGTTAATCCTGTAAGATGCTGAGTAGTCTGGCTCTCACTCCATAACACACCTAGGCACATATTTACAATATGAATAACTGAATTTTTGTCTAGAGACATATTGAAATCGAGCACATGATGAAAGGCTTTGCTGGACTTACTCCAAGATGCTCGTGATCATCTGTGCCTGATAAATCCATATGTTTGCTGGCAAGGATTTTTCAGAATCTAGCCTGCTTCTAATTCTGCCTTTAACCTCAGATTTTATATATATTTATATTTATAAGTTTATTTGCAGTTCTTTTGTAGCACGGTATCTGTGGTAAGTGTCAATATTGTCTGGCCATCTAGAGGTGCTGATACTGATGTGAAGCCAAATGTATCTTCCCTTTCTAACATTATGCCTTATCTTATTCCATACCCTCCTCCGCTTTTCTTCTGGTGTTATGATTGATAAAAACATTTCTGGTCCACTGAAGTCACTATTCACTGCCCAAAGAAGATATAATAACCTAACTGGAAATGTTGTGTCTGAATGCTTTCAGAAGTGGGAAACTAGAAGGATGCAGCATAGGTGTAGCAAAGCCTCTTTAAATGAAGAGTCACACAGAGAGCTAAACAAAACAAACCACATACCCGCAACTCTGATTGAATAATGTATTTTGACGATGTACCAGATTTATTTTTGAAGATATATTTGCACTGAAAAAATATATGAGTATGTATCTAATGTAGATTGGTCATATTTGTAGAGCAATTTATATTACAGCAGTACATTACAATCAAGGCTGGGGGAGCTGCTGCCCATGGGGACCCATGTGAGGCACTGCCTGAAGGGTTGGCTCTGTGGTACAGAGCCACGTTGGAACAGTACTTGGAGTGGTGCAGTCTGTGTGGGAAGGCCGCATGGGATCAGTTTGGGAAGGAATGGCATTCCATGGGAGGAGTCTACATGGTGCAGGATCAGAGGGTGACCGTAAAGGAGCAGCAAAGTGTTAAGGACTGACCACAGCCCCCATTCTGCTGTGCTTCTCTATGCTTCTTGGAGGTGGCAGGCAAAAGAAGGTGGACAAGAAGAAGATACTTTTAGTTTGCTTTTAATTCCCACTTTTCTCATCTGGTAGTATTAGGAAGCACATTGTATTAATTTCCCTCTGCTGAGTCTGTAAGCGGTTAGCAGTCTCCCTGTCCTTATCTCAACTCTTGTGCCTTTAAGCCATTGTCTTTTCTGCTCCTCTTCCTTTGAGAAGGGGAGAGAGAAAGCAGTGGTGGAGTTTAGTTAGCCATCAGTGTGAAAGCACTACAAATGCTTCATCCGGTCCCTGAGAAAGCCTGAGAAGGTACTTGCACTGCTGCCTGAGAAGCAGGGAGTGAGCAGGTGCTCCATCAGCTCATCATAATGCTATCAGGTGTATGTAGACCATGTAGACCAGGAAGGGCAGGAACAATATTTCCTATGAGACTTGACAGTATTAAAGAGCCTGGAAGGCTTAGAGAATATACTTTATTCAAACTGCTTTATATGCCTCTTGTCTATTCTCTTTACATCTCACCCTAAAATTTCCAATTCTGTGAAGGACACAGAGAAAGATTCTCACATAGCAGAATGAGGAATAAGTGACTAGGCTGCAGTGGTAAGGATGGAAGAGAAAGAATGTGCTTATTTTGCCATGGAAACTGAAATAACTTCCTGTCTTCATGAAGAATGTGACAAAAAAAAAAAATATGAAGTGTGACCAAGCATTTCTCCTCTGAGCTCAAAAAGCAAAATGGAGGTATCTTATCCAAGAGTGTTGTATTTTCTTCTCAAAATAGATTAACCTACCATGGTGTCATGAATGTGTTTATCTGTGAAAGAATCTCAAACTTTGTCTCATGGACATAGGAAGGATGAAGCAAGTACATGACACTAAGTAAAACCTGTTGGATGTTTTGTTCATTTGTAGTAATGGCAAAATTAATCAGTAGATAATTAACTGCAAAGAATGGCTTCAATTGTGAGACTGTCGGTTAGAATTTCTAGATATTTTTAATTCTATATGTTTTCATAGGAGAATGTATGTTCCAGTTAAGTTGATAGATGTGCCTCCAGGTAAAAGGCAAGATTCACAGTAGGGAATTACTTACTTAAAGCTCACAAAAGTTTGGAAGTCTTAAAGACAGGAATATTCATTACCCACCTGTCTCCTGTCTTCTATTTTACTGTATTTGAATTGCTTTTTATTTCAAACCAATAAATCCCTTAACTCTCAGAGAAACATCTGCAGTCTTGACATGAATTATATGAAGCATCTATCAGATTTTTCTGCTGACTTGATGCGACATGTAAGTTCCAAGAACTCAAGACAGTTTTTAATAACCAGTCAAAGTCACTTGCCAAAGCTTTAAGGAAATATAAATAAATAAATAAATGCAGTTGCTGCTTAGAATAGCTGTGCCTTTGTTCACAGTGCTGTATGTAAGTAGTATTGTTGTCATTAAATCTGACAGTTCTGAAGAAAATAACACTCTAAGTGGATACATCTAAGTAATTTCTGCACATGAAGAAATGTGGCTTGTGGTTATTGTTGTTCTTGCAAAGTAAATGAATGAGTGAGAAAAAATGGTATAACCTAGGACAAAATAGATGATTAAGCTGATTTTTATTCAAAAGTTTTCACTGCAAGGGTCAATCAACAGAAAATAAACAACTAAATGCATATATTTTGCTATAGTTAAGACTAGGTACAAAACTTGAACACTGAAAAGGTTGTGATACACTGTAAACTAAAATTACACCTGAGTAGTTCTTCTGGGTTCCGATAATGAATTCTCTTTTCTGAGTGAACAAGTTTCACATGATTTCTCTGCTTGTTTGAGCAGACATTTCATGCTTTCAATTTGTTTTTGCATTAGATGCATAAATAGCAGTACATTAATTCTTTTTTTTTTTTTAAGTTAACATTTCTATGAGTTTAAAATATGCAAAACCTTTATAGAAATTTGCCTGGTTACATCGTGTTTGGCAATATATATTTTAAAACTATCTTCTGTTGGGAAGAACTGAATAAAAATGAGAGGAAAAAAGTGCATTGCTTGCTATTGAATATCTACAAAAGGGTTGTAGCATAAAATTAGAGAGAAAAAAAAATATGAAAAACAGCTAAAAACTTTATTGCTTTGCCTGGATGACAGCATATCTAATGTGGGTTGAAGAATTAATTTATGAATTTCAGCAGGGAATTTTTGTTCCCAAACCAATGTTACATCTACAAGAACAGTGACGTTCAGCTTGAGATTGAAAAACTGAAGCATAGGTGTACATGTAGCAGTCCATAACAAAGATGATGAGCAAGTCATATGAACCATTATAACCAATGGATGAAGAGTAATTCATAAATACAGTCACTTACATGGCAGGTACTATGGTATGCATTACGTGGCCTCCAGGCTGTTTCACCACTGCGCAGATTTCCTGCAAGCCCTAAATTGTATCAAGTAGTTTTCTTAGTTACTCCTGGCAGTCCAAATGACACTAATGCTTCTGTTTAGGGAATTGAACCCTTCTCCAAATCTGCTGTGACTGAAGCTTGGACAGATAGCTCACTGGATTTGCCACTAGCATATACAGAAATGCAGTAAAGTAACTTGGTTTGGAGCCAAAGTCATCAGTACTCTTAAGTTAATCAATATGACACAGGGAAGGTGGAAAGGGCAGAAGCAGGACTAGAAAATTCTTTGTGCTGTCTTCCCTTTCCAAGAGTCCCAAACATGGACAATTGTGCAAAAGGTGTGACAAGCAGATCCATCTAGCTTCTTATCACGGTTCAGGAGAAGGAAATATGTTTAGTTATATAATGGTTGTAGGCTGAATCAGTACACATATTTGACAGAAAGCAGAATTGTGGTTTAACCAGCAGAAATATTAAAAGAATAATCTAATAATCACTATCAAAAGTAAAAATGAAGTAATTATCATTTCTTTGTTCCATAAATTGTCAATGCAAAGAGTGATTCATAATATTTTAAAACAGATATCAAACAGAAATTTCAATTAGGGGAAAGATCTCACTTGTATGTACCGATGATGAGGTCTCTGAAACCTCCATCATTACATGACTCCTCAAGCCCATAAAATCCTACATCTCATACTGTGGAGAAGAATAGTGTCAATCTTTTGGGAACCTTGATGAAAATGTGCTCAGAGCTTTATTCTCTGCAGATTTCCCTTGTTCATACATATCAGCAGAGGGGATTTGTGTATGCTGTGTCATCCGTTCTGCCCCACGGGCTAGTTGCAGTAATCTGTTTAGCAAAGTGCAACCTAGACTTGTGCAGGTTTTATCTGCTTATGCATGGGTACAGCTTTATACTTACTCATCCTTGAGAGAGGAACTAATTGTTTCTTTCTGAAGGTGCAGCTACAAATCTTTCTACTCTAATCTTCTGCACAGTAACTTTTATGCTCAATAAACATAGCAATATAATTTAAACAGTGCCTGATAGGCTGAGTGAAACTGAGTATATTAGATACGGTTTATCTGTCTAGACATTTTTATAGAAGGCTGACTTAACATGTCAATAGTAAATGGAAATATTTTATCAAAAATTACTTCAGTTTCTTTTCCTTACTAGAAAAAAAAAAGCAGCAAAATCTTTGACATTGCTTTTTAATGCACACACAGTTATTTCAGTCATATTTCATTGCCTACAGAAGATCTTTGCCTTTGAGAAAGCATAAAGAAATGAACAGTGAGCTTAAATTTACAGATGCTGTTACTCCCAAGGACTTGAGTTGGGAACATAAAAATTCAGGTTTTGAAAATTAACAGTAACTGTTCAAAACTCCTCTCTGATCGGTTTATTCTGCTGCACAGAATGTGTCTCAGTAGCAGGAAAAAAAAAATTAACAAAACACCATAATCCTCGCTATTAAGAGAAGCATCAGAAGCAGCAGAAAGATAATGATATTGTAGGCGTGAGGGACAGAGCTGAAATTTGAGGTCATGAGAAGACCATTCTCCTAAGCAGCATATAAAGTACTTCCAAAAATGGCAGCATTTGGGAACTAAACTCCTATCTTTTTGAGGACTGACATTTACAGTTGAAACCAGATATTGCCAAGTATCATAGAAACCATTTCCTTCCTCCCTCCCTCCCTCCCTCCCTCCCTCCCTCCCTCCCTCCCTCCCTCCCTCCCTCCCTCCCTCCCTCCCTCCCTCCCTCCCTCCTCCTCTCTCTCTTTCTCTCTTTCTCTCTTTCTCTCTTTCTCTCTCTTTCTCTCTTTCTCTCTTTCTCTCTTTCTCTCTTGTTTATTGTGCTCTTTCATGATTCATGAAAGGAGTACTTCATTCTGGCAGCAGATAAAGGAGGAATTCTATGTATGTGTAGGTCTGCTTTCAGTGGGATTACACATTACTAAATTAAACACTGAAGCTGAACTATGCTTGCTTTGGGCCAAAACACTCATCACTTTTGACATTGACTAGAGAAGCAGTAAAATTTGCACAATTTTCAGGTTTTACTTCTGATCTGAATGAGATATGAGTTGTATTAATGTATGAATGTCAAAGAAAACAAACAAACAAACAAAAAAAAAAACCCCAACAACCAAACAAACCAACTAAGCATGTGCATAATTGTTCTCCTGGACAAAGGCCAAAATACTTCTCAACTAGTTATAATAGTCTCTAATCCCATATGCTTGCAGCCTGGAAAGGTTCTGGTTGTCATCTGCACTCCTTTCTGTATTCAAATTATAAACACAATCACAAACAAGTGCATATTCCATGCTGTATCAAGCAAAATATAAAAACCTTCTTGTTCTTTTCTCATAATCTAATTTTTTTGATTTCTTGTTTGTGCTCCTCTCCTATTAAACCAGTTCTGAGTGACCCTGGTAAAACCTTTGCAGGTTTTTTTTTGGTTTTTTTTTTGCTGTCAGAGAGGGTCCACCACACTTCTCATACATGTAAAAAAGTACAAACCCACAAGATGAGAATGTTCCATAATCAGCAGAATCACAGTTTTGAATTACAGTTACCATTGACTCAGACAGATTTACTTAGAGTGTTTTTTATAAAATAGGTTAGCAATCAAAAAAAAAAAAAAGTTACCTGACTGAGCTACGTAATTAAATTGGTGATGGATTTTTGCAGATAATTATATAAAATCAAGGCTACATTTGTCTTGTTAATATCGAGAGATGGCCTCTAGAGCAGCAGCATTTTAAACTTCATAAACACAGATTCTAGAACATTTTGTGAAAAATGACTGTGATTTTAAAAGAAATTCATTGTTAAGCCTGCAAGTCAGTTGACTATGCTTTCTCTCTCTCTCTCTCTTTTTTTTTATTGCAAAAATACAACATTTTCATGTCAAATCCTTTAATACTTTCTGGCATAATTCTTCTCAAAATGCACATAGCTTGCAATCTTTATCTCTTACTGCAAGCAGTTCTTTTCACCTGTTGTCATGTAGCACCAAGTAGTGGATCTCTTAGGAGCCATTCAGAGTGAAGACACAAATAATGAACAGTAAATGGTATGAATGAAATGCTAGTGTATGACAGGATAAACCTTATTTATCTCTACAGAACTCTGAAATACTGATTGGAAACAGCAGTCACAGTGAAAATTTTCCACTGCTAGTGGTTAAAGAAGCAGGCTAATTAGCAGCTAAAAATGGATGAGAATACTGTGTTAAGTCCTTTAAGGCAGTACTGACATGCAGTATTTTAACCACTATGAAGTTTGCCTTATTTATTTATCCTAGGTAAGAATCAAACTCTGACACACATGTCAAAGTCTCTAAATGATGCTTCATATAATCCGGGAAGTATTTGTGCTTTACAAGATGTGGTAGTAATGTTTTTTATTAGGAGGAAGTTAGTTTTTTTAGGGTCCAGGAATATATGGACTTCTCCAAAGACAGATTCAAACAATTCAGGTTCTGCACTGAATCATCCTCTCAAGGAGCTCTTTTCCCCCATTGGCCATATGGGGAACCCAGAGAGAGAGAAGATGAAATGATGTATTATGTGCTGACACCATCCCCTGCTAGCACTAATTCTAACCCTCTGGACCTCAGAATATTGTTCATCACAGTGGAGAGAGGGAGAAAGTAAGAACTGCTCACAGTCATTTATGAACTACTTGGCAAACAGAAAGGTGGGAGGAAAAAGGGAGAAAAACAGCAATTCTTTGTCTACAAATATGTGCAGCTTCCATTAATAGGAGTGTTGTATAATGTTTTCTTTGGCAAGGATTCAATGACATTATTTCTTCAGTTTTGCTTCTCATGGGCTCATTGTCAACTGTAGTGGGCTCTTGTGTTTCTTTTTTTGTTTGTTTTGTTTTTGTTCTGGATGTTTTTTTAATACTGTCATCTTAATTCCAATGTTATTCCAATAACCAGGTCTCACACTCAGATTTGCTCAAGAGAGGTTCAAAATGGAAAGGGTGAGTCATAACAGATCAGGGCTATTGTGCATGCTCTTTGGGGCAGCCTCCCACCTGTTGATAATAGACTGTTCTCCAAGTCTAGAAGAGCAGATGTGCATACCAAACAGTTATAAAAATCAGAACCAGAAAAAAAAAGAAAATAAAACTCTTGCCCTAATAGTGAATCCAAAATTCCTAAGCTTTCAAGATTATGTCAGATTTGTATGACTTTCTGAAGTCCAGAAGTTATAGGGTTTGTCATCACTGTATAAGAGAAACACATGGCTGCACAGCTAGCATTCTTGTGCCCTGCTTTATTCTGGAATTCACAGTAACTACTTTTCTTCACCTAGGCATCATGTGAGACTGCAGCAGTTAAAAGAAAAAAAAACCACTCTCACACTTGCCTCTTGTCACCTATCAAGTTGTTAGTTAGATATTATATACATAGTTGTTAGACATTATATGCTAAGAGATACACAAATACTACTGAAGCACTTTTGGAAAACAAACAAATCAAAAACGAAATAAAACAAATCAAAAAACAAAATAAAAAAAAATCTGGAACTAGTGAAAAAAGAACTAAGTTTATTTTCTTGTGTCATTTAATTACCAGCTAATTTTTAAATCATTATTTAGAAGGGATGTTTCCAGAGAAGTTCCTCAGCAAAATTAAGCATTCAGGTATTGCCTCTGGCTTTGAAAAACATACTGACAATTTTACCTCCTCTGCTCACATCACATGCCAGAAAAATCTTTAGTGAAGCAAGCACGATGACTCATGAATTAAATACTTTCTCAGGATGAGTAAAAGTAGCTGTTGATCTTTACTTCAACTGTTTTTATGGATACCCAGATGGACCATTACTTCTTTAGTTTTCAGTTCACATCAATTAGTTTATGAAAACTTCTCTCCGAATGACTTCAGTGAAAATGATCTCTAACGCATGATCCTGTACATCCTTCCATTTAACTTAAATATACGAGTAGTCCTACTAACTGCAGTGGAATGACTCACTCCAAGTTGTGAGGATATGTATGTTGGTAGAAATAGGGTCTAATTATAGGAAATTTAAAAGAGAAGAAACCTGGAGGGTGGGGCTCTAAACCATAACATTCACATGCTCATGTGCAACAGAGATGAAGTCTCCCATACCACCAGAAAGGTTCTAGGAAAAAGTTTTAACAATGCAAGGCCCAAATGAAATGTATCTAGACAACTGCAAGCAATATGGGTAACAAACAGGATAAGCTGTTAGCTGGTACTCAGACGCAAAACTTCAGCCTCACTGGTATCACAGAAACTTGGTGGGGTGAATTACACTACTGCAGTACTGCAGTTGATAACTATAAGATATTCAGAAGTGACGGGAAAGGAAGGAAATATGGGGGAGTTTCCACCTATGCATAAAAATTGGATTGACCACACAGAGCACAGCAGTGCACAGGTCAGAGAAGTCAATGGATGAGAACTAAGGACAAGAAAGGAAATTTTGTGGTACTTGTCAACTATAGGCCATTGGATCAAGGAAGGGATGTTCATCAAGAGTTCTTTATTCACCCATAATTATCATCACATTTGCAGGACCTGATTCTGATATGTCACTTTAACCAACTGGACATTTGCTGGAAAAATGGCACAGTAAAGTGCAAGGAAGTTTACAAAACTACTGGAGTGGACTGGAATAATTTCCTGGTACAGATGCTAGAGAGTCCAATGAGAAGAAAGGCATTGCTGGATTTCTTGCTCACTAATGTGGAAGAGCATACCCAGAGAGATTAAAACTGGAAGTAGCATGGACTTTGGAGATCATACCCTCGTAGAATTTGCAATCTTCAGGTTACAAGATGGGTAAGGAATAAACTCTCTACCCTAAACGTCAGAAAGGCAAACTTTCTGCTGTTTAGGGCACTAGTATGCTGGATCCCCTGGGAAACTACTTTCATATGTAAACAAGTCAATGGTAGCTGGGAGATATTTAAAGATGTATTTCTTAGGGTATGAGGTCTCTCAATCACAACATGCAAGAAATCAAGCAGGTGGGCAGGAGAGCAACTTGGTTAAGTCAAGGCACCTTAGGCAAATTAAAAAACAAAAAAACAAATGCAGAGTCAGTGGAGGCAGGGATACACAACCTTGGAGGATTATCTGGTTATGATCCAGGTAAGGGATCAGGAAAACTAAGGCAGAGACTGAGCTGAACTTGTCTAGAGATGTAAAAAAATAACAAAAAGGATTTCTTTGTGTATTTCTTCTAAAACCTCAGCCTTGATGCTAGAATCTTAATTTTTGAAATTATTATATTTTTTATTTTTTATGAGGTATTCCAACTAAACTTATGCCACACACAGAAGCAATGTAATTGTCCCACTCATATCAATAGTCACAAGGATGGAAAAGAGTAGCGAGAAGAACATAGAAAAATAGATTTCTTCTTGCAACAGTCTTGAGTTTACCATACGAAGATACTACTTTAATTCTTTTTTCCTATATAATTTTATTCTGCTTTGTCTATTTTTCATTCTCCTCTTTTGATAAGGGAATTGATTTACATGACGTCCCACACTAGGGCCTCACAAAGCTTTAAAGATGTGGAATATCACAATGCACTCGTGTTTGCATGGGAACCAACAGATGCTGTCACTTACAGTGACAAGATGCTGGCATTCTGTAGCTGTGTGGTGTCTGCCCTCAGAATGAGATTGAGACTCCTGCAATGAAATTCTCTGCCAGACCTGCTGTATTATTGTCTGTACTAGAGTTGTTGAAAACATTTGTTCTCCAAGTAGCTTAGTTAAGCTCCATCTCATATGCAGGAATTCTTGCTTCAGGGCTCATGCATTCTTAAAAATATAACCTTATATCATAAAAGCATCCTCAGTCTTCCTCATTGCCATACAGAAAATTGTTAACATTTAAAATATTATATAATGCATAAAATAACAAGTAAACCTTTGACTTTGCTCTTTTCAGCCAATTTTACTACTTTAAAGCATTTTAGAAATTATTACTCAATGTTATGGATCCTTGAAACCATTGCAATGATTCCTCTATGCTTTCTGGGCCAATTACCAAAATAACATACTGACTACATCCATCCAATTGCTGTAGCGTTACTGTTAGAATCTCTTCTGATGGGCTTTAAAGTCAGCCAAAGCTCTGAGGTGAAACTGCCCAAACTACATTTCTAAAGCAAGCTCTTTAAATAACTAAATCTAATAACTCTGTCATTGGTACTGCTTTCTAGTCTTGCTTTCTAAGGCATTGACTTCCCAGCAGTTTTCATCTGAAGCAAACTGTATGCAATCTTGTTTGATTTCCCTGCAAGATTTCCCTCTTTCCTCTCAATATTTAAGTGCCTGCTCATGTTAGACTTTCCCTTCCTGCCACACTTCTCTCACTTTACCTGCCCCACACAGAAAATGCTTATTGTATACTGTACTGTGAGCTCATCCTATTGTAATGCAGAACTTAAAAGTGCGTTTGCATGTTGTTGGTGTGTTACTGACTTTTTTTTTCCACAATGAGTATTTCTTCATAAGATAGAGCAAAAGCAAGAACTGTTAATTAGGATGTGAGTCAAAAATATGTATTTCTTTGGCCACACCAGCAGTAGGACCAAAGGTAGCAATAAAATAGCTTATAGCTAACCAACTGCTTTGCATTAGTGAGTCATGCTACAGGAAATTACTCTTAACATTCCCGTTAACTACAGTTTTTCTGTACATGAAAGGTGGAAATTAAAGATCTGCATCATTATTTATATTTTTAATCAATTTTGTATTAACATGAACAATATTTTGAATTTTTAGCAACTATATCTCTCAGTGATATATGAAAGTCATTATGTTTATCAGAAAGCAGAGGTTCATTTTATGCATAACATAAAAGATGAAAATATACTGCTTTTAAATGGTATCAATATATTCTTGGCAGAGATGGTGATTCTGAAAAGAGAAGAACAATGAATAATATTCCATTAAGTGCAAACTGCCCTCTGCATTGTAAAATAAAGTAACTGGTTAAACCATTAAAAGTTTACTGCCATGAAAAGCCTCTAACAAAATATAAATTGTATACTGCTCTTTCTGTGACAGAAGGTCACAGCCATCAGTTGGGTAAGATATGTGGATATCATCGCAATGGAATCAGTAATGCAGCCATGTTACTTGAAGATTTCTACATATAATCATCTGACTTCCTGTAATACTCTTACCCTGATTATTACGTAGATTGCTTTCTTCCACAAATCTGTTTCCAGTCACAGGAATGGAACATGAAACATGATTAGGAAAAGTAATAAGCTACTAAATACTACTACTAAAAAAAAAATAATATAAATATTTTTTCTCAGTGCAAAAATCATCCAGTGAATATCACGGCTAAAAAATGGACAAATATAAAGCTTGATATTTAATCTGAAACCTTTTGAATAATTGACAAGACAACCTTATCATCAAACCTTATTTATCTCTATCTTGCCTAATATGCATGTATACAAAGAGAGATACAAATCAAAGATTTTTTTTTCCCGCATGTTTTTGGATGAAAATTATTGGGAAAAAATTGTTCAATTTGAAGCCAGTCTAAAATTGAACTGAAAAGTCTAAGATGAAATGGCTAAATTCATGTAATAGGAGCAGAGCTGATTAGTCCTTAATGACATTAACATTTGGGAATTCTCAACTATACATGTAGAGACTGTTGCCCAAAACTCCAAAATGTTTGTCAACCAGTGAATTAGTCCATTTCTGGATGTTTTCTTCTTGATCTTGTTTAACACTCTATATTACTTGAGAGCAGACTGCAACACACGTTGTCTCAGCTATGTTCTGGAAGGTAAGGTAGAGAAATATCCACTGTGGATCTGTGACAAAAGAAATAGTTCTGACAGGAGATAATGAGAACTAATAGACTTTTTTTCTGAAAGGTGGGACACTGAGCTGAGTCTCCCCTGAGATGAACAAAGGCCCTTTATGTAATGGACTAACTACTTAAATCAAGACCTCCTCCTCCTTCAGTAGTTTCATATATACTTATTTGAAACATTATTTAACTTGTATGTGTATGGGGTAGGTTGAGAAGCAATTCGTAAGTGAAAAATTATATTCTCCTCAAGTTTTTTACAAGTTTCATAACTATTTGCTAAGATGAAAAAGATAACCAGCCGTAATTTTCCAGCTCCAACCACAGCCAGACTCTGGGACATGGCTCTGTTGTGTTTGCAGTTCCTTATACAATATCTATTACATACCATTTTCTGATCTCCACATCTCATTTTCAAGAGGTAACATGTCTTAATGTTTTGTTAAATAAGTTACAGACTCTTTTGATACAGGCTTTTTAACCATTGAAAATGAATATGTTTGGATGAGGATTAATGTTGATAACTGGGTATATCCACAACAGTCCCAGCAAAAACATAAATAACATTTGATTTTAAATTCAGACAACTATTTAAATTAGCAAGAATATAAGCATGCCAACCTGAAATTTCTATGCTTAACAGTGTTTCTGGTCATTTGAAAAAGGGTGTGGGCTTTTCAATGACTGCAACAATGATATGACTTTATATTCCAGCTAAGAGGTGGCATTTCCAATCTGAAATGTTGTCTTCTGCCATGATGGAATAGTCTTTCAGAAGTTTCATAAAGTTAAGATTGACACCTGGTGAATCACTTAATACTTCCAACATTTTTCTTGGGATAAAGATGGTGGAAAAGTACTCCTTGATGATCTCCCACTTAATACTTATATAGTCCTGTTAAAGAACTGAGGAAATTTCAGCCTAAGATAGTTTAACAGCATTATTCTGCAATACTATATATTGAATAATTACATTAGGAAAGTCTGGTAAGTCTAAGTTGTTAATTATATGGCATTTGGTATAAGGCTTCAACAAAATACCAGAACTCTCTGCTATTTGTTCTTTTTTCAATAACAGCATGGTATAAATTAAGGGCAGAAATTTCTTCTTCGTTCATATTAGTGTCACATTATTAATGTGAATGAAAACAATACTTTGGATCTTATCACACATTTATGCTTTTTATTTTTATGAAGTTGTAATCAGTACATTGTCAATGTAGAAGAGAATGAAGGAACAATTTAAATATTATTCTTTTGTTACACTGGTTGAAAAGTAGCTTAAGCTCTTTTCTGAGTCTGAACTCTAGAATTTAAGATCAGGTCTAAACAAACACGACTTTCATTTGCTCTCCATTACTTTAATTTCATCAAAAAAGTGCTGTCATTCAAGTACTTTTTGCTGTAAAACAGGCCTTTCTACTTCTCTGATGTTGAAAGAAATAGAAGCATCCAAAATCTATGTAGTAGGTAGTACAGGATGTTGACGTGTAGTCTCCAAGTGTACTGATTTTCAGTTCTCAAAGTGCTGGAATTTATTGTAAGAATCTACCTGTTTCTTAAAGATAATAAACTTATCTAATTCTGATAAGAAACCACACAGCACAGAGGACAGCATTATTAATTCATGCTATAAAGGAAATAAATCTTTTTTTTTCTTAAATATTTTGTCGTGGTGGTATTACAAAGACCACCTCTTAAATTGTAGTTACCAGAATTAAATACTAATATTCTGTGAGTCTATATTTTTGGCTCGTGTTGTCAGATCACAATAACTCAGAACACTACATCTATTGTAAAACTAAAGTAGTGATAAGGAGATAACACCTACCATTTACTTTCGTTAAAACTTACTATTCAATACTTGAGATACTTTCTGGGTGGCATTTCTGGATCCACTAGGATCACAATGATCTTTATGTTTGCATGCACTTCACTAAAAACAAAGTAGGAATCTGAAAGCTTTCAAGGACCACAAATTACACCAAATTAAATGCATAGATGATCTTAAGTGTCATAAGTATATACTGAACACTGTTAGAGAAATATGTGTGTGTGCTTGGGGATGGGAGGCAGGCAGGATGGGGTCAGTAGAGCATCACTGCTTTCATTCTATATCAAATACTGCTGGTACTCTGTCTTCAAAATTACAAAGTAGAATCTTACTGCAATAGAAAGACTATTACATCTTACTATATATATATTTATATATATTTAAATATATATTATATATATTTAAATTTAAAAGCCTTAAAGATCTTCAGGGAGAAAAAAGACTGTCTTGCTTTATCATTTTTCTCCTTGTACAAGTTGACAGAAGCCCTTCAGAAAAAGTAAAGATACTGAGGATGACACAATCCAGTAAAACAATGATCTAATAGCACTGTATAGAAAAAAATAGCAAACTATGACGTAAGAAGTCAATAAGCTATATACTGATCTTACAGTACTAACTCTGTTGACTACAGAAGCTGCATTTGACACTAGGTTGGAAAAAGGTCTGTGTTATTACTGTTTCAGGAACTTGCCCAATAACAGTAGCTATAGAAAGCTTCACTCTTTGGGAATGAGTTTAGGAACTGGCAAAAGAAAATGGACAATCATAATCATTATTTATATAGCTCTTGGAGTTTACTCAGAGCAGTACGATACGCTGTTTTGGAAGCCTCTGGCCAGGAAATCTTACAGTTAAATGGCATGAGCTGAAACAGTATGCTCAATCTTGCAAATAAACATGTAGTGACTCCAAAGGCCAGATGGTGTGAACGAGCCAAGTTTTCTACACTTAAGTGTTACTGGGGCAATTTGCAGACATTGAAAATCTACCCCCAGATCTCTACAGATGGAAAGCTTTGCAGAACATCTGTGTTTGCAGCTGCTTTGTAAGTAAGGGAGTCACTAGGAGAATGCTGCCCAGGCACACAAGGATGAACAAAAAAATAATAATTAAAAACAGAGAAAGTAAATAGAACTCATATAGTGGTACGGAAAAATGCATGTAGTGTGATTAGGGACACAGATTCAGCCACACTTAGTAACTAATAAGCTAATATATCAAAGATTTCTTGCCAAGTGGTAGTCTATTTCAGAATATTTTATAGTGTGATTTAAAGGTAAAAGAGGAAAAATAACCGTAATTTAAACAGTGGAATTTGTTTTTATTTTCCTAGAATTTGTCTTTAGATATGACAACCAATACACTGAAGGTAAAATTACTAATAAAAATATGAAATGATCAGAAAAAAAGCAGCCAGCAACTTAGATCTTATTATTTAATGCAAGAAAATAACATGACTTTAAAAGTACACACATGCAAAACCATGGAACTAGGAGCAATAAAAACAAAATTACACTTCATTCTGGAGCAATTGCTGTACATTTCCTGTATTTGCTGACACCTTTGTTTCAAAGGTCATTTCATAATTTGCTGGTTCATTTTTAATCTGGCTGACTTCTTGCTCCTCTGTGTAGTTAGTTACTTTTGGGCAAACAACCAATCAGGCACTTCTGGGCACTGCATTCATACACACTTTCCCACATTAACAAGCCTTGCCATACACACCACCTTCCTAAAGGCGGGCTGTGCAAGCATCCCAGACACTACCCAGGAAAATGTCTTGCAATGCTTCATAACAGCTGGAATTGATCCAACCTAAATGATTAATTCTGCGATCTTATAATTCTGCAATCATCTGCACATGAGCTACCAATGCAGAGCAGTAGCAACAACGCTCATCTAAACCTTGAACCTGTAAGTGACTACTCAGGGAGAATAAAGCTATAGTGTGTTGCTTTCAGATTAGTATAGAACTCTGTAGCTAGCTCTACACTGCTTCCCAATTTAAGAAAAGTGGTGAAAAAGCTAATGGGTTTTCAGATCTCAGCCAAAAAATGGAAATACTGTGGAAAAACATGACCCAAAGGGAAAGATTTCTGGAATCAGCATACTTTGAGAAGAGTGATCTCAAAGTTCAAATATGTGTACAGAGGAAAATGAAAATCAAGCAAATAAAAACATAATTTGAGCAGCAGGAAGTTGAAGTTAGGCGAGTTCAGATGAGAGGTGAGTTCAGATGAGAGAAAAGGCAAATGTTTCAGATGAGTTTCACAATGCTTTCTCGTTAAACAGTTTTCATCTGAATAACTGTCTTTGTTTTTTATACTCTCCATGTCCCTTGTCTGGAATCTTTCATACTCTATCAAAACAAAACAAAACAAACAAAACAAAACAAAAAAATAAGCTTTTTTTTTTTTTTTGAAAAATAGAACATTTTATATAAATTTGCCTTCTTTTTTTATTTTCCCAATTTTTATCATAAAATGTTGTAGTATATATCTAAGTTTTCCAAGCTACAGATACATGCATAAAGCAGCTTGTCACAGAAACAAAATATTTCTCTTGTGTAAGTATAGATAAGCCCAGATGTTATACACATTACAGTCGAATGGAAAATGAGAATAAAGTCTGCTCTGATATGTGCCAAAAAAAAAAAAGAAAAGAAATAACCAAATATCTCTTAAACTTTGGTGACTCCTTTTTCTTATTAAATGTGAAAGCTGTTGTACTCAGTGACATGTCATTTATAAACCTCAGGAAAGGAATCATTACTAATTAGGAATGTACCAGTGAACAGAAGTGTAATTATTTTAAGCTGCCTACAAAAATCCTCTTAATTGAAAAGAATTAAAAATTAGAGGGAGCTCAGAATAAAATTTAAAGAATTGATAAATAATTGGCATACAGTCTGATTTGATTAAAAAGAGATTAACGCTAAGGAACTGGAGCGACTAGATGAATGTCACTAACTAGACAGCAAACGGAGGAGGCTCTAAATACCTCTAGGTAGCAAAAATGGTGGGAGGAAGACAAATGCCTGCTTTTTGTTCTTAAATCATCTCACTGAAGAAACTGTACAGGCATAGGCAAGTACAGCAGTGCTGTTACACAACATACATGCTTCATGGAGATCAAGATTATTCACCTCTTTCAGAAAGATACAAAACTCAGAGCTTGAGAGATTTCTTTCTTAATTTTTATTTTTATTCTAAATAACTCTTTGATGATTTTTCCACTTATTTTTCTCAATTAAATACAAATTTATCTTCATAAATTATTTTTGGATATGAACAATTGAGTTCTTTTTAATGGGTGAGTGACAGGAATAGGGGATGCTGAGTTTCTTCTATGTAAGAAGCTATTATGGGACACAAGCTGTGAAATGATAAGCCATCTTTTTATCTGCTGGTTGAGGGATACAATGCTATGTTTGCAGCCAAGGGAATTATGCTTATTTAAATCAAAAAGTGTATGCTTTCCCACATCCTGCATCTTTCAAACTTTTAATTTCTTATTTTCACAGCAAATAATTTTAATCCTCGACTCCACCATTCCATGTGAAGAAGGCAAATAGTGAAAGATCCTCCATGACACAACCATTTTCTAGTCCATCTTTTATTAATGGTAACAAAAATAGATATTTTTTAAAGGAAACTGGAAGTTAAAAAAAAAGATAGCTCTGTAAGTTAATAATGGTTACATTCACTGTTTAGTGAGTCATTGGGTCTCAGTAAAGGGCAATGTCAGCTTTTTAGTCAGTATTTATAGTACAGCAACTGTTTGGCTGTACTGCAAGAAAGAGGAATAAGAAAACTGAGTCTGCACAAAAGCATAAATCCCATGTCAAACATACTGATGGTCACCATATCTCAGAAATCATAGGAACATAAAGGACAACATCCACCATATCTTTTTTTTTTCTCCTTTTCCATGAAGATCTCCACAACTTCCTCTTCCAGTGGACAAAAAAGTTAGGATAAAAATTTGGAAGGGGAAAGAGACTGGGGGGAAAAGGTGTAGCAGAAGTGACTTTGGACATGTGAGGATAGATTAAGACCAGAGGTCCTCTGTTCAATTTCAAAATTTGACAGCTGAAAACTAATTTAGTAGTTGGGTAGAGATAGTGATAGGACTAGATGATCTTATAGGTCCTTTCCAACCTTATGAACTTATGAACTTATGAACTTATGAACTTATCCCTCCCAGTGTCAGTCTGTCTGTTCATCTTTCTCCCCAGTGGGTGATGCCTAAAGAGTTCCCAGCTTGAAGCAGTCTACTGCCAGCGAGTCTCTGATAGACTGTATTGATATAGACAAAGTGTCACATGAGTGAGTGGTTGATTAACCAGGAAAAAGAAACAGATTCTCAAACACGTGTTTGGAAAACAACACTATCTTACTTTAACATAAACACTGCAGAAAGATAAACACTAGGGAAAGAACTTATGCACCTCAAGAACAATGTTGACACAACAAATAAAAATAAAAGATAAGAATAATTAAGCTAAAGATGATGCAAGTTTTCAAATAACCTTCAGTTGGAGGAGTGGTATAGTCTTATTCATGTGGCATAGTCTTTTCAAGGTGATTTATGTACTTTGCTCTGAAAGTAATCCCTCCTGTTTTCTTCCATACAAACTACAACATATACAAAGTGTACAATAAGATTTTTTGATAAATTCTCAGCTAAGAAATATTATTTTTGAATTTAGTTGTGACAATTAGCTGTTCATTTTTGTCAGTGATGAATAAGTTCCTGTGAACAGTGTTGATGCTGAAGGATGGAGGTTGCAATATTGATGTTGGACTTGATGATTCTTATGGGCACCTTCTAACTTGAGATAGTCTATGATCGGGAATGCTGGCAGCAGAGGTGAACCACTATCTCTGTTGCCACTGCTGAAATGCACCACCCACTGTCTCACTGTGCTCACATCTACTCTTTGGTCTCCATAAATGTTCAGCAAGTGTTGATGAATGTCAGTTGGCATCAAATTTCTGCATGGAGAAATTCAGTGACACACCTTTTGATTCAGTCTTTTATGTCAGACTCCATTATGCCAGACTGCTCCTCTGCTGCCATTTGTCACACAGTAGGAAAATGGCATGGAATATTGGAGGGAAGGTTCGGTCTCTACTGCCATATCACCAACTCTCTCTGACATCATAGAACAACATAAGCGGAGGTCCTGTTTTCAGAGCAACCCTCATATTTATAAGTGAGTTTAGGTCAAGCCTGTGAAAACAGTAAGTTGGACACGATGCTAGATTAGAACACCCTATTATTCCTATATAGAACTCTGAATTTCTTTAGCAAAGGACTATCACTTTAAATGTAAATGCAGACTTGCTAGAACTAATTTTCATTAGACTGTACAACAGTCCCAAATTTAAGACGGTAAAAATACATTCGCTTTTTATATTAAAAATGCAGCTGACCAAAGCATGTCTAGTAGCTATCCACTGGAAACTTTTCCAGTTTGGATTTCTGATCAGATAAATCTTCAGTTGAGAGAAAATGTTCTTTTTCTGAATTTCAGGAGAGATTTATTTCAAACTCTTTTAATATATGATTTTTTTTCTGTCCCACTTGTCTTTTGTGTATCAATTGCAACACAGTTCACTGGACCTTGTAAAAATGGAATGTTGATCAGTTTCTCTTTGTTTCACTTTCCCCTTCAGGTCAAAAATTGAGCTTTTCAAAGTCTCATTGAGGAATTAGCTGTTAGAAGATAATTGCTTTGTTTTTTTTTTCCTCTGGAGCAAGAACCTTAAAATATGACACAAATGAGTCAGTACAATGTAAACTCTATGTCATTTGATTCTAATTGTTCTTGACAGAAAATGAATGTAAAAAGATTAGGTGTAATATATCATTTGGGTGGCAATTACAGAAATTATACATAAGTAGGGTTATGTAATTCTGTTATGAAAAAGAAGGGGGCAACATCAGAGAAGAGTGATATAGCTTTAGGTGCTGCCTGTTAAAAAGAAAATAATGCTGTGTTAAATAGGATTTATGAAAACCAGATTATAAGGCTTCCAAGTTAGGCAGCTTTCCAGAGGTGCAAAGAATAATGACCCTCTTCATATCAAAGTAATCAACTTTTGCACTTAAATAGAATTCATTTGCTGACCATTGTAGGAAGTGTTCCATTTTACTGCCCAACTCAACTAATTACTTCAAAGGAATAGATTAGTAGAAAATAATTATTTTAATGCTTACTAGCTGTTTAGAGTTTTGGTAAAGTTGCAAGTCACTCATTACTAGGGAATAAAATATGATGTCATAAGATTTAAAGTTCTTTAAAAATCTCTGAAATTATAAAACAATTAAAGCAATGTAAAGCTGTTTGGGGTCTTGATAAAACAGGAATTTTTTCAGATAGATACGTAAGGATTGAACTTTTTAATCTTGTGTAGTTAAGAGTTAAATATAATAAGACTTTGGTATCTCTGAAATTAGTTCTGCAATGTTCCTGAGCAGAATCAGTAAGTGCCCAGATTCCTGTATAAAGAGAATCAAGAGAGATATCTAAAGGGAAGGTATGAGAAGGGAGGTCAAGACTCTTTAGTCAGGTCTATTGTGACAGAACAAGGTGAAATGGTTTCAATCTAAAAAAGGGGAGAGTTAGATTGGATATAAGGAAGAAGCTTTCTACAGTAAGGGGATTGAGGCACAGGATCAGGTTGCCCAGAAGAGGTGGTGGATGCCCCATCCATGGATACATTCAAGGTCAGGCTGGATGTAGCACTGAACCCCCTGATCAACTCTAGGTGTCCCTGGTCAATTACAGGGGAGTTGGACCAGATGATCATTAAAGGTCCCTTTCAACTCAATTCATTCCATGATTCTATGTAGGTAGATTATTGAAAATAACAGTCAAAATATCTTAAACACTAAAAGGAAATCTGCCCTGAGTGAAGCATCATAAAATGTGAACTGTGGCTGAAAATTCGTCTTTTACAGCTGAGGCAGAAGTAAAGAGAAATGCTAACTTCTGATGAGAATTCTAGCTTTGAGCCCTTAAGCAGTGTAAATAACTCCAAGCAATCCATCCAAGAATTGAGCTGGTTAATGTTCACATTCAAAACAGGTTGGAGGAGATGATTTCCATTAAAGCATTCTAAATGTTAGAGCATTGCCCAAATCACTCCTTTTATAAACATACATCTTTTTATCTTCCTCACTGTCTTTACATTCGGATACACAAGACACATTCACTATCTCTTATTCTGTAGTTGTACAAATTAGTGTCTTATGTGCTTACAGGTGATACTTTCATTCTTTGCTATTCAGTGGCAATACTTCAGCCAGAAAGAGGATGATAGTATAATTGCTGCAAATCTGGAATGAAATTTTTCTTACTTCAGTGATCCAAAAGTTAGCATATGACTGTATGAGGAAGCTGTCAGGGACTCCTTTAAGTTCAGAAAAGAAAACAGCACCTCCCTTCTACCTAGACCTCTTAGTGATACTTGAAATTCTACTTGATAAAGCCTACAGCAGTCAAACTTAATTTGAAAGCCAATCCCACTTTGAGCTGGGCGTCAAACCTTCTTGACTTCTGTTGGTCCTTTTCAACTTAAATTATTCTGTGATTCTGTGAACCTGGGATGGGAAAGCCCATATAGCACCCCCAGGATGAGACTCTGGGTAGAGACTCTGAGATGTCTTATTTCTGTTGAACTCAAAGAGAGCCAAGATAGTGTTTTAGGGCATTTATATGGCAAAAAATAGTTAATTCAGAGTTATTTCAAGGCTTATCAAAAGCATATGCATAGATAAATGTCATCTGACAAAAGTTAGGCATTTCTATACCAAGGAAGAACAAGAAAAATGGAAGGTAAATATCTGAGCGATCCATTTACAGATCCTGAGGTTGCTGGGGAAGGTGTGGAGAAGTGAAGACAATGGCTTCTGCTTCTGAAAGAGGCTCCTCTCTTCTGTCCCATAGCTGCTCTTACAACATACATGCTGAAGTTATAGTCAGTTCTGCTTTTCAGGACATGAAAACAGGCAAAATGTTTGCCACTATTCAGTGTTTACTATAGCTATAACTACCCTACTTCTCAGAGCTGGCTGAGTGTAATCTCATCCTTAAAAGCAACTTCAATTTTTCTTTATGAAGCTAGGTCAAAGTAGAATAATTATGTAAATTCACTAATCAAAACAGAGAGGGAAAAAACGCCCCTAAACCCAGAATCAAAGCTGTCCTGCAGAGGGAGTTAACTCCCAGAGAGGACAGGTGCATGTGGGTACTATGGTCTGGAGCTCCATATGAATGACAAAAAACAGAGTATTCTCTAGAGCAGATTTCTCTGGGCAGTCTGGGCTTGCTCTGAGAACCCTCAGTGAGAATAAGTTCAGCAAGCCCTAAGCCTAAATCTCAACCCACTTCTTTCTACTGCAGCCTAAGTCCTAAGCCCTGTTACCTGTGTCTGCTAGAGTCACTACAGATGTAAAATTTCACAATACTGAGAACAATCAGCAGGATCCCTGCTGTGATGTTGGTCTCTACTGACAGAGCCTGCATTGCTCACGTTGTGGCCTGCTTTGTCTGTATGACTCATGAGTGGATGCAAATGCAGACACCTACCCAGAACACAGGAAATCTTGAATGCACAACTACAACATAAAATACAGTACAGTCACATTGGTTTCAGGCTCCTCAAATTGTTCCTTCAAATGGGACACTGATGACTGTCTGAAAATAGTCTGAAAATAGGCTTGGTCAAGTCACATAAGATTTCTGTGGTTATGGTCCCTTCCCAAAATCCATCCAGTGAACGCTGAGGAGAATGTAAGGTATAATTATTTTAGAAACACAATAACAATGGTGACATCTAATCTTTAAATAGTCAAACTGTCTATCTTACTTAAATGTCTGCAAACACCATTGCTTTGAAGATGAACACAGACCCAGAGTGCAGCTCTTAGTGTTTTTGTAAAACTGGAGACTCTGGTGAAGCCTGGGTCACTGGTACTCACAATTCACACAACTCATGCTATTAGTATATTAGTTTTTGAAATAGTACTTGGAATTTTTTATGATTCTCATGATATATTAAACTTTCTGCTTCTTTACCATAGCTTGATGACAATTTCATAAAAGATCCTAATCAAAATTGCATTGAAAAGACTTTTAGTTTTAATGAGATTTTGTAGATTACTCATTACTTCTTCCAAATATGTAATGGTTCATGGTATTAACTTTGATTCCCTTGGTTTGTTTCTTCTTATACAGTCTAATATTTGCTTAGCTTGTACAAATAGCTCTGATATTTGCCTTGAGAATTCCTCATCCTAAATGAAAATGGCCTGCTGAATCGTTACTTCACATTAAAAGCTTACAAAGGAATTATCCCCTGAGCTAGGTAAATCCACACAATTAACGTAAAAGAAAACCCAAACCTTTTCAGAGGTTAGAGAAACTTGTATAAGTTTTGAGTCTTTATTTGTCATTTACATGCTTTTACAGTACTCTGCTTTTTGAAAGAGCCAGAGGCAAGCATGCAACTGAAATGAATCCATCAATGAATTTTTCTGAGTGAATTAAACCACTGTTTTTGTTTCTTTATTTCACATGATGAGCTGATAAACATATTCTCTATAGTACTGGAGACAGGGAAGGAAGGGAACAAAAACAGATACCAGAAAGAGATTTATGAGAGACAATTATTTCTAAAATAGCTGAGGCTGAAATGGAGAAACAAGAATACAGGCTTGTTTCGCAGTAAAAAAGATGAGGTCAACCCAAAAACGAATCAAGACTCATTGATGTCTCAACAAGCTTAAGGGCTTAGTTATTTTATTATGGGCTGAGATGCAGATTTCTCACTGATGTTTCTGTTGTGCTTTTCTTTAAGGATATCTGACTGCATCATTTTGCTTAAGGTCTAATTGAGCAGTCTTCGTAGATCATTAAGGAGGCTGCTGTTTTGCTCCCTCTCCCACCAAACGTGAATTTTAAAATTTATTTATTTATTTTTTCTAAGTGAAGTCTAAACACAAATTCCATATTTAGGCTTTTAACAGTGTCTTGAAGGTCCTTTGTCTAACATGAGTATTGAGGACTAGGGATCTCTAACCTTACTGCTGAGGTCCTGGGATTAATGCCTCGCTTACAGATATATACCCTGAAGATACTAATTTCTTACAAGTACATGCATGTGATATGCAATACAACTCTCCAAGGATACAGAGTAACTGAAGGTCATAAAAAACAACAGTCTCAACAGCTTCGATTACTGTTTTCTACAATTACAGCTAAAAACAAAACAAAACAAAACAAAAATAAAAAAACAAAACAGATAGAAAAACTATATACTGTCTTCTGAATTTCATCACTTCTATAAGTCTTGTATGAGCTTTTTCAAGACCTTTTCTAGGCCATAATTTATGTAATTGTGTTAAGTTTTATTGGCTCCTGCTTTACCACGATGACAACATGGCCTTTGTAGACCTATTCAAAAAAGAATTAATCTCAGCAATTCACTCATTCAATTCTTATTTATCTATATGACAGTATGCCTGTTGTTTAACCCTAACCCTACTTCCAGTTAAAGTACATGTTTAAGGTCAGATAAAGGGCAGAGCAATGTTAGGAGGAGAAATAAAAAGGGCTCATTCTGTACACTGCTACACACTGTATTTTGCGTTAGAAAAACTCAAAGAACCTTTCTGTTTCTCCACACATTGTGAAAGTGATCAGAAAATACTGCTTATAGGTTATGATTAAAGAAACTGTAATTTAAAGCTTATCATAATGACTATTTAAAATAACATTAGGGAAGTTAATAAATATGAAGCCTCTCTGCCCAGAGATGCTGTAAAGTCTCCTTGGAGACCTTCAGGAGCCACTTGGACATAGTCCTGGGCAACTTGAGAGGCCCTGATTGAGCTGGGAAGTTCGAAGAGATGGTGTCCAGAAGTCCCTTGTGAGTTCAACCATTCTATGATTTTTTGAAAGACCTTGAAAGGCACCAAGAAACTAGCATTCTTGAAACACACTTAAAGTAATGACCAGTCCTATACTGAAATGCTCCAGTAGTGTTACATGGTAGGCCAAGTCTCTGAAAGGATCACTTATCTACAGCATAATCATCAGCTAAAGAAAGATAATTTCTCCATCCTGAACAAACCATCGATTTTCCATTTACTTATTTATTTAGGTACAGGATAAAACCTTGGCCTCACTGAAAAAAATTAGTTTTACTATTTTCTTTGTGATTACGCTCCTTACTAAATTTTCAGAAATTAAGTGGGACAAGAACTATTATTTAGGAATATGGAGAAATTAACATTACACAAGGGACCAGTAGATCTCAAAAGGCTCCCAGGTTCCCAGTGAATTAAAATTTTTTCTTTCCTCTTTGACATATAAGCAAAAGTAACAACACCTGGTCATTTTCCAGCCTCAGTAGATGCTATGAGAGAACTGTGGTGCACAGTTTCCCAAAGGGAAGCACACACTGCTCCGAGTCCTCTAGGACTGTGTACAAAGTTAGTATGGACATCTGATTACAAAGTGGGTGAAATCCAGTCTACTATGAGCTCCTACAAGAAGAAACCTGGGCAAGAGAGGAAAGTTCTTACATGGGGTTCTGTTGCAGCTTGTCAAATACAGTTCCACTTTGGCTTCTTTGAAGAAATCACTCTAAGGGGACCTGCATAGAACTATGATGTTTACAGTACCTTAAATCTGAATAGAAATTTACTGAGAAATGTTAGATATTTTCGTTTGCTGTCTCCAGGTGCTTATAACCTCAACTAGAATAAACATAGAAAGACAAGAGGAATTATTTTCCTCTTGAGTCTTCATCATTACATTTTGCTCACTGTCAACAGAACATTTCTCATAGAGCTTCTGCACACACAAAAAAGATTGCATCTAAAAATATATCTGCATGAAAATGACATGCCAGATATGAGAGTCAGCACATTTTTAATTGTGTTCTAAACTGCAATTGTATGTTACCCTCAGTGCAATTTTCAGTCAAATTTTAATTAACTGATTCTTGGCAGGATTCTATTTCTCTGCTTCCTAACATCTTACTTCCCTTAAGCAAAGCCGTACCTTAATAATCATAATATTTTTCTAAATTTAACTCGTTTCTTCAAATAATTACTATAGTGAAGGGGATAGGAGACAGATTTCTAGAATAAATACAGAAGAAAAGAGAAAGGAATAGATAAACTTTTTGTAGCAAAGAAGTTGCTTCAAGCTTAAGAGATGATTAACAGAGCTGTTACAGTAGTGGGAAGAGTAAGTGTTTTAGGAAAGTGGGTGTAGTTGGTACAGCACAGACTCTTAGAAAGAAGGCAAGATGAAGATTTATCCATCAGCAGTCTGGCTCAGAGCTGCAAAGGAAATTTTGTCAAGGACTACAGCAAATCAGAATGTTTTAACACAATTTAACCATTTCAGATTTTAATAAAAATATTTGCATACATCACACTCATACATAGAAAAAAAAATTCCCCACCATGGAAATGAAAATAAGGCTATTGTTTCTCATTGAAAAGCTGCAGGTCTTTCGATGAAATTTCAAATGAACTCCTAAAGTGCCTGCTTGGTTTCTTATCCTTAATCTATGAAAGAATAAAATTAGAGAAGTGATAGGGAAAAAAATGTACATTTGAATTCCACCTGCTTCTTTCATTCATCTTTTATCATCATATTTAGAAATTACACAAGAGCTGATTACATGCAAATTACACGCAACTGAAATATGCCAGTCAAAAATACAATGTAACATATATCTGAAATTACATGGATCCTCTTGGAGAAGGTCTTGTTCCTTTAGGGAACAATGGAGATTAAGTGCAAATTTAATTGAGGATAACTGAAGTTACTGGCATCCAATACTATATGAAAAACAAACAAACAAACAAAGAAAAAAGAAAACCTAACAGATGATATTTAATTTTGAAAACCTTGTCTTTTGGCAGGTCTTCTCTTATGCCTTTTATTAACAGCTGTCACTTTAGCATAGGTTTTCTAGCATGTACCTATTAGAGCACCTATTTCAACTAAATCTACATATGAACAAAAAGAAGAGAATGCAAATTTGTTTTGTAGACACACATCTTCTGATGCAGAAATATAATGGTAATTAACAGCCATAGCTGCCAATGTTTTGCAACTAAATAATATTTAATATTTTCTAGTTTATGAAGCAAGAAATCAGGGAGGTACTATTTCATGGTCAGAATTTTTCCTCTCTAGTCTTATAAACTATCATCAAATCCACTGGGAGGGATTATTTCTGATAGAATATCCATTAAAAATTAGCCAGTGGTGTGACATAGAGTGTATTTCAGGATGCCTAGTATTAACTTAAAGATTCCAGCATACTTCTTACTTAAAATGCCTAGTGTGGAATTTAAGAATTTTGGTGGTAAAAGACAACAACTGCTAAAAAGCTAAGTCTGCTATTATAGGAAATTATAACAGGGCACTTTCAGAAGAAAGGCTATGTTGTAATTAAACAATGTGAAAAAAAGAGTAGGAATCAGAAATTGGATTTCTTTTGTAGAATTTGTTTGAACTACTGAGCTGAAAAACTACACTGATAGTATACTATTGAGCTCCAGAAAAAAAATACACACACAAGAAATCCTTAAAACCTTCATATCACCAGGTCAGAATTTCAGAATTCTAGGTACTAGAAACTGATGCTGTGTTAGCTGAATTTAGAAGAGTTGTGACTGTGGATTGATTTAATTTTTATGATGAATGTAATAAAAACTGCAGTTATGATTTCATTCTAATTCTCCTTAACTACGCATCAGAAAATACACACGAGGAAAATAATATAATTGTATTCATTATAGGAAAAAAATCACTTATATTTTGGACATTTGAAATGGAAACAGTCACTTAAAACAGAAATCATTTTCTGTATCCTTATAACTACTTCCTTCAAGAGAAGGAAACTCATTAGCATTAATAATCTAGTGCTGCCACCTATAGAAAATAAGACCTTGCCTTTTATTGTACATCAAGCTACATAAAAGAATACATAGAATTAAAAGGGGAAGAAAAAAGAGGATGATGGTTCACTGCAAACTGGAAACAAAACCTGTGTGCAACAGGAATTTTAAATTGATACACATTATTTTTATAGTTTTCAGTGATTTATCTTCCACATGTTTCTCAAGAGTAATATTTGACAAAGTCATATTAATTGCATTCCACAAAACAGTCTTACATAGTCCTGTGAATCTCAGGCTGTGAGCAGGAATTATTATGATGAAGTTAAAAATACCCCTAATATAAATCTAAAAACTATCATTAAAATGACACATTTCCAATGTACTCTTTTACGTTATCTAAATCTGAATTCAGAAAACTAATGTTTTTCAAGTTTCATATAACTGACTTCTCTCATGGCCAGTTTTTCAAATTGGCAGGCATCAGACAGCTGGTAGAATTAACAAGTTTATTTGGACAACTGATCTTGCTTTGGATAACAGATCTTGCCTATACTCTTGTTCTGTAGAGTGTTACCAACCCCTAAGTAACCTAGAGATTTGTATGGTTCTTTAAAAGACATGTTAAAATAGTCAGTCCTTATTTCCTCACTTCTGGTACAGATGATGTGTTCTAGTTGGTCTGAACGGCATGCTGGGATTTCCAAACCCTCAACAGAAGATATTTTTTCAAAATTTGTAGACAAAACACATGAAGAACGTTATGGCATAATCTTAACTACTGTCCTTAGCAACAAAATATAACACAACTTCTCACATGTTTTTGTGCCTTTTTTATGTATATTAATACTTGTTATTTACATGAAGAGAAATGTAACAGCAGGAACTTATTGCTTAGACCAATCTTAAAATTTCTACCACTTGAAATCTTTAAAAACATTAGAGAGACATCTGTCAAATATGATCCTACCTTTAAGAAAGATTCAGTACCATTCCTAGGTTCTCTATGTCCTCAGTTCATGATTTCAAAACATTACCTGCAGTTATATTACCTTGATGTATTCCTGCTCAATTTACCACCTTCTATCCTTCTTTTCTCCTTCCTGTTTCTTTGCCCTAGCTTATACAGCCCAACTGTATGTCCATGCTTTGAACAAACACACAGAAACCTGAAATAAAATAATAAAAATCCTTAAAAAATTGAATTATAACAATAAATGCACTTTAAACTGCAGTTATTCAATACTTTGTCTTCAGAATGATGGCCTTTGTTTCTATATTATGGTGATTTTCCACAGTAACTTAATTGTAGCACAGGAATTCTGAAATTCTACAAATGCATTCTGAGCCATCACATTGACATAAGGTTCACTCAGAGCTATTTGCTTTCCAAATATCATGGTTACTAACAGCAAAATCTAGCCCATAAAACAGAAGCCATAGATTGAGAACCATTTGTACAAAGAACATTTATTATATAGTTTTTTTGCAAACTGAAGAGGTAAACAATATGAGATAGAAGGTCTTGTTCAGCAAGGCCTTTCTGAGAATGTCTAATTTAAAGCCTGTGAGAAATTTCAAAGTCAAAGCACCTGCCTGTATGTGTAAGGATTTTGTTGAACCTCCTGCAGTATTGGGAATGAAGTAAGGGAAGGATGCCATAGCAACAGTAACTCAGAAGTCTCTTTCTGAGCAAGACCAAAATTCATAGCTATTTTCATATTTAATGCAGGTCACTATGTTTATTTTGCAAATGGAATTTGCAAGAAATTGTGTGAGGCATTTAATTAAGGTGTTCAAGAATAGCCTTCCCTGACAATCCTGAATTCTTAGTGTGGAACAAGATCATAATCATTTATTCCAATTACTTTGTGCATTACTTATAAAACAAGAGAATAAATAAGTTGTTTTTTTCTGACTAAGTAAGCAAGACACAACAGTTGACCAATAATTGGCATGTTAAATTTTAAAGCCTCAAGCCTGTCATCAGTTTTAAGAAGTAATAGCACCTAACATTTTTTGGAAATTTGCAAAATCTGGGAAGGTAATGTGTTCAGTGCATTTCTTAACAGTGGCTGAATGAGAATGATGCCTATCTTCTGTGTCTGTGTGGGAACAGAAAGAATGATGCATATAGTATTCTGTGTGTATATTTGTGCAGGAATAGAAAGAATGGTACATGTACTTCTGTTTATATTTGTGTGGAGAATAGAAAGATATTTAGCTTGTAAGCTAGCTCACTAGACCATTCTTGTTAAGTAAGAAGTCAGCAATGGATGTTTTTATTATGCTGTTATTTGGTAAAAGTACACAAGAATGAAAAGCTTATTTTTGATACCCATTGCTGATTATCCACTGTACCTAAATTATCTAAATAGTTATCATATTCCTTTTATAAGAAATAACTCTTAGGTAGAAGGGATGACATATCTTCTATGTGTCTCTATACACTGGCTGCTGAATATTTGGTTGTAGCTGAAAATAAATGCCTAAATTTTAGGTCAAGGTATTTATTTGGATATTGCTTTGGTTATTGCTTAGCCTTTACAGAAGTATTATCATATCAGAACAGAGGAATTGTCTGACTTCCCAAAGATTTTCTGAAATAATGAAATTTTTCCAGTGTTCAGGAAGTTGGACTCAATGACTCCCTTCCAGCTCAGGATACTCTATGATGCTGTGATTCTGTAAGTTTATAGATACTACTTTTAATTTGTGGTATTTCAAATACTTTGGATAAACTTTTTTTTTTTTTTTGGTAGTATTTATTTCATATCTGTGCAAGTAGTTTTGTGCTTAGATGTACTACCAGATAGACAAATCAGATCAAAATTAACATGAATACATTCATAAGTAAGCAATAAGGATTATTAGGGTTAAGTTTTGCACATTTGTCTTTACTAATAAAGAAAACAACAATGCACCTACCTGGGTGAAACAAGATGCTAAATAGCTTTAATAGTCTAATGGTCATAATAGTTTAATAATCTAAATAGTCTATGAATATCTGAAAGAATCAAAGGCACCAATAACAGTATATCAGTGAGACGATCTGTCACATTGCTTTTGCTTTTGTTGATTTTCTAACTTCAGCCAATATGTTATTTTGAGATCTTTATATTTTCTCTTGAATTAGCTGCCTACACAATTAAGTAAGAAATACAGGTGAACAGACATGAATTTACTAATAATAGATCTGAAATTCAAATCAGAATTATATTGTTATAAAAGTCGGACTGAAATAGTAGACAGTATGATGAAATGAACTTAATGATATTTGTATTGCAGAGAAAAAAAAAAGCAAGCTGCATTTAGTTGTATTAAATTAAGATCTGAATAAATCTGTGCACCTGCTTCTGTTTTGATGTGTGAGAGAGTTCACTGACTATCTGTGTGAGTTGAGTAAGTGTATGAGAATCTGTCTGTTCATTGCTTCAGGGCCTTAAAGAGTGCCTTTGTTCTATATTTTTAAGTGTTGTTTTCCCCATAGGGAAGATGGATGCGTTGTTTTCCCCATAGGGAAGATGGATGCTTTTAAGTCTTCAAAGTAAGTCTCAAATGCTACAGAAAACCAAGCAGCAATATATACTAGAGAAGAGCTGAGATTAACATTTCTTTCCTGCATTAGTACCAGACAGAATGATTAACTCTCAAATTTCATAAAACAGCTATTGTCACTTCCATTTCCACTGGTGCTGAAGTTCCAGCTAAAGCTTTCTCCATTAGCTCCTTGTACAAAAGCTAATTTCAATACACAAAATTGGGCCAGATAAATCTTGTTAAAATGAAATGTGAAATGTCAAATAAATCAAACCTAATATTAATTTGACAAGTGTTGTCTCACACAATGAAACAGATGACTGACTGTTGGAAAAATACCTGCTCATATGTATTACCATATGACTTGTCTAGAAATACGTTTGTTTGGTTTTTTATTATTTTATTGTAAGAACTATACCAGTGGCCAGCATTTCTCATCTCATTATGTGCTTTCATTCCCTACCAAAATGTGCAACCTCCATCTCTTCTCAGTTCTTTGACCCTTGCCAAACAAGATTTAACAGCACATGTGGAAAAGGTAGAGCATCAAACAACAATGAGCAGTCTGCATTCTAAGGCTGGAAATGTGAGCTGTGATTAATCTGTCAGGGATTAAGTTTACAAACATAGATTGATCTGCTAATCACACTGCTAGTTAACACATCCCTGTTTAGCCTCAGTAGTAATACTATCCGCTTAATAGAAGAACAGGAAGTACAGAAGGCAAAATTGCCCCAAACCACAGAAGTCTAATACAATCGTTTTCCAATTACAGTATGAAAATAATTGTTTTCCCTGATGTAACTTCCAGAACCTTTACACACATTTGCAAATGTACTCTCCAAAATCACACTATCAAGTAATATCTGAGTCTGTTGGAATTTTTGAAGTTCATTCAGACACCGCTTGAACCAACTTTGTGGTCGCATAAACGACACAATACAGATGTTTGCACAATTGGCATCTCTGCAATGAGACCGCTGTTTTTGAGTCCATTTTGTGAGTGGAATCTTAATTTGGAAACATTCTCTCACATTACAGTTCCTGTGTGGGTTCCAACAACACTTAAAACAACACACACACAATTCAAGCTGTGTCTGATCTAGGAAAAACTATTTTTTGACAAGGGGATAATTGTAGTGTGTCTTCAGTGAGAGATATATATCAGTAGTTAAAAGGACACATACATATAAATATTATAAATCTCAAACACAAATATTTGAAGAGAAAATTATCTTCAAGAATAACTTAAACTTTTAATTCTTCACCCTTATTTAGAGGTAGTAAGAGATTATTAAAATAATTAGAATGGAATATCTATTCACCGATGTTTTTATTTAGCTTGGTTTTTTTATTCCTGCTTAGGCTCTGAAAGAAAGAAAGCAGTGAACTGAAACAGTGCATTTAAGAAGCCTCTCCACAAAATTTAACAGGAGTCTCTACTTAATTCACTTCAGGATTGACCTGCATCATCTGCTTGATCCTACCTAGCTTCAAGTACCTAAAGAGGTAATAATTTACATATTGCCCATAACTACTTATTTGGTCAAAGAAGATACCTATGCAAATGCTAGTTGTGTTAATATTCTCTTTTCATTCACTTTATGATGACTATCTTAAGCATATCAACTCAGTACTTGGAGGCAGATGGAATGAAAGAATGTATGTAAACAATTTGATGCAAAGCATACTTACACATTTTTTTCCCTTCTTTGATTCTCCCTGCTCTTCCACTTATTTCAAAATGGCCAAATTTGCTTTAATGACTGATAAGTCAAATCTTAAGTCTAACAATAGAATTACCACGCTAACAAAAACAAAACTAGTTTCCCAGAAAACCTGTAATTTTTATCACATGTGGTTAAATGAACCAAAACAGAAAAAAAAAATAATGATTTTTTTCCTGTTAAGAAAGAAAAATATGTGACTGTCATGGTTTGGTGCCTTAACAAATCAGTTTTGTAAATGTGGCTTTACATTTCCTCATAAACACTGAGTGAAAACAAAATATGAATTATCCTATTCCCACCAGACATATCTTAAGATAATGAAGTCACCATTTAAATTAATTATCAGGAAAAGACTGGCATTAGAGATGCTTGCAGGATTTTACTACATACACCACTATCTGACTCACATTGTGAGTCTCACAAAGTGAGAATTTTCAGTGTAATGATAATTAGTATTTTTCTTGCTAATAAGATCTATTAATCCACTATCAAAACTGAAAACAAACACAACTCGGCAACATAATTTTGGTTGCATCATATTTTCCTGAATGTAACTTTCTGACGAGTTTATGGAAAACAAATTAAGAGCAATACAGACTAGAAAGAAGTAAAAGAATGATCACCATGGTGATTCAACCCAGTATGGAAGAACAGGCCTAACTGAGAGACAGTGGATTGGTCACTGGACAGGTTTGAAACATGAGGACTAGACTGCCAAAAAACAATTCATTTCAGAAACACAGACATAAGCACTGAACATTGATAAAATTACTGCCAGGAGTTACCCATATGAGATATTGCTAAAGGATTGAAAATTATTTTATCGGCATCTGGAAGCATCTATCAGCTAATATCTAATTATTTCAGAATTATTTTAGAGTACAGAAGAGTACCTAAATTGACAGCAAACATTAGTGAAAAGAACATATATTTATTTGTTCTAGGTTGAAGCTTATTATCCAGACTTTTGATAAACAGCCAATTCACATCAGGTCATTTTCTTTACTACTTACCATAGTCCCTGAAGTGCCACTAATTACAAGTAGTATTTAAAGCAATTTGATCTAAAGCTGTATTTTTCTTCCACAGATGTTTTTATAACATTTCAGTGAAGCTGAGGAAATCAACTGTGGTGCTGATTTTTAGCCTGGGAAAAAGGAGAGTAAAATAAAAGGCAATTTGTTTACTCAAAAAAGGGAACGACTCTATGCTAATACATGTTTCTTTAATAAAAGCTGATCTTATTTACCTTGTTGTCAGACAGAAAGACAATTTTGTTGTCACTCAAACTTAGCCTGGTTCTTTATGCTATGTAGTGTATTAACCTTTTAGTGAACATTATGTTCATCACATCTGTAGCTCTGAAGTCCTCAGCAAAAACAGCCCTTGCAGCAAGCAAGTCTCCACTTTCCATTAGCAAGAGGAGGAAAAGAAGAATGAAGATAGTCCTTATCTCCTGTCAGTTTTTCAAGGTATAGTTACACAAAAGAAAACATTAGGAAAATAGCCTCAACATGTTATTTTATTTTGGAGAAAATGAAGAAAGGTTCTTGAAAATAATTTATTTGAAGGAATTTTTCCACTGAAACTCTGCATTTTTTGTAGATGAGTTTCTGTCTTGTTAAATTTGTTAAGTGAGATGTTAAAAGCTATGTTCTTAAGATAACCTAGAGGTACCACAACATGCATCTTGCTTTTTGTCACTATAAAAGAAAATGACAGTTTACTCCTAATTTGTAGCTTAGTGAAATGACAAGATATTATTTGTTGGTAACAAGCACGGAAGAAAAGATGAAAGTGTAGTTTCCTCAAAATCTGAGAACATCAGGCTACAGGACAGCCAACACACATAAAGTACATAGGTTAAAACACTGAAGTTGCACTTTGTCTAGGTTTCAGGTAAGTTCGACATAAGCTAGTTGAGAGAAGTGATTCTTTCACTCTAATGGTGCAGGTTCTAGAGTGGAAGATGTATGAGGAGTGGCTGAGGTCCCTGGGTTTGCTCAGCATGGAGCGGAGGAGCGGAGGGGAGGCCTGAGGGCGGCTGCAGTTCCTCACAGGGAGCAGAGGAGCATCACTGAGCTCTGCTCACTTCGACAGGGACAGGGCCCGAGGGAACGGCATGGAACAGCATGTAGGGGAGGGGCAGGGTGGGTTTTAAGAAAAAGTTCTTAATCAAGGGGTGGTCAGGCACTGGGACAGGGTGCTCAGGGCAGTGGTCATAACATCAAGTCTGATGGAGAAGAAAAAGAAGCACTTGGACCGTCTTTCAGACATGGTTTGAAATTTGATGTGCTATGTGGAGCCAGGAGCTGTATTCAATGACCCTTGTGGGTCCATTCCAGCTTAAGATATTCCATGATTCTACAGTTCTATTAAATTAAAAGGTAAGTATATGCCCCTTGAAGCATCTCCCAGAGATGTAGTCGACATGTACAGAGGAGATATACATGATAGAAGCAAAAAAAAAAAAAAATCTAGTTATTAAAAATATGAAGTGTTTAATAGATGAAGGCAGAAAATTGTCAAAAAAGTACAAAAATATACTGTGTTAACTGGAAGCAGAGATTTAGATAAGAATAGCACCATGAATACACTTAACTGAGAACAAATTATCTGAACTGAAAATGGAATGAAGGAAAAAAGAAAGAAGAAAGAGATCACAGGAGGATGAGATGGAATTATGATGTTAAGGGTAAAAAGTAGATTCTTAAATAACTGAAAAACTAAAAATATCAGCATAGAACATTAAAAAATATTACTGACAGGATCTAATAAGCAGATATTCTAGGAGGAGTGATTATTTTAGAAGATAAAGCTAGGTTTAAAACAAAACAAAACAAAACAAAACAAAACAAAACAACCCAGAACTTATACAAATTTCTTACTGCTTCATTTTTGAGAGGAAATATGTTACAAAAAAAACCCAACAACAACAACGGAAGAGATGGGCTTTCGTTTAGAAAAGCCAGAAATAATGACTTGATGCATGATTATGACTGTATCTTAAGCCACAAGTAGGACAGCACATCTGCCACAGTACATTTTATGAAACAGCACCAAAGAAATCAAATGTCCAAAATTACCTCTATATGGAATATGCTGTGAATTGATGTGGAATATGCGTCACATTATGAAACCCGTCTTTTGTGGATTAGAACATCTAGGACACTGGGGCAAAAGCCATGGAACATCTTGTCCCTTCTGCAACATAATATTTTCTCCAAGAAGTTGCTCCAAATTTTATTGACTGCAAGTGAACTAACCACTGCTAGAAAAATTAAGAGATGGAGCCAGGTGCTTTCTTTGGAAACCAAGGGCTTTCAAAGGGCTTCCAAAGAGTTACAGAAAATTATTTCCTTTAACTAAAAGAACAAACTGAGCAAGCAACAGATAAAATTAAGGGAGTAGTAAAAAGGCATAGATTTCCAGTGTATGTTTGTCCCTTCTCCAAAAAGATCTGGAGTATCTTCAGACCTTTTCAAAATCTCTAATACTTCCCTGACTCATCCACTCACTGTTCAGTGACACACAAGGGACAGTCCTTTGTGGGCAGGCCTTGCTGCTTGGATTACAACTTCCCTAACTCCATATCCCTTAGGCTTTTTTTATGCGAGTTTACTTGTTTACTGCTTTGCTAGGAAATGGTAGGAAAAAAAAGGGGATGGGGAAAAGGAGGAAGTGGGGCAGAAAGTTCTTTTGTAAGCAGTTGTTATTTCTCAGGTCAGTGAAACTCAGTAAGACAGAGAAGACAGACACAGGTACCATCCCAGAGCCAAGAGCTGCTGCTGTTCCAGCCTGTTCTCATCTGTCCAGACTGAGCCTCTTCCCTCATGCTTAGGTTTTTGGGACAAATACTTGTTTTCACTTGGTATTTTCTGCTTCCTGGCTCTTCAGTGCCAGATCGCTAGTTTCTACAAGCAACACATACTTGCTTAAAGCACGCTGCTCTAGCTGCTTTTTCTCATTCCCTGTGTTTCTGCGCTCCAGCATAATGCTAGACACTCAGTACTCCCCTGATGCACTCTGCTTTTGCCAGTTCTCTGCCAACTCACCTAAAAGACTTTCGTATTGAGAAAGAAAGTAGCTGTAAATAAAGGCCAAAACTTAATGGTGACACATCCGCTGAAGAACATAAACAGGTTACCAAAAGAGTTCATATAAATCAAGATTACTCTCTGAAAAAGCCAACGACCCGGAATTTGTAAGGATGCGAGCAAGGGAAGAGCTGAGGGTGGATATACCACCACCATGGCTCAGAACTTTTAAAATCATAAGTTGGAAAAGAGGTGGAAGAGGTCATGACTAGCAATGCTGCCATTGTAGCAGAGGACTGGTACAGCTTGGCTGAACAAGAAGAGGAAGTAAATGCCTTCCTCAGAAGAAATTAATACAGGGGTAAGCACAGTGTCTGCTGATGTACAGAAAACAGGTACAGTCTGGAGTCTCTGTCCTGCTAGTTTTAGGCTGTAGAGCTCCATGCTCTGTGAAAGGTAAGGCACAATCACCTAAAATAGAGCAAGTTACCCACTGGAGTGTACAAGCAGTATCTTGTTTCTTTTGACTAGGGGTACATAAGATGGGTGAGGGAAGGCACCAAGGCCATTTTGCTGTCATTTCAGAGAGAAGATTGTCCTTGCTTCAAAAATACTTATCCCCAAATTTCTAAGGGCAACTTTTTAACTATTATGTTCTTTCTGTTCCAGTGAGTTCTTTTACCCAATACTGCAATTACTGCAAACTCAACAGGAGGTCAAATACATTTTTCTCCTTGTGTTGTACAAAAAGGGAGATTTGCATTAACCTACCTTCCTGATCTCTCAGGATTATGTGATGATTGAGAGCTGGATCAGAGCTCATTTGATTTTATAGTGAACCTGAACCCTCAAACACACTCAACAAATTATATTTTGGTGGTGTTTGTGAACTCTTGGTACCATTTCTAAATCAGTATAATGAAATATACCTGTTAATACGAGACATGTTTTGTAATCACATCCTCACACTTATTCCCAGAAAGACTCACGATAGATCACAAGTTAGTATTTTCAGTTATTTATTCTTGTTGGATTGATGATGATGGTGCTTTTGTCATTATTTTATTATTTCTTATAAAGGAAGCTTCTGCTACAGAAATGAAATTCTGTGATCAAAAATTCTCTAGAAGAATATCTAATGAATTCAGCTGCTACTGAAAGAAAGTGTGTATGCTATAGATGTGTGGAAGGATTAAGAGGAAGGTAGTGGTACTTGACTTTCCTTATGCATTCAGTGACAGATGTTAGATTCAAGGAGGGGAATGTTAGAAATAAGCAGTTATTTATTCTCTCCACAGTCTTTTACAGCAAAAAAAACACAGTAGTGACAGCATTCACCCACACTGAACAGCTTAGAGATGCCAATTTGTGCTTAAAAAAAATGTGATTGCTCTGTTAACATGGAAACCTTTCATAGCATAATAAAAGGAAAAAATCATCTACCTCCAGGGGCTTACTGGCTACACAGTATGACACATACAATAGCACATTACCACAAGTTTTATTTATTTCAACTTGAAGGTCAGAATGGCAGATTTTTTCAAGACAGCAAGACTAGGACTCATGATGACCTTTTTCAGAAAGCTTGTTGTGGCCAGTATATTAGAATACTCTATAAATAAAACCAGCATTTCTTGGCAAAGTGATGCATTTTATCCTGAATATAAACATAACATATAGATGAATGATTCTCCCACCTCTCCAGTTTCTTCTTGGAATTAAAGCTTTCCAAATTATGTTTGTGCAAGAGAATGCCTCATTCTCTTCAGTAGCTGTAGAGCCAGGAAAGAATGGTCACATGTCTTTAGTGATCACCACTTCTCTTCCCCCCAGTTTCTCCTATGTTTTCCTTCATAAGCCAAGATGTTTACCAGTGCTGCCTCAGTGGGCAGAATTGTCCCAAAAGGAAGATGAGGCTAATGTGAGTACAGTATGCATGCATTTTCAGAACAGTGACTTCCTGTTCATATTCAAAAGCTTTAAATAATTTTCTGGGTTGCATCAACAAAGTTAGACACTTGATGCATCTACACAGGAAAGTGCCCATCTTTAAATACATGGCAGTGGTTGTGATTTTTTTAATAGAAAATCACTGCTTTCAAACACAGGCAACATTCCTTTTTATATCATTCCTTTTTATAATGCTTTCCGTTATTCTTGGTGGGCACATATCACGGCTGTCTCCTGTTAACTTCATTGCTGCAACAAAAATTTAACATTTGCTCTGTAGTGTACTTCTGTATATTTATTAATTCATCAATTGTTCTTATGTTTTATATATTCATTAAAAGTCTATGAAACACTATCAAAATGTCATGCACCTTGTGGCTCCAATTCCTGTCTGCTCAGCATTCAGGAATTAGTTCTATCAAATCTGTGACCTTTTAATTTCAGCATGTGCAAACTTTGTGGTTCCCTTGCCTGCCTACAAGCATAGTTTGATATTGTTCTGTGGTGTATTACAAAGCTGTTTCTTTTCTTCCATGACATTTCCCTGTCTGGCTAAAACTGCTGACAGCACCCTGGAGGATCAATTAGAAGCTACTTCATTTCTGTGACTGAAGAAAGAAAATCTGAACAGTGAGAAAAACAGAACCAAAAGCAATAATAATAACAACAATAACAACAATAATAACAATGAAATCAGTTTTCCTTTCTGCGTCAACCAGAGCTATGAGCAAGAATTTTATTTTCAGTTTCATTTCCCAGTCAGTTGATATACAGTCAATGCAGCATGAAAGTTTGGCCCAGAATGGCCAGCACCTTGTGTCACCAGTGTTAAGTGTTGTACCAGAACTGAATTTAAAAAGGCCTACCCCTGAACCTTGCCCGACTTCAATCACAATCAACGTAGAGTTGCTGAGTATGTATACTTACGTGAGGTAACAGAATTAGTGCACATGTACAGAATCTCGTGTCTCTTATCCCATGGATTTTTCTTTCTAGCCTCAGTGTATCCCACCAGTTATTCTTCCTGTGAAAAAGAAATGTCTAATTTGAACTAGGCTGACATGTTCTTTGCTGTCCAGCTCCAGCCTTCATGTAGATCTTGCTATGCATCATTGCATAGCAGGAACACAAAGTATGTTTCACATAGGGTAGCTCTATTTCTCTACCCTCAAACTCCTTATTTGAACAACACAGTGCTCTCAGACCCTTTACATACAAAGAGTTCATGATAGTGATGTGCTTCATATCCTCAAACATTTAACTCCAGATGCAGGAACACTGTGACCATACTTCATGTGCAGATGTTACTTCAAACTTTAATTTAAATCTCTAGTTTCACCTGTTGAAATGTCATGGATTGCTGAATTCAGATGCCAGTCTGTCCTTCTATTGCTACTTAGCCACTGCATGGCATGTTAAACCACTAGCAACTCTACTTTGTGTTGATACAGTAGCCTATAAAGTATAGCAGTTAAGAGAGGACCTTCTTCCACCTTGGCTTCCAGCAAGAAAGAAGAAGATATCTATGGAGGTGGGAAGGGATGACTCTTTAAGTTGACTCAACATGAATCTATGCAGAAGGTGACTCAGTCTTCAGTTTCAAACTATATGTATTGGACTAGATAGCACAATTAGGTCCTGGCAACTTACAGTGTCTCAAATACTGTATCTTACTTCATCATATTTCTGTAACTTACAATACATAATTCTGTTTTTTTACTTTCACTGTGATATATACAAACGTGTATGTATATAAATAC
Source organism: Cyrtonyx montezumae (assembly GCF_038088225.1). Classification (NCBI taxonomy): domain Eukaryota; kingdom Metazoa; phylum Chordata; class Aves; order Galliformes; family Odontophoridae; genus Cyrtonyx; species Cyrtonyx montezumae. The sequence goes on along the minus strand of NW_027072034.1, from coordinate 118,322,276 downwards.
ATATTATTGTCTTCTGCAGTGTGTCTAAATTCCTATTTAACATTCTCCCTTTTGAGTTTTGATGCTGCCTGTGATCTGAGTGAACTTGTGAGAACATGATTAGACATGTCTGTGTTTTGGCAATGAAACTAACCATAGGTGGCTAAGCATCTGCAACCATGTATGTGCCTATTTTGGACTGAACTAAATGTAGGGATAGTGTGCAAAAATTGTCTACTTGGAGACTCTGCCATTGACTTTGGTGGAGTTTCACACTTCTACATATAATTCAGTTCAGGAAAGAAAATACTTAGTGTGGACTTTCTAGCCTTTATATATGATTATTAAGCACTAAACAGCTTTCACCTAGATGCCTAGTAGACAGATACTTACTGTAATGCTTGAATGATTGATCTCATAAAGAATTCTTACTGATAATAAAAATTTTAATGAGTCAGCTCTGATAACTGCTTTCTGACCAATGCTAGATGTACTATTGCCCACTGTCGGTCATAGAAAATAGAAAACCAACCAGGGGAAGGAAAGCTTCAGATTTAACACAGATTTCCCATAGTAGTAGAGGACATTACAGTGATTGAGAAGTTATGTGTTCTCAGACTATATTTTCTTGAGTTATAACTGGTTAGCAGAAATTACTTCTGGTAATAGTCCTGCTCTACCAGATATGGCTTGTATGGATGCTGTGGATCCTAGCTGTGTTCAGCAATTAAGCCTTTTAAGTCAAATTGAGAGACTAGAACCTGCTCTTCTATTGCAGAATTGTAATATTTCAGCACAATACTATTCCTTCACTTCTGTGATTTCCAGAATAGCTTTAAATAGTGATACTTTAAATCACTTTTACATTGGTTGAAAGAGGACCGTGAGAAAGCAAGTTGCTTCTTTCATGGAGAAAATGTAACTGAGGCATATACAGCTCTCCCATCTGTAAAAAAAAAAATAAAAAATAGAGCACTCTAAGTACCTGAAATCAGATGGAAAGGAGAAAAGAAAATGAGACAAAATTTATGTTTGTATATGTGTTATCCGTGACAGTGACCCAAGGGAAACCGAGAAGGGAGAGAGAAAGGGAAAGGAAAAAAAAACTGCACCTGTCAGTGGGCACAAGGCCGCCCGAGCAGAGCCCTGTGCTCCGGGGTGGGGGGGGAGGGGGAAACACAGGGAACAGATGGGTCTACAAGAAAACAACGGCACGATTTGAGAAGGAACGGTAACTTTACTAAATCTAATAAAACTGAACAATTGAGAGAGACACAGTTCGCAATCCAAAAGCTGCGAGCTTACGTTAGGGAGGAACTGCAGCGGAAGCACACACGCAGCCGAGAAAGCGCGCCCAGCCAGAGCGCGGCCTGACATCCGGTGCGGAGCCGCTCTGCTGCTCCCCCACAGCATTAACTCCTTAACTCCCTGCACGATGTTCTCATGTGGAATACCGGCATCAAAACCACAATATGCTTTGCTTTGAGAAGGTATGAAGAGTGATTTCATAATAAATAATTTACTAGTAAATAGCACATAGAGTTTTTGTACTAGAAAATATCTTCAAAAAAGGTAAGTTGCTCTTCTACTGCAAAACAATACTGAGTCACTCCCTTGTTGTTTCTCAGTTGCATTGGAATGTAGAGATTGAAAGTTTAATTTTGCAGTTTCTCTTCCTGTGAATCTACTTTTCTTTTTGTTAGTATTCATGCGGAAAAGTCTCAGAATCACCAAATTCAGTTAAAACAAAGAACTCTGCAGTCAAGACTGGTATTTTAAAAAATGATCTTCTCTCATTAAAGCATTTGGTGTGAAAACTAAGCCTTGGCAAGTCTCCTGTTGGTCTCATTTATTTCAGATGAATATACTAAGTAGAAAAAAACCACAATGAACTGGAGATATAATTTTATGATTAAAAGCCTTAAATATCCTTCCTATAAGTTTTTCTTTTTATATTCCGAACAGAAAACTTTATATTCTTTAAACAGAAAACTTTTTTTCCTCCTCCAGAGATGTGTATTTATTTCATATGGCACTTTTTTCAAGGCTAACTTCTTATATTTGAAATAATCTTCCTGTAGACATTTTCAATGCAAACCTGATTTGAACTGAAAAACTTTGTCGTCTTGATTTCTTTTTTTGATAGTCTACAGGTTATTGACCTACTCTAATTAACTACTAAGAAAGGTAAAAATAATCATCTTATAAGCTAGCAGCCACAACTACTATGCTAGCTCCATTTAGTATACTACCAGAAAGTAATGAAAAATGAGAAAATTTAGGGACATTTAAAACAGTTAATGGAAATAAGATGTTAATTCTCAAATCTACAGAATCTGTTTCATAGCTTAATTTTATAATGGCCAAGCACCACAAGTTCTAAGATAGAAGTCTAGAATACATAAATGAGTTATACTACTGCACATAATACATAGTTATCAGTAAAAAGACTAGAACAAAAACCTCAGCTAAAATTAGATGCAGTCAACCAAATGAGATTGGTTTTAAACAACCATGTGCCATCTAATTGTAATGAAAGTTTCCTTTGTTATCTCTGCTATAATTAGAGAGAATACAAAGGACAAGTACTCATTTGCATGTGATGTATTTTTACAAACTACAGTTCAAAAGTAAATTTGTCAGACATCAAAGTACAGTTGTTTACTCATTTTCATTTAATTTAGTGAATGGTTTAGAAAATGAAGTATATCCTCCTCAACAGACAAAGGGAAAACTTCAAGGACTGTCAGACTGCATATTGCCCTCTCAGACAATGAGAATTGTTCTATTTTAGGATCATCTAAAATGGGACAGTGGAAATTTTTGGAAATGTCATAGCTTTTTGTTGTTGTTATCTTTAAAGTGAGTCAGTTTTGAGGTCTTTACATTTAGAATTTGAAAATGTGAAAGATGAAAAGAGGTGACAAGCACTTTGGAAACTAAAAGAAATCAGTTTTACAGCATGACACTTGAAAACAATGTTGTCACCAATGAGAAATATCAATTGTTTTCAATGCCTTCTGTGCAGCAGGAAAAAAAAAAGAAGTATGGGTAGAAAAGCCAGGGTAATGCCCCTGAATTGAGAGACAGCCTCTGTCAAAGAGCTCTCTCAGTGTTGCTGAAGAATTTCTGTCTATTCACTGGGCGTAAATACCTGTCTGAAAATACAGGAGATACTGAAGGAGATATTTTTCAAATTTTTTAGGCTATTCACATTTTTTCCCTGTGTATGGGAACTGTTGAATCGCAGCCTGAACCACTGATTGGTCACCTGAGGTGAGCACTGAGTTAGCCACAGGGGCACAGGTGAAGGTGATATACTTATGTGATTGGAAGGGGTGGAGCCTGGCTCCACCTCTCCCAAACCCCATTTAAGGGCTGACCACCATAAGGGAAGGATCTCTTCTTGGAGATTCCTCCCATGTGGAGTCCACAGTGAGCCTTTATCACCCTAAAGGTGTGCTACTCTTTTTTTCTTGTTATCTGTGTACCATCTGTATAGACCTACTGAAATATACAATCTTCCATGCTATTTTTGAGTACCATCCTTGGGGATTATTTACCCTACACCCCAGAATCTAAGTTGAAAATACTCCCCTTTGATATATGGTAAGTATAAATCATAGAATTGCAGGGTCAATCAGAGAATAGCCTGGATTGAAAGAGGGCCTTGAAAAAGATCATCATGTTTCAATCCCACTGCCATGTTTTCCATCCGCTAGGCTAGGCTGCCCAGAGCCACATCCAACCTTGCCTTGAACGCAACCAGAGATGGGGCATCCACAACATCTCTGGGAAACCTGTTTCAGTGTGGCACCACCCTCTGAGGGAAAAACTTCCTTCTAACATCTAATCTGAATCTCCTCTGCCTAAACTTAAAACCATTCCACCTTATCACTATCAACCTGTGTAAACAATCATTCACCCTTCTGTTTATACGGTCCCTGCAAGCATTGGAAGGCTACACTGAGATCTTCCCCAGAGCCTTCTCTTCTCCAAGCTAAACCAGCCCAGTTCCCTCAACCTTTCCTCATAGGAGAGATATTCTGATAATTTTATTGGCCCTCCTCTGGACATGTTCTAAGAGCTCTGGATCTTTCTTCTGGGGACCCCAGGCATGGACACAGTACTCCACAAAGGGCCTCAAGGAGTCTTCCAATCTGTTGGCCAAGAGCTCTTACTGTAACTTCTGGACAACATCAGGAAAATACCTGTCTTCTTGTTAAAGTTTAAAATCTCAATTGATTGATGTGAACTCAAGGAAAGATGCTGGAGTTTCTTATAGAGGCTTTACTAGTTTGGTTATTTTGAGGTACTGTTGAGACTTGTCATCTCTTCTGCTGTCCCCTATTGATGACCATGCTAAACGCCTCATGTGGATCTTATTGCACAAAAAGAGCTGTATGGATGAACACTTTTACAGACCTTTTTTTGCTCCTTATGCCATTTTGACAAACGTGCTCTATTTGTTACTTTGCCAGGATTTGAAAGCACGTTGACAAAGAAAAAAAGATGTTTTTCAGTCTTTTATATGTACAGTCCAAGTCACAGTCCTTGCTATTGCTTCATTTGCATGATGTTCCAAGCTGTACTGGGTCAAATTCCAGTGATAGTTGATGTTTTATTCTATAATGTAGGCGGATGCATTAAAAAGGAGCTATGGCACACTATCACAAGAACTATCTGTAAAGATCTTTCAAATCTCTCTGAAAGCATAGTGGAACTAATGATCTACTAGGATTCAGTCCTTTTCTGAGACACACATTTAAAGCTTTTTCTCTCATGGATCAGTACTTTAGAGTAAGAAGAAGGAGGAAAGTATTTTAAAGATTAGACCAAAAATCAATTGCTTTTCAGTCAGGCTTTGTCTATATCACTGAGATTGATTGATAATGCTCAAAAATGTTGACAGAATATCTTTGAACAGAATCATAGCCAAAATAAAGCACTAAATTAACTGGAGTTTGAAATGGGAAGATTAAAAACTCCTTACTGATTGCCATGTTAAAGTAGAGGATAGATCTTTATTTTTAGCTTTGTTTATATTTAAGCTTTCATTAGTAGCTGAACATTTTTGGAGGCTTCACACCTGGACTCAGTCAGCCATATTCTTTAAACACGATTATATCTTTCTAATATCAAAAGAAGAAAAACTACATTAGTAGTCAAATTTGTTTTGGATTTGTAGAGATGTGGGGTTTAGTGAGATTCAGTTTATAGATTATGATAGCTGAGGAATCTTTAGTAGACTTTAAGATTTATATTGAGCAAGGTGTTTAGGCTGTCATTAAACTGGCAGATTTCCATTATACTGAGAGTTTATCTGTCAGTGTGCAAGAAAAAACTTACATGTCTGCATGCTAAATTATAATCATGCTTTTTTATCTAGTTTATTAACCTTAAAGTTGAAGAGGGACTGTTTAAGACAGTGTACAGAAAACCTTAGTTCAGTTAAGCAGAGATACATAGATGCTTCTATGAAATCTATGTTGATCAATGTCAGCTTGAATTTAATAAATTTGAGTCACAAGAGTCTTGCTTACTTCAACTGTTTTTTAACAAAGAAAAGAAAAATTGGGAGTGGTAAAGAGCTTGATTAGTGAAGAAAAGATTTTCAGGTTGCATATCAGACTTATAGATTATATCAGACTTTGGCTGACACAGAGACTATAGGTATTATTATTTGTCTGAATGAATGAGCTGACTTTATGTGGGACCATCCTGTCTATTTCAAAACTCTCACTTTCTAAGCAGATTAGCATTGTAACTGCTTGATGAAAATGGTATTTGGCCTTTGCTAACTCCTGAGTAGCACCCAGGAAGAGTTTGGACCAGTGCTAGCTGACTTGGGATAAACCACAGGACCTATTCTCACAATTTAGCACAAAAAAACAATTTACTTCAGGGTCACATCATAGAAGCTCATATCATAGAATGGCTTGGGTTGAAAAGGACATCAAAGATCATCTAGTTTCAACTCTCCTGCTGTGGGCAGGTTTGCCATCCATTAGACCAGGCTGCCCAGAGCCACATCCAGTCTTGCCTCGTACGCAACCGGAGGCAGGGCGTCCACAACATCTCTGGGCAACCTGTTCCAGTGCAGCACCTGTCTCTGAGGGAAAAATTTCCTCCTAACATGTAATTTGAATCTCCCCTGCCTTAGCTTAAAACCATTCCCCCTTGTCCTGTCACTATCAACACATGTAAACAATAATTCTCCCTCCTCTTTATACAGTCCCTGCAAGTATTGGAAGGCTACAGTGAGATCTCCCTGGAGCCTTCTCTTCTCCAAGCTAAACAAGCCCAGTTCCCTCAGCCTTTCCTCACAGGATAATTGCTCCAGCCCTCTGATCATTTTATTGGCCCTCTTCTGGACCAAGAGCTTTGTATCTTTCTTCTTCTGGGGACCTCAGGAGTGGACACAGTTCTCCAGATGGGCCCTCAAGGAGTCAGGGGGTGACTCTTTGAATTCTTTAGTTTATTAATATTGATGAAACTTAAGTTTCTCTAGCAACATATTTATGCAGAGTTCAGTTAATCTTTTATTCTGTTATTGAAGATATGTATTTGGATATAACAAGTACACAATTAATCTTTCAGATACTCTATAGAGAAAAGTAAAAGGATTAAGACCTGGTCTTGATATGTAAGATTAGATATTGTAGAAGAATGCTGTTGTTGGAAAAAAAAAATTAAAACAAACTACAGTGGGCCTAATGCTGTCAATAAAATAGCAAGAAATGATCAAAGATTTGAGGAATTATTTGGAAATCATTCAAATGTTTGGATATTTTCCCAAATATAAATTTTCATTTAAGTCAGGGTATCAGTGCTATAATCCATATTTTTCCACAGCTAAAGAGAAGTAGAATATGCCTAAGATGTACATAGCCTTGAAGTAAATTTTCTTTTCACAATATCCAGTAATTTCAAGAATTTAGTCAATACCATTTTTCACATTGACTGCTGTTCTACCCAGATGTCTCTTTGACTTTTTTGGATTGTTTTAAAAGTCTTTTAATACTTTCATTCCCAAGTTGTGTTTAGTTGGAGTAACAACAGAATAATCTCTATTTTAGTTCTCCTGCAGTAATTAAGGCTCGCTGCAGTTTCAATTTTTGTGCGTTTGATATCTGTCAACATTACCTGCCTGGTTTCTCTTTTTCTTTCTTGAAGCTTTAAGTGTTTTTCTTTTTTCCTGTTTGCAGCTCTCTGGGAATTTGAGTATGGGCTGAATGCTAGGTGGATTAACTGTCTTTCAAGTTTCTTAGTTCCAGATAGTGAAGGCTCCATCTACAGGGCCCTATGCAATGTCATAATCCCGTTTTAGGAAACAGATGCAGTACAGGGATGTATCTGGGGTAGTGTTGTTGACATCTGTGTCTGAATATGAAGACTCCCAACAACTAGCAAACTTCCAACTATAGCAGAGCCCTGGAGTCTTTTTTCTTGCTTTGTGATTGTAAGCACTAGTCCCTGCTATATCAGAGCCATGAGATAGAATCATAAGAGTCACAGAATATGCCATCTTGGAAGGGACCCATATGGACCACAGAATCCAACTCCTGGCTTCACACATGACCACTCAAAAATCAGACCTTATAGCTGAAAGCATTGTCCAAACAGTTCTTGAGCTCTGTCAGTCTTGGTACTATGACCACTACCCTGTGCAGCCTGTTCCAGTGACTTCTGGAGGATGTCTACACGAGAGAAGCCCTGACACCATGCACCAGTACTGCTTATGATCCCAATAGAGGGCTGTGGGAGATGGAACTCCTCCCCATATTTATTTCCATACTGTGTGGATGGAGAAGATAAGGTATCTGGCCTCATTGCACAGCACAATTACCAGTTACTGCTGATAGCCTGCCAGTTGCCATGGCAATCATGCCAAGGTACTATGTGATAAATTGTGATAAAATGGTGGCTTTGGAGCCCAAGTATCAGCTCTGGGACCTGAAAATAAGAGTTTGGTCCTTAATAATGAGGCTGTGACATGTAAAATGTAGCCTCTGTTTCCTATTGTTATGCTTTCAAGTGACCGAAAGAGAGTTTAGAGCTTTATGAGATATTTGTGCTCTGAAAAGGAAGGTTTGAGAGAACTGTCACAAAAAACTTTGGACACCAAGAATGATTCACTGAACCAAAATGCAGCTTTGGTCCTACAGGGGGAGGAACTGGTCACAGCAGATGAGACTTTGAGTACTACAACAATGGCTCTGGGTCTACAAAAAGTGATTTGTAGTCTGGAGTCTGAAAAGAGGCATAGTGACCCTGAGATGATGGGCTACGTCCCAACATGGGGCTTCAGCCATTAAAAGTGGGACTTTGGACTTTTCACCATGGGGGCTGGATTGCCAAATGACGCTTCAACCTCTCAGAATGGTTGTTGTTTTGACACAAAAGGAGGCTTTGAGCCCTAAATTTCAAGACCTAGAAAGAGTTGTAAGAGTTTGGAATCAGAAAATGAGACATCGATGCTGAAAAGAATGAGGTCTTCGAACCTGTAAAGAGGATGTTTAAATCCTGAAATGGGCCTTTGGACCCTTAGAAGATCTTTTCGTATGCAAAACTTAGGCTCAGGGTCCTGAAGAGGAAGATCTGGGAAGGATCATAATGTTACAACCCAAGTTGTGGGAGCTCTTCCAGCAATGACAAATGCCAGTCTAACTGTCTCATGAGCCTCAGCATCACCATGGATAGCAGCAGGCATGGTGAGGGACCAGAAGGCCAGAAAGACAAGTCTGCACTGGCTGGGCTGCAGATCCTAGATGTCTCTGTCACAGAGACACATAGTTGGGCACCTGCACAGGGTTTGCAAAGGCTGTTGTCTGGGGCCTGCTAAGACACGTAGCTAAGAGAGATTACTCACAGCTTCTTGTCTTGGATTTATCTTTTATGCTGGTTGGTGATCAGTTCAGGATTAAAAATATAACAGGCAGAAAAGGAAATGTCACATTGCTGGCAATTACAAAACATTTTGCTCAGGTAGGCTTGACCTGCTCCAAGGCTGGTAATGTCAGTGCCACCTGTTCCTCTAAGCTTGGTTTTGACCAGTATTATCTGTCTTCACAAAAAAAGCAGACAAAAAAAAAAAAAAAGATATCAAGATTGGGATAGTTCTGGGCAGTGCTATGTTATTCTGTGAGCTCTTTGAGCTCATTTGGTAATTAGAGGGATAGGAGTCTGTGTTAAAACTCTAGTAGCCAATCAGTACATTCAGTGAGACACTGGTTATTGTTAACTCAAAAACAGAAATCTCAGTGGGATACAGGTTGCCAGGTGAAAACAACAGCTGTAGTGACACTGACATGATTGGATATAGCAGTCTGTGTTAGCTAAAAATATCCCACATGCCAAAATTGATACTGTACATGACACCATTTGTGAAAATCATTTGCTTGAGCAAGGTGTTACTTTTCATATAGTATATAGCACAGGTTTCTTTTTAAAGTAATGAAAAAGTAAATTAGAATTCAGTGAGTGGAATGGAAAACAGGCTTTAAATTAGCTGGAAATATTATTGCGTTATCAACAGTTTCAGTTCTCAAAATCTACCATGTTAATGCTAATTATTAATTAGGTCTCAAGTAACCCTGAAGAGGCAAAAAGTTGAAATATGTCATGAGTCTTACTTTTTATATTTTTATTTGCTAAAAAAAAATCTATGTTCCATCTATTACAAGTAATAGTATGTATTAGGCAGGGATTGCCTGATATATATTTTAATCCCCTGCATATAATTAAGATAGGGATGATGCAGAGACTTTCAGTGACTATTATACGTATTTTGCTTAAAGTAAGATTGTTATTTGTTGATAAGATTTTAAACTTAATTTTAAGCTACATGTGAAAATGAATGTCAAATTGTTTACTTATATATTTGTTAATTATTTTCAAAAATACTCCACAAACAAGGCAAAAAAGGAGTCAGGAATTTTATTCAGTTGTATAGGCTGCAGAGCTTTATTTCAGAAAAAAAAATCTTAACTGGTTCAGATACAGTCTTTGGAAGTGAAGGGGAAAAAAAGAAGAAATTTTTCATGGAATTGTAAGCAGTTTTGAGTGGTGGCAATTGACAAAAATTGCTCTGTCATGTTTTAAGAAGGATTGTCTACTGAGACATTCATTAGAGTTAGAGGATGTGCTTCAGGAGTTTTGTATTAAGAAACGATTTAATATTCTATCTCCAAATCCTCCTGTTCTCACTTCTTTAAAATGTGAAGAATTTATCCTGTTCCTCTTGTAAAGCAGTAGTGAAAAATGTTGTAGAGTTGGAAGGACTGCAAAAACCTTTTAAATTATGAGTTCCTTGGGACTGAAATTGAATTTAATTCTGTTCATGAGTTTTAAAAGTTTTACGAACTCTGATTCTAAAAAGAAAATATCATATTCTTATTAAAATTAACTATGGGACAGTAAGTCATGCTAACTGAATCGTCTGAGAGCTGCGTAATTTCTTCTCCCTTAAATGCTCAATGTGACTACAGAAATGCCTAGAAATGAGCACTGCCTCCAAATAATGCTTAGTTACTCCTTAATTCCATCATGCAGTCCTCAGCACTTCTGCCACCACATCCCCACATCTATATTCGATCATTTTGTGCTCTGGTACAACATAGTTACAGTGGAAAAAGGCTGAAGAAACTGATTATTAGGAAAAAAGAACCTTGTGACACAAGCAGGTAGGAGTCCTATTAATAAGCAGCTTGACCATTTAATTCTTTAAATCTTGACTGCTGGAAAAGGCATTACACAGAAGGTGAATATTTCATGTTGTTTAAAAAAACAAACACACACACACAATTGTTTGAGAGTTGTATGAGAGTATGAGGTGACCTTTAAAGGTCACTTTCAACTCAGACAGTTCTATGATTCTGTGATTCTACTTGTCACACCTACTTGGGTATCTCAGATTTATTGTATGTGTAAGATCATGTCCATAAACATAGCAAAGTTGTGTCACAGTGTGCCTTGCCTAACACTCTAAACTTCTGCCCTCAGAGAAATATCTATCCCTGAAGTTGTGTCCAAGAAGAAAGTTGGGATGGAAGGCTAGATAGTGTACCTCCCAGACTTATTTGAAAATACATGTAGGACTTTGGAACAGCCTAATTTCAAAGAAAAATAACAATAAGATCAATATGGATGTGGGAGGACTACATTTGGGAGTGTACTTGTTTTTCACCTGCTAGCACAAGGACATTATAGATACTGCTTCAAAGGTACACTGAATTAACAGAAATTGAGTTTTAGCTTGAAAAGAAATGCTATCTTTATGACTTTTTCTAGAGGTAGGAATACAGGTTATAATTTTGCAGTATGTAGAATTGTGTTTATTTCACAAAAAATCTTAATCTTCAGAAAATGCTTTACATTAATATAGTAAAAATTCTTAGTTGTGTGTCAAATATTTTTATTTGTATGTACATTTGAATCATGGCCTGCTGCCTTAGTGTATTAAGAATGAAATTGTTGTGGCATAGCACTCCACTGTGTGGAGTGTTTCTTTGAAACATAATCTGTCAAAACAGAAATTTCACAAGTGTTCCAGAAAGAAGTCTTTCATCCTAAAGCAAGCAAATACGAGCACCTGCTCTTCCATGTTGGAAAAGTCTCAGAGGCAAGAGAAGAGGCTCTCATGTGAATCTGAGGATTACTCAGCAATGCCTGCTGCTGTCTTGAGCAAACACATTAGTCTGCATAAAACAGATGCTGGTCACGTTCTCTGGGCAAACACGCACAGACAGGACTGCTGAATTGTTACCTGTGCTTAATATGTCACTGAAGAGCAAACAAGGGTGTTACAACTCTTCAAAAGAAATGCTGGCTGAAAGAACGTGTGCAGCATTAGAAGACCCTTCAGTCACATGGCTTTCTTGAGTTGTGCCTTTTGTTTCATTGCTTTGTTCATTCCTTCTATAAGGCCCATTATTCTGACTTTTTACAAGGCTGCTCGTCTTACTTGGTATTTTTTTCGAATTTTTTTTTTCCTTGAAGTTAAGGGAGAAAGTGGAAAAGACAGAGGGAGAGAAATAATAGGAGAGGGAGACAGACAAAAGGGTTTTTTTTATTTTTTTATTGTTAAGAGAGATCCATCACATAATCCTAATTTTATAAAAAATTCTTCTGTCAGAACTGTTAGTTTGCCAATGGGCTTTTTACTCTTCTTTTCTACTCTAGAGACACTGTCATAGATTAAGACTTTATGCTTCCAAAATCCATCTCTTTGAATTTCTCCTACATATATCATAATTCATGCATCTCTGTGTTTCTTATTGCTTGTCTGCCAAAGAAAGGCTGTAATTTCACAAACCCTGTATTATGACTCAGCGACTGTAGCAGCTAGAAAAACATATTAAATTACTTTCTCTCTAGAGGCAAGATATTTATTTGATAATTAGGTAAGACTGCAGAGAAACTTGGCGGAAACAAGTTCAAGAAAAATCTTCCTGGTTTTTAAATAACATGGGTGAGATACGTATCTTGTATGAAGTGATAGAACCTAGTGGATTTAAATGACATTTACTGATACAACTTGAGAATTAGGCTTGATATTTTTTCGTTTATTATAATTTATTTAGCAAACAATTTACATACTTGCCATCATGGGTTATTGGGTGAGAGGATGGAACATGAATACTTGGGTAGTTAAGTCCCTAGGCAGGTAGAGAAACTCCCAATGGAGCCACCAAAAAAATATTAGGAAAATAATTTTATTTCACCTCTCATTGTGCTGAAAATCAACAACAAACTACACTATTTGATAGTCTTTAAAAAGCCTATGTGAGCTTAGTTACTTGGAAAAGAAGAAAAATTATGAAAAAAAAAAACTTCCAAGGAGGATGGATAGATTTATGTGACTCCTCATTCCACAAACACATGAAAACTTCTTACACCTTTTGTAACCTTACAAGTTTTCTGTCTGGGCACTTCCTTTTCCTGAAACTTACTATAATATCTCATTATAGCTCTGTTTCCTCAGAGAACTGAGGAAAGCAGGTATTCTGCACTTAAGAGACATCTCCAGCTTGTATTTTGCTGAGAAAAAATTAAACAAGATTCAGCCCTAGAATGAGAGCATTTTTTGGATGCAGCTTTGTCAAGTTCAGTGGCATACAGCATCAACTATAGGGCCATCTTTAAAGAGCTTTCAAGGTGTTGGTTTTATTTTATTTAGGCCTGTGCTCATAAAATCATCACTGTACTTCATATTCAGGATGGTTTTATGTTTCTAAGATCTATTCTACATAGACAATGTCATTAAAACAAGGAAGTGGAGATTTTATTGTCTCTTAAAAATGTTTATAGCTTTCTTCTTTTTTTTTTTTCATTCTTGGTGGTATATGCAGAAGTCATGCTAGTGTGATATGATGAACTTCTTGACCAGTCTTTTGATTCCCGTAATGTCATTTGATTCTAGTCATATCTAGTCTTACAGACAATTCAGTTTCACCAAATTCACACTAATTTAAAAATATTTGAGATCCCAAATGAGATGTTTCATTTTGTTTTTTAGCAGAATCTCCCTTCTGCCACAATTGTTATTTTTTAAACATTGACTATTTGAAAATTGTGACTCTGAAGTATATTTCAGTTATGACAAATTGTGTTTTCAACCATTGAACTGCTTTGTTGGACTTTTTTTCACTAACTCGACATACTAGGGCTGAGCAGATGGAAAGCTACTTCCAGTACTCCCACTGGCAATGTGATTCATAGCACTGATGCTTTTTACTTCCCAGGAATATTTACTGGCTTAATTTTTTTTCTCCTCCCACTCACACTCTCCAACCTCAGGACTCTTTGGGACTGACATAAGATTTTTTTCCCTTATTCTCTAAAATTATTTTGCTTCTTAGTTAAAGATATACTTCCTACGCCAAATAAGAGCTGGGATGACCCCAGGGTATGCAAGCACTTACACTTTTTGCAGAGTGCATCTTGAGCTTTCTAAACAATTTATGAATGGATCAGACACACTGACATATTGCCTCAGTTTCATTTGGCACAAAATTGTTTTCTGCAGTGTCTGACATGATGCTATGTTTTGGTTGTAGGAGAAAAGCAACACTGATAACACACTGATGTTTCTAGCTGCTGCTAAGCAGTGTTGTTCAGAGCCAAGGCCATTTTCAGCAAAGAGCCAAAGGGGAGCAAACATAATCAGGACAGCTGATTTAAACTGCCTAAAAGGATATTCCATACCATATGACATCATGCCGAAGGAGTTTTGAGGGGGTTTGGAGTTCATTTGGCTTTCTTCCTCTGAGGGGGCTAACTGGGCATAAATCAATGGGTGGTGAGCAATTGCTTTTGCCTCACTTATTACAAGCATTCATATATATTTATATTGCCATAACTATTTTCATTTTCTTTATCTTTGTGAGGAGTTGGATCCCAATCCACAAGTTCTACTTTTTTTTTTTTATTATTTTCTCCCCCATCCCACGGGGAAGTGGAGAGAGTGAGCCAATGGCTGTGTGGTGCTCAGCCACCTGCTGGGTTAAACCACACCATGTATCTAGCAATATCAAGTAAAAGATCAGTGTAATTATCTGCCTATCAGGCAGCTCACTTATCATTTGGAATGTCAGGACTGGAGTGGAGATGAAAGCTCAGGTTTTACATGGCTGTTAGCACATTATTCATGCTTTCATGAACAATTCGCTCTCTTTAAGTATCAAACTACTAAGGCTATTAAATTACAGAGGGCTCATCCTAAAGGGACTGTACCTTAGGTGCCAAAATGGTAATGCAGTGCCTTGGTGCCCAGATGACATTTGTTTGCAAAACTGAAGAGACTCCTTGAAGTTGTATTGTAGTTCTTTCAGACGTGAAAAAAAATCAGCTGAACAGAGAAGGGTTTCAGTGTGAGGAATGAAAACTTTGGTCTGAGTAAAGATGTAGTTTAAAATGAACACTTTTTCCACAAAATGCCTTCCGCTTTAGGGGAAAATACCAGTTAAGCAAACAGTGCCAAAATGTTTCCGCTGCCCTGCTCAGCTCTCTGAATGCATTAACAGCATGTCATTCTCAGGGCAGGCAGGCACCCAAGCCACAAGGAAGCTGACAGGGAGAAGAAGCCATGCCATGCCAACAATGGTAGCCAATTTGTCTGGGCCTATACACTTGGTGCCTGGCACCACATCCCCAACTTCCAGTGGGCAGTGGGATGAGACCTCCAAGGCTGCCTGCAAATTGAGTTCCACATGGTCTGAATGACAGCAGAAAAACTGTGGGGGGCCTGGACATGAGTATATAAGGTAATGTGCAAACAAATATCAAAACATACTTTTTGTTTTGTTAGTGCTTATTTCCTCTGTGTGAAATCGTGCCAGCTCCATAGGCTGGGTTGGGGTTTCTGTTAAGGTTTGCCACACTCAGAAGGATTGTTAACGGATAAGTAGATAGCTAAAGCTACAGTGTTAATAAATCTTGGATAGCGATACCATGCTTGGATCTCAAATTTGTCATATGTCTACCACAGCTTGGTCAGACCTTTGACTGACAATGCTTTAACTCATGGAATTGCATGGTTTGTTCTTAAGACTAGTTCTTATCTAGATGGCCAAAATTTTCCAGTACATCTGTGAGCATTGTGTACAGCTCAGTTATCCAATTACAAGCCTGGAAACCAAAACTGAATTGTGTAATGCTTCAGAAATATCTATGGACCAAATCTATCCAGGTTATATGGAGCAGAGCCAAGTGAGACCTGAAGTGTACATGTTGCCCTTGCCCAGCCTGAAGCTCATTTTTCTTTTATGTCTGGAAACCTGTTGTAAAATCTCTACAGTATAGATGTCTGTATTTAGGTAGAATTAATTGTCTCTCAGATGTAGATATGGAAATTTTGTCACAGATCAAAACTTTCTGATTCCATCTGGCATACTGTTGTGTTCCAGTATGTGCTTTTTTCAGGTGTAATTTAATGGGAGGAAAGTTACTTATTGTGTTTTTGTTGTTGTTGGTAGTTCAGTGGTTTGTAAATCTAGGTACAACTAGTAACCCTGCCTGTTATCAATACTAACTCTCTTTATTAATATCAAGTCTTCAGATGTCCATAACTGCCAGTTTTTAAGCACGGAGATGAAATTTTCTGTTGGAAGTATCAATTGGATTTAACTTTTGTCATAGATATATCAAATTTGTTTTATATTACTCCAAGAATTAAAAATGTGAGGAAAACTCACTTTTCTGTTAAAAACTGTTGTAATCTCTTTTCTGACTCCATGAACTTTAGAGCAGGAATTTGATGTTGAACTGGAGTGACTTTGTTTTAAGGCAAACTTCTGCTGCTGTGAATGAAAAAAAGACTATTTTTTCTTTAATTTATGAATCTTTAAAGGAACTACAGTGAAGGTATAATTATAGGAAACTTTCAAAAGCTTTGCAACTTAATTAGCTCAGATTTCCAGCTGCTCTGAGCATATGCGCCTTCATATGCTATTCTCAGGCATCACCCATGCAACCGTACCAACAGATATTCCAGTCTGAAGCTAGATCCTAAGGTTCAGAAGAATTTGGGTGCCTCTGATTTCTTGCAGGCTGAGCTGGGGCTGAGATCTAAGGAGACCTTTCTCCTTCTCTGAAGGAGAATATATTTAATTTGAACCTGCAGGAGAGAAGTGATCAAAGAAATAAAAGAAGAATCTACAGTTTTGAGCTGATTGAAACTGTTTTTATATTAATAGATAAAATGGGCCTGGATTATTCTCTGTCCTTAGGACCAACTGACACAGCATAAATTAAGTTTATATAGCTCAAATTACTTCCCATTCAAAACAGACTGTTTTCTTTGATTGATCTCTAGTCTATGTTAAAATATTGCTGAGAAGGTACTAATTGGTTTAGGCCAAAATGACACTAGGCTCCATCTTAACAGAATGGACAATTATACTAAAGTCCTGAGCATTTTAGTTTCCTAGTTTAGATGAAATCATATGGAGGGAGTGAGGTAGAAATTGAGAAAACGTTCAGTCTTGGTCAGGGAACATTAGAGGGGAAGACTGAGGCAGGGGTCTAATTAGGAAATGGGAGACAGAGAGCTAGCATTACAAAAAGTGCTTACTGTGAATGAATAGATGGAGAAGGCTGGAATCAAAAAGTAATTTAATTGCAGTGTTTGTAAACAGCTTTAAAAAACTGTCAAACACTGTATTCTCATCTCCCAAACATCTGTCAGAGGTGCCCAAATCTCTCATCAAGTGTAGCAATAATAGCAGACAGAAAGCGCAGAGTGATAATTAGTCTAGTGTTTGCAGTCCCAGATTAGATTTCAGACTTTGAAGGGTGTTGTGTTTTTGTATTTTTGTCATGCTATAAATATATAAGGGAACATAAATCATTTGCTTTTCTAATTTCTCAAATACTCATTTTCCTATTTTTTTTAGTTGAAAAAAAAAACAAAACTCAGGAGGAAAATAATCTGCAAATTTTGTTATTTAATCTTCCCTCTAGTTTGTAGGTATGAAAGTTCATAGTGTTTTATAAATTTACTATAGTCATAAATCTCAACAGTGCAACATTTTGACTAAATATTTATGGTCAACTTTGTAGAGATGGTGAATGTTCTTTCTAAAATGGTTATGCTAAAAGATTGAGTTTCCGTAGGTGAGGACAATGCTATTCTGTCACCATTTAATAGCTCAGTGAATTGAATACATAGAATTCAGGACACCTGGATATTCATTCCTCTTTTGCCTAAGTAAGTCTGACTATCTACTTTCAATCATCTAGAAAATCAGCTCAAAGGGGATTTGAAGACCAGACAGTGTGTCCTTAATCCATTATCTTAACTCTACACAAATTTGTAGTAACAGATTGCAAACTGGAGTGAGGACAGGAATCCAAATATATCTCTCAGTGTAATAATTCTGAACTAGCAGCAGCAACAGAAATATTTATTCAGATAGCTCGTTTTAGAAAATGTGTATTTCAAAAGGCTTTAGTCACTTAAAGATGCCGTACTTATAGACATTTCACATCCTTAGTCGGCTGATATACCACACGTTTAAAGGCTCTTACATGTCAGCTTGCAATTATTAGGTATTTTTTGTCTGGAGAGCTTCTCTTAAATAAAAGAGTAGTTTGAGAAACAATATCAAATCTGAGTACTGCCATAAGATTTCAATACTGCTTTTCTCTTACCTGTGAGAGTACTTTAGAACAAAATATTTTTCTACATTAGCTCCCTATTTCTATGTATTTATAACTACTGCTTTTTACTTTGGGCTCCTACGTTGGGCTCCTACGTTCTTGGAACTGTATGTAGATAAAACCATACAACAAAAATTTCCTCACATTCCTTGCCAACGAAAGAACAGCTTCCATTTTCTATTGTTTTTCTTTCTTCTGTGCATATCAGTAAATTCAAAATGAAAGTATTCCGTGTGCTCTTGAGATAATTGATATTCAAGTACTGCACTCATCCAACAGTTGCAGATTATTTTTACTGAGGATGAAACTGTTAAAAACACCATGCTATTTATTTATTTATTATCTTATTTATTTATTTATTTATTCATAGAAGGATTTAATACAAAAATCCTTATTTTTACCAACTGTATCACAAAAATAGATGAAGTAAACAAAGATAAAAGATATTTAAAGCTTAGATGTTCAAAATGTTATTAGAATACAAACACTTCTGCAAGATTACTTCTGAAGTACTTTGGAAGAAAAATATTTCAATTTTATAAATGAGCTCATGTTCAGGATTTTTTAAAGCACTGTGTTCTGACATGGCAACACCTAAGCAATACTATGTTGATGGTCCACTTTGTTTTTACACATTTTGAAGAGAGACTGTGAATAGCATGTGATAAAAATATGCTGTAATAAATTCAAACTAGTTTGAATACGTGGCAAAATAATAAATATATTTACCGTGATATACTGTATTTTCATCTTTTCTAACTCTATTACAAAACTGAAAGAAAAAGGAAATTCCAGCTTTCTAGGCACTGATATTTCAATGAAAAATAAAAAATAAGAAGCAAAAAATTATTTTTTTATGAATTTAAATAATAAAATAATGATCGTGATGTGTATAATTAATCATCATTTTAGCAGACAATGTTGCCGATATGCTCATTCCTAACTTAATACAGGCTACCATGTCTCCTTACATAACAAAAGCTTTAAATTTGTCATTTCTGTTGTTAAAATGATCAGTAAAATCAGATATTTTTCAGCATAATGGATCTGAAATTTGAATAAAAATAAATACTCAGACTAAACAGTACAGACTGACGTAACATTAATTCAGTTTGAAAAAAATGCTGTTTTTTGAGTGATCTCTGTTATTATGTCATTTCTAATTTTGTCAAAGTGTTCCTACTAACAGAAACATTCTTGCATCCAACAGTAGGTTAATTAGAGAAAAGAAGAAAAACATTTTGCTCTTTAAATCTCAGACAACCTTAGAAATCAGCTTCATAGGAAATTAACTTTTTTTTTAATAAGAAATCATCCATAAGGAAAAATAAATATTTCTATACAAATCTCATAGTTTAAATGCAAATGAGATTTAAATGGAAGCTTCCTCAATGAGAATGAAAAATACTTAAGTACTAGATTTGAAATAATTTAGTGGAACCTTTTTTCCTTCCTTGTCTTCTGATATCATGGTTCTCATTAACTTAACCTTTTGAGAAACCTGAAAGTTCTGTCAAGCTTTCATTGCCTTTCAAAAATAGAAATATATAAAAAAATGGATAATAACAGTGACACTATAAAACTAACTTAGTAAAAAGATTGAAAGTTACACTCATTTGGGAATAATTTTTACAATTTTGTTTTAAAATAAGAGTTTGAGAAGTTTACTGTGCAGTAACAGTTTCTGCCAGTTCATTTATGAGTTACTAAATTTTTCCTTCCTCCTTTAATCCCCCTGGATATCATCTTCATTCATTACAGTTTACAATAGCATCTTAAAGACTGTCTCAATATATGGGAGCTAAAAATGAGGATTTCTGCCAAATGAGTGATTTGCACACAGATAGCCATTCAAGTTCTAACGCTTTGAGAGGTTTTCTGTTAGCTAGCAAGGAATCAGAACCAGAAGGAGGAAGGAAAAGAGGTTCAATCATTGTGGGATTCAAAGGTGAACATCACTAAGAGCACATACAATTCTTGTCTCTTTCACCTTGAGATGAAAATACTAGTATACTTGTGATGTTTCCCATGGTTGCTCTTCTAGCCAGATGAAAAAGTGAAGCTAGAACGTATCACCAAGCCTCTTTCTCTTCTTGACCTTTGGTAAGATGAAAATGATGTGAGCACTTATAACAGATCAAAGGGAACATCTTGTAGCTGGGATGTTGTGCTCCCAATTTTATTTTGCTCTTTTTGTTCTACCGTATTTATTTTAATTACATGATACGAGGTATACATGAAATACTTACTTCAGCCATGGCTAAGCAGGCATTAGTGTCTGTTTACATCAAAAATATATCTATTTAATAAATACTCTTTCTCCTTTCTTAATGTCTAGGTGAAGCCTCCATTCTAATCTATACTTAGGTATATGCATTTTTTAAATCATTTGTTTAAGGTCTCCTGTTTTCAGTATAACTTCAAAACATACTTAAAAGGCCTTCCTGAATAGGGCATGTGCACCTGAGGGAAATAGTCTCTAAAAGGTAACTCTGTGGCAAATGTTTTGACCCCTTTATCATGCACAGTACTAGTCTTACTGTTTTTCTTGTTCTTATTTTGCCAGACTTATCATAATGTATGTGAAACACTAGGCAATAGGCAGCAGGATTAGAAGTGTAAGTATTTATTTAGTGGCTTGTATGTCAAAGGCTTACTGGCTTATAATAGCTGATGATTTTACAGTTCAGATGCTTTCCTTGTGTTGTCACTCCTGTTAAGATGTCTCAGTGGATATTGATTTTGCACATCTAGTCTTGTTTGACAAGCTCTGTGCTTTCCTCCTCCTCGTCTTCCTTCACCTCCACATCCTTCTCCACTTCTTCTTCTGTGGAGATGTTATAATCTTCCTGGGCCATGTAAGGGAAAAAGTATGAGAGGGAGACATTCTCATCCATAGCGCTGTCAATACCATTGCCTCCATTCATTGCCACTTCCTTCTCATTTCCCCATGCTTCCAGATGCTGTTCCATAATGTACTGTGTGGTGTTGTGGGGTGCACGCATCCCAGGTGGATAGTGCCTTGCTGTGTTTATGGGGTAGAAGCACTTGTCCGTCTCTTGCAGCAGATCGAGAGGCTCCTGGAGCTCCTCATCCCAGCTGTGATTCTCCATGTTACACAGCAGGGAACTGTCCCCATTTCTGCTCTTGCTTCTTTCATCTCTGAGCCTGTTGTTTCTCATTGCTGACTCATAGGGCTGTTGCAACTCTGAAGAAGAGTGGCAGCTGTGGGCAGAATGGCAGGCCTGGGGCTGCCCATCTCCAGTGGCAGGGCTGTGCTGTTGGGACTCTCTGGGGCTCTGCTGCCCACTTGATCCTTCTTGGTGGAATGGATTGGAACAGCATTGCCCTCTCCCACTCTCTCTTTGCCTCCTCCTTCCATTGTACTGCTGGTGTGCCACTCCAAGTCCCTTGTGCCATGGCCTCTGTGAAGTGGACTTGAGCAGCCGTTTCTGCCCACAGCTGCCTTTTGAAGAAGATGCACGGATGTGGTTCATGTGATAGGTTACATTCCTCCCCCGTTGTCCTTGTGTAGCACATCTGCCATTACACTGCCTCAAGTTGGCTGTGGTTTGCAGAGTGATGTGGCTGCACGAGCAGTGCTGGGGCCATCCTCCTCTGCCATCAGGGCTCCATTGTGTAACAAGGGTGATATCTGGCAAGCAGAGGCAGGAGTGAGCCCTACATCTCTCCTGCTGCATGCTGGCACCCAGCTGTCTCTCTTCGCTCTGACAACGTGGCTTCATCTGTGGTGTCCTGAGGCAAAAATGGCAGCCTGACACACCACCCCACCCCACCCCACCCAGTGGTATGGTGTGATGTCATCAATGGGGTGACACCTATGACAAGTGTCATCCTCTGTGACATCAGTCCTGGTCAACTGTGAGAGGAATGGGGGAATCTGCACCTGCCTCACAAGTATTCCCAGCCACCAAACAAGGTCTAATTTTAATGTTAGTCCTAATTTTTCCTCCCCTCAAAGCACCTCATAATGTGAATGAACATTACCCTTAGCAAGTGGGAGAGGAAGATGTGAATGGACTGTGAAACTTTCACAAGCTCACAGAGAAAGTCTGCACTGCCAAATTCCTTGCTTTCTCAGCTTCAAACCATGTATCCAATCCTCCACACTGTCTGCTGAAATTAACTCCTTTCATGGACATCAGAAAGATGGATAGCAGATCCATCTCAAGATTCATTATCCATACATATTCTAATTCCACTGCACCAGGCACTGCTTGTGGCATCCATTTTGTTGGCTTTCCCTAGTGCAGAACAAATAAATGAATGAATTAATAAAGGTGTCTGTTATGGTGAGAGCCATACAAAAGACAGCTAGTTTGAAGACAAGGGTGATACATTTATTTCTGGAAAAACAGATAATGTGTGCCCATTCTTACCATACAAATACAAGGTATATTTGTTTTATTGACTATTTATTTATTCTCTTTATTATTTTTTTTTTCATATGTTTGTCTCTGTGAAGGTTTTCAAGGCCTGTGCAGCTGGGAAAAATTGAACATTGTGGGGATGCATTACTTTAGCTGTATGCTGGTAGATCAGGGTCTTGGTTTTGTCTTATGAGATCCAAATTTACATCAGGCTCTGTCTTTTATTTGCTGAGAGATATTGTCAAGTAATAAACATAAAATATTTGCACGCAGTATTTCTTGCATTTCTTCAAATATTTCCTTCCTATTTTTTTCCTAGTTCATTAACTTTCATTTGTGTTTCTCCTGAATTAGTTTACAAATCCTTCAAGATGTATTAAAGATGAAAGGGAAAAAAAAAAGTATGCCATTTAGCTTTCAAAACATAAGCAAACATAAGTAGTGTTTGGCATTGGTGTATTTGTTATCATTTGTGTTATCATTTGTCAACGCACGATGGCAGTAGCTGCCCATGAAATGATTAACTGACTAAGTTAGTAAAGTAATCTCATTTACTCATGCTTTTTTACAGATAGCTACAGCTTTTGCCTATGAGTCTTGACAGCTGCTGAGATGTGCTTGACGGAAGACTGAAAAAGAGGACGAAGGTTCATAGTATTTGTTCAATCAAGGTGTCCTGAACTGTTGCCCAGATATAGTTTCTGATCTCAACCTCAGTGTATACAATGACAGTCTGGAGACAGCATTAACCATAGATACTTTTTGGAAAGCTTTGTCTTACAGTGTTAACTATTGAAGGTTCTGTGGTCATTCTTTATCTCTCAGATTTTAGCAATTAGGAGGCCTTCTCAAGTCAAAAGAAGGATTTACTTAGCAGCTGATGCAGCTAATAATATTCCTTGTTCATCTGTGATGAGGTTTAAGAGGGATCAAAGGTGTTGTTGAGAACTGTAGCTGTTTTGGGTCCTGCATTGTGGAAGGAGTCAGACACCTATTTGTGTACCACTCTGCAGCCAGTGGCTCAGGCATTGCAGGTGGTTATCTACCAGTACACAAAGTTTGTGTTTTAAGAGTAAAATTATGAGCAAAATATCAAGGGAGATGGGTGAGGACAGGAGTTGGCTGCATAAAAGCTGGGAATCACTGCTTTTTGGATTCAGTCCTTGATTCTTGATAGACTTTCCAGGCTCTTGCCACAAGGCTGAATATTTAGTAAAGGAAATTAACATTTTCCATTCACTGCTCAGAAACTTAGGCTCTGCACACAGTGAATATATATGTTTTCCAATTTGGAGGAGCAGAGAATTTAACTGTTATTGCTGTTTTACTCTGAAAGCAGAACACCTGTTTGTGTGCTGAAAATATACCTCTTTGTATTCCATGAAATAATTTTGAAGCAATTATTTGATGCTAAGGAAGTCTAGGTCTGTCTGGGCATAAAAATTCTTCCTGAATCAGATGCTGAGAGAATTTTTTGACATAAGATTCTCTACTGTTACATTGTCCGTCATGCTTCCTTCCTTTTTCAAATCCCCCTCATCTGTACACACACCTGTTGTCTTTCTTCTCCTACTTTAAGTTGATGTCATCTTTCATTTTCACGTCTGAATTAATCTGCTGTTAAAAACCTTTTGTATGGTGTGGATATATAAGGACTATACTGTATGTTAGGTTGAGAAAATAAATGTATGTCTTTCATGGTTACCATGTTGTGCATTTTGCTACCCACTATAGTAATTATTTTCAAAGGATGATTTGTTGTAATGATTTTTTTTTTTCTGTAGTGATTCTGAAGTGAGGCTGAAATCCTTTAGGTTTGAAAAATTCAGTGGGTCTAAAACTCAAACTCAGTTTTTCAGGATCTGGAAGCTTCTGTAACTGAATGTTGATGTCAGAATTCTCCCTCCACTTAGGAGAGATCTTTTTGGAGAGACACTTCACTGTTACACAGTGTTGTACTGCCAGTATTTTGTGGATCTCATTGCAAGAGATTCTGCCATCTTCCTCTATTGCTTGGAGAGCAAAACAAAAGGAAAGCTGTTTTCTGTGTGTGTATCTGCTGAAAATAATTTTTAATCTAATGGTTTAGTTTTTTATTTCATCTAGGAGCAGTTGGAAAAGAAACTTGAATTGATATCTGAGATTTTCTTCTTGCCTAAAATAATTTTCCTATTTTAATGCCTGAATTCAGATTCAGTCTCCTATATTTTTTTTTGTAAATGAGAAGTATAGACTGATAGTATGGGCACAAGACTGAAAGCAGAATATTTCAAAATTAGAAACCTTACCTTTCTTGAGCTCAATAGATATTTTGCCACTGACATTTTTACAACTAAGATTTTATCCTCAGTGACTAATGCTGAGATTTATTTGTACTGTTTTTAATTGTGTTTTGCTTAAATCGGTAAGCTTTATACACATCCATTTTGTGAAAACAGTGTGAATACAACCCAAGTAGAAAAATTTTGAAGACTTTTCTCTCACAAAAGTCAATGGAAAATGAAACCTATACTAGTGCTCGTAGCTTTGATCATATTCTCTCAGTCTTCCAAGTGATCAGAAAAATAAGTCAATACAAATAGAGCTGTCTAGTTTCTGCATCTCCCGGCACAATCTTTTTAATACTGTGGATACAAAGTATTATATTTCTGCCCAAACAAAATATTGTAATTTTGGCTGCTGTTTTTGTGATGCAATTTTAGTATAACTTCTTTCAGTGAAAATTCACATTAACCTTTTGCCTGCATCACACATTTACAACCACGGATGTCAGAACATTTCCCTCACACACATGCTTGGCATGTATTTGAATGGAGAACGTGAAAGATTGTTTGAAAGACAAGTACTTAAAGGCTTAGACTTTATGTTTGGCAGAATACTGAACTTCGGAGGAAGAGAAGTTAATGATCAGGCAGAGAAAAGTAGCAAAGTAGGAAGCACATGCACTGTGCATGCTAAGCACATATCCCAGTCCTCAGAAGAATGGAATTTGGTAGTGGGCTTCAGCCTGTTCACGTGAAGTGAGTCTCAACCTGAGCATGACAGTTGAGCTGGATGCGGCTCAGCTTTATTTGTGAAGTGGATAAAAGACTGAAGTTCAGAGAAACTACACACACAATAAAGCAAAATGTAGAATAGAAAATAGAATACAATAGAAACTGTGAACTCCCTGGCTAGATTTCTGCAACTGTATAAGTTCTGCATTACATTAGTATAGATACAAGAGATGAAGCTCTGCTTTGTGGTTTCAGAAGTCTTTTCCAAAACAGAGTTTAGAAAGATTGTGTTTTATCTAGTATTTCTTGACTTCTAGAGCATAGTAGTTGACTTTTGTCTACCATAGCAACTTGTGTTTTTTTTCCCAACATAACCTTTCCTCAATTTTCTTGATCTGACATCAGCTTGCAAAACCATTGTCAAACTGCAAATTCACACTTTAGAATATGTTTGGGGGAAGGTATCTGAACCCTCATAATGTTTTGTATAATTACCATGATTAGCAGTTTTGGTTCTTTCCAACCACTACACGTCTACAGTGACTTGCTATAATTTAATGTGGGCAGCAAAACAATCTCTGGGACATGATGATTGACCTCTATGCTAGAATTCAGGGACAGATTCAACTTATCACAGCAATGTGAAAGGGGCTTTAGAACTTTATCCCCAGCATTTGAATTTTCATCTTTTCCACAGAATGTGCTCTGTGAATATGAAGAGCTGCAGTAGCAAGAGGGGTGAGGTGTGAATAAAATGAAAGGATAGAATCTCTTTAGCATGAAAATGGAATAGAGTCTGAGTCTTCTGGTAGCTAGCTGTTTAGCCTCTGCCTTTTAGCAACACAAGAGCCAGAGTAATCTTTCTCTGTTCTCAACTCTTCTTTCTCCATTTCTTGATTCATCATGTCACTCGATATCCTGTCCCTGCTTTACTTCACCTTCTTCCCAGGTCCGTTCCCTAATCAATTCACAGAAGTTCATTGGCTTCAGTTTCCTCTATTGCATTACATTCTGTGACTCTCTGAAAGCTATTTTTCTGATAACCCTCAACCATCTCTGTCGCTTTCTCTTCCTTGGTAGGCAAGTCACTAGTTAAGAGCTAGAAACTCTTTTGCTTACATCTTCATTTGCTGGAAAGAGCTTTGCAATCAGTGTGAAATAACCACTGGAGACTGATACCATTACATAGGTAATAAAATGCATCTATGTATGACTATGAAAATGTGACTATTTTATAGAAATCTAATATTGATGTTAATTAGATCACTATACGATACAGCAGCAGAGTGGAATTCTTTCTCATTTTTTTTCTCAGGATTTCAGAATTGTTTTCTGACTCTCCTTAATTAATGTGTTACTGTTGAGCTAAGTACATGATTACAACCAGTTCTGAAAATGTCTGCTTATCTGTCAGGCACTCAGAATAAGAAGACCATGACTGCAGCAGTTAACTATGCAAACTTATAGTGATTTTTCCTGAAGATAAGCATCACTTGAATTTGATGTGTGGGGAGAGAAAGGTAGCACCAAGTATACTTTTATTTAGAATGGTTTTGCTGTTGGATGTATACTTCTCAGAAGAGGTTTCAGTTTAATGTCAGAAGGAACAAGTAGACCATCAGGCTTGACTTTCCACATAGGAAAATTCAACTTTTTCTTTTTTTCAAATTGTTCTGGAGCAAAATAAATGTGGTTAGTTAGAAAAATCTCTGTGAAAGCATGTTCAAACTCTTACACTGAGAATTGAAGTAATACTTAGTAATATTTGCATGGCTGATATCTGGCTAAATCATCTCACTTCATACAAACTTTTTAGTCTTTTAATTAAAAAAAATATAACAAGATTTAATCACAAGGAAAAAAAAAAAGACAAAGGCTCATGTTCCCAGGACTTGTTCTAAGTACTATGACCTCACATTCTGTTATTCAAAATTTTTGCTTTATCCCATTCTTCTACTGCTTCACTGGACTCACTCTGCTTTTAGTGCAGCAAAACACATGGTTTCTTTCAGAACTACAGTTAACAAGAATGATGACACCATGCTAACAAGCTTTTAAACAAGAGTGTTATAAAAACTGTTAAACTTCCAGGGTACCTTTAATGTTAGAGTATCACTCTTTGTAGTCAGTACCCAATAGAACAAATAATGTTTTTCTTCCTTGATATCAGCTTTCATTTGATTGACCAAAACTCTAAAAATCTTTATTTACATATAGATTGAAAGACAGGGAAGCAGAGTACCAAGGGCAGGAAAAAAATAGCTACAGAACATTCCAGTTTAGATTCTGCATATTGAAACATATATTGTGCATTGTCCCTTTGACCATCAGTCATAGTCCCATATGTTCAGATTTTAGATATTTTAAGGAAGAGGTCTGGGGGATAAAAGGAAACAAAATGTCTCAGATCCAAAAGAAAGTGTCAAAGAACAACATGTCTTTGGACGGAAACATAAAAATGAAATGTTCTG
The DNA here is from genome assembly GCF_038088225.1 of Cyrtonyx montezumae. NCBI lineage: Eukaryota > Metazoa > Chordata > Aves > Galliformes > Odontophoridae > Cyrtonyx > Cyrtonyx montezumae. The sequence goes on along the minus strand of NW_027072034.1, from coordinate 118,294,277 downwards.
CAGTTTGTTCTGTGTGTCAGAAAACAAAGAAAAATTATTTTAAATGGAAGAGAAACATCCTGTTGTTACCTTGTTCTGTTGTTATTATTATTTGTTTAGTTGTTTAGTTTTCCATCCAGTTTTCAAATAAGACAGCCAAATTCACAGAAATATAGTCATTAAGAAAAGACATTGTGGTTTGCTGTATTCCTTCAACTCTGATTTTAGCCTGATTGAATTTTTTTTGTGTACAAACATACTGTCCATGTTCTCAAAGGTGAAGAATGTCGTCTCTGTGCACAGATTTTCCATTGCATGGCCAGATAGAAATCTAACATGTCAGCTGCACTTGCATTTTAAATAAGCGCGTGTATTCAGTCATATGAAAGGGAACTTTGATATTAAACAAATGTCAGACTGTGTAAGTGGAAGGATTTGTTATGTTTTATGCAGATTTTTTTGGCAGAAGTCTTTTGTCAATGCTTTACCATGATGGATGTGCAGGTGTTATTTGTTGTCTTTCACTACAGAATGGAGTAAGCAAGCACCCAAGCTATCTTGTTAAACATTTCTGGGGGCTTTTCCCTAGAAAAATGTATTAGAGCTCTTGATTCCCACCTCCCTAAAAGGAGACTAGTTGTTCAAACTATACAAGGGGAGAAGATTTTCTAGACTTTAACTGATAAGGCTCTGAAATAGCTGTCATAGTTTTATGATTTTTGTTACTGGTATTTCACATCATAACATCATGTGAGGCACTGGGAGTTAAAAAGTTAATGCTCCAGTTCCATCGACTGCCGAATTTCTGGGTACCGTGCTCTCAGAAGAGAACTACATATGCCAGAGGAATTTGTGTCCCTGTTTTCCACCCAGAGGAAAAAATAAAACTGCACTCAAGTCCCAAGACTTGCATGTTCATCTCAGCAGTACGAGCTTCCTAGCCATCTGACCTTCAGCATTAGTGTAAGGCCTTTGTTTTAGGACACTCTTTATTTGATTTATTAGCTTCAATTCCAGTTGTATTCTATTTGTTCGTGTTATTTTGTATTTCAATATCTTATTTAGTAAATTAATCCTTCTCCTCAGATAGTTGCCGGTTGTTTGCTTTTAGGCCCATCTCTCTACCCTTTCCCGGGGCAGGGGACTGTGGGTCCCCTGCCCCATTTGTCACAGAACTGGGTCGAACCAGCCTGTAAACCACTGACAAATAGCAAAGGAGGAAATCTCAGTGTTAAATACAACTGTAAACTAAGCCACATCTCCTCAAGGACATTTATTTCCACTATGACTTGTATCTCCAAATTCTGGTCCAGAAAACACTGAACTGCAACATTTTTTTGTGTGTGTGACAGTAGAAACATAATGAGTTTACCTAATTCCATGCAGAATAAAGCTCATATTTCTCAAATAATTCATTTCACATGAGATTTTTATTAGCCAAAAACTGTTAGGTTGGTTTATCCAAGATACATAAAACAGATTTGGGCTTTATCAACATTTTAAAGACTAATTCTGCAGGCTTAAAGAAATATTTTATCTTTAATTTATGTTTTATTATTGATTGAAAGATTATGTTTTCTAAAGAAAACATAACTTTTGGAATAATCTTTGTACTCTTCTAAAGTGAAGGGATGTTTCAGAAAAAAAAGCAGATATATGTGAGTGTCTCTTGATAGGGAAAATACTAATTCAGATGAAAAGGGATAAATGTTCAATTGTGTACATATATTTTCTTTTTAATACCTTTCCTCCTAGGTTACAAATTCAAGATACAAAGTCATTTAAATTTAGAAATCATACACTGACTCAAGAAATTTTGCATTTACATTGATCTTCTACTGCCTTCAGTACTATTTTTGTAAGTAAAATGCTTTTCTTGACATTGCTATACAAGTTACAGTTGTGTAGATAAATGACTTGCCTTGTTGCATTCCATATCATTATCTGTACCTCATTATTAGTTTCACTGTTAGTGGATATATTTCCCAAATTACCAAGATTTGAAAAACATATATCATGTGTAGTATAGCATGGAGTTAATCATCTTTCTTAAAAATTCTCATAATATATGAAGGTGCTGTCTTCTGTCATAGCTTAGATGAGGTTACCAACTGGCAAACGGGGTAGACACATATATGCATAAGGGGTTTTGCTCAAGTTGATGGGATTACCATCCAGTCTGATGTCTTCAAGAGCCCTACGTACATAAGTGAAATCTCTCATTTTGCAGAAAGTATCTTCATGCATCTCTTGAATGTTGTTGTTCTAAAAAAAGTCAAAATATCTGTTAGAATAGTGGCTTGAAGATAAATATTTAATCTTGAAGAAAACGTTATTGATATACCTGCAGTGTCTAGGGAGATAATAGATTTTAAAATTGTTTCTGTAAGTCCTCAACTGAGAAATCTCCTAAGCACAGGGAAAAACTCTTGTCTGGTACAAAGCCTTAGACTCAAATGATATAGCTGAGGCAGGTTTTGAAGGAGGGTCCAGGTAGAAAAAGAGAGCATTTTCATTTCAAGAATCATAATGAACAGCCTTATTAGTGCAATTTGGAACCAGCACAGGACAGTCCAAAAGTCAAAGAACAAAAATTACCATCTTGACAGCTTGATGTGTCTCAACCTGTAAAGGCACAAGTCTGGAATTTGACCTCCTATAAATTACTTTCCCCCAGGCCCTCACACATTAGCTGTATACATATAGGGAAAATTATATGTTTTAGAGTTTACTCCTTTGATGTCAGTTCTTCTTATATACCTTATCTTTACTGAGCTTTAGTTATTTAAATGAGCTGTTAGAAACAGTGAAGTGCAAGAATCCAAGACTGTCTGGAAATTAGAACTAAAAAGTCACCTCTTAAAGTGAGAGTTGGCTGACAATTCTTCCTTATTATTTTATTAATCAGAAACTGGTGTGGAAAGAATATAGCTCACTAGATTAGGTCTATAGCATATAGCAGTGAATAACTAATTTATGGGCACAGGCAGTTTGGGATGTTCCAATGCAGTCAAATGGAAATTTTGGGGAAATGGAATATTGAATAAATGTTAGCAACTAGGAATTAACTTTATTAAGAGAATGAAATACAATGGGTATGTGTGGAAATACAAGAAAGTATATTCAGAGCAGAAGCTGTGGAGCAAGATAAACAGCATGAGAGAAGAAGGCTGAGAACCAAGGACACATCAGAAGAAAAGGAAAACAAATTCAAGAAAGCAGTGTGATGGCAGGCCTTGATTGGAGAACGAATGCATGGCTTGGAATGACTCGTGAATCTGATTAGATAAGCACCTGCATGCACTGTTAAGGAGTGTTTGTGGAATATTTTGTTGACATGTAAAGGCAGGTGGGAAAGTTAAAAGTGAAAATTGTGAATGTATATAAGGGATGTTAGAACCTGTATTAAATGATTTGGATAGTCTATATCTGAGCTTGTGCCTCAGATGCTGCAGGTATAGATACAACCAGTAGGTAAAGTAACTGTATTTAGGTATCAAAAGCATCTCATTGCTATAAGATTTGTAAGAGCATCATGCAAGATTTGTGTTTCTGAAGTCTCTTACTAATATAGACCAATTTTGTTCTTGACTTCTGTGAACCTAACATTAATCCACACTGAATAATTCCAGCATTTTATGTTTGAAAAATATTTTATTACAAAATCTAATAATTCTTAACTGAGCTAAATTTTGCTTATTTCAAATACTGCAATGAATAGTAATTTTTATGTTTCCAATAGTTTATTTGGTTCATGTATGTAGACTTCTGGATAAACAGAAGAAAGAAAACAAGATAATCTTCACACTTTCCAGTTTTACTTGCTGTAACTAACGTGATACATAGAACCAATACTTTGTTGCCTACCTGAAGATGAAGAGCTTGGAGACTTTCAGGGAGTGGTAATGGAATATGATCCAAGTTATTGTCAGTGATGTAAAGATGCTGTAATTCATGCAGATCCTGAAAGATAAAGAATGAAAGCAGATGAGGATGTTAACACAGTTTTGAAAATCTTTAAATTTGAAATCTGTCACCACAATTAGCTCCATTGAAAACTAACTACTTTTGCTTCAGCATTTTATGGATGAAAAGGAAGAAATTTAAAGACAGTTAAGAACTTTTATTTGCACAGGCTAAGAGCTATTTCTGTTACAGATTAGCCATTTGGATAGAAAAAAAAAAGAAAAAGGAAAAATGTCTTTTAAATGGCTTTAATTAGAGATTTCATTTCAGTGATGTTCTAAATTGAAAATATAGCTTCTACCAGTCATGCAGAAAGGTCTTCTCTGTTCTGTTTTCTTGCTTCAGTGATAAACTTCTCAATTTTGCAGAAGCTTACTGATGTTTTAAAAAAAAATTAACTCCATAAGAAATGCTTAAGCCAAGAATAAAATTCTCATTCTATTTGAAAAAGTAGATAACTTTCTCCACAGTTTAGTGGAACAGCTTCATCTGGTGACTATACCAACATCAATATGTAAAGTTGACTAGATCAATAAAGCTTGGTATAGTGCTCTCTTTTTTCTTCTGTTACACACTGGATTTATCATAGTACCTAGCTACTTATTTGAGTATGGTGTTTATTTTTGGCAAGGATTTTTGAGACATTGGAATGAAGATTCTTAGAAAATACGAAAGAGAAAGGCTGAGAGCTCCTTGTGCAGTGTGCAGAAATAGCTGCTAGGCTAGAGTCTCAGCTTTCGGGCTGATTTTTGTTCATAATTCCTATTCCCAATGCTTTCCTTAAATTGGGCTAGGAGAAAACATCTGGTTCTGTAACTGCTTGCTGCTGGTTGCTTCCCTTATAAGCTGTCTTCCAAATGAAAAGTTCAGATGCAGTTAGTTACAGCTAGCTTAGAGGCAGTTGGATGATCCACAAGAACCAAGTCTAATGTGTGAAACTAGTCTATATTTTCTTTGTGTTTACAATGCCTTCTAATGACTTCAGATTTCAGGTGCTTCTCCTCACCAAAATTTCTGAGGAAGGGTGATTACTTAGAGCTTCCAATTTCCCTGCTTTTCAAAATTGGAAGAAAGTATATTCATTTAATGATACTCTAGAAAGTTCCCATGTAGATACAAAGCAGAATAATTTTGAAGCCCTAGCATTCATAGCTCTTTCCTGCCCTCTTGTAAAATTGCAAGTGGTGATGAAGCAGCTTTCTGGAGCCTGTCCTGTGTTTTGTTAGTAATGTGGATGATTGTTTTGTAGATAACAATATGCCATCATATGTCCTGTCTGGATCTTCATTAAAAAATAAATTGTGTTTTAATTTTTAAGCTGACAGTGTTCATCCCTCTTGTTCCATTTTTATTTCTTGCCTGGCAATCAGCACAGTAGTAGTGTCTATAACCTCAACAGCTTTACTACTGCAGAAGGGAAATTTAGGATGCTTTTCATACCATATCCTACTACAGTTTGGAGAGAGGAAGAAAGGATTTTTTTTTGTCAAACTTGGACTTACTTTAAATGCCTCATTACGGATTCCCTTGTGACCAAGCCTGTTGTTACTAACATCAATGAAAGTCAAGGTAGATGGCAGCTCAGGAAGTTGCCTTATCCTGTTGTCACGGAGCACAAGTTCCTGAAGTTGGGGCAGTCTCCTGAAGGCATCTTCATGGATCTCTGATATTAAATTTGCAGTCAAATCAATCCTTTTTAAGTTATCTGGAAGAGAGAAAAAAAAGATGCAATGAGAATTTCAAAATGTATTTCTTGAAATTAAAAAAAAAAAAAAAGAAAAAGAAAAAGGCAAGCAGACTGATTAAATTACAGATGAAGAATCTTGAATCAGGTACATATATCACTCTGAAAGTAACTCATCCTGTTTATTTCCATGGAAACTACAACAGATAATTCAGAACAGATAATTCACTTCTAATGTTTCTAGCAAAAGGGATCAACTTGTTTAAAAATTCTTGTGCCATTCATCATATATCTTTCAGTAAAAGAAGTCAGTAATTGTTAAATTTACATTTGTTCTGTAAATATTTTAAATTATTATCTTTTGAAGAAAGAATTGGGAAGATTGGGAGGCCAAGGGATGAGGCTGTACTACTTTTCTACTGAAAAGTAGAGGCTTCCTAAATTACTTGTTTTGGCCAGTTCAGGCCACACAGAATTTTGGATTAGAATTTTTCATTTACTGAAGAATTTTATAGATAGTTCTGGAGTAAATCTACCAAAGAGCTTGAATTTTTTTTTGTAAAAATGGTACATTCTGATATGCTGCAAATATTCTATGAGTGATTTTTTTCTCTCCTTCTGAAGTTCATAAGTTCATAAGTTCATAAGTTCATAAGGTTGGAAAGGACCTATAAGATCATCTAGTCCAACCATCCTCCTATCACTATTTCTACCCAACTACTAAATTAAGTCCTTTAGCACCTCATCTAAACGCTTCTTGAACAGCGCTAGGGATGGTGCCTCAACCACCTCCCTAGGCAGGCCATTCCAGTGCCTGACCACTCTTTCAGAAAAGAAATGCTTCCTGAGGTCTAATCTAAATCTTCCCTGGCGCAACTTGTGGCCATTCCCTCTCGTCCTGTCATTACTTATCAGGGAGAAGAGGCCTACCCCCTCCTCACCACAACCCCCCTTCAGGAAGTGGTAGAGTGCAATAAGGTCTCCTCTGAGCCTCCTCTTCTCCAGACTAAACAATCCCAGCTCCCTCAGCCGCTCCTCATAAGACTTGTGCTCCAGGCCCCTCACCAGTTTTGTTGCCCTTCTCTGAACACGCTCCAGGGCCTCAATGTCCTTCTTGTAGTGAGGGGCCCAAAACTGAACACAGTACTCGAGGTGCGGCCGTACCAGAGCTGAGTACAGGGGGATGATCACCTCCCTGCTCCTGCTGGCTACACTATTTCTAATACAGGCCAGGATGCTGTTGGCCTTCTTAGCCACCTGGGCACACTGCCGGCTCATGTTGAGCCGAGCATCAACCAACACCCCCAGGTCCTTTTCCTCTCTACATTCTTCAAGCCATTCTGCCCCAAGCCTATAGCATTGCATGGGGTTATTGTGGCCAAAGTGCAGGACCCGGCACTTGGTCTTATTGAACCTCATCCCATTTTTCTCAGCCCAGCTGTTCAGCCTATCCAAATCCCTCTGAAGGGCCTCCCTACCCTCAGGCAGTTTGACACATCCTCCCAGCTTTGTGTCATCTGCAAACTTACTGAGGGTACACTCAATTCCCTCGTCTAGGTCATCAATAAAGATATTAAACAAGATGGGCCCCAAAACTGACCCTTGGGGGACACCACTCGTTACAGGACGCCAGCTGGACTTAACTCCATTAACCACTACCCTCTGGGCACGGCCCTCCAGCCAGTTCTCCACCCAGAGAAGAGTGAACCTGTCCACACCACGGGCTGCCAGTTTCCTTAGGAGAATACTGTGGGAGACCGTGTCAAAGGCCTTGCTGAAGTCCAGGTAGACTACATCAACAGCCTTTCCCTCATCTACCTGTCTGGTCACCCAGTCATAGAAGGAGATGAGGTTGGACAAGCACGACCTGCCCCTGGTGAACCCGTGCTGGCTGGGTCTGATCCCTTTATTGCCATGCACGTGTCGTGTGATCTCCCTCAATAACATCTGTTCCATAACTTTCCCTGATACCGAGGTCAGGCTGACAGGCCTGTAGTTCCCCGGGTCTTCCTTACGGCCTTTCTTGAAGATGGGAGTAACATCGGCAAGCCTCCAATCTTGTGGGACCTCTCCAGATAACCAGGAATGCTGATAGGTGGCAGAAAGTGGCTCGGCAATCACCTCTGCTAGCTCCCTCAGCACCCTTGGGTGGATCCCATCTGGCCCCATGGACTTGTGGGAGTTCAGATGGAGGAGAAGATCTCTGACCGTCTCTGCTTGAATCACAGGGGGTGCATTATGCACCCCGTCCCAGACTTCCAGGTCAGGGCAAGTACCATTTGGATAACTGTCCTGTCTATTAAAGACAGATGTGAAGAAGGCATTGAGAACCTCAGCCTTTTCCTTATCATCTGTGGTTATATTGCCTGCCTCGTTGAGTAAAGGAGGGAAATTTACCTTAGTTTTTCTCCTGCTGTTAATATATTTGTAAAAGGGTTTCCTGTTCTCCTTTACAGCAGTAGCCAGCCTAATTTCAAGCTGGGCTTTAGCATTTCTAATTTTCTGCCTGCAGATCTTGGCCAGTTCTCTGTAGTCACCCCAAGTAGCCTGACCCATCTTCCAGAGGACATAGACTCTCCTTTTCTCTCGGAGTCTCAACAAAAGATCCCGGTTCATCCACACTGGTCTTTTGCTCCTCCGGCTTGACTTACAGGACTCCGGGACTGCCTGCTCCTGTGCCTTTAAGATTTCCATCTTGAAGAGCATCCAGGCTTCCTGGACCCCTTTACCCTTCAGGAGCAAGTCCCAAGGGACCCTTGCAACAAGTGTCCTGAACAGGTCAAAGTCTGCCCTCTGGAAGTCCAAGGTAATAGTTTTGCTAGTCACCCTCTTGACGGCACCCAGAATAGCAAACTCCACCATTTCATGGTCACTCTGGCCAAGACAATCTCCAACCTTCACATCCCCTACTAGTCCTTCCCTGTTAGTGAAAAGTAGGTCAAGCAAGGCATCTCCCCTGGTAGGCTCTTGCACCAGCTGAGTCAGGAAGCAATCATCCACACATTCTAGAAATCTCAAGGACTGCTTCCTCTGCGCAGTATTGTATTTCCAGCATATATCAGGGAAGTTGAAGTCCCCCATGAGAACGAGTGCTGGCCATCGTGCAACATCTACGAGATGTTTATAGAACATCTCATCTATTTCTTCATCCTGACTAGGTGGTCTGTAGCAGACCCCCACCACGATGTCACTCCTAAGGACTATCCCCCTGATCCTTATCCATAGACACTCTACTTTGTCATTTCCAACCACTAGTTCTTCAACATCAAAACACTCTTTGATATAGAGAGCTATGCCACCACCCTTTCTTCCCTGTCTATCCCTTCTGAAGAGCTTGTAGCCATCAATCCCAGTATTCCAGTCATGGGAGAGGTCCCACCATGTTTCTGTAATAGCTACAAGGTCATAGTTAGCCTGCCTCACAATGGCTTCAAGCTCTTCTTGTTTATTGCCCATGCTGCGTGCATTGGTATAGATGCACTTCAGCTGAGATATCTGCCTCACCCCTTTTTCCAGCACAGCCTCCTTAGGCGCTTTACTGGAGAGCCCTGTTTTATCCCCTTCCCCCGTCACAGCTAGTTTAAAGCTCTCTCAATGAGTCCAGCTAGCTCCTGTGCTAGGATTCGTTTCCCCCTTTGGGATAGGTGTGTCCCATCAACAGATAACAGGCCAGGAGCCGAGTAAACTGTCCCATGGTCAAAAAACCCAAAGTGTCTATCTCTACACCAACCTCTCAGCCAGTTATTCATCACTTGTGTTTTCCTAGCCCATTCTGTGTCCTTCACCGCCCCAGAAGGTATGGAAGCAAACACCACTTGTGCTCCCACCCCTTGAACTAATCGCCCTAATCCCCTAAAATCTCTTTTCATAGTTCGCAGACTTCTCTGAGATATTTCATTGCAGTCTGCCTGAACTACTAGTAATGGGTAGTAGTCGGTGGGGCGAATCAAGTCCGGGAGTCTTCTAGTAATGTCCCTGATTCCCTGAAGTTAATTTCAGGTAACAGCAAAAACACAGATGAACTTTATTATTTTAGTAATTCAAAATTTTGACAAGATTTGAAATAGTATTCTTGAAGCAAAGCAAGCCACTTCTCTATGTGCATTTATATGTATAATCTTACTAGTATCAAACATAACATAAATTGAATCACGATATCTCAGGTTAGTATGAGCCAGAAAGAACAGAAAAAGATATGTGCAAAAATAGAATATTCCATACTTAAGTTTGCAAAGTCGTTTTTGTAGATCTTTCTGATTCGATTGTAGCGTGAGTAGAAATACGTGGTTTTCTTAGGCAGTGGTGGAACAGAATCTAGCTCATGATCATCACAGTAGACTGTTGTCCCTAGGCATGTACATAAAAGGCATGTGGGAAGGCCTATGAAAGAATTTAGAAGAGAATTGCTTGTTACAAAAAGTGTGCAAAAAGAAATGTGTAAAATAATACAGTGAAATCGTACTCTTCAACATCTTCATCAATGATGTAGACAATGGAATCGAGTGAACCCTCAGCAGATTTGTGGATTACACCAAGCTGAGTGGCACAGTCAATACACTGGAGGGAAGGGAAGCCATCCAGAGGGATCCTGACAGAACCAACAGAGGTTCAACAAGGCCAAGTGCAAGGTGTTGCACTTGGGCCAGGGCAGTCACAGATATTTATACAGTCTGGGGTAAGAATTCCTGGAGATCAACCCTGCGGAAAAAGGACTTGGGGATCCTGGTGGATGAGAAGCTGAACATGAGTCAGCAGTATGCAGTTGCAGCCTGGAGGACCAACTGGATCCTGGGCTGCATTAAAAATGGGGTGGCCAGCAAGGAGAGGGAGGTGATTGTCCCCTTCTACTCAGCACTTATGAGGCCTCATATTGAGTACTGTGTCCACACCTGGAGCCCCCAGTACAAGAAAGATGCAGAGCTCTTGGAATGGGCCCAGAGGAGGGCCACTAAAATGATCAGAGGGCTGGAGCACCTCCCCTACGAGGAAGGGTTGAGGGGCTTATTTGTCTTGGAGAAGAGAAGGCTCTGGGGAGATCTCAGTGTACCCTTCCAATACTTACAGGGACTGTATAAACAGGAGGGGAAATTATTGTTTACGTGGGTTGATAGTGATAGGACAAGGGGGAACGGTTTTAAGCTAAGGCAAGGGAGATTCAAATTACATATTAGGAGAAAATTTTTCCCTCATAGGATGGCGCTGCACTGGAACAGGTTGCCCAGAGAGGTTATGGATGCCCCATCCGTGGAGGCATTCAAGGCAAGGCTGAATGTGGCTCTGGGCAGCCTGGTCTAGTGGTTGGTGACCCTGCCCACTGCAGGGGAGTTGACACTAGATGACCTTTGATGTCTTTTTCAACCCAGGCTATTCTGTGATTCTATGAAACACTCACCTAAGCGCATAAAGAATTGTACTGATGATAAGGGTAAGTCCTGTTCCATCTTAATCATCACAACATATAATTTCAGCAATGTGATTAAGGTCTGCCTTAAAAATAATCCTTTTTTTTTTCCTGGATATGCCTTTTGGAAGGTCTTTTAACTCATTTCTTATGATACTGTGTGTCCCGGGCTATAGCAATAGAATATTATGTGGCAGCACAGCTAAAGTTCAATTTAACCCTCATCTGGCAAGAGTTCACTTCCTCCTAGAAGGAGAAATTAACAGCTGATGACTGAAAATTTTTATTTCCTAAATCTGTTTCTGTATTTCTAGTATTTTTAAGTAATTTGTAGGGAAGTTAAATCTGTCAGAGTTATGGACACCTTTACTTTTTAATTTAGGAACTTTTAATTTAGATTTTAGGATTCAGAAATTTATTGTCAGGAAAAAGAAATCTTTCTATTAGTCTGAGTTAAGGTAGTTTGAAGACTGTGTTAACAATATGGTTTACCACCAGAATGAAAATGAAAAAGCAAGACATTTCTTCCTTATCATATAACTGTATGAAGACATTGAAATCAGGTGTTTCTCTTATTATACTGTTAAAATTTTGTGAGTATTCTGATAGCAAGTAGATTTTCTGAATGCCATTTTGTGCAGGAAAAGTTGCTAGTTGCTATGACTATTGCATTTTTAATACTAACTCTCTTTGAGTACTGGTATAAACCAGTGTATCTGTTTCTCACCTTTTACGGTCATAGTTATATTCCTCTGTTTCACCTTTCTTCCCTCTTTGTAGCAGATGGCTGTTTGTTTGTTCTGGTTAGTTATAAAGTAGTAGCATAATTAGTGAGTATGGAAATATTATTCTTCCAGATGAGGTTTTTTTCCAGATAAGTTGTATATGATTTGCCTTCCTAATCCGTGCCAGTTACCAAAAGTAGTAGTAAATATCTGAAGAGTAGGCTATACATGTGGTATCTTTTCTGGCAACATTAAAGATTCAATGACCAGAATACTCTTTTATTTGTTAATTCTACTTGGGTAATGAGGATTTCTGTAAAGACTGAACTCTTTTTGTAATTTCCCTAGCTTCATTCACAGGATGGTTTAAGTTAGCTACAAGGAGGAAACAAGTTGTTAGGCCTTGAATCATTCCAACAGTTCTAGGTCTAAGTGAATGCAGAGTTGGGGATGGCTGACTTTATTCTTTGTAATATTGCAACATTGTACAGGAAGAGCATTTCTTCTTATGTCCCATTTGAAGGACTTGTACTTATCACTTTGTGTAGTGTAAGCTAAAAAAGGATAAGGGCAGGGTGAGGATTTAAAAATATGTCAAAAAGAGAAATGAACTTGGCTTTATGCTCCTGAGCTTTGTAATCTTCTGTCCAGTCTGAAGCCAAGAACAGCAGCAACATCTGATTGGAAATTATGTTGCTGAAAAAAGACATAAAATAATCTTATTTGATATCTTACAGCACCAGCCTCTCCCATGCACCTCTTCAGTTGAAGCACTAGATGGTTTACATTCAGTGCACAAAAATGTTGATGGATAAAGTATTTATCATATGTAATACTTATGTGAAATGTTTTTATAAATTCCAAACATTTTGAAAATTGAAGAAAATTGTGAGGGTTTTTCAGTATTCTCCTGGGAAATTATCACTTCCACTTCTGTTATTTTTGGCATACATCTGATGTTTTTGTCTGGTCAGTGTTCACTACTAGTAGTATAAAAAACAGACTAGGAATGATTCATTTCTCCTTACCAAACACACACAATGCTGGAAGCATAAACTTTTCTTTCATTTATTTTCCGTAGAACTCAGTTATGCTGCTATGCACAGTAAAAAAAAGTATTCAGGCTTTTTCTGTTGTGTGTTGATCACTATACAATACAGACTCTTCACACACATGAGTAACTACAGTAGTCTCCAACTATGGCTTTAAAGTAACTACTAGCAGATCCTAATTTTTAGCATCACAATCTTGTGTGGGACAGGGACAGATTGTGTTTGACAATTTTAATTCATCTGTGAGATGTGGAAAGTTCATCTTCTGAATCAGATCAGAAAATTAGTTACACTGGAAATTTCTAAACTGTACCCTTCTCCATAGTTCCTAATTGTTATGGTCAACTCTTCACCTTTTTTTTTTGTTTGTTTGTTTTTTTTTTTGTTAGGTTGTTTGTTTGTAGTTTGTATGAAAATATCAAAATTATTTAAGAAATCATCACAAAATGAACATAGTTATTGATGTTATTGAAATCTAAGTCAATAAAAATGTAGTGATAGCATTTCTGAACTACTAGATATTTTTTTAAGTAAAAAAAAAAAGTAACTGAAATATGCTGTAATTGAATCACAGTCATTTTTATAGGGATAAAGCACTCTTTGACTAAACATGTATCTGACTTCAAGAAATTCAAAATAGGTTACATTATACCACTTCAATCACACAGGTGCAAAAATGATATATATTCTATGAGTAAGTAGAGGTGGACATTCATAAATAGGCAAAGTGGGCTCACTCAAAAGCAAAGCTCTGCATGTAGATCTCGTTGTTCTTTCATACTAACCATCTTGAGTTTGGGGCACAAGAACTCCAGACCCTTGTGCTGAAGATCCGTCAATTAATTTTGGCGTTGATGCTTCTTCCTCAGGTTCTTCTGTCAATGGGGCAGAAGAATAACTCTCTTGAATTATAGAAGGTATTGCAGTCCCAATCTCTGTCTGGGAAAAAGTAAGAGAGAAATGTTACTGTTTACCTCCACTGGCAGCTGTTTGTCTTCTAGTTACTTATAGTCTGCCAGTAGAGGTCACATAAGTTCTGAAGATTAGGGCTCAAGCTGCATTTTATCAGACAGCTATAGTGGTCTGGTGGTGTGTAAACAAGTCATAAAACTTCACCATGCTTAGTCTCTTCATATCTTAATTTTTAATATTGTGCAGTATGCACACATGAAAGCAAGATGCATATGTTTCATTAATAAAAACATGTACAAACAAAATACTTTTATCCGCTTTTATTTGAACACATCTTTTTTTTTTTTCTGATAAACCCGGACATGCTATGTGTGCCAATGAATTAAAATTTGCTGCAAAGCATCAAAAAGGTGCCGCCATTTATCCATAATGTTGGTAATTGTATCATCGTAAATTAAAATTCAATGTGGTTGTGAAGCCTCTATTTTAAAAACAGTAGCATACTTTTAAGAAATTATTATTCAAGAATTCTGAAGTTTAAGTTTAACATGACACGAGTATTTTCATCAAAATTTGTTCTCAATAGGAATAACTGAACGCTCTAATTAGCTTCATTCATTAGTGGGTGCATTATGTAAGAGGAGGAATTAGAAAAACAAATAAAAGTTATTAGATAAAATTCTTATTTAGAAAGGCTATAAAATTTGGCAGAACCCTTCATGGGACAATAAACTACTTTTTCTTCTTTAAATCCTGCATTGAATATAATCATCATATTTAGTCAATTTTATTGTGACAAATCTGAAAATTATGCAATTTTCTGTAGGACAACTTCTAAATAAATAAATAAATGAATGAATAAAGTGTGGGAATTTTCTCGTATCATATAATCTCTCATAAAAAAGAGTGTAGTAGACTCACCAAGCCTGTTGCAGAGGGGCCCGCATTTGCAAAGAGACTGTGTGGTTTCCTGATGTCACACAGATCCTAAGAGTACACAGTAGCTGTCTAACCTTTGCATGTTGCTTTACTGCTGTATCTCAGTTTCCCCATGTTCAAGCCCCTCAGGCTCTCCTTTGAGAATGCACTTATTTTTTAAATCCAGAACAGTGAAGAGTTCTTATAGTGCTTTGCCTGTTGAGGTACTGCTTAAATATTAGTGAGTTCATCTACCTTTGTGGTTGCTGCGCCCCTGTGCTACAGTTAATTTAGTAGTTGGGTAGAGATAGTGATAGGAGGATGGTTGGACTAGATGATCTTATAGGTCCTTTCCAACCTTATGAACTTATGAACTTAACACTCCTTAGACTAGATCTAGAGTATCAAAAGTAGGATTTTTAATCTCAGTGCCTTCATCTTGCATAAAGGCGCTCAAACATAAAGTTAAATTTTATGAAGTATTTTCCTTCATTGCAACTTTCTAGCACACTGCAATAAAGATATTGAATCCTGAGTTTTTTCACCTGGAAGCTTCTCATACTTCTAGATCATTACACCTTCACTGCTGGCTTGCTGTCCCATTGGAGAACTGGTTGTTGAAGTTGCTCACACTCATACGGATGAATCACAGTTGTAAAGACCAATAAAAGATGTAGATTGCATCCATATGGGGCAGGTCCTTAGTATTTTTTTTTAAATATGTTTCCTATTTAGAGTATGCAAGTTAGAAGAAATAGCACACGTGAAATACTAGGTCTAGGACTCAAGCATGAGCAATACCATTGCTACATTCTAACACCTATATGAATTAGAATGGAATTGGAATGAATGAGCTTTAGGTTCTCTGTATATTCCTTAGTTGTAACCCTATACACCATAGTTACAGATATATATGTGCTGATACAGTTATTAAGTTCGTAACTTTGTAAAATGAATGGTCATCAAGTGAGCAAAATGAACTTCAGCTGAACTATGACTGAGTAACCTGTTGGTGTAAATAGGACTGAGGCTGTACCTTGCTCCTTTGTGTAGACAAATACAAAATGTTCCCATCTGTAGCACTAACAGTAAGAAGCTTAAGCAGGAATGGACTTGTGGACAAATCTAAAGAAGACTTTGGGAACAAAGGAAATGGGACAGATGTTCTCTGAATGGAGAAAGCCTAGAGGGAGAGATACATTCCAGACTTTTACTGACCCAGGCTTGCACTGCACTAAAGTATTTGCACATGCTGTCTACTTCTTCACCAGAGAACATCAGTTAAGACTCACTGACCTGAATAAAATCCATAGATTTTGAGAACAACTTTTATGGCAGTTCTACTGAAAACAACATTCTGGACAAAAGCATTTTCAAGAGAGAGTTTGTTAACAGACTTAGGAAAGTGTTCATTTGGATCACCTACACTGATTTTTCTCTGAACATGTGAGGGTTTACTTCATGATAACTGAGATTCGCAGTTTTCTTTCTCTTCTTTTTGCTGTTTAGTTACTCTTATCTGTTTAGTCACTGTAGTTGTTGGGTACCAAGGCAGAGATATTAACTTATATTAATTCTGTTTCTGGATTGTTCTTTCTCATTCTTCTGTTACAGGACGTGATCTCATTTTGGAGGTATACAGATGAAAGTCTGCCCACACTTCTTGAGAGATTACTCGAAGCAGATCACATTAATATCTGTTCGATCTCTAGCATCTGTTGTGACCATTGTAAAAAACACCAACTACTGCAGGGAATGTTATTACATTGCTATTTTTGCACTGGTAATAGAACAAAAGTTTAAATGTATTACATACCAGTCCAGAACATGAGCAGTATTTGCTTGCTGTACATAGACTGGACTTGAACCAGTAACCTAGAGGTAACAGTCTGTTTCCCATTATTGGTCATCTGATCCATACAGTTTTCTATCTTCTACGTATTTGATAAATCATGCAAGACTGTAACAAGATAAAGATGTTTCTTCCACTACATATTGTACAGAATGATCTTTTGTCTTCCAGATGTTTGTTGGTATTTTTGGCAACATGCACTTTACGAAAAAAAGAAGCATTTTTAGATCATGTAATGGAATTCTATTTCTTTATTTTTTTATTTTTTTATTTCCTTTGCTGTTCTAAATAATATATTTTCAAAAACATACAAAGAATAATATTCTAGAGATAAAGGATATTTATATTTACCAATATGTACAAGCCTTCAAATCATAATTAGCCTTTAGAGACCAATACAATACATGTAATAAGAAAATAGTGAAAAACAAATACATTTCATCTAACTACATAGGTTCATAAGGTTGGAAAGGACCTACAAGATCATCTAGTCCAACCATCTTCCTATCACAATCCCTACCCAACTACTAAATCAAATCCCTTAGCACTTCATCTAAACGCTTATTGAACAGTGCTAGGGACGGTGCCTCAACCACCTCCCTAGGCAGGCCATTCCAGTGCCTGACCACTCTTTCAGAGAAAAAATGCTTCCTCAGGTCTAATCTAAATCTTCCCCAGTGCAACTTGTGGCCATTCCCTCTCGTCCTGTAGTTATTTATCAGGGAGAAGAGGCCCACCCCCTCCTCACCACAACCCCCCTTCAGGAAGTGGTAGAGTGCAATAAGGTCTCCTCTGAGCCTCCTCTTCTCCAGACTAAACAATCCCAGCTCCCTCAGCCGCTCCTCATAAGACTTGTGCTCCAGGCCCCTCACCAGTTTTGTTGCCCTTCTCTGAACACGCTCCAGGGCCTCAATGTCCTTCTTGTAGTGAGGGGCCCAAAACTGAACACAGTACTCGAGGTGCGGCCGTACCAGAGCTGAGTACAGGGGGATGATCACCTCCCTGCTCCTGCTGGCTACACTATTTCTAATACAGGCCAGGATGCTGTTGGCCTTCTTGGCCACCTGGGCACACTGCCGGCTCATGTTAAGCCGAGCATCAACCAACACCCCCAGGTCCTTTTCCTCTCTACATTCTTCAAGCCATTCTGCCCCAAGCCTATAGCATTGCATGGGGTTATTGTGGCCAAAGTGCAGGACCCGGCACTTGGTCTTATTGAACCTCATCCCATTGAGCTCAGCCCAGCTGTTCAGCCTATCCAAATCCTTCTCAAGGGCCTCCCTACCCTCAGGCAGTTTGACACATCCTCCCAACTTTGTGTCATCTGCAAACTTACTGAGGGTACACTCAATTCCCTCATCTAGGTCATCAATAAAGATATTAAACAAGATGGGCCCCAAAACTGACCCCTGGGGGACACCACTCGTAACAGGACGCCAGCTGGACTTAACTCCATTAACCACTACCCTCTGGGCACGGCCCTCCAGCCAGTTTTGCACCCAGAGAAGAGTGAACCTGTCCACGCCACGGGCTGCCAGTTTCCTTAGGAGAATACTGTGGGAGACCGTGTCAAAGGCCTTGCTGAAGTCCAGGTAGACTACATCAACAGCCTTTCCCTCATCTACCTGTCTGGTCACCCAGTCATAGAAGGAGATGAGGTTGGACAAGCACGACCTGGCCTTTGTGAACCCGTGCTGGCTGGGTCTGATCCCCTTGTTGCCATGCACGTGTCGTGTGATCTCCCTCAAGATCATCTGCTCCATAACTTTCCCTGATACCGAGGTCAGGCTGACAGGCCTGTAGTTCCCCGGGTCTTCCTTACGGCCTTTCTTGTAGATGGGAGTCACGTCGGCAAGCCTCCAATCTTGTGGGACCTCTCCACATAACCATAGATGGCAGAAAGTGGCTCGGCAATCACCTCTGCTAGCTCCCTCAGCACCCTTGGGTGGATCCCATCTGGCCCCATGGACTTGTGGCAGTTCAGATGGAGGAGATCTCTGACCGTCTCTGCTTGGATCACAGGGGGTGCATTATGCACCCCGTCCCGGACTTCCAGGTCAGGGCAAGTACCCTGTGGACAACTGCTCTGTCTATTAAAGACAGATGTGAAGAAGGCATTAAGAACCTCAGCCTTTTCCTTATCATCTGTGGTTACATTCCCTGCCTTGTTGAGTAAAGGAGAGAAATTTTCCTCAGTTTTTCTCTTGCTGTTAATATATTTGTAAAAGGGTTTCCTGTTCTCCTTTACAGCAGTAGCCAGTCTAAGTTCAAGCTGGGCTTTAGCATTTCTAACTTTCTGCCTGCAAATCTTGGCCAGTTCTCTGTAGTCACCCCAAGTAGCCTGTCCCATCTTCCAGAGGACATAGACTCTCTTTTTCTCTCGGAGTCTCAACAAAAGTTCCCGGTTCATCCACACTCGTCTTTTTCTCCTCCGGCTTGACTTACGGGACTCCGGGACAGCCTGCTCCTGTGCCTTTAAGATTTCCATCTTGAGGAGCATCCAGGCTTCCTGGACCCCTTTACCCCTCAGGAACAAGTCCCAAGGGACCCTTGCAACAAGTGCCCTGAACAGGTCAAAGTCTGCCCTCCGGAAGTCCAAGGTAGCAGTTTTGCTAGTCACCCTCTTGACGGCACCCAGAATAGCAAACTCCACCATTTCATGGTCACTCTGGCCAAGACAATCTCCAACCTTCACATCTCCTACTAGTCCTTCCCTGTTAGTGAAGAGCAGGTCTAGCAGGGCATCTCCCCTGGTAGGCTCTTGCACCAGCTGTGTCAGGAAGCAATCATCCACACATTCTAGAAATCTCATGGACTGCTTCCTCTGCGCAGTATTATATTTCCAGCATATGTCAGGGAAGTTGAAGTCCCCCATGAGAACGAGTGCTGGCCATCGTGCAACATCTACGAGTTGCTTATAGAACACCTCGTCTATTTCTTCATCCTGACTAGGTGGTCTATAACAGACCCCCACCACAACGTCACTCCTAAAGACCATCCCCCTGATCCTTATCCATAGGGACTCTACTTTATCATTTCCAACCTCAAGCTCTTCAACATCAAAACACTCTTTGATATAGAGAGCTATGCCACCACCCTTTCTTCCCTGTCTATCCCTTCTGAAGAGCTTGTAGCCATCAATCCCAGTATTCCAGTCATGGGAGAGGTCCCACCATGTTTCTGTAATAGCCACAAGGTCATAGTTAGCCTGCCTCACAATGGCTTCAAGCTCTTCTTGTTTATTGCCCATGCTGCGTGCATTGGTATAGATGCACTTCAGCTGAGATATCTGCCTCACCCCTTTCTCCAGCACAGCCTCCTTAGGCTCTTTACTGGTGAGCCCTGTTTTATCCCCTTCCCCCGTCACAGCTAGTTTAAAGCTCTCTCAATGAGTCCAGCTAGCTCCTGTGCTAGGATTCGTTTCCCCCTTTGAGATAGGTGCATCCCATCAACAGATAACAGGCCAGGAGCCAAGAATACTGCCCCATGGTCAAAAAACCCAAAGTGTCTCTCTACACCAACCTCTCAGCCAATTATTCATCATCTGTGTTTTCCTAGCCCATTCTGTGTCCTTCACCGCCCCAGAAGGTATGGAAGCAAACACCACTTGTGCTCCCACCCCTTGAACTAATTGCCCTAATCCCCTGAAATCTCTTTTCATAGTTCGCAGACTTCTCTGAGATATTTCATTGCAGTCTGCCTGTACTACAAGTAACGGGTAGTAGTCGGTGGGGCATATCAAATCGGGAGTCTTCTAGCAATGTCCCTGATCCGGGCCCCAGGGAGACAGCACACTTCCCTGTGGTTTGGGTCTGGTCTGCAAATGGGGCCCTCAGTTCCCTTTAGAAGGGAGCCACCCACTACTATCACCTTCCTTTCTTTCTTAGTAGTAGCAGTCTCAATGCACGGAGTTGACTGCCTTGCCATTGGTGACCTCCTGCGGGAATCTTCCTGCATTTCACCCCTTATCACCTCTTCAACATCCAATGCTGCAAATCTATTGCTTAGGGGTATCTGGGGACACTGGGGAGGCAGAGGGGGAGATTGCCCACGGTACCGAGCAGGGACTCTCTGCCAGCCCTCTCTATCCCTCAGATATCCCCCTTCTGCCCTACGGGGACAGGTCAGGGAATCCACCACCAACTGCGGGGGATCTCCCTGGCGCCTTTCTCTCTGGCACTCTAGGGAGCTACTCCACCAGTCAATCTCCCGCTCACAGTCCCTGAGTCTCTCAGTGGCCCTCAGTCTCTCAACCTCCTCTTTCAGTTCAACCACCATACTAAGCAGATCTTCCACCTGCTCACACCTTGCACAGGAGAACTGCTTAGCACCCTCATCCAGCAGTAGCAGGCTCTGGCACTCCTCGCAACCAGAGACCTGTGTAGCCACGCTTCTAGGCAGACCTTCTGTCTGGGTCGCCACAGCCTTTTTAAAGCAAGCCCTCTGTCTAGTAGAGACCATGGCACAAAAAAGAATAAAAACAAATAAATGAAAAATTGAAAGTAAATAAATAAATAGCTCATAATAATATATATAGATATGAATTGTAATAACTTAAAAATAAATAAATAATAATAATATTAAAATATATATATATAAAATAAACACAAACAAACAAACAGTGGGTAGTGACACTTCGCTGCCCTCCCTGAGCCCTATTCAGCTGAGGGCGAGGGCGCTGAAACCCTGGCAATGCCAACGCCTCGTTAACGCCTCGTTAACCTCTCCCGAGAACAGCCTATGGGACTGGCCGCTCTCACTCGGATTCCGAGAGACAGGAACCTCCCGAAAACCCGCCCTGTACCTCAATCAGCCACTGCAGCTCCGGCTGTGCCGATTTCAAAGCAGTTGACCACGAGGAGAGTGTTACTTCCGGGTTCTGACTGTTTTAAATCCCCCGCCGTTGCCCTGGCAACGCCTACGCCACGTCAGCCTCTCGCGAGAGAGAGCTGCTGGGGGTCTGTCGGGACTGGCCGCTCTCACTCGGCTCCCGAGAGACTGGAACCTCCCGAAAACCCGCCCTGTATCTCAATCAGCCACTGCAGCTCCGGCTGTGCCGATTTCAAAGCAGTTGATCACAAGGACTGATACTACATTGTATGCAGCTATTCTACCCTGACTTTTGAATCAGTTGAGAGATGTAGTGAATACCAATACCAGTATTAGCTACAAAGCATGTTGTAAGCAGAGTAATGTGTTTGTTAAGATATCACAAATATTTCTGTATTTACTGTGTGACTACTACTGAAAATGAAACTGTTCAGTGTGGATGACCAATTCAGAGGCACTTTCAGATTAGAAAGTTAAGAAAAAGCAAAAGCAAAGAAATCTGAACATAGTATTTAGTGATAAAATACAGCTGATGAAAGCCACGTCGAGAAAAAGAACCTCTGAAGAGCTCCTGCCATCAACTCAGAACAGGTTCTGTGGGTATTTATCTCTCCTCATTGCCTGAAAAAGAGGTGTGAAAAAAACTGTAAAGATTTAAAGATTAGGAAAGGCTCAGGAAGGTGAATTGTGAACAGAGAAGAAAAAGTAAGATGAAAGTGTTTGTGAGATAGTCAGCAGAGACAAAACAGACAAGAAATGTAGATGAGTAACCTACATTAAGACCATGAATCCACATAAGCTGTACAATAGCTGAAATACAGAATTATGGCAAGTTTTGAAGCCATCACTCACCCCATTTTACTTCTAAGGCTTTGTCTACTGTTTAATGTCTACTAAAGATTTCAGTAGCTTTTAGAATCAAGATTGATATACTGCATGTAATAAGTTTAAATCTACATGAGAATCTCATGTCTCAGTTCTCTTTTACTGCAGAAAATATGCTTAAAAGAAAAACAGAAGTTCATAACTTTAAAAGAGACATTATAAACTTGAAAGGGCAGTTCTACCACACACTGGCTCACCAAAAGTTACTAGCTCCACCACAATTGTTCTGAAGCAACCAAAGGCTTACAAGAAAATACCTTAGTTATGGAAAAAATGTTTTGTTTTGTACTGAAAACTAAACAATCCTTTATCCTGTCAGAGTAATCAGCTGTTATGGGACAGTATTTTACCTCATTACATTGGATACAGAGGCACCCATGAATCTTATTTCAGATAGTTGCAAATTGTCTGCTTTTCCTCATTTGGAATAGGTTTTCCTGATGTCCTACATAGAAAGAAATTATATATGTTACAGTCTATGATGTTATTTTTTCTTCCTCCCAGATGCTGGTAGGATGCAGTCTTCACTGAGAAGTCATCTGTTCTTCAATGCGCAGGACTATCATAGAGGACCATCAGTTTTGGTGTAAACATATTTCTCTATTTTGCTCCTGGAAACAGTGTTCCGGAAGTGATATATTCGGGCATGGCATCCTTTATTAATATATCCTATATATATTAATATATCCTATATATATATATAAATGTTATTTTGTTCTTTTGGATTTTACACAAATATACATATATACATATTTCTGTTCATTCTTCAGTCAGACCAATCAATATATAAGAACTTGTAATGCAACCCTTTAGAAATTAATTTTCATGGCTTCTGCCTTGGAAAACGCAGATAGACTCTAAGGCCCTTTTCATTGATCTTGGAAAGTTAATAGTCATTTTATCATCCTGTCCGCATAATATCCTATAACTTTTCATATTAAAAGTGAGAGTAGCTGTGTTATGTCTGATTTTAGCGAAGTAAAAATATTCATGTTGCACAGCATTGGAACAGGGATTTTTACTTACAAATTCTGTTGTCTGAGAATGAAAAAATTCCATATAAATGGAGCTAATCAGGATTTCCATTGGTATTAGTTAACATCTCGTTCCAGCACGGTTTGAAATTACAGACTTCTAACATCCTGATTTGAAAGCTATGTAATTCTTAAGCAAGTCTAGAGCAGACATTATTCTTTGGAATAGTGCTGAAATTTTGGAAGACAAATTGCAGAGAAATGCTGTGCCCGATTTAGGAATCAGAAAAGTGCTCTTTGAGTCATTAAAATTCATATCAGAGCTAAAAAATAATCTCAGCTACTTAATGAAGACTTCCACAGGAGTTCCTACTGGTCCAAGCCCCAAAATAAACGTACACAGTCAGTTAGACAAACTTAGAGATCACTCAGCCCTATGGAGTTCCTACCAGGAATGTTCTCAACCCTCAGATCAGCAGAAGCTACTTTAGTTTGATTTTCAGAGCAACCTGTAGAGGAGAGTTCAGCATCTCAAGCATATTTCCTCATGGATTGCAGTCAGATCAAGCACTACTGGAGCTGAATACGCTTTTGTCCAACTGATCAGCCTAGATTTTCCTAAATGTGCTCTGATTTCTTTGAATATGCTCCAACAAAACAACGTCAGAAATATGAACAAAAGAGGACTGTATTTGCTCCACTTAGCCTCAGATGTTGAACTAAAATATCCTGTTCATCAACTTAAACTCCTTGTGTAGATAGGCAAGAATCACCTCCTGAGAGTGACTTAGCCACCTCTTGTCATAGATCCACTTCCCAAGGTGCTTGTCCATCTTCCTTTGACTCTGCAGGAGAACAGATAGAGGCAATGTTTTTTTTTACTGGACACCAAAGTCCGGTGTCAGATCTGTTCTTCAGATCTGTCCATTGAAAACCAATACAAAGCTTGTAGGTAATTTTACAGTGACATATCTTCATGGACTTTTCCTCTAGGACCTTGAAATTTCAACTTAGGTAAAAGGTTTGTATTCTTATTATTTTTTTTAATTGTTGTTCTTTTTTTTGTTGTTGTTTATGTGCTTATTGTCTTTTTGCCATTATCTATGATTGTTACTGCTCTCCTTAAAGTCTTTGTATAAGTTTTCTTTCTGAATGATGTGTTAGTAAGGTTTTCTTGGTAACAAATATGTCCTTTGGCTGCAAAGTCTTGGCTTGGACTTTTATGTTTCAGTAACCTAGAAACTTAGAAAACACAGATTTTGTAGCCCAGTTTTGATCTAATACATGCCAATGCTCCACTTTGATTCAGGATTCAGTACAATCCTTTAATTCTCAGCTGCAAGCAATTTCCCTTTGAAAAATCTTTGTGCTAAAAATGTGTTTCACCTACATTTATTGTATACAATGAAAAGAACGCAAGAAATGCCATGCTTATTTTAGCAGGCATTGCTAGAGAACCTCTGATTTCCATTGCTAACATTTCAGAACTCAATGTCAGAATTAGAGAAGTCATGACCCTTCTGACAGTCTTAGCTAACTTTATTAAATTAAAATTTCAGAACTTAGCCAGACTCAGGTACCTAATGACTGTCTAGAGTTATATGAGTAAAACAGGTATACCAAAAGAGTGGATGAGGTTGAGATGTAACACCTAATTTTAACCAGATAGAATGAGTGAGAGGAATCTCTCACTACTTACTTCTAGGTCATTCAATTTAGCGATTACATGTTCATTGACTTATTACAGGACCAATTGGGTAGCATTCTGGAAAGGGCATAACTGACACAGGTACTTTAGTTCAATTATTTGGCATACACAACGACCTCATGTTTCTGAAATAAGCAGGAGCAACTTATCCGAAGTCCTACTGCAAGTTTTTCTCCTAGATCATCTGAAAATCAGCTGGAAGTATTAGCCTGGAAATGCTTGTAATTATCCAATTAGCCTAAAAATGTGTTTGGAAATGTTTGCACTTCTGTGAATCTAAAAATCTGTTATATAAAGTGATTTATGTTTGCACAGAACTGAAGACAGCAATGACAGAAAATAATATTTCAGTTTTTCAGTATTCTAAAAAGCTAAAGCACTATTCAGAGATCTTTAAATAAAAATGCAAATCAGGTTCTAAAGAGTTACTGCACACCAGTGGTCAAATGAAGGCCTTCAGTTTGTATGTGCCTGTGTGGTATTGCTCATCATTTAAACTATGCATAATAAAATCTAACCTGTGACCTTGAATAAATACTGAGTTCTATACACAGGGCTGCATGCGGGGATGTGTAGTTTGCATTTTTATGGTAAGTTGTAACAGTGGTTGAGAAATCAGGGAATCATAGAATGGCTTGGGTTGGAAGGGAGCACAAGAATCATCAAGTGGAACTCACTGCTGCAGGCAGGATTGCCAGCTGCAACGTAAATCACTAGATCAGGCTGCCAAGGGCCTCATCCAGTCTGGCCTTGAACACTTCCAGTGACAAGGCATCCACAAACTCCCTGGGCAGTCTGTGCTAGCAGTTCACCACCCTCTTAGTGAAAATCAAATGTGTTGTCTTTAAAACATGAGCGATGGCAGTAATGTTTAGAGTATCTGAAAGATAACTTTAAACACTGGCATACAAGTCTATAAAAGCTTTCTGATTTCTACAACACTGACCTCCCTGAGCTCTCCTGTGGGTTTGGGGGACTATGAATACTTAGGCTTCTTTAGGGTAGTATGGGAAAATGAATGTAAGCAAAGAAGGATTTTGGCAAAAGATCTGGGAAAAAAGCAGCTCTCACAGGGAGGTCCATTCATTTTTAAAGTAACATTCCTTCCAGCTGCTATGATGGATGACCTTCACTTGGAGAATTTTAAGTTTGGTGAAAGAACTCAGCAATGGGAGAAAGTCCTACTCTGGAAAAGTTCACAAGACAAAATAAATACTTTCTGATGTCTTGTTTCTATTCCATATTTTCCTAAATAAAGCAACCTGAGGTAGGATGTTTTATCTTCTTTCCTACAATATTGATCATTCTGGATTTCCTTTCAGCTGGAACAACAGGAGGCTTGCCTTATCTCTATGTCCTTCAGAAACTCCTTGGAGATGGGCCACACAGGCAATTGTGTCTTAGAATGGCATAGGGAGACCAGAAGATGGTTGTACTTAGTATTCAATACATTACTGAGAAATCTATAGGACTGGTACATTCTCAGGAAGAAAAGGCATAGGAACTCTTACTTATCGCTCTCTAAAGTAGAATGCAAGTATCCAGTGATTTAAAGTTGAAGGTGAATTTTTCAAGGAAGAAATCACAGATGCATGAGAATGTAAAGAGCTTCAAGTCTGGGAAGTGGACCGAAGTCAAAATCATTCCTCTATGCCAAAGCTCTTCAGAGTCCTTAGATTAGAAAATGTATTTCCTCTTAACTGTGAGGTTCTGATCCTAATGCAGACATGGAGATGATCTTTATCTTTCCAATTTGCTAATTTTTAAATACATTTATCCTTATATTTTCTGTTTTTCTCTTTTGCTTTTAATGCTGCTACCGAATGTTGATCTCACCTTGATGAAATAGTAGTTACTGTCTTTCTCACTGCAGTCATGAATCACTAAGAGGAGCACATTTTCGTGAACTATGTACTGTTACACAAGAGACTACTAAAATATATGTAATTACAAAGCAAGTCAAAAGCAAAAACAAAAAACAAAGCAACCACACAAAATTATTATTTAACTGTAACATTTTTCACTCATCTTCTATTATGAACATCATCTTTCCATTCAGTGCTGTAACACAAAGTGCATATATCACCTTCATGGAAGTTTTGCCTGTGCCTACAAAGTAGAATGAGATTAGCAAAATGTAGCTTTTTAGAAGTATAGGGAAATACAAGAATCTAGAAGGAGAACTTTCAACTCAACATACTGAATTATTGCCTTGTACAGGCTGCTCTATCTCACAGTATGACAGAATTTCAGTCATTTTTCTTCAGTAATACTTCCTCCTAATACTACTAATAATACTACTTCTTGTTTTTCAATTCAAGCTCTTTACCTTTTCCATTTTCACTTCCTTGTGTTCACTTTCCTAAGAGAAATAGTAATTGCTAGCTTTTCTAGCCTTAAATACTTGTGTTTAATATATTTGTTATTATGAGAAATAACCTCAGGCAACAGAATGTCATAATCTCATTTCATGGGGAATCCTGCATGTTCTGAATCATCTGCTTCAGTCTCTCATCCAGGTAAATAAATCACTGGTACAATCTCAATCACAGCTTGCAAAAAAGTGAGGAGACCAGGGGGAACCTCCAGCCTACTCACACATACACAAATAAATCAGGAAATAATTCGGCCACATTTTTAGACTGAAGAAAATATGAATGAAATGACAGTTTGTCATTAGCACAGAGAATTCACTGTTGATCAACAAAAGGCAATAGCAAACGCATGAGAAGATTTGCCTGCTAAATGTTTTCATGGACAACAAAAGCCATCTGTAACCACTGCAGTTATGCACTTTAAAAGAATAGAAAAATGAAAAGTTCTCATTACCTCTAATTGGTCAGACTGCTCATTTTCAACATAGACAAGTGGGTGAGGCAGTTCTCCAAGTGAGACATCATAGAACTCAGAATCATAAGTTACAGTGTCAGTGACAGGTATAGTTCCAACAGACTCAAAGATAAAAAATCCCAGAAAAATATTTACAAAGGCCTTCATTCTTCTTCTTCTTTTTTTTTTTTTTTCTGAAAGAGAAGAAAATTGATAAAATGTGACAAATATGGTAATTGCAAGGAACCTATGAAAACTTAATCTCAAAAATACAGTGCTTCTATTCATGCAACAATGATTTTGGTGCTTATATTTATTCATAGTGTCTCAAAGGTTTATTCTGGATCAGAGAATTTCTGCAGATGGCCTTGGTCATATCAACATTTAGGTAATTTAAGAAGCACCTACTGATTTTTGTTGTATCAGAATGATATAAAAATATACTGGCCTCCCTCAGAAGAGATCTAAAAGGTAAAAGATGTTTGTGTATTGATCTTTGTCCCCTTTCATCTCTATTTAAATATTTCAAATGCATCACTAGAAAGATCTTTTGATAAGTTAGCCAAGGCTATGTTATTGCATTTTTTTAATATCTATCACAATAAGTAATACTTCGAAATGTCCAGTGTAATTTTGTCTTTCTTCTCTACTAAAATCTATTAAAAACATTAAGACCTCTTTCCTTGCTGTCTTTGGATGAACATAATCACTTTTTCGCCCAATAGCTTTTCTGATGCAATATCATTTTATGTTGTTCAAAGCATATGGCATACTTGGAACTTCTGCAAAGGGGAGCAAAATCAGAAGTAATCTGTATTCTTCCCAGCCCTATTATTGACAGCAACCTTAATTCTTTCATTATCCAATCAACATAGTTTTAAAGTAGTTAAGAAATAATAACAGGGTGCTGTCACCTGTTCTTGGAAGATGGAACTTTGAAATCAATTACCACATATATAAAAGTACAAATATAAAAGTATTTCTGTAAAACAATACAGAATTAACACTAGCCTTAAAAATTGGTGTTTGTGTATTTCCTATTATTTATGTTATGGATATCATATAAGCTGCCTAACATGTGGGTCTATTTGACATTCTTTACTAACATCTTGATTTATTCACTGCTTCCACTAATTTCACCAAAAGTGTGAACTATGATAATGAGCAGTGCATATCTAATAAACTGTACTTCTGTTGTGATCCCATAATACACAGTCAAGTAAATAATAAAATTATATAAATTTATAGCTATTTAAAGTAGATTAAGTATAAGAAATGTATGAGACATATTTTTGGAACACATGCTAAGCAACAACCTGAATTTTAGCTTTCTGAAAAGAGGTCTTTATGAATCTGGTTTAGGCATGAGGATATGAAATTCCTCTGGGGATGGTCAGCAACACAAGGCATTCATTTTTCCCTCATGTGCTTTATTCAAAAAGTCTTTTCAGTTGCTGCTGGGAGAAGCTAGAGTCACATTGGCTTGTCTTTGAGCAGACTTAGCTGAATTGCACCTTTCAGTATTAGCTTGTAAGATTACTAAAGGTTTCCTGCTTCATTACGATAAAATAAAATATATCCAAGCTCTGAAACATATTTTAGTATTCTTACTCTGCTTTTCTAGTTTTGTATTTTCTGGTGGGGTATTTTTTGTCTCACTTTTCTATTATGTAGCATTTAACCCAAATGACTAAACTGTAAAGGATATTATCTATTAACTCCAAAATATAACAATAGCATATTGAGTGTAATTATTTTCTTAAAGCAAACAAATTGTGAATATTCATTATTCAAACCCAGTTACATTTCACATTTCCAAAAATTAAAATTTTAAAAGACATGGGGCTTTGAATGTATATTTTGTGTAAGTAGACAAAAGCAATAAATACAATGTTAATCTCTGTGGAAAATATTGCTATTTATTACTAACCTACAGAGTTTGTATGCCTCTGTACTTCCCTTATGTGCAATATACTGGAACATCCTGTAATGATATTGGCATCTGCAGTAGCTGTAAGATCAAATATTTTGATGAAGATTATGTACTCCTCTCACAGGAAGGAACTAAGAAATATCCAGAGAAAAACATAGTCTCCTCTACCTGCAGCCTTTAAATCAGGAATTTGTGCAATAAAATCAAACAAATGCTATAAAAATATTTCCAGTCTTAAAAATCCAATTAACTTTCCTAATAAATAAGTACCAAAACTTACCTTTTGCTTCCAATCTCCCAAATGGCATGGAGTTACTCAGAATGCAGAGCCAGTGGTATTAGACCCTGACCAATGACAGTGGCATTCTGGGGCTGTGGGAGGTGGTACAGCTTCTACTCACAGCAGGGGACTTCAGTTGAGAGAGTTTCTCTGACTTTAAACACCTTTATGTTCAATTTTGCAGAATTTAATTTTAGCAAGGTCAAACAAAGGTTTATTGTAAGCAAGTGGCATTTATTCCACATCACTGCTTTTAATCCCTTCCCCTAAAATTTCTCACTGCTCCTACTAGTGTATTCATAAATCTGATTAAAAAGTAGATTTATTTTTATTTTATTCATCCATTATAGATTTTTTAATGACAGAAAGGATGCATTGCAGAAATGCAAAACTCAGTGATATGTAAGATATTTTAATACATTTAAACCATTAAAACCTCTGCAATAAAATGCAGAGGTGAAGATATGTCTTGATTGCTCTTTCAGTAGGCAGATGTAAACAGTAAGCATAAAATAAAAGCATTGATAAAAGGAAATCTAAGTGAGTGGTAAGAAAATCAATACAGAACCCTCATGACTTTGAAACAATGCCCAATTTAACTCAAATTAATATGTGGTATTTTCATCAAAGCTGAAAGGGATCCCCTAGATTTACCACAAGGTGAATGACTTAAGTCTTTTCTTACCTAACAAATAAACATATTTTTATTTCAAATGGTCAGCACTCTCAATTGTGTGCTAGAAACAGCTTTTCAGGCACCCTGATCATCTAATATGTGATGGCTGGACTAAATGATCTTAGAGGTCTTTTCCAACTGTAATGATTCTATGATTCTATAAAGGTGGATACCACTTTCTTAACATATATGAACTGCTATAATATACTGCAAGTGATAAATATATACTGTAGTAGCGTGCACTTTACTGCACCATGATAGGATTTAAAATGTTAGCAAAAGACAAGCTCTCTCTTTTTCTTATTGATGGTAATTTCTGTATTATTTTTTTCCTACTTGATTCTGTGTTTATTTTAGTATTATTGCCATTTTGTACAGTATAGAACCACTCTTCTTATCTTTCTCATCATTCCTTTATCTCTTCTTTTAAATGTACTTCCTAATACTAACAGTTGGGAAAAGTCAAAAGATATTCCTTACCTATGAAGGAATATAATGCTAATGTAGAAGACTCCAATGTTTTACGGAAACCTGATTCCCAGTGCTTTAAACATTCTCCTCATCATTTTGTTTTGCAAATAAAAAGACCAATCTACTCAACGCATTTTCAAAAAATTTTAAGCCATCTCTTAAGAATTTGAATGCATAGGCAATCTAAGCAATTTGAAAGGATTTAGCAGATAGATCAAATAGCCTGTAAAGGAATAATATCTGTCAGCAAATAGGCAAGATATTAGGGATTTGATTTAGTAGTTGGGTAGGGATAGTGATAGGAGGATGGTTGGACTAGATGATCTTGTAGGTCCTTTCCAACCTTATGAACCTATGAACCTATATTTTAGGACAAATGAAATGTTAGTATTATTTGCTGTCTTGACAAATGAGTGAAGCCCTGCAGTGCCTTACACTACTATAACTACTCCTAGATGTTGGAAAGGTTCAGCTTAATGTGATTCTTATCAAAAGATGGGCCCTGAATCATTACATCAGACAATTTTAATTGCCTTCTTGAAAATCCCTTCCCACAGTAAGTGCTGTGGGAGCACCATACCACCGAGTCCTGTTGCAATTTTTCTTCAGGTCAATAGTTTTAAACTCAAAGTACTGTGGCTTACTCCTGAAGTTAATGACCTAGTTGCTTTAAGAGACCACATATACTCCTTCTAAGCAACAACAACAAAAAAAGCTATACATCTGCAGTTAGATTTATCCAATAAGGGAGAAAAAGGATAATAAAGGAGGTCATGCTCAACCAACCTGGTGGTCTTCAATGATGTCATTACTGGCTGGATGAATGGGGGGAGAACAGAGGATGTAGTCTACCTTGATTTCAGCAAGACATTTGACACTGCACTGTCAGCATCTTTATAACAATGCTGAGGAAGTATGGAATAGATGAGTGGATGATGAGATGGGTTGAGAACTGACTGACTGGCAGAGCTCAGAGGGTTGTGATAGGTGGTGCAGAGTCAAGCTGGAGTCATGTACTTAGCAGAGGTAGATTCTGGGTCTGGTCCTGTTCAACATCTTCATCAATGACCTCGATGAGGGAATAGAGTCCATCATCAGCAAGTTTGCTGATGATACAAAAGTGGGAGGAATGGCTGAAACACCAGAAATGTTGTATTACAATAATTGATATTTCTATTATTTTTTGTTAGAGCTATGGAAAGTTATTTGGAAATAGCCTACATTTTATTAAAAGTATATCACAAAATTCAGAACATGATGTCTTATGTGGCATGCAAATGTTTCAAATTATAGGTTCATAGGTTCGTAAGGTTGGAAAGGACCTACAAGATCATCTAGTCCAACCATCCTCCTACCACTATCCCTACCCAACTACTAAATCAAATCCCTTAGCACCTCATCTAAAAGCTTCTTGAACAGCACTAGGGATGGTGCCCCAGCCACCTCCCTAGGCAGGCCATTCCAGTGCCTGACCACTCTTTCAGAGAAAAAAAAAATTAATTTTTAGAAAAAATAAAATTAAAACATCAAAGAAAGAAAATTATTTTTGGGTACATTTTATGTCTTAGGTAAGCAGAAGTTGGAGACTGAGTGACATTTCTGTGTGGGACAAGCTCTAGTTTTTGGTGGAATTAATGTTTGGCATTTTCTTTGGCCTTGGATGCTTTCAGCTTTAGAATACCTAGAAACCCAAGGCACTCAACAGTTAAGCAGTTGGAGAATATTATGCCCACAAAAGCAAAGAAAAAGAAAGATTGTGTATAAATACTGGTGGTATTGCTGATCACAAAGACAAGCATTCAAACAAGCTCACAGAAAGTTTATGATTTGGATTAGTCTAGTGTTTTCTGAATCCTGTTATCACAGAAGATAGCAAAATTCCTGGGTTTGACTAAAGGGCAGTTGCAAGTGTTCTTTCTGTATTCTGTAATTAGTCCCTTCAGAGACATTTTTTTTCCTTCAGGTCCTCTGACTTTATTTTGTAGTTTATGTTACTGTCTTACAAACATTCCTAGTTATCTCTAAATCTTGCTGTCTGACTTTGTAAATTGTGCTTGATTAAAAGCTAACTAAAGTTAATGGAGAGTTCCATAACATCTAGTGGTTTTTGGAGCATGACTAGAGCTGGAAGCATTTTCAGCTGTGGTCATTGCCTAACACTTTCCTAGCTAAAATGCATTCCCACTGTATAATTGCTGGCAATGCAAAATGAATTAATTCATTCCCTTTTATTTTTGAGAAGGCTTTGTTTCCATTTCAGTTCTCTCAGCTTTTGGAGATGCAAGATGGGATCCTAACTGTGTTCTTGAACTCAGTGCCAAAGCCTCAGGGTTGTCCAAGTCTTGTTTTTCCAAAACTTTGATTATAAAAGACTGAGCCTTCAATTTAGACTGTCAGCATCCATTTAATGAATACAGTTTCTTTCTTTGCTTTATTTTCTTTTGAGCCTCACAGGTTCATCCTCAGAAATTTCTGATAATAAAGAATGTGTGGGAAGAATAGGATTTTCTCCATGAATGGAAAAATTCTGTCTGTCCCTCAGAAAGAGAGCTTGTGTACATCATTAAGATTCCCTGTCACAACATTTCTAGTCTGCCAATCTGGACAGAAGTACAGATCTTTACTCTGTTACTTCAGATCTGTCAACTTCTCTTGCTAATTTTAATCAAGGAGGTTAATTCTAACTTTGGATGGAGTGACACAAGAGTCCCAAGATCAATCATTTGTTCTGTCTCTACTTAGTGCCTTGACAAAAGATGCTCCCAGTTTGAAATGATAGAGTAAGAGCAGTCAGTGAAGTTGTTTATGTATTTTCATATAAAACAACAGCAATAAAATGAAAAACCCCCTTCTCCTGGCACCAATCTACATAAAGGAGAGATGTATTGCAATACTGGTGACAGTAACTTCAGCTGACCAGGTCATACAGACCCTTAAAAAGACACAAATAATTTCTCCCACCTCTTCTAGAT
The DNA here is from genome assembly GCF_038088225.1 of Cyrtonyx montezumae. Lineage (NCBI taxonomy): Eukaryota > Metazoa > Chordata > Aves > Galliformes > Odontophoridae > Cyrtonyx > Cyrtonyx montezumae. The sequence goes on along the minus strand of NW_027072034.1, from coordinate 118,260,230 downwards.
TCCATGATCAGAAGTGTGACAGTCACACAAGGAAATTTGTATCACTTGTATTATGTGGTAAGCATGCTTGATGATGTGAAGGGTGTACATTTGCATTTTGCTCATGCATAAGAGGTACATACATATTCATTGCACAGGACATGCTGTGTCACATAACCAAAATTGAAGTAACATTAGCATGTTAACTTTTGCATTAGCTTGTTAGCATTAACATTAGTATGGAGAAGGGACCCTGTGGCCTTACAAAAGAAAGCAGCAAAAAATACTCAGTTTGAATTGACATAAAGAACTGTGTGTAAGTCAGAAGTTCCAGGATAGCCAAGAAGGGACAAGAGCCATCTTTTCTGAATAAAGTTGTTATGAGTATGTTACCTCAGCAGATGTGGGAAACACCAATCTAAAACTTTAAAGACTTTGGTAGATTCCTTGCATATATTAAATTGATATATTTTTTTCTAGAAAAAATATATTTTTATGTTATTTCCCTAAAACTTCTGTATAACAGGTAGCTTATTTTTAATATATGAGGAGAGAATTCATGGTTGAACTAATATAATATCAAGCAATGTAACATTTTTGTTAGCAATTTGGGCTTTTTAAAATGGTCGTATGCTGCTAAATATTTATGTCATGATTCAGATAATTTGGTAGCATATATATTCTTTAATAGTGATAATAAAGATGAATGCTTATTTTCCTTAATTTCATTACAGAGAAGAGAATGCCTTTCTGTGAGCACAAGAGCTCTCTGTCCTCCAGTACAGGGGAACAAGCAGGGGAGGCAGGAAACCAGAAAACCAGGCAAGGACCTGCAAGTCAAACTGAGGGATAAGAAAAATGTGTACAAGCAGCAAAAGCAGAGATGTGCCACATGGGAAGAACAGAGGGATGTTATCTAGGCATGAAGATATAGGATCAAGAAAGCCAGAGTGCAGATGGAACTGCACTTGCTGAAGGATGTAAAAAATAACGAGGGATTCAGCAGGTACATTGGTCAGAAGAAACAGGCCAAAAAGAGTCACGCATTAGCTGTGCATTTTCCGCAGTGATGGACAAGAGCCTGCGTGCCATGCTTGTAAAAATCTGTACCAAGGGACATCACCCGCAGCTGTGATGACAGCTTTATTGCTGAAACACACCACCCACCACTTCAGTCTTCTCATATCCACTGTTTGGTCTCTATAAATGTTTAACAAAGATTGATGATTGTCAATGGGTTCAGTTTTTTTCTGCAATTGGAAGACATACCTTTGCTTTATATGCACTTCCATGACAGATGTCATTTTGTCAGGCAGAGTCTCTGCTGCCATCTATCACACGGCAACAAAATGTAATAAAATATTGGTGGGAAGGTTCAGCCTCTATTGCTATACTACCAGTGTCCATCTCTGATGACATGGGCCAACATAACAACAGAGGAGGCATTACTTTTGGAGCAGTCTTCATACATCCCTCAACCTGATCCAATTGGATAGCTTTGCATTTTCTATGTGAAAGTAGTATTTGGCACTCCAAATAGTTTCCACTGAATGCTCATGAAGAACTTTACTAAGGTGCATACTGTCATAAACAATCCATTTCTCATCCAAACAAATGTTTTTTTCAACTTGTTCTTGGTATATGACATTACTACTTACTGGTTTTCTATTATTTGTTTTCCAAATTTAGATACACATTCACTATTATGTAGAACAAAAACAAAACAGAATGCAAGTGTTGAAGTTAGGTGCAATCAAAGTCAGAGCTAAAATTTAGGCCAGGTTTTCAGAACATTCGCTTCTGAGATTCTGAATGCCCCCTGACTGCTTTTTTGTTTTGGTTTGGTTTGTTTGTTTGCTTGTTTGTTTCTTCTAAATACACAGATTGGAGGAGTAGGAAGCCATTTTGACACGTTCCTGTCCTGTCTCAGTATCACTTGAATTTCATGAATTGCTGTATTGTTGAGACTTGTTCAGCCCAGGACCCTGGGAAAAGGAGTGACCCTCATTGGGACTGGGAACAAAGGCTGGAGCACAGAAAAACAAATGTCTCAGAGAGAAGGGGGAAGGAAGGAAATCATGTGTCTGCAGAAGGGATTAACATCTCCATTTTGCTCATCAAAGTTAAACAGAGTACAAAAGAAGGATTTACAGTGCTCCAACTGTGCCATCAACTTGTGCAGATCAGCATAAACAGAAGGAAAAATAGAGTTAAACAGAAAATGTAAGATAGCTAAAACTGTTTTTACTGGTAAAGTCCTGTTTAGCTTTAATTATTTCTGTATAAACAGTGAATGCAGGAAAACAAATAGCTTTTTAATGAATCATTGTTACAACCAAAAACCTATTACATGTGTAATGCCTTATTTTCACCTCATTATGCCTGATCTTTTGTTCTTCATGTCAAATTTCCTTTTCAACTCATGTGCCCCTTGGAAGTTTTTATTTATCTCCCTGAAAAGTTACTCTTACCTTTCACTTCTGTGTTTTTTGTAGTCAGAGTAAAGTGTTGGATTGTGTGGTATAAGACTTTTTTCCTGTCATTCAAACATAATTTTGTGATAAATTTGTGATAATTTTGTCCGGCTGCCCAGTTTGTTTTTCTTTCTCATTTTCATATTTTCCATAAAAATAAACATAAATTAAAAATAGCATGTCTCTTTAAAAATCTGTTAAATATATATCTTGCACTGATTATTACTGGTTAGACATCTGAACATTTTCATGTAGTCTGGTGTGCTAAGCTGGAATGCTTTTCTAACTGAGCACCCAGAATGCTGGAATTTTACCCAAGTAAAGATCATGTATATTTAGACCTGGAATGTCCTTGTTATTAAGAATAAAGTATGGAATAAAGAATAAAGAATAAATTAGTTAGGTGACAGCAAATATAGTACATTTTGTGCTTAATTTCTCTATCAGTTATGTATAAGCTGTAACAAAGGCAATCTCAAGAACTCCCACCAAGCCCAAAAGCTGCAGTTAGAGCTTCAGACTCACATACTTGGGTTATATTCCATTCATATTAGACAGGCTGCCATTCTTCTAAAACCAAATTTACAGTTTGCTCTTTAAGAGGTATAATTTGCATGAGTTTTGAGGAGTTGGGGAAGGAATCTTTCTTAATCATAGTTGAACATAAGATAGGAGTGCTGAGTATGCAAGCATGTGGTATGGTAGAATGGTTTGTATTAACATCTGAACTATTGTCTGCTGTTCCAGACCAGCCTGTGGTGTTAGACCCTTTCAGGAAAAGTTCCTGGCTGCAGAGATGGAAAACTGTAAAGTTTTTGCTTGGCTAAACAAGTACAGCTCAGTGTTGGGTTATCATATTTATCACTGAAAGATATACGATGTTTTGCCTGGGATGGAAAACAAAACCAGAATGAAGGTTCAATAAGACAAGGATTTGGATTTCACTAGAACATGGACTTTGTATTATATATTAGATTTTGATTTACTCATTTTTCAAAAGGAATGATGAATTGCATTTAATTCATGTATCAAGACTGTAAAAGATGCTACATGGCAGAAAGAATACCATATCATCCTCAATTATCTGAGCAAATCTGAAACTGAGAACATCAAACTAAAGTTATTTTTCCACTCATTAGAAAAATTTTATTCTTTTTCTTTGATATTTGAATAAAAAATTGCAAATATGCTTCTAAAATATCATAAAATACTTGTATGATAGCACAATTGTTTGCACTGGAATGTCTTTGTATGATTTTATACTTTTAATATAAAAATAATCTCTGCTTTCATTGAATTTTTTAGAAAATACATTAATATTAATTACTTGAAGCATCTGAAACTTTCCAACTTCAGATTAATTTACTAGCAAGTAATCCATCTGTAGTGATCTGTTAGTGACAGAACAAGAGGGAACAGCTTCAAGTCGCGTCAGGGGAGGGTCCAGTTGGAAATTAGGAAAAAGTTCTTCTCTGAAAGAGGGATCAGGTGCTGGAACAGGCTGACCAGGAAGGTGGTAGAGTCGCCTTCCCTGGAGGAGTTCAAGAAACATGTGATTGTGGTACTAAATAACAGTTTAGTGGGCAATATTGGTGGTAGGTGGATGATTGTAATGGATGATCTTGGAGATGTTTTCCAACTTTGATGGTTCTAGGATTCTAAAGAAGCTGTAATTAATCTGCAGAACACAGTCTAGGGATTATAAACGTAGCCTACAAAACAGTCATGACAATGCTTTGATGTGGCACTAGTGTCAGCCATGCAGGTGACATTCATGTAATCATTATATAAGTTGCATTTTTCATTGTTATTTATGCACTGCATTTCCTTTTAATTGCTTCTTCTAGCAGTCACCGAGATAGAAGCTCTGATGGTATCAATCTCAGGGAAAGCTCTACTGTTGTTTGTATCCATTGCTTCAGTCTGGTATTTGGGAAATGGATTGATTATCTCTACTGATTTTATGAAGGGCTGAATGTCAGACTAGATGATCCCTGGAGTTCCCTTCCAACAAGTCTGTGATTCTGTGATTCTCTGAGAAGATGATGGAAAATCACATACTGAAAGATAGGATACACACACACATACACACAAAAAGCACAACTCAGCTTCGCCAGCTATCAGATCTATTCAAAAATGAACAATAGCAACTTCATTTCGAAAGCTATTTCAATGTATTTTAAATGTTGTCATTGAAAAAGCTAGAAATAAAATGTGGTTAATAAATCAGTGTTTCTCACTGAGTTTTATAAAACATTAAAATTATAAGCCTACATGTTTTTTTGATTTTTTTTTCAATGCAGGCCTAAATGATGGATTGTCTCTCTAATGTATTTGATAGTTTAATTTAAGTATATCTGCATTGTAAAACAGAGCTGCAAGTGACCGCTGAAAGGGATCATATAAAACGCTGAGCTTCAGCAGGTTTCATTATTACCAGTCTAACTGTGTGCAATTTATCTTCTGTCCATTGCTTTAATAATACAGAAATTACTTTTTTTAATAATGCATGTTTTCATTGATTAAATTATTGATTTTGTTAGCAAATTTTTTTTTTTCCCATAAGTTACAACATCCTATGAAAAGTTTTATTTCTGTTAATACCAGCTTTGAAAGAGCTCAGTTTATAACACAGGCTGTGGTCCAGCTTCACTCCACATTGGCAGGAATAGCACCAAGAGTTTTAGGCAGACTGCAGAGGGGAGCAGTTCCACAGCATGGCTCATGGGCTGCAGAGCAGCTGTGCAAAGTGAGACAGACAGAGCTGGGCTGTGGGCCGTGGCCTGACTCTGGAACCTCTGGCACCGTCAGCAAGAGGCACACCACCCTTCAGCCAATAGTGCTGTTTATTTATTTTGAGTTTCTGCTTTAAACTCTTTCTTTTCTGGTCAGACTTGGAAAGATGTCTTATGAGACACTAGCACAAACAGTGAGAGAATTTAGTGAATAATGCAAGATTTTTCTCATTGTCTTTAAGGAAATATGAATCTTCTTTAGCTGTTAGAATTATCGAAGTGATTAATCAAATATCTGCAAAATAATGTAGCTGTAAACAGGAAAGAAATATGATGTTAGCCAGAATTCATTTTTATTAATGATATGTGTAGAAAGCATGTCAGAAAAAAAATTACCTTGCAGAAAACATCAGCCCAGACAGCAGTTCAGCAAAAGTTCAGGTTGCTGTTAGTGTGACAGTAAAGGAAACTAACACTGATTGAAGAGTGACATTTGAATTTTTCCACCATTTTAAAAAAAGATAGATTTAGTCATATTTTTAAAGACAAATGCCTGAGAAAAATGTGTACAAAAATACTTTGGTTTATTTTATTGGCTGAACAGAAGTACAAAGACATTGCTTTTCACTTCCTATTTGAAGTGTATGTGTGCTTTACCAAAAATGCTCTTTAAATTTTACACACAAAGGCTTTCATAGTCTGACAGATGCACATATAGGATCCTGATAGCTTGACAGAACCTCAAGTTTTTATAATCAAATGGCTTTTAAATGTCTGATTCACAAAATTGCCTTTTTAGGGGCTTATGTTTGTTCTTTTTTACTTTGCTTAATTTCTTGAACAACCTGTAACTGATTTTCACTGCTCAAATTTAAGCTGCAATCAGCATTTACTCACTGGACCATTTGCAGCAAGTTTCCATGTGGTCTGTGATGCATGAGCTCTGCCATCCCAGTGTTACCACTACTGGAAACAGGATCTGGATCAACTGACAAATGAACTTTTACCAAGCATAGTTATTGCAGCTAAAGTACAAGTAAAGTTCTCCATTGGGTAGACTTCTACTATTGTCTGTTCTCCAAAACAGACATACTAATACCAGACCTAAGCAAGTGTGCCAGGTGTTAGGAATATGCACAGGCACTGGATTATACATGAAGACAAGATTATACAAGAAGAGAGGAATTCTTTAGGGTTCAAAATAACTGTAGTGGTAGTGTTTCTCAGCCCTGTTTCAAGATTAGTAAGGTCTTGTTTTCACACAAAGCTGTGAAGATGAACGTGTAAGGAAAGCATTCATGGGGAAGTTTTGGCTTGAGCAAGTTTCCTGAATTCAGGAAAACCAGATTAAACCAGATTCAGCCAGCTTTGGGCTGAGGGAATTATTCCAGCTATACTGCAGAGGGAAATTCTCCATACAAGCTCAAGGGAAACAGTGTTAAATTTCATTGCACAAGTGGTGCTCTCTTTCTGTCCTTTGAGGAGAAATGTGGTGATTATAGTGCTGTTTGCCCAGATGCCCACAGTTATTTTGCTGATTCCTTTTGATAGTCAGCGGATCCACTGTAATGAACTGGAAAAAAAATATAATGCTAGTACCACAGCAAAAGGGCCTACATGAGTCACATTTAAAAGCAGGTGAAAATATCAAAGTTTTCTGACTGTAACTTCCACAGATTCTGAAGCAGCTGTTCAGTGAAACATAAAATTTCTGCAAGTTTTTAGTGTAGAATCTCATCAACATATTATTTGGAGTATGGGATTATAGTTAGCTGAGTTTTTTGGTCCAGTTCAACAAGTCCTACTTGAAGATCAAAAGCTTGAAATCATTCTGGGGAATGGAAAATAGTAAAAATTGTCAGATATAGTGCAGTGTCCTTCTTCAAAGTGAAAGTCAAGGAAGATTATTTGAAGCTCTAAATTATTAATGTGCAAATGTGTATGTGAGTGACCCTGTATGTCAATACAGAGAAAGGTAAAAAATCAGAATTACAGTCAAGGAGATCAGAAGGGAACTATTCTAATAACTGAACACTATGAAAGCACTGACTTCCTCTGGATGGGAATAATAGTTCAAGAACCACAGCATGCAGTGACAAAATTCAGATCACAATAGAAGAAAGGAGGCATCCAAAACAATAACTAAGGGCGAAGTGAACAGCAAGAAGGAGTAAGTGTAGATTTGTGAAGAAATGTAGCATTGAGGAGAATTAAAGAGGAAAAGAATAAATTCTATATATTTCCACTTCAAATGGAATTTCTTTAATACAGCCTTCAGCAGAAGATTGAGAAATTTTTACCACAAAGATTGAGGATCAAATGGTGAGAATAAATTGACTCATGTGAAGAAAAAGAGCAATAGGTGGTTAGCAGGGCATAGAAGAGACTTAGACAATGATAAAGGCCTGCTGAAAAGGGACCTGAGGTGTAAGAGAAGACTTAGGACTGAATGGAGTAGCTAAAGCCCAGAAAGGAGATGATGATCAGCTGTTCATTTTCTCCAAGGAAATAAGAAATCTATCTGTTTTTTCTCCAAGGAAATAAGAAATCTATCTGTTAAGTGGGTATTTAGGTATTCATCTCATCTGTAATCTTTAGTATCCAAGGTTTGCAGCTTCTCCTTATTGATGTTTGGAGAACACAGCCTCGGTTGGTCAGATTTTCTCCTCAGAGAGCAGATTAAATGAGAGTTTGGTCCTGAATATTTTATGGCATCTTAATAATCATAGTTCATACACAAGCATGGCGTATCAAAGCTAAGCACAAATTAGAGCACAGTTCCATGTGACTCCTAGAACTACAGCACTAAACCAAACCCATCTCTGAAGAAAATCATTTGGAGCCAGTGGTAAGTTTGGTCTGCTGGAGAAAGTCCTTGTTCTTGTTTACTCCTCTGAAACACCACTAACAAAGGCAGAATTTGGCCCAAATGCTACTTTAAACAGACCTCAAGGGTAGTAAAAAATCCAGGCATTTCTATCATTAAAAAGAACCCTGCTGATGGGGCCAGTTTGTTTGGACTGTTACCGTACAGTGCCAGTGACTGTCACTGTATCAGCTGCTGGAGAGAAAAGTTCCTTTCAGCAGGAGTTTCCACGATAGCGTTTGAACTGGTTTCATTTAGGTAATTTTGGGTACTATGCCTGCAAATTTGGACCATTGAATAAAGGTAATAAAAGGGAGCAGAGGAGAACTTCTTAATATATTACCTGGAAAAAAAAAAAAAAAGAATAACCAAAAGCAACAAAAAAACCCTTGCCTTTGGCAGTCATTTTTTTCCCTTTTACTCCATGAAACATGAGAACTTTTATTATGTAAAACTGTGCTTTCTTGTGAATTTTTCCTTTAGGCTTGCCAATGAGAGATGATGATTTAATTCTTTCCAGATATTCAGTTGATTTAATATAAATTCTTTTATGTGGAACAGAACAGGGTAAATGGGCATCAGTCCTAGAATATTTATTCTTTTCCACAAATCCTTACGGGTATATTTAATAGAATCACAACATAATTTTGGCGTTCAGTTCCTGCACTAATTACATGATGTTTGATTATAAGACTTTCTACTGAAGATCATAGAACGTTTGTACTATGTGCTTAACCTTGGATTTTTTCTTTGTTTTAATGGAAAGCAATGTATGCTTGAATTGAAGATGCTATTTAAAAAGACACATTTGAATAACAAACTCCTTTCCCTAGGTTCTCTAGACACATCTGTTACTATTGCAAACTCAGAAGATTTCATGTACCTCATTTCATTTCTCTTGGATTATTTCAGGAATAGCTTGAAGCATTGATTGTGGTTAGAAGTTTCATTTTTCTCTAAGTAAAACCACTTTGGTGAAAGTCATCATTTGATAATGCGTTTTACTCACTGCTGTTTCTCCTACCTATTGTCTTATGTCTTTATACCTTAAAATGCTGCATAATTGTTTACTAGGCATATAATTAAACAGATAACGACCTATTGAAATGAGAATGTGTGTCACTCCATCATGTATTACTAATACAAACAACAATCTTACCTCTATGGGATTTTGGCAAGAAGATCCGTAGATTTGGAGAGGAAATGCCTGATCCAGAACAACTTTTTTTTTTTCTTTTCCTTTAAGTAGATTAAGCATTGAAATAAAATTCCCATTGTGTTAAGGTAGAGCTAAAAAGTAACACTGCAGGTATGAGCCTTTGATGCGAGAGTTAAATAGGGGCCTTAAAAATATTTAGATAACAAGTTCTCAAGTAAATAGAACAAACCCTATGAGTGGGATTTCTGATATTCTGACATCCAAATTTGAATTTGATCCATACTAATCTATCTTAATTATCCAATTTTCTGCCTTTCATGAACAGGATTAATCTACAGGGCCATCACCCATTTACAAGGGTAGAGATGTCCCAAATATTATAATTAATAATGTTGGGACTTAGAATACTTTTAAACATCTGTTCCATAACCATCCAACACCGAATTTTCTCTGTCTTCATTAAACCACTTTTTATCTGGAATTCCTAGAATAAAATTGGACTTTTCCACTCCTAAGTAGAGACTAACAGAAAGCTTTCAAGTTTGTAGTACATCTGAGCCTTGATTCAGCATGTGAAACTATTTAAGGGGCCACAGCACTCCTGAAAAAACAAGGTAGAGGGCCACTGGAAATTAGTAGTCCGTGGGTCTTATATCAGCCTGTTTTTGAAGCATTAGCTGATAAAACTAAGCATATGGAGAAGCATATGATTTACAGGATAACGGTCAAGCCTGAGAACACTGCAGAGTTGATTTGCCAGCTGACATTGCTTCCTCATATGGTTTCCAAAAAATCTTTAATGAAATTCAAGGTTGTAGCATATTACTGTATTCCTTCTGGAATTCTTTCTAAAAGACAATTCCACATCAGCATGAAATGGTGCACAAAGTATAGTAATGCGTGATCTGAAGAAAGCTCATGGGTGCTATTTTCACATCGACACAGTTTCTTTGTGTTTGGACAGGGCTCAAATGTTGGATTACTTACTAACCACAGCACTTTGGACATTATTACAAACATGAGACACTGTTACTAAACGCTATTCTTCCCTGCCAGTTCCTAAAAGAAGTAAAGATAGACTGTACTGAGACATTGTGAATCTCCAGTTTTAGAAAAGACCATAGTATCACTACAAAAAGCCTTGTGGAGCACTACTGTCATCCAAAATCTGGGAAGAAAACTCTGTAACTCCAGTGTGGTCCTAGAAAGTGACATTTCTTAACTCTTCATGATGTGCACTGGGCAACTTGACAAGCAAGAGCAGCCTCTCAGTGTTCAGGTTCTACATTTACACAGTTAAGACATACATGCATGACGTACATTGGTATACGTATTCATCCTTTTTCAAGGACTCATAGATATGTGCTAATGTCCCTTTGGGCATACTCAGTGGTATTTAGGCTGGTTGAGTGCCCATTTTCTTCTTCCTTTCTTTTCACCATCAACTTAATCACTGAAATCTTTGACTCACTTTCATTCACTTTTCCCCAGCTTGCAAGACTTCCATTGCTTATTACACCACAGTGATCCACTTTTTAAAAACAGTCTCTGTGGAACCTTAGAAAAATGTCCTTGCACATTTTGAGGCAAAAGATAGAAGTATTCTATTGTGGTGACTCCAGTACTTCTTGTGAGGCAAAATCATCGAGGCAGAAGATAGAAGTATTCTATTACGTCCCAAGTGCAAATTTATTGAGGAAAAACAAGACTGTTTACTCACTAAAGCTGAAATAGTAAGTTTTAGAACTATCACTTATGGAACCTTTTGCTAAATTAATATATTGGTTCTTAAACTAATGTGCTAATCCGTATTGCTAAGCAAGCCAACCTGGTCACTGGCTTCTACTCTCTCAGTTGTCCTCCCAGAATACATCTGAGCTCTTCATGCTCTTCATGCTTCTTTCCCCCTTCTTTTACACAAAGCAGATGCCCAAGAAAGCATATCTCAAGATTCTTTCTATTTCAAATGAAACTTATTTGCCTTCTCACTCCGTTACTCTGCATCTACCAAAACTATCAAAACACTGCCAAAACACTGCCAAGACATGTCTATAAAAATCTAGGAAGCGGGAGGCAAAGCGATGAGGCTGGACTCTACTCTGCAGTCTGTGGTAATAGGACAAGGGGAAATGGCCATAAACTGAAGCATAGGAATTTCTGCACAAATGTGACTGGAATCTTCTTCACAGTGCAGTGACGGAGCAGTGGCACAGCTGCACAGAGAGGTGGTGGAGTCTCCTTCTCTGGAGACGTTCCAGACCCACCTGGACACCTACCTGTGCAACCTGGGCTAGGGAGCTGCTTTGGCAGGGGGTTGGACTCAATGATCTCTAGAGATCCCTTCCAACCCCTACATTTCTGTGATTCTGTGAAAACCCTCTCTTCTATTCATTCTCTAGTCTTGCTTTTCACTTCTCTCACTCTCTCTCAACTAGTACTCAATCTACTTTGCTTTGTTTCTTTGCAATTTGTGCTTATATATAAAGACATGTAACAGAGTTGACTGCACCAAACTTTTCATACCAACTATGGAATCTCTAAGAATTATCCCTAAGAAGAATGGATTTCTCACAATCACAGTTTTATTTCTCCTACATTAAGATTATCTTTTTCACATCTCCTTTCATAAGGCCATAAAAGATTAACTCATCTAATTATCTTGGTTGTAGTTCTTACTTAGGAGGAAGGTTTTTGTATCTCAATGCATTTTAGTAATATACTTAATTCTGAGTTATCTTTCTTTTCTTTTGGGGAGCTTTCCCAGAATCATTGTAGGAATTCTGTAGAGCAAATGTATGCAATTGGAAGTAATTTGAACGAGTTTCACCATCCACCCTCACATAAATTTCTACTGACGATTTATGAGCTTTTAGAGAAAGTGATTTATCACTTTATATGTATTTTTACTTACTTCCATTTCAAAAAATGATTTCTGCTTGCAAAACAATTCTGCAGCTGTTTGCTTTACCACCTCTGAGAGGGGAAAAACAGAGCTTTTCTTATGAAATATTTTTTGACCAGTGGACTCTTAAAAGACTAGGAATTTGCGTCCCCAGCAAACAAATAGACTGAAGTCACTTGCTCGGTTCATCAGATATTTTTTTGAATTTGAACCCAGTCTTAAAATGAAAATACATATGTCTACACCCAAAGAGAGCAGGTATAATTTATAAATGGGAAGTGTTTTCACAGTAATAGTATGCATATATTCAGTGTGAAGTGGGATTCTAGCAGATCAATGTGAAAAGATTTATTATTTACATTTCACGTTATCTATAAATGATAAGATATAGTTGCTCAAGTTTTTTTCCTTGTAAATAAGGCATGTGAATTCATCAGAACTGTCACAGAAATGGTTTCTGAAATGATCAAAAGAGATTATGAAAATGCATTTGATATATTTTCCTTGAAAACAGTAACAGCTTTCAGAGGAGAGACTTTTCTTTTTCTTTTTTTAACCTATACAAATGGTATAATTACACAAGCTTTCAACAGGACCTACAACTGCTGGGCTGTGTCAGAACTGTTATGTTCAAACATTTGCTGGAGACTTGGAAGAGCTGACTGGTTATCATTTAAAGCTGATCATAAATGTCAGTGTAGAAAAAAAGTGTCACAAACTCACCTGTCACTTATTTACCACTGTTTCATTTGACAAGATAAACAAGAGGACAAGTCATAACATATTACCAGAAAGCCCTTCAAATGGTGTCAGTCAGTACAACCAAAGCTGTATGGGAAAAATATTTGCTTTCTGTATTCACAAATCTCCATTGTTTCTCCTCTTTCAATCTCTTCTGATTTTGTGCTGTAGCTGCTAACCACTCAAGATCATTTCATAAGTTCCCAAAGCTTTTTCTACCATCTGTACTACTGAGTTGAACTATCATGGCACATGAGGCAGCTGCTGGAGATCACTGCGTGCACTGAGTGGCAAAATGTCAGTGAACCAGGTGTGACTGAGCTCTTGACCATCCTAATAATTCTGTTATTTGAGTTAGCAATGGTGGAGTATTGTTAGTCCTGCACATGGGTAATGTACAGTTTTATAAGCCCTTTGAATACTTAAAATTCAAAATGTTATCAGGAAGAAACTCCTATTTTTAGGTCTCTCTCTTTTTTTTTTTTTTTTTAACCTTTTGCTTAAACATCCTGATCTAAGAGTTCTGGATTGTCTCCAGTCACTGGGGCTGCCACAAAACATTCCCAGTACAAAATCAAGATCCTATCTTCCTTTGCCCTTTGTTCATCTCCCAGACTTCCTTGAGGGAGTGAGAGTGCAAGAACTGGAGTATCTTTTCTTCAGATAGTTCAAAGAAGTTTAGATAATTTGTTCTAGTTTCAGCTCGGATAGAGTTAATTTTCTTTCTAGTAGATGGTATAATGTCATTTTTTTTTATTTAGAATAAGAATAATGTTCGTAGTGCACAAGTAGCTGGGAGGCGACAGAAGCAGGACATGTTGAACAATAGAACTGGGGAACTGGTTGGTGTTGTGCTACTGTTGCTCAGGGACTTGCTGGATGCTGGTCTGCTGGCGGTGAGCAATTTTGTGTACATCATTTATTTTGTATATTCTATAATTATTACTATTAGTAGTAGTAGTCCTTTCCCTATTGTCCTGGTAAGCTATAATTACTTCAACCCACGGATTTTACCTTGTTTGCAATTCTTCTCTCAGATTGAGTTAATTGATCTTTCACTCTCTGTTTCTTACCTGTACACATAATTATATAAATGTCTGACATTTTGCCCCAGATATGTCTTTGTTGCCATCTGTCGTGTGCTGGATTATTTTCTGCTCAGAGTGTTAGTGGTAAAACTGACATCATTTGCAGCTGAACCCATTCCCTTGTCTTGATTCCTACCACTCAGATCAACCTCTTTGCAACCCTGAGGTGCCAGTTAACCCCCTGGGCTGCTCAGACAAAAGGCCCAGAAGCTGACATTCCTCCAACAGTGGGTGGGAAGATCATATAAACATATTCCTCCTTCCTTGTGGGTACAACATTATGACACTTTCAGTAAGAAAGGCATAAGTTATTCTTAGGAAAACAAGATTCTTATGTCCTTTCACACTGTTTTTGTAATGCTTACAACAGGCACTCCATAGCAAGGAGGAGAAAGTACTTCATGGAAGAGGGAGACAACAACTAGATACAAAAAAAGCAGGCACCATAGACAGACTTTCATTCCTGGGAACACGGTTTCTAGCACAGGCAACTTGCACAAGTATTGACAACCATGACTGTTGTATTGCACACAAAAGAGAGTCTGTATGCAGGCCTCATAAAAGTATGAAAATATGAGCACAACTCTTTCTAATGCCTTGAGGAGAATAAGAAGCATGCATAATACTGCTGCTGGAAATCATTGCCAGTGTCCTTCAACACCTGAAAAATCTGTAATGTGATCCCAGACAGAAAGAAACAATGGAGAAAAAAAAAAAAGGAAAGTACTGAAATCCTGGCTAGAGAACAGAAAATTGACTTTTTAGTTGGTTCTTTTGATGGGTAGACCAATATTAACATATTTATGTTTATTTTACTGAGAATTAAATATTTTCTCTTTTCTTCTTTTTTTTTTTTTTCCTTTGAACTGGAAAATAAATCTCACACCATGTTTTTATGTTGTATTTTGAATTGACTGTTTGGGAACTTGCATCAAACCAGATCAAATAGGTAAATGACCATCTTCTTGAAGGATCCAAAACATTATAACTCTCAGATAAAATTCTTCACCAGCAGCTTTTACTTTTGGCCAAGAAGCCAGAAGCGTCACTGAATCTGTCCATGGCAGCTATCTCAGATGAAGGAGGACTTTAAGGTTTTGAGCAGAGCAGCTCCTGCCCATTGTGCAGCCGAGCAATCTCAGGACACATTCTTGTATGTCTTTTGCAGTTGGAATCATGCCAACCATTAAAAAAAGCAAAGGTTAAGATTCACAAAACCAAGTGAACCTCTCATTCAAACAACCTCCTCAGAGGAAGAAATCAACACTCCAGTTCACTCTCTGCTGGATCTGAGCCTAGATCCCATAATACCATGGAAGTTCCCCCCACTGCCAATATAGAATTTCAGTGTCTTTAGTCCTGAAATAAAGCAAAGCATCGCAAGGAGATTACTCTTCTTGACAATAGGCTTACTAGTAGTATGAGTACAATTGCAGACAAATTACAGAGTTCTATTACTTGGAGAATGGCATACCATGGTATGTTAATGTCTTAGCTGAGGATTATTATTTAAGAAGCATAAGCACTGTTGTACTTTTTTTCCCTGTTGAAACTATTTGCATGTTATTATCAATTCACTAACATTTCAGAAAGACCACGATAGAGCATTTTCATGAATAAATCACTGAGCACTACTGATTACCCATGTAAATTTCATTGTGCCAGTCCCTAATTAGGAACAGCTTTTGTTCGTAGAAGATGTGATTCCAGTTTCTTTGCTAATTCTCATATAGAAAATAATAATAATAATAATAGTAATGGAGACAAAAGCCTAGGAAAAAAAGATTTCAAGAGACACACAGTTGATGTGACAGAATCAGCCTGGATCTTTGCGCGTGCATAAAAGGAGGTGTGAATGCTGTGCACTGCAGGGTATATAGCTCTGCAGTGCTACATGAACAGCAGTCAGGAAATCATTTCCCCTAGAGAAAAACAGATGTGACTGAGCTGCTGGGAACCAGACAAAATTAGTTCAGCATGCATAAACATGCCTAATCTTAAAAATGCTGAAGAAATGAGACCAAATCAAGCTGATCAAAAGGCATATATATGTTGGTCAAATGCATATGTTACAGAAAGCAAGACAAGATCTGCAAGCATATCTACACTATTGGCAATAGTGGAATGAATGTGAGAAACAACTATGTTGGGAAATAATTACAGCAGGGATTTGTTAGAACCAACACTACTAGAGCAAGAATATGACACAATAGCAATGATGATACTAATGGGGAAGAAGGCAAATTAGCTAAGGCAGGGCATGATGCACCTGGGGTTATACTGCCCTGGTCATACTGCCATCCCTGCTCACCCTGGTTATACTGCCATCTATACAGATGCCTAATCTGAAGTGGTCAGCAATACTCCAGAGCATCATTTTTCCAGAAGGTGTGGTGCCTTGTAGACGAACCCTTTCAGTTTAAAAGAGTAAGCAATTCTAGAAAAAAAATAAAATTATGGAGGAGACATTCAGACAAGAGGAAGGTGTTTACTAGCTGACTTGAACAATACCAAAGATTATTTGCCATGCATTGCAGAAGTGAGATATCTGTTCAATAAACAATACAACAATATAATTGTTAATCTAATTCCAGATAGATGATGAAACTAGTAACAATATAGTACTGGGAACTATTCCTAGTCTGGAAAAACTGATGTTTGTGGCAAACATTGGAAACCATCTGGGTGCAACAAGGGTGAATGCTGAAGGTAGGAGTTAGTAAATATAGATATCACAGTCTCGCTAGTCATCTTCAAAATTTTTACCTCTTATTGTTTCTGCTTCTTTGGACATCATACAAGATGCTGTGGTCACTGACATCTGTGCTGATGTTTGTGTTTTTCATTTAAAATGCCAAAGAAAAAAGTGGTAGCAAGCTGTTTGGAATAGTGAGGAAAAAAAAAGAAAAAGAAAAAAAAAAAACCAAAAATGCCAGAGAGGAGTACAGAGAAAGAATACTTGTTCATGTGGCTGAATTTTTAGCTATGCTGGCATCATCTTTAAAGGACTTTTCTTTCTACAAAGCCAGCTGCATTATAAAACCATAAAGGCATTTGATAGCTCCAGCACACAGCCTTCCATCAGTCTGGCAGACGTGTGAGAAATGTCTGGGTTCATCTCACTTCTTGAAATTATCAGTTCTCTGCTTCGCTTTGCAGTGCAACCATCTGTACCCTGAGCTGAAGTGATAGCACATCTGTGTTAAGTATCATAATTTCAGAATTAAAACATACCTAGTATGTGTGGTTTGGTTAGTTGTTGTACACAACCCCATTGTTCTTAAGTTGACTTGCTTCTTATTCAACTTCACAAAGTTCTTGTAAATATCTTTGTTTCTTTAAATTATAACCTATTCAAAATAATTATCAGAGCACATTGCAAACTAAGTGAAACAAATGTCAGCTTTATGAAGGCAGCTGTGGATGATGGAAAGATGAAAGAAAAAGAAAAGATGATGGAAAAGAAAGATGGAAAGAAACTGGAAAGATGAGAGCTCTGCTCCTCTCCCCTTGCAGTGGAAGAGGCTGAATTATTTCTGAACCAGGAAGTATCAGTGAGAAATGAATACTGGAATAGGAAGTATTAGAATCAGACTTTCAAGCACAGTGATGCTTTTCACATTGTTTTAGAGATCATCATCATAGGGAAAATGACAGTGTTTCACAGTTTCTTTTATAGTCTTCTGGCACTACAAATGAATTAGATGAGGTGTGGCTGAAAGTCTACATTTAGTTCCCTAGTTTATTTTTACTGTGCAATTGGCTTATGACAGCAGAAAGTTTGAGATTGAATTCAGTGATGTAAATTAAAAATAATGTGATTTAGGCCTGCTATTTTGATCTGAGAAAAAATTTCACCTGCAGTCTTGGAGTATTTACACCACTAAGACCATTGTAAATTGAGCCTATATATGCAGTAAATCTGCCCAATCCCCAGTTAGTGTTAATTTGTCTTGTGAAGATCAGTGTAGTAACAAAGCTCTCTTTAGTTATGTATCGTTATGCTGCTTCTGGGAGATGGAATCAAGACAGGACAATTAGCCTAAATGAGGATACTTATGATTGAGGATTGCTTTTCATTAAACAGTTATCAGATGCAAAATCAGCTGTATGTATCAAAGGTATAGAACACAGCAGTTGGCAGCAGCAGCTCTTCAGCCCAGTAGATGTTCTTCCAAGGAGACATCACGAATTTTTGTCTTCACTGAAATTAACTGGGATTTGAGGACAGGTACTTAGGATCAATCTGCATGTGTGAAATAATTGTTCCAATGATAGTACTGACCGTTGAAGAACTAATTAATAAGGCTATTCACTCTACAATCATATGTCATGGATTGGAAACACCTAATGATATCATCAGCTGAGCTGATCATAAGCAACTATTAGCAGTAATTTCATTAGAGAGCACATTCTATTCCTACAAAGAAAACTGAGTACCTTGATGTTCTCTTGTCCTTATATCTATTTACTTCTAATAGACAATCTTTACAACTCTTTGGGAACGGTTAGTCCTTTTTCAATATATACATAGTGCCTAAAATGTCATAATCTCTGTCTTGAGCCTAAGGATACTTTGCAATATAATAAATTAGAACTGTTGACAATGTACATACATACCCGTGAATACCTACAGTAGACTATTTGCTCTTTGTTGTAAGTAGAAACTCATTTCCAAGTACAAGCAGATGATGATTGTTATAATTTAATTAGCAGTACTGTCACCAAAACTGTTTTTTTTTTCCTAAAAATAAATTACGATGTTATTACTAAAGAATGTAGGTAAAAATGCATACATACTGTAGAGACTTTAGATCTGTATTTTTTCAAATTGGATGAACATAGAGGTGCAGAAAACATTTTTGCTAGAATTTCCCAACAATCGTATAAAACAAACTGCAATAATGAAGGTTTTCACAACAGAATTTCTGAATAAGTTAATTCCATACTGGGCTTATATAGTGGGTCATATCCACAAGTCCAAGGAAGAAGAATATGGCCTGATTTTTAAACAGTTTGAGACTAAAGGTTAGAAGATGAAACTCTCAATGCTTTTAAAGATCTGCATCTTAACATAAAAAGACTATGCCACGTACATAGTTTAAAATGATTGTTACTGAGGCCAGTCTTAAAATCTCAGAAATTAATTCAAGCTACTGAAGAGCAATTGCTTCTGTCTACAAATATAAATATAATAATATGACTGATGGATAATCTGTTATGCTGGCTATAAGAAATAACAGAAATTAACACTGTGAGTAAATAGTTGACAATATTTGAGTTTTGTTCTGAAATCCCAGTGTTATCTTACTAAACAAAAAAAACAAAAAGAAACAAACAAACAAACAAACAACAACAAAAATAAAAATCAACTGGATTTCATAGAAAGATGCCTGCTAATATATTGATTGTTAGCTACTGAAATCTAAATAACTGGACATTTCTAAAGTCCAGAGTTATGTGTATTTATATGAGTTGGCAGATAGTTAAACACTGCTCTGAGTTTGTTGTATTTGCTTCAACTGGTATACTTCCTATGCAAATATTTGTCTAGTTGAGTAAATATGTTATGGTTAGTTGGAGGAGTGAGGGTTTTATCTCTTATTTTCTTAGATTTCTGTTTATCACTGATAGAATTGTCTTTGCAATTTCTGTAAAACGCATACTCTGTGAAATAGCTTATCATTACTTTTTAATGGTTTTGTCTCTATAGAAACAAAATATGAACCAAATACTCAATGGTAATCCCAAAGCTGAAGAAATAAATGGTGTCAAAATTCAAAGTGTAATACTGAAGAATGAAACAGCAGAAAATTGGCACTTTGATAGGGCAAGATTTCATCCTGTATTCCCTTTTCCAGTTTCAATTTTGAAATCATACACTGAATGAATCTATCAAGTAATATATATTCAGTATATTGCTTTGGACCCTGAGTCTAACATGCTTCTTCTGTTAAAAATATCATTATCAGTCAGGACGACAACAATTTATGAGTTATTTGCACATGAAATGGCTGTTAACTTTTAGGCAGTTCAAAAAGACAGTGACAGTTCTGATAACTAGTATTTGTGTCCCACATGATTTTTCTAACAAATATTTAGCCAAGTGCACCTAAATTCTTTACGCTAGTTACTAGGTAACAAATACATGGAAATAAAATTTGCCTAAACCAATGATATAAATAGTATAAACATTGTAGAATTTAACAAGATAGAGTAGATAAGAATTTTCTTTTGAAAATTTGGGAAATTACAACTGACAATTTTCTACATGTTTGCATTAGGAATTCCTAAGTCAAGTGTTGAGTATGTCTTATGTAGATTCAAAATCTCTTCTAAATGAAGAATCATCTTTTCAGCCGCAGAAAAGATGCAAGCAAAGAACAAAGTAGATTCAAAATAAAACTGTTACTTCTTGATTTCTGAGTTAAGTTTCATTCCAGCAAAACTTGTATCTTAGCACAAGAGCATTATGTTTATATGACACTGCATTATGTTTATATGACAACAGCCTGAAGAAGCTGGAAACATATCATGATGTCCAATGGAATTGGAGGCTGAATTTCATTTCCATCCAAGCGAAGATAACGAAGGCGAGGGATGTTACCATAAAGACCATAGTCTTCCGCTACAGCAATTGAGACTGGGCATATCTGGGTACCATTGACACCTGAAAATGTAGATCACACATGTTAGGTAATTTCCATGGGGAGGGTTATTGAAAACCAAAATGTCTTTAGAAAAAAATACAGCCTTGCACAATTGTTTATATGGGAGTCACTTTCTCTTGTCAGAGTTGGAAAAACACAAATTAACAAATTCACATTTGTTTATGTAAAAATGTACATTGAAATAATGTAATTTAAAATAGTGAATCACATATAGAGCATGCTTTAATTGTGAATAGTGTGCCAAATATATAATCTCATCTTAGACAAAAACAAAAACAACTAACTTAGACAATTACACCTGTAAGTATATCTTGAGATATCTTGAGACATAACTGAATTCAAAGGGAGCAGAACAAGACTAATGCTGAGGAATTTTGAAGATCTTATTTCAGTGATAGAATATCAGTTGTAGCAGATATTTTCTGATTGAGAAATCTAGGATATTAATTTTACAAAATCAAAGGACCCGTTCATATGTCTGTAACTTTTAATGTCTGAACTTTCCTGTTTTCTCAGCTCTTCAGTACAGTTGCATTTAGTTGCAGGAATATAAGTTGTGCAATGGATTATTTTTCTTTCTAATCTAAAAGCCAGTAAGTACTTAAAATTCTTTAGGAATTAGACATATGTTCAGAAAAGAATTGAAATAGTAATTTAAATTATTACTAATCATTACAAATTTTTGTAAGCATTGTATACATTATCTTTTTTTTATATTTTCTCTCCTACATTACTTCTACAGTCTCACTTGACTAAATTAGTTCTCCACATCTTCTCTTCAGTGTTCAATAGTGCAGCTAACCTACTTCAGCCTCAGAATGGCAATATTCTAAAAAAACACTGACATGATGTTTTGCTTATCAAAGTTTGAATGGAGAATGTGCAATTTGTCTGACTGTATGAGGATCTTGATACCAGATCACTTGCAAAAATTATTTGAATGGAGAATGTGCATGTCGTAGATATATTTTTTGTAGTTTTTTGAATAGCCTAGAAATATCCAAAGAAAAGCTTTCTACAATTTTTTGCAGTTGCATTCTGCATTATTATGCATATATCTTCTGATTACAACCTCCTAATAATTTTAAGTTATGATAGAACAATCACAACAACAAAAAAAAAAAACCCCATGAATTTTATCTTTCTGTTTGATCATTTCCAAAAAGAAAAACAGTATTTCTGAATAACACTGCACAGATATTGTCACGTCTTTGAAACAGAATTCATCTTTGTCATGGAGACTGAATAAAAACATCTAGCTAGTCAAGGACTGAAAATTTTGTCAGAAATATTGTAACAATATCTCTTGATCTATGTTGTGAAGTTGATTAATGCATTTAATATTCTTGTAAGACATTTGATAGTCTTGGAAGAAACAAGGTACAACTTATTTTCATGTGCAAAGATAGTAAGTTTGAAAATAAGGTTGTACTGTGGAAGCAATTATAAAAAGTTTTGCAAATGAATCAATGCTATATAGCAGATAATATTTGTCTTTTCAGGCCATAATGCACTTCAAAAAGCCAAAGAGCACTTTTGTCCTTAGAAGGCAAGGTGTTTTCAAATGAATTTTAAAATTTAGAAAATATCCCAGTGGAATAGTCTTCACCAGGTCAATTATTCCAACCTTAGTATGATAAAGCAATTTTCTAACTACAGCCCATCTATGATTTCCTGATGATGAGTGGTATAAAGCGTTTTGCTTATTGCATAAGTAGTAAATCCTACCCAAATTATCAGAGGAGTAAAAGCTTTTATCTCTTTCAGTCCTAGATTTCAGGGTATATTGCTGAATTTTGCCAGCAAAAGGAGGAACAGGGCAATCCAGTTTCATTAGCACAGTTCCCTCAAAGGAATTGATTCATGCAGAGGATTGTGCTAAGTCTGTGCAAACCATTTAGACTGCATTTACAAACTCTGGAGAGAAATGGACACATACAAAAGTTGACTAGTGTCTCCTAAAGATAGGATGAATTTCACTATGGAATTATAGAGGTCTGTATGATTGTTTCAAGATAGATACTAAAATGGTTATTTTAAATAAGACAAATCCATCTATAGCCAGCTATACTGACAAGTAGCATAATATTTAAAATGAGACTCTGGAGTTGCTATTGGGGAAAACTGAAGAGATCTTCATTACTGGCTAATCTATATCTGCAGAAGAGCTACAGAAGATCCTGTTTCTTTTTTCCTGTATAATTCATAACTTCTCAACATTTGGAAAGTGAGTTGATAGTGAAGATGGGTGTATTAGGATGTATAGGAGTGGGAGCATGTGTCTGTTTTACTCTTACAGCATCTAAAAGCACACACTGTACTCAAATTGCTGGACTTCCTTTCCTCTTTTTGTGTATTAATTAACAGAAGTAGCTATGAGTAAGCATGGAAATCTTTAGTTTTCTGGGCTCTTTCAGCAAGAAAGCCAGTAAGAAGAGTCTGACAATTAGACAGTATCTAGAACTTAGACAATTTTATTCAAAATATCCTATATTGAATTTGGATAGATTGGTATTGCTATTGGCCCAAGGAATTCTCCCTTTCTCTCTGCATGGAACAATAAAATCTCATATGAACTAGCTCAGCCTTCCCCTAGGGAAACAATATTTGCTGCCTTTTATCACTCCTTTGATAACACTGTAATGACATCTGCATATCATTGCTCATTCTCTACATTGTCATGTCATGTCTTCACCTCTTTTTGCTTCCTTTAACACTCTCTGTCCCATCATTTGACATCTCAGAGCCTTGCTTGTGTATCTCATATATATAAATATGCAAACAACTATAATTTAAAATGTGATGAAACAGGGGTGATGTTTATCTGCTGTAGACATGATTGGGCTTTGTTTCAGGACAATTTTGCTTTCAAATTTTGTGTACTATTGTCTTCTGCTGTGCAGTGGGATTCTTGGTGAAGGGAAACAACAAAATCTTGGTTCCACTAAGACCAGGTTACCATTGACTTCACTAGACTTCAGTGCTATAAAAAGTGGACAAAAGAATATTAACAAACAAATTTTTATGTCTGAACTCTTGCAGTGTCAAAAGTGTAACTATGAACAACCAAGAGAAAAAAAATAATTACTAGAAAGTGTGTATCTGAGAATTAATGCTGTATAGGAGGTCACACCAAGCATACATAAGTAAGTAAATTTTCAGGAGGATTTTTTATGGAGAAAACAGATCCAAGCTTTCACAATTACTTTTCTTTCAAGTTCTTTACATTTGTTATGTTAAAACAATGACTGGCCATTTTCTTCCTGTGCTTAAGAAGAACAATCTGCAGACCAATGTCATAAATTAATTTTCCTGTTTGACAGAATCAAATTCCTTGTTTTCACTCTTAATGGCCCTTTGATATACTATCCATCAGAGCGTTGTCCAGTGGAACCTGCCATTATCCATCACCTCTTGAACAATTACACTCCTGTGATAATATAGCTTAGACAAGACCAGGATTACATTTAATATATTAGTTTTTAATATTTATATTTGAGTACTTAGTACATAGTTGATAAGAATAAAAACTTCATTGGAAAAATTATTAAGAGAAAAAAATTACAAAGATCTCAAGAAATGAATGTCCAATTTGAAAAGTGGTAAAAGCATTTAGAAATACAAGTCATGTGAAAAATTATTGTGACTTAGACTCATGGATACTGATGCATCACTGGAAAATGAGACTTGAGTTTATAAATACTAGAGAGGATACTTTTCATGGTTTAAACTTGTTTTAAAACTTATTCAAGAAAGGACAATAATCTGGCAGCTGCTTAAATGCTCTTTGCTACCTAAACACAAAACGGAACTGGACAAGTTACATTCCAATGGTTTCAGTTTACTGCCCATTTAAACTGACAGGAGATAAAGTCTACACCAGAGGCCCCAAAGTAAAGCCACTAAAATAAATCCCTTTGTAATGGGGGCAGTGAAGTATGTTTGGTAGCAGCATATGTCATTAGACCTAACACCAAATAACTGTTAGGCTTCTTGCAGGCCACTTAAAAAGGTTCCAGATGCACAAAATTCTGTATTTATAAATCTTCATACATTTGATTTCCTAAATTCAGTGTATTAATTAAATGATTAGTAGCTATCCTCCTTTGATCCTTTGTCTTTCTTTCATACAGAAGCCAAATCTTTACCTTCAATATGTCTGCGAACAATGGTAACACAACACAGAAAACAATTTGTTCAATTAAATCAGCATGACAAGAAGACAAATGTGGAGACCTGGCTACTTTTTATGCAGTGATAATTAGAAAGTGACCATTTTGATTTTGCCTTTTGGCATGAAACATCTTACTGTGCTGGCTAGCAAAAGGCAGCTGCAGGTTGGAAAACAGAAGGACTTAAGATGTGCAGGACTTTACCTGGTATACCGAACCAGAACATTCATGTGGGAAATGTTAGAAGCAGAATTAGGATATGACAAGCTTCTGCTGCCTTGGGAATAAAACCTTGTTTCATTTATATGGTGATGTTTGAAGAGTTCAAGTCTTAGAGGGACAAAGCTTCTGTAAAGCAATTGGAAGACTTTTCATCAAGAAGGACTAAATC
Source organism: Cyrtonyx montezumae (assembly GCF_038088225.1). Taxonomy (NCBI): domain Eukaryota; kingdom Metazoa; phylum Chordata; class Aves; order Galliformes; family Odontophoridae; genus Cyrtonyx; species Cyrtonyx montezumae. The sequence continues at coordinate 118,235,052 of NW_027072034.1, read as the reverse complement.
CAGATGTCAGCATTTTTTCACAAAAAAAAAAAAAAAGAAATACAGGGAAGATATTAAGAACTGAAATATTCAATAGTCACACTTTAATTTGTATTCAAAATAGATCGTGTTGACTACAGACTACGTTTTATTTTGTTTTGAGAGTCCCTCTAGATAATTTAGGTGGACAAAGATGCTCAAACCAGCTGAAAATATAGTAATTCTGTTAGTTTACTAAAGTCTCTACTAAAGTTCTCAGAAACTCTGGAAATATGACTGTTCCATATATGTGCATTGAACATCCCAAATTATTACCCACAGTTTTTAATTTTTTCTTGCTTGTTTACTCCCATTGTATCTGTGTGAAAATGTAATTTGATCTCACAAAATGGTCACTGGTGTGTATATATCAAAATGCAAATTTAAAAAAATTCCTTAAGCCTTCTACTTCTGATCCGCTTAAAAGGATTTTTTTCTGTATCCTAATAAACATTTTTCACAAGTTGGTATTATTCAAATTCACATATTTGTTTGTCATATTTTAGAATGCAATTGCAAATTGGCCTCTGGGAGGTCCTTTTTTTCCTATAACCCATGGCACATTTTTAATCTATGCTTTCAATAATTATCTTTTGAAGTTAAGCAGTTGTTTTAAAAGAATTACTTCTTGGTGATATCACTGATGATACACACTTACTTTTGATTCTGTTGTGATCAAGGTGAAGGTGCTCGAGATGAGCATTGATTGGTGGTATTTTGGTGAGCTGGTTATGAGACAGCTGTAGGTCTAGAATAGATGAAACATTAAACCCATTTGGGGGAATGCCATCGTCGGATAATTTATTGTAGTTCAGCCTAAGGAAAGTCACTTTGGGTATTGAACTGAAGTAGTTCTCTGGTATAACTTCAATGGAGTTGTTGTCTAAAAACAGCTGCAGTGTGTTAGCTGGAATGCTTAGAGGCATCTTTTTGAGGGAATTTTTTGCTATGTTGAGTTGCATAAGACTGTTGAGTCCTTGGAAGGTGTCACTTTGAAGAGCGCTGTCCAACAAATTATTCTGGTGCAGATCTAACATAGTGAGATTTTCCAGATTGCTGAAAACTCCTTCTGGGATTCTGGAGATTTTGTTTCTAGCCAATCTTAGTTGTTCCAAGCCCACTGGTAATGGAGCTGGCACCTCTTCCAGCTCATTATCTTCAAGGAATAAGTACAGCAGCCTTTTCAGCTTGCTCAGCACACCACTCTCAATTCCATTGTTGGTGATTTTATTCTTGTTCAGATTTATCCACCTCAGATGAGTGGCATTAACAAAAGGCTTCTCTGAAATTGTTTCAATGAGGTTGTTTTGAAGATAGAGGTACCAAATTCTTGCTGGGATTGCAGGTATTTCTTTAAGTCCTTTGTTATCACAGTATAATGCATTGGGAAAACTAGGAGGACAAAAACACTCTTGTGGACACTCAAAAGTGTAGTGAGACCAATGTTCAGGATCCAGCTCATTATAAACTTGTCTCACAGTTCGAGTCCACACAGAATGAGCTAAGAATAATAGCAAAAGACTTGGATAGACTTTTAGAGTCATCATTTGCCTTAGAAGGGGAGAAAAACAATTAGTTGTCTCAAGAGAACTCCCTATCAGCATACCAAAGTAACAAAGCATTATTACATTACAAATAATATTACCTTTATAAACAGCCAAATTCTGTCACCTATGGCATTTCCTAAGTAGTAATATGAGGTGTATACAATTCAGTGTTATATATTTAATATTTTCCTGATTTAACTTAGTTTTCACAATGGCTACAAATTCAACTGATGCAGGGATTATTTCAAAGAATCTGAATGTATGGAGTGTGTCTCTGACATTAAATCAGTCATTCTTATAAATGTATTTATTTTAAAATCTCCTGTACAGAGCTGTCTGTGTAAGCTAGTTTATGTAACTTATCATCTTCAATAATGCTATCAACACTGTGATGATATTAATTTCTTTGTAGTCTGTATTACTCCCTTTAAAATTAATCATATGATCTTTTCTGGTTTTCCTCTCTCCTAAATTATAATGCCATCTGGATCAGATTTTCCAGGTCTTTTCTCATCACATAAAAGTGAAAGATCAAAGAATGTTTTAACAGCTGTTTGTTGGGCATGTTCTTAAAAAGCTTGGAGGGAATACGTTTGAGTTATTCATTTCCCTCATTCCCTCTCTCTTTCAAATTCAAAGTTATGAATTTTCTTCTCTAAAGCAAAGAGGCAAAACAAATGCCTGATCTAAATTATATAAAAGGCAAGTCCTAACTGAATTATCTCATATATATTCACACATCTTGTAACATTTTCATCTACTTAATTACTTGCTTTGCTAATCCTCTTCACCATTAAACAATGAACAAGGTCATCAAATGATAACTTGCTCCAAAAGGACATATTTATGTAGCACAAAAGCAGTGCTTCGCAAACTCTATTTTCTTGTATATTTTTTGAAATTCAGAAGCAAGAGAGGGGTGAGATTTATGGTCAAAATAAAGAGGTTAGTTCTGGAAAAAAAAAATAACAACAACATTTAAATAAAGAGGGAATTCTTTCCTATGTATAGTGCAACATTAAGATTAACAGCTCAGTTAATTGCAGCATATCATATGTTAATAGTTAATAGTTTTCATTTTTGTTATTACAATTAACAAGTGCAGTATCCTACAGATATTCCAGTCTCAGAATCTGCTATTTGGAATTATTCCAAAACAGGGCAAATATAGTATTTCTAAAGAACAACATGCTTAGTTTACATAGTGAAATAGTACCTTCTCACTCTGCAAATATTCATAATAATTCAATAACATAATAAAAACAATATTTTAAAAAGAAATATAAAGTAATTTACCTTGTTAGTCAAGTTCCTGTAGCTGTCTGCAGCCAGTTAGAAATCACTGTTACAGCCTTTGGCTGCTAACCACTGTGTTTGCTTCCTGTCCTAAGAATTAATAGCATATAAAACTTGAATTATGTGCTAACATTCCCAGATGTATTACCATACACACCTTATTAGCTATTGTTCCTAACTTGATGTTGCTTCAGAATTTGGGCTTACCTCAGCTTTCTTGGATCTTCCCTTTCTATTGGTCACTGCTGTTAGACTGTAATAGCTTGAGTCAGGCTACAAGCTGTGTTCTATGAATACAGCCTAATATATACGCATCAGTGACTACAGCTTTTAACCCCTAAAATAGCTTAGGCACCTCAGCACCTAGGCAAGAAAAGACAGGAAATTCTGACTTTAATATCAAGCAGCTACAGAGCTGGAGGCATTTGATTTTTACATTTTAGCAGATGAGATGAACTGGTCTAGATGAAACAGGTAACACAAAATGTATCTATATTCAATACTTTTGTCAAGTGATACTTTACACACAAAGCTTGCTTACATTATAGTTCATTCTCATAATACCTGAACTGGCCACAAAGCATTAAAAGCAGTGCCATCTGTTCCTACGGAAATCTTTTATTTGATTTTGATTAAATGCAGATGCTGCCTTGCCATTTAAAGTCATAATTGTTGATTAGAGGAAGAAGATAGCAAAAGCATTTGCTAAGAATTTTTTAATAACGTATTTTCATTACTTTAAGGATTAAAACATGCCTTTTCCTTCTTCTTCTGAGACATTTTTTGCACGTATTTCTACTAAGACATCATATTCCACAGTGCCTTGTGCAGTGACGTCTGTTTTTAATTATCAAGTCACCAATTAATTATCTTGTTTTATCATTGATCTAAAATAAACTCTTTCCAGCCAACTCACTTTCCAAAGCATAGATGCATATTTCTCACATTAAATCCTTTGGGGGGGGGAGGGACTTTTGTTTCATTTTCTGGTACAAAAAGTAACAGATAAATATCAGGAAAACTAGCCAGACTCCAAGCCAGAGCATAAGTATTTTAAAAGAAAACTTAATGAAAATGCTACAAACATAAAATATATCCTCAAAGCTTTAATGAGTTTATATTTGTTATAAAACCTATAATATATTTAATTCTGTGCAATCTTTTTGTTTTAGTAATAAAATCTCCAATAACTTATTTCATAATTCTTAATGCTTTGATTCACAAATTCAGAATGCCTAAGAAGAGGTTTAAGAAACACCTAATAATCTAGTCTTCATTTCAATCCTCATTCTTTTAAGTTAAAAAAATGACATAAACAAATAAATAAATAAAAGGAAAACAACACTTAAGTACATTTTCAGCTTCCACTGACTTCTGTCAGGCTAATGTTAAGCACATTTTTAAATTTTGTTGACAAGTACATACTTGTACTAGCTTTTTGTTTAGGGAAAAAATACATCCTTATTACCTGCTATCAAAATGTCGCTTAAGTATGTGCTTAAAAACAGAATAACAGATTAAGTGCTATACTCCGTTAGAACTCCAGACTCTTCAGCATCTCTTACATTTACATCTGTACCTTAAAATAAAAGTTTTAACTTTAAGTAGATATACTACCTGTGAGCAAAAAATTAAATGTGCTATACTAACCTTCTTGTTATAAGTGTCACTTTAAAGACCTAGGCCTTACAGTATTACATTCTGCAATATTGGTCGTGATAGATGCTAGTGACCAGAAAGCTGGTCAGCTAGACTCTGTGGAAGAGAGCTGGGTAGAGGTGGAAAGCACCATAGTATGAATGTTAAAATAGTTGTGAGTTCAGTTACAACTGATTTAAGGAGGCTTTATGATGAAAAGTATATCTATGATTCTTGTCAAAGCCAGCACAGCATAAATCTGGTTTGCATTTGTGCTAAATCTTCACAAAGTGCATATAGAAAGGATATGGAGCTTTTGAGATCTGTTCACCATTCAGGAATGAGCCAAGACCTTCACAGACATTGAAATGAAAGGTTTAAACAGCAAGTAGTGGTGGCAGATATCTGCTGTGACACACTCCAGTGCAAGCTGACAGATGTTGCATATTTAGCAAGAGAGATTAATTATTCTTATGCTTCATGAGGGTCTGAATTTACCCTTAAACCTGATAATCATGTACAGATGTTCATTATGTTATCACAGAAGTCCTAGGCAGGAGGACTTGTACCTTACCTTGTGACAGACAGTTGGACTGTTTGGGTAAACTACTGTTTGGCGAAGGAGAATGTCACTTTGTGACCTTTGTGGATTTGGAGACCAGGTATTTCACTGAGCTGTTGGAGTGGGACCAGAGGGTAGCCATGAAGATGATCTAGAGCAGCTTCCCCACAGGGACAGGCTGAGAAAGCTGGGGCTTCTCAGGCTGGAGAAGAGAAGGCTCCAGGGGGACCTCTAGTGGCCTTCCAGTACCTGAAGGGGGCCTGCAGGAAAGCTGAGGAGGGACTTTTATAAGGGCAGGTAGTGACAGGACAAGGGGAAATGGCTTTAAACTGAAAGAGGGCAGATTTAGACTGGACATTAGGACAAAAATCTTTACTATGACGGTAGTAAGACACTGGAACAGGTTGCCCAGTGAGTTTGTGGATGTCCCCTCCCTGGAGACATTCAAGGCCAGGCTGGATGGGGCTTTGAGCAACCTGATCTAGTGGAAGCTGTCCCTGACTATAGAAGGGGTATAGATGATCTTAAGAGTCCCTTTCAATCCAAACCATTCTATGATTAGCTAGAAGAAGAAAAAACAGCAGATTTACTTTCTAAGAAATTATTTTAAATATGTATTTTGATTTTTTTTCTGATTCAAACAGAAGAAAAAAATGGTGAGAAAAACCCTAAAAATCAGGAGAAAAAGGTTATGATGACTATAATATGTGTTCTCACGTGCTTTCAAAATTTTTGGAGGGAGACCTTTGGGAACACATGACTAGGTGCCCAAAAAGATGTCACAGAAAGGCCTACTTTCCAAGAAACCATCAAGACTGACCACAAATTCTCCTTCATACATTTGTTTTGTATGATTATCTATCATCTGGTGTTGCTATTTATTATTTAAAGGGTGCAATGTATGGTTATAAATTTTTACAGACTAATAAAAGATCGTGGCCAAGATTTTCAAAAATGACTAATGGTTTGGGAGACTTTTCATTCTGAGTATCCAACCTGACACACTTTCCAGGGCCATACTTTCAGTAAGAATAATTCTTAAGTTGTGAAGCTGAGCAATCAAAATATCAGGAAAACACAAAATGTTCCAGAGATCATAAACAATCTCCAAGACTGTATTAGCATGATAATGAAAGGAAATGCAAAAATGATTACAGCAGAAATCTGATGAATACCCATTCTATGGATTCTGTAGGTCTCTTAAAAACAAATTGTTGGGAGTATTTAAAGTTAAAGGAGTATGTCTGAAATTACTACAGGATTTTTGTTCCATATTTATCTTGTCAATTCACATTGTTAATCAGTTTCATAATATAATTTATCGGAAAGGAGTCAGAGAGTGAGGAGCGCCAATAACTGGAAAGAGTAGTAGCATCAACCTGATCAGAGTAGTGGACATGTTTGAGAATAGAACAAGTATGCTTTAGAAAGACTAGAAGAGCTAAAAAACAGAGACTATCAAGACTTATAGGCAGGAGATATGGATAACTGAGACTTCTGTAAGAGCAGTTGCTCTGCTTCAGTACTGACATTGCTGACAGGGAAGAAATGCATTGCTTTCTTTAAATAATGGCTGCCATATGTCTCAGATTTAGTATGAAGCAAGGTCTGTTAAACATCAAGCATGTGTATAGATCATTACCAGCAAAGCCAAGAATATGCTGCAAGCATATCTAATTCACCACCCTGTGGATTCCTTTATTTAACACAGTCTGCAATCCAGTATGCCTAATTTGATTACTACTTTACTAAAATGTTATGTGTCTCGATCCAGAGGACAATCCGTTTACCTGGAACGTTTTTAAATTCTCTTCAGGATGACTACAGAAATGGCAATGCTTAAAAAATCTGAAGAATAAAGAAGTCCACACAGGTCAGGCACCTTTCACCATATACTCAGCAGCCTCAGACTGTCATGCAGTCAGCTTAACCGACTTGTTTACATTTATTCAGGGGTCCTCTCCCTTTTTCACTTCTGAAGATTGGCATGCAGTAAGGATATATTTCTCTTGTTTCACTGTTGCTTGAAATAGTGTTGTAGTCTCCGCTGGGGCCCAATTGTTTTCTTCAGAGTGTCTGATATAATGCTATGTTTTGGTTCTAGGAGTAAAACAATGTTGGTAACACTGCAATGTTTAGAGTTGATGCTAAGCAGTGTAGTAGAGAGCTAGAGCCATTCTCAGTGAAGGTACCAAGGAGATGAGGGGGAACAGAATGAGGACAACCAAGTTAAACTGAACAAAGGGAAATTCCATACCATACAATACCATGCAGAAGGATTTGAAGGGGTTAGGAGTTCATTTGGCTCTCTTGCACTCACTGGAGGGCTAACTGGGCATCAGTTAGTGGTCGGTGAGCAATTGCTTGCACCTCATTTGTTAAATATATTGTCATATCTTTTATCCTTTTCCTTTACTTTATCTTTGTAAATAGTTTTATCTCAGCCCACAAGTTCTACTTTGGGAGAACTCCCTCGTGACACCTCCAGTGAGAACTGAGTAGTTCAGCTTAAAGACATCCTTGTGTAGCAGCAAATTTCAGAACAGAGTAACTATGGAAAAGAGTTCAACTTCTATGGGAAATACAGAGCTCTTCCAAATATGCTTCATTAAGGAATGATTTGGCTGTCTGTTCTCTTTCTATTTTGAACTTGTCACCATGGTGACATGACAAAATTCCAAAAGAAGATGCCAAGATCTGGTTTTTACCTAGGTTTAGTTTACCTGTTGTGTAAAGGCAGCTGTTAATCTCTTACCTTAAATTGTTTTCAAGTTTTTAACAATTTCAACAATGAAACAAATATATCCTACTTTAACATCAGAGGCTTGATTTTTAAAGTGTTAGATATACAACTCTATATGCTAAATGTATCTTAAATATCCAATGTGCATTTGTTAATTACAAATAGACATTGAGTTCTTGGGCCTGCATGTAACTACTTAGATGACTAATATTTGCTAGGCAACTAATGGTAAATTAAAGCATGCATTAGTCATTCAGTGACAATAATTTATGTCTACAGTTTTGAAAAATAAATTGTCAGATTAAATGTTTGATGGTAACATAAATATAGTGAAAACAGGCTGCACAGAATTAGTGTTTCTTTTGATCTTTTATTTAGTTCTATTGTTAAAGAGTAAAATTATTTGAACACTTCTTCATTTTAGTTTCCCACTGTTAGGTAATAAATTCTGAGAAGCACAGACTTCTATAAAATGCTGTTTTCTGAAAGAAATAGTAATAGTAAATATAGAAATAGTAATAGGTTTCAAAAAAGAGTACCCCCACAGCTTAGTGAAATATGTATATATACTAGTCCTCTTATAGTAAAACTCTACTTTAGTAGTTCTTCCAGGTGAGAAATTCAAGGATAAGGTGCTTTTTCAATATTTTGAAAGAAAATCCAAGTGGCATAAGTATATGAAAACGCAATCTGTATTTCACTTTCCATTCATTTTAATATGTTTTGGTCTAATTGTTAATGCAGGTACTCTTTGGGAAGTAATGAAAGAAGAATATGTTTTAATGGTCACGTCACAATTTTCAACAACTGGCATTCCCAAAGCACTCACAATTTCTTCCAGAGTCCTGACTTGAAGCTAGAATCTCACTCACCATGCATACTCCAGTCACTTATTATCCTTTCAGACACAGCATGTTGAAAGTACATCTTTATACTCTAGAAAAAAGTCTTCAACAAGCACTTCAGTACAATAACTTTTTTCTTTTTTTTCTTTTTCTTTTTCTTTTTCCTTTTCTTTTTCTTTTTCTTTTTCTTTATCTTTTTCTTTTTCTTTTTCTTTTTCTTTTTCTTTTTCTTTTTCTTTTTCTTTTTCTTTTTCTTTTTCTTTTTCTTTTTCTTTTTCTTTTTCTTTTTCTTTTTCTTTTTCTTTTTCTTTTTCTTTTTCTTTTCTTTTTCTTTTTCTTTTTCTTTTTCCTTTTCTTTTTCTTTTTCTTTTTCTTTTTCTTTTTCTTTTTCTTTTTCTTTTTCTTTTTCTTTTTCTTTTTCTTTTTCTTTTTCTTTTTCTTTTTCTTTTTCTTTTTCTTTTTCTTTTTCTTTTTCTTTTTCTTTTTCTTTTTCTTTTTCTTTTTCTTTTCCTTTTCCTTTTTCTTTTTCTTTTTCTTTTTTCTTTTTTTTTTCTTTTTTCTTTTTTCTTTTTTCTTTTTTTTTCTTCTTTTTTCTTTTTTCTCTCCGAAGAAAGCTACAGAGTCCAGCTCTGTGGGAGAATCAGCTGAAACCCCAGTCATCATAATGGCTGCTGTGAACCCCAGAGCCAAATGCCTAGGGCCTTTTTGCACTATACAGGTAATATACACTCTGTGACAAGGCTGTGGATTTCATTAAGAACAGCATATTTCTAATTCTTCTGAATCTAGGGTGGACTAGGATGTGGCTCTTATTACCCAAACTGTATAAAAAACTTTTCTTATACTTTGAATCACAGATATTTCTCAAAATCAGTATGACATTGGACCTAATTTTGTCACTCTTTTGAGAACTCATAATCTCTCAAGCTTATTTATTTGACAGTAAAATAGTCCTAATCATTAAGTCTAAATATAAAGCTACGGAAACATTTGTTTATCTACTTTGCAAACCAGTTGACAGAGTAAGATGTTTAGCAGATGCACACAATGAGATACCAGAAAGTTCATGAAAAGAACAAAAAACAACAGCAAAAAAACCACAGAAGTTTGAAAAACAGCATTTGGCCTTGTTTATCTTGTAGACAGCTTATTATTATATTTGTTCAGGGTATAAAATTTATAAAAACTTACGGTAGTTCTGTTTGCAGTCATGGAATTTTCAATAAAAGCATTATCTTCAAGAGAAATATGTATATATTATATAAATATATTATGTGTATATAGGCAATATTCAGTATATTCCAAAGCATCTTCATAATTTTTGGAACGTGTTCTCTAGTCAGGTTGATAGACAGCACTGCTGTCTTGCACACTTTACCTCATGGAAGGAGAAACAAAAAATGTTCTTTTACACAACCTAGCTGTCCACATGGTTAAATCTAACAGCCTGTTTTCTTTGCATGTTCAAAGGCTACAGGATAATTTAATATATGTATTATTTATATTATTTATTATTTATATTAACCTCTGCAGTTGTGCTACATGATGGCTAAGCAATATAAGAACTGATAGAGCCACAATAGGAAAAGTAATAGGAACTGAAACTTCCACACTACCAATTCCTGGAATAGAAGTTCTCTAGTTCAGAAATGATTAGTACAAAAGTGTCTTTCTCTGCTATGTGCTGGTGTGTCAATCACTGACTGGAGCCTATTTACCTATTAAGAAAACACATTATTCTAGGCAGGTTATACTACCTTGTAGGCAATGTGTCATGACCCAAGGTGCAGCTATCAAGAAGCTCCACAAGGGATACCCTGAAAGGATATGAGTGAGATATGTGAGATTTTTCATGTCTGATGAATGCTAAAAAATTAAATCTAGTAAATGCCATATTATTAAGCAGCTGGTTATATTTTGTGACAAGGAAAATGTGCTTCCATTCTCACTGGTATCCCAAACTTAACTATTTGCTGTCATCAATATTCATACCTATCTCTTAGGAACAAAGAAAGATTTGGAGAGTCTGATTGTGAACAAAATGCTTGGTTTTTGCAATCTCCACTGCTGAGATTCTACAGTAGGCAGGTATTAGCAACAATAAAAGCATGGCGTACATGCCATGTGCTATTTTTTCATGACACTTAAAAATATTGTTAGACTTTTCTTAGTAATGAATGCAGACACTTGTTTCAGCATGTCACTGGGGATGGTTTTCTTGGAGGAAATAAAACTCCATGATTCTGTACCTAGAACCTTAAGGATCCACAAAAGCTATCAAACTAATAACTTAGAGAATGCAAACTGAAGCCTTCAGGGCAGAGCTTATATGATTCATTGAGCACAGTTTCACAACTGTTTAAGTGGGGCACATCAGGAAGATCCCTGTATCTCAGAAATACTTTTTAGTTACAGCAAGGTAGAGATAGACAAAAATATTTCTTGTCTAGCTCATAAGCACAGCTTTATTTCTGACCGTGTAGACTATTGTGTGATTAGTAGTGCTCAGCTTTTCCTTTTTAGGCTGTTGTGTTTTGCATAATAAAATGATTATTTACTCAGGCACTTGAAACTGGCTTTTCTTCATTCAAGAGGAGTGCCTGCCCTAAAGCACAAACTTAGTTCTTAGTTCTCTCTAAATGATTCTTAACTACTCACAGTTAGTATAATTTTAGAAGACATTTATCCATTAATTTTCTAAAGCTTATTAATGAAGTTCTTTTCTTACAGAATGAGTCTTTCATCCAATGTGAAAATCTGCAAAAAAGTCAGAACCAAAGTGTCCCTCTTGAGCACCCTGCCCATAGGGATAACAGCTCTTAAGACAGACAATTTTGCGTAGACATCTAAGCATCTTTACCAGTGCTATTGCACATGGGATAAATACATGGGTTGGGCCTCTGACTTCACTGCTGGCATTCAGTAGTTCACATGTGTTAGAATGGGAGCAGACTTGAACAAGCCAGCTGCAGACATCTGGGCATCAGAGGAAAGTTTCCACAGTTTTTACCTATGGAATCTATATCCAAATGTTAGCTGAGTTATGACTTTGTGAGTATCCAGGGAGTCTGAATTATGGACTGGAACTCGAAACAATAAATTTTCCATGTGAATTTAATGCAAAACTCTTCAACTGTTGAACTGTTCAAAGTGATATTTTTCCCTGTTACTTACCAGTATTTTTGGAATAGTAGAAATTATTAATAAGTTTAAGGGAAATACTGGAGGTCCTTTAGTTCAACCTCCTTCTAAAAGTTAAGCTTTCTTCAAAGCCAGAGCTGCTCCTCAGGGCAGTGCTCACTCTTGTTCTGAAAATCTCAAAGGATGGAGATTCCACAGCCTTTCTATGCAACTCGTATCAGAGTTTCACACTGTCACTGTGAAAACTTTGTTCACATGTCCAACTTGAATTTATCTTTTTGCAACTTTTCCTTTGCCACCTTGCCCATTCATTTTGCACCTCTGAGTCTGGTCCATTGTCTGGCTGTGGAAAACTACAATGAATTATTGGATTGAGGCATGTAGTATATTCAGAGAGGAAAAGAAATAGCTTGGAAAGAAGACAGTTTACCTGCAACACGTTTTCTGACCCCTTTAATGGATGTTCCAAATAATTTTTAATGGATACTCCCAAACATCTTTAAGGGATGTTACAAAGCATGAACTAAGTACCTCAGCTGTAGCTAAAACTAAATCCTGTCTCGAATATTTTTTCTTAGGTAATACTTTCTGCTTTTGCTATGGCTCTAATAGTGCCTGGTTGAATGTTTAATAGCCTGGTATTTGAAGAGGAAATAGTACCCATGGGATGATCTGTGTTTGCAAGCAATTCATTTATGACTCTGTTACTAGCACTTTTTTTGTGTGTAAGAGATGCTGACAATATTTGGACTATTCATTCCCAGGTAAAATATATTACTATTTTTCTGTCATGAATAGCTAGGGTTGCATTTTAGTTGTTGCCTGTGGCTTTTGAGAGATTTTGTTATTCTTTTGACAGTGCTTACCAATTAATTTGTGATTTTTCAGAATGCTTTGACTCCCATACTGCAACCTCCAGAAGACATGGACTTGGTGGCTAATGCAAGCGAAGTGGAATAACTGTAACTTCATAAACATATTGAAACTTAAAAGTAGTGAAAACAGTTTATTTAACCTTAAAATAAATTTTGCAAAATAGAATATCTTAGATTATCATATTTTAACCTGAAGGATATTTTTTTCTTTTCATTTTATAAAAGGCTGAAACACTGTTGACAATGACATGGACACAGAAATACTATTTACTATGTTTTATTTTCTACAATCTGGTTAAAAGTAGCATGCAAGTAATTGAATAAAAATACTTGTATATATGACTTATTTTGAAATAACAACCATACCATCAATGGATAAAATTTTTGCCATAAAAATTTAAAGGAAAGTACGACAAAAAGAAAACGATTTTTGACCTGAAAAAAATGTTTGTTTCCATGTTACCTTCCACGTATTCATTTTATATTGTCTTGGTCTCTGAAAATTATTTTCATACATCTTAGACTGCTTTTATATTGTTAAATCATTTTAAGAAAAGATGGGCACAAATAATTAAGAATACTGGGTTGCTTGCAGGAGAATCTTTTAATTACACAGGCTAGCCCATACTGCTCAGCACTTTGATGAAACCCATCTGACTTCCACATACATCTGGTACCAGATGGTACATTTTGCATGCTCAAACATGGATTTCTATCAGGCTGAATGTTTTCCCTCAACTTAACCAACCACATGAAGGCATATTTTGCACCACATCTAGTCATTCTTGTGCTTTCTAAATAACAACCTTTTGTGAAAGTATGCACACATTTCCTTAAGGTTGCCAAGTGCATGCTAAATGTTAAACAGAACGGATAATATGCAGATTGACATTTTTTTAAGACATATCCTAAATTTAACGAGCTATCATGATGCAATTCATGTAATAATGACCCTTTAGAAGGGAACTGCAGACTTTGAGTCATCTCACTCCAGTGAGATCTCTGCAGCCACTCGAAGGCAGTTGTACATCTCCTGTGGCAGGTCAGCTCGAGTAAGATTGTTTCCATCCAGGCGTAAATGTGTGATCTTGGAATAGGTCAGTGGTCCAACAACCTTACAGAAGCTGCTCAATGGAAACTCTGAAAAAAGAAAGGGATACATGAGTAAGAAAAAACATGAATAATTACAAAAACGACTTGGAAACTGTGGCCTCCCTGAGGAGCCTGTTCCTTGATCTCAGTGAAAAGCCTTTTTCTAAATAACCAATATGAACCCTCACTAAAACTATTTTTCAATACTTTGTCTTTCCACTGATAAAATGCCCCGTTAGTTTGCTATGACTTGAGAGGTTTGTCCCATAGGTCATAGAATCTTCTGAGTTGGAAGGAATCCTTGAAGGTCATCTAGTCCAGTTCCCCAGAAATGAGCAGGGACACCTACAAGCTGGTTTGGGTGCTCAGAGCAACATCCAGCCTGACCTTGGATGTCTCCGAAAATGGGGCATCCACCATCCCCCTGGGCAAAATGTTACAGTGCCTCACCACTCTTATTGTAAAATCTTCTTTACATCAAGTCTAAATCTCCTTTCTTCTAGTTTAAATCCATTTCCCCTTGTGCGATCACAACAGAAATGTCAAAGAGGTTCCAATCTTTAGCTGTGAGAAGTTCAGAAAGTCAGAATTTCAAGACTGGGTTTTTCAAGTGCTGTGTGCTTCCAACATCCCTATGAATTTTAAATCCTCAGATTTTATTTACAGACTCAAGCTGACACTTAGAAGGAAAAAAAAAAAGAAGTGGGGGTGAGGGAAGAGAATTACAAAAGAAAAAATAAAAAGGAAAAAAAATCAGTAGAATCTGGGATACAGAGGGAATAATCTTATGCTGAGTGCATTATGATCAAAAAGTAAAAAAAGCTATGGAGTATCCTGAATGAAATTTCGAGAAAAACTATGATTTTTCCATACCCATAAGAAAAATAATTAACTCCATTAAATATTATTTTCTGAATGTTTATATTTGATTTAATATTTTCAAAATGAAATTTGGCCTGAGAACAAAGAAGGAGTTGTACATTGAAACTGTATAGCTAAACCTTTCCAGAATAGCAGGTTTACCAAGTAAAAGTAAAAAATATTTGGAAAATATTTATGTTTATTGCAATTTGTGTAACATGCTATATACATATGGATCCCCATGTAGTTAAAATACAGCAGATCTTGTATGGAATTGGTGTCTTATGAATATTAACTGGAAGCAGAAAAATAACTAAATAAATAATGAAGCAGATAGATTTTATGCTCAATATAAATAAGCACACATATATACAGGGATGTTCCAAAAGTAATGCCTCCCATTCTCCCATTTTATTATGTTGGCCCACAGCGTCAAAGAAATGGCAGTAGAGGTTGAACCTTCCTAACATTATTCTGTTACATGTTGTTGTGTGACAGGTGGCAGCAGAGGGGCAGTCCAACAGAATGGAATTAGACATGGAACTGCAGATGAAGCAAAGGGGTGTTTCCTCTATGAGGAAAATGTTGCACCCACAGACATTCATCCATGATTGCTGAATGTTAAAGGTGACCAAACAGTGAATTTGAGCACAATGAGGCTGAGGGTGGTGCATTTCAGCAGTGTTAGCAACAACTGTGGGTCACCTCCACTGCTAAAGACTTTTACAAACGTTGCATGCAGGCTCCTGTTCATCTCTTGAAAAAAATACACAGCTAGTAGTGATGACTATGTTGAAAAATACAGTTTTGTAGCCAAGAATTTGCTCTGTTAAATGCTTTCATTATGCCTTTTGTATCTGTTGTAGTTTCCATGAAATTAACTAAGAAGCATTACTTTCAAAGCAACCTACATATGTATCATATGGAAAAGATCTCTTTTCAAGAAAGAATCCATGTAAATAATCTTAGTATCCATTATATACCACACTGTGTAATTCACAGATAATCCTTCATTCCTAACTCTGTTCACTTTGATTCATAGTCATTACTGAAGAAGAAATCTGAGAGTCTTCTTAGGGTCTTCGTTATCGATCAAATGCTACAAAATGCATTCATGTTGCAGAAGACTACATCTCATAATTTATGTGAAACATAGATAGGGTTCTCAGAATCAGAAACCTTTTTATCTACCAGTAGACTTTTGAAAACAGCATATTTTATATCTTTCCTGTATGACTATGCCTCTTCTATAAGAAAGCATGTTGACCTATATTCCATTGTAGTACTAGAAGAAATGGAAGAAGTATCTAGCATATCTCTGCTTTAAGTTCAACTGAATTCTTCCAGCACTAATATTACAATAGTATGCTATCATTGATTAAATGAACTAGTGTAATCTATATAAATGTATATCCGTCTGTAAAGGCAGTTCTTTAAAAAATGATAGTGTAGGTAATTTTTAGTGATAGTAAAGATAGATATATGATGTTGAATAGTGGGTGAGACTGTGTGTACCTTTCACAATATAAGTTCTAAATGAGAATTAAGGAATTGCATAATATGTTAGATTTTGAACACCAGTTAGACTACAAAATCAGAACAGTTTTCTAGATTCTATATGTTGTACAACCCTGTTTCGGAAAGATGAGAGATAAAGGTAACGCCTCCTATTTATTTTCATGGCAAATGCAAAATATGAGAGATAAAGGACATCCTTGCTGGCAGACATTGGACAGACCAAATGATAACACCAATATTATTGAACCTGCAGATCAATCTAATATTCTTTTACTTCAGAATGTATCAGCTGAAGTTAACTGTCAATCCTTTTGGGATACAACCATCCAATCTAAGATAGATATACGATTATAACAGGATGGAATTTGTTGTATGAAAACATAAGGTTGCTTGGCCTACAGACTATACCATTAATTATTTAGTTCCAGATACCTGTAGGTATTTTGGGTGTAATTTTTCAAGATTTAAATAAATATGAATTCTAGTATATATTTCTTTTTCCTTTTCTGATCACCCACAGAAAATAAAATGGCATGCTAAGTATACTCTTGTTGAAAGCTACATATATAAAAGCTTTCTGAATTTGCTTTTTTTCTTTTTTCTTTTTATAGTTACTTCTGAGTGAAAGTTGTTATATTTAGTTGAAATGTAAGGTATGAATATGTAAGTTGGGTAGATGCTTCACTACTCAAGAGTATTTAAACCTCACACGTGTAAATCATAAAGTGTATCAGTGCTACTAGACTATCTAACTGTACGGACTGTTTATGAGATTGAGATCCACTTCGGAAGTGGATTCTGAATTAATCTTCACAGAAGTCAAAGGAGCTCTGTCACGATCTTCAGTGGCATTGGGCTCCATTGCTTGATTCATTTTTTTTCATTTGGGTATCAATTTATTATAAAGTTTATGTAATTTCACTTGTTAGAAACATATTGGAAATTTCTGTATTTTAGTTGTTGTCTACACTGCAAGAAGATTAGATAAGTGGGACTTGGAGTGCATTTGATATTCTGTTACCTAGATGTTCTGTATGAGAACTACAATCAAAGAGATTGACACATTGAAACATCACTAGTTTACTTCCTCCTTTATTATAGTGATTAATGTTGCAGATAAACCTGTTAAAAATGTTAAAAAAATAATAATATTCAAGTTCAAAGGCAATGGACCTTGAATTTTTCCACTAGTGTGACATTCATATTTTACCAACAAAGAATTCCCACAGGAGCCAGAAACAGGGATAGTTGCAAGGATTGGATAATAACTGGATTTTTGCCTGAACAACTATTTTCTCACTAAATGTGTCTGTCCCCTTAAAAAAATTCTGATATTCTAACAAATACCCTGAATATAATAAATATATTAAAAATGGAATAAAAACCAGGAGCAGATATATCCTCTGCTCTCACCCATAGAACAAAATAGAAGTTCAGAAAGATTTTTTTTCACACAAAATTGTTTTTTCACTACATTCTAAGCAAGAGTATTTAACTTTTAAAATCAGGAGCATAAGCAGCTTTAAGCTGAGGAAAATTAACTATACTAAGACTTCTTATTATGGCATGCAATCACTAGAAAAGCCTAATGGGATCAGCAGGTTCTAGTCACCCCTGCTGGCTTGTGGTCCAGTAGTAAACATATCTGAGTCATTTCTGCACAGACCATTGTAAAATAATCACTTTGAGATTGCGGCAGTGTTCCAGATAAAAGACCACAAAGCATCTTACAACTAGCTATATTTAGAGTAATTAAATTCATAATACAACTGAATCTAAGCTGCAGCAGAAAGCTGGATCCATTACAAATACAATACCCCCATTACAAATACAGTCTGGGTGATGAAAGGATTGAGTGCAGCCCTGACAAAAAAAAAATAAAACAAAAAAACACCTGGGAGTACTTTATGGCACCTGAACATGAGCCAGCAATGTGCCCTTGCAGCCCAGAAAGCCAGTCGTATTCTGGGCTGCATCAAAAAAAGTATAGTCAGCAGTTCGAGGGAGGTGATCCTACCCCTCTACTTTGTACTGATGAGGCCTCGCCTGGAGTATTGTATCCACATGTGGAGTCCTCAGAACAGGAGAGACTTGGACATGTTGGAGCATGTCCAAAGGAGGGCCACAAAATGTTCCAAGGGATGGAATACTTCTGTGAGTACAGGCTGAGAGAGCTGAGGCTTTTCAGCATGAAGAAAAGGCTACAAGGTGATCTGAGAGCGGCCTTTCAGTATCTAAAGGGGAGCTACAGGAAAAAAGGGGACAGACTCTCTAGCAGAGTTGGCTTTGATAGAACAAGGGGAAATGGTTTCAAGCTCAAAGAGGGTAGATTTAGGTTAGATATAAAGAAAATATCTTTTACAGTGAGGATGGTGAGGCACTGGAACATGTTGCCCAGTGATGTGGTTGATGCAACATCCCTGGAGTCTTTCAAGGTGAGGCTGTATAAGGCCCTGGGCAACCTGATCTAGCTGTGGTGTCCCTGTTCACTCTGGGGCAGTTGGACTAGATGGCCTTCAGAGGTCCTTTACAAGTCTAAAGATTCCATGACTCTATGAGAATATGTGACTTTGTCCAGTGGAAAGTTTTCAAGTTCCACTTGTTATACTCCATTCCTATTATATCTTCTTCCTAGGGTTTCAGGAGAAGCCAATTCTTTCCTTAATCTTTTGCAAATGAAATATGGACCTGTGAAATTTCTTCTTGTATTGACTCTGCTGAGGGTTTTTTGCCCTGAAGAATTTATAACAAATATTATAAATATGTACTTCAACTTAAAGGCATCTTAAAACACAGGAGTAAACCGTGGATATTACTGAGCACAAAATTTAATCCTGAAATTACTAAAAAAGACATTAAGCAAAATAAAACAGAAACTTCAATCTTCTTCACTATGGACTTCAGGTAGAGAGAGCAAAGACTTTTATAAACTCACCATGGTCCTATAGTAGCTTGGATATTCAACTAGTTCAAATACAGTGATGGGGTATACTGTTGATACCTAACATGTACTTCACATGGGCTTCAGTTTATTACTATAGATCAAATGGTTTCTTCTGAATTTGTCTTTATTCCAGTTTGCTATCCTACTTATTTGCCTATTGCTCCTCCTATCACAGTGGGATGAAGACAGAACACACTGAAATGAAACTGATACTTTTTCCAATATTTCAGAGTGTACATTCATCAGCTTCTGTTCAAGAAGCTCAAAGTCACTCAAATGAGGACAATTTTCCAAATACATAATTTTTTAGATATGGCAATGCATAATATCAAACAACAACAATAACAACAAAAAACTTGTGGACAGTAATTTAGAGAGATATTTCCTTTCTTTCTAATAATACCAAAAGGAGTTGGGCTTCTTCTCAGGCAAATGCTAAGGTTAATTGAGAAAGAGACATGACAGCAAATGAAGAACTCTGCATAAGTATATTTACATTGGGTTTCAATAAAAGTGTAAATTTTAAGATATGTAAGTATAATCAAAGAAATTATACCTTTTGAATTGTATAACGTTTTTTTTTTATTATCATTAAATCTTATACAGAAGTTTCCTTCTCACATAATGAGTACTATGGGCCATTGTATGGAAGAGGAGCATTCCTTGTTTACCTTCATCCTTACATAAATCTCTGGAAAACAGGAATATTTTATTAAAAACCAACTGGTCATTTGTTTGGGTGTCAAATATCAGTTAAAGGAATTTTTAGAAAGACTAAGGACTCAGACCTGTAGTTCAGATGTAATTAATAAATAATTGCAAAGGGTTTGCTCACTCTGTATCTGGTATCTTCTTAAAACCAAAATGCCTATTGCTTGTCCCACATTGTTAATTTGCATATTAGGGAACACAATATTATGCCTTTGAAATTAGATAGTCGAAGCAATTTGTTATGAAAGTTTTCTACACAGTCTTGTTCAGCCAAAAGAACAAATCAGAGCTCTCTTGCAGCAGTCCACATGGGAGCAAAGAAAGTGTAGCAGTAGCCAGTGCACTCAATCCTCACACAAATCCTCCCTCTCCCACTGACTAGTGTTCTGGAAACACTGCTTTCATTGAAAAAGTAAATTGTTGTCACAGTTGCTCAGAAGTCCTTGGAAATATTAGTGGAAAGCAAACTTTGTGCCTGGATCTCTTGAAGAAGGTTCAGAATATCCATACAGCATTGAATAATATCTCATTTGTCTTAGGAGAAATTAAAAAACATCAGTTCTTTCAGGAACAAAAGAGTATTTGAAAGAGTTCTACAAGTTGCTATATTTGGTACTTCATGGGGGAAGTAAATTAACTCATTGTTTTCCTTCATCAAGTTTGTGTAGAGTAAAAAATAATTAAATTTATTATCTAAAAGTGGTATCCTAGAGACCTGATGGATACAGGCAAACATACAGGAGGATTTTCTGATTTACTTAATGCAAGTTAGCAGGATGATGGAAACCCTCAACAGAAACAGCTGTTTTTGACCATACTGTCTCTCCATGAGAGGTCACTGCTCACAGAAGTGTAGCTGGAGGGTGTCTGATGGGAGGGTGAGGTCTGCTCAGCTCCATATTATCTCCCTCCTACCCCAGGGCTAAGACAGTCTTGGTCTCAGTAGAAGCCTCCACAAAGTCATACAAGTTGGAGTTATTATTGAATTGAGAATGAACTTTTGTTCAAATCTTGTTTAAATGGGGAGAAGCTTGACATCTGATCAAGTGATGAAAAAAAACCAAAACAAACCAAGAATAAAAAGAAGAAACAAGAAGGCAGCTCTTAGGATCTGAAGGGGGATTTGGAAATACACTGCCTGTAAGCAGGAAAGACAAGGAAGGAGATAGATAGATAGATAGATAGATAGATAGATAGATAGATAGATAGATAGATAGATAGATAGATAGATAGATACCAGCTATTTTTGTTCTTTTTCACCATGCCTTGTATCTAGTACCTTATGAATTTATCTTTCCTCCCCTCAAGTACTTTCATTTCCTGTCCTCTGAAAGGTTGCACATGCTCTAGTCAGATTCTCAACTGTTATCTTTTATTGACTTAAAAATTCTGAATATCTTCCACACTGATTAAAAATGAGTTTTGTAGGTTTTTTTTTTCTGAATTGTATAAGTACACTCCATTGATTTCAATGGAATTATTCCAATTTATGTGATATGAGGATTTGAACA
Source organism: Cyrtonyx montezumae (assembly GCF_038088225.1). Classification (NCBI taxonomy): domain Eukaryota; kingdom Metazoa; phylum Chordata; class Aves; order Galliformes; family Odontophoridae; genus Cyrtonyx; species Cyrtonyx montezumae. Next base: position 118,213,750 of record NW_027072034.1, on the reverse strand, counting down.
TTAATAAGCACATTTGAAGGAAAATGGAATTTTCTGTCTTTAGGTGAATTTGGGTAGCTAAATGTCTGTCTTTCTAATATTAATGTGAGCAACAGTCAGAGAAATGTCAGTGTGCTAACAGGTTAGCCAGTACCATTTCTTCAGAATGTTTGAACAATAATTCCAGACAAGTGAACAAGCCATTACTGTCTGGTCTGTGATAAATGGTAATGAAAACATGCAGTTTTAACTCACTATTAATTTTGTTGACTTGGAGGTAGAAGTTTTCAAGATTCTCGCTGACAGTTGGAATACTCTTCAGTTGATTGAAGGACAGATCCAACTCTACCAATGATGTGATATTGAAGACATTGCCTGGTATTCCAGAATCTGTTAACTTATTGTGGGATAAACGTAAATATTGAAGGGTTTTAAAACCTTGGAAGTACTCATCAGGAATATTGGAGATCTGGTTATTGTCAAAATACAACATGAGTAAGGAATGAGGCAGTCCTGTTGGCAGCTTTGTAAGTTGATTGAAGCTTAAGTCTAGATACAAAAGTGAATTCAGACCTTTAAAAGCCCCAGAAATAGAATCTGTTTTCAGCTGGTTGTTCTGGAGATGAATGACAGTCAGATTTACCAGCCCCTCGAGTGCACCAGGATTGACTTTTGTGATCTTGTTGTGACTTAATTGCAGGTCATCCAGAGTTTTGGGGAGTGGTCCAACAGCTTCAGTCAAATTGTTGTAGTTAATGTGAAGTTTCTTCAGATTCTTTAGTTTAGAGAAGACTCTTCCCTTTATTTTTGAATTTTCCAGATGATTGTGATCTAGAATCAGCCACTGCAGGTCTGTTACATTATCAAATGTGTTCTCTTCAATGGCCTCAATCATATTGTTTCGAAGATAAAGGTATTTTATTCCACTTGGTACAATTGGAATGGTTTTCAGTTTAAGATTGTCACAATACATTGCAGTAGGATAGCTTAAAGGACAATTACATTCTGGGGCACATACTGCTGTGGATGGCCCAAAAGGATCATAACCATAATCATCTGCAGGACCATAGTCATACTGGCAAAAAATGCCACTAATCAGTACTAGAAAGATGGGTAGAGAGTTTAAAGTCATCTTTTCAATGTGTCTTGTGTCTGTATAGTGGAGAAGAATAAAATGTTACAATTCTGATTCTTTAAATATTTTTCTGCAACATTTGAAATTTTAATATACAAACATAATGATTCAACGCTAATTTATACATGCTTCCTATATAAAGATATTAATTAATTTAAAATATATTAGTTTGTTAGCATTGCAATGTTACTACTACAGATTTACAGCTCTTATTTTATTATAATCTGCCTTTGTGATGTGAATCTGCAGGCCATTCTGCTGCTGCAAGTAATTTTTAAAATCATCCTGTAGCCATTCATTAAATAACAAGAAGGATGATAAAGTCCAAGTTTTCTAAACTTGGAACAGAAGTTCTTGGTTTTGTTGAAGGTCATGTTCAGATAAAGTTTTGCCATTTAAATTCTATCAAGATTTAATTGCTACTCCTAATATATTGAAGTACCTTATACTTAAATAATATGTGGTGGTTTAATTCAGTTTTAAAAAACTCAGGAAAGCTGCAAATTGAGAGTGATGGTCTACTGTACAATTGTTAAGATGACAGTAGTTTGAGATAGCTTTTCCCATTTCCATATTCAGTTAAAGAACAAACTCATAGAAACAGCACATGCTCTTCTGGACCTGTCAAATAGCACTGCACATGTGTACATGTGTGTATGCTATCTAATATGAGTCTACACAGGATATGAAATGACAACTCTTCATGTAGTGCAAACATTCTTTCAAAATTGATATATGACAATAAGAGTGCTAACCACCTTATATCACCACCGCAAATAAATAGATCAATAAGCACTTGCTGTACACAGTTAGCCTTCTAGATATACAGCAAAGGGATGTTTAGGATATTTGGGGATGTTTTGCAGTGACGCAATATGAGTCATCCCACATTACTTTTCAAGGACATACTTTACTAATTAGATGCTTCACAAGATCTCAGAATCTTCACAGACTAGTATCTTGCTGATTTTTATTACTGCTTGGATGCTGAGTTGTAAAAGTCAGCTTAGCATCACTGAAATTGATGAGCTTACTTTGATTTTCACCATGAACGTGTACTCAATTACTGTTCAAAGAGTGAGACAATTCAGCAAATCCTTCAAATCCCTTTGTTCTGAAATAATTTCAAACAGCATGTGCATAATTTAAACAGGCCACCAGACACTGCTCTCATATCTAGGCAATCATCCAACAGAGTAAGTTAGTCTTGTTATTGTCACTATTTCATGATGGAATTCCTAAAGTCAAAATGCAAGATCATTGCTAGAAAGTCTACCTTAACTAAATTTCCTTGCTTTTATTGAATTGATAAAAGCCACATCACAGTTTAGTCAACTAGAGTTACTTTAATCAGGGCCTATTGATCTTGTGTAATGCAAGGAATTTTTAGAACTGTCAGTCACCCCACAAAGACTCAATGCTGGATATTAAGCTGCTGTGCTCTGAACAAAGACTAGGATTGCATATCTTTTACCATGGTGTTGGCTCCATTTTATCTAATGACAAACTGCTGGATAGAGAATCACTGAAACATGAGTTATCAGTGTAATTTTCTTTGTCTGTTCTTCATTACTGTATGGGATGAGAACACACAGGGGACTTTAAGTCCCCTGCTGGTATGAATAAGTACAGCTATTCTGAAACCAGAAAAGTTGCAACAATACAGTCTGGTTTGAAATCTATTCCTATTTCGGTAGCAAACATTAAAGATGAGGAACTATCTGCTTTGTATTCAAAATATATGATATTGTAGTGAACTCCTTGGACTACATTCTTGGACCTCACAATGACGTTTTTACACTCAGTTTTAGACATCCTCATCATTTCATAGTCTTACTGATAAAGTAGAATAAACATCCATTTTAAATTCAAGTTCTATAGTTCTTGTGGTTTCAAGTTATATTAAAAATGCTTATCTTTATTACTGTTATAATAAGCAGACAGTTAAAGAGTGTACAATGTTTAACTACTATGAAAGCATTTGAGTTAGATAAAAATTTTCGGATAATTTTACCAACAGCATTTTAAAATGTAAATGTCAGTTCTATAGTGAAAAGCCATATGTGCATGTTCGTGACATGAAATAACACAGTAATGTGAATATTTGCTGTTGTTTTATTTTATTTGTGGTTTTGCATTCTAAGTGGTTCTCTGTCAGAAGTGTAATATGTAAATAGATCATATACACATGCTTGGTTGTTACACTGAACTATATACATTCAAAAGATAGCATCAGCATAAATTCTTAGATATTTATCTTATAACACAAGCATGTTTGAACTAATTGCCCTTGTTTGTTCTACTCAGTTATGTTGTTAAATACCTGTGAAAACATTTGTGAAGTTGCCCAGGCAGCATGCCAAAACACACCAAATGACAAATCCACAAATTTGGATAAATGCTTACTAGTAGTAGATGAACTATTCATGTTATTTTGGAGTCTATACCACTTTAATTCCAAAGTTGTGAAATAAGGTATACAAAAGTTTATTATTAAAATAGCATTAGTCTAAATATGCCTTAATTCTGCAGCTTAAATTTTCACACAATTTCCATAGGAGTTCATATTCAAAAGTTTCAATAGTATGTACAAAATGAGCCTAAAAATTATCCAAAATAATTTAGCTTGTAGTTTTCCTCTCTTTGTTTTCTTGATTAATTATTGAAGTGTTTGAATACCTTCCCTTTTTATAAAATTAAGAAAGAAAATGTAACAAATGGAGTGCTATGAAGCTATTACTAAGTGAGGAATAAGTAGTCTTTAAAATAATTTCTCTACTGTACAACCACTCTTCTTTTGAAGCAGAACAAAACAGACTTTAAAAAAGTGCAGCACTGATGCACAAAACATGTGAGGTCGTTTCAAGGAAGCTAAAAAAGTAAATGCACTAAATGACTGCTGATTTGTATTCAATTTACAAATTGGCAAACTTATCTTGACATGTTTTCACATTCCCATTACAGCTACATTTAAATAGCTGAACATTACAGTTAAAACATGCAGCAGCACTTACCTTACTGCCTTGAAGCTGCTTTCCTTAATTCCCAGAGCAGATGCAATAAGGGTCTGTATCGACCAATATATGCTGTAAACAGTGTCAGGAGGTAAAAGTCTGCCAGATCCTCTGTGTTACAAGAGGAAAAAAAAAAAAAAGACCCTGAAAAAAAAACCTAGTCACGCTGTTCTCTGAAGCTGCTATGTCATCATGGTGATCTTGTGGTGTGGCATGTACGAATATGCAGCTCTCTTAATGAAGTGCAGGTGGATACCACATTTTGTACAAGGACAACCCATCTGCTGTTCCTGTGGGATGAGAGAATGATAAGTGTTTCACAAACCTGAAAAAGTTTAGATCACTATCCATACTGTTATACAAAGATTTTTTGTGGAGGAACAACGTTTTCCTTTATAAAACAAATTATAAACAGACTTTTGTTTTCCAGCTTATTTTATACTGCTAGACATGAGTTAACAAATAGCACTCAGACCTCAATGCTGCTGTACTTCTTAAGCCAAGTGACTCATTCTTTTTTTTTTTAACTATCTTATGTCCACAATAAAATATCCTTAATAAAACTTTTAGCTTAAGGACAGGAACAAAAATGTCAAGATTATCTTTGAGTTACATCATTTTACTCAACATAAGACACCGAGTTCAAAGTTTCTTCCACAGTGTAGTAATTTACTTTTACTTTACCTTTACTTTTCTTTGGTGATTAAATGCATGCCTGTCCCCAGGAAGATTTTTTTTTTTTTTTTGCGTTTTTGTTGTTATTGTTTGTTTGGTTTGGTTTGGTTTGGTTTGGTTTGGTTTGGTTTGGTTTGGTTTCCCAGCAGTTACTGTAAACTCACTTTATACATTTATTCATTTTTGCCCTTGTTGTTTTCCTGCTTTTCAGAATCTGGAACTACTCAGCTTTACGTTGTCTGTTTCTTATTCCATGGATGTAGTTCAAGAATGCATCTTACAGCTTGGATGAGAATGCTATTTTCACTGGGAAATGCCAAAAATAATGCACTGAGACAGTAACTGTTTAAAGTGGATCTTATTGTTTCTGTGAGAATCTCCCCTTATCTCTAAATGGTGGATGTCTTCCCTTTTTATGAGATGCCACCTCTCCATTGTAAAGCTAGATGGGAAAAGAGTGTCTGTCTCAATGAAAAGTCAGAGTACAGGTAGGCAGGAGAATCTGAGTGGCCTCCTGCTACAGAGAAACCTAGTCATGGGCTTCCACCAAGATCTGCTGTTGCTACATCTGGGCCTTCATGCCAGTGGGGTCACTGGGGGCAGAGACAGGCCAGGCATAATTCAGTGCCCCTCACAGAGAATAAGAAAGATACCCAAAGATTACAAATCATTGGGCTACAAATTCCTAACACAATTAGCAAACAAAATTATTCAAGACAGAGTGCTAAATGCCAGTGCATCCCCGAGGAAGTGAATGTAATTGTTTTGATATTCTAACACCATGTCTGTCACCCTGGCATTAGAGAACATGTTGGGAGACAGAAGCTGATGATATACCATAACCACACTACTTGAATGATTCAGATCAGCTAAATGTAACCATTTAGAGTGTTTGAAATCTTCAAAACTGACATAGTGAATTAAGCAAAGTAGGTGAAATGTGCATGGGTTAAGGACTGGAAATGTGTAAGGGGACAAAGCTGTTGTCTCGTTCATGGACAAATGGAGACCAGATGGAGTTTCTCATGCTCAGTATGATACTTCTCTGAAAATTACTTCATTAGTTTCAGTTGACCAAGGAAAACCTAAGCTGTAACCTTGATTACAAAGGATTGCAAAGGGAAAAAAAAAAAAAAAAAAAAAAGGAAGAGTATTCAGAAAACAATCTAATTGAAACAGAGAAAGGATTCTGAGTGCAGAAAAAGAATGCCTCAGAATGTACTTAAATTAGCACTGTGGTTTGCTCTGGGAAAGAAGGTACAGCAAGGTGAGCAAAAGAGCATGACAGTTGTAAAGGCAACTCTACAGGGAAGGTACTAGATGTGTTTTACAGATTAAAAACCTTTTCTGAAAGACAAGCACAATATAATATAAAAATTAATATATATTTTGATCTTTCACGTGATTTTACTTTTGCAGTATGAAAATAATTGCATATTGCTGGAAATACAGGATGTTGAAGGCTCAATGTGTTTTTGGTGAAGATATGTCAGTGTACTAGATGTTTGTTACTCCAATTTATTTAGGTTCAGTCTATATCCTTTTTCTCATAAATACAAAACATGCCTATCTTCCACAGTGGGTAGAAACATCTTATTAAACAAACGTGATGATATTTTACAATTAACATATTGTAAAAACTTGGGTTAAATATAGTTCAGCTAAGAATTTTCATTCATATAGTTCCCATTTTGCTGTTTTAAATTAGCAATGTAAGTCAAGATGAAGAAACACATGCCTTCTAAGAATAAGATAAAGAAAAATAAGAATTCCCTTAAGTAAGATTTTTGCCTTCTCTCCACTTTGTTGTTAATGCTGTTCCTTCAGCATCTTTTTATATGAATGCTTCATTGATTCAGAAAACACACACCTCATAAACCTAGTTTGGGGGAATAAATTTCAGATGATGAGGATTTAGTTTCTTCTGCAACAGAGTGGGAAAACAGGTGGATAGTTTCTTCTTCCTGGATCTTTTTTCTTTTTTCTTTTTTTTTTTCCCCAGGTTTGAGAAGCTTTTAAACTTCATGTGAATGTAGTCTAGCTAATATCCAAGGAATCCACAAAATAATATGCAAATTCATCCATGGCATCTAGTTTGATTCTTATTACCTGATAGATTCAGGACATGCGTGTATTTCTCACATTTATAGCAACTTTCTTCTAGTAAAGACATCTTGTTGTTTTTTTTTTCTTTCTGAATTTATTTGTAGGCTGTATTTCTTATTTATTTTTCATAAATGGATCAAAACTTGTTCAAAACCTACTAACATACAGTTCTCTTTAGTTTGAGTTATGTGAGTAGAAATGTCAGCTGAAATGACACTATTTTCATTCTTCAGTCATCAGTCATATCCCTTCTGTCTTATCTCTCTGGTAAAAATATCTTCTTAATAGCCTCTATACACTTCTGCATGAACTTCTCCTAATCTGTTTGTTATTAATCTCTTTTCTCTCCTAAAAATCCAATGCACTGAAACCTAATAGATATAACCCAAGACAAATGCTTCCTTTTAGTTTTATAAACGTACACATCTGATATCTTACTAGTGTTTAATTATGAGTAAATTTCAATTCTATAAGTTCGTATTCAAAGCAAGTATTTTTTTTCCCTAAGATCTAAATGATACGAGTGCCCAAAATTAAAAATAGGATGTCTGAGTCATAGAAGTGTATAGCTTCAGACAAAGTACTTGTGAAGCTTTTCAAACTGCCACATAAATGGAGTAATAATTTTTCATGCTATTTACTTGTAATTAAAATTAAATGTTACTCTCAAGAGGAGATGAGGGCAAGTTTGTATTAATGGACTTCTTTTACAGCAACATAATGAAATGAAATGTCCATTAAGAGAAAAGATCATTCCACAAGCACTATAACACAAGCCACTAAATTATAGATGTGTTATGTTGTTTGTTATGAACTACTGAAAATGTATGATGTTTTCCACATCTTTGTGTAGTAATTATACAGCCTGTTAGCTTATATTTAGTGAATAAACAAAAATATGATATTGGTTCAAACTTCCAGTAATACTTAGTTAAATGTTTTTGCAAAGTACTGCAGCATTTTGAAAATATTGCTTAAAGCTGACTCATATCAAATGAGTTCCACTAAAAACAATTCAGTTCCAGATTCTGAAGGATGTAGGTGCTTATTATTTCTTCATCTGAAAATTCTCTTTCATCCAAATTGAAATTTTATTTATTCAGCTTCTACACTGCACTCACAGGTTAAATGGAAATTGTTAGCACACATACTATAAGCATTACAAAATTTGTGGTGATCCAGATCCTTTTTTCCTTTCCCCTAAAAAGGAAATAACAGCTTTGGAAATTTACAAAAATGGTACTAGTGGTACAACATATTAGCAGACCACAACAGATATTTTAGTTGAGTATGTATCTCTGTTTTTGTGGTTCTGAGAAACTACTTACTGTTTTGCTTCAAACTTGACAGTGTCTGTATTTGACTATTCCTAATCTCTTCATTGCTTTTCAGACTGTTTTTGTACCAGACTGCACTTAATTTGACAGAAATTGACAATGGCTAAATTCCTTTTAGTTGACTCTAAGTTTGATCAGATCTCTTGTATGTTAAGAACTGTATGGACTAAGACTAGTAACTGTTTTTTTTTAAACAGATTGCTATACATATATAGTCTATGTTCTAACATTTCTCATGGTCTGTGTACAAAACAAAGACATCTGGCCCTGGAACATGAACCAATTCAGACAATTCTGATTCAAAAATAAGAGGGGGAATCAAGGAGTTGGCAAAGTTCTGGAAAAGTTGGGGTTGGTAGGTTATAATAACAGCTCCATATCTTAACTGGCACAAATGATTTATAGGGAAATAAGGAGCTAGACACAGGAAACATGACTAGCTTACTGCCAAGTGTTTGTATGTAATAATGCTCTATCAGCATAGACCTCCTTCGAAAATCCTTGACTACTAAACATCTTCTAATATAGACATTAAGCAATGTCTTTCTTCATTCTCATCGTTGCTGTTCAAGGCCTAAAGGGATGTTTCATCTAACTTGGCTTACCATATATCTCAATCCATTAGTCTTCATTTTGTTACTGCTGTATGAAGTCCAAAAACATGTCTTTGCTCCAGACAACATATACCAGATTTACCACATTGCTCAGGAACAGTAGCTTCAGCTCACAGAGCATACAAGGATGTGCAGCAGAGCTGGCTGCATCTGTTCGTGCATGCTGCTAGTGGGCAGAACATGTTGGGACAGCCTGCTCCACAAAACCTCTGTAGAAGTGGGAACTGCTTCTTGTTGGCTTTGTGATGCTCCTCCATGAGATGCTGTCTCCTCGTGAGTTCCTACAATCTGCAGTCCTTTGCCTGAAAGAATACGGCATGGTTCTGTATGTTGAGAGCAACAGTCTGATGTGAAGACAAATAGCCTTTGACTTTGAACATGGTTCCTACACAACCAATGCACAGCATTTTCCCTTCTGCCTGTTGAGAATCTCAGCTAGAACTTGGTGGTAAATTTTCTTTGCCATTTAGATGGGACAGTTTGAGAGACACTATACTTGCATCCTTAAAAGTATCAGTGTGATTGTTAAAATGAATCCCCTCATAAAAATCTACTGGTAATACAAAAGACCCTATGATCTACCAAGTTTACAATCTCATGAACAAGTGAAGGCTTGCTAGATAATATCTGTCTTATCATTCCTGGGGGCAGCAGCAAGGGATACAGGAGTGCAGGTAGCATTTTCATCAGTCCTTCCTGTCAAAGGAAAGGTATTTGAAAGAGCCAGTCAAATCTGGAAAAACAACAAATGTTTACAGGGCTGGTGCTGCAGCCAGGGATTTAGCTACATAGACCATGGGATTAGCTTTGAGAAATTTGGTCTACTGGGTTTAGACAGGATACATCAGTCTGAGGGAGCAGAATGAAGCCCTTATAATCCAAGGAAGAGTGGATAGCAATCTACTACACTGCTTAACATCCACAAATCTATAGGGTCAGATGGGATGAACCTAGTGACTCACTCAGCATGGGCTTATGAAAGACATGTCCTGCCATAGTAACCCAATTTCCTTCTCTCACATCCACAACACACATTCAATCAAATCAAAACTCATGTGTACTACATAATGCATGCAGTTATGGTGCCTGGTAAGTAAAATGCAGTGATCACTGATGATAATATTTCAGCCTACCTAATATCATTTCAACACAAAAGAGAATCCAAAAAAAAAAAAAAAAAGGAAAAATTGTGAAGAAGGAGTGAGTGTTCAATGAAAAATGGACAGATGAGTACATTTTAGTTAAGAAAAATAATATGACATTATGCTTATTTTCCAAGGAAATCATGTCAGTTTCAAAGACAACAATTTGAAAAGATTTTATGTGCAAAAAGCATGCTGCCAAATTCAATACATATAAAGGAAAGTTTTGCAAAGACAAAATAACAGTACTGAAAAAAGTTCTGCCTTCTCAACATATATATTTTTTAAAGTTATAACCACACAAACTATTAGGGAAGCTAGTTATGTGTTAGCAAATTCGATTAAAAAAAAATTACATTTACTGATGGTGAGATTATTAAACAATGTATGGAAAGCATGGCAGATATAATTTATCATGATAAAAAGTGGATTTTTCTAAAATCTGTTTGTGTCTCCAGGAAATCATCAGGCAAACTGAAGAAATAGGAAAATCTATTAAAAGAAATTAAGAGTGTAACACTGCTTATTTCTAATGTTATGCTTTGATGATAGATGAAAGTATCGATGTTACAGATATGGCTCAAGATGCCATTTCCATTAGAGTTACTAATAATGAATATAATGTCACTAAAGAAATGGCTTATTTAATCTCATTAAAAGACACAACTCAATCTCTTTATCCATATGGAACAGTAAAATAAAAAAAAATACATTAAAGTGATTTTCTTTAATCTTTCTCAATATATCTGGTAAGCTACCAGAGGCACCCTGGCAATGGCTGCTAAAAAACAAGAACTTATAAAAGTAATCAAAGATGGTGACTCAACTGCCATCAGCAAGTCACATTTGATGAAATATCACTGCATCATCCATCAAGAAAATATATGCTGAAAAGCTTTAAAAATTTACAATGCCATGCAAATTGTCATCAAAGCTATGAGTTTCATAAAGTACAGAGGATTGAATCATCACCAGTTTCAGGAATTTCTTACAAATATGGATATTGATTATGGGGACATCATTTACTTTTCTGAAGTAAGGTGTTAAAATACTAAAAAGATTTTATGATTCACAAAATGAATCAATTCATTTATGGACTCAATAGGAAAATTTGTGCCAGAACTTGAAGATGTAAAAGTCTCACAGATTCTGGTAGATTTGATCACTTCTTTAAACAAGTTAAACATGCATCTTCAAGGTGAAAACCAACTTAGCTGTGCTTTGTTTAAAACCATAACAGCGTTCAAAATAAAACATAAATTATGGCAAATAATTTTATGCACTTTTATACATTGGCTAAACACACACTCCTGTGAATGCCAAAAAATATGAAGCCTTGCTTCCCATCTTGATACATGAATGTGAGAATTTGTTTCAAAAATGCAAAAAAAATCATAGTTTTTTTGGCAAATTTGTGATTTCATTTTCAAGTCAATATAAATACAATAGCTGTGAATTTTCCAATTGAATATATGGAATTGCAATCACATATTTAACTCAAAAATTCAATCATGCCTGTTTACTAGACTTTTTAAGGCCTGTCTTACCAGAGTGAACTATCCCTTTCTGCACAATCACACCTTATTCATGTCATCACTTTTTGGCAGTGTGTACACTTGTGAACAACTATTTTTAAGAATGAAATATAGGATCAGTAAAATTTCATTAAAAATCTCTGACCTTGAGAAATCAGAATTGCAAGCAATCTCATTGAACTAAGTGGATATGTTATTTTCACACAAATAAGCTCAAATATCCCACTCCAAATATCCCATTTTAATGTATTTGTTGCTGTCTTTTTCTATATGTTTCAATAAAAGATATTAAAAGACAAAGCAGGTTTTGTTATTTACATATACAAACTATATATATATGTGTATACACACACGCACACACACACACATATTTTACATGCAGTCTAAGGCAATTCCTCTTCACTCAATGACAGAGTTGGTATGTTTCAGCCTGGAGAAGAATCCAGGGTAACCTTAGAGTGGCCTTTCAGTACCTAAAGGGAGTCTGCTCAAAAGGTGAAATTGAACTTTTTTCATGTAATGTTAGGATAAGGAGTAACAGTTTTAAATGAAAAGAAGGCAGATCTATAATAGATATAAGGAAGAAATTCTTAGCTAAGAGAGTGGTGAAACAATGGACAAGGTTGCCAAGAGAATCTGTGGTTACCCCATCCCTGGAAGTGTTCAAGGACAGATTAGATGGGGCAACATAATTCAGTGGGATGTAGCCTTGCCCATGGCAGATGGGTTAGACCTGGAGGATCTTTAAGGTCACTTTTGACCCAAAGCATTATATGGCTGTTCTATGTTTCCATGTATACTTCACATTTCCCCATTCTTCATGTCTCATACTTTTTATTTTCTTTCATTTCTTGTTGCATTTGACTTTTCTTTGGAAATGAAAATATTTATGGCTGAAATTTGCCTTTTTCATAGAATTATAGATAGTGGTCTGGGTTAAAAAGGACATAAAAGATCATCTAGTTTCAACTCTCCCCCTGTGGGCAGGGTCACCAACCACTAGACCAGGCTGCCCAGAGCCACATCCAGCCTTGCCTTGAACACCTCTGGGGATGAAGCATCCACATCTCTGGGCAACCTGTTCCAGTGCATCACCACCCTGAGTGAAAAACACCCTCCTAATATCTAACCTGAATCTCCCCTGTCTTACTACAAACCCATTCCCCCTTGTCCTATCATTATCAACCCATGTAAACAATCATTCCCCCTCCTGTTTATATGGTCTCTGCAACTATTGGAAGGCCATGATGAGGTCTCCCTGCAGCCTTCTCTTCTCCAAGCTAAACAAGCTCAATTCCCTCAACCTTTCCTCATAGGAGAAGTGATCCAGCCCTCTGATCATTTTTGTGAACCTCTTCTGGACCTGTTCCAAGAGCTCCTCATCTTTCTTGTGCTGGGGGCCCACGGCCTGGATGCAGTACTCCAGATGGGGCTTCACAAGAGCTTAGTAGAGGGGGACAATCACCTCCCTCTCCTTTTTTAATGCAGCCCAGGATATAGCTGGCTCTTTGGGCTGCAAGTGTACACTACTGGCTCAGTTCCAGATTCTTGTTCACCAGGACCTCCAAGTCTTTCTCCTCAGGGCTGCTCTCCATGAGTTCTTCCCCCACTCTCTATAAATATCTGAGATTACCCCAGCCCAAATGCAGCACCTTGCACTTGGCCTTGTTGAACTTCATTATATTCACACAGGACCAGTTCTCCAGTCTGTCCAGGTCCCTCTGGATGGCTTCCCTTCCCCTAGTGTATCAACTTCACTGCCCAGTTTGGTGTTGCCCACAGACTTGCTGAGGGTGCATTCAATTCCATTGTCTATGTCATTGATGAAGATGTTGAAGAACATTGGTCCCAAGACTGACCCTTGGGGGATACCACTCGTTATCAGCCTCCACCCAGGGATAGAACCGTTGATCACAACCCCTTGGCTGCAACCAGCCAACCAGTTCTTAATCCATCAAATAGTCCATCTTTCAAATCCATACCTCTCCAATTTCGAGAGAAGTATTTGATGAGGGACCATGTAAAGGGCTTTGCAGAAGTCCAGGTAGATTACATCTGTTGTTTTTTCAGTTGTAAAATCATGGGAGAAAAAGGTATTTCAGGACAATCTCTTAAATTCTTTTCAAGTATAGTTATCCTTATTTTTCTTCTAAAATTTTCCTCCCAGACAAGTTTACTCATCCTTTTCCTGTTTGGGAACATTAACTCTTCTGAAATATTGGCTGGAAATATACTTTTGATTATATTAAATGGTCAGCTTTGGCAACCACCGGATTCCAATCCTATGATTAAATTGTCTTTATTCACCATGAGGAGGTTGAGAATGGTTTTACCTCATGTTTTATGCAATACCTTTAGTCTTAGGAAATATGCAGTGTTCAGAAATTCTACTTATGCTTTATTATGGGCTGTATGACATTACTAATAACATCAAGGGACCTCAGTCGGTGATAAAGACATCTACTGCTTTCAGATATGCTCTGGACTGTCCAGCACATTCACATCACTGGCGATTATGGCTGAGGATCACAAGAACTTTTACTGTTCAGAGTAATCTAAAATGACATTAGACACATGCTTTGAGACCTGATCGTGCACTTGGAGCTTCAGACCAGGAGACAGCCAATCTCTTAAAGTGAGGTAATATACTCACATCGTGTAAACTGTCTGAATCATGAGCTTTCCAAGAGTTTTCATTGCTGCCTTCTGTTAGCTGTGTATTAAGCACAATGTCTGCAAACAAACGTCAAAGAAATTGTGCCAGGCAAAGCGAGATGTGTGAGTCTGAAGACACTCAGAATATAATCATCCAAAGGTATTTTCCATTTTGTCACCACCTTTTACAAATACAATAATAAAAATAGCATAACAAGGACTTTTTTTTCCAAAAGTGAAATAAAAAAATTAGAAAACAATTCTCTACTTCCATTAAGTCATCTCTTGAGTCTGTGATCTGCTTTTATTTGCTTTAGTCAATCAAAGCATTTAAACAGATTTTATACACAATTCTGTAAGATATAGACATATGAAAGGACAGAAAAAAAACAGAAACAAACAAACAAACAAAGAAACCACCAACTTTAGAAGCCTTTGAGGTTTATATCACAGGTTTTAATGGGTTTATTTTGAATTTAAACTAAAGGTCTAATTTGTTTTTTATCTTACTGTAGAAGGGATAAGTGACATCAACTTTTATTCATCCAATGATGGAGAATACTAAACCACTTTCTAAGTATTCCTCTTCACCTCCTTTAGATTTCAGAGTTTTCTCTATTCATACTGATTTTTTTCTTTACATTTTCAAATTTTTCAGACTTCAGGAAACACTTAAAGGTTTTTGAGGTAATTATGTGTTTGTATGTTTCTACACATGCCTGTCTATTTGCTAATGGGTAAACCAATTTGGCCTCAAAATTGAAATCTACAGATATCTCTTTATTTTTTAATATTTTCTTTATATTTGAAGATTCTTTTGCATATATAGATATGCATTGTGCAACAAAATGAAATAACATTTTCAAAGACACTTCACCTTTTTGGAATTACATCATGCATTTAACCTAGAGGTAATTTCTTTCCTTCTCTCTTCAAAAGCTGAGTTGTAATTTGTTTCAGATCATAGTTATGGAAACTAAAATATTGCAGACAAACTGCTCTAAACTCTTCATCAGATTAGAATTTCATGATATTAGCTGTTGGTCAAAGATGATAAAACTTACATGTAAACATTTGCTGAAGAAGGCATTACGACTGACTGAAAAGAAAAAAGTAGGAAAGCATTCATATGATAAGTAGGTAATGAGATTGTCAATAACTGGATAAGTCCATAGAAAATTTGAATGACATCCCACTTAATATTATTGATTATAAGCAGATGGATGTCAAATTTCCTATTTAGGCTCTACCTATACTAATAAATCAGATAGTATCTCTGGATTTGCGAGCCATTTTTTATAGCATCAATTTATTAGAATGTAATTTTATATAATTCTAGTCTTAACAATTCCTAGACATGATTTGGGACTTAACACTCTCAACAGACTGTTTAAGTGAAGCCATCATGTTTTGTGGAGTGAGAAAGCCTTAGAATAGATGTCAAGCCTTAATAGTTAGTCCACAATTGGAAAATTTAATGATTTAATTTAATAGAAAAGATGCAGCCTTAGACTCTGGAATATAACCAGGGCCATTATTAGGAAAATAAACATTCAGGTCCTAAGATGTGCTAACATTAGCTGATCCACAGTTTGACATTTATCAAATTATAATTTCATTTATTTCCATCATTTTCTCAAATTTTCTTTGTTTGCATGCATGTGTGATGGTGTATGTCACTCTTGCCTTACAGTGAAGTTTTGAAGAAGATGCACAGATTATTTTTAATTAGCAAAAGAGAAAAAAATAATTCCAGAAATAAGATCCTATTCCAAGTTTTAACAGAGTATTAATTTTTTAAATGGAAAAGATGGTTTCACATAGAATTGCTGAACAGGCTTAGTGACAGCAGTACCAATGAGCAACACTACAATTTAAGTCATTTTCATATTCCATAGCTAACTTCAGTAATGCCTAACTAGTTTCTGTATAGCAAAATCCTTTACTTTTATTCCAGCATCACGAATACAGAACGACAGCTTTCTTTTCCAGAGCTGGATTTTAACATTCATAATAGCTCTGCTGGTAAACAGAAAAGTTTTACACAGTATGTAAGTGCTTAAACCCTTGCACTTGTCTATGAAACTTCTATTATAACAGCAATGAATAACCCTGTTAGCTTGTAGCAGAAAACAATATAAACAGGGTAAAGCAATTGAAAGCCCCACACTTTTTGTGAAAGGATACTTGGTGAGATCTTCCTGCATTTTCTCTGTCCTGCTGAGGTTCACTTTTCCCTCTGAGTCTTAGTAAAAAGGTTTTTTTGAAGTGCACAAGCAATGAAGGATAAGCAAGACTAGAACTGAGCATAAGTGTGAGCCTGCTCTATTGTGTCCTGTATGTCCAGACCCACCTGAGAAGACTTGTATTGTCTCAGATTAGTGACTTTTCTAGTGAGCCCACATGAAGTCCCACTAATATATTGTCCCACATTCACACAATTTTTTCAAAAAGGACATGTACTTTCCTAAGTGTTGGGGGAAAAAAAAAAAGAAGAAGAAAGAAAAGGTCTGGGCTCCTAATTCTCTCAGGTGGTGTTAAAAATGTTAATCTATGCTTATGTGCCTCTAAGCCAAGGAAAGTTCTTGTATATGCTGGAATTACTTCTTAAACTTAGAGCTAAGAGTGCCCTTAGAGAAGGATTCATTGATCTTCTGTATTTCAAGCCAGCAAACTGTGCCATTGGAATGACTAGGGATATTTCCAGGGACTGTATTCACCAGCATGCAATGTGTCAAGGTCCTGAGCACACCAGCAGGCTCCGATAGAACTGACTATCTGAATCCAGATTCTCTGGCCATGCCTTTTGTGCAGGTGTCTCCTACACTTCTGTAACAATTAGCTTAGGCAAAAGAAAAGGACCCAAGCTTAAACATGGCTTTTAGATAAAGTGGTAGAAGCTGTCTAGGTAGATGGAGGTTGCGTAAGGGACTGGACAGTACAGCTAGTCCTGTAGTATGCTCATGGTACCGGTACCACATATGCTTGTGTACAACTACTCGTGTTCATACCAGCCCAGAAGCTGTTTGTCAGTAGCCTAGTGGATAGAAAATATGGAAGGATTTTTCAGTTTCCTCCTCTTTAAGTCAGGGGTTTGGCAAGACAGGATGTGATTTCTTTTCTATTCTTTCTGTTTTTCTTTCTCAGCTATGTAGAGAAATCAAAAGTCATTGAGCAGTTGCATTTTTCTATAGTGTACACAGAATCCTACTGCCCAAGATGTATGAACAAAACAATCCCTTGAGTCATAATTCTGCCATTAAAATTCAATGGAAATAATACCATTCCAAAGACTTCTAGTCCTTTGACTTCAGTCAGGAACCTACCTACGTTTTCCATAACTTAGTTCAATTATTTTTACCTGTTTCACAGAAATTCTCACATATTTTTGTATCTCCCTGTAGATAATCCACGCACTGGCTCTTACAGTATTTTAAAAACAGTTTGGCACAACTTCATATGAGCCTGGTGCTGGAATAAGCAGTAGGAGATAGATAAAAAAATATATATATAACCCAAATATATTAATCTTTTTGGATAATTTTTGTGATGACATGGTAAAATTCTAAATCATCTGAGATTTAGGATCTCTCAATCTTTAGCTAAAACTTCAGAGATGCTGTATGGTTTCAAAAGTTCATTGCAACATATCTACATTAGAATGGTGCATATGGACAAACCTCTGACGTATTGTTCTCAGAAGTAAATAAGCCTTTTGAAGCAATTCAGTTGTCTAGTGTTTCTAACACAGGTAAGAAATATTCAGAATGATTCTGTCTTTCTTGCTAAGTTTGTCTTATTTTATGCATTTTTAAGTTACATTTTTTTCCCCGTACTTTGGTGTTTTGTTTATTCTTAATCTTTTAATTCCTGCAAAGATTGAGTACCTAGAAATTAAAAGATGAAAAGACTCATCAGCAGAATACTACTTGATTAGTTTAATTGGTTCTGAGTTTTCCAGTTGAAAGATCTCTTCCTAACATGCATTTAGTAGCACACACATGGTTCCTATTTTCCATGCCTTTTCATTGAGATTTGAACACTTTCAAAAGCTGGTGGAGAGGCACTAGCCTAATTCACCTCAATTAAGGTCTTCATATGGAACTAATAATGCAAGTTATCCAAACCTGAAGTCAGCAATAATTGTATCCAAATCCTCATGGCTTTTTCATACAATTACAATATCTATTTGAATGTATTTGCTGAAAATAATTAAAAGTTGTAATTATGATATACCTTAAAGAATACACTTTAATGCTGTTGAGTCATTAAAAAAGAAAATGCTGGGAAAAATCTTGAGATTTTGTTTGTTTTGAGGTTGCACGTGAAAATCTTCTGAATTTATATAGGGAAAACAGTTAAGCCTTCTACTGTCTATTTTAGTGAATGCTAGGAGACATAAAACATACCAATTCCAAAATATATTTGTGGAAATAAGAATATCATATCATTTCATTGTTAGAAATCATAACTTGCTAGTAGTCATATTCCCTTACTTTGGGCTTGAGCTAAACACACTACCTGGGACAGTTCTTTGGATTGGACTGTTCTGGACGTAGGTAGTTTAGTGGGTTTTGTTGTTTGCTTGCTTAAAAAAATGGCTTTTTGTATTCAGGCAGTGGATGTTTGTGTTTATTTTTCTTCTAAAACTGAGTTCCCATCTGTAGCTTTCAGTTCTTCTAACAGGGAACATTGGAACTATTCATATGGGTAAACGTTTGCAGACTTAGGGCCCACAGTGTTTCTTATTTTCCATAAACTTCTTCACTGTGTTGCTTGTTGCTGTCCTGCATATGTGTTCAGAAATTCAGAATCATTGCTTTTCATTACACTGAAGATGCTCTGATTTTGTGATTAGCTCCCTTTATTTCAAAATTTTATTCTCAATATTATGTTATAGTCAAATAGGATGTGTGCATATATATGTAGTAGAATTAAAACATTACCAGTTTTTGTAGTTTTGTCCAACTCCAACCCCAGTGTAAATTACCCCCAATGTAAGCAGGCAGTGACAGAGCATTAACATTCTTCTGGTCTGTTGATTTAAGACACCCACATAGAGGTAATCTCCAAAGCTTTCAAGTGGAATAATGTACACAGTGAGTAAGGGAGCTGCTTGACAGAATGGTTCTGAAGAAAATCATACCACATCTTCCATGTGTCTCAGCGAGCAAAGCATATAGTTTAACAGGCAGGGTCAGCAGCCTGCAGCCAGACTGATCCTCAGACACTTAGGGTACATTAACAGTGCTTAACAACCAGAGCAGGAAGCAGGGCAGGAGACCAAAGGCTGTTTTATGTCACTTTAAATGTATCCATTGATGAGTCTGGCTGTTTGAGTGTTTGTGTTGAGTTTAATTCAAACACTAAAACAGTTTCTGTGCCTTTTCAGGGGATGCACAAAAACGTTATTATATCACAGCTGGAGCTGCTAGAGCATTGGGTTCTGTTGCTCAATATTCTATTCTAAAATGTATCAACTATTTTTAGTTTTACTATTTAATTTTGAAGACAGCCCACTTAGTAATAGCTATTTTGCAGCCCATGTTTTTCCCTTCAGAGTGCTTTGTGAACTTGTCACAGGCACATTCCTTAATTCCTTTTCTCATTATTGAAAAAAATATTTTCAATCAAAAAGCACCAGCTACAACATTTGGATGGTTTAAAATTTGAGATGAGAACAAAAACCCACCACCACCTAGCAAAATCTTGGTGATGATTATAGAAAACAAGGCCACTTCTTTCTTTGCAAATGCACAACTATCCACATTTACTTAATAGCAACAAGAAAAAAAAACAAGAAAATAGAAAAAAAAATCATAGCAGACAAAGCATATTAATTACTGTATCAACGTAATTTCATAAACCCTCAAGAATCACTTTCCTCCTGGTTTTCACAATGATCAGCTTCTTTGTTACTGTGTCTCAGTGACACTAGGTGGCACTTCAGAGTAGTGCTGAGATCAGAAAGTCTCCTGTAATCTTTTATAGGTATTTTGTGTATGATATTACAGAGTCATTAAAGCAATGCTAGCCTTGAACAGAAATTTAATTTATCAGCTTTCTGCTTTTCTTTCCTTTTTTTTTTTTAATTATTTTTATTCTTTTGTTTGATGACTATGAAATACCCTACATTATTTATGTGTATGTGTTTGTTTGGTTTTGTTTTTTATGAAGCTGATATCAGCATAAGGAGATTGTACCAGATTTGTTCACTAACAGGTTGAAAAAGCCTGGATATTAGCCCAAGAGCTGTTACTAGGCGCTGCATTTAGAGGATTTGAGAAGCAGTCCAAGGAGGACACTTAATAAAATCTATAGACACAGAAATCATAGCAAGGTAATCTGTGTAATATATGAATTAACAAGATTTGACCCTTTCCTGAAAATGAAATTAGTTTTAATGTTATTTATATATCAGTAAATCAAGTAAATGATCAGTGTTCATAACTGAGTGGAAAAAGCTGACAGCAGCTAGCTGCCATGTAGCTTTAAGAGACAAGCATATATTAAGGGTTTAATTTGGAGGGCTTTTTTGTAGTCTTTATGAAAAATAAAATTCTTTAATATCTGGTTTTATTAACAGAAAATGTATATATACTATTTGAAAAGGGATATCTTTTGTTTTAAAAAAGTGAGAAAAAGTTGAAGTTATTAAAAAAAGAAAAGAACCACATACCACAGCAGTATGATCAAGCTAAAATAACACATTAAAACAATGAAGCATCACTTCCTCCAGATTTTGTTTTTAACTTACTTAGTCATTTCAGTGAGAAGATATGCAAACTTTTGTTTAGATAAAAAGCTCCTGCAGGGATTTTAATGAATATCCAAATAAAATTAATGAATGAGGGAAAAAATAATTTGTTTAGATATTGCAGAGCAGGAAAAAATATTGGCTATAGTACTGAAAAGTCCTTTGAATGAGAGAAAGTGAAATCCAAACTTTTACTTGTTTCTAAGTACCATAACAAGTCAGAGACATTATTAATTGTAGATGACAGAAAACATATTGCTGTCTGATTCTATTACTATGCCTTCTTTACCAAGACGGTTATGATGAAATATATCTTAAAAAGGAAAGGCAAGAAAAGGCTATTTTTAGCTTGATTTTTTAAATAATTTTGTGTTCAGTGATAGAAATAAAAACCTCTGTATGGCAGTTACATTTTTATATCATTCTTGCAACTGCAGATCTGTCACTGCAACTTCTTATTCTCATTTCTGCCAGTTCAGATTTTCAGGTAATAGTGAAATGTTTTGGGTTGGGCTCCCTAGAAGAATCTATCCTCAAATCTGAGAAATGGTCATACCCATTGCCTGTGGTGACCCCTCTGTGGCCCAGTGTTGGAGGAAGAGCTGAGATGCCTTAGAATGCCTCAGGAAATAAGGATTTTATTCCATTATGGGAATAAAATGAGTCTAATCCCACAGGTTATTACGTGGTTCTTTATCATCACTGTTCTTGATGGAGGGATTATTTGGGTTCTCCTTTTTCCTCTCTCCTCTCCTCTCCTCTCCTCTCCTCTCCTCTCCTCTCCTCTCCTCTCCTCTCCTCTCCTCTCCTCTCCTCTCCTCTCCTCTCCTCTCCTCTCCTCTCCTCTCCTCTCCTCTCCTCTCCTCTCCTCTCCTCTCCTCTCCTCTCCTCTCCTCTCCTCTCCTCTCCTCTCCTCTCCTCTCCTCTCCTCTCCTCTCCTCTCCTCTCCTCTCCTCTCCTCTCCTCTCCTCTCCTCTCCTCTCCTCTCCTCTCCTCTCCTCTCCTCTCCTCTCCTCTCCTCTCCTCTCCTCTCCTCTCCTCTCCTCTCCTCTCCTCTCCTCTCCTCTCCTCTCCTCTCCTCTCTCTTCTCTCTTCTCTCTTCTCTCTTCTCTCTTCTCTTTTTTCTCTCTATTCTCTATTCTCTATTCTCTATTCTCTTCTTCCTTCCTTCCTTTCGTTCTCTTCCTTCTATTTATTTATTTATTTCAGATGCTCTGCGTTGGTTGGACTCAGTATAGGGTCCTGTCAGTTAGATATTGAGAGATGGATAGTCTATACAGTTTCTTGAAAATCAAGATTGCATTTGCCTTCTGAACTAGTCAGTGTCAGAATCTTGATGGAGTCTTCTGCTATTGGATTTTTTTTTTTCTACAGGGCTGGGAATCAGAAAAGTCTCATATCTTTCCAGCCCTTAGTTGTTGACATTATATATATTATATGATATATATGTGCTTAAAAAACAGAAGACAGGCAAGGTATATTGGATATTGCATGGATATTGTGTAGGCAATAGAGTACCGGGCTCAGATATTTTCTTCTAGACTTCAGATTTTTTTTAGTTTGAAAGAAAATCCTTAGTCTGCAGAGATTTTTAAGCTATAGAGAGAGAAAAGGGAAGCCCATACACATGTTTATGTGAAAATTTATATAAGTTATTTGTATTATCTATTAAATGAATCTCTTCCTGTAAGGTGTATCTGTGAAGTTGTTCAACCTAAAAAAAAAGCCTGTCCTCTACTGAAATGCCAGTGCTCAGCTTTCCACGTGAAGTCTCTCTTATCTCTATATCAGATACCGAAACAAAAGCCAAAGGGGAAGAAACACCCTGATGGTCAGGAGGGTTCTCCCCCCAGTGACAGAAGGATATATTGTTAGTTTTCTAAAAATAATGCTTAGAAGATTTGAGAACCAGAAGAAAATCAGATGCTAATATGGAAACCCATCAGCTATATCTTTGAAATAGATAACAAAGGTGGCAACACCTTGTTTCTGTGTAATGGCTTTCATGATTCAATATGATTTCCAATTATTATTACAAAAATAAGAGAACATACATTCTAAAAAAGAAATACCTACTAGTGATTATTTTCTAAGGACAATAGACTTTCAAATTACCTGCTCATACTTTAGTTATAACCATGACAAAAATGTACATTTTTCAGGGCTTAACCACAGCTGAAGTTCTGTCATAGTATGTCATGCTAACAAAACAGAAAATAAAGACAAACACTGTGGAATTTGCCTGTATTGCATTATCCTTTAATATAAATGACATATACGTTTTACAAATTAGAGAGATTGGCTTTGGAGAATTAAGAGGCTGCAGAAGATTCTTTTAAGGTGACATTTTGATTGAGTATATGGTTAGCTTTGTAGAATGACAGTAGAAATGTGCAGCCTACCTTTGATGTGCTTGCTACCCACTAGAATGTGTTGAAGAATCCCAATTTGCAGAAAGCTTTTAATTGTTCTCAGAAGATTCTTCTACACATGATGTCCCGACAGTGTCCAACTAGGCCTTTACTGTTACTGAACTTCATTTTTTGCTGTATTTAGGATTTTGCTTATACTCTAAATTTCACAGATTCATCTGATGGGGAGCCTGCATATCTCTACTTGACAGTCAAGAACAGTGTTTAAAAAATGAAACCAGTAAAGGATGATGACAAATATACAATGTAGAAATGAACAGTGAACTGCTATTATTTTTGTTTTAGATATATACATGGATTGATACCAATGGCTAAAGCCTAGTCCTAATACCCTAGTCCACAAAGTCGCCTCACTGAAAATCAGTCAAACTGCTCTTATGACTGAGGTGAGAGGGATTTGCCCTAGAGAAAATAAGTAATTGAGCTCCAGACATAGGTTATAGGTTTTTTTTTTTTACTGCAGACTACTCATTATTTTTTTCACTAGGATTATGTTAGACTAATCCTGAATAGCATTGCTCTAAAAAAATGGCAAACTTAAAAGAACTATGTGTACAATATGAATTTATTTTTTTTCCCAAAATAATGACATCAGCAACAATTTTATTTGCCTCTGCTAAATAGATACATTCAAAATTAGCTTAATGTTATAGTAATATTTTTTTAAACCTCCAGGGCTTGAAATAAATTTAAAGGAGGTAACTCTCCTTCTCAAGTTTCAAGATGACTTGAGAGTCCTTTTTTCCTCTACAATTTTTCTTCAGTGGCTATAAAAATATGCTCAATCACTATCTTTTTTTTTTTTTTTAAACATAGTTTGACAAATATTTACTCCGAATCTCATATACAGTGGAATCTGAAAACCTGTAGCATTCAGCAAACCAAAAATTACCACAGAAAGCATGCTGGAAAAGAAGGCTGAAATAAGTCAGTTTAAAGCACAGTCAGAAACTCTTTTTGATGGTATGTTTGATGTTGTACATCTGTAATGATTAATTTATTTTACATAATCGGATCATCTCCACTTTACAGTGAAGTTTCTGGTATTTGGCATTAACTTGTAGCAACAATTTTTTGAACAGGCCCATTACAACAGGTACTTTAGCTGAACCACGACCAAACCCCGCCTTTAGAAATCTATTTGTAATTTCCAATCTGTACTGCAGAGCGTTCATGGATACATCGGAAAGCAGAGGGCTGGATTTCCCAATATTGCACAGGGTTGCTGAAGAGACTCACACCAGAATAGGTTGCCTTTTTGGTGTTGTAGCCAAGAGGGCAAAAGTCGTTGATACCAATTGAGGCAATCTTGTTGTTATGAAGATAGACCACCTGAAAATTACAGAATGGTAGAAGTGAGAAATAGAGGCAAATAACATAAATAATTTCATTTCAAATGGTTAGTATTGTGCAATATCATTCAGACTAAAAACACATCTGCTTTTCCAGATGAATATTTGATTCTTCTTACTTTTTGAAATACTTGTAATATATCAAATTGGAAACAATTTCTAGAGAAAGAACAGAAATTGTGCAAGAAAATGCAGCAGTAGTACTATAATTTGATCATATTGTAACTAAAACAGGAGACAAATGTGAAATTATTAACATAGTACTGTAGTTCAGAAGTATATGCTGTATACAAAGAATGCATTTAGTGTTGACTGGTTTCTGTTCAACCTTTGCTCTCTTGATTGCAACAGTACAGGACTCGGAGACAAAGTAACTGCTAATAGTGATTTGGGTAGTTGGTGTTACTTTGCTCCAGAGTGACCATTTCAGACAAGTTTTCCCAAGATTCATGGAGGAAGTGATTTCCATTTGAGAGTCTTCATTCTTGGGGAACTTTCTCCCTGGACACTCTGGAGGTGTTCAAGAAACATTTAGACATTGTGTATAGGGACATTATTGAGAACTATTTGTGATAGTTCTATTGTTGGACTGGACAATCTTGAAGGTCTTTCCCAACCTTGGTGATTCAATGACTCTCTGATTCTTTCCTCTGAAACCTGAGACCAAGTGGCGACTGATTTTAAATGGTTCCTAGAGGACATATTTCTTTCTGTTTAATCAGATAGACTTCAAAACACTGCTGGTGTGAATTGCTTTTCTGTCACCTCCTAAAGCTTTGTAGGATACCAAACAAAAGGTTTTTGGGAAAGGCTGAGAAGAATCACTGAATTGAATTAAAAAATTCAAGTCAACAAATGTTCTTATAAAGCATATTTTCTGAGTAAAAAAAAAAAAAAAGTACAGAATAACTCCTTGTTTGTTATTCGTTGTGTCCCTTTAGGCATATAGATATACAAATACATGCATTCAGATCTAGAAAACTCTACTGCCCCCCCCCCAAAAAAAAACACAGAATAAGAGTCCTGTTGTTTAATATTTTTCCATGCCAATCCAATGATTAGTGAAACTTGGATCAAGTTACCTTTTTCACAAATATATATTTCTGTTCAAAATTGAGTGATGATACATATATCATCTATAATCTGAACATTGTTCTCTGAGGCAGTATGATAAACTTTACCTGGATATATTTGTGTTCACCCAAACCACTAGGTACTCTGACAAGTTCATTGTTATTCAAATGAAGTTCTCTCAGATGAGGTACATTGTTAAGAGAGCCATTTTCAACAGAAGAAATACTGTTGAAGCTGAGACCCAGTCTGGGAAAACAAACAAACAAACAAAAATGTAAACAAATGAAAACAACATTAAACTTGCCTACATAATCATCTTTCTTGGGGCGATTTCTTCTACAAACTGCTACAGTAGAAAAAAGTCCACACTTATGCATAAGGTTCAGTGTCATCAAAGAAACCTCGTTTAGATAAATGTATTCACATGTCTGATGTCATCTGTGAGCTATCATAATTAACAAGTATCATGACTTCACTTAATTTGTCCATGGTACTGTGTATTTTTGTAAATTGTGTATATGCCTGATTCCACTGTAAGTACATACTGTGTACCCCTATAGGCATCAGCCTTTCTTTAAATGTTGATGAAGAGCTTCTCAAAAGACTTTAGGATTTCTAACTGTAACTTTATTTTTCAAACTAGACCCACAGTGACTAGAACTGTTAATTTTAAACCTTCACCACATCCTTCTAAAGTACACATGTTGTTAGAGCCATGTTGCAAACTGTAAACAGGAGCTGAGTCATGTAGTAATGTTCTCAGCAGAACACAGAAATGGGACATTACAAATTTATTCTGGGTTCCAGACCAGAACTTCAACCACAAAATCATCCTTTCCAATTTATACATCCACATTCTGGGTTTATTAACACAGCTTCTGTGGTCCAGTTTGGAAAATGTGAAAGAGCCTCTCCTAAGTTTCAATGCTGTGCTGCAGTAAGGAATCCAGTGGTAATTCTGCAATTGTTGAGTAGGCACATTGCCCTTTGCTCCTTTTTTTTTTTTTTTTTTTTTTCTGTAAAACTACATATGCTTCATTTAGTTTTGCTTTACGATTTGTTTCCCTTTAAGCAGACCTTTATGATTTGGAGAAAGAATATTCTGAGGTAACAGAAACAAATAATTTAAAATAGCTTATCAAAATCTCTATGATAAAATAATTTATGGATGAATATTTTCAAGGAAAATAGAATTCATGGCAATCTACTACCTATAATTCTTTGTGACTTGTGACAGTTTCAGAAGCCAGAACATGGATGTAATATAAAATCACAGAACTAAAATGTATTGTTTTATCTTTTATAGCAAAGAAGCTTCCAGAATATGCATGCCATACAAAAACAGAAGGATGTTTTCTTAATTTCCCTTTAAGTATAAAATGTAAAAGAAAGATCCGTCTAATTGGTATTTTTTATGTATAACATAAGCAGTCATAATTATAGTCATTTAAATATTACAACATTATCAAACTGTTAAATGACAAAGGAAAGCTTAATGAGATCTTCCATTCACATCACCATGTATTTAATTTACTCAAAAATCGATTCACAGTATCCTATACCTTTGCTAGAATTTGGTATGGAAAAAATTTCAGTAACCCCATTTTAAAGTTATTAAAATTCCTTTAACACATGGAATTATGGTGAGGCTTGGGAGATTTGATCATACAGGCCAATTTAGCCTGGAGATACACAGAATTTATACAAAAACTTCAGGAACAGATACCAATAGTAAATATTTTTGAAAGGGTCAGGGAAGATAACATTTAGGCAGAAGTCTAAAACTTCTTAATGAATATATGTCTGAATGCTCACTCCATCTTCAGGTGTATAAGCAGATGTGTCACACCAAGAGAAAACAGCGTGATAAAAGCAGGCCTGACTTCCATATTGGTCTGTGCAGATCGTAAAGACAGACAAAATCTAACTCAAGATTAGCTCTTGCCAGAAAAGTCTTTTAGGGCAAGTGTAAAAATGGAGAAATCTATACAAATGTGAATCTAACTCACAAGCAGTGAAATTATTATGTAATCACATCTCATCTAAATGTGAATGAACTCTAAGTTAGTTGAGGTTAAAAATGAAATAAGTAAGGATTACTGTGGAAAGTACAGAATGATTAAGAATGTTAGGAAAGAACGTGATATTCTCCTTTTTCTCATGGGAATAAATGAAAAGATATCTGAAAATGACCTTACTATGTTTACCAAATCTATTTCCTTTCATATTAATTAATTGATAACATAGTGTTTTAGCTGATACAGTCATTACATGATTCATAGCATAATCAAAAACATAGCTAAGCATAGAAGTAGTTCTCAGATATTTTTTTGCTTTGTTTTGTCTACAATAGCCCACTTTTTTGTTACATGCACTTTATCAAACTGCCTTATTCAGGGCTTGAAGTAACCTCAGGTGTATACAGCTAGATTTTTTTCCAGTAAACTTTAATAATATCTAGAGACTTTAATAGCATCAGTTGTATAATGTGTATATTCCTCTGCAAACTCCTTCCTGCATGAAACCAGCAAAGTCTGTTCCATTTACATTCCTGAGACCTCTTTTTCCACTGCAGTACTATATGAAAAGTTTTGAAAGACTTGTGAGTAGTTTTACAACAAAAAAAACAAAAGAAAAAAATATTGTTGGTTTGCTAGACATCAAGCATTCAGGAGAAATGAAGTGGAAGAACTGCATCAAGATCTTGTGTGGAAGTTTATAGTTCAAACCAGAGTCAGGAAAGCAACTTGTTTCTCGCAGGTCGACTATCTGTTAAGGGTAGCTATTAAACTCTTGATCAGTATTGATATAATCCAGGAGAGTAATCTGACCTCATATTGATGTTCCTGATGTCTTACCCATATAAATAAAAACTATTTTTGGACAGCTAATTTCTGTGGAACTGCAGGGGAATAGGTTCATAGGTTCATAGATACATTAGGTT
Source organism: Cyrtonyx montezumae (assembly GCF_038088225.1). Classification (NCBI taxonomy): domain Eukaryota; kingdom Metazoa; phylum Chordata; class Aves; order Galliformes; family Odontophoridae; genus Cyrtonyx; species Cyrtonyx montezumae. The sequence goes on along the minus strand of NW_027072034.1, from coordinate 118,184,999 downwards.
GGAAAGGACCTACAAGGTCATCTAGTCCAACCATCCTCCTATCACTATCCCTACCCAACTACTAAATCAAATCCCTTAGCACCTCATCTAAACGCTTCTTGAACAGCGCTAGGGATGGTGCCTCAACCACCTCCCTAGGCAGGCCATTCCAGTGCCTGACCACTCTTTCAGAGAAAAAATGTTTCCTCAGGTCTAATCTAAATCTTCCCCAGTGCAACTTGTGGCCATTCCCTCTCGTCCTGCCATTATTTATCAGGGAGGAGAGGCCCACCCCCTCCTCACCACAACCTCCCTTCATGTGCACTGCCCCTTTGATTTATCCCATATGCTGCCCTGTAACTTCCTCCTTTCTACATGTCTGCCATGTTATACACAGCACCCTCCTTTTTCATCAGATCTGTATTCTGCCTTACTTTTCAGCTTTGTAAAAGGAGATTTCTGACTATGCTTACACTGCTTTCTCAACCACAGACCAGAGAACAATTTAAAAAGTTGGTGCCCACACTGCACGGCTCCATGTTTCCGGACCACAACAGAGTATCTTGTTTCTCAGTACAGTGCAATCACAATGGAAGCAGCCCATGGTTAGATATTTTCAGTGGCCTACTAACACTTGCTGCATGCAATTTTATGTCTTAAGAAGGAATTCCAACAATATTATCCATGTAATGTTGTCTATAGTGTTTTTCCAGTGATTAACTTGAAAAATGAGAAAAACAGCATAATCTGCAGGGCAACACATTTCCACATGGTAAATTACTTTCTACGTGAGTAACTAAGATCTTGGTGGTCTTTTTTATTTCCTTAAAAAAAAAAAAAAAAGTTTTATTTATAATTTGCCTGAAGGATTTTATACTAAGCTGCTATCATTAGCAATAATTGATTCATAGTGATGCAACCCACAGTTATGGCATTTTTATTTTGTTCATGAAATCCAGGAAAAGACTTATTTTAAGCAAGGATGAATATTTAATGAAATATGAACATCAAACGTGAATCAAAGTGTCTTGTTTTACAAGCTCTAGAAAGTTGCTGCTATCCTCACCACTTGGGACTGGCAGATTCAAAACATGTGAGTGTGTTATTACACGTCACTGCACTAAACTGTAGTCTAAGCTACTAAAAAATGGTAAATTTACATCTTTTTTCTCATAGTCTTTCTGATTTTTGCTTTCATTATGACAGTCAGATGGCAATCTAGGAATTAGATACAAAAATCTGAATAATAATCTTTTACATCAATTATGTTTCTATTTTCATTGAAGAGTTCTAAACAAAACATTATTCACATTAAAAAACAGACCTACATCATTCATAACTGAAGATAGTTGGAAAGTGTTCAGAAATAAAGAAGTCTTTTTGTATTGTTATTTCAGTGTACAAGTATTAGGAGATTTTTCTTCAAAGTTATTCAGAGCTTCAATGGTGATAATTCTGATGAGTCCAGAATTGTTTCTAATTGCATCTGTAATACCTACAATTTCAACTAGTATTTATATGTGAAACAAACAAACAAACAAACAAACAAAACCCACTTACTTAGCTAAGTTGGTTAGTCCAGAGAGACCCTCTGCATCAATTTTGCTGATTTTGTTGCCATCAAGGTGAAGTTCAGTAAGGGATGGAGGAAGACCTGAGACAAAGAACATAATCGAGTGAAGTTTGATAAAACTTTATTGTTTAATGTTTGTCTCTTTGTTTGGGATGAGAGAAAAGGAGGGGAAGTTGTGTTAAAGACTTGTGAGAGATACGGCCATGATTAGTTCCATGAATGGAATACGGCACTTTCATAGGTAAACTGAAAACAGCTAGTAAGAATTTATTTGCAATTATATAAAATCAAGCTCTCAAGGTCATAAAAAAACCAGTTAATACTTAAAAAGTATCTAATTGAAGTTCTTCATAGATATTCTAGCCTTTGTGATTATATAAATTGGACATACATAATAGTGTTACCTGTAAGTACTCTGCTAAAATGAAGGCTCTGTCTTTGAATATGTAAATAACAGCATAAGGAAATGAGATTATAAAGATGATAAAAATAGTTTTAATGTTTTAAATGGGGTGCAGACTAGTTGGTAAATTCTATTTATCAGGAAAAAAAACCTGGACCCAAATATTTCAACTATCATAGTTCCCTCAAATAAACAGTCAAAACAGGAAATGTGGCAAGAAAAAAATAACAACTAGTATTAAACTTTCAAAAAAGTAGAGCTACTTCAAAACATTTTGCTGGCTGAATTATGAATAAATTGAATATAATTTCCTCTGCATTGGAACCATTCCATTATTTCTTTTCTTTTTTAAAAGCTTATACCAAAGTTATTTTTACTTTGTAGTGATTTACAATGAAATACTTAAAAAATTGCAAATATTTCTGTTTTGCATAGAAATGGCCTTCTGGCTTCAGCTCCACAGGCTCATGGAAAGCTGATTTTATGCTTGAAAAGCTTCAGTTAATTTTACATGGGTTAACATCCATACAGTGTTGAGCAGGTTCACAAACCAGGAGTAGAGGGAGAAAACATTCTTCCACTTTATTCCACTTTATATTTCAGCTATGTGACAAGGAAAGCATTGTAAGACAAAATGCCTTACTTTTGAAAGTACACCTCTTCTGGAACTTCTCATAAGGGAGAAACAAATTTTTCCAAACCAATTAATGCCAAAAGACCAGAGAATGAACTCTTTATGAGTGTGCTTTTGTTTGGTATTTGGCCTTTTTTTTTTTCTTTAATAGTCAGTGGATATTCTACAAACTAATTAAAGAGGCTCCCCTAATTTATTTACTTTTTAAGTTTTTCTGACTAGAAGTCACAGTCTTACACTTGTGTTAATCTGTCAAATATCTATAGAATTTCTTACCTTTAGGGATGCTAGTAATGTTGGTGTCTGCGATACGGATATAAGAAAGCCTCTTCATCCCTTGAAAGGCTCCATTTTCAATGCCTGAGCTCTTCAGTGGATTGGTGCCTAGTTCTGTCAACAAAAGATGTTCAATGAGCTGTACTGCAGTGTATGTACCAATCTGCATTAAACTTCAGGTCTCTGTCAAGTGAAAGCTAATTTAGATTTATAATTTGCTAACGCATATTGTGTCATTCTACATGAAATTACTAAGAGAACTAAGAACTAATGCACTGGATTAATTTCATTACAACTTATGCTCATACCTAAGACAATCACTTGATTCAGCCCATTAAAGACTGCTTTCCTCAACTTGGAGATCTCATTTTCATGAGCACGTATCTCTTGAAGGGACTTTGGCATATTTTCTGGAAGTTCCTTCAGATTATTCTTGGATAGGTACAGTCTTTCCAGTTTCTTCAGAGGAGCGAAAGCTGCTGGACTTATTTTGCTGATTTTGTTGTTAACAAGGATCAATGCCTGTGGAGTAATAATGACAGAGATCTCAGATGATATTGGAAAAATTATTTAAAGAATGAAGCATTAAAAAATAGTATTTTCTAGTGTCTTTTGATGCCATTTGATGGCTAACCTAGTGAGCTAAAGAAAATGCAGTGCAGTACTAAAACAGATTAAGGACTTCTGAAATAGAGTAGTATTAGCAAGACCTACATAATAACTACAAGTGGTACTTCAAGGCTGAGTTATATGCAGCTTCTGTTAGATCTAGAAGATAATAATTTATATTCACAACTAAGCACAGCCCTTCTACTTGAAATCTGTAAAGAAATAGTCATACATATAAAATTAGCATGAGTATTATTTGCTTTTTTTTTTTCCTGATGGGATAGGAGAGGGGAAGTAGTAGTATTAGTTTTGTTAATCTGAGAAAAATTTTGTCCATCATCACAGTACTACTCTGTCCAATTTTTCCTGAACAGAAAATGTTATGACTTAGACAGACACAGCCTAGCTTAATAACATTATACATACACTTTTCTGTTCTTGTAGATTGAACTTATTAGGTTTGTCTGCCAATAATCTCATTTTTGTAGAAATATAACCATTTGTTTGTTGGTTTGTTTTTAGCATAACATAGTGACTATGAGGAACAATTTGAAGTCTCATGCTCTAAGATCTTCATTGAGTCAATCAGATTTATACTGCTTTCTACATGAAAGTCTAATTTAGTTCTCAGGGCAGTTGTGATATCTAGACTCAGAGTAAAGCTAAGTAAATTACAAATTAACTCTCTATACAGTCAGGGAAGAGGCTGTCTTTGTATGCATCTGAAACCTGACTTTACTGTTAACCCATGTTGATTAACCAGCCATGACATAAGAAGAAGACCCATTACTGTCAGAAGAGTACTGCAGGCTAACAGAAAGGTTTTCAGATATGACACATATGAGAATGAATCTTGTTAAATGTTTGTTGCCTAATTATCCGACTTATAGTTTTACATATTTGTGTAGTGAATTAGAATGTGTTGTATAGATACGGATAATATGATATATTCATATATTCATACATATAGTTATATGTAAAGCTATAGAACATTTTTGTTCACTAACTCTATTATGTCATTTTACACAAACAAAAGGAAACTGATGATACACCACAAAAAATTGTATTACATATATTATAGTTAACATCCAGTGTGTTTTAACATATTTTTAATATTTGCAGCATTGAATATATGTTTCTTGGAGGAAAATGGAGCATTTAGCTCTTTCCATAATAAGCTAAGTACTAAATCATTGTGTATGGACTACCTATCTAGAAAATCGAGAGGTAAGAAGATAGTTTTAAATTGCATTTGATGTGTGTTTTTGTTCCTAATGGACTCATCCTGAGGAAAACAAGCATTGTGATCTGTATGTGATTTCACTGTGTAAAGTTGAACAGATCTGGTTTTAATTTTGTATGCTAGCTAGCAATACCATATTTGCAGAAGGAGGTAGAAAAGGTCACTCACAGTTCAGCAAAGTATTTCACTAACAATAAGTCTCTCCCAAAGTAAATATACTGGTCAGTGAAAGCTAGGGCCACAGCTCTCTTGTATTTCAGACTGCTATAAGAACTGCTATGAGAATAGTTTTGGCTTCCTAAGGTAAAATTGCCAGAATTTGGAGGCAGATGCAGCTTCTCTCCTTAGAGTACTAAATCTACCTGCACACTGTTAGGACATGGGAAGAATTCAGTTATTAAGAGGGGAACAGCTTGAATTATGTAGGTTAGACTCCTTAATTGCTTTCATAATGACAGAATAAGTGAGTGCACTACTACTAATCACAATCCTTTTTGTTGATCTTAACAGTCTTCTGTAGATATCTATACAATATTCAGTAAATTTTGACTCATGAACATGTGAAATTTTTAACCTACCCCTGCTTGGCCATGTATTTCACTAAAGATTTGCTTTGTCTTTTAATAATTTTTATCTAGTGTGAGAATTTTTAATTTTCAATAAACATATCTGTGGTTTGATTATCAAAGCCGGCATTCTGATGTGAAATATTTCTCATCAATAATAGACAGATATACATTCAACCAGCCCTGTAATGTAAATATCCTGTGAGTAGTTAATGTTCAGAGAACAGCTAAAGCTCTTGTGAAAACTGCTCCTCTTGATCAAAACCATCTTGAGGAAGCACACAGAAGAGTTGTTTTATTCAAAGATTCAGAATATCTACCTCACTTAAAAATGGTATCTATCAAAAGTTTGCTTAGAAATACTTTCACAGTGGGAACATACATACCGGTGGTATAAGTTGGAAAAGTATCATGACCCTGTAGTTTTCAACTTTTTTTGCACCAGAACATCAGTTCTCACTTGCATCCTGCTGTGTGAGTCCTGCTATTTTGAACCTACATTATTTCTCACACCGCTGTGCAGCTTTAAAGAAGTAAAAACAAGCCCACACATCAGAATTCGAAAGAAGTTTTACTGTCTCCCAAAGCAACAGCAAATGATGAGGATAACACACCAGCAGAGCACCTGGCCAGCTGTACCCATGGGTTTCTTTCCCACTTCACAATAACTCTATTATACGCAAGACTTAGAGAAAGAAGTTATTAGCCTTGGAGCACTGCTGTTTATTTTCCTCAGAATGTGCCCCGTATGGTTTGCATGTAACAAAAGTTAAAACAAAACACAATAAAATTAAATGAAAAACTCTGGGGAATTTAGAGGTCATTGAAAACAGGAACTAGAGGAGAAAAGCTGAGGGAAAACATCTGCAGGCCATTCTAGTGAGGAAGGGATGTTAGGCAAAAAAAAAAAAAAAGCCACATGGTCTATTTCCTGAATATAGCCCAGATGGCATGGGGGGACATGATATTCATCTTGCTAAAGGACAGCTCCGTGTACTAATTTTTGTGTAGGGCCAAGTAATGCTCAGAGGGAAAAATAAGGGTCAGTCTGAAAGCGTTGAAAGTGCTTGACCCATAGTCAGTAATTGCAGTGCTCCTTGTATGAAATGATCTAGCAGATTGAAGAATCTTGACAGCTTGGATAATACTTGAAGACAGCCACAGGAATTAATTTTTTTCAAAAATCCCTCTCCTGCACTTCCTTTATTTGGTGAAGGGACTAGACATAGTACTTTAAAAAGATATACATCTATAGAGAAAAAAAACAAACGATATTGAAGTATATCACCAATAGCCCTACAAAAAGCTTCTAGCACACAAAGGTTCAAGCATGACTTGGTATGGATTAGAGAAAAATTAGCTTCCATCCTCTTGTTCTGAGATAAATAATTTTTCCATTGTTTAAAACAACATGATATGTATATAATAGATCTTGTGGCTCTTACATAGTTCCTGCAAGGCAAGCATTAGCTGTGTTATGTTTATTACTATATATTACTCTGCAGTAATGCCTATGGACCACTGCATCATGGCCAGCAGTTTAAGCAGTGCTCAGAAAGAAAAAAAAAAAGGACAAGCTGAGCTCCAAGGATAGTTTGATTTTTACTGACCCACATCTTAGGTGTAGTAACAAAAATCAATAAATAGATGAAAGTGAAAAAGGATTGTATGAGATGAATAGATGCTGGCTTCACTGAGGTCCATGTGAGTCTGGCTATTTACCTCCCTCTGGCCTGGTTTCTGCCTCAAATATTCATTCCCTGAACAAAAAGAGGGATTCACAGTTCAGACAGTTTGGAACACTTGCTGGCATGCTCTTGTCAAAAAACAAACTGCAGAGTGAGCACGTGGCTGACTGTATATAGGAACTAGTACAGTATTCTTGGGGTTACCAAAACCTGCAATTTTTACCCAGGAGTGAAGAGAGGGGCATTATATATTTTGGTGTCATTTCATTATGAACCTCAGGGTTCTGTGGAGTTTCCATCTGTAAAAGACAGAAACTGTTTTCTTTTGTCTCAAAGCTTGCTTCGTAAGGCCTTTTCTGGTGACAAGACTCTGATAACTGCCAGTTATCTGGATGGGTGTTATGGTGCCATTGTCTCTGCTTATGGTTGTAAATATAAGCAGAAATAGGTGCAAATAGTCTTTTCCGTGGGGGTACGGCTTGGAGAAGTTGACTACCACAAAGACAATGCTCCTGCATGGCAATGAAGGCAACATCCACTGCTGGCTTATCTGTTGGGCCAGACATGTCACACAAAGAGAAAAGGAAAAAACACCTGAGAAATGAAGGATTTTGGGGGGGGAGAAGAACTTTCAGAAAAGAACTTTGGAGAAGAACTCCCAAAGAAAGAAATATCTTTGAGGAGAACTCCCGAAGAGACTTAGGACGGACCCTGAGGCCTGCTTGCTGCCATCTCCCATCCCCTGCGGTCACCTGACAAGTTCCTGAGATCAACGGACCTACTACAAACCCCGCTGGATCCACGGTGGTGATTATATCTCTCTTGCTTTCTGCCAAGACTCCTTGTTTTTCATCTCTTTTCTATCACCCACCTTCCCTTCCCCATATCCCTAAGCAACTAGTATTTGTAATAAACTGTTTGGGCTAACATTTGACCCGTTGTGTCTTAATCTCACCATCGGGTATACATATACATATAAAGAACCTTGTCTCCCTCCTTTACGTTGGAGCGTGACACCATCCTTATATCTGTCCTTCTTAGTTTAGAAGAGTTTGAAGTAGGAGCCTTGCCAAAAAACGAAATGAACTGTAGAACAATCAGCAAATTGTTATCAACCCTAATATGTGCTGATACATCTGTTTTGCCAGCTGGATATGGTGCTCTTACCTAACATCAGATCTTTAATGATGCATGCGGCCTTCAGGGTTTAAACTAAAAAATCAATCTGCTGACCTGAAGGAATTTCTTTAATTTCCTGGGTTATGTATTTTATTATTACCTGTTGTTTTATTGTAGTGCTGCTAGGAACAGTAATGCCTTAAGAACGGTAAGCTCAGGAGTCAGCATCCAAATAAAAATATTAATAAATTTGGTCCTTTTTGTTTGCCTGATGGTTTCAGTTGCTAAATCATACTTGTATGCTACAGCACTCGTATATAGTCAAGCTTTCCTGTTATTAATGGTGAGTGTACATGTGTGGGGGAAACAAACGAGCAAAAAAACCCCTTTTTATTTCCTTCTCTTTGTCATACTGGAAGACAGAATTTTACAAAATAAGCATTACTTTTAAAAATCATAAAGATTGGTAAAATTAAGGAACCAAGAGGCCCAGAATCCAAGGAGGTCCCTGAACAGAGTTCCAGATGTTTTGTCTGATTAGGAACATATGATCTACAGTCTAAATGCAGAGAAAAAAAAATAAAGGTATTAAAAAAGCATGGTGGTGCAATTATATTTTTAGATTGTTACTTAAATTCTTTGATAAGCTTTAGCAAAGTGGATCAAGTGGCCATAGCTAGGAAAGGCAAAAAATAAGAGATGGCAAGGAAAGGAGAGGGAAGAGGTGGACGAACTGTGAAGGAAGAGATTTCAAGGCATTGAAACAAACCTGTCAGTATAAAAGAAAGAAAACTACAGAAAGCAATTTGATCACATCCACAGCACCTTGTTGGGTAATCTCACCAAGCCAAAGAGCCTGCTGTAGCTTTAGTTTGCAGCAAATCTGAGCTGTCACTGGGAAGCATTGTGTAACGTGACTTGCACAGATGACCAGAGAACAGCTGGCTCTGCATTTTATTGCTCCAATAAAAATAATCCTAATGTTCTGGCATTCTAGAGAACATTTCGACACTACTGTTGTCTTCTGGAGCAAGCATTTAGGTCTTTCGCTTTATCATAATTTACTTGTTTACTTAATATTTATTTATTTTACTGCTGTGTTCTATTGTTATTATTTTTTTATTATTCTAAACACTCCAAAATTTTGAAGATCTAAAAGTACTTTTTTCTGATTTTGTTTTGCTCACACAAAAAGATCTTTGTCCTCTGCACATTAAAAAACAATTATTTATTTCATGCATGTTATGTGTTTCACGTTGTTTGTTTCAGTGGAAAATCTCATCGTGCGTTCAGCACAATGCAAAAGAGAGTCTGAGAAATGGGATCTCTCTAAGGGTGTGCTGCAGTTTAGAAAGATTAACATCTTCTTTCTCAGCATATTTGTCCGAGACTCACCAGAGTTCAAGAAGCATTTGGACAATGCTCAACAAATTGTTTGAACTTGGGATATTCTATAATTCTAAGCTCTAAGCTGGAGATGACATAATTGTCTCTCAGTCCTATTATGAATACCTGCTAAGTGACAGTGGGAGTTGAGTTCACAAGTAGAACTTGGGCAGAGATTTCTGCCTATTTTTTTACAGTAAGCTAGTGGTTACTACACAGTCTTTAATTTGTGATTCAAAGAGCAGTATGTTTACTTAATTTCTCCTTTGATCATGCCTGTGAAAAGGGAACTGAAGTGGAAAGGAGTCATGCAAAGTCTGTGTTCTTTTATTAATATCTTTATCTGTCAGGAAATTTTCTGTACCCCAGATGTATCCTAAGATGTTCTTAGACTTCTCCTCAGCCATTCTAGGCTCTTGTCCTTCCATAGGGAACCCTCTTTTGATATAAATAAATAATAATAAAAAAATTTAGGGCATAAAACATTTTTAGTGCACAACACTATTTCTTCCATAAAATGTCACTACAAATAATTTTTTGGTTTATTTGCTCGTACATTTACCATTGTTAATCACTTACTGTGGGTACAGTTGTAAATTTAAGCCCCAAGCTGAGATCCTTTTATCTCTTCTGTGCTCTCTTTAAGTATAAATGAAGGTAGATTGGGCTCTGCTGTATGAGGAACCATGGCTTAGCATACATCCATCAACTTAAACTCAGCAATTTTCCATTTGATTTCAGCCCAATAGTGTATTCATCATCCTTTACTGTACTAGCACTATGCCTTTGAAAAATTCCTTTTCGAAAAGCATGCAGTTACTCTTGTGTTATTTGTGCAAACTTAACTGATCTCATAAACAGTTGATTCTGTTACCTCTTTTCCGAAGTGCCAGGCATTATGCTGGTTTATTTTGGCTTTGCCACACAGCATGCAACTGTATGTGCTGTTTTGTAAACTCCTCCTTCAGCATACTCATGTAATATTTCAGATTTTTTAAAATGTCCGTGGAGTCAAAAGTACTGTACTTTCTTCAGAAGTATCAGTATTCCTGGAAAATTCTGAAAACTGCATAAAAAGATTTCTTCTGCTTTTTCTAAAAGCTTTGGCACAAATTTAAATCATAAGCAAATAATTTATATAATATCCAACAATTTTCTGAAACTGCAAAACGTCATCCTTAGCCCTAAAAAATTCTTTCTTCAAGGTATTTTTTCATTATTGTCTTAAATCCTCCAATGAAAGTCCATTTCATGTTTCATTTTCATAGTTTGGAGTCCCATTCAGCTTTTTTGGAACAACTTTGACAGCTCGGTCACATTTTCCTGGATTAATTGAAAACTATAAAAATATCAAGCATACCATCACATTTTAGTTTGGTGCATTCTGGGTGTATTCCTTTGCAGGCATATATTATTTGCACTTAAATATTCCCTCATCTGAATCCTTTTCTACTTGTCTGCCGTATTCCCCAGCTATAAATTTTGACTGCTCTTTGACCTTCTCAAGAATTTTTTTTTATTTACACAGCACATCTTTGTAGTTATTAAGTCCTCTTTAACTTCTATTTAAGAGCTTAATCAGTTACATTTGTACTGAAAGAGAAGACGGACAAGATAAAGAAATCCCTTTTCTTCCCCTTATTATAGCTTTTAGCACAAATTGAACTTCAATTCAACTTGTTCATGAAAATCTCTTCTAAAACTGTTATAACTGTGTAAGGCGATGTCTACAGTCATGATGAATTAATTTAAAGGGTTTGTTCAAAGGAATAAACTAAATATGCTATTCTTTTAAATCAAATATGTATGAATTGAGATTATAGATAATTGTTCCTTGAATTCTTATGCAAGTGGTATTTTTATGCAAAAGACTGACTGCAGTTTCTGACCATTTCAGATTTTGGAACAGTAATAGCTATAATTTATGCAACTCTTTCTGGTTATTAGAGTCTTAAAAGGTTTCATATTTTGGTACAAGTCCAGAAAGTTTTGAACATCACACTGTGAAGTATCACAAGTCCATGATGTGTATCATGAGAATATGATGAAAAAAGTATATATGTGGGATATATACATATACATCAGACACATGTGCACACATATCCTTAAAACAAAAACAGACCACTGTCAGCAGCAAAACTTTTGATATGCTTATTTAAAAGCAGTTTCCCCTTTTCCTATGACGCTGAAGAATATTGTAAGTGGGGTGATAGGAATTATTTCCACATCTTACATGAAGAGAAGAATGATGATTGTCAAGCATGAAGATAGTGTTTAATTGCATAAACATACTACATGGGTAAATCATTATTTTTGGAGAAGATAGAAGAATTCTTTTTCCTTACTGAGGAAACTCTTCTCTTTGATTTCCAACGGTCCCTAAATACACCTGCCTTCTTTTGAGACTAATGTAAAGAAATGATGTCTTCCCTGAAGTGTTACCTATTTAATTCAGTATTAAATTATATCTGCTTTAAAAAGGGAAATAAAAATATACATAGAACTAAAGTCGGCAAGATGACATCACTCACAACAGCTTAACACACAGCACAAGGTATAATGAAGACCTGAGCTATACGCCAAGCAGGAAGATATTATTGGTGCCAGTGCTTTTCATATCCAATACTATTTACTGCAGAGTGGTGAAGAAGGATTGGAAAAGAGTACTTTCACTGAAATTTTTTTTGTTTGTTTGTTTTTTGTTTTAGTATCCAGTAGATGGTCTTCACTGAAAAAAAACAGGGCACTTCTGCAAGATGGATGAAAACCAAAAAGGCAGGAAGGAAGTAGAGTGTCAAATCTGATAGCAAAGCACAAGAATTGAAAAAAACAAAACAAAACAAACAAACAAAAAATTGGGGACCTAAAACATCTTATTCAAGGCCAGATGTAGACATCTATGCAGCAGCTGCTATAATTTTATGACAAGAACCTCATCACGATCTACTCATGCAACTCCCTCAATTACAGTCAGACAGTCATTGTATTCCTAGTAATTGTTCAAAGCTGCTCAAAGAAATTTAAGAAAAAAACTGGAAGAACTTAAGGAGATAAATACTTATAATTTCCAAGTACAAATGGATGAATGTAGATTCTTGATTGAAAAAATACTTGTTCAGGTGATAGTAAAGGGAAAGCTGTCAGTAGTGTTGGAAGACTAGTGTTGGCACGTTAAGATGGATGAGGTAGAATTTTGCTAATAGGTGATTACTAGCAAAACCATAGTTTCATTGTAGTGCAGCAGGCAGAATTTCAGCTTGAAGGGATGCTTGAGCTAAAATTAGAAAAGAAAAACTGATGACACACAGAGTATATAGAGCACTCCATGAGCTCAGAGGCGGGATAGGAAGGAATACAGTAATGAGTGAGTGATGAGTGAGGATTGAGAAGAAGCATTTTTTACTAGAAATAATCAAACCACTGTGCCAAAGGAAATAAAAGGCAAGAGAAAGTATGACAGAAAATAGGAGCTGAATGGAAAGGAGACGCTTACCAAGAGATTAAAAATAATGAAGATATTTAGTGTCTTGAGGAGAGAGTTTACAGGAGAGAAATTAGAAAGATAATTAATAGACTGGGAAGATGGAGGAAAATCACAGAGTATTTAATAAATTTTCTTTAAAAACATGGCCCAAATCACCTTTTCTATCCAATTTGTGTGTGACTGTGTGTGTGTGCTAGTTCAGGTATACACTTACGTGAAGATTCTTCAAGTTCTTGAAATCTCCTTCTTTAATTTCAGTGATTTTGTTGTTCTGTAAATCCAGCAGAGTTGTGTCAGGGGGGAGATCTTTTGGCACTCTTTCCAGACCTAGGGCCAGTGAAAAGAATAAACAATTGAGTTTGAAATAAACTTCAAACAGCAGCCAGTAGTTTCCTTAGTTACATTTACCTTTCAGTAAACATTTCTAGAACTCATTTCCTGAAGAAGCTTATGAAGACTTGTTCGACAGCATTTCTGTCTCCAAAGAGTTAAAGGAAGTTTTATTTTGCTATGGCAAATTGAAATTTATTTAGCATTTCCATTATGTACTTTTCTGAAAATATATCTGATATATCTTGAGTTTGTCAACATTAGTTCTAAAGCATTTAACCCTTCTGAATTTCATGAATAAAAATTGATTTCAGAAACAAATATGGCATTTATCGATTTCGCTGTGTGTTAGTCTTTTTGGATAGAGGGCTACTATTTAAAGAGTAATCGATTTTTTTATTGAAAGAAGTGTGGTTGCTAATTATAAGCATTTCCAGAAAAAAATATTGTTTGACAGTAACTGAATAACTTGCAGTAAAGTCCACCTTAAAAAAAAATTAAAAAAACCATCCACAAACCCCCACTTTTCTGTCAACTGAAACTATGTCCAAGTTTTCTGGAGAACAAATCTCTTGGTTTCTCTACAACTGCCAAAAGAACATCAGACAGTTTAAATTAAAGACTCTCTTTGGGACTATTTTCTGAATAGCTGATATATAAGTCCAATGAAGTAATGGAAATTAAATTATTTAGTGTTAAATAACACTCTCTTTACCCAGCTTTCTTTTCATGGTGTGACTTGGAATAGAGCAAATCTTTAATAGTCATTCTGATTTAACACAAAGTTAATGTTTCTTTCCTAGATTATCATTTTATTAAAACAAAACAAAATAAAATAAAAATAAAATAAATTAATAAAAACAACAATATGAAATATTAAATGAAATATTAAATGAACAGCTGATATAAATACACATTAATGGAGTCTCAATATGGGCATCTGACAGAAGCAGATATCACCAGGTAGAACGCCAATAAAATTTTCAATAAATATTTCTGAAGCTGTACTCAGAGTTTCCCTGGAATTATGTCTGTAAATATCAGCAGTATCTCCTGAACATGACTGCAGAATGCATAACAAATACTGTCCTCAGATTAAAAATGTGTACATATATTGACTATCTTTTAAAATATGTATATTTTAATTTCATAAATGGAATGATAAAGACATTAAGATATTTTTGTCCAAATAGCTTGCTCACAAAGCTGTTGAGTCTTCATCCATGCAGCTGTTCAAAATACAGCCTTGGGCAACCTGCTGTAAGGAACTTGCATTGATAGGGGACTATCTCAAGACATTCTCTCCAAACTCAAAAGTTCTGTGATTAAAAAAAAAAAAAGCTTTGTTCTTATTTTGAAGTATTATGGCAAATCATGAAAATAATGGTGTATTTGGCACAATATTTGATGCTTTTAGCTTACATAAAAGCACTGTACAATGGCTAATGCTGCAAAATTGACATAAACACTTGAAAGGCCACATTTTAATACAATTAGTGGCACACTAAGATTTGATTATAGATCTGGTCACATTCTTTAAAATAACTGCATACAGACGAGACCTCCAATTTGTCTTTAGGAATCTGATCAGACTCTTCCAAGGTGCTGAGTGCTTGACACATCCCACTGATTTCCATAACTGCTGTTCAGTGCCTAGCAAAACCTGGAAACAAGCCTTTAATTTTATACATATGGGTGTAGGAGACCTCAACATTTGAATTGTTTGTTTCTTAGATTTAATTGATAAGTCTATATAGAAAATACTCTGTTGTCTTGCTATTATAAAAAGTTATTTTTAGAATATAAAGAAATCCTAACCACTCTTACAACTTTTTTTCCCCATCCATAAGTTCCAAAATATTAGCTAAAGGAGTATAAAAATATATGGGTAATATTTAGTAAAACTGACTAGTAAAACTAACCGGAATGATTTTTAATTACATCCTAACCAAAAAGTTTGAAGAAGCAGAATCCTTCAGACTCGAATGAGTAAAAGCACATACTGCATAAAAAATAGCAAGAACCAAAGCTATATGTCATACTATCCACCTTACTGATTTTCAGCATGAGTAGATTCTACAGCTTAGGGTTCTTCATATGCCTAAAATAATGTTTTCTCACTCAGACATGGAGTTCAATTTTTCTTAAGGCAAAATTCTCATTACTTTCAGAACCATAGGACTTGTGCTCCAAATATACACAAATGTAATACCATATAATTTGCATGTTGTTTCTGGACAGTTTCTATCTTCAGCAGACAACAGTGATGTCAGCAACTAAAAATTCTCTCCCAAAAAGCACTGTTTGTTTAAGATCATAATCGTTATAAAAAGTTTTCACAGTCTAGCAATTTTAGAGTCTTTTCACATACAAATGCAAAAAATATATATTGAATTATTTAAATACAAAATAATATTACTGTGGCAGAAACCAGGGTACACGAGAATTGCACAGCTGTATGTTATTGGATGTCCTTGGAACATACTTTGTAAGAATACTTGGATTGTCTTTAAAAGGATGATTTTCTAAAGACTAAGCTTCAAATTAAATTTCCAGCTGCACATTTCAAGCTTTACGTGTCAGATTCTACAGGCTCAAGCATTTTCTGTGAATAAGGCAGAACTGATAATTTCACAGAGCTCTGAAGTTAAACCATGTTTTGTATTGTAACAATAAAATAGCTATAATCAGATAACCTTTGGTGAAAAGTGATTTTTTTAAATTGTCCTATCTTATATTAAAAATTAGGATGTATGTAGCTCCACATACAAAGAATATAGCTTCCATCTTTTAAAATATAAACTTGTTTTTTTACTTCATATGCATACTCTGTTATTTATTTACTGAAACCATTTTCAAAAATGCTTCAGAATACATGTAGATGTGACATTTGGTTTTAGCTTGCCTTTTCTGAGATTTGAATAAGTGGAGAGCACAGCATCATGCATTGTGTGGAGGAATAGAGGATGGATCCCAGGTGCCATAGAGATATTGCATTAGCTTTAAGCAGTATGGTACATCCCCTACGTGATAGCCACATAAAATGGAGCTCACCGGTAAAATAGAAGTTTGTAAATACGTGGATCTGGACACCACCTTATAAAATCAGCAGCTAAATAATTCAGATTAAATTATGTTTGACTTTTGGACTGAATCCAAGTGTTTTGGCAATTGTCACTTCCACATGAGCTTTCAAGTCTCTACAGAGACAGATATATCTCCAGATAGGCACGTGTAGGAGTTACACGTAGAATTACCTTTGCCCAGGAGATTTTTTGGATTCTTCTGGATGGAAGACAGAGGAGTTTAGAAGTTAACTGTGGGCTGCACTTACTACTTATTTCTGAGAAACACACATTATGTCCATATACTTCTGAGAACCTGTTTTTGTGTGAATGTACGTCCACCTACAAATGCCTTCCAGTGATTAAACAGTACCAACTAAAAGGGATCTGGTGCAGGAAAATGCCAACTGAGTCATTTCCTGAATTATTTGAAAAACAGTTCACACAAGTATTCCAGCTTTTAGTTTTACTTTTTTAATACATATATTTAAGCTTGCTTCCTTAAAAGCTACATGACAAACCTTCATAGCAGTCTGACATTTTATGCAAATAATCACTACTGTATAGCTTGGTAATCTGGAAATGTTTCAGGTCTATGGATCCTAAGATTAATTTAAAACTGCCTAAAGATTTAGATTTTTCTGCCCCTCCTACTATCTGTTAAACTGCTATACTTATGACTTTATTTTCATTGAATAAAAGTGAATCAGTTATTGTTTAAGCTTATAACTGCATTTTAAAAATTCACCAATAAGCAAAAATGATATAACCCCGCCCTTCCAAAATGCTTGCTTATGATGAAGTCAAGAGACTAAAGTTTTTCAAAACATATGGGTCTTAATATTTGTGTTTCTTTAGTCATTCAACTATTGCCATTCGCATTAAAATAGTTCTTCAGGAAAAAACATGTTTTCCTCACAGAGCTAAAAAACTATTAATTCCAACTATCAACTACAAATTGGACCAAATCAGTATCATGCACTGCAGATTTCAATAAGCAGATTTTTTCTTCAGTTATACCTTTTTGACCTATAAGCACTCGGTGATTCTCATCAGTATACATGCCTATTATATATATATGTATATCATATCTATATGATACTACTTACAGTGCAGTATATGTCATAGGACAATAAAAAGAAAAAAAGTGTGTAAAAAAGCTTGAAATACTTCCTTTTGCTAGAATCAGCTGCACTTTTATTTTCCCTGAAAGAAGCTTTCCAAACTTACTCTTAACTCTATTCACTGCAGCGCAGACATTTGGAATAACTAATACAATCAAATGTGTCAGAGGAATATCTAGTGGAGTTGGATGATCAGCAGATTTCTATCACACGGACAACAAGGACTCACACTCACTTTCAGCAGTATAATGAAAGAGAGGCTCATCTACAGCCACATAAAAGATGTTCAGTTGAGGGAAGTTCTCAGGTCCAGGAAATCATCCGTAGTGAGAGGATGGAGAAATCAGGTTTGTCTCTATGAGATCCTTTCTTTCTGATGAGTAGTGTTTTGTTACGGTTTCTTAAGTAAAATGGATTTATGCAATTGTAATGTCTCCCTGTTTGTTTGTGCATCACCACCTGGAGAAGACAGAAGTCCCATGGGCCTGCAGATTTGATGAGACCAGAAACTAAGCAGAAATGGGCCAAGCTAATGACACAGTGAGGCTAAGGCTGGTATAATTCAGCCTTTACTGAGTCCCTGAGAGAGCAGCAGGCAGTGGACAGGCATCTCCAGCATAGTGATACACCAGCCCAACTCACATATGCTGCCATTTAGCTGGCCAAGCAGGTGTAGGAGATGTAGCAAGGATTTGGGAATATTGTGAGGACTAAGGGAGATTAGGGATTTGGGTATACAAGGCTAACTTCATTACTTCTGCAGCACAGGGAATTATCATCTCAGCTGCAGGAGCTGTGGTCAAGCAGTTGTGGAATTGTTTAACCCCCCCAAATGACAGGGGTGGTTTTTTGAACCTCACTGGCTATGAAGGGGATTCAGTTTGCTCCTTCAGTTTCTCAGAAGTGAGAGTCTGCAGCTTGGCATGGAGCCATGTTCCTGCTGAAGCCATACAGCTCTGCAGAAAAGGAATGCAAGATTTATGAGGCTAGTGAGAGAAATGAAGCAAATGGGAGTCTGAGTCTGTAGTCCAGAGATGAGGACGCTTCCTTGGGAACTGTGTCTTTGAGGCACTTGAGACCACGTAGTCAAAATAACCAAAAGTGAACTATGCCAACTGCAAACTACTTAGTGCAGCAGTTTGCTATTTTTTTCTTCTACTTTTTTTTTTTTATCATGTTCTCCTATCCATTTTACAACAACTGAGGATGGGTCTTATTCCACTGGAAAATCCTTCTTTTCCCCAGTTGGGAGTAGGGGTCAAAAGGCAGAGGGAGATCTGAACTCTGCAGCTCAGATACATATGTTATTACATCCCAACACTCACGATTATTATCATAGGGGCCATAAAATGGGGCTCTTTTCAAGTCTCCTTCAGTTTCCACTAACAGCTGCTGCCAGCTGAGGAATTTGGCCTGAGCTACGTGTAATTCCCAGCCGCAGTCATCAGTGGCTGCTCTCCCAGCAGAGGAGGCCTCTCCAGCAGCTGCCTGTACTTCCTCTGCTGTGCGTTCTCCCTGCTCCAAGCCAGACTCTGCCTCATCCCACAGTGGGCAGCAGCCCTCCTTCCTTGCCTCCCTCCCTCCCAGAGGTGAATGCCCTTGGGGGTGCCCTGTGTGGACTGTGGGATGCCGGGGGTGAATGGCAAGCTTATGGGTTCAGCAGTCTTAGCCGTGGAAAATCACAGGACTCAGAAGAGTTCATGGAAGTTTTCCCAGGCTGTGTACTTGAGTATTTACTGGAAGTGTGTTCTCTATTGTGTAGGATTTGAAAAATAGGATTAATTTCATAATTTGCATCCTACCAGCCAAAATAGTAAGAAACAATTGTCTTTCTTTGCAGAGAAGTATCCACAACCTCCTTCTCTCTCCCACTTTCAAAATTAAAGTCTCTTCTCCGTCTTCCTCATTCTCTATGAAATCATCACTACTAATGAGTACTTTATCAGTTAGAAAAAAATCTGAAAAAATGGAGAACGATTTTTCTTGCGTGATTATTCTAAAACAGAGGGTCTGCTGGAATACTTGAAACTTAAAATTCATCTTCTTAAAGGGGACTTACAACTATTTTCTGATGTTTTTCCTGTTTTCAGTTCTTGATCCATTAATATCCATTTTAAGCTTATTTTCTTTACAGATTATTTTTGTATACTTCTGACCCTTCCTTTATGAAAGAATGAGAAAATGAAATCCATCTCCTGCTGAGAAGGCCTCTCACAAAAGTAGATCTACAGATATACCACTACACTGTGTTCTTTTCCCCACAGATATTTCACAAAATCACTGAATCACAATTTACAACATTGTTTCCCAGAACAGATTGACGAAAACCAGAATAAAAGTAATAAAGTCACACATTGTGATCAACTGCTCAATTATCTATGATGATAGTACTAGTAACAGAAAAAGCCACAGAAAAAAAATTAAAATGAGTGCATAGTTTATCTGCTCACTTCCATTTCCACCCACTCTGTGTAGTGAACACATATTTCAGAGTATAAAGGATATTGCAAGCCACAGATGTTATAAATTATTTTTCAGCGTTAGTCACATTTCTGGTACAGATAGATTCAGTCTCCTGGCTCTGAACACTAATACCGAGAAGTAATAATGTATCCTTAAAACTTAAAATTGAGCAAATTCCTTTTCTGTGTTCTTTCTAACTGACTGTTCATTTCAAAGGTCTGGAAGATGTATGCTTTATCAAGAAGCAGAGATTTATTTTATAGAGGCAGAAAATTATTTTGAAAAAAATCATGAGCCTTCAGGGATGAAGGCATTATGTAAAACAATAAAATATAGTGAGATTTCTGAAGTAACTGCAAGAATTGCCAGCATTACATTACTGTCATGGTTACTGACATAAAACATCCCATCAGAGAACAGCAACAGGCCTGTGTGATTCGTGCAATCTGCCAGCATGTTATGCACTGTGACTTTAATCACTGTGGATGCAGTGCAGATGCACTATCCATGACTACTCATGCATTGAGGTGAAATATGTATTTCTTACACATATTTAGAGTACTCAGAAGGGATCATTTCAATGACTGGGAAAGGTGAACACTATCTAACACTAAATTTTTAATGATCCTTTGGATTAAGGATGTTTTCCTGATTCATGGTTCAAGCAGCAGGCAACAGATACTAAACTAAAGATACCACTCTAAATCTTTGCTTTGGAATTTACCAGAATTAGCACTAAGAGACGCCAATAAAGAACGGTTTGGGGAGATCTCTTCTATTTTCCAGTACACTTATACATTCCTTCTCTGACCACATGGCCATTGCATAGCCCTAGTTTTATTACGACCTGATACCACTATACAGTCACAGTTAGATCTGTTCCCTTATCTTTCCCATTCTTACTTCCCAGTGGTAAAGAATTAGTATGATCTCCTCAGTTTCAAGGTATGTGAATTCTAATTGAGCTTAGGGAAATAAACTGCATCACGGCTCTGTTTGCTAATTCATTTATGTCTTTGTTCATATGCATCTTATACAAAGATATTCGGTAAACGGTTTTTTGAGAGAGTGGATGTTGCACTAGTTCAAACACAATTCTTCTGCATTAACCTAAAATAGGAATTCACTGAGAGTCAGGTTCTCGCTGGAGTGGTAGAGGGAAAAACATGTATTGGAAGATGAACTTCCTGACTCTGTGATTAGCTGTGTCCAAAGTGAAATTTCTCTAGCACAAAAACTGAGGTCATCCTAGTCTTTCACATGTTAGATGATGCAAACAATGAAGAAGCTGGTTCTAGGATGACCTCTTGCACATTTCTATTGTGATGATAATATATTACAGAACCAGACTGCAAAGTCATTTACATATGCATATCTTAAATGATGTAGCATTTATATACATGACCTGCCCATTCATCTTGCCATTAAATACCTAAAGCTGACAAGAAATGAGGCGGGCAGAAGTGGTTTCTGTTTTGCACTGCACTGCATACTTACTGCATTATTTTTCATAGTGAAATAAGAACTGCAAGCATCTTTCCCTTAACAGCTCTTTTTTAGCAATTCAAGGTTCCCCAGTCAAATTTCCAGGAAATGAACAGAAGGCTGGTAGAGGATGCCCTCCTGGGTGCCCTCACTTAAAAGCATGTAAAGTGAGTTCACAAGGAGTATTAACTATAGTTTTTCACCTTTTTCATTATTTATAGAATGCATAAGTCAGAAGTTTTGCCTTCATAGCAAATATAGCCCTGTTGACAACAGAATACAGACCTGCTGAACACTGTAAGTCCCATAAATTGAAAAATACTACACCAAAAAACAAACAAACAAACAAAAAAACCCACAAGATGCCCCACATGCACACACATACAAAAGCACCAAAACACACAAACTTCCCCTCATCAACACTACTTGCAAGTATGGTCTTTAGTCTTAAAAGTCTCTGTGTTCACTGTTTCCATCTCTTACCTCACTGAGAAGCCATTGAGAAATTTCCACTCCATCTATCTGTTTTCTTTTCCTAGTGTAAAGGACAACAATGCCCTGCATGAATAAACCCTAAAATATAATACAGCTGGACAGAACTTGAATTCTAACATTTGCTAATACTGTTTGTCAGGACAAACATAAAAAACAGGAGAAATAAGTTTCCAAAGAATATATGATAGAAAGCATATGATTAGAAAGCATATACTTTTAGACTTGAATTTTAAGAAAAGATAAATCATTAAAAAAAAAAGAAAGAACAACTTTTATTCCTCTAGCCACATGATAGATCCAGGATATGGATAAAGTAAAACACAGACCAGTGAGTCCAAAGTCAATAAGGAAGGGTTAGAAATGCCCAAACTTGGTTAGAAAGAAGTGTTATGAAGGCTTTTGTTGAGAAGTAGAAACATTTTTAAATACCACAGTAATTGGGCTTTGTAAAAGTGGCTTTCCTGAGAATGGCAGAATTATCATTGGTGGCTTCATGTAGGACACAAACTCCTAGGTCACATTCCTATTTGCAGAGTGAATATCAGGAAGGAACCTCTGGAGCCCTTAGCTCTTCCTAGGACATGGCAGAGAGTCCTTAGCAGGTGAACAGCACAGACTTCATGTCTTGAACATTTAAATAGTTCCTAAACAGTTACACAAATTACCAAACACTACAGCTTATAGAGATGTTAAGAACCTACTACACACACAGTAGATTTCAACTGTATTAGTAGATGTTAGTAGATTGTTAAATATGTTCCAAGTTATTTAATCACCTGCTATGTTCTGTATTGTCGTAAGAATTGACTCATTTTTTATTATCCATCTATTAGTTATTTATTTGTACAATGGGATATTTTAGAAGCCAGACCTTGTCATATTCTGACCCAGAAAACAGTCACTTCTCATATCACTTGTATTTGGCACTCAAGATTACCATTCTCTCTACTAGGCTTTTTAAAATGGTGTTCCTCAGTCTAAAACAAGCAAACAAACATAAAACCATCCAAAAAAAAACCCTCACCAAAACAACAGCCAACTGAGCAAACAAACCGAAAAGCACAGATGGGTGGTAACTGTTACCTCGGAGCAGGCAAAGAAAAAATAAAGTATATAATTAGGGTGGACTAACTTTCACTCAGAATCACATCTGTCAACTGGAACTGGAACATCTGCAATTCAGGCTGTAAAATTAGTGAAAGTGCAACAAGGCTTGCCTATTGCTCTTGCAGAGGAAAACCTTGATCACAGTTTATAAATATAGAGAATCCTAAATCTAGCCAGGATTTTTTTTTTCTTGAAATTTTTTTTTTCTTGAAAAATCATGAAAAACTATTAAGTTAAGAACAAAATAATTAGAAAATATCTCTTAATAGTTTTTCATGATTTAGTGAGAATAGAGCTTTCTTTTGTTCTTTCTTTAACTTCCAAGGAATATAAATAATCATATATAAACAGAATATGTACTACAAATTTAATAATCTATAGCAGATTTATTGAAAATATAATGCTGTTAACCTGTGTTGACTTCTTCAGTCTTTAATTCTATCACACATATCTTCATTAGTTTGAAAGTTAGTTTTATAGCCTCAAGTGACCATTGAGGCCTTGTAATGGCAGTCAAATTTTTAGGAAATTATTTCTCCTTTCAGTCACTGTTGTCCACCTTAGGCCCTATGGTTGTAAAAGGTGATCAGATGACTCTTAGGTGACAAACATTACCTGAAAACACTTCTATATTGTATCTGTAATACTTCATATAGGTCCTACTCTCTGATCTCCAATATGTCTCAGTCTAACAATTCACCAAATTATCTTATAAAATTATAATTACTTTTAGTACAGTTATTGTTGATAATAATTATTGTAAGCTTAATGACTTTTATGTGAAGACAGCATAAGGATTGTTTTGCTAAACAATGTCCAGAAAGGCATTTAGTCTGTTTTAAGGCCATTATATTACTACATAGAGGCTACTATTTGTATAAGTAGCAATATATTTTCCTAGATTTCACAGTATCATTTTTATCAATCACATTTCTTGTTGGATATGTATTCAGGGGATTTCCTATGTTTCAGCATCTATTAAACAGAAAAGGAATACATCTCTAGCCCTTACTGTTAGAAAAAAAGTGAAACATGGAATAATATAACCTAAAGTTTCATTTAACAAAAGCTTTTAAAATAAAAGTGTATTTCTTAATATCTTGTCATTTAAGGATTTGTGCTTTTTCTTATTGTACTTTTAGAAACCCACTGGATTTTGAATTAAACATTTATCTTTAAAAATGATGTTTTTGAAAGGATGGTAAAGATTCAAATAATAGCAGGGAGTAACCCTATCTGTTTTCTGGTACTCATAAAATGACTGAGACTGATCAGCAATAAGGTATTATTTTATTAAAAAAATATTTTGTGTTGACCGTGGAAGTCCAAAGCGAAGTATGTCCCAAATGAGTTAATTTCCTTAAAAAAGAAGAGATGAGGTTCCCAAGAGAGATGTGAAAATCACATAAAGCTTAGAAAATTGGTGTTCAGGTGCTTCTGGAATATTTTATATGAGGAGATAAACTGCCTTCTGTCAACAAATAAATTAGCTGTTGACATGTTACCATGGTTGAAGTGCTGAAGAGCCATCATTTAATACAATGTAGGCATTTTATGTATTCAGATAAACTGACTCATGTTACTGCATCCCTGGAATAATGCTTTACACATCTGTGAGCTTTTCTCCCGCTGATCTCAAAGTGCTCTTCAAATATGCAATCCAGCACCCATGCTGAGCCTTAATACACCCTACTTTACCGCTGGAGAAAACTTGCCTTTCTGAGCAGTGAGTACAGATCCCATTTAAGATATAATGCTGCTTCAACTTTAATTACTGACATTCATTTCTCCTGCACCTTTTGGAGACCACAAAGCCTGAATGAATGCTCACAGCAAGAAAGCTGGAGGAACCCTAATCGCCATGAAGTCTCTAAGGGAGGTGATGTTACTGCATCCTGCAGAAAGCTTATAGTAATCACTTCCTAAGGGGCTGTTAGACGCATCTGAAGGTGAAGTAAAGTTCTGCCTACCATCACTGAACATGCTTAGGGAGCATTCTTCATCTGCCACAAGGCTGAGTAATTACACGTGTCCTCATGCCTAATAGGGCCCTCTGAGAGCAACCTTTGCTTGAGACACTCTCTGAGAAGCTGAGACTTAAACTGATCTGTTAAGCCTTGCTAGGGCTTTCATGAGACATATTTGCCTAACAGCAATGTCTTCTCTAAATGTATTATTTTTCAGCACGGCAAGCTTCATCTGACCAGCTGTAGTGGCTACGTTGGAGTACATGTTAATAAGGCAGTAACCCCTATGGAAAATCCAGCTACGTCATAGTAATGTCTTCACAGAAGCATGATTAAAAAGTGAGCCTATGACTTCCTTTTCACAACAGGAGGGAAATTCAGAAAAAGGCAGCACTTTCATTAAAATATCACAGAGATCCTTGAGCCTATTACACAAAGGTAATTAATCTCATATGAGGTAGGCACACTGGGTCCTGTTCTCAATATGTCAGTAACTGCAGCTCTGGGAGAATTCTTCAGGGTGTGAGAAGACAATGTTCTCCTTCCTGCTAGTTCAGCTTTTGGCTTGGAGGCAAAATAAATTAATTCAGAGGTATGTGCTTAGGAAGATTTGACTGAAGTTTGAAAATACAAGAATGAAAAAATTCAGCTGACACTAGTGTAACTGGACCACCAGGCATTTTTTTCACTGTTTTTGTAGAATTCAGATTTTTTTTTAATACTGCCATCCAATCCTCATTAAGTGGCAAATGGACAAAAAAAACTTTACAATTAAACAAGCAAACCTGATCTCTGGACCCTGGATGTGATAGTTTTGCTGTTTTTTTCACATAAGTCTGTGTCAGATAGTGAGCTTATTTATGCTGCAGGAGTTTAAAAATAGTAGATGTCCCTTTGAGCACAAAATGAGGCATGCAAAGGAACAGAGGGCCCATGTTAGGTCTCCCAGATGCCTTGCTCTGACCTGCCCTCTGCACTCAGCTGCAAGGGGCCTGTTCTTCCAAGCCAGAGACTGAGTGCAAGACAGAATCCAGATTTCAGTTTTTCTTTGTGGACAGGGATTAAATTCAGTATGTTCTTACTATGTCCTTGGGAGGAGCCTTGTTATTGCCTGCAGCTTTTCTTCAATTAGTACCCATGGGATGAGATGATTAAATGTGACAATTTTAGGGGAGGGAGATAGATAATGTGGTTGGGAAGGAAATGCCTAAAGCTCCAGGCAAAGGCAGACCAGGAGTGGTGGTTTGCAGAGAGATGCAGCCCTCATTGCTAGTGTTATGTCTCCAGCCTGACCACTGCTCCCCAAGCAGTCTTCATCTCACAGCCAGCAAGCATGTTAGATCATTGTGACAGCACCTTCACTGTTCACAAAGAAATTTTTAGCTCTTAAAGCCAGCTCCTGGCTTTCCTAAAGTAAACGGGTGAATCTGATTCAGACAGAGACTGAGTCACACAAAAATGGATTTGAGGCTGGAAGAGTGTGGAGCAGAGGCATACTCAGTTGTCCTGTCCCTACTCTCAGGGGCAGCCTGAATACTGATGAGCCTCCCATTTGGGCTGGGCCCAGAAGTGGCTGTTGTAACCACATGTGGTGGGGATGGATGAATCTTCATGCCAAGGCTGAAAAACTGAATGGTTATAACTTCCCTGAGCTCTGCCAGGGAAATATTACTTACTTTTCTCTGTTGTGTATTTGAACCCCAGGGAGATCCCTCTTCCTCTGTGCCCAGAGGCTGGATGTTATCAGCCCAGCTGCTTCAAAAGCACTGTCTTCTTATTCCAGTATCTGCACTGTGTGGGCTTAAACCAAACTGAATATGTATTTCTTATCTTCACTCTCAAAATTATCTGGGAAACACAGAACTAGGGCTTTTAATCACTTTATTCCCAAATCTCCTTGACAATATGGGACTTTATTAACCCAGAAGCAATTGCATGCAGTGGATTGTAGTGCAATCTTTTGAAAATCATGAGTGTGAAGGGGAACTATGAATGTGGGAGCAAGTACAGAAACGAAGTGCTCCTGTGTTAATAACTCTACTTTTTAACTGAATTCAGTTCTGCAGAATTGAATCAGACTGCGGAAAAGTTCCAAAATATCTTAAATTCCAACTGTTATCCAGTATAATAGTTACAGTCCCCTTAGAAACTGTACTCCCCATGGGAAACTTGTCGTCAAGACCAAGGGAGCTGAGCAGAGCTAGCAGATCTTGAAGGAAGCTTTCCTTAGTGCATAAGAATTCTCTATCCCCAGATGTAGGATGTCAGGAAAGGAAGGCAAGAGATCACTGGAGAGAAAGAAGAAAATGCACAAGCAGTGGAAGAATAGACAGGTAAGCTGGGAGAAGTATAGGGATGCTGTTAGACTGTGTAGGGATGGGGTCATGAAGGTCAAGGCCTAACTAGAACTGGGCTTGTCAAGGGGCAAAAGGAAGAATAAGAAAAGCTTACGTGTACAGTCAGAAATGGAAAGCCCAAGACAGCACAACCCCACGAGCAGACAATATAGGCATGCAGGTAAAAACAGACAAGGAGAAAGTTGAAGTATTCAACAGTTTTTTGCCTCAGTCTTCACTGACAACTGTTCTTCACAGCCCCCTTGAGTGGATGGGTTGGAAGGTGGGGACAAAGGGAACAATGTCCCTCCTTCTGTAAGTGAAGGTCAGGTTTACAACCACCTGGGGAATCTGAACATCCGTGAGTGTATGGGTGCTGATGAAATTGGCTGATACAGTGGACAAGCCACTCTTAGTGATATTTGAAAAGTCATGGCAGTCAGGTGAAGTCCCTAGTGACTGGAGGAAAGACAATGGCACATCCATTTTTAAGAAGGGTAGAAAGTATGATCCAGGAAACTACTGGCCTTTCAGCCTCATCTTTGTGCTGAGGAAGATCATACAGCAGATCTTCCTGAAAACTATGCTAGTGCATATGGAAGAGGGGGGGGTGATCTGAGACAACCAACACGGTTTGATCAAGGACTGACCAACCTAGTGGCCTTCTATGATGTCATAACTGCATTAATGGACAAAGGAAGAGATGCTGATGTAATCTATCTGGACTTCAATAAGGACTTTAATACAATCCTCACAACATCCTTCTCTCTAAATTGGTAAGGTACAGATTGTATGGGTAGACTGTGCAATTGATGAGGAACTGTTTGCAAGATTAAACACAGGGAATGGGGACCAGTGGCTCAACGTCTGGATGGAAATCTGTGACAAGTGGTGTTCCTCAGGGGTCAGTGCTGGGACCAATGCTTTTTTAATACCTTCATCACTGATACCGAGTGGGATCAAGTGAACCCTCGGCAAATTTGTGGATGTTACTGAGCTACGTGGTACAGTCAACACACCTGACAGGACAGGATGGCATCCAGAGATACCTGGACAGGCTTGAGTATTGGGCCCAGGTGAATTTCACGAAGTTCAACAAATTCAAGTGCAAGGTCTTGAATGTGGGTCACAGCAATCCACTCAATCATTGCAAGATGGGGGACAAAAGGATAGAGCACTGCCCTACCAAAAAGGATTTGGGAGTACTGGTGGATTGCAAGTTGGACATGTGCCCTCAACGCCTAGAAAGCCAACCATATCCTGGGTTGCATCAAAAGAAGAGTGGTCAGCAGGTGAACGTAGGTGATCCTGCCCCTCCACTCTGTGCTGGTGAGACTTCACCTGGAGTACTGCATCCAGATGTGGAGTCCTCAGCACAGGAGAGGTGTTGAGCTGTTGGAGTACATCCAGAGGAGGGACACAAAAATGTTGCAAGGGATGAAACACTTCCCTGTGAGGACAGGCTGAGAGAGCTGGGACTCTTCAGCCTGGGGAAGGTTCTGAGGAGACCCATAGAAGCCTTTCAGTATCTAAAGGGTGGCTATAAGAGGGAAGAGGACAGACCCTTTAGCAGAGTGTGCTGTGATAGGAAAAGGGGAAATGGTTTCAAACTAGAACAGAAAAGATTTTGGTTGGAAATACTGGAAAAGTTTTTTACAATAAGGCTCAGTGATGCACTGCAACAGGTTGACCAGAAAGGTGGCTTGTCCTTGGAGCCATTCAAGGCCAGGCTGGACCAGACTATGAGCAACCTGATCAGCTGTAGGTGTCCCTGTACACTGCAGGGGAGTTGGTCTGGACAAACTCTAAATGTCCCTTCTGACTCAAACCTTCCTATGATTCTATGAACAATAAAAGCCTAAGATCCTCCTGTATGTTAAGCAACCTCATCTCCACTCCACACTCCATGTTTGCTAGTATCTAGCATCTAAACAGTGTTAAAATACTGTTACTGTGAAACCTTTGTGAATGCATGAGTAGGTTAGTCTGTACTAGTTTGTGCAACTTGGCTTGCTTTGTTCAGTGGGTCTCTGCCAAACATATCTATTGCGTAATTATGTGGCTTACTTTAAAAAAATCACAAAAGTTTCAAGGGATGTAACTAATGTTTTCCCCTCATTTTAGTAATTGTACAACACCCACCATGAGACCCAGGTCCTATTTGGTAGAGTTGTGTCATGACTTACAGTAATTGTCAAAGACAATGCAATAACTTAGTAAAATAGAAACACCAGAAATACATTCAAACAGCTGAGAGAAGATATTTTTTAAAATTAAAATCTATAAAATCATAAGAAAAACAATTTGTCGTCCACCAAATAAACTGCCTACTTTCCTTGCGAGGAAAAAAACCCAACAACAAAAACCAACAAACATTAATTTTCTACAATAGATGCTTGCTGAATAACACTGGCACAAACTAAAAGCAGTTTTGCTGGAGTCAACTTCATTACTAGAGACTTTCACATGGTAAAGTCAGAATACAGAAAGGGAAGGCATGGCTTCATGCTCTGCTGGTCTTACTGTATAGACAAGCCCTTGTACATGTGTAAGGGGAGTTTCTGAGAAAGGTTCTCATGGCTTCAGCTTGAACATTGCCTACGAAAGATACTTAATAAGGTGCTCCAAAATGTGTTCATTGTTTTGGAGAGTGTCCAAGCTCTTTCCTTCAAAGAGCTGGTTCCAAGGTTGATTGTTCCATGATTCAGTGTTGGTTATTCCATGCTCATGTAATCCTATGGAAATAGGATGACTTCTATGTTGAGGTACTTGACAGTATGATTAAGAGTGTTGGAGTCTGGACTGTGCAATTTAAGAACTTTTAAAATGTTTCCATCCCCATCTAACCTCACTGAATTTATTTAATACACATTTGAAGAATCAACCTTGAAAAGCCATTTTCCCTGCAACAGAGATCTGTGTTTTTTTTCAGAGAGCAAATGAAATATACATGCATAAAATGTAAAAAATATTTTGTGTTCACAACTGTACAGCCTCACACTGAAACCTACAAAGACACTTCTGGGCTTACCTAGGTCAGAGCACTGCACGACACGAAGATGACACTGGCAGCGGAAGGGGCACACTGGCCCAAATCCAGATATGACAGGATCATCTGTTGGAGCCATATCAGCTGATCCTTCGTCCTCCATCATAAAGTCAAAGAGGCCCTTCTGGTGGAACGGTGTGGCCAAGCATACTGGCAGCAGTAGGATGAAGAGGGGAGCTAGCCTCATGGCTCAGTTCATCAACTCCAGGCAGAACCTAGGAACCACAGTAGAGGACTTAAAGCAAAAATAGAAATTTTCCATAGCTGCACAGTTCCTGCTGAAGGAGGTCCAGCATATCCACAAGTTGCATAACTGTTCCTTTCAATAAATGAAAACTGAACTGTGAAAATAGGACAGTTATGTGATATCAGTCTGCTAACTCCTTGTCAATAGTTTTCTTTGTTGTTGTTTTTGGTTTTTTTTCACAAGATGGTTTAAAGGCAACTCTAGATACATCTGTTTGCCTATTTAGAGTAATATTTATTAGGAGCAGGCAGCGCTGTCAACTTTGTTATGCAAAACAGTCAACACAATAAGCCACATTTTCCATGTGTATGTTTTCTGCCAACAGAACAGTCTATTTGATTTCATTAACATTTGTTCCATGGCAATGAGTTTGTTCCCTCAGGATGAACCTGAGGTTCCCAAACTCACTGTAATGCAGTATTTCATAGTTAGAGAAATCTTTTTGTAAAGTGCCAGTTTGCTGTGTGTTTTAAATTATATCCTAAAGCAGACTGAGAAAGAGTAAGATCTAGTGATGGGATGGAGAGAGAGAAAAAGCTCTTTAGATTTTAAAGTAAGCTACTCATAATTCCCAGTTAAAACAGTACAATAAAAAGGAATACAGTGTTGCATTACATTGGATATTCTTGGCTTTCTTTCCAAGTTTCTGGCTAGGAGATTTTACCTTATAACAATGCACTTTGAAAATCTTCTGCTTTGTACTGCATAGACATTTGAACTGTTGCTTTCATTATTGTCAGCACATGTTCAAATGGTACTTCAGGGCCTCATCCTGCAGATTTTCATGCACAGGAGCACCTTTACAGAAGTGTGAATTGCCATTGACAATAATAAGGAAAATAGTTCAAGTAAGTGTTCTCAGGTCTTGGGCCTAAATGCATTTCAAGACATTGTACATTGTGCTACCTATGTTGTGCATTAGGGAAAAATTCCAAAATAGCCATTTCCAGATTTTGTATCAAGGTTGTACAGATTAGCTACTTTCTGAAAATAACTTTCTTTTACTATTTAATTTATATGACAAAGCTTATGTTTTGCAACCTTTCATAGGTATATAAACAATCCACAGTTAAAAACAAAAAACTTGCCTTAGAGAAATCAAATGATAAGAAAGCAGTCTTGTTCTTTATTTAGGAGACTTTTCTTAAAATGAATAGCATAATTCTGAATACAGATATTGCTCTTTGTAGTGAGAGCAAAAATGTCCAATTGCTTCTTCAAGTCAATAAATAGATCATTGAAATTTACTTCGAAGATGCCTTGTCTTGATGTTAACTGGGTTCTATTCTATCTAGAAATTAGCTAACAGTTAAGAGTGTCATATAGCACTTCCCAGCTCCAGTTTGACTAATGGACATTAAAAAACTGAGAGGGAGGAGGGGAGAATGAGTGACTCCCTTACTCCATTGAAACATGCTAGGTAGGACTAGATGATTAACATGGACAGTTGGTGCTAGGTGACAGCTGCATACTGAGGCCTCTCTTTCCAGAAAACAACATCCATGTACTCTAGCAGAAATGGTTAGTAGAAAAAAAAAAGATAAATAATAAAAATCACAGGACTGGAATCAGATACAATCTGTAAATGTGCCTGGGTTCAATTTCCTTTACAAATTTTTACCTTCAGGTGTCAAAAATGCAGTTCTGCAGAAAATTCTGAGGCTCAGCCATGATAACATGGGAAGGTGACCTTATCAACTATGCAAGTGTTAACATCAGAATTTACATTTCTGTCATCTACCTAGCAGAAAGACAGGCATCCAAGTTCTTCAGATGTCCCAAAGACTTCCAAGTGAGCTCACATGGAGCAAAATATTGTTTCTTTTATCACTATAAGAAACATACTTGGTTTCTTAATCTGTGAAATATTTTCTGTTCTGGGAACAAACAGCCATGTTACCCACTGCATGCACTGAGGGATGTTGCAGACCCCAACATCAGCTGGAGAGTTACAGCCTTTTCACCTGTCCTGTTCACACAGCCCCTCACCATGCAATTCTCAGGTCCTGCAGCTGGCACAGGCGTGATCCTGGGTGGGGACATCCTCCTGCACCCTCCTGTCTCAGCTCCCACCAAGAGCAGGGATGTTCCACACCTAGCATGCAGCCCTGTCATGCAGTACTGATGGACAAGTAAGGGTGTCACAGCAATGAGATATTAATACAGGGTGTAAGTTCTTCCCATGGTTTAACCTAATTCAAGCTCCTGGCATAATCACAGATTGTAAAATAACAGTGCAATTGATTAATTGTTTGAAACAGGAAAGCAAACTTGCTAAATCATCACCATTCATTTTAATAAGCTGTCTTGTGAAAATGACCTATAAAACACTACTCAAGTACAGAGCATTTTTAAAGATGCCCATTTCAAAATGCCCAATAAACACCAGGAAAGCTAGACACCACTCCTGGCACTGGAAATCAGTATTTTTTTTCAAAAAGCTTCCTCAAATCTCTTTTTGCACATTAATAAATTAAAAACAACAACAAAGAAGTTAAACCTGCTTCCGTATTTTCCAGTGTCACTACTGAAGCACCATACCCCCTCCCCCCCAAGAATGCACAATCAGGATCTTCCCCTGGAGTTAACTTACTAACACTCTTTTCCCAAGGGGAAAATAAATAAATAAAGGAGGGGACTTTGGAAGCGCCTTCACACTTATTAATATTAATAACTTTCACTTATCTAATTTAATGCCTGTAGTAGACCTTTTCCTTTGGTCCTTGTTTTGTGAAAACTAGAACAAATTCAGAAAAAAGTTGCATGTAAAGGAGGACTGTATGACAACAAAAAGATATGAAGGATCTAATTCAAGCACACAGCAGAGAAAACAGCAGATACAAACTACAGATTAATCAAGAAATGAGAGTAGATACATGAATACCTGGCTTCATTCATATGTTTTCCTACTGTAGGCACGTATATTCCTGTTGTTTGCACGTTTAAATGGACAGAAATGGTTAGATATAAAATTATACAAAACTGTACTAGAAATGTTTGCATTTCAATTAAAAAAAAATAGGGAAGGAAAAAATATCTGAATTCTTAAAAGCCTGTGACACAATATTTATGTCTGGAGACAGAACTGTTTAAATTTGCTTTAATTATGTGTTTACAGTGAGTAAGACTTTTCCACAAACAGAGGAAACTATACCATAGAATTGGCCACATTTCAATTCAAAATAGCCCTGGAAATATGCTTCATAAGTTCACGTCACCACAGTACTGGTGGTCTTTTTGTCAGTTTGCCTTATCCTTATCTTTTAAATAATATTTCTTGCACTCTCGGAAACCCCTTAAAATGCCACAAAAGATGAGTTAAAAAATACATGCAGTTACCAAAAAATCTCCCACATTACATTTGACTTTTTTTTTAAGAAAGTCTACATATAGAAAAAAGAGCAGTTGGGAATCAAAAAGAGATCAAAACTCTGCTAACAAGAGTTTCAAATCCAGGAATTTTCTTTCCCAACGTTTCATTCACAGGCAGCTTCTTTAAATATAAGTTCCTCATTTGCACAATTTAACACGGCGCTTTCTAACATTACAAAGGCATACACTGATCCTGTTTAACTATCTACTACAAATCTTTTTCTCTGAAATAAAAATTATACTCGTCAGAGTATAAATTTCTTTGTAATAAATACACAGAAATCTGAATGGAAAAAATATATCTCAGAGTGCAGTTTAAGCGAGAAATACACAGACTCAGCACTTTCTTATACTCACTACATCATAGATTCTAAACACAGACTTGCAAACAGAGAACATGCTGCTGCAAAAGTTTACGGTACAGAAAAAGAAAGGACTATAGCAGTGCTTATACAAATCAAAACAAGAGACAGAACAGTCAAATAAACAGTAGAAAATGTGTACAGTCCTTACGAATGCTTTCTCATGTTCCCAAGAAACAAAAGTGCTGGATACACCATTTAACATTGCTAAACATTTAGTAGGATTTTTTCTTGCTTCTCTTAAAATCCATCTACTTCTTGCCATAGAGTTGCCTGAAGTTTTATTAGTGCAGCATAGTTCAGGAGAATTACTGAAAACCGTACCTTTTAATCCAGGGATTTGCAACAGGAGCTCCTAAAGCTGAGATGTAATTAAACTAAATATTCAACCCAGGCAAAAGGCTTTGCAGGTGTGGAAAGGAGGAGGGGGTAAGTTCAGCTCAGTGACTGTCACTTGGTGGAAAACCCTCCTGCTTCTATTCCATAGCACAGTTAAAAAATAAGGTTTCTCTCAATGAACACAATCCAGGCTGACACCCACATTAGATCATATGGTAATGATATGTCTCCTGTATTGTAGCCAGAAACTTTATCAGCTCTTTTGCTTTCTTTTCCTCCTTTTTTTTTTTTTCCATTTGCTTTATTCTTTTTCATTTGTTTAGAATCCCAGACTGCTTGTACACTATAAGACAGATGTTTTGCTGAAAATCATCTCACTTATTTTATTTTGGTTTCTAAAACATATATTTAGTAAAGTTTTCTTGGTTTTGACTTTTTTTTTTCTGACTCATTGCTGAAAAAAAAACAACGTTGGCTGTTCCTCTTGTTTATAATAGTTGTAATTCAAGGAAAGGATATAAAATTAATCTTTGAGCTAGTCAAAGTGGAGATTAACATCAGAAAAAAAGGGGTAGCTTTAGGTAAAACTATTTATACAGATATTAAGCTGCCTCTCCTTATGCTATAATCATTATCTAAGTAAACAGCATATAGAGTAATATATTATTATTATCTTGTATAAAAAAGAGCTTTACAGATTTCTTCAAATGTCAGCATGTTTTTGATATATATGAAAATCATGTTTTTATTAGCTGAATGATTCTAGCTCTTGTGGTTAAAACAGCTTTATATAAACTTTGCTTTTTTTACTGCTTTCTCACCAGGACAGCAAAGCAGAGGGGAAATTAGTTTTAACTCTGCTTTTTTTTTTTTTTTTTAAGATACACTGACTTTTTTTAAACATTAATGGAACAGTGTATTTGCCTCATTGTTCATATTTAAGATCTAATTAGTAATATCTGTTTTGATGCAAATACCAGTGGAAGCTGCAGTTCAATTTCTCTATTCTTGCACAATATGAAAATTCAGGCAAACTGAAAGTGAGTAAATAGAATAATTGCTATTTATTTAGTTATTCAAACAGATTGTGAACATGTGTAGCTTCCCTGTGCTGTTAACTGTCCCATCAAAATAATGGAAGCTTATGTTTTTGTGTTTTGACTTGTATCCTTTTATTCCTGCCCCTAGGCTAGGACCAGGTGCAACTCTGAAATTAAAGCATGTAAAATGTAAAAATATGCTTAAAAGAAGTCTGATTTTTTAGAAACACAATGGAATTTTTATTCTTTAGCTATTTTTTTTTAGTTTGATTTTAATAAAAGCCAAGAAAACAGCTCGCAATTGTTCTTCTTTGGTAAATGAAAACACGGTGGAAATATTTACTGCTTGTTTTGCTCAGTGTAGCAAAAGGATGTAATCAGATTTAACCTTATGTTACAGCTACTTTATATATATTTACTCTTAAAGTAAGGATCCTTTATTCCTTCCTGGACTTTGAAGCTACCTCTGTCTTTTTTTCCTTATCTCTCCAATGGATTCAGGACTGTTAATGGTTTTTAGTTGTGGCATTATTCTACAGATGATGAGGAGTGTTCCAAGCTTTTATGCTTACAACAAAGCCTAATCTTTGTCCAGAAGTGTCACCACGAGGCTTGTTGAAGTCTTGGCTGCATCTTAGTAATGTCAGTTATTTGAACCTTGGTCACCAGCTGCATCTGCTTGTTTAAAAAACATTTTGAAGCAAGGTTTTGATGAGGAACAGGTCAGAGTAAACTTGTTGTCAGTTTGCTTCACCAAACCCATTCATATCCTTTCCCACTAAAACTTAAATACTTTTGATCTGTTATCAGTTTGGGGGTTGAAAGGTGTTATAAGTAAATAGCTAAGTCATCTCTTTGTTTGGAAGCACAGGAGAAGATAGATGGCCACCTCTCCTTCTTTTTTGTATTTGGCATTAATCAGAGTTGAAATAACTAAAAAGAGCAAGATGGAAACAGTTGGAATCTCCCAAGAGGATTTTAGGGCTCTCCATCTGAATCAACTGGATGGCTTTCTTCTTCTTTCTATAGTAAAATCCATTGCAAGAAGCTCAGAGGGGTAAAGTTGCCACATCCCTTAAGAACTGCGAAAATCCCCAATTCTGCCTGTTTGTATCAAGAAGGGAAAATGTGTGTTAAATTAAGTGTCCAACCCCTCCTGAAATGCAGAGTACCTAGTGAACTGAAGAACAGAGGGGATGCAGACTTACAAGATTGGTGTGGTACAATATTAAGTGTCCATGTACAACAGTTTGGGGGCAATTTGTGTGCTTATAAGGGGATGTAGGATCCTTTCAGACAGAAATATTCCTTTTCTTCTTCTCTTTGCCTCCTGCTATGTCAGTCAAGAAAGACAACTTTGCAACAGACAAACAAAAACTCATCAGTATTAAGTTACTATGTTATTTTAAGGAACATAGCCACACAAAGCCTTGCATTGATAAACTGTACTTCTTGGTCTGATCTACTCTGACAACTACTTCATCAGTATAAAAGAAAGAATGATTAGAGCAATTGGTTTCTAATTGTTTTCTAAGATCTTATTAGTTCAACTCAACTAACCTATACAGATAAGTACTGCTCCAAATTCCAGTTCCCAGAAAGTTACAGGCAACTGCATATTAATGTTATTTATGTAACAGTATTTTTATTAAATTTTGATGGATAGCATCTGCTTCATTTGCTCATAGCTTATTTTGTGGAACTTTCAAAGGAGACAAGAGAGCAAGCCAGTCTTTCTGTCTGCTGCTGATGGTTGTGCCCAGGTTGAGTGGAATTCTCTGCAGGAAGGGGACATGCAGCTACCCTGAGCTCCAGGGGAAGAGCTTCTGGAGCATGGGGCTGGGCTGGGTGACAGGTATGTCCTGCAGACATCAAGTGATGTCAGACAGGTTGCAGGGCTCCTCAGAAGAGCACAGAGCTGACATAATCTCCTCTCATAGGAGTAGAAAGGAAAATTCTTTTTAGGAAGAGGAGAAAGGAGTTTGTCATTTATCACAATCCAGATAGTTGCAGGAATGAAACCAAAGCAGGAGGACAGGATCTGTCCTGCAGGGTTTTGGTGGCCCAGCGATTCGGGCTCTTCCTCATTCTAATTTTTGTCTCCTAAAAAAGGAATTTTTCTTGGGCTGTCTTCTAAAAGACATCGGCTTTGAGGACCAGCATGTGGTTAGTGTTGTTGTGGTTCTGTGGTAAGGAAGAGGAGCAGGCAAATCCACTTCAAAGACCTCATGAAACAGCTAGTCAAGTGTCCATACGCAGTAGGAGGGAATGAAACAGCCTTGTTTGGCTGCTTCTTGGAGGCCCTCTCCACCTGCTCTCTGTCTTATGCCTGGCCTTTACTAGCTCCATATATGTTATCTGATGTGCCCTTTAATATTCTACTGATTGTCTCTCCTTCCTATGAAACACATAATAATTTCTTCCAGACACCTGTAGTAACTCTTCTTTACTACAACAAAGGAATTCTACTAAAAACACATATTGACTCAAGCATACCAAACATTGATCCAGACACAGACTGACAAGGTAGCTGAAGAGACCGACATGTCATTTCTGGGTATTCTGAATACCAATTTTCCTTTTGTCTTCTGTCATCTCATAAGTTACAGTCATGAAGTTCTTGACATTTCTACAGACCAAAAGGATCACAGTATTTCAGTAGATTTTGGACAAATGCTCTCAGTAGTATTATTTTTCTATACCTGTGAAAGTACCTCTTATACAACTGCTTGAACAAAGAGCAAACAACCTCCAATAGTGAAAGTCCTCACTGGGGGTTAATCTCTACTGTCAGTTTTTCTTTCTCCTCCTTTTCCACTCAGCAGGAGCATGTACTGTGTATGCCATGTCTCAGTGTCCTCTCCCTGCTCTCTTATGAAGGGAATCTGTGGGATATGCAGGTCATTTAATGAAACAGATTCAAATTGTCCTCAACTGAACTATTCAACATGTGATCATGTCTTTCACCTTGATCTTTCTTTGATGGAAAGGTAAATTTGTTCCTATACTTGACACTGTCTTTCCTGTCCTCTGGCCTTTCTATTCTCTCTTGA
Source organism: Cyrtonyx montezumae (assembly GCF_038088225.1). Classification (NCBI taxonomy): domain Eukaryota; kingdom Metazoa; phylum Chordata; class Aves; order Galliformes; family Odontophoridae; genus Cyrtonyx; species Cyrtonyx montezumae. The sequence goes on along the minus strand of NW_027072034.1, from coordinate 118,146,205 downwards.
ATCAAACTGTTTTGTTCAAATACTTCCAGAAGATGAAGGAGCTAACTGTATGTCAACACAACCTTACTACTCAAGGATAATTTCAAATGTTCTGAATTTAACTTCCATCACTGAAGATTAAGCCTGTCCTAACTATTCCTCCCACTTCTGTGCTGTAGATGTACATTTTGTGATCACTTTTAAAAAAGTGAACGGGTAAAATCAGATTTACTTGAGTCCTCCTAGTTGCTATCCATTCTAGAAGCAAATAATCAGGGTAAAGTAAAAGTGATCATGGGATCAAAGACCCCAGAATCTCACTTTGATTATTTAATGATAAAGAAAGCATATGCAATAGCATTTGTTATAGTACACACTAATACATGTTTCTAATAGTACTAGTAGTAATAGTTCTAATAGTATCCTATTTTCTGTTTTCAGTGCTAGATAACATCACGTTTTCTTCCTGTCTGAATTCTGGTGAGTTTTAGCTGTCCCACGCCCTCCAGAAAATCCCTAACATGAAGGAAAGAGTGTGCAACTGCATCCCCCTCACTGAAGGCCCCGGGAAGATAAAACTCACTATGCAGAGGCCTTCCCACAAAAGGATGTCACTTTAGTGTGAGGGACACAATTGAGGAAGCGATGTCTGTAGAGGAGACGTGACTAGTTTAGGCAAGAGGAGGTGAAATTTCAAGTGAGCAGCTGTTTCCTCAGATTTTGGCTTTTTTTCATATTTTGCAGTATTTTGAGTTGGAGTACAACCATTTTCAAGGTTCTGATGGAAAATCCAAACCTTAATTTTCATTTTGATGGTCCTTAGATCATGCCCTGGACAACTTTCATCATCTCAGTAGGATTACACAATGCCCTAGAAAGGGATGACAGTAATTCATGCAGTTGGAACTATGCGCTTTGCATGTCCTTTGTTAGTCAGGGGTTATGAACCAGCATTCATAATGAGACACATCCTGTGGAGCTCTGAACAGCTTATTCCCCGATTATGAAGAACATGTGAATGGTCAGGCTTTTTTTTTTTTTTTCCGTATTAGTCATCACAGAAATCAAACTGTTTCAGAGGCAGCTAGTGACCGTATTATTTAGGAAAGTCCTGAAATAATGAGTGCAATGATGAAAAGAGGACATTCATAGTAGCATTTGTGTCTGTGTCTCTGTATTAAAATGCTCATTTATTTTTATGTTGGCAGTCTTCTGAGAAACAAGTACTTTCTAATTTCAGCTAAACTTATGAAACAGTGACTTTGAAGATACAAGGAACAACATAATGGAACTTCATGGTTTGGTTTGGATTATATGAGTTAACTCACAACAGAGAAGTACTGATGGGAATCTTTAGGTGGATAGTGATGAGTTACAAAGATGCCAACTCCATTTAAACAGTGTGCCCCATGGAGTTCTAATGAAAAAGATGCGCCCCTCTTGAACCTTTCAAGTAAGTGACAGCACCTGTGACAATTTGAAAACATAATAAAGGAAAACAATGATGTAAGAGCAGAGTCCAAGTAGCACAGATTGTAAGTACAAACAGTACAGATGCTATCTAGCATCCAGAACGAAGAAGTGATCATGAGAATACTATTCATTTCACTCACATTCTACCTATTTTTTAGACGGAGAAACCAAAATTCAAGTATCTTCAAGAAGAACAAAATGGAAGTTGATGAAAAAGGAAATTTTTGATTCTAGCATTGTCTCATAATTAAAAAATTCAAACTTATCTTGATCTACAATAATATACAAGGAAACATATCTCTCAAAGATATAAATCAAGGTTTGCAAAAGTAGCAGTTTTCCACAATATGTCCAGTAGATCTGATATTTAAAGAGACTCTCAAAGAACAGTTTTTGAAAATCAAGTATTTATAAGAAAATAGTACTCAGATTAAAGTAGGCAACTAAGTTGACTAATCACCTTTAAGACATCAGTATACTTAGTAAGTTAAATATATCAACTAAATTTAAGGATGGGGTTGCTTTGCCTTATACATAAAAAATGAGAAAGGATGTTTCGCAATGAGTGCATAAGCTTTTTATGACCAAATGGAAAGCTTACGTTTGAGGAAGAAGTCACACTTTTGCAACCAAAAATCTACTCAGTGTCTGCACTTCATTTGTAAAACCAAAACCACTGTAAGTCAGATTTTAAGATTTTGACAGCTTGAGACAGTCATTTGTCATGTTGTAGATCTTCCACTGTGTTCCCATACCCTGTTTATACTCCAAATTGTTTGAATCAGCTCTGCAAGAGGAAGTAACTTTATTTCACTATCAGTTAAAAAATTCATCTCTCTGAGAAGGAGTTCTCACTGCACTGCATGTTACCATTTCATAGCAGTTACAGCCATTTGTCTGTCAAAATAATAAATATGTGGTAAAAGAGAAATTGGAATGGAGGCACAAAAATAAGCAACTACTTTTTTAATTATAGGATAGGAAACCTAGCTTTAGGAATACATTCAGGAAATTCTCAGTTTGAGTTAAGTTTATTTTAATATATTTCTACTGCTATCATTGATCTTGAAGTGCCGAACTTGAAGGTAACTGAAATCGCTGGGACTACCTATAACCTTTATAATAAATGTTTCCAGGACTTGCAGGAGAGGGCACTGCTGGACTGATAGGCTTGATGACCTGGTCAGTCCAACTAATAATATAATGATAACAAAAAAATATTGCTCTAGTAATAGATTTCCATTTCATCCTTTGCAACCACTTAACCTCATTTCTCAAGTATTTAGCAACTCTTCTTCACATATTAATTTTCCAGATATTTTATGCGACTTTTGTACAGTTATGGAGCTCTAACCATCTACTGGAATTCCTTTTTCTGCAAGTCTCCCCTTGACTCAACAATTTTCTGTTCATTGAGGCAGGTTGGTGATATTTTCTAAAGCCAGCAATTTCTTTGTATAGTTGATTTTCCCAACAGTGAACTGATGATTTATCATATGTTTCAGTCTTAAGGATAATATAATTGATTAGAAGCTCAAGGAGGGAAGGTCTAGATTAGATGCCAGGGGGAAATCCTTCACAGAGGAATAGGTGAGGTGCTGGAACAGGTTGCCCAGAGAGTTTGTAGATAGGATTGGAATTTGATGATCCTTGGGTTCCCCTCCAACCCAAGTCATTCTATTATTCTATGATGCATTAGAAAAGTATAAAATATATGGAATGATACTGACAAATACACTGGAGACAGCAAAATGTTTTCTGTAGTTTCTAAAAATATTTTTTAAACCTCAGAAGAAGTTTCATTCTGTCTGAGATTATTGTTTCTAGTGTGACTTCTCTTATGAGATTATGTCTCAGAATATTTTATTTATAAAAAATGAAACCATAATATGACCTTCTGTTTATAGTAAAAGGCCAGGGGATATAAAAGATGAAAATTGACATTCTTGTATTTCAGGTCTGAAGCTTTTAAAAATAATGTCAGATATCTTTCATCAAGTAATAACAGAGTCAAATTGCTGCTTTGGACAATATTTTTGATAGTTTTAGTTTCCAGTCTAAGAATTGTCAAGCCTGTTCTGAAAAACTTGTGAATTTCCTCTTTATACATATACATATTTATATTATATTTCCTCTTTATACATATATATGTATATGTTTTTTTTCACTGAAGTAAATATTTCAGTGTGTATTTTCCTCTTTCCAGTAATCTGGGATCTGGCTTTTTGTATCATAAAAGGAGCTGCTTTTTGATACTAAGGATAGATAAACCATTTGCTGGGTGCCAAGTGGAACTATATGCAATATTTTGGTAACATGATTCCTTGATTATGAACTGTTGAGTTAGGACAGCTTATAATTGTCTTAATTAAATATGATCATTCTAGACATCAAGAACTTTGCCATCCTTTTCTTTTTTTTCCCCAATTACATTTTTTTTTTATTAAGGCTGTGAACAGAAGTGACTGATGTGACATATGCAACACCTTTACCAATCTCTGACCTACACTGTGCCTTTTACCAAGAATCCTCTCAGGATTATCTTAAGTATAAAAGCTTTATTCCGGTTTAGAACTACTGCTTACCAAAGTCTCAGTTCCCATGTTAGCTTTACTGAAGTCCAAGAGATAGTCCAGGACTAATCAATTCATGGTTCTATAGAGCAAGGATTGTTCCAGTCTCTGCTTTAGGAAAATATTATACACAATAGAAGCCAAGGATATAGGCACAAGGATATTCTCTATAACCATGATCAAGGACTTTATAATCACATATTTTCTTTTTTAGGAGACTATGAAGGAAACTGTTTTAACAGAATATCCTTTATTTGTCTTTATAATTGCTAAACACTTTGAAGAGAAAAAGAACAAAAACCTCAAGATAGGATGTAATAGAAAATTGTACATAGGTTTTTATGGAAAACTCCAAAAGCTCTTAAGAGGAAAGAAAACAGTTACTGTAAAATATTTTTGAAACAGTCAACACAATCACATGGAAAATTAATGCAAAATTATATTCCAGCAATAGAGCTCTGTTCTACATCCTGATCCATGTAAAAATTCTGTTGAAAGAATCTCATTCATTATTTGGTTCTCGTGGGTTTTGAGTAATTTCTATAAAAGCATATTTATTTTATTCCTTTAATATTCAACAATACTTTTCAATAAGATTGACTATAAACTGGAGTCCCATATCTCTTCTATTTAAATGTACATAGCTACATATTACAATAAATCTGACAGTGTTTACAGGGGTGTAGCAAAATGAAGTAATTTCCTTCAGTATTCATTAATTTATTAAAAGCACTACATACAACCTAAGGTAAGCTAAAAATTAATTTGACATGACTGTCATGAGCTAAAGGACTGTAAAAACTGTAGACACAAGTGTATCTAAAACTCTTTTGGCACTGGCATGCTTTAGAGCTGATGACCAAGCACCATTTTTTTAGTTTAAAAAATGCATGTCAGATCTAAGAAGCAGAAGTTTCAGCTCAAATTTTCATAATATCAGGATGCTATTGCAAGCTTGTGATGAAGTGCAGCACAAAAGTCATATCACTATTGGGAATCTGTAGAGACATTGAAAGAGACCATCTTGTTCATCTTTCCACTGTGAGATGGCATCAAGCATAACGCCTCTGAGAAACGTTGATTCTTCTCCTGTGGTCATTTCTGTTCCCTGAGCCCGGGCAGATCCAAAAGTATTCATTCCCCAGCAATGGATCCACTTACTCATCTGCCCTGCTGGTTATTAAAGTTTTCCTAATATTGGATCTCAGTCTCTGCTGCAAATTAAGCCAATTATTCTTTGATCTACATGTTCTGGAATAATTCACCATGGTCTTTGTAACAGCCTTTTGCATACTTGAAAAATGTTATAATTTCCTTCCTTGAACTGCTTTATACAAATGCATATTCTGATCCTCTCTTTTTCCAGTCCTTTGATGACTCATTTGTTCACCCATAGATACTCTCCACTTAAAATGGGGTACATAGCACCTTGCATGAGATTCACAAGAGCTCAGAAGAATGGAAAAGCCATCCTCTGTGCCTTGTCTGCTACACTTAGTCTTATATTGCAGTTATACACTTAGTCTTATACTAGTCTTATACTGCAGTGACATGCTTTTAGTTCTGTTGAAGTGGTGTTGTTTTTTATTTTTATTTTTTATAACAGACATTTTTCAAAGTGTCTTGGATTTGTTACCTTTTCCCTGAAAGTGATTAAATCTCTTCATAATTCATAAAGGGAAAACATGGTTTTGAAGAAACAATATGTTCTGAACGAGCTGTTTTCACTGTGTTATGTGCTTTCAGAAATGTTTGAAGTATATTAACTTCCACTTTAGTATCCAATACGAAGTCCACCTACCATGTGAAAATTACAGATTTTCTCATATGACTTCATCAGACCTTGTTGCTTGGTTTCCCCTCTTATAGAAAAATTATTATACTAACTTTCTATGAAAAGTGCTATTGAGATTGCTGAGAATTTATACAGATTGATAGCATTATAATTTTATTTAAGGAGTAATGAGGTGGATTATTTGGGCACCTGGCCTTCCCTAACAGTCTTTAACTATCTGAATTACAGTAATGAAACATGATCTACTTGCAGTGGTTAATTTTCCTGCTTCAGAACCTAATAAAATAGTTCATAAATCAAAAAAGAATGGCTTCTCTAAAAACACAGGTGACTATGCACTCTGAAACAAGAAGGAACTGTTGACACACCATCTTCTGGTTCAAACAGTGCAAAAGTATTACATTCCTGTTTTTGGTGTAGATTTCAGGATTGTCTGCATCAACAAATTTGAGTCCAATCATGCAAAAGCTAATGGCAAAATAACTTCTTCAGGCATGACAGCAATTATCAGTACCAAAGCTCTGGAAAATGCCTTAAAACTAAGACTAGTTAACGTTTTATTTCAATTACCTTCTTCTATGCCACATACATTGCATGAAGTCATCAATCTATGCAAATAGCACCAAGGAAAAGCTACTTCAGTCAGATAGAGCCAAACATGGTTGCATCTTGGAGGCAAAGAAGATCAGCAGCAAAAATATACACATAGTCTTAACATTATTTTTGAACAGTGTTCAGTGTTTAACAGAGAATATATTAAACTGGACATCAGCCTGAAATGTCTGAAACAACAGATCTTTCTGAATCGGTGCAAAGGAGAGTAGTGAACAAAAATTACTGCTTCCCTTGAGAAATTGTATTATTTTTTTGTTTTCTTCTGGTTGTACAGATTATAACAATGTAAGAATACGCTCAACCTACTATGACTGGGTTTACTACAGTCATTTAAGTTGTCTAATTTAGTTCTTTTCACTTTTACAGAGTTCGTGTATATATATTTTAGGGGAAGTGTAGGTTATTTTGGAGAAATGTTGTGGCTTGTTTAATTTGCCCTTTCCATAGAAAATCTTGTCAGAAGTAAGAAATTATGGCGTAAACAATAGTGAATTTAAGCCTGGGTTTTCCTCATCATTAGTACAATATAAATTTGGATGCACATGTTTAGCAACCCAGTTCACATGATTCACTGAACAAAGAGAAATGTTACTGAAGGAGCTTCTAAGATTAGGTCACATGATGCTGCGATGTGTAGGCATGAAAATACAGCCATATAACTTTAAAACCACACTTCAACAGGGCTCTGGAGTTGCACAGACAGAGCAGAGTTTTTTCTGGCACTGAAGATAGTGTTCGCAGTCCAGATATTCTTGGAGGGTGGATACGGAAAAGATAAAATAGTTATATTTTTCATTTTTTGTGTTAAATGCTACTAAATTGAAGAAATTCCTATATCCAGAAACATGTCTTTTCAATACCTGAAAACCTTATGCTCTTGCACATAGTGCAATAAATATTAGTGACCTGAGGGAAAAAGACATCTTTTGCTACAAAAATAATGCAATAGCCATACAAGATTGTGTGAATAATCAGGAGTATGAAATGAACTTAAGGGGAAAAAATGAAAAATAAAAAAACAACCATAGAAAATAAGGGCAGAGAATGCTAGATGTAGAAAAATTAAAATTCAAGCTACGCCTGTTGCTTGTCAGACTGAATCATTTAGAGATTTCCTCCCAAAGCACGTATATTTTTCTGACATCTTTTTCCGTTTTTCACTGAGACCTAAGAAATATGTGCACTTGAACATTCCCATAGGATTATATTTTTTCACAGTCTCCCATGCTTTGTTATTTCTTCAGTCTCTTCTAGAAAAATAACTTTACTAGAAATCCCTTCTAGAAAATTCTGTGATCAGGGTTATTTAATTCAAAATTTTCTGAATACGTAGGAAGAGCAGATTGAATGCTGGATTAATATCATTTATAACTGCACTAATAAGTTTACATGTTGTGTAAAGGTTATTGAAAGCCTTTTAACTTTGGCATAAACAGTCTCACTGTTGAGTGGCCAATGCAGGACAGGGCTTTACCGAAATATTTCAGTATGGTCCCTGTGGTGTATTTCCTTTATGAAGAGTGTAACAAAGGTAGAAGAGTAAAGACTCTCATATACACATGAGAAAGGCTGTGCAGGCCAGAGGGGAAGCAGAATACCCATGGATATTTATAAATCGCCTGCCAGAGGCAACTGAATAGTAGGCAAATCTGTGAATTAAATATGCACTGTAGGATTTTGTTTGTTTGTTTGCTTTTTCTCAAGACTTGTTGCTCTGGTATTTGCTCCACTAAACAGTTTTTATTTGCATTATTCAGCAAACAATGCTTCTCTTTGGAGTAAGCCATTTAAGAATTAATTTTTTTATTCTTTCTTATTCATTCAGCTTTGCCAGCTTTGCACATTATTGAAGGGAAAACTATTTTTTTTTTTATTGAGTGGGGGTGGGGGAGGTGGGGAAAGAAGCAGGAAGTTCTAAATGCTTACTTAGAGGAGGGCAATGAACATTTCCCAGTATGCTGTAAAATAAATATAATTCCCAGTCACATATTGTTCAGGCAGACACAGTATAAATAGATTATATGAGAGGCCATGAGAAAACTTCCTGAATTAATAGGCTGAGATACAAAAATAGTTTGAATAATATTATTATAGTGCATTTGCTTAAGGGTATTTGCAGTATTCTCCAGATATAAATCTCTTGTTTTATGACAGAACACTGAAAAATAACAATTTCTTTCTCCCAAATTGTTCAAGAGGATACTTTTGTGTAATACTTGGAGTAAGATATATTGTAATATAAAGACATAAGCCTTGCCACTGTTCTTTATGAACATGTATTACAGTACCAAGGACTTAGAAACATATTTTCCAATATAGGTGTTTATGTTCAGAAGCAAGTATTCTCCTCTCAAAACAAACCTTTTTACCAAATCTACTTGGACATCTTTAAGGTCACTTTGACAACATTTAGTTTGAATAAGTGCCTAAAGTTAAAGGACTAATCAAGCTCTTTCACATCACTTCATGTGGACATTTTTTCTTTTTTTCTCTAATTCCTGTGGATGTTGGATATGACCATAAGTAAATAGGTCAATTTTTTGCACCAACTCAGTTGTGTTTGCTTAGTGGAAACTGTAGGAAATAAGCATTTCTAAAGTGAGACCACATATCTGGATTCAAGTATGTAATTTTGGACTTGTTTTAGAAAATTTAAGCTTCTCTGAAATAAAAAATGAATAAAATATTACGGGAAGAGTAACCAGACATTTCACTTCCTGAAAATGAAAATCGTTGGTTTATATACGATTTTACTTCTGCAGAACATGTTTAGATGGACCACTATTTTCACTAATATGGAATATGTCCACAGTGTATATTTCCACTAATGATAAGAAGCCTTAATGATACAAAGCCTTTTAGCATTTCCCAGCCACAGTATCTCATACAGAGTCTTTTCTTGGCATGAAAATGATCTGACATTCTTTATGTAGAAATATTTCGGAAATAGCATATAATATATTGCTGCACATTAGTTACTACAGAGCTTTGGCTTATTACCATTCACATGCAGAGTGTGGGAGAAGGCAGCATACAAGGCACAGCTAGTGAGTGAATGTTCAGTACATTAGCCTAACAATTCACAGGCTTCTTGGCATCATTCTCCTTTGTTAACGAAAACACTTTCAGCTTTTTAATATACTTGGGAGTATTTCTAAATATCAAATAGAACAGGTTTATAAACTTGAAAACTTATTTCTTCATTCCTAAGAGTTAAAACAATAGAAAAATTGACGCTGTATATCCTTTGATTAATTGACTAGAAGTGTTTCATATAAGGTATTTATCTAATAAGAAGAAAATAAGGCCTACTGTCATTTCAAATCCATAAGAGATGTGGCACAAATCTTAATATTAAAATGATATGCATTTAAATGGTGTTTAAAAAGCTGATTTTTATGTTTCATTCACTATATCTTTTTGAAATATGCTGTTAATATGCATTTAGCAATCCAAGAAGTACAGATCTGTTGATAAAAGGAGCAATTAGACAACAACAGTTACTGAAGTTGCGTAAATCATTCATGGCAAATAACTTACCTTTGAAAAATGGACCGTTCTGCATTTAAGTTTTTCACTATCTGTGATTTTAAATTATACTAATATTTATTGTAATTTCTGCTAAAAAAAGAGGCTGAGAAATTACTGGATGCAACATAAAGATACTCATTTGAAACAACTTCCACATTTATATAAGTGAAGTTAAAAGCAGAATTCAAATGGAAGATGGCCTATAATTGAATATTTGAAGATGATTATAAGATGGCCGTAAATAATAGTCAACATGCTAACTGCTAATAGCATGTTGGTCATGATGTACACTTTCATGCCTCCTGATACACCTTGTAGCTAAATCCAAGAAGTATGGATGTAATAAGAAATTGAAATTGCTGATAGGGAATATTTTCTTCTCCATTAAAAGAAGAAAGATTTGTTTTGTTTTGTTTTGCTTTGTTTTGTTTTGTTTTTAAAAAGAAGTAGAACACATTTTATCAAATATATTCTCTGAACTCTTAACTCTGGGTCCTTTTTTTGCCTCTTTACAAAGAAAACAACCCAGTATATCAAACTGCTTCTTGAGCACAACAGCCAAAAGCAAGTAACACAAAGGGGCCAAGAAGTTATGGAGCCTGTAACAAATTCAGGAAGTTTTTCTGCTCGAGGCATCAAAATGTATCCCAGAAATTCTTTCTACCTAGCTCTTTGATCTTATTTCCTTAATAAACATTATCCCTTACTGTTCTTTTTTTTTTTTTTTTTTTTTTTACTGTGATTGCTGGCTTACAGGTAAGAACTACAATCATAGAAACCTGCAGCTGGGAGAAATGGCACAGACCCACATGGATCCAAAGAACACTGAGCTCTAGCAACATCATTCCTGAGATACCCTCATCCTGCTCAGGACATTTGGGACCATCAGCGGTAGCAGTCCTATGGCTGCTCCAGCAGTTGTGAGATGACATTTTCTGGTAGTTGGATGCTTTTCCCATAATCTGTCCTGAAGTCTTGCAGCACTTGCTGTGCTACAACCACTGAGAAGTGGGGGAGAGATGGTCTGTTTTGCAGTTTTGGTAGTTTAGTGGATCTTTTAACTGTACAGGTCTTGGTTTTCTAGCCTCCAGTTCTGGCTGTTTCCTCATAGGCCATTATTTCTTATCCCCAGTTTGTCTCAGTGTTGCCTTGTGGCTTCTGTTCCATGGCTCTGCTAAAAACTGGACTCAAGCTGATGCTCTTCCAATCCTGACTATTTGTAGATTATAAAACCAATCCTCTCACAGGCAGTGCTCCCATATATGTATCACAGATTGTTTTTATTTTGTCTTTTCATGGCACAGTTCTTACGCCCAGAATTTTTTTTCTAGTACCTCGTCATTTGCTTCCTATACAGTGTTTGTGCTGTTTCATACAACTTATGTTTGAATTCAGTAGGTTCTTAAAATCCATTTGAATCTGATTAGTAGAACTGATGAATTGTTCCTCAGGTTACTGTGAATACTTACTGTTGATAGAACAAATGGTGCTACGGTGAAATAATTGAATTTACATCCAAGTCTTTGAAATATAAATATATCAAAATTTATTTTCCAAAATTTATTTGAAGACAAAGTCTTCAAAAAGTGATGTATCAGCAAATTGACCTCAGGTTCTTACCTTTTCAACTGCCATCATTTTTTAAAGATTTTTTAGTAAAATGGTAAAATGCCTGGTTTAACATCCTTAAAACACAGCAGAGTGAAAATGCTATCACAATAAACTTCCTTTGGAAATATTTTGCTGATAATCCTTATGAACATCATCTATAAATTGACACAAAAGTGAAGTGGTTGGATTTACTAAATAGTGCCCATGTTTGCTAAATAAAACTGGATTCGAATTCTGTGGCTCTTTTAAAACTACAGAACAGACATGAGAAGCTAAAAGCAAACCTAAAAATGTGGGAAACAGTGACAGAATGCAAATGAAATCAATTTTACTCCTCTCTCTACTATTAAGTCATAAAGCATACCTAGCACTGTGACAATTGCTTGAATGTTTAGTATAATAATACAACTGAGGCATAAGAGAGTATAAATATAATTGCATTTGGAAAACTGTACTGAAATTTGTACAAGAAAAAAAAAAGCAATTTAAATTAAAACCAGAAGTATGGAGATGTGCCATTGTCCTCTCTCAGTGGGGAGCTGTTTTACACATGTAGATATCAGTAGGAGACTTTGGACTCTCCATGGATGTCCCTTTTTGTCATTTTTAGAATTGGTGCCATAGGAAGTGAGCTATTTCATCATTTACGATAAATACTTTTGCTAATGATTACTGATTCAGAGCTCTCCATCACTAAACTCAAAATCTTTTTATTCCCCTGCTCCCAGTGTATACATACATTACTTTGCACTATTTTGTGTTGCTATGGAAAATGGGACAATTTCATCTTTCAGCTATAGGAAAACAGAAACAAAACTGCGAAGCTACCAGTGTTGGTAGGGGACTGAAACTTTCTTTTGACTTCTTGAATAGACTTCAAATTAAAGTCAACTTCTTCTCCTCACATCAGGCTAGAAGGAAAATTACTATTAGCATAGGAAAACTGCTACATTATATAATAATGATGAGAGATTCAATTTATTCAGGGTATTAAAACAGTTCTTGGATTCCTGTTATATTGTATAATAACGATCAGAGTCTCAATTTCTTTAATACCCAGAAAGTCATAGACAACACAACTAGATAGCACTACTACCTAAGCCTGACAGAGTGAATTTTCTGCTTAAAAGGAGACTAAAGTTGCATTCCTGTGACAAAGAAGTTATTAAAAACTTCCCTGACAGCAGAAGTGCTTTTATCAGACTAAAGCCAAGGGCATTTTTGAGCCTGTTGGAAGAGGAGAATACCAACAGCTGGGACAACCACTGTATCTACCTGCCATTCCAGAAGGGCCAGTTTCAGTTTCCTTTGCAGCTATCTCAGGATTCACAGCTAGTTGCCCAATCTTTCTGTTTCTTTCCAGAGTAATAGCATAAAAATGAAAAATGCTAAATACATTTCATACCTCAGTAGCATGAGTGATATTCATTTTTTTGAGTGACCTAGATGCAGGAGGGATGTCTGAGCCGCTGCAAATTGAAGATGATATGGGAAAACACTCTCAATGGAGTAACATGATGTATTTGGACAAAAATGTTGTTTTAAATGAAAATTTCAGCTAATTCCTCCGTGTTAGTAGTAAGATCTCCAGTCAGTAAACTTGTGAGGACAGCAAGTCCAATAAAGGCAGGAGAATAGGCACAAGCTTTTTGTAAATGCTGTTTGGTTCAATGTCAAAATGAAAAATTGCTCTTACTACTTATACAGCATTTTAAGTCTTTAAAAACTTAAATAATATAGTGTTTTATATGTTTCTCTATCATCAAAAACATCTGGATATTCAGACGAAGTGGGAGTCATCTCTCGCTAATTCCAGTAACTCTTTTGTTTACTTTTTGCTTATATTCAATTACCAAACTGCAAGTTATTATGAGGAAGGAGGCTTTTGGTGGAAAAGTAATGAATAATAAAGGTAAGGATAAAGTAACAGAAAATAATAAGAAAATAACTTGGTAAAAAAGCAGAAACTGATTACTGAAGAACGCCTATTTGCTTGGTCTCAAACTAGTTAAGCTTATTTTTCTCAAAGCCTACTTTGGATTCACAAATCGTTGAAATCCATTGGGTAAGGAAGAAGGAGCATTTGTGGTAGAAAGCAGCAAATTGGTCACAGAAGCAGACTATGGCACCTCATGCCATTCAAGGAACTTGTTGCTGTGACATGAAAAGGAGGAGGATAAAGAAGAAAAGGACAAAGAAGAAGATGAGGAGTATTAAATTAGTCAAAAGAATCAATAAGGAATAGCATAAGCAATCCCTTTAGAAAATGCAATCTTCTTTACACTTCTTGCTTCATTTCTCCTGAAGCAAAAAAGGAATCATATTTACTGCCCCCCTTGACACACATCAGTATGAAAATATTTACCAGATACATTCTTGAACAATGTTTGTCATGTGAAAAATGTTTCAGTGTCAGAGATCTTTATTTGTTTTCTAAAACCGCATTGAAATATTTCAAAGCAATGGTGTTAGGAAGTACAGGAATTGGAAAACGCAGAGAGAAAAAAAGGAAAAGGCAAAAAATCAGGCAAACAATCACACAGTCATTATTAATTTGCTTCTTGTAGTTTAATTAATGTACAGTTTATCATGCCATCGAGTATCATTTTCTGTCCTGTCAGCTAGAAATTTCATTTCTTGCCGAACAGATTGTGGAAGCAGAATACCAGTTTAATTAACAGTATTCAGTACTGTGTTTACTAACTTCTTTCATTTCTTTGTCAACATAATCTACTAAAACTAGTTCTCTAACATCACTGCTTTAGGCTTCAGATATTTTCAGATGCTGACATATGCCCAGTCTACTATGCTGCCATTCTATCAGGAACAATTTTGAAAGCCGTTCATATGCAAGCACCTAAAAATGTTTTTTTCTGTGAGGATTATCTGAAACAAATAGGAGGCTTTGTTCCTACTGTAACTGATAAAGTATTGGGCTATTTTATTTATTTATCTGTTTATTTATTTATAGTACCTCTTGTCAAAGAATTTTACTGGTAATAAAGTTAGTAACCACATATATCTACATAGAATTTGGAAAAACTGCCTTCTGGCAGATAACATATTACCCTATATATTAGTTGCATAATTTTTGCTATATTCTCCATCTTAACCTGATTATTCCAATCTGTGTTGTTCCTGAGCAACACTGTTTCTATGGTTTCTTTTTTTTTCCCTTGTGTAGATGTGTGAGTAAATAGCCACAAGTATCTAGGCACATGACTTACATTACTGAATTGTATTAAATAATTACATTTTTTAAATGTTCTTCAAATCACCTTTGTAAGCAGGAGGATAGAGGAAATAATCACAGGCCAAAGCATTTCCTAATTATTTCAGAAACTGTATTTGGAATTATATACTTTTTTTGCAAAGAGACACAGAAATTCTAAAAAAAATGTTTGCCAAAGAATCCCTTCTATAAATCAGCAACATTTAAGTTGATAGTTCAGATAGAAGAAATGATTAGGCACAGAAAATTCAAATTATTCTATTTCTTAACTTACAGTACACATCTTAAATAGTAACAGATTGATATTCTTTCCATAGTTCTGTCTAATGTGATGACTTGCAGAAGTAGTAATGTGGCCTCTACCAGCAGTTTGGAGTACTACAGACCGTGGGGACACTAACCTAGGTGTGGAGCAGGTACTAGTTTCTGCTTAACATCCAGAAACTGTACACACTGCAATAAAGAGATGAACAAGAGCATCTCCCTAAAAAGGTGAGGGACCTGGTCAGTGACACAGTCACTGAGACTTCAAATCCCTTGTATCTTTCCCACCCCACTAAAAATGGATTACTGAAAACCATGAGTAGCTCCAACTCAGACTTTATTGTAGTACAAACCTTTAAGCAATTTCACGGAAGTCAGGGATGGTGAACTTGAATTCAATCAATATAAAAATATCTATTCACGTCTGCCACTTCATGGTCAACTGATGAAGAGAATGACCTAACTTTTTCTTGAATTAAGTGTTATCTCTCACTTTTGCTTAGAGCATGCCCACCAGCCTGAATTTACAGAGACACTGGAAGTCTTCTTTGTAAGCTCCAGCTGGGCTTAGGCATGAGATAATTATGAAAAGTCTTTTCAACCAAGGGTATTCTGCTCTGGCAAAACTCATATTCTGTGGTACCTAAGCAACTTCTCTACATTGCTATGTTGTGATTTTATATCTACAGTCAGATAGGATGCTGCCAATGACAGGAAAACCTGTGAATGGCCTTTGCATTAACTTCTCTGCACCCAGATACCACTGATAAAATCAGAGTAAAGAATAAAACTATTTTCTGAAATTTTATTTGTGGTATCTTCAGTAAACTATTTGACTGCTTAACACTATGAGCACTTTCAACTCTTCAACTGAGGAGATAACAGAGGAGAGGAACTGATGATCTAAGGCAGTACAAGGGAAGTGGACACATCCCATAAGGGCTTTCAAGCTGCAGCCACCATCTCATGAATCTATACTCCTGTTCCCAAAATGTTTTATTATTATTATTATTATTATTATTATTATTATTATTATTATTATTATTATTATTATTATTATTATTATTATTATTATTATTATTATTATTATGATGGTGCTGGGATCAGGGTGATACTTGGGAGAGTAAGATTACAGCTGGACTCCATCATATCCATTCTCCTTCAGGACAGCTGCCCATGCCATCTGGTAGGAACGTGGTTTCTACCTCCCACAAAGCCTCTCTCACCACGCAGTTACTGCAAGAACTGTTTATTCCACTGTTGAAGTTCATTCCCTCCATTGATTTTTTTTTGGTTCCCACCCATCATTTATTCATAACAGATGACATACTTGCTGGACAAATATATGGTGTAGGTGTGTAAAAACTTAAAGGCATGTGCAGTAAGTCCAATGACAAACTCTTTGCATTTATTAACCTGAGTTTATAAAAAACTCTCCCCTTCTGTCTTTTTACAGTTTCCTTTTGCTTTCCTTCCAAGCAATAAAGCCTACCTATTTCTAACCCAAATATTTAGGACTCCAAGCTCTCAAATTCAATCCATCTCTGTTCATTTTCTTCAAGGAAAGCAAGGATGTGATTAGACACGAAATAGCTGTAGCTAATAAATCTGCTCCCAAGGACTGAGTAATCTCATTACAAGTGGGAAATGACGATTTCTTCATCAACATATGGAGTGCCTTACAAGTCCTGGAATAGCCAAACTGAGGGGGAGAGGCAGAGAAACTCAGCGTGAAGAAAGGAAGGAACTTCCAGTGATGTTTTACATATGCAGTGACTTCTGTGGGAAAGAAAAATAATGTGTCTCATTCCTACCCAGGAAAATAGTTCAGGCTAATTGTAAAAGTAAAGATCTTATGATACAGGGCCCTCATAACTGTTTCCCATGAATGTAATAGGTTAATTTGAATGTTATTTCTCTAGTTGAGAACATATGTTGAATGCTGGGGGAAGGAGGTACAAGTGTCATTTGGTAGTGCATTTCCTTTGTTCTTCAAAAGTGAACCAGAATAAGAATGCACTCATAGTGAAGTTTCAGTGTAGTGTTATGCAAAATACAGGGTTTTACTTCCAAAAATATAGAATATATATATTTTTTTTAATCTAACTGTGGTTTTACTGGTTTAACTCAGTTTTGGAGAAAACATCTGCAAGTTTTCAGAGAGAAAAATCAATCTATGTTCAGAGCTTGTATCATTCTTTCATGATTCACACTATCAATGCAATGCCTATGACAGTTGGTGACTTCCATACCAGTGGAAATTAGAATTTCAGTCTGAGAGAGTTTCTAACTGTTAACACTCAGCATGATTTCAAGAAACTTGATTGTTACACTAAAATGTTTAATTATCACATTTTTTCTCCTTTCATCTGTGAAATGTGTGTGCAGTTTTTTAATTCACACGATGAAACATTCTGAACAAAAATCAGACCCAAGCTCTCTTTTATGTGTTTTTTTTATATGACTAGTAGGGGGTTGTTGTTTGCTTTTGGAGTCAGTGGTTTCATTCGTTCATCAGCTGTGCATGAATTGGAATATTTAACCTTTTCCATTTGGAAAAGAAGCACTACAATCATCTCTTTCAGAGCTAAATTATGTGTCAGCTTTCTACCTGTCAGCCTAATCTGCATCTTTTACACAAAAATCATACAGCTATTCCAGAGAGCTGCCAGCAAATATGCTTATAAGCCATGTATATGTGAATTGTTCTTCATTCTGGTCAAATGGAGAAAGCTGATGAGCTCCTACCCATAATAAGACAGCTGGCATCTTCATAGCTAGAACACCAGATGTGGGCAATGTCTCAGCAGAGGCTGAGTAACATGGGTGGAGTTGTCTCCACAAACTGATGAGATCTGGGCACTTTTTTCTGTTGTTTAAACTGGCTGCTTTGTCAGAAGCAGAGAAGAATTACAGTCTGGAAGCAGTAAAAGAAACAAGTGTGGCCCTGAGAAGGTGTTAAAAGACAAAGACTGAAGATTTGGAAAATTTGCACAAGGAAACAGTCTCTGTTTGCTTCTTTTCCAAGCGAATGGAACTTGGTATTCATTGTAAATAAACTAGATTGTATTAAACAATTTTTTGTTTCATTAAATTATTTTATCCTTATTACGGAAAAGAAACAAAGAAAACCACTCCAAAACTATGCAAAAGCCCTGAAAATTGATGACTAGTCAGATTTCATGCAGCAGCAAACTTTATTACAGAAAGCAGTAAGAAGACACAAAGACAATACTAAAGGACAAATAAAATTTAGAGACTAAGCAACATGGAACTTCCAGTGAGCACCCCAACAAACTCATAGAGAGAGAAGGAGAATAAAAACTTTTCAGGAAGGAAACAAAACTGTTGTCCACGTTTTCACGGACTTGCAGAGTGTGGGGTTTTTTGGTTGGCAGGATCTTCTGGAGACCACCTAATTCACCACTCCAGAGCAGGCTGTTTAGAAGTATGTTTTTAACAACTTCAAGGACGGAGATACTACAACCTCTCTGAGCAGCTCTTCAGGCAGTTTCATAAGTTCATAAGTTCATAAGTTCATAAGGTTGGAAAGGACCTATAAGATCATCTAGTCCAACCATCCTCCTATCACTATCTCTACCCAACTACTAAATTAAGTCCTTTAGCACCTCATCTAAACGCTTCTTGAACAGCGCTAGGGATGGTGCCTCAACCACCTCCCTAGGCAGGCCATTCCAGTGCCTGACCACTCTTTCAGAAAAGAAAGTTCTTTTCTCTGCTGTATCAATACAGATAGGCTGAATGGAGTGAGCAGCTGTCAAAGTGAATCCTAAAGACCTTTACCCTGGACTAGAAAAGATATAGGAATAGTACTACGAGATATCCATGGAACTCAGAAGAAATTAAAATCTGGAAAAATAGTCACAGGATGTTCTTACTTTATGAGACTATAACTGGAAATATAGAGATTAGGCTCTACCTTTTATAAATTCAGTCTAATTTTAGTAGAGTTCTATATAAATATGAAACATTGGTCAAATTCCCGATTACTTCCAGCAAGGTAAGTTATCATCCTAATGTTTGAGGAAATAAAAATAGATATAAAAGGTTAAAAATAATTTAGTAGTAGTATTACAAGTACCAAAGAAAAATAACCACCAGGAAAAAAAAGTGTTTCACACATTAAAAACATTCAGCAAATTGTGATCAAATTAAGAATGAACCATGGCAATATTTTAATAGTTCCCCATTAAGTAAAGAATCAGAGATATTTTAAAGCAAGATAGTGGAGAAAACATCATCAGTACCATTCCAGCTATGAAACTTTTCAAAAAGCAGTTACGGAAAAAGAAGAAAGGAGAATAATTTCAGGGACAGAAGGGAGCCCTCTGATTGCATTTCAAAATGTAGAGCAGTTGATTGAGCTAGTTATACAGTGAGGATGTCTTCAGCATGCTGATGAGCTCCATACCAGCTTCTACCCAATATAAGGAGATGGCAGAATTCAAGCACTGAGGAAAGATCTGTTCTGAACTGTTGCATGGCATGGACAATTTCAGCAGTAAAACGAGTTTAAAAGAGCAAAGCTTCGTTCCTGCCATTACAAAAGGTAGTTCTTATTAGACTGAACTTCTGAATACCTGACAATGTGCTGCCTACCGAGCTTTAGGAGAGGTGGTCATTGTGGCATGACAGAAAAAGATCCAGTGTTTGCCTGAAGGCCTCAGCTGAGTAAAAGTAAAAGGAAATAAGCAGCATATTCCATGTATCAGTCCACTCAGAAGTCCACCCAGAGGTCTATGCTCTTTTTTTTTTATACTTGTCACAGTCAAGAGCTATTGTCAAAACCTATTTCATTTGTCAAACCTATTTCACTACCTGCAAATCTTCTTTTCCTCTCTACTTTACATACAGGTGGGGAAGTGAATGTTAACACAAGTGACTGAGACGTTCAGTGCCATGGGAGCACCTAGTAATGATGTAAATCCAGAAGGCCATGACAAAAGCTCAATGGAACTAAGTATCTGGGATACTTGTAAGGTCTTGATAATATGTGTATTGTTGCTGCAACTCCAATCCTACTACTAAATAGAAGCAAGCAAACGCTGCCAATGAACAGACAGAAAATGTGAGAGGTAATCCAAAACATATGTCTCACAATTTTGTGTATGAGCATTGAACCTGTACCCACAGAAGTCTGAATAAAGTACATGGTTAGATAATCTAGCCTTCAATGAGAGACTGTTGTTTTCATAATGTATGTAAAGATGAATTTGAAAAGATCATACAAAAAGAAAACATGTCCATAAATGTGTTGTAAAAACTGTATTTTGTCGTGTTTCTCAACTAATGAAATTTAAATTCCTCTTATTACCTTTTAAAGGGAAAGGAAGAACTCCCATTCTCAAGAAAATGACTGCAAAATGGTGGATAACATATAAGAACAAGGAATTTGGTGCACAGACTCAGGGCTTACAGCCATGATTTTGAAAACTAAATATTAGTTCAAACTCTCTTTTGCATTAATGGTATATTTTTGATCTTTTGATTACTACAGCATAATGCTGTAGTGAGTGCAAAGCTCAGATTTAATATGTCTTGGGCTCAAATTCAGCAGAAAGGAAAATTTTATGGGTTTTTTTAATTTCCTTTTTTTTTTCTGGGATGTATCAATAATCGAAGGTAGTCTTCTTGAGACTAAAGAAACTGAAAATACTTTTTACCCTTTACAAAATATTAAACACTTGTTCTTTTTTACCCATACTGAAGTTTCCCAAGCATCAATTTAGCTGAATGCACTTTACTCTTGAGACACAATCCCACTTCACAGGAGAACAATGAAAATGAAAAAGAAAAAAAAAAAGAAAGTAACAGAATAGTAAGTGAAGCTAGTTCAGAAATTCAGAGGCTGATTTACTTAGTTAAGAGTATTCTGAATCAGTACAAACTGAAGAAGGATATGCTGGCAATAACAAATAGAAACTCGTGTTTATGAAATAGAGAAAAATACTACAAATAAATGTCTGAGAAATCCTGGTGCTTACCAGTGACATGCTGGAGCCATTTAAAGCCATAAATAGATAAATAAATAAATAAATAAATACTGTTTCCCTTTGCCAAACTGACGGGTAAAAATGCTCTCATGTTTCCAGTACGTTACGTTTATGGCTTGGTCATAGACCTCAAGCAAAACTTTTCCATGAGGATTTTGGAATTTCCACTTCTTTCTATGACTGGGAAATGCAGAGCCACCACCAGCACAGAGAAAAAAGTGTCAAGAATCTTACAGCAAGATTTCTTTACTGTAAATTTGCTTGAGTTGTAAGTCACATTCTTTTCATCCAGCACATTACACCTCTGTAACTCATTACCTTACAGCACAGCTTCAGTACTGTCTACAGCAGGGCAATACTAAGGATTTCTGCCCAGTTGGGATCTAGAGCATTCACAAAAAGAAAACTTGGGGCTGTTCCACAAAGACCCCCTTCCTCAGAAAGTGGAGAAAGTGAGAAAATTTGACTCTGCCTGGGGAGCACAGAGTGACAGATGAAAATCGTGGGACAACTACTGCTGCACAATGAGAGCAGGAGAGGTCTTTCTTTCCTCTGGCAGTAGAACTGATGGCTGGGAGCTTCAGTCAGCATTACTGGACATCAGGGAGACAGTGGTCTCTTGAGACAGTGGTCTCAAAGAGCTTGCCTTTCCTCATGGTGGTGGTTACACCCAGCTCCCACAGAGTGTGGTGGTGGAACGGGCAGATGAGGCCAATGTAGGCTCCAAGGGACTGGAGCAAAACAGCACCCTACTTCTTGGTATACCAAGAGCAAGCTTAAATACAGTCATATGCCACGGGCAACAATGCAGGTGGCATTCTCACTGATCACAGTCTTGACTGCTTTGAGAATGACTGTCTCCAAAATCTCCACCCTTACAACACACAGCCTCTGCAAATGATCAGACCTTGATGGTTGTAGGGTAACAGCAGTGTATTTAGAAACAAGCCTCTTGTAGCACTGTCAGATCTGAGGGGCAGTTCCTGGTAATCCAATTTCATTAGTAACACTTGTCTAGTGGAAGATTTTGAAAGGATCTCTTCTTCTCCCACCTTTCTCTCCTTTCTGGGGTTAATCAGCATGCTTAGCTCTGTACAGTAGTCAGAAAATTCCCCCCTCTAATCTCTACAAAGAAATCAGTCTGCTAAATAAAGGAAGAGGAGAAAGATGCTGTTATCTCTTTTCCTAAAACATTATCACAAAAGTATGTGGCTGAAGGCAACAGAAGGGATCAGGTATTCAGCCTATCCATGTGTTCAGGAGCAGTTACAAGCATAGATACACCATACTGATACCCATACATTTGAAATAATGTACATTATATGATTAAAGAGATTCCACAGTTTCTCTAAAAAACTATACTAGTGTTCAGTTAATGACTGATCTAAATCTCTCTTGCTGCAAAATAAGCCAGTTTCTGCTTGTCCTATTCTCCATGATCCGAGAATTCAATCAGTCACTGTCTTCTCTGTACTTGCCTTGGCATACCTGAAAACTGTTATCATTTGCCTTTTCAACTCCTTATTTCCAGACTAAACAAACTCAGTTCTCTCAGCTTTTCCACATAAGTCTTATTTTCCAAATGTCTTTTTAGTAGGAAACCGCAGGACAGCTTACAGGCTTAACTTTGAAATCCAGTACTAAGCTTCTATTATCTATGTACTACAAATAACAAGGTAATATCAAATATTGCAAGATAATTGTCAGGAAATTTCAGAAAGGGATTTCATAGCTTGATAGCACCTAAATTAGATATAAAGCATTTTAGTGCTCTGGATAGTCTCAGACTGGTAGATGATGAACATTCAAGGGAACTCTGGAAATACCATAGTCACTATGTTGAAAAATAATCCCTCCTCCCAGATTCCTGTCTCTCTCCATAGCTGTCTAGACAATTTTGGTTGAATAAAGTAAAGGAAACTTATGTCTGAAGCGGAAAAGTGACAAGCTGGAGGAACGGGTCGATTCCTCCTCAATCTGCACCAATACTGTCCATACTACAGCAAGAGCCCTGCTTAACATTGCAAGCACCTTTGCTTCTTTTCAGAATCTGGTGGTTGTCACTGATATTGTCACCAATGTTGGCAATTAGCAGTACAAACAGAATCAAAAAGTGTGTTTTTTCCCATTTGAACTCTCATTTCCCCATAAAGAGCAGACAGGGGTTCCTGCTGGTGCCTATAGCATGTTGCTGTAGTGGGCTTGCAGACACAAGGCTGTAAGGATGTGGTGCACCCAGGAAGTGTTGTATCTACTCACTACACACATTTTATGCTTTAAGTTTGTCCATAATACATTTATGACTCCAAGACATCGACACTGAGCACGGTTGCGCAGTTGCCTGTGAAGTAGACACAAAGCAGATCCAAAGCTTCCCAGATTCATTTGGGTACAAAGCACAAAGCAGTTTCTTAGGGACATACCTGAGACTTTTAGATGTATGGCAGCCTGTCTGGATTTTCTGACCAAAAGTAGACACATCTCATCTGCCAGTGCTATCAGACAGCTGCAACTCTGGGACAAATAAAGACAATTTGAAGGATCTGTCCCAACACTAAAACTGTCTGCAGACCAAAAATTAGACGTGCTAGGGAGAACACAGACCAATGGTGTCTCTCCTTAGTTTTTATTTCCTTTCATGCAAGTTCCTGCAATTGAGGGGTTTTTTTATTTGCTTTTTTTTGTTTTTGTTTTTGTTTTTCAAGTTATTTCTCTCTCCTTCTAACTTTGCTCCCTCCAGCTTTCTTAAGAGTGTACCTCTGTTGTAACCAGTCAGCACACACAGCTTGTACACATCATCTGGTGTGGAGGATGCTAAAAATAACAGTGGTTTCAAGGTTTTTCTGGGTTACAGAGCTGTCATTCAAACAGATAACCTATATGACAACACTGAAATGAAATCCCGCATTGTTTTCAGTTTACTTCCATGCTTGTCCTGATCCATGTACTTCTAAGGCCTTCCTCAGTTCCTGATATGCTGCCCAGGTCAGCAGCATGCACACTTGAGATAGTCTATGCCTAATGTCTAAATGGCCTTCCTTGTCTAAGGATTAAATCCATATGATCACACTCTTTGTTTCTCTCTAGTCCCAATTTGTGACTAAATCTGGAGACAGGATGAGGACCCTGTTGACCCATGACCAGGCTCCGTGACCCAGAACACATCTGGGAAGGAAGAGCAAAGTGATCTCTGGTCCCAGCCACATCTGACATCCCCATGCCTCCCCAGTTTCCTTCCTCCCTCTGCTGCCCTGAACTTCCATCCCCCATTTGCCCTTTAACTGCTCATCAATTTCATTTTCCATTTATTGCCCTCTGCAGTCTCTCTCTTCCCAAAGCTGCTGCCTGATATTCCCCCATCAACCCACAACCAGCATTCACATGCTATGCTTTCTTTTCTGGTTAGCCAGTAGACTCTGATTATATTTCTTCCACACACACACACACCCCTGTAGCAGAGCTGCATTTTAGTAAAACGCCTGCAGATATTTCTCATATTTCAGCAACGAGGAGGGTTTAGATTTACATTGCTTGGGTGTGACATGAAATCAGCAACCAAAGTATGTGTCCTCGAGCAATTAAGTTCACATAACCCCCAGCTCATGGGCAGAAACTCACTGGGATGTTCTGCCTGCCAATGCACACTTTAATCCATCTGGTTCCTGACAGTCAAGCAGACCTCTCTGCCGTAACTAATCTCTGTCTTTTTCTGTAAAAATAAAAACAAAAATGATCTTTCTCTGTCTGGTTTTCTATGGAAGTGGCAGTTTTACATGGAATGTCTGAGATACGTGGGGCAAGGGTGAATCGAGGGTGTGTAAATTCTCATGGGGAGTTGCAGAGCATACATACGCATAAAACTGGATTTTTTCCAAGAAATGATGTTTTATTCAGAAAGTTATGTCTCTTGTACATCTTTCTCACTGAATTCAAGGTCTGGGCCACAAAATCAATTCTGCGTGATAAACATAGTTGTACAATTTTTTGCAAGATAAGCACAAGGTTTTTTTTTGTTTTTTTTTTTTCTTATAGGGAACAAAAGCTTGCAAACATAAGGAATTCTACACCTAAGCTACAACAGAACTGGCAATGCACTATAATGAAGCACCTGAGGGCTCTGGCAGTCACAAAGCAGGAACGTAAATGAAATCCTTCTTTTCCAACAAGCACTTTAAAAACAGTTATCCTGTAGCGGGTAAAAGAGCTGTTAGAAGAGTGTCTTTAACTAAGAAACCTCAGACCACATCAGAAAAGACAATGGTATTGTCTTATAACTTCTACCAAAATATGGACTCCGTGTCAAGTACAATGTTCAAGATGGCCAGCCACTATCACTGCCTTATCTGTGACCTGGGACAGAGAAGACCAGCTTCCATAGAGGCCTCTCTCTTCTTAATGATTCACATATGATTTTTGCTGTCGTTTCTTGCAGATCTTCCCTGAAGAAGTTTATGAAGTGTTTAGGGTTCAATTCTTGCTGAATCAGTGCATCTTCATATAACAGGAAAGACTCCTGTCTTGCACAGGGGCTAATTTAAAGCAGCTCTTCAGCCGATTGCCAGTTGTGATTTGAAAACTATTGCCAGAGATATCTGAAAGCAGTGGTTCTGTTTGTTTGTTGGGGGGCACCAATATATCTGGTAAGTGCAATTCCACAAGAAAGTGTTTAAAACAAACGTATGTAAGTCACTCTGAAAATAATGCCTCCTTTTTATTTCCACTAGAACTGATGCAAAGAACACAGTAACACTATTTTATAGAGCAAATTCTCAGGTACAAAACACTGTTTTTCAACATAGTCACCACCATTAGCTATGCATTTTCACCAGAGATAAACAAGAGCCTGCATGCTATGCTTGTTGGCCATCCAGAATGCAGCTCATTCTTCATGTCATTTTCACCACTGCTGAAACTCACCACCCACCGCTTCACTGTGCTTACAATTCACTGTTTGGTCTACATAAATATTCAGCAAGTATCAACAGATGTCAATGAGTGCAATTTTTTCTGCATGGAGGAATTCAATGACACATCTTTGCTTCATCCACACTTCCATCTCAGACATCATTCTGTCAGACTGCCCCTCTGCTGCAATCTGTCACATGGCAACAACATGTAATAGAATATTGGTGGGAAGGTTCAACCTCCACTGCCATACCACCGACATCCGCCTCTTACGTTGTGGGCCACCATAATAAAATAGGAGACACTGCTTTCAGAGCAACCCTTGTATATGCATATCTGTATGTATGCATGGTTATACATTCTGGGGCTTCACTCCCACATGTATTGTAATTCACACTACCATTTGCACCAAGGACAATGTATCCAGACATCAATGGACATGATCTCATTTATGGAAGTGATGAAAACCTTGCTGCAAAGGTGCAGACTTTGATAGCCTGACTTCACAGCTGTGGCACCTTGGCTTCTTTCAGAAGGTTCCCCCAGTAACCAGCCTTTCAGAAAGCTATCTGAAAGAGTCTTGCTCTCAAATGAGATAACAACTCTCAAACACTCTGTTATAAGCTTTGTTCCTTGAAGTCAGGTCTGTGCTATGAAGCCCTACTACTCTACTACTTACTCTCCATAATTTTTTATTACCATTAATTCTTATTCTGTAGCAATGAAGCCCTTCTTACCGTGAAATGGCAAAAAACGATAAAAAGGGGGAAAGGGTACTTACTGCATGTCTTTTCAAAGCTAAACTCTGAGGTTTTGTCCGTAACATCACCAAGCTGCAACAGTGATGTGGTAAGGTTTTTTTCAGATATCAGCATGGGAAACAAAGCCTTTGCTTGTATATTTCCCCCACTGCCTTCTCGTTGATTCTGCTTTTTCCTTGATTGCAATTGGATATTTGAACATGACTGATGAAACTCTAATTACAACTGCAGTAAACATGAAAGACTTTCACAGTCAAATTGCTCACATAACAATGATTTTGGTTTGCTTTTGGTTTTTAATATGAAGAAAAAAAAAAACACCAAAACATTCCACAGCCAGTTATACTTACCTTAATTAAAGTTCAGAGGCAAGAGAAAGACCCCGATCACTGGTGCTATTTAACTCTCTTCAAGTAGCCAACTCACAAAACTATAGATGTGGATAAAGAAAGGCTACATATATTCCACAAAAATGCTGAAAACAGATGCTTGCTCAGCCCACTGGTCTGCCTTCAGTAGTTTGTGTCACAGATATAAAGGCTGCTGTTCCTTGTTCCTCCATAGTGGTGGTTTTACAATGGCAAAACGGGGAAGGTTACTCAACATGTAAACCCTCCCTTCAAATATGCTAATAACAATTTTTGCCCACAAAGGGGTTGACTAGACCCTGTCTGAAAGTGGGGAATCTTTACTACCATCCAAGCTCATATGATGGAAGGTATGCAGAGCACCAAGGGAGTGGTTTCAAGAACTAAATGGAATAAGATCAAAAGAACACCATTTGGATCTGTCTTTAGTTGAGACTGAACTTGGAGGTTGTTAAAAAGTACTCCTTTGATCTAGAATTTTTTATTACTGCAGAGCATAAATGTAAAGAACAAAATATTCACCTTAATTATTTTTCTCTCTTCCTCTCCCCTGCCCCAGGAAAGTAAGCAACTCAGAACCTGATGTAGCTTTTGGAAATATAACGAGTGTACCATTTTTCAAAGTTCTTTTTTACCCACATTTCTAGCAACCAGCCAGAAAACCTAAAGTTCGTTAAAAAATAAAAAATGAA
Organism: Cyrtonyx montezumae; assembly: GCF_038088225.1. Taxonomy (NCBI): domain Eukaryota; kingdom Metazoa; phylum Chordata; class Aves; order Galliformes; family Odontophoridae; genus Cyrtonyx; species Cyrtonyx montezumae. The sequence continues at coordinate 118,118,392 of NW_027072034.1, read as the reverse complement.
AAAAATGGGTTTGGGCTCATGCTGAAACGAAAAGCTGATTTTCTAGTAACCTCAGAGGGAAATGAAATTGTGCCAAGTGTAATTTCACATCCTTGCTGATTGTTCTCTTTCTCCAGTGCAGTCATTCATTTGCTCTGTCCCATGTCCGAAATTATAAGAACATTATAAAGAATGCTGATCAGAAGGTTTCTGGCCCAGGGCTGTCAATGGCTACGTGGGTTTCTCTGGAAGTTTCCAGGCTTTTTTTCTTCTCTGTTCCCGAAGATAGATTATTTTTTTTTATTTATATTTTCAAAAGAAGGTGAGTTGTTACCCCTGAAATTGCAGAGATTATCACAGCATCATTCATATTTCCTTTTTCATTTGTAAAAAAAAAAAAAAAAAAGTCAGGCAAAGCTAATATGATCATTTAATGAAAGTACAGCTTATGTAGAACTACTCAGAACTTATCTTTTTCTACTCAGCACAACCTTAGCCAAGAGTGACTAAACCTGATTAGTACATCTAAATAGGAGCCATGCAATCTTCCAGGAGTTTGGGCAACACAAACGTGCACTTGAGGCTTCAATTTGAATATGGCAGCTGCTCTATATCACTCATCGTGTCTGGATTGTCTGGACCAATTCTTCTGCAAATTCATGACCTTTCGTAGGCTTCTGTCCAAATTTTCCTCCTTATTCATTTATCCACTGATATTTTTCTTTGATGGAAGAAAAGATGCCCCTCTCAGTAAAGTCTAATCTTTTCAGGATAAAAACTGCTGCCCAGAAGACTTTCATACAACTGTTTTGTTTTTTTGGGGATGTTCCTTGGTATCAGGTAATTTTATATTCAGATATAAATGAAGTAGCATACAGGCAAAGGTGGCAGAATGTTTTAGTTTCTTAGGTGTAGCAGTAGAATATATGACAGTTCTACTACATCTATTGTTTGAATCAGCTACTGCTGTTGCAGAAGCACATTTGTCAGAGGGGCTCCATCTCACATCAGAAAACAAGAGTATAGAGGGCAATGAAAGGAACATCTTTTTTTGTCCAGAGGGAAACGTAGACAAATGTCTGTTTTACATTCCCCCCCTACTCTGATCCAGACACTGGCCAATTGTAGTACTTGAATAAAATCAACATTTATTTTTGCTCTGGGTCTGACAGTCACATGATCCCTCCATCAACACAAAAGAGTAACTGTGTATATATAAGAGTAACATCAACACAAAAGAGTAACTGTGTATAATAAGTAATAAAGTTTGAGTCTTTGTTCTTCCTATACTGTTAATATAGTGGACATTTGAATAAATCCTGTTTAAAAGAAAACTCCATTGATTGATCTTGGCATTTAATAATATGCTGTGAGCTCAAAGGGAGGTTCTGCCTCTCATACCTTTAGATTAGTTCCTAAATCCTATTTCCTAACAACAGTTCAGCAACTCTTTTCACTGCTATGAATCAGTCCTATTTGATTAAAATTGCCCTGAACAAATGTTGGGAAAAACATCCTTTTCTCCTTTACCATGATTTTGAGAGGCACATTGTACATAACAGAAACTATCTCAAGTCCTCCAGAATTCCTATAAAGAGTATATATTTTCCTTCACATGCAAAATAATATACATGTATATTAACAGATGGGATTCTTTCTGGAGTTTGTTTCCATGAAGGATACTGAATAAAGTGAAGAAAACACAAGGAATTTGGAGCAAGCTTTACTCAGCCAGATTTGAGTTCAGACTTGCAGAACTTTCTGTTTTTCCAAACAGAGTTTGATGGCATCATTAACATGTAGCATAACGGGAGACAGAGACCAGCTGTGCTTTGAGTTAATCTCATAAACATCTTCCAGAGAAGGTCAAATTCATAACCCTGAAGGCTTCAAATCTGTTCAGACTTGAAAGGTATGTCAAAGAGGGATTGATTTTAAACCATCCAATTTTAACACGCAGTTGGGCCCCAATACTGTGAATCCCTCAAGCATGCAGCAAGATACCAGTATATGGAGTATGTTGAGAAGCAGACTCTCTGTCTGGAAGTTAGTATCTCCAGGAGAATGCATGCAGTAACCAGACATCCACCAAACTCAGTGATTTATTTGTCACAGTACCTCCTATGACCTTAAAGATAAAAAGGTGCATTTCCTCTCACAAAAGCACTATTGCTTGCTGTTTAAGTACTGAGTACAGCCTGTAGGGCTCTCCTCTGATCTGTTAACTCTCATTCTTCACTAATGTTTTCAGACAAAAAGCCCCTAAATCTGCAGGCAAAAGTTCACTTATCCTGCAAACCCTTGTATGTATATATGTATGTATGTATGTATGTATGTATGTATGTATGAAGAAAGAAAAGAAAGAAAGAAATAAAGAAAGAAAGAAAAGAAAGAAAGAAAGAAAGAAAGAAAGAAAGAAAGAAAGAAAGAAAGAAAGAAAGAAAGAAAGAAAGAAAGAAAGAAAGAAAGAAAGAAAGAAAGAAAGAAAGAAAGAAAGAAAGAAAGAAAGAAAGAAAGAAAGAAAGAAAGAAAGAAAGAAAGAAAGAAAGAAAGAAAGAAAGAAAGAAAGAAAGAAAGAAAGAAAGAAAGAAAGAAAGAAAAGAGAGGGAGGGAGGAAGGCAGAAAGGAAGAAGGGAGGAAGGCAGGAAGGAAGGAGGAAGGAAGGAAGGAAGGAGGAAGGAAGGAAGGAAGGGAGGGAGGGAGGGGGGGGGAGGGAGAGAGGGAGGGGGGGGAGGGAGGGAGGGAGGGAGGGAGGGAGGGAGGGAGGGAGGGAGGGAGGGGAGGGAGGGAAGGGAGGGAGGGAGGGAGGAAGAGGAGGGAAGAGAATTACAACAGATAGAAAAATTAAAAGTCATTGGAACTTGAACTCCATGTTATAAAAGAGCTTCTCTCAAATTGACATTTATATACGTTATTCAATACGAGGATATACAGAAATTCAGGGAACTGCCACTTGGTGCCTTTCTTGCTCACTTTTAAACTCCTTAGAATTTAATAATAGTTGCTTAGTAATAGGCAAAATATCCAGAAAGATTCAGTAAAGCTCATTCTTAAAATTTTAAGACCGTGAGTTGCTTCTTATTGCCTCATTTGAGTCAGATGAAAGCTACTAATAATTTGTTTTTTCTGTAGGAGCTAGGAGGATACACTGCTTCACAAGGAGTGAGAAAAATGAGACTTCCATCACAGACCATGGAATATGATCAGGAACCATCTAAGTAGGAAGGTCTACTGCCTTCAGTGAGTTTTTGTATTGTATATTCATAGAAATAGGTTTGTATGTCAGACTCTGACCTTCTGTTGTTGGGCAATATTCAAAAGCCTGGAGAGGATAACTGAGGTATAAATTTTCAAGGAGAGTATAGACATTCATTTTACAATCTGACACTGGTAGAAGTGAGAATGGGAGGAATTAGTTCTCATGCAAAGATATTCACTTTGTTTTTTGGTCCAGGTATTGCAGCAGTTTCAGAAGAGACCAACCCCAATTTTCTTCCACTTTTGAATACCATTGAAGATGTTTAAGACAGAACAATGTTTGCATGTTCCAAATGGATGTTCCAGGTCTAGGCTTCTAGAAATAAAAGGTGGTAATGTTACACTACTTAAGATTTATTGACCGTGCACATAATCTCAGGGGATTTTACTTGTTTGAGGGTAACTGTGGTACAATCAGTGAGTGCAAAATTCATACTGCAAAGAAGAACTATATATAAACATATATATGCTGTTTGGTTTAACTTTTATTGTAGGTTGATTCTTAAATTACAGTTCCCAGCTGGCACCATTCAGAATTTATATCCACAAGGATCTTAATGTTTTCACATTTCCGTCAGCCTTCACTTCCACCCATTTATAGAACTTGTCTATCTCCATATGTCAAAGCTATGTTAGAAAGATGAAATGGCAGATTCCTTTGTCTGTAAGACAGGATAAAAAATCGAGGAACTGTGACAAATCAAGAGGATGGATCCTCCTTTCCCACCTGTGACCTCTTCTGAACCAAACTAGAAACTGTGCATGGGGAGTTTGATTTGTATATTATTGTTTTTCAGAGACCACACTCAAGATACTCAACAGGAATTAGATGGTTATTTACAATGCTAAGGGAGAAGACTTGCACTTCATTTAACTTTTGTACTCTATAAATTAAGCACCCTAGATAATCAGTTATGTGTGCAACCGCACTGGTGAGCAGAGAGGGTAGAAAGTGATTCATCCTGTTAATCATATGGGATACCATATTAAGATGAATCCACCATGTAGCTATGCAGTTTCTTTCCACAGACCACGGAAGGAGGCTACATGGCTAGCTAAGAATGGATGCCTAGGATCCATAAATCATACCCTAAAGTATTGGAAAACCTTTAAAATCTGTCATTTATGCAATACTGTAGTCCAAGCCAGCACTACAGTGTTGAGCTATGTGAATATTTGCTACTTCAATATCAATACCCTTCAATCCTTCCCTTATACATATTGTTTCTTCCACAAGTTGTACATGTTCAATGATGAGAGCCAAGCCTTCATTTATAGATTGATTTATAGAAGAAAGCCATTCATTGCAGGATATAGCAAGAGCAGTGAGTATTTTTGCTCAGATGTAAGATTATAACAAAAATACTCTTAAAGTACTGAAACCAGAAGATAAGCATGTTTTTGTTTTGTTTTTTTAACTGCAGTCTGCTATGGCATTTACTATGAAAAAATGCAATTCCGATTGTTATAAGTGTGTTTTATCAAAGGCCTTTGAATACTTTTATTGTATCTAATTCAATAGTGAATGGGAAGCCAATTCCAAGGAGCAGTAGTTATATACAAGCACCTGTCTATATCCAGCCATATTCAAAGGTGTCTAATAATATATAACCACCTTTTCCATGTCAGTTCCCCTCATCTTTTGTGAGATGTTTGATAGTTTCTGTTTAGGAGTATTTGGAAATACTGCAAATTTATTATGTATCTACTTTTGTGCCATAGAAATGCCACAGCATTATTGTCGTTGTTCTGTACTCAGTCTGCTCATAGAGTGTTGGTTTGGCTTCCCTGGGAAAAGATCAGATGCCCAAGTCCCAAACCCAGCAAGTTATTCTTTGGCCTTCTGACATTCTTTCTTGTCCACAGTATGCATCTACTGTTTTCTGTTCCTGGGCACTTGTACGACTTTGTGATGAGAACAGAATAAAGTGTAATTAATTAATTAATTAATGCTTTCTTTTAATCTTGGTGTTAGGAACTGCACAGTAAGTGTCAGAATGTTGCACTGGGCAGATGAGAGAAAATGTAGTACAACAGCCTGTATCGCTGTCATTGGCTTATGCAGGGCCACAAAATATTTATTATAAAATATGTGGTCACTGGGCTTTGGACAGGCACATATGATACGTAACCAGAATCTCCAGGACAATTCAGCCTTTTATTTCTAGCCTGCAGACCTTCAGTAGAAACCAGAGCTATATTGCACAGTTGAAGAGTTCAGAATGCATAATGCAATTCTTGGTCTCATAGGATCAAAAGGTAAAGAAAAAATACTGTGAGAAGCAAAGAAAATTACTAGCTTTAAATAAGCAGTGAGAGAAAACAAAGGCAAATAACACTTCATTGTCACTGCATTATGCAGTTCAGGATTTGTCTAGATGCTGTGCTGCCTGTTACTTATTTACTACCACCAAACCATTCTCAAAGCACTTTTCTACTGTGAGTTTTGTTTTCTTTCAAGCTAAGATTAGAATTTTGGTTGCCCATTCTCTGCTGAGCTGGACTGAGATCCTATTTCACAGACAGAGACCAGCTGCCAGGTACCAGAAGCACTGATTCTGCTGGGAAAAAGGTGCTATTTACTTTTAGCTTTAAAAGCATGGTTTTGGAGCTAATGTTTTTAGCTTCAGGAATTCCCATATGACCATCCTAGGAAGCTCCCGAAGTCCAGTGCCATGGAGAAATGGAATGTTATAGAACAGTGGAGTAATACTGTCCGATTATGTGTCAGACTATGACATTCCCTGACACAAAGTTTTCAATGTAGAAGGGTAGAATAAAGTAAAACATTATTATTTTCTTATTATGATTTATAAAAATTTCCCAAGCTTTTTGAGTATTTAATTACCAAAATGTCTTTTCATATCTATTTTCTCTCTTCTTGTTTTTCAGGAATACTTGCCAACTGCTTTACATATTCCACAAGAAGACTAAGGAAAAATGTAGCTATGGGTGTGGGGTCACCTTTTATCAGGTTGGGTGACTTACTCCTCTCTTGCCAAGATCCTGATTTTTTTACTTTCTTAATGAGAGAACAGTGAGGACTGGATTAGTACCACTGGAGTCTAAGATGGGATCTAAGGAAAAAGCTCCAGCAGACACAGAAGGCAACATCCCAGCATTAAACAGAAGTTCCCCTGCAACATGCTGCTCTTTGCATGCCGCAGCTTTAGGGAGGCTTCCCCCTACCTGCTGTCTGTAATGTATCTAAGATGCTTTGCTAACTAGCTTGCAAAATAAACTTGATTGCTCTGTGCTTGGGATAGGAGTGACAACTCACAAACATGCACAGCCCAGCATCGTGGCTGGGGACACAGCAGATAACCACCATCACAAAGCACGCTGCAAAAACAGAAGCCTGCCACTGAAATCCCCATTGCTAAACAGAACTGAAAAGAACAGTCCCCATTGCTAAATAGAAGTGAAAAGAACAGTAATCCTGCTGCTTCTGAACTTGTGAGCTGGGTTTATATAACCATGAGCCATCAGCTATTTCACTTCAAGTACTGCCTCAGCTTACGTGGCATAGTAACAATCTGGCTTTGATGGAGAAAAATGTGAAGGAATGTGTTCCCAGGGGAGTAATGCAATATACAGACGATGTGAGTAAGAAGGCGGGTGTGCTGGTAAATGATACACATTTCCATCCAGAAAATTTTTATTACTCTTGGAACTAAATTAAAGCTTGTTTCTACTCTCATTTGTGAAGGTTAATCCAGATTTCTGAGACGTGCCCAGATACAGATATAATCTCTTTAATCAACTGCTCTTCCCATTCACTTCTCTAGGTTTTTGGTTTTCTCCTGCACTGATGCTGTTAGGGACATACTGTAAGGAATGTGAAAGGAAAATGAAAAGGTGGAAACAAAAAAAGAAAACCCTCACCTCAGACCAACAGAAAAAAAAGTCTTAGGATTGTCAGTAAGAAATTCAGTACAAGACTGGCTGCTTAGACATTAATAAAAATGCCAAAGGCACTTCAAAAATGATATGGCTGCATTACAGAAATATTTTAAGCACTTCTTTGTTTTTAATCTCCTTCTTTACAGTTTCTTCATTTAATTAAGAAGCACCTTCTTTATTATAAAATATCCTTTAGCATTTACATCAAGATAGATCAAATATTTGCTAGAATCCTGCTTCCTTGTGTAGCATCTGATGTTATTCAGCTTGAAATGTTTTCTGCAGCTCACAAAACCCACTTCAGTCGTTCCAAACCTTCTAGGTGTATAAAACTTTCTATCTTCTGCATTTGTTAATTTATTCCATCATTCTTCTTTTGCACCTCACTGATCTCACACTTAATTCCTTTAAAAAGTACGTCTCAGGCACTGTCTCAACTGAACTATCACTGGCAAAAACAGATGTTAAAAAGCCACCTACCATCTCCATAAAAATTGTTCCCCTCCTTAAAAGCTTATTAAGATTCCTGAGGTTCCAGTACACCCGACAATTCTCTCAGACTTCCTGATTCTGAGACAGAAATATTTTTGTTCAGTGTCTTCAATAACTTTCTTAAACCCTATTTATTTTCAGCAGACGTTTTATGTCTCATGACATACGTTCCATTTCACTGACTTCATCTGATTTTCCAATTTCTGGTATATTATTACTCCGCCTCACTGAATATTTTTTTGCATTCCCATTATCTGGATTTGGTGTGCTCTTTCTGTGTTGTACTACTGAGCACGCCAGAGTATGCCAGCAGCATTTCTTTTCCCTATCAAGCAGTGCTCAGGACTAAGCCAGCAGGGTCACTCTGCAGTTTAGCACCTCTGTTGGTAAGCACATATCAGCACAAGAGTAAGAAGAAAAATATTTTTAGAAAAGTCTGACTCTAAAAGAAGTCAGATCCTGGATCTCTGACTAGACACCTGTCTGAGTGGTATTTACATGAACTACCACCAATAATCTGACAAAAAAAAAAAACAATGGTCCATTTCAATGTTTACTACCCTAGATCCAGAAAATAAGTCTCATAGGAGGAGCACGAAGGATACTATAATGCTCACAACAATATCAGCTCTCTGCTCCTGGTTAGCTTTTGCAACACACTGCATCCTGCTAACACCATGGCTCTTAAAGATGTATCTGAAACCTCAGTTTACTTTAGTATAGACTTTGTAACAAAACCAGACCACGGACATCTGAGGCTGTGTCTTTCCTATTGAAGATGACAGGTATCCCATTGAAGTTGATAGCTGATATAAGACACTAATGAATTACAGTACCACTCTTCTGCATTACTAATATCCCCCCCAAAATTCTTTCTAGTCTCCTTTCAATATATTTTGCATCTCAATGCCTGGTTCCAGATGCTATAGAAGACCCTCTAGGGCAGCGCTGCCTTTAGGAGCTGCATCTGTTAAAATGAGTCGTGGTCTGCTCTACACACCTACTGGCAGGACAGCTGTAAAAGATGCTGTAATCATTTGTAGTGCTGAGGCCATGTAGAGAAACATTTTCCATTCCCAGCATGTGTGTAGATTAATGAAGACACTTTACTGAGAACAGGTTTTAGTCCACATTGTCCCACTGGCTCTCACATTGTTGAAGAGATGCTGGTGAAATTACCCAAGAGATTGTCAAATGAGAAGAAGCTTATTAAAGATCTTGGTCCTATTTTATTTACAAATATAGATGTAGCAAGAGTATTTAGTAGTGCCAAGAATGCTTACCAACCAAGTTTCATTAAAAATACACACCTGCATCTGTGGCCTGAGTGTCATTTCAGTGGGAACTAGAATATAAAATGGCTGAAATCCTTTAAACTCAGTGTTTACTGTTCATGCTAAAAAGGCATATTCTTATCTTTTTATTCCACATACTCATTAAGATGTAGTCCAGTAAGTTCCTTGTCTTGAAACACATATTGTTTCTGCAGTGTGTCACTTTATAATAAAGGATAATCAAAACATTTCATGTAGAATTTAAACAATAAATGTCCCAGATGTCTAAGTGAAACAGCTCTTATGAAAAATATGGAAAAGCAGGGAGAAGGATCATTTTGTCCACAAAAAGACAAACTGGACCCCACATTCTTGCACTGTAGATAAAATGTGGACAAATGTGCTTATTTTGAAGTTTTCCAACAACTTAAAGTAAATGTCAAGTTACATTACGACCAACAATTTCCATTCATCTTGCATCACAATTTCCCTGATCTAATTTGACAGACTACGTTAAGAAAGCCAACCTATTTATCAACACTACCAGGTTTGTCTCATCTGTTCTTTTTCCCATTTGGATTTCTTCTCTTTCTGGAATTAAGTCAACCTGTGACTCAGAAGTTTCCTCAGGTTTGCAAATAACTGACCTTAGGGTTTAATCAGTAGTAAAAGTAGAAGTAGGTGGGAAGAATCCTTGTAATTTTGTTTGTAGGACTACACTTCCAGAAATAATGCCTGAACTCAGTGGAAACATAGCTTTAATTTTCCTGCTATAAAGGGTAGATTAACTGAGGTTGCAGGAAAATGATCCACTTCAAATATTTATTTGTGTTCTCTTGCAGTCTGTTAAAAGTCTGTTAAGGCAACAGCAGCAAAATGACTCTGTGTTACAGTTCTTGCAGTTGAATTTTCATCATGCAAATAAGGACTGGAGCCAAAGTTACATCACTATTCGTAATACCTCAATCATTTATTCGAGCCATATAAATGCATCAGGGTCTGGGGAAGGTCACGTTGCTTGACATCAGGACTCTTATAATGAAATAATATCTAATATGAAAACAGCAATAATTCAGATAATAACTTCCTATTCAAAACTTACATGAAGAGGTTCTTAACAGAATTTGATAGAAAGAAAGAAAGAAAGAAAGAAAGAAAGAAAGAAAGAAAGAAAGAAAGAAAGAAAGAAAGAAAGAAAGAAAGAAAGAAAGAAAGAAAGAAAGAAAGAAAGAAAGAAAGAAAGAAAGAAAGAAAGAAAGAAAGAAAGAAAGAAAGAAAGAAAGAAAGAAAGAAAGAAAGAAAGAAAGAAAGAAAGAAAGAAAGAAAGAAAGAAAGAAAGAAAGAAAGAAAGAAAGAAAGAAAGAAAGAAAGAAAGAAAGAAAGAAAGAAAGAAAGAAAGAAAGAAAGAAAGAAAGAAAGAAAAGAAAGGAAGAAAAGAAAGAAAGAAAAGAAAGAAATGTAAGAGTTTGTGTCCCTTTAAGAGAAAAATGATTGTAGTTCTAGCTAGGTGTTACATCTTTACTGTTTAGATGTTACAGTACATTTCTGTTTACATACTAGAGAATGATTCCCACAGACTTCAGTAGAGAAAATGTTCTAAGTGTAAAGTGAGGGATCATTAGAACATAGTGGAAAATTGTGGATGAATCAGAGTTAAAAATAAAAAATAAAAATAAATAAAGTGTGCTGTGCTTAGAAAATACTTAGGATTTATCTGAAGAGTTAAGGATAAGCTTTGCAGTCAGTAGACTTCTACACACCTGCCTAAAGACTTGATATTTGAGCTTATACTGCTATTCTTTGTGCATCTACATAAAACAAAAATCCATGAGTTTTAATAAAATAAAAATATCTTTCATTCATGGCAAACAATTACTTAAAGTAGTTTAAAATACTTCTTTGTACTGCTATATTTTGCTAATTCGTATCTCCTCTAAAACATCATTTTCTTACATCTATTTATAGAATATCAGATTAAAATGCTATAAAAACAACTGGAACATCTTCCATACAGTGACATGGATGCCAAAGCAGTACAAAGTTCTTCTAACATTCTTATGATTGTTTGAGTATCACTGCCTAGTGGCTTGTACTGAGTCATTCCTACACAGATCACTGGGTTTATTTCTTGAATCTGGTATCATAAAGTATCCAAAGGGTGTTTTTGAAGCAAACAACAGAAAAAAGATATAAATGGTCTCAAATTAGAGAATATGAAACAAAAACTTAAGTGTACATACAGTGTTGTATGTATTTTTTATTCCTAGCTGAAAAATAGCCTTAACCCTTACAGAGCAAAACATTTGTTTATAGAGGTGCTTTCTATTTGCCCACAGAACTGCCAATAGGTAATGCAGATCTATTTTATAATTTCATCAGACCAATCACAAAGATTCCCTTGATGATTTTCTGAGACATATAAAGAAGTAACTATGAATACTAACTCTGCTTATTATTTTTACAGCTGTTTTTCCTATTCTCATTTCTCAAGTATGCCCAAGTATACAGGTGTTGCAAATAAGTAAGTTTGATTCTTTCATATTCAGAAGAAATAAAAATCCCTATTTTCTTTTTTACAAAGTAATTGCATATACTGTTTTCAAAGTAATTGAAAATTTGGAGGTATATACTGAATTTGTACCTTTCATATTTTCGTTGCTTCATCTGTTGCTTCTCTTGCTGCTACTGACTGTGAGTCAGCAAATGAGGTAGATCTATGTCATTTTCTTGAAATGAGACTTCAGGACTATCAGAAAAACTTTTCAACTCAGAGGTGAAGAGATTTTTAGAACACAGAAATGAACTTTTACTGAGAAAATTCAGAAGTGAGAGAATAGAGACCAAAGAATGAAAATCTCTCTTCCTCTACCCCTTCTTTCCTTTTAGGGCAAGACATCAAGACCTTTCTTCCAGTCCTCAGTACAGCAAATCAGGTATCTCCAGGGTTACATGAAGCTGTTCAAAGTTCCTTTGAGTTCTTAGGAAAAGCCAGTCTTTCAAATCCATCTTCATAAGTTCATAAGTTCATAAGTTCATAAGGTTGGAAAGGACCTATAAGATCATCTAGTCTAACCATCCTCCTATCACTATCTCTACCCAACTACTAAATTAAGTCCTTTAGCACCTCATCTAAACGCTTCTTGAACAGCGCTAGGGATGGTGCCTCAACCACCTCCCTAGGCAGGCCATTCCAGTGCCTGACCACTCTTTCAGAAAAGAAATGCTTCCTGAGGTCTAATCTAAATCTTCCCTGGCGCAACTTGTGGCCATTCCCTCTTGTCCTGTCATTACTTATCAGGGAGAAGAGGCCTACCCCCTCCTCACCACAACCCCCCTTCAGGAAGTGGTAGAGTGCAATAAGGTCTCCTCTGAGCCTCCTCTTCTCCAGACTAAACAATCCCAGCTCCCTCAGCCGCTCCTCATAAGACCTGTGCTCCAGGCCCCTCACCAGTTTTGTTGCCCTTCTCTGAACACGCTCCAGGGCCTCAATGTCCTTCTTGTAGTGAGGGGCCCAAAACTGAACACAGTACTCGAGGTGCGGCCGTACCAGAGCTGAGTACAGGGGGATGATCACCTCCCTGCTCCTGCTGGCTACACTATTTCTAATACAGGCCAGGATGCTGTTGGCCTTCTTAGCCACCTGGGCACACTGCCGGCTCATGTTGAGCCGAGCATCAACCAACACCCCCAGGTCCTTTTCCTCTCTACATTCTTCAAGCCATTCTGCCCCAAGCCTATAGCATTGCATGGGGTTATTGTGGCCAAAGTGCAGGACCCGGCACTTGGTCTTATTGAACCTCATCCCATTTTGCTCAGCCCAGCTGTTCAGCCTATCCAAATCCCTCTGAAGGGCCTCCCTACCCTCAGGCAGTTTGACACATCCTCCCAGCTTTGTGTCATCTGCAAACTTACTGAGGGTACACTCAATTCCCTCGTCTAGGTCATCAATAAAGATATTAATAAAGATATCATCAATAAAGATATTAATAAATCAATAAAGATATCTTAGTGTGCCTGGTTTCCAAACTCTTCTAATTTAATAATTAGATGTATATTTTATGTTTCTACATATACTCCCTTGATATTTTTTTTTTGTGTTCACTTTCTGTTTTGTCCTGAAGATTTAATCCAAGTCACAAAATACTCAAGAAAGAAACTCTCAAAGAGCTTCTAAAGCTCATCAGAGTGCTGGAATACTCCTTTGAAATATTAAAAATGTATTTATACAAACAAAAAAATAATTCAGTTCAGCTTGAGAAATGCATATGCTACTTTTGTCTGTTTGTCTCACTAGAGAAAACTGTCAAAGGACGAAACAGAGCTTTCTATAAACACCTAAATATCTTTTTAATCTTTCTGTGCTTAAACTTCCACTAAACGCAGTCAACAAGGTACTTTCTCTCCACACTGTCCTCTGGGATCAATAGGGATGCTAAAAGTACAAATTATTCTAAATTTTGTCACATTTACTTCTATTTTTTGCCTCATACCATCTTCCTTGCCACTAGCACACACACCCACCATCTCTCACTACTTGGAAAACAAAACAGTTTTCATCATTGGTACAGACACAAAGTCACAGGAGAAAAATGGTTTTCCTGCTCTGCTGTTGGATACTTTAATCCTCCATGGATATTTTGGCTTGGAGAGTTGAATTTCTCTTTAGGCTTTAGTTACATTATCAGACTTCTTGCTTTCTATCTTTTTGGAGTGTTTTTACTTTTTATCAGCAATTAAACACTAACTAACCACAGTCAAACAACTGGAGAACAGGTCTAGATAGTGCAACTGAGTGTACAGTCACAGTTCAAAACCTTACTGCATCCAACCATGTACACACATTTTACCATATATCTGCAGAACACTATAACACCCTCCTCTAAACAAGTACAAGCAGTTTTATAATGAGCCTCTCCCTCTTTCTCTTCCTCTCCCTCGCTCACTCTCTCTCAATCTCTCACCTTTCTTTCACCAGAAATGCCATTCCATTGAAATACATAGGAAATAGACTATATTCCTTTAAGATATAAATCCTATTCCCAGAAGACTGTGTTAACAAATTTACAAATTAAATGTTTGTTAATAATAATAGTGATAATAGAAATATAAAGAAAATAAGCAGTTACGACGTTTGGAGAGCTTTTCAGTTGCCTTTCATGGTAAGAACATGAAGGTTTATTTTTAACTGAAGCTTTCACTGAAGCAGCAATTCCTTTTTATTTTCAAGCAGACGGGAGTGCATGGAATGCTGTTTTTTATTTAAAAAATAAGCAACAATTTTCACCATCAGAACTCAGATAGGACTCACACTGATCACAATACTAGTGGCCAAAAGGATTCTGCATTTTTGTGGTTTCTTGAATAAGTATCAGTCATTCAATTTTGGTGTTCTCAAATTTGTGGAATGTAGTATTTGGAAGGGTACAAGAACTGAAAATCATTCTACTCCAAGAAACAAATGCTTTCAATCTTATTACACCGGATAGAATAAATGCTTTTTGTTTTTCTTTGCTTTTTCCCATGAGGGCACAAGAATAAATAAAGTCTCAGCTACACTTACCAACAAGTGATAAAAATGAACTCACTGATAAGAAGTTTTTGCTTATTTTAGATATGCTGATCACACATAGCTCACCAGTACCTTGTTCTTTTTTCAGTCTTTTTTTTTTTAGGAAGGAAACATGGTGGTTTCCAGCCTCACAGTACTGACTGTCTGTTTCTGCCTGATGTTTCCAGTGTATGCTGCAAAAATCCAGCTCTATGAAATAAGCCAACACCATGGGGTTTTTTTGGTGGTTTTTTTTCTTTCTTTTTTTTTTTTTCCTGTAAAGTCTCTGATGATGAAGCTCTTACAAATGCTTTAAAAGTCCTTTTAAAATGTAATAAACAAAACAAAAAGCCATGACCCCAGTTTGCCAGAACTATCCTTACAGTTTATGCAGTGAGACTTTCTGAACTTTCTGTTGCTCAACTGGAGAAAGAGGAACTCACCTCCACTGCCTTACCTACAGCCAAATGGGACTGTTTGTGAGGAAGCCAGATCTGATGAAAGAAACATCTGGGAATACTACATACAGTAACCGTGCTGGTCAGAGGCAGAATTTCTTCCACTGGATGATAATTGTCATGTAAGTGCCAGAAATGCCTGTCACTGGAAAACTGTCATATTGCCAAAAACAGGCAACTTGTGTTCTCTTTGGTACTGTTGAAGGGATTCAGGGCCCTTGAGACCCCATTGAAAACTACTATTTTTGAAAAACTATCCGTAACATTGACTGTTTAATTAAATGTCACTATTAGAAGCGTTGTTTATGAGGTTTTAGTTTGGCTTAGACTAACTAGAACTATGGTTGGAGAGAAAATGAAAGAAAACATAAAGGATCTGCTACAGTCATTCAATTTGGTCCCGTGATACTTCTGGGTCTTCGCCATGCAGTCACCACCATGAGTGCCTCTAGCAACATTTAAAGAAAGATCAGGTTTTGCAGATACTCCTACAGATCCAGAACATACGTTCTTGTAAATATTTACATGGCATGTTTTCATGTCCTGTTTTTGCAGACTTTTTTCTTGCACCAAGCAATGGCATGCTTTAGTTTGGAAGAATCGGAAAATTAACGGGGAGATAGACGACTGTATCCCCACACACACCTAAAGAAAAGAAAGAAAGAAATGAATAGAGGGAGGAAAGTGGGAATACAAGAAAGTATATTCAGAGCAGAAGCTGTGGAGCAAGATAAACAGCATGAGAAAGGAAGGCAGAGAACCAAGAGCACTCGAGAATAAAAGGAAAACAAATTCAAGTAAGCTGCATGATGGCAGCATGATGACAACCCTGACTGGAGGAAGAGTGCGTAGCTCAGCAGAACTCATGACTCTGATTAGATAAGCACCTGCATGCACAGTAATGGAGTGTTTGTGGAGTATTCTGTCTACATGCAAAGGCAGGTGGAAAGTTAAAAAATCATGAATGTATGTAAGGGATGTTAGAAACTGTAATAAACAATTTGGATTGTCCCTATCTGAGTCAGTGCCTCAGAAGCTGCACCTACCAGCCCTCACTGAAGGGGAAATGAACACAGCAGCAGCTCAGTGGTGAGGTGATCTGGATTAAGAAGTCCTCTGGAGCAGTGGGTGAGTCCAGTGGTACCATCATTGGGCCACAAACAAGCAATTGCCTGCCTCCTTCCCATCTCTGTCCACATAGGAAAATGAACGGTGAAATAACTGGCAAGAGAAGATTAAAGAGCTTTAAAATTGCATCTAAGACTATTTCTTTCATCTCCAGCTACAACTTTGCAGTGTTGCTATCATGCTGTGAAGACAGACAAAAATGCTGGCCTGTTTTTTCTTGGGTTTTTTTTTTTTTTTTTTGTGTTTATAAAGATATGAATTCCTCACTAGAGGAGGGGGTTTTCTACACAGTAACCCAAGTCAACAGCTTTTTCCTCCATCAGTAAAAGAACTGACAAAAAAAGTAAGCAGCTGCCTATATATGTTCAAACCTGTGGCTACTGGCAAATAAGAAAGTTAAAGGAAAACAAAAAAATACAAAAGAGTAAAAACAGAACTCCATAAGGACAGTTATTATTAAAACCTGAGCATATAACTGGTGGATTGATTTTTATACAGAAATAAGTCAAAACAAAACAAAAGCCTGTGTTTGTGTGCAATACAGCTCCAAGATTTCTGGGAGAACTTTTCTGAAGGAAACAAGGAGAAAAAATGACCTATCTAGCTGCAGTGACTGCTGTAATTATGATCTTATGCAGAATTTATATGCAAAACATCACTCCCAGAAGATTTCTAGGAAGAAAAATTTAATCTGGCAAAAGTTAACTCTGGCAGTTGGTGAAGAGACAGATATGGGTGGAGAAAGATGAGACATGATAGGTCAGGAGCAGTTATGGGTTTTGTAGTTTCTGATTATTAAACAAAATTGGATTCCAGGAATAAGAGAATGACTGTATAGACAGATGCTGCCTGAACTGATTTATTGAATACTGTTCCAAATAACAAACAAACAAACAAAAAAAAAGAATTTTCTAGAAAATCATCTCTGAACCAGTTTCGCAACTAGTGTACTGTAGATTTTAATCACTGTCCTTCTTCCTTCTTACGTAATTAAGTCTCCATCTTCAACTTCTGTAACAAGACAATGAGAATCTGGATAAGCAAGACTGAAGCAAACACTTGATCAAAGAGTGGACTCAGTGTGTACCTATACAAATTTATGGGACTACGAAAATACTTCTGAGGAACAATTAGATAGGAAGGAGAAAGGGAGGAGGACTCAGCCACACTGCAGCAGTGATGGAGACGATGCTCCTGCTTTCAAATACAATCTTTACTGCTAGACTGCACTTGCTGTCTTTAGCACTCATAAAATGATCTGATGTCAAGATCCTCAGACAAATAAATACAATTTTCAGAGTTTCATACAGACCACACAGGTTTAAGATCCTCCTAACTCCCTAAAGCCCCATACAAACAAACAATGTTCAGGATTTGACAAATTACAAGACTGAAAACAGTAAAGCTCTGATGAATAGATAGTTTCAGTGGCTACTGTAACTTTTGCACAAGCACTTATTTTCTGCTTTTACTGTAACAATAAAATTGTGAAAGCAGTACTCCTATGGCAACCAGGGCCTGTGTGAGTGTGTATGAGTGTGAGTGGATTAAAATGGAGGAGCTCAGGGCTGCAATGCCACTTGGAGTACGTCTGGTTTGTGCTTGCTAACCTTCTTCCAGCTTCCAAGAACAGTTTAGTAAATTATGCCTCTCCCAGTGAAACTGCATGTACACCACTGTACTATTTCAGCAAGGATCCAGATGTGAGCAATTAGGCCATGCTGTGCTATTATGCTGCCTCCCGTATGTGAGACATGGTTAAATAAGAATAAACCCATTCCTTCTCATAACTGTGCACAGTCCTTCCCAGACAGGCAGTGGTTAGCCCTTGCTGGCAGATCCAAAGAGTACTTTCCAAACTCATGGTCTGAATACAAGCCTAGATGACGTACGGACTGTTCTGGGACAAGGTCTGAAGGCCTGACGCTTTCCTCTTGTTTCATGGATGTGATGGCCACGTTGTGCACCACCCCTTCCTGGCCCACAGCCACCCTTGCTTGAACAACCAGGAAGCAAAACATACCTGATTGAATAGACTCTGTTATTTGGACTGAACCTCCTGAGGACAGAATCTAGGAGTGCTCTAAGTCCTTCTTGGCCTGGAAGCTTTACAGGCCCTCAGAGGAAGACGTCATTTCCATTTGGAAAATGGACGAAAGTTATGCGACAAAATTCCAGCAAAAAAATAAAAATAAATCCAGCTACAGAAAGCTGGAGATAAATGTTTATGCCTTCGGGTTGTGTTTTGTTTCCTCAAGAGATTCCAGACTGCTCTGAATCCAGTAAACAAAAACTGCCACCGGGGAAAGCAGATGTATTTTTTATTTTCTCTTAAGAAGTCGCGGACATTATTCTGCGTACTGTGACAGAGAAAGAATTTCCTGAAGTCTCTGGAAGGTCCATGTTAGTCAGACATTGACTGAAAAGCTTTATGACAGCTCTCACACTAATGACAAATACACATCATCAACAGATTTCAAGACACTAAAGATATCATTCAAGCTCTCTTCCAAAACTATAACACTGCATAAACTATTAGCTGCGCACTCTGATATCTAAAATGCTGATCTAGTATTGCAATATTTAGCAAGTCTGCTGTACCAAGCTGAGCTGGTCATAACAGGTGGTTACGGTGAAAGAAATAAGGCCATCCTTAATGCTGGTAGGTTGAGACACCATTAATGCTGGGAATCTGTGCTGTAGAGGGACATGAAGCAGTAAGCCACATGCTTTTGTGTTATACAAACCATGGGCCAGTTACCTATTTCAGACTGTCAGATGGAGCTTCAGATCTTAAACAGTCAGATGAAAAGTCTTCAAGCCTGATCAGATCCCAGGCCAGCTTCTTCCTGCCCTAGTGACTGTGGAAGCCATGCTGAGAACTCACATCAAGACAATGTTTCCACCATCTTGCTGTCTTTACCCCACTAGATCTTTCTAAGTCAACTTCAGACCCTTTGTTTTCTTCATCAGACTCCTGGCTTGGATCTGGCTCCTCTTCCTGCTTCTCATCCCTTAATTCTGTTCTAAAATAAACTCTGGATTTAGCTCTTGATCTTTCACTTATATTCTTGGTAGCCTTTGTCTGCTTGGTCTGAGATCTCCAGCAGCTCTAACAATGGTTCTTCTATCCCTCTGACTCCAGTAAATTCATATCTAAACTACACTCACTTGCCCAGAAAAACCTGCAATTCAGCTTACCAAGAGATTAACCCAGTTAACTAAGAAGTGAACACTGCATACTCACAACAGCTGAATATTTATGGAAGCAGGGAGAGCAATCATTTAAATGGATGTAATGTCTTTTGTAAAAACTATATTCATGAACTTAATTAAACGATATCAGATACACAATAAAATGTTGATTCTTTAGTTTCCAGTATGTTTACACCACTTCTGAACAGAGTCTTGATATACACATATCATATACATTTCTGAAGTTCAAATGTCTTATTACCATACTTTTTTTTTGCTAAATCTTCAAAGAACTGGCTGCAGGAGTACATTTCACTGTCTGCCATCATGGCACCCTTTTTAGCTATAGAGATTTGGCTCTGCCTGCTGGCTGATAAGCCACCTGTCAGAAAGCCCTTTCCTTTTGGTGTAAATTCCTGATTGATCCATCCAAGCAGCAACACTGAGCATGGCACAGAGAACTTTTTGCATTTCAATTCGTCCACAGGAATGTCTGGGGCTGCTCTTCATGCAGGATCCTGCTTTGACCCTGCAGGCAGCTGAGGAAGCAGAGAATGTGCTCCTGAAGGCCAGAACAACCACAAGAAATTTTCATTTGCAGGTCTGGGTACTATTGTTTATTACTCTCATCAGTCTTATGGCAATTGCAAAACCCTCTCAATAATGGTGAATTTCACTTACAATACCTTTTTTCTCTTAGCATATAATCCCACCAGGCCACTTAGCAACACACCTTAGCAGGCCCAACAATACTTTTTCTTGTGCTTTTTTCCATATTTTGTTGGTGGGTTTTTTGTTTTTTGGCCTTAAGTCTTCTTTCCCAGATAAAGGTGCATGCTATTGTACAGGTGGCACATAAATAACATTTCCTTTTAATGGTCATGGAGAACCTACAGCACAAGACAGAAGTATATATCCCTACTCCTTTTTTGATCCTCACACTTTCTCAGTATACAGCAGGTAACTCGTAAATAGACCTCACCTTTTTAACTGCTTCACAACACACTTTTCTAAATTCCTTCTATTCAGCAGTTGCTTCCGGGGCTACTTTGTTTTCAGGTCTCTAGTTTCAGTTACCGAGCAATTAGTTTCAGAGTTTTATCTTGCACTGGTCCATGAAATGTGTTCACCAGTTTTTCATCACATCTGCTCACTTCTGTGCCACCAGCCCTTCCGTTGATCACATACTCTTTTAGAGGTAGATGAAAATTTGAACCTAAACTTCAGCAGTGAGCACTAACAATAAATTCTTCTAAAAATAACCATGATCACCCCCTCAGAAGTTACTACAGAACAGGATTCCTGGTGCAGGGTGAAAGAACTTTTTTGGCAGCAGGACGAAACCAGGAGATTGATGTATTCATCGTAGAGGATTTCTCAAACTGCATGCTTAATTACAGAGTCTTTTTTTTTTTTTAGCTGCAAACTAATGAATAAAGTGGTAGTTTACAAGCTCTCCAAGGCTGAATGCATGGAACATTTCAAAGAAAGAGTACATGAAAAAGCATCGTATTTATCTCACAAAGTTATAACATGGGCAAAAACTTTCCTCTGTCATTTCACGTAGAATTCTTTCCAGCCCCTGCTACGTGGTATATTAACAATCCCTTTCTATCCAAAGCAGTGGTAAGACACACTTCAAAACACTTTTTAAAGACTGTGTGACCTCTCCATTCTTTATGTCTTCCCAGAATAGGATGATGAATACAGTTTCTCTTGTTAGAATGTAAAAAGTGGTCAACAATGTTTGTTGCATGTGGTGACTGTAAAGCCTACCATAAAATACACTGTAGGTTGACAGTATGCAGAGTTACAGTACTGATAAAACTGCACAGCTATAGAGGCCTGAAAATGTCTTCAGGAAAAAAAAAAAAAGAAAGAAAATACGTATTGAATTCTAGTAAAAAAAATTCTGAGAGGTTTTAAGAGCCCTACCCCAGGAAGTGTGTAGTGTGTAGCTCAGATACCCATACTTCTGATTTTTGACCAGATACCAGGCAGCTGAAGTGTTGCCAGAAATGCAGCACTGGGCAGGACCTCAAATGCCCCCTGCCTCAACCGTGGTCCTGCTGGCTCTGAGCAGGTGACGCAGCCGCTTCCAGCCACCAGTGACCTGAGCCAGCACACTGAAGTAGAAGCTACAGCAGGCTGGAAAACCCTGGTGTTCATCAGGATACCATAGACGTGCGGTCCCAGGTATTAAAGAACCATTTTCTCCTCTTTTGTTTGAAACTCATGTGCTCTCTCTCTACATTTCATCTGGAGGTCTGGTTTTGTTTAACCCTGAAATGCAAAGGGAATTGGAATGTTTGAAAAAAACACAAAATGATCACTCCCACGAAAACATCCACTAGGTGACCCCTACTCCACTCCACCTTCAGACATTCCTGCAGCAGCAGACCCCAGTATGGCTTTTCCACTCAAAGACGTAAACTGACCTGAATTTGCTAATACCTGCACGCACGTGACATCTTCAGCGTGCCTCTGAACAGTTTCAAACGTTATGATCCAGACTGTCTATAAACCAAGAGTGGAGCCTTTTTTTACTGGAGAGGAATAATCTCCCCTTGCAGTCCCCCCCAAGATTTACTGATGCAACGCTGGTGCTTAGCGAGCCCCAACACCGCCCCTTGGTGGCTGTAGCCGCCTCGTGCGGGATGCCATGGGGACACTGCAGACACCAGGATGTGCCTGGAAGGGGTGGTCCCCTCCCATCACACCAAAGAATTCCAGCAGACCAAACTCAGTGGGATATGTTGTGTCCCCCGACCAAATTAAGCATTTGACTACCCCACCCTGAACCCATGTGTTGGTCCAAGCAGGCTGGTGTGCTGCCTGGTCCACAGTTCCTTTAGGGCACTGCATTTTTGTCCTCTGAAAATCAAGGCAGTGCTGAGGGATATAACTGATTTCTTTCCCAGGCAACACGGAGTCAGCAGGCTGGTTGCACGTGTGTGAGACAAGAGGTGCAGATAGAGCAAAGCAGAGGTGCCAGTACCATACCTCTGCACCCCCTCATGGTGCTGGCATGGCCTCATTACATTCATAGCACTTTCACAGTTGCTCTGTGTTTCACATGAGCCAATACCCCGCACACAAGCCACCTCCCAGGCTCAGCAGGACTGTGCAAGGCAAAGGTGCGCACTGGGTCCATTTTCCCTCTCTTTGGCGATGCACACACCAAGGGCCACCAGTCACCGCCATGAGTACAAACACGGAGCACTCAGATGGCCCTCTGAGGCCGCACTTCTCCACTGAATCCCAAACACTGTGGCAACTGCAGAGCAAGCAGACGTGGCCAAGCCTGGAGATTGGGCACAGCCTGCACACTCCTCATCGGTGCAGCAGCAGCAAAGGGAGTAACACCGGAGCAAAAGCATAAGAAGTGACCTCGCCAGCCCCACGTGGTAGCACTCCTCACTCCCAAGTGGGGCTGTATTTCATGGCAGCACTGCTCTGTGCTATCAGATTTGCCCTTTTCCAAGGCAAGGGCTGATGGCTCCGATATCAGCCTCACTCAGAGCCGACTGCTGGGTGAGACAGAGCAGACGGCCTTCATCTGCTGAAGCCTGGGACAAAAGATGGCAGCAGGAGATTACCAGGAAGCGCATCTGGCTGATAAGCATGTTTAACGTTCGCAGAGATTAGCTGTGAGAACAGGAAGGAGCTCTGTCTCTCCCTTCTGTTTGCTTAGCTTCCCTTCATTGTTTATTTTTAGGATGAAAAACATGCCCGCTCGGACTTATCAAACAAATTAAAGCAAGGAGAGGGGAGAAGCCTCGCCCCGCCGCGCACACCACCGCCCGCCCGGCGGCAGCGGGCTCTGCCCCGCCCAGCGCCACGTCCGCGGCCTGCGGGCGGCGGCCCCGGGTCCGCCTGGCTCCCCTGGCCCCGCCACAAGCGGCGAGCGGGCCGCGCGGGCGCCCCCTGCTGGCGGCTGCGGGGCGGCGGCTCGGGGAGGGGGGCGGCCGAGTCCCCGCCTAAAAGTGCTAAGGGAAAGATGAGCTTGAGATAAAAGAGTCCCTGTCGGAGTTCCCTGCTTTCATCCGACGTTGCGAGTGAGGGAGCGGGCTGCAAAATCACGCCTCATGCCCCTCAGAATGGCAGCGATGGGTGCACCGTGGTGTGTGCAGGGAGAAGAGTTGGGGGTTTTTCTTTCTGCTTTATTTTTAAAGACTGCAAAGAGATTGGTACACTAATACATGGGCAAACGAAGCACAACCGATAGAAACAACATGCTTCTTGTGTCTTAAACGACGGGGCTGGCTCAGACGAGCCACCCTTCTGGCTACGTACGCCAAACTTGTTTGCAAGGTTCTCAGTGCAATTGCACAGAAGCCAGCTGTGCTCATCAAACGGTGCTACATCCTGGCAGTCCACATCACTCAGCTGAACACTGGCCCTCAGCTTCCCCCGCTGTCCCCTTCTTGTTGCCAGTGCAAGAACTTAAGTATGGGTCAGCAGCATGGGGCTGGGCAGGGCGGCTGGCTGTCCTCAGAGCCTGCAGCCCTGCATGGCTGCCCGTGCTGCAAAAATGCAGCACGCTGTTTCCATGACTTCATTGGAAGGAGTGTGATTCGAGTGAGAATGTTGATTTATTTCAGTCAGCGTAGCAGCTGAGGGCCCCCTTTATGGCTGAAGCCTTCTAGGTATTTACGACTGGTAGTAAAAACAGTGTTTGCCCTGAAAAGCTTCCCATGTAATTAGTTGTATTACTCCAAAAATTATTACAAAGTATTGTGTTACACTCTTTTTTCTTAAGTGGCAAGTACACTAATAAGTACCTTAAATACACGTCAAAGATTCAAAGGAATTTCAAACGCTGCGTAGGTGACTGTTTTCTCTAAAATCATGTTTTTCTAACAGATCATGTGAGATGGAAATATGAACACATCATATAAAAGTTATTTGAAAGCTTGCATATTCCAAATATATTCTCCTCTTTCTATATTAAAAGTAAAATGAGCCAAATCAACTTCAAAAATAATTTTTAAAATGTTAAATGAAAACAAAGTTTTCAGACTGCAAACTCAAAGTTACGGTACCCCTTTCCTCATCTTGGTGCCAAATTGTGCAACAGCTCTTACCACCTTCAAATAGTACTTTGAGTGATCAGAGATAACAGATGCTAGGAATAAATCCATAGAGTGGTGCCAGTGGTCCTCGTGTGCTTCACTGCAGTTGCTGTATCAGAACCTGGGATCTATCAGTTCACTTGAGTGGTCTTTTTATGTTCTCAGAGGAGGGATGGGATGGAAGGAAAAGATTGGAGGTGCCAAGAGGTGAAGTTGACACTGGGGCAGGAAAACAGAGCTCAAATCGTGAAAAGTAATAGTGAGTCAAACTCCATGTGGTTGCTGTAAGGCCTGGTTTATTGCCTTTGTGCAGTGTGTGCCTCCACACAGGAAAAGCAGCACTAGCAGTGGAGATATTCCACAGCCCAGTATGTTGCAAATAAATAAGTGAATTGGCAAAATAATGAACAGTCCTAATAATTGTGAAGTTGTTTTTTGTTGGTTTTTTTTTCATCGTTTTAAATAGGTCACATCTTCTCGTCTGAATCAGATTTTCATCTAAGCTTAGGGCCAAGCATGTGACCTCTTTGTAGCTGTAAAAGAGAGCAGCAGCAGACCCTTGGGGTATGGAGATATTACAGCAGCCCTGCAACAGACTTCCGCATTTGAGAAAGCTTTTCAGGGCTGGGTCAGGCAGCAGCTACTAAGCAGGGACATATGATTTTCTTTTTTCACGTTGTCAGGAGAAAATGTGGAACTGATAAGAAACACCTGTGGAAATGAAAAGCCATCTCAGAAAACAGGGCTTGTTTAGACGATGAAGAGATAAAATCTAAAGGCATGTGGTGCAAGGCAAGATAATCTTGAACAGCATGTCTGCTAAAAAAAAAAAAAAAAGGATGAAGAAGCAGCAGTACATTTCAGGTAATAAGATTTCTGTGCAAAGAAAGGTCCTCGAGGATCATAAGGCAACATTGGTGCAGTATGTAAAACTGTATGAGCTTGGTGGATGTTGTTCATTCATTTTTCTTCATGGAAACATAATTGCCTTTACATTTTATTTGCATCTTGTAAATATTTTCTTAGAAACCCAGCAGTACACTGGAAATCATAAAAGCATACATTTCTGCCTGAACATACGTAATCAAAGTTTTCTCTTTGCTCGCAGCTCAGCCTCTTCCATGTGCTCCAATTTAAAGCCCTGTAATACACTTAGGAATATACATAGGAATTTTGTTTAGCTACATTAAACTTTTGAAGGAAGCAAAAGATTTGTCAGGCCATTTGTTTTACTTGATGCATACATATTTTCATGCCTTTGTCCTGCTTGATGTGAAACAAGCATCTTTTAAAGAAAGTCAGTCTCAGTATTTCTTTTCGTAATCGGAAATGTCTGTAGCAGTTAAATGATGAATACTGGGAAATGTGCAGCTCGATGCAGAGTTAGTGAAAATGTTGCTGTGAAACTATGCCTCAGTGTCACGGCATTAAATCAGTGGGAAAGCAAAGGCAGGCTGCTGGTGTGTGCTATGCCCGGAGGAGGAGGCCCTTCCAGCAATAACTTTAGAGACTGTGAAGTGATTCTAAAATGGAAATCTCACCAGCAGTTCTAGGAAGACCCGGCTGAACAAGTTACACATGTGCATGCCTACTTGGAAGCACACAGATAGTCTTGAAATCAATGTAATCGCTCACTGACTTACAATTCCTTCAAGAATTGAGCCTTTAATTGCTCAGTAACTGTTGCAAAAAGACATCAGGTTTCCTTGCATTACTCAATATTGAACTGGGCTTTTCCAGCATAAAACCCTGCAGGTCCCCATCCCAAATGAAGGAACAAGGGCAGCCTTACAGGAAGGCTGAACTTTGGTAAAGTTCTACCCACTTCAGCTGCACTTCAGCTGCACCTCCTGCTGAAGTCCATGTTGACTCATTTTTAGGCAGGATTCTGAGTTCCACTTCCCCCCTCCACTTTTGAAGGATGACAAACTGTCAAGTTCTGGAGGTCTGGGGTTTTTGGGGGCACAGTCATCATCAGCCCCATATTAGCTCCACCCACGGCAGACCTCTTCAAGACCTGCTTGGGATATCAAGCTGTTTGATCTGAGGGTGTTCCTGTATCTTCTCAAACTGTGTTACAAGAGTTGCAAACTCAGAGCTAACCCTTTCGCAACCTAAGGGGTAGGGAAGTGTTAATATCTCTGCTTCACAGATGAGCAGCTGATTCACCAGGGGTCAGAAACTTCAGCTGCAGAAAATATGGGCAGCTGAGCTGACTTTAGTGGAGTTGTGCTGATTTATACCAGCCGAACACATGGCCCCAAAAGATAAAGTCGGCTGTGAGAGACATCTGTGCCACATCTGGGACACCGCAGGGCTTGAGTCCCAGGACCTTCCTTCCTGCCCGTAACTTGCATACACGTTGCTCTTGCACAGGAGCCTCTGCTAACTTCTTTGTAACTTCTCTGCAAAGTAATAATGACATTGTTTGAATGACAGAGTCTAGGGAATGTTGGCATTAGCTTATGTTGTTGACAAAGCTGCCTTTCTCTGGTTACTTTGCACATGGCATTAATTTATATAGGTAAGCTGAAATGATATAAAATATAGGATTGTTGCATTTGCAGATAGATTCTAAACAGAGACGCGGAGAAGCAATTTTCAGAGTCAGATTGAAGAGTCTGTCAGCACCTTACAGATCAGATCTGTTTTTCCCTTTTGCCTCAGTCCTGTGCCATTCTGTACAGGAGCAGCTCAGCGCCAACACACCACTGCTGAGATGTTTCCCTGCAGACAATATTTTATTGTGAAGGGTTTTATGTAAGCCCAACATTGGCACATGCACATTTTCCTTGCTGTCTTTTGCCCAGGCAAGAGGGAATTACTAGAAATATAAAAGGTGCAAATAAAATCACATGTATGCAACAACAAAGACAAAAGCATTAGGAAAAAAAACCAACAAACAAATCAAAACACCTTCAATTACTAAACCCAGTCTAAATCTTACTCAAGAAGGCTTCCAGAAAGATATGTTGGAGGAGCTGTCTGTAGCTTTCCTACAGTTTATAAGGAAAAAAAAGGGCAAAGGTGTCCATGTACAGGATTTGGCTGATTGGTGGGTTACTATGATATTCCAGGCATATTATTCATAATATTATGATATTAATTTGTTACAATGTTCGTGCTGCAATGATAATTTGATTTAATGATACTGGTGAGAAACAGAATGGCGCCAATCAGTCAGAAATAACAGAAAAAAAGAAACTAATTTGGAACTCCGTTTATTGCTGTGCTATATAGTGAAAGGGACCGTATTGAGGGTGTCAGTACTGCAGGTGAAATGAGGTAGGAGAACAGCAGATACATTTCCCACAACCTCAATCTGCAAAAACAAACAAACAAACAAAAAAGAAATGTAATTAAACTATTCCAGAAGTTAAGAAACACAAAACTTCCTTGTAGTTTTCACAAAAATCAGACAATATGCCAGATCTTTAGAGGTTTAACAACACGCTATAGTGTGAAATATATTTATCCCAAGCCATGAAGTACTTATTTTAGCAAGATTGGTTCTTAAAACACACTTTCAGACATGCATTAAACTGCCTATTGAAAAGGGGTAACATTAAGTGACCCTCCAATGAAGTGGGGAAAGCAGAGGACAAATGTTCAGCGTCCATTCCCAATATTTTCAGTGAGGGAGGAACATCTTTGTAAGCAGTTTCTCAACGACTTGCACAACCCAGCAGCACCACCTGCTGTTGGGGAAGGAGGAATCAGTTTCCTTTGCTCATTACATCTCCAGACTGATATAGGCACACAGAAATTCCCCACGTCAAAAGGTAAAAGGAGAAGAGAAGTGCACACAAGGAAAAGAAAGACAAATATTTCACCCCATAAGATGGGAGAGGTAGCTTTGCCAGTCTTAGACAGTGATTGTTGGTGGGATGCAGAAGTGGAGCTGGGCATGCCAACCACAATAGCACACCACTTTTGTGCTCCCAGCACGGATTCCTATTAAGTCCTTACAGACTTTGGCAGTGCTGCACACATTTTCCTTGCCTCCAGTATGCTACCTGTCTTCTCCCAGGCCCTGCAGCCTGCTCACTAAACAGCTTATATTGGCTGTCTTAATGTTTTTCTGTATTTGGAGGCTGCTGAAGTTTCCTAGCATGATGGTTTTGTGGGGAAAGGCAATTGAGTACTGGCTTATAAACATGGGACGTAATAAATCCCAAAGGGTTCCCTTCAGAACGATTGGCAAGGGGGACAGAGCCAGAGGCCCAGGCCACAGAGGGGAGGCAGGGCCTGCACAGCACAGACCCGTCCTGTGTGAGTGGGTAGGAGAAACTGGGCCATTTCCTTTTTGTTAGTATTATAGAGCCATCATCACAGAATCTTTTGATTTGGAAGGGACCTTTAGAAATTATCTGGTCCAACTCCCCTGCAATGAACAGGGACACCTACAGCTGATTATCCTGACATGGATGTCTCCAGGGATGGGGCATTCACCACCTCCCTGAGCAACCTGTTCCAGTCCTTTGATAATTGTAAAAAGCTTTTTTACTCATATCCAGTGTACATATGAAACCAAAAAGCAAGAAAGATTGTACCCAAGCAGGCTTTAAGAAAGCCAAGGGATGTTATTTAACGCCATTCTGCTGCCTGTATCTGAAGCTGCACCTGAGAATCTGACCTGGCTCCAGACTGCAAAATAAGCTGAATTACGGCTGATGGGAACAACTGCAGAGAGCTGCACTCCTGTGGGTGTTAAATCACTGCCCCAACGCTCTTTCTTCCCACCAGCTTTCCCTCTGGCCAGGTAAATCTCCAGCTAACCATTTACGTCTATCTGCATATCTAATTCTTTCCAGAGTGATGCTTCATCCTGTATCTTGTGCAGACACGCACAGAGCATGTTTAAAAGGGCATGTCTTATATTAACAGCAAGCAGTACAACTATTAGCAGATAGTAAAGCATCCCCTTGCTGCTAAATGGTGCTGGAAATTAACTGTGATGTTGAGCATGTGCCTTTCTGTGTGATGAATTTAGTGAAGCTCTGAGGTGGTGTCTACAATTCTTATTCACCTCCAGTGAGAGAGAATTTTTTTCAGGATTTCTTTTATGTTTGTTTGTATGTATGTCTTTTAGGCTTTTTGTTTAAGTTTCTTTGTTTTTCTGTGCTTTCTTTTTTCATGTATTTTAATAAAAGTGGACTCAGCCTTTCAGGCATATGAGTGCATACACATAATTATCAAGGTTTGTCTGGTTGTTCACTAACTGTACAAGAAGATGATGTTTTCAGCATTATGACTACCACAGAACAAGTCAGTTGGCATAGATTTAATATGTGTAATGAAGAGAAAAAGAAATTGTGATATGATAGGAAGTTGGTGAAGTATTTATGGTAACTTACTATATCACACCTCTCAAGGAAATAAATCTTACTGGTCTTTAAAAGTTCTGGATGCTGTACGAGGTATACTGTTGCTTTACAGATCAATCTGAGTGAGTTTTCCAGCTTTAAAAAGGCCTTTTGCCTCACTAAAGACATCCTGCTTTTGTAGAGCCCTTCAGAGAGATGGCAAATGCTGTGGTGTTCCTGTGAGCAAGTTCTCTGCTCAGTTCAGGTTTTCCAGTTTGGTCATGTTGCCAAAAGCTGCTTTCTTAGTGTCCTTGCCAGTAACCTGATTGTGACTGAGATCAAACTTTTCTAGCTCTGACAGTTCACTGAAGACATCAGTAGGAATTATTGATATTTTGCTGACTAGCATATAACTCCTTAAGGCAGAGGGGTAGGGTTGTTGGAATACTCCTAAACTATCTGAAGGTCTCTGTCATAATGTGCCAAGATTTCAGGGAAAGAAATGTCCCCTTGGGGGAGGATTGGTGAGATAATTTACCACTGAGAAAGCTCAGTGCTGCCAGGTTCATGCATTGAGTGCAAGTCTGTTCTGCTGTGCCCGTATCTGCTGGGATGCTGCTAAGATTATTGTGAGCCATTGCAAGCCTTCAGATGGTTCCTTTGTACCTCTATCTTATTGCTCTTCAGGACCAAAAAGACCAGTGACATGTACTCTTTCAGGAGTCCCACTTAGATGAAATTTGACCTGTTATAATTAAGATGTAAATTCCTGGCACTTGAGGGGATTCCTTCAGAGATACCAGATAACCCTTTGTCAGAGCATTGGTTTACTTTGAAAAAAAAAAAAAAAAAGACGAGAAAAGTGAAACCATTATCAGCAAAATCAGTTTCAAAACTATGTATGTAAATTCCTTTCTAATATCCATATTAGCTGTAATATATACTGTCATTTATTTCTCTGTATCAATTATACATATGTAAAGTTAAAGCACTAGCCATAACTCTGTCAAAAAAAAAAAATCTTTGGTGGACAAGGTTTGCAGGGTTTCATTACTTGTTTTCAGTTTAAGCTAATTAACTTCTTTTTTTTCTGAGTTATATGATGTGTGTTCTGACACTGATATCCCTCTCTAATTATTCCTTTTAGCAACTGGATACTACATTTTTGCAATATTTTTCAAGAAAGGGAAAATTATTATCCCATGCTTTGGTGTATGATGAATATCAGATTGTTCATTTGGTGATCATAGGCATATGATTTACAGCTGCACAGTAATTTCATATTAATGTCACACTAATAGCTTATACACTATAGAGTAAGTATTATTTGGACTTTCAACCATATCCATCCTCAACATGTTTAGCCAGTACCTCATGACAATTATCTAAACAATTTACTCTCAGAATATAATCAAACTGTTTTATCCAGAGGACTCAGCTGCTGGAGCACACTCTGCAGGGCTGAACTGATCTCCAAAAAAATGTTGGCAATCTGATTGTACTATCTTCCACTTACCAATAGTAATATGATTGCTCTTTGTTATATTACTATTCTGTCTTTCACACTCTTTCCTAGCTTATTGCGAATTTCAAAGATATTTCTCCTTGCTTTCTCTGTTTCAGTAGTTCTTGAACCCTAAGCCCTTCCCTTCCCTTCCCTTCCCTTCCCTTCCCTTCCCTTCCCTTCCCTTCCCTTCCCTTCCCTTCCCTTCCCTTCCCTTCCCTTCCCTTCCCTTCCCTTCCCTTCCCTTCCCTTCCCTTCCCTTCCCTTCCCTTCCCTTCCCTTCCCTTCCCTTCCCTTCCCTTCCCTTCCCTTCCCTCCCCTCCCCTCCCCTCCCCTCCCCTCCCCTCCCCTCCCCTCCCCTCCCCTCCCCTCCCCTCCCCTCCCCTCCCCTCCCCTCCCCTCCCCTCCCGACATTTTGTTCTGGGCTGAGCCTGACTCTGGCACAAGAAAACATGCATCTTGGCTTGGTTTCTGACTCATATCTCAGCCAGATGGGAAGGTGCTCTGTCTGTCCATGGATATGCCGGGATAGAAGGCCTCTTTCCTTGGCTCTCCTTGGATGTCAGCAGTTGTGCTCCTAACCAATGGGCTGTCCTTGACTTCTGCAGGGGAACACACGCTATACCTCCACATTCTTCTGAAGCTGCTGTCACCGCATTTCAAGACTGAAAGAGAGCTGTTGCGTTTCAAAGGCAAAACTGCATTATTAAACTCCTAGTTGAACTTATGAACTGATTGGAATGTCTTCACTGGAATTTTTCCTGTTTTCAAGATTTTTCCTGTTTATTCTCCAATTGTCTCTTTTAAGGAAAAGAAACACTCTGGAAAGAAAAAAAAGAAAAGACAGGGACATATAAACCATAAAGCATACTAACATAAAAGCCTGTGGGTTAAACTTTTAAACTAACAGTTTGGCTTAATATCTCTGCTTTTTTTCTGATTTACAATAGCACCTGAGACTTGGATCTTCCAGTAATCAAGAATGTGATTTTTTCTTTCACTATAAATGCTAGCGAATTTTTTTAATCTATTTGGTACATTTGTATTTCAATGTGAATCAGAATGACATGAATCTTTAATTTAGACATGCTATTTAATCCATCTTTTAACACAGCATCAAATCCTTTCAGTGCCGTTAGACATATGGCACATGAGAATTCCTGCGTTAGAGAGACAGATTTCCAAGGGAGGTGTAGTAAACGTGCCAAGCCAAAATAGTTTAACCACATCTATTTTATCTGCCTACCTCAGAAAAGTAAAATAATGAAATATTTATGACAGCTAATTATTTATGTCAATATCATTATAATTAAGAAATTAATTTGTTTTCCTGTCTGTCCATCCATTCATTCATCAATCACCAATAGACTTTTCACTAGACTGCACTTGCAGTTAAGACAACTTTTCTTACAAACTTTTCCTTTCTTTTGATTCTTACTTATATCCTGTGGGTGCAATCTCCTGCAGGCTTTCACCTGAACGTGGAAGTCACCAAATGTGCAGTGCAGACTGCTGCTTGGAATTGTCCACTGCCCCATGCATTGACAGTACAGGGCATGTGCTTTGAACTTCCCTGCTCACATGAGGTGTTTGCCTGGCACTGTTTCACCTTGTTGATGACTTGGAAGAAATTTAGGAGTTGAAGAAGTGCCGGAGAATGAACAAAGTGGTACAATGATGTCACCATTAAGTAGGAAAGAGATTCATTTTGTCTGTCAGTACTGAAGATCAGCAAGATTTTCACCTTCAGTTTTCACTCAATCTAAGAAACCCACTTCCGGGTATACAATAACTGCCTAATGGTTACACCAAATACATGCCATTACATTTTCATAGATATTTAACTGGCCTACACCAGAGTGCTACTCAGGTCTTTGATTCCTGCAGCATTCTGTGGTACTATCAGAGCCCATGTCCACTGACTCCACAGTACGCTCCCATCTGTGCTCTCAGTAAATGCATGTAGGCAGCACTGCAGGCCTGAGACTGGAAACAGGAGCCAGACCTCATGGGTTCTGGCCAGATCCAAATCTAGAGTCAAAAACACATATTTTGGAACTTAATGCCCTTACCCCTAAAATAGAAGACACTTTGGTACTTGCAAGAAAGTCTGCTTATGTATAAAATACATAGTATTGATTTTATCTGTACAAGTGTTTGATTTCTGAACTTTCTTTGCAGGGACGGTCATTGAATTTAAGAAAGGAAAGAACATGTTTTTCTCAACTGCATGTCTCTAATAAATAATAATAATAATAAAAGATCAATTGAAATAATTCTGAACTAATTATAGCTCTGCCTAAAACAGTTTTGATTTCATTCAGGTAAGATGAAAATCCAGCAGTAATTTTCCTTTTGAACGCTTGAAATAGGAAGGATGGCCTCAAGGCTTCACATTGCAATTATTCCACAGTGTATTATTTTTACAATCATTTCCACTCCAGCTACGTGCTGACATTTACCTGTTATGTTATATGTTTCAGCGTGTTCTTAGTTCTGCCTGTGTTCTTCACTGTAGGCTAAATACTTACGTTATTATTGCTGCTACTTTTCTAATGTCTGTACTTGAGCTGCTCATATGGAACCTGCTCTGGTCTGATAATATTCTTTGCTGGGATAAAAACTGGCTCAGATAGGAATGGTTAACAATCAGGAATATCTCTTGGTCAGATGACAGAGTTTATCAGAGTTTATCAAAAACTGGCTCAGATAGGAATGGTTAACAATCAGGAATATCTCTTGGTCAGATGACAGAGTTTATCATGACATGACTTGACACACTTTTGCCTATTAAAGACAGACTATCCAACAAAGTATTTCCCTATTGCTTGAATAGGTGACACAGAGCTATGTGAAATGCCATTGGTCTATGTAGCATGGGTTGCTCACAGATCTTTGCTGTTTCTCCAAAACGTTTCTGCCAAGGTACAGATTCTCAAGACACTGTGTCTATACAAGCATATGTCAGGTGAGAATAGAATCAAGACAGAATAGTGGAAGCCTCTACCAGGCCTACTTGTTACTTGGATATTTTCCTACAAGATATAGTCTGTTTCATACAAGATAATATGGAAGTCTCATGTAATACAGTAGTTCAGACAAGATCTTCATAATGTTTTAATCCTTGGAAACCTTATTATATAATCGTTGGTGTTCCTAGGGAATCATTACTCATTGGCACAGGGAAACTTGTGCCTTCCCTTAATGTACTTCCCTAAGGTAACAAATATCGTAAGTTTTTGAGAACTTTTTTTTTTCATTTTTTAATTAACAATGTCACTCACTTTCACTAACTCTTAATTTGGTAATTAATTATGCATTTTCTCTCATTCCAAGCTTTTCTCATGCCTATTTTTTGAAAATGGAGTGAAAATATCATTGCCTTGGAAAATAGTACAACCTGGTAACATCAATATAGATCAACAGAGTGATTGATGGATATGCAATTTTTTTTAATTTGGTGTATGCACTAAGGTTGCTCATACATCTGGCTTCAGAAATAGCACTTCCCTAATACATGTAAAAACCTGCTGCCTTAAAAGTAGAGGAAGAGCTGCAGAGAGGGTCTTGCATTGCTGGTTCTTGCCCAAAGTGGGACCAAGGTTAGTACATGTGAGAAGAGCTGCATCAGGTGCCAACAAACAGTGCCAAAGCATATTCTTCTGTTTATTCAAAATTAATTGTCTTGCTGCATCTCCTAAGGCTCATGACCATGTTCTCAAACACAAGTTTCCTAGTTCAGATGGTCTGCCTTTATACTGGTAGTGTCAATGCTTCCAAGAGCACCCAGAATCATCAGACCGAAGTCTTGAAATGCACTCACATTATTTAAATTTTCTTATCTTTCAAAACAGGTAAGATACTTTTTCACAGCTAGATTGCCTGGAGGGAATGGATTCTAGACCCTGCAATTGCTAAAGCTAGGAATCATAAGAGACAGTGTAAGCTGGCCTTGGCCAAAACTGGGCCAGAAACAGCTCTAATTATTTACAAATGCAATCTACATTCTAATTTCAGCAGATAGTTTAAGGAAATAAATAAAAGCCATGAGGCTGAAGATGGAGAAAACATGTAGGAAAGGTGAGTTAGTTGGTAACTAATGCTTTGAGAGCTTTTGCACAGCTTAGGCCTTCTACAAGTTAGGAATGGAAGAAGGAGCCCAAGGATCAGCAGCCACAAGAAGTTCAACTTGATCAACTCTCAGTATCAGGAAGACATCCCATAAAACATATAAGAAATCTTAGTGCAATTTACATGGACTGAAAAGAGCCTGAGAAAAATAATTTCTGATCCAGCAGTCCCTTTGTACAGAACATTGTGTTTTCAGTAAGACAAGTGGGGTCATAGATGCAGATTTTCTACTGATTTTCTCTGAAATTTAATTTTTGGCTCAGCTCAGAATGCAGTTGAATTAATCAAAGATTAGTCATCGTGCATATCTTGGTGTTGCCATTTCCAGAGCATTCCTTATAAAATCATCCTTTCAGATATGGGTTTATTTGGATAAAATACTGAAGTAGCTCATATATATTCAACATCGAAGTCAAACATGTGAAGCAGGCTTACTGAATGGATGGAAAAAACTGGCTAAGCTAAAATGTCTTATTTGCTCAGTTGTCCTTGTGTCAGCCACTTGGTGCCTCAAAAAGAGGAATTGTTTGCCTTGAATATTTAAAGCATGTTTACACAAAATGCACAATATATGTGCAAACCAAGGGATTTCTCACAAAGCTGTTAGATTTCTCACAAACCTGAAAGTGTTACAGGTGTGTGGTAGAGCAGCAGAGGTGACTTTGCCTGGAGAGATAATGACTATTTGAGGGAGTCAGAGACTGCAAGAGTAGTAGGGAACAGTAGGTGCTACTGAGGCCTGGTAGTCACTTGTCATACTTAACGCATATTCAGATGTTAACAGCTCTTGCATCTGAGTTTCTCCTTCGTGTCATCAAACAGATGTGGAGCCCTGATTTTTACAAATGACACTGCCTCATCTCTCCAAACACTCAAAACATATCTTTTCATGAGGCTAATAATGTTTCCTATCCCCATCTCACAATTTCCTGTCGTCTTACCACCACGGCTGAGGAGAGGATTTTGTGATGTCGCTTCTCCAATGAAAGGGAGTGACAGTGAGTCTGAGAGTCCTACTCTACAGCATGGGATCATTGAGTAAAGCTCTGTTAATAGCTAATTCAGTCTTATATCAGCTAGGGAAATGATTTCCTGGTTCTCAGACCTGATCCAAATGCAGTAATGGAGCCACAGTGAAAAGCATTGCTGTCTGTTCAAAAGAGGTTGCAGAAATTCCACCCTGACTGCCAGTGTGATAGCTTCGTGATGTAAGTGGAGAGTGCTGCAAAAATTCCTACGCTGTGAAAAGAAAATAATAATTCTGAAGAGAACATGGCTTTCTTATTATTTGGGTAAATTTTAAGCATAGCTTTATATGTTCTTGAGATTATACTGCAATATGAAAAAGCACCGGGATTCCCATAGTCTTATTTCCTGAGCTAAGGCATATTCTTCCCATATGCCTTGTTACCAGTCTTTGTATGGGCACAGTAAGAAGATCCCCTTCCATCAATGTAATATGATCATTCTAAGCTTTTTACACCTATCCCTAAGGAATGAACTGCATGGTTTCCATCCCCTTCCTCATATCAGCACATAGCAGTCTTCCGGAGCTACTGTTTTTGCACTTTCTGCTACAAGCTGAAGCTCATCTTATTTAAACCTCTCTCTTTCCCTTATAAAACTTCCCTCCTTCTCCTCTCTACTACTGCTGAGGACTGCACCCTTTCCCCTCTCACATTTCTTGTAATCTTTGATCCTGCTTCTCCCAGCTTCTATCCTACATATGGTTCTGGCAAAATATTTCTCAGATGCTGCTGTGGCATTGTCTTATTACCTGTTTTTGTTTATTTTTGTTTTAACATTACAAAAAAAGGTAACTCTTCACTGAAATCTTAGGATAATAAATTGATTACATTTTGACAACTCTGGCTACATATACTGCAACTTTCTCCAGGCTAATTTTGAAAATATTGACGCCAGTGTTCTCCAAAATGCTCAAGAGTTGAAACTTCAATCTTATCCTCTTGGACAGGGCAAGTCACCCTGTTCATAAGCCTCTGTAGTCATGTTTTTGCTTTTTGCTTTTTTTTTTCAATGTTGCTGCATGCATTAAATTTAAATCTCTTCAATTTGAGTGCCAGAATACTACAGATCAGTTGTGGAGATTAGAACCAGTCCCTTCAGTTCACTCAAGCTAGCTCTAAAACCTCTCTCACTAACCACAACCCTAATTTACCTTGCTTTCCAGGATATGCTAAGGGCTCACAGGAAAATTGTCTCTTACCATTCAGTTACAATGCACAGATTGCTCCCTGGTTTTAAAAATGGACCTCTCAGGATGATTAAATTCTGCTTTTGCATACTGTGAATAGTCTTAAACTGCACAGAAAGGATTTAAGACCGAAGCTTAGCTTAGAAAGCCATCTTCCAGCCTAGAGGCTCCAGAACCCTGGGGAGATGTTCTAGCTGAAGTCAGCAGCACTCAAACATAGCTCTCACACTGACCCCAACTCAGAGAATAGATTTGAGGCCTCTGCTTGCTTACTTTCCTCTCAGCACTGCCTGCATCATCCTTGTGGTTCACTCATGGAAATAAAAATAAATATAGTCCATGGCAACTCCTGCTATATAATTCTGGGTCTGCTTTCTCCATCATAAATGGTGTGTTATACAGCTGGCTTGCCACAGCTGTCTTTTCCAGCTCTGAGTGTTTTATCACAGCATCTATTCTTTCCCATTTGAGGAGACTTTACTTCTAACTGATAAATCTCATAAAAGATTTTCTGGGATTTAGCACCTCCTCAAGCATCAGCTTTGGAGAAATATACTGCTGACAGAAAGACAGAGATACCCACTTGCATGGGGACATTTGAGCAGAAGACCACCTGTGTTCCACTTTTGGTTACTCACTCTCCTCTCTTTTGAGCCAAAGAATTGTGTAATCATGCACATCTGTGCAAATATGGGTTGCAAAGAGCCCACAGTAGTCTGTCAGCTCTCTCTCTCCTCCTTGTGGTTTTGGCTGGAACCCAGTCTGATGCTGGACAGATTCAGCTACAGATAGAAGAAATTTATCAAACAGCCTTGCAAAGAAAGTCTCTGTTGCCCATGGGCTTTTCACTATCCAGCTGGACACACATCTGATTTTGTTTCCAGTTCCAATCCTAAGATAGGTGTAGAGGTCACAGAAATGTCTACTATTGTTTGTATTTTTTTGAAGCTGTGAAGTAGTCATTGAAATAAAAATATTACGGATTTCTCAATAACTCAATACAAAGAAGTACAGAAATCTATCTAAAAACTCAGGATTAAATTACTTTAACTACTTCTATTCTAGAGTCTGTGCAACGGTAAGCAGTTGTGTGTGATGGGGAATAGGGAGGAGGTGAATGGTAACATTTATGAATAAGTGAATGTTCCAGGAGGTACCTATAGAGAGAGCGTATTTTTTTCCAATATGGAAAGAAAAGTCCTGAAAAATGAGGCTCATAGTATGAGAAGGTGAGTGTGTGCAGAAATGGTGCAGAATTATATCCTTATAGCTGTTGTGCTGCTATTCACAAGGGAAGATTATTAGTTTGTCTCCCAGGGACTGGAATTCTTGTTTCTTCTGTAGTCCAGAGGTCCACGAAGATTCTAGGATGTTAATAGAGGAGTGGATTATCTCTAATACTTCTGCAGTACTGTGGCAGGTAAATTGTAAACCTCAAAAACCAACTGCAAGCACTGGGTGATAAGAGTGTTTTGTGCTTCTGTGTGAGATACAGAGACAGACACAAGTTCACAGAACCACTTACATTCTTTAAATTTGAATAGTTGTAATGATTCATATTACTTGCCTTCACTCTTGAGGACCTCAATGGTTTATCTCCGTACAGCCATCTTTATCACTTCATCAGATCATGAAGTCCTTTCATTTTAGTCTCACTGCCCAGATGAAAAATTTTCAAGCCATTGACACATTTTTAGTTTTCTTCTGTCCTGAACTTCACCTTTAGGAGGAGTGCACAGTAGTTACACATAAATCTACATCATTTTCCTTCCTCCTACAAGCCTAGTTTTGCTTCAAAACCAGTTTGAAGCACTGAAAATTATTACACTGATGGCATGCTCATTGGGTTTCCTGACAGGAGAAAACAGTCTGTTAAATATGGCTCAGCAGCATGCCAGAGCTTCAAAGAGATAGCACTTTCCTTCTCAGAGGAGCCTTAAGCTTAAAGCATACAGATGTAAAAAATAAGGATCTAACACAATGAACTTCTGAAGATTCAATTAGTTTGAGCTACAAAATGTAAATAAAATATATCTATTAGATTTGCCATCAGTTAGATCAGTACACTCACCAATGAGGATTAAAGCTTCTCTACTTATCTGGCAAATAATGACCAGAGACACCCTGTGTGCTTATGGTTGACAACAATAATCCTATAATGGGTTTCTTTGTAACTATTAAGTTCAAAGGAAAAATAAAAAGCAACAAAATCAACACATCATGAACAAAAACCCAGAAACTCCAGGTTGACTAATGAATGAGAGCACAGAAACTCGTCTGTTAACAATATTAGCTTATTTAACAATATTAGCTTACAAAACCAACTGGTTTAATACATGCGAAAACATGTAGGAGAAATCAGGAGAGATCAGCAGAGCTATTTAAATTAGAAAAACTTGTGCTTCAAATAGACAACTTTTTGATCTACGATTAAAAGGATTATATTGGCCATAGTATAACTTCTGTTGTTATCAGATCTCAGCACAGCTTAGACATTATATCATCTATCTGGTACCTAGCAGACACGGAGGAAAACCAGATCCAAAGAATTAGTCCAAACATCTGAAAAAGCTTACTTTGAGATTCAGACTTTTCAATTCCACCATTTCTAATTATCTGGTTATCAGGTTTTGGTTTTAGTTTTTACTAACTAGCAGGTAGTTCTGCTTTCAGCAAAGTCCACGTCCCAGGCCATTAAGTCTGTCTTAGAGTAGCTATTGAGAACTGTAAGTTCACTCAATTTGCCTTCCACTTCAGCTTTCTATTTGATCTAATGTACTCTCATTTTCCTTCACTTGCTTTACCTGTATCTCTTTATCACAGTAAGTTTTACAGTTGTCTTACAGAGCTGTACTTGCCTGACCAGTGTAACCTTTGTACTGACACCTGAAGCTTCCCTCTGGGAACTGAAGTATGAGTCAATACAAACAGTCTTAGGGGACATCTTTAGTCCTCCATTCCTCCTCCTTTTTCCTGTCAGCTGACCAGTACAAATGACCCATCAAACCATTCCCTTATTTTGGTCTGCTCTTTGCCAAATATCACGGCATAACCTTAGATCGCACTTATCAAGAATATCAAAATAATCTCCCATCCAAGAACCATAGATGATTCAGGCACAGCTGCTTAAATTTTCTCAAAGGACAAAAGACACTAAATGTCTGTGAACTACTCACAGAATCATGGATTTGCCGAACATCTTTCTTTCTTTGGCCATATCTCATCTGAAAGCTGAATAAAATCCCACAGCTATCCACACAACTGGAATAACTCCACCCTCAGACTGAAATAGCTTCTGCAGCTCCAATAAAGCCACTATCTTTCAGCCAAGGTCAAACAGAGGAAGTAAGGAATTTATAGAAATATTGATCAGAATTCCATCGTACTACTAAAGAATACCATAAAAAGTTATGGGGAATAGGGAATCTAGGAGGAAAGCAATTCCAACTACTTGTTTCCTTTAGGTCAGAGCCTTTATTTTCCATTTCAATAATGCTTTCTAATATCTATTGCTGAATTTATAATAGTGTACACTGCTTACAGGTTTTTTTGTTTTGTTTTGTTTTGTTTTTGTCATTTGGGTATAAACTTTCAGCATCTTTCCAATACTGTTTTTAAGCTTATATTGTTTTACCTGAACAACAACAACAAAATCAATTTAAGTAATGGATTTTGAAGAATCTGATTCATTTTTTCCTATTGAACTACGTAAGTGATGTGTTACTGCCAGACAAAAGGTGATGAAAGATCTTTCTCCAGTTGACACTGTGTCTCGTTAAATACAAGATCAATTTGCCAAACCCACCAGTTGCACCTAAAGAGGTATTACTGTACCAGATTTCTGGAACTGATGGAATGTTCCAAGTTGGGTTTGTCTGTTTAGCATCCAACTGATGAAAGCACACATACTATTTCTCATAAAAAGTATCAGAGATAGAACACATATCTGGACCCAAGATTCATTGTATAATTTTTTTTCCATCATCATATTATGCTATATGATTCCTTCATATACTACCCATTCTGGAGACTACTAAGTTCAGGACCCTGCAAGAGATGTTGGACCGTGGACAACTCTGAATGTGACTGACACTATCTCATACTTGTGTGTGTGTGCTTTATGTTCAGTGTCTGTGATCCAAATTCATGAGGTTTTTAATTAACCACATTAAAGAATATGAAAGTCTCACCTATGCTAAGAGAGCCAAGCAGTTACCTGTTTCTACAGACTATTTTCACAGCACCTATCAGTGCTGGGGTAGCTTTATTCTAAACCTGAGAAAATGGTTACCTCTGCACTAAGGCCAATTCTGAATGGAGTATTCTTGTACTTCTTGATACAAATTGTTCCAGTCTGTTCAGGTAGGATACCTAGGCAGTTGAACAATAACCTGAATCTTGAGGACAGGCACTTCAGACAATAAAAGACCAATGTAACTAACGA
The DNA here is from genome assembly GCF_038088225.1 of Cyrtonyx montezumae. Taxonomy (NCBI): domain Eukaryota; kingdom Metazoa; phylum Chordata; class Aves; order Galliformes; family Odontophoridae; genus Cyrtonyx; species Cyrtonyx montezumae. The sequence continues at coordinate 118,076,482 of NW_027072034.1, read as the reverse complement.
GAGTGATCATGATTAATTTAGTATAGCAAATACAAGATATTTTCATTTTTTATTTCTTCTATATACTTCTGTTCAATGAAACTGTGTCTCTTGTCCACAATAGCTTCTGCTCTCCAGTGATAATTACTATGAAAGAATTAATTCAAGTATATTTGTGTTTTAATAATACCTGCATAAATTTGCTTTGAGAGGCACACTGTGTCCCACTGCTTAAAGGTAAAGTCATCAAGTACGAAACCAGTTCCACTGTTTCTTCATTCGTGTAACAAGCTGTAAAAAATAGGAGAAAGGGTGCTGGTGTCTCCTTGGATGGGGATCACACTGATTTCCTTGCCAATGCCTTAGTCATGACAATTACACTACACCACAAGTACACAAAATGATAAGCAATATCTGGAGCTATTTCAGCACTACTACACCCATCACTGCACCCTTGGAAATACAAAGATGTCATTAAAATACGTAAACATATATCAATGGAAAATCTATAATATTCATCCAATTCTGACAAGAGAATATGAAATCTTTTTATATTAGAGGTATATAATGAATTGAACATAGTCCATACAGGCAGATGGAAAACAAGTAACAATGTGTATATTTTCCTAAAGTGGTCTTGAAGTCTCTTCAACACAAAATTAACTTCCCAAGAGTGAATTCTTACTTTTTCTCATCTGAGAATAGCATACCCAATTGAGTCCAAGTTTCCAGCTTGTGATTCTTTAAATAATTTCAAATGTTTCAAATTTATTCAGCTTTCACTTGTCTCTGTTCTAAGCTGAGTGGCAACATTTCAGGGACTATGAATTTGGACTTAATTTCTATCTTGTGTATCAACAGATAAGGTCTCCCTAAAGCCTTCGCTCCCCCAGGTTGAACAGGCACAGTTCCCTTAGCCTTTCTTCACAGGAGAAATGGTCCAGCCCTTAAATATGGATTAACTCCATGAATTGCTGGAAAGATTACTCTACAGGATGGATATTCTGGAGGACAGTTTATTGGTGGCCTTCACTTCCTGACTCCCTTCCTTCCTTCCTAATGCAACACAATACAAATTCTACTGAGGCATATATTTCTGGCATCCTCCTTTTTCTTCTTACCATTTTATCTTTAGTAAACTGTTAATTTTTTGATTCAGTGACAGATCATTTCTCACATCACCTTGTGACAAGAACTTTACAGAGTAAACAAAACAAAACCTTTGCACATACTGCATATGTTTATGCTATCTACTATTGCATCAGATACACAGGATCACCCAGGTGTTCATAACCCATGAACTGCCCTTCCTGTTACAGATATCATATATTTTTAATTTCCCAAGGCAGTGATGATTCAAGGTGACTTATTTTGACACCTGAGTTTTACTATTCCATCGTTTCCCATTACTACTTAAAACCCCTCAGTTCCATGATTTGAAATTCATTTACAAGCATTATGATGAAGATTTATGGAAGCAGCTTTCATCCCTTTGATGAATAACTTTTCTCTAACCAAGAACAGAAGGAAAGGTTTAGACTTTCTTCTCTAGAGAGCATATCTGGCCTTCTTTTTCTGCTAATCCCTAACAAAAAATTTGCAGAAATAGAGTTTATAGGCATGATGATGGTTGGTAAAATAGACAATGTTTAAGACCAACATAAAAATCAGATGTTAATTGTTCACATTGTCAATTAGACATGATCATGTACTCACATTCAGTATTGATTACTTGGAATTTCTGACCACAAAGTAGCATAGTTATACCAAAAGGGCTACTGAATCCATTTGCAATGAGAATGCTTTTCCAGTTGTAGAAAGGTTAAGACCTCTCAGCCATTTATGGTTTACAGCTGAATTTTGAGGAAGATGTAGTTTGCAGCCAATAAGGTTGAATATCTTTTAACTGTGATTCACACTAAGAAGATAGTAACTATAGGATCTGCTTGAAAACACTTTTATTTGATAGAAATATTTCTATCCCGTTATAAGTGTGGGACCAATATCTCTTTGGTTAGACATGGATGTTCCTAGAGAAACTGATGTAAAACTAGCAGAGTAACAATTAATTTATGTTGGAGCATATGAAAAATGTAATGCAGTCCTTGGTAACTGTGACCTGGGCTGAAAAGAAACAACGTAATTCCAAATTTCAGCCCTGAATGACAGACATAAAGCTGTAGTACCATCTAGTGGGTGAAGGAAGAATTCAATATTTGCAAGTAGCTATAATCCTGAAAATATAAAGTATTATACTGAAACTTAGAAAATACAAAGGAAGTAGACGTGTCTTACATGATTGGTAAGTTTTCATGTAAATGTGGAAAATATATTTAATGAAAGAAATTTAGGAAAAAAAAAGAATTTGGTGTAATTTTTGTCATTACTGGTAACACACCAGCTTAATATGATTTCTCTAATGCCTCTTTCTCATGATTTTTCAAGATCATGACAGCCTTTAATGCTGTTGGTTTGGGACTGTGCCTTACTTCTGCCTAGACTCGCTGAGCACTGTCTTTTTTTTTTCCTTTTCCAAAATCTCTATCAGTTCTTATTGCCTCCTTCTTACCTCAGGAGTAAGCCCAGCAGAAATGCTTTTCTTTTCAAATTTGTACAGAATATTTTTTCTTTTTATCATCTTCTGACATCCATTTTAGACTGCCTCATTTTGGAGCATTTTGGGTCCCCTGGATTAGTATACTATCAGATATCAGATACAGTCTTATGAACTACCTAATCCTTACAGTATGGATTGTTCACTACACGAGGCACTGTAAAATTTGATGTAAAATGTTGTTTCCAATTCATTATCTCACTCCTTCTATGACTCTAGATAGTCAAGTGTTATCACATTGTTCTTCCTTTTTTTTGCCTTTTCTGAGAAGTCAGGTTTTGGATAAAAAATATTCAGAAAGTATTTTCCATTTTCAATTACCTCTGCTTTTGTTACTTTTTTAAAGACATTATGTTCATGCAAAGAAATCATTACATAAAAATAACATTACTTGAGTGCCACTGTCATAACCTGTTCTCTTCTAAATGTGGGACAGTGTCTCTCAAGCAGAGATAACTGAAATGTTTCATGACCCTTTCTATGTACCGGCCAATATTCTGCTCTGATCTTTCATTTCTGTCTTGCTGATGGTGACTCAGAAAATTACAGGTATCTCAAGAGGCCTATAATATTTTTGCAGGACAATTTATGAGTGAAGAACAGGAATTAGTCTTCTTGAAAGCCCATCTCTGTTTGCAGTCATGCTGAGGTACCTGAAAGGACCGTGCCTTCTTGGATATCTTCAGCCTGCCAACAACTTGAGGATGTTTCAGAGAGGTAAATTTTAAACATGTTTATTTAGACTTCCTGGGCCAAACTCTTAGTTCATATGTTCATCTGTTCATCTCTGATGGAACTAGGAAAATCTACAAAGGCTTTGTATCGCCTCTCTTCCTCCAGACAGCTTATGCAGCGAGTTGTTAGTAATGAACTCACAGCATACACTCCTGAGTTCTATGGGACTACTCTTGACACTTGCGAAACAGCAGTCAGTGATGACCAGAGACACAGAACATTGACAAGAGCAAGATCATTTGATAGGATGCTACTGCAGAAGTTGCTGAAAAAATGTGAACATATGGTTTATTGCTCTTGGACAATATTTGAACCAAGTGGCTACAGTAAGAAAAAAGATTGTCAGAGGTTGCCCTATAACGAGCTTAGAAGCTATTCATCTCCTCTCACCTCATGGGAACTCAGGCTTAACTTACACAAAATGATAAAATTAGCAGGTGGCTACTCTGTGCTGAAATGCAAATTTTATTTGAGTTAGAGTAGGTTCTGCAGGCTCCAACTTTACAGTGCCACTACAGAAACAAATGAATAAACAGTAGTTTAGGGCTCAAAGGTTTCTTCATTTAAAATGTAATATAATCTTTTAATAGCAGACTTTTTCACATGTTGGATATAAACTATCCTAGGATATCCATATTCTGGTAATAACCTGTCATTTATTTTCTCATAGCACATCTGAGACATTAAAACCACATTCTCTTTTATTGATGTGCATTTGTTTCAGGAGAGAGCAAGGGTGACATCAAGTGGCCTATTAAGTTATCTGTACAGAAGGACTCCTAAGCCTTCAGTGAAGTGAGATCTCTGATGCCTTGGAGACACATGCCTCTTAAAGCTAAGAACAAACTTAGACTATGTGATTTCTCACACTGCATCCCACACTGCATCTTATAATAAATCATTTCAATTTCACCATATACTGCAATTCAGATCTGGGAAAGAGAGAGTTAGTAAACTACAGAAGATTAGAATAATGTTCTGAAAACTGCTTTTGCTCAGAATAATGTTCCTCCTCAAATTCAGTGGCTTCCCTAGGGAGAATGCTCAAGCAAGATCTTTTATCAGCCCAAAACACTTAAAATTTAAGTCTTACAAGCAACATATACTATAGTATTACAGAAGGAAACTTTCCCTATTCATAGAGCTGCTGGTACTGGAGGCACATGACTGGCAAGACATGAGCAGTGAACTTTCTGAAACTAGCTGTATCTATCCATCATTTAAATTTGAGAACTGAAGTAAGCCTAACACTCTGACTGATCCTTCTGCTGTCCAGCACTGTATAATCCTCAAAGGTAACCCACGGCTGTTCAGGCATATATGATTATACGACAGCACAGACAACTGCCATACATGTGGGGTCTTGTCTGTTCTGAAGGAGTCCTCCAGCCACCTGTCAGGCTGTGTTTGGTAGTGTTCTAGCTGTGATAATCCACAAAAGACAGAGCAAGTATCATGTAGGGTAGGCAGATTCCTCAGCATTAGGTAACTTTCAAAAATGAGACTCAGGCCTAAAACATGGGTGTTAAATGGAAGCCCGCTTTTAATAAGATCTAATATAGCCCCAGCCAAACACTACAACTACTACTACTGCAGTTACCTTCTCTTTAGGGAATAAATAAATAAATAAATAAATAAATAAATCACTCAAGAAAAAGGGGTGAAAAAATTACTGAAGTATACCAGTTCATTCTAGTTCCAAATTACAGAACTGGAAACATTTCTACTTATGACCCTAGTACTATAATTTGAGGATAAGTCTTTTTATGACAAGCAGATTAACACCACTTCACCTCAATAAAATAAGAAGTTAATTAATTCATGAAGACTTGACAGTTTGTATACTTATTTGGTAATAATCTGGACTGCACTGGCTTTATTAAAGTATCTTTTGGAGTCATATTACATTGTGGTACAGAATTAACAAAAATTAATTTTAAGAAGATCTGCAAAATCAACCCTTCCACAAAAAAAAAAAAAAAAAAATTGCAGTTCCACACACCATTTCTGTCTGCTACTGGTATTCTGGCAAGAATATTATTATCCTTATTAACAAATTTAGTTCATTTTTCAAATTCTTCAATGGTATCCCTAGCCCAGATTCAGACAGGTAGCGTACTGATAAACTGAGGAGAGTTCAGAGAGAAAGCAGCATGTTTTACTAGACCAGCTGATGCTGCTAGGAGGAACAGATGAGCTTGTTAACTTCTAGACCCTTCTTCAGACTGAACTTAGGGTAATGATCTAGGCATCCCATGAATAGAAGCAAAATAAAAATGCCATGGTCTGACTGAGGACAAGCTTGCACTGTTCAGGTGCACTATCTGAGCTCTGCTGCAAGACAGTGTTACTTGGGGTAGGCAGGAGGTGCCATTCTCAAGATAATGGTGTAAAGCACTGACCTGCTTTGAGGCCCTGGAGCGTGTTCAGAGAAGGGCAACAAAACTGGTGAGGGGTCTGGAGCACAAGTCTTATGAGGAGCGGCTGAGGGAGCTGGGATTGTTTAGTCTGGAGAAGAGGAGGCTCAGAGGAGACCTTATTGCACTCTACCACTTCCTGAAGGGGGGTTGTGGTGAGGAGGGGGTAGGCCTCTTCTCCCTGATAAGTAATGACAGGACGAGAGGGAATGGCCACAAGTTGCGCTGGGGAAGATTTAGATTAGACCTGAGGAAGCATTTCTTTTCTGAAAGAGTGGTCAGGCACTGGAATGGCCTGCCTAGGGAGGTGGTTGAGGCACCATCCCTAGCGCTGTTCAAGAAGCGTTTAGATGAGGTGCTAAAGGACTTAATTTAGTAGTTGGGTAGAGATAGTGATAGGAGGATGGTTGGACTAGATGATCTTATAGGTCCTTTCCAACCTTATGAACTTATGAACTTATGACCTTGATCTCTGCCCTGCACACAAAGAGAAAAGGAGAAATAAGCATGCCTCTTTTGCTTGCACAGCTATTCCCTGCCTGGCTCTCCTTTAGCAGGAAGAACCTAGAGAGAACCACTCTGTGGTGCCTGTGGAGATCTGAAGGTCCATCTCAACGTGGCAGATGGATGCTCTAGCCAAAGGGATATTCTGTGTTACAGATGAGAGACAGAGCTGCTGCCTCTGCTCCCACAAGTGTCTGAGTGTTTTATGTGTACTGTTCAATAGAGCTTCAGCAGAAGTCACCCCCATCCGTGTCCCCAGGCTACAGAGTCATGCTTTCTCTGCCCTAATAATTACTTAATTATTGCCACTTGGAAAATTTCAACAGATGGTCTGAAGCTGAATAAATTCTATTCCTGCAAGACAAGGATTCAACAAAATTTGGACCCCACACCCGAATGAGCCCTCTAGCAGCTGAGCCTATGGAGCTGGCAGCAAGCCCTGGGCTTTTCACTAGACAACACCTTTTGTTAGAGTAGATAAAAGATCACATGGATCCAAGCAGCAGATAAGCAAACGTTTTAGGGATGTAAGTTTGAGATCTATGTAACAGTGAGGTAAGGCAGTGGCAGCTGTACTCTTTATTGACTCAGATATTTTTTTTCATTCTTATTATAAAAGAAGTATCTGAACAAAATGGGAAGTTGATTAATAGCTCTTAAATCCTGAGAGGCCACTGTGCTCAGCAAAACATAGAGAATGTGCTAACGACCCAAACCTGATACTTCCTACAAAGAAGTGCACAGACTGGGGACAGGAACACCATCCCCAGCAGCAACACAGAAATACGGCAGAAGAATTAGGCAGGAAAACAAGGCTGTGGGAGGGCAGTCCAAGCCGTTAGAACAATAACATGTGGCACTTCAAACAGGACTGGCTTAAATATTACTGGCACCCAAAAGCATTTCCCAGGGATGAAAATATAATTTCTCTTACAACGATAGCAGCCATATCAAAAAAGACTGAGGGCCCACTGTACTTCTAAAATATGTTTGATTTGGGCAGTGAGCTGAGGAAAGACTGGGGAAAAGGTCTGACGTTGAATATTTATTGGAAAGAACAATCAGCATGTTTTGTCTCAGTCGTTTTCATCAAAGTTATACAAGATATGAGTGAAATCAATTTAGCATCACTGAGTAAGCACTGTGTAACAGCTAAAGATTGAATTTATATAACACATCCAAGGAAAAAAGCAGCTTACTTTTAGCTGCTTTTTAGCTGACTGTGTATAGCAAATAGGTACAGGAACTGAGATTGAAATATGGCAAAATGGCACTGCTCTGAGAAATGCAATTAAGAACAAAACAAAACACATTCAAACAGAATCCAGATCTCCTCAAATAGTGAGTAATGAACAGACACAGACTACACGGACTATACAGAGCAGGAAGCATGCAGTGTTTTTGGTTTTACAGATCTATTAAAGAGATGTGTGATGGTTTCACACTGCACCGTCTTGAGATTTTCACCTCAAGTAGGATTACTTTTTTTTTTTCTGTTGAAATGTTCCATTCTGTTCTATTTCTGGCTCCTCTTATGTCTCTAGAGAAATGTTTAGGGTAAGCAAAGACAATGCCAATTTGCAGCAACTTTGAAAGTTCCAGTGTATAACATTTTTTCCAGCAATCTGCTGGAAACATATTCAGTCAATGACATGCGAATGCAGAGTTGAAGGGAAGCGTCTCTCCATTGCCATAGCTGGTGCACACCTGGATCCTTATGGAACACTGTGCTGAAGTCCTTCCCAGAGCTGAGTGGGATGTTTATCTCCATCAAACAGCCTTTTGCAAACGCTACCCCTCAAGGTCTGAGCAGTGCCATGCCTGGCAGAGGGTAAGCACTGCACTGCAGCAGGAATCTTGCTGGGTGGCCAGAGAAGCTTCCCCAATTACCCAGTTCCGACCTTCACAAGCCTGGTAGATGCCATTCAGTGTTTAATTGTTTAACACTCAAGTTCAGACTGGAGACAGATCTGTAAGAATCAGTTTTGTCATGTGGGGTCTGGCCAGATGGCAGGGAACATCTGTGCCATCTCCTCACTGGTCCCCACAACCCCAGCCCTGGGCTCCCACAGACCCACTGGTGATAAAGCCACCAGGCACAGTGGAGCAGAAGGGTAACAAACTACAAACACATCTGCATGAAAGGCCAACCTCTACCAACACCCTCCTCCTTCCGCAAGAAATTAATGAAGCATAAGCTTTAATGGGCTCTTACCAATTCAAACATTCGTGTTAATAAAAAACTCAGTTTTTTTAGTTGCTGGTTCTGGGAAATATACCTTTTCCAAATAACCAATGATAGATAAACCATCCAGAATCTCTTCTATTGCAAAATAAAACATGACACACTCTTGATGGTACAAACCCTGTAACGATTACAACCAAGTTGACTGAGGTACTTAAGAATCAATGGAAGTTTTCAAAAGGAAGAAAATAAAACAAGCAGTACCAGTCCCAAATATTTCATGTCTAAAGCAATGATTTTAAATGCACTTTTCATATTATAGACTTTGCTGGCACATCTTTTCACATTCTGCTCAGAGCTAGCAACGTAAGTAATGCACGCATTAATTAGCTAGAGAAACACGGGCGGTGATATATAAATATACAAATTCTATGTAAATTGTCTGTGGCATATAGTTTGACTCTTTGCTTTGATCTGCAGATTATCTCCAAGTGTGTGGATTTCAGCAGGCCAAATAATTTTTATCTCTGCCGGGAGTACTTTTGGCAAGTTTTCCATCGGTAGGAAACGAGCTGGAAAACTGCAGTGAAACTTCAAAGCAGCAGCTTAAGGTGATCATTTACTTCACGAATTTCTGACTCTGTCTGCTGTATAACAACTGACTTCTTCCTCCCTCGTACGCTTTTTAAAAACTGTGATTAGGACGAATTTATGAAAATCGTACCTGAGATGCGTGAGAGATACTGTCAGTTTGGAACACAGAGCATTTTCCAAATAACAGAGGAAGCGTTAAAGAGTCAAATGCTGTCATACCAGAATATTCACCAATACAAATAAATGAATTTTAAATCCTTTTATGCCTCAAAACCATATCTGCTGAGGTGGGAGGTTTATTGTTCATTTCACTGCTTTCAGCTTTATATCTTTTTCTTTTGTTTTTATATGTCATTCTTCTCCATATTGCATGCTGTGATAGAGAACTTCTGAGCTCCAGAAATGTTCTCAGGTATCACAGAATGACAGATTAGTTTGAGTCGGCAGAGACATGATAGACTATCCAGTTCCAACCCTCTTCCCATGATTAGGGACAGCTCTCATCAGCTCATCAGTCTGGCCTTGAACACCTCTGAGGATGAGGCACCCACAGCTTCTCTGGCTGCATGCTCCACATGGCTACAATAAATTAGGGACCCTCTAAGGTTTGCTGTACGAAGGAAAGGGACCAATCTAGCTAGAAGCCCAAAAGGCATAAAGGCAATCTTTTCCATGACTTACATTCTAAAGCAAGACAAGATAGTACTAAATATAATGAGGGGAAAATGAAATGAAATCTCAATAGCCTTTTATGCTAAACTATCATTAAAGGTCAGCTGGATTCAGAGATGAATGATGTGCAGGGAGAATTCCAGTGTGCCCTCTATCAGAGTTAACAGAAGCAGTTATTAATTGTCCAGTTATTAACAGAGCTGTGGAGACAGCTTCAAGTACCAAGAAAAAACAGGATACATCTGACTTCTTGGACATTATTTGCAAGTGTATTTCTTCTCCTCTTAGTGTAATTATTATTCTTAAAATAGTCTGCTTCCTTCTCACAAATAAGACTCACTTCACAGCAAAACCACGACTGAAAGTAATAGAAGGAAGACTGCAATTACATAATTATTATTTCAGTTTGGGATTAAACACCTACAAAGCAACACAGCAGGCTCTGAACTAATTGGTTTCCATGGAATACATAATGCATTATCCTACCTCAAACAAGTGTGGAAGCCTAAGCAAGCCTTAAAAGTGACCAGTTAAGGAAAGAAACTGTATCAATATGAAAAGTTTCAATATTTGTTCACTTAATTATAGCAATCTTGAAGGAAAAACAAGACTTCTACAACTCTAGGAAAGCATTTATTTATCAGAATGCTGGGAAAACATGGGATCTATTGACCTGGAACAGCAGCAAGAATGACAAGTCCAATGACAGTGCTCCTGGCAGTGGCTAAAAGCTGATGTTTCAGGGACAGGAGGAGGACACAGGAACTTGCCAGAACCACAGCACCAAGGGCAAGAGGGATGGATTTTGGCTCCAGCTCATATGTTACCTTGCTCTACAGCTGCCTATCCCATATGGTATAACATGACAACTCACAATCCACATGAGATTGTGTGCCCTGCTTCTGCCTGAAGTCATCTGCAGATTAAGGAAGCATACACCAAGAGGCTTGATTACACTCCAGTTCATAAAAGGATGCATGAAAGCAATGAGGAAGGAAGGAAGAGATGCAAGGTACGTTAGCTATTTGCTGATTAAAAGAAATACTGTCAAGAAAAGAGTAAGATCAGACATTCAAAGAAGAATCTGCTTCTGCATGCCCTAAACAAAATAAGATAGACTGGGAACTCAGCAGATAGCATGTGTAACGTGTTTACAGAGAATAATTCCTCAAATCCACTGCAAACAGTACCAGGCCCAAATGCAATTTCTAGTTCTTAATGTAGAGCACACATGCACGAAGGAGGATCGTTAGATGCTGCAGCCAAATCTGTTGGCTGTGTGTCAGGGATGAGGACTAAACATGGATCTTCAGGTACCTTCAGGAAAAAGAAGGCATCTATTTCCTATCCTATTTCCTATCAAAGAACTGGTTTACAGGTTCAAATGTGACACAAAGTAGGGGAAATTACCTTCCCTCTTACTACTGCTCCATTTTTAGTACCAAAGCGTCTGAATGTTCCCGACGATCTATGTTTTATAATGTTAACTGTTTACCAATGCTTCTACCATCAGGGAACATCTGGCAAGGCAATGATGAAAATGAGCCCAGCTTGGTCACAACAAAGCCAGGATACTACATCCTTGTTAAACACACACCAAATTACTGCAAAAAACAAACAACCAAGAACAAAACTCACAAGAATCTCCATCTTCTTCCATGGCCTAGGCTGCAGCCATTAACAAGTTCTCACACCACGTTGTGATGACTCAGGACTGGGACAAGGAGCTATTGACTTAATGGCCTGACACTTCACCTCACTGGGGACTCCCATTAGAGAAGCCACTTTCACTTCACTGACATTTTAAAGGCAAACCATTGTCGACTTGCACAACAAATGCTGTCATCAACAGCACATCAGGTTTACTCGTCTCTTATTGCTTAACCACAAACACCAAATAGGTGAGTTTCTTCTTAGAAGACTAAAACAATGCCATTTTGGCGATGAAACCAGTTACTATACTTCCACGGAAAAAATAAAACAGGCACAGAGAGCCGTATCAGTTTAAAATTTTATGATACATTACTGTTTCTGTGAGCTTGAATTCCTTTTAGAAGTGGCTTAGAGAAAAGGAAGGAAAACCGCTTCCAGAACATTCAACAGCACACTAAGTTATGCATTCTATGCCCTCGAGGTGAAACATTTTTTGCATTTATGGCTGCTCTGGCATTACAGCCCTCATCCTGAGCCAGCTATTAATATGTGACAGAAAGCATCTGTGATCTGCTGCTCAGAGGGCTCAGGCCCTAGAGCATCCAGAAAGCCTGTTCAAAATGTTTCACTCACATGGCCGATCGACCACACCATGCATAAGTCAGAGTGATATACGCATTCTGACATGACAAGTCTACAATGTAACACACTCTACATATGATTTCATCTTAATTAGAAGAATGAGCTCCTTTCACAGGACAACTTTAGGAAAACGCATAGAGCATGGAGAAGCACCAGTGTTAGCATCAGTCACCATAAAGCACACAGGCAAGACTGACTTTAAGGCTTGTGGATATGAAGTTCACATTTAAAATGGGATTTACGCTACAACTAATGGGAACACAATTGCTGTCCTCCCCCATAACCAGACTGGAGGTCTCAGCTACCATCAGAAAGAAATCACACAAGCTTCAGCCTGCCCGGTCCTCTGATGCCCCAGGACCAACACAGCACACAGGACCAGGGCCAGGCAGCCCCAGGGCACACAGCTCCCAAGTCACATGGCCACCAACTCCCCACCAGTTTCCACCCTGCTGTGTTTTTAGGTTGTTTTTCTGCTGCAGGATTGGATGAAAGATGTCTAACTGGAAAGAGATTTCACTCAGTCAGCATGGGAATGTGTCCGGTTTCAACTTGATTTTGAGGGGAGCATATTTTCACCACTTTGGTCTTCCCTGAGCAGCAGCGTTACTCTTTTTTACCTGTTGTGGTGTTGGCACCTGCTATTTAGCAGCTTTTCCCTTTTGGTGCTATTTCTGCAATTAAGATGTCAAGCTGATAAGTGGGGAAAATTATGCAAATGCTGTCTAAGGAAACTCTGACTGGATGAAAAAAAAAAGAGAAAGAAAAAGGTGTTATGACAATACCTGGCAAAAACAAGCTGGTTTAAAAACATCTTCCTTTACCAGCTCATCTCAGAGCCCTGCATGGGCTCCCCAGTCACACAACAGCTCCTTGGCTTCACCCCTAGGGCATGGGACATTATACACAGACCTGAGGCCCCAAGATCTGGGCAATGGCTTTCCCAAGGACAGCAATTCCTTGCACACAAGGGTTGCTGACAGAACACAGCAACAATTTCCTTACTGGATAAATTATAAAATGTGGGGAACAGACACTCCTATCTCAGGACCTGCTGAGGACTCACAGGAGAACTGTGGTGAATTTTATCATGTTTGGGCTAAATCCTCTAGTTTGCAGTCTTTTTAATCCACTTGGTATCAAAGAAGCCCTTGAGTCTCACTCCCCATCTCCACAAAAACACATTGTTTACTTTAATTTCACAATCTCCAGTCTACCTCAAAGCACAAACAAAGCCCTCAGCTCGTAGATGAACAGAAACTGCATTAAAATTGTCACCGATAAAACTCAACAGGAATTAAAACTTGTAATGTCGATTCTGAGTGATCAGAGCAAGAACTGACGTACTGATGCCCCTGTGATAGGTCTGTCCAGAAGCCACAGTACAAAGAAAAACACACAGCAAATCCAAATAGCACACTGGAACATTTTAATGTCTGCAGCGATATGCTGCAGCTTGTCCTGGTGACAATCCACAGGCATCCAGCTCCGATATTTTAGTCTTCCAAACATCTTTTCCTCCAAATGGATTGCTCAGCAGTGCTGATTATTCAGAGAAAAGTGGCAGACAGGGTCAGGCAGCAGCAGAATGAAAAGTGAAAACTTGAAAGATGCTAGATGAATATTTATGCGGAACAATCTTCGCTCTCACATTATGATGCATAATGGGATCAGCAAAGCTAACGGAATTCACGCTGCGTGCACTTCCTCTGTGAGAACTTAAGTTTAATCTGCACATAAGACTGACAACCCGTGAACACAGAGAAAACATTCAATGGCATGTAAAAACTTCATTGAAATAATGTTTCTGACTACATAAACGTTCCAACGATGACAGAATAAACATTTTTTTTTTCTGGTCTTATTTTAAATCCATGGGCCACTTTTTGGAAGTACAATGGCTTTAAAAACTGGCTTCAGAAGGCTTGTTTTTTCCTTTTTAGTTCTGTAATACATAGCTTACTCTGAAAGTAACGTCTCCTAATCATTGTGTTTATTTCTGTGGGAACTAGAACAAAGAGCAAAATAACACTATTTATTCGATAGAGCGAATTATCAGCTGCAAAACACTGTTTTCCAGCACAGTCACCACCACTAGCTATGCAAGAAAAACAGCCTGCACACATTGTGCTTGTGAAAATCAGTATGAGCAGAGGTGACCCTCTGTCACTGTCACCTTTGCCAAAACATCACTCAAAGCCTCACACTGCACTCACACCCACTCCCTGGACTCCACAAACGTTCAGTAAGCATCACTGAATGCCACTGGGTCCCATTTTTTTCTGCACAGGGGAATTCAGGGACACACTTTTGCTTCATATGCACTTCCACATCAGGTACCATGCAGTCACACTGCCCTGTGCCACACAGCAATGACATGAAATGGAACAGTGGTGGGAAGGTTCAAACCCTACTGCCAATAGCATAGACACCCGCCTCTGACGTTGTGGGACAACAGAATAAAACGCAAGGCACTGCTTTCAGAGCAGCCCTCCTACACAGGCAGTCTCGATGCTTTAAGCCTCTGTTATACAACAATTTCCTCCATACTTCATGGTTTCCTCTTCTAACTCAATGCACTACCCTCTTTACAAGCTCTAACGTGCCTTTAGCGAACACAGCGCTTTGTTTGAGCACTCTCCCTGAACACTGAAGCCCCACACAGAAAACACCACCCTGACGCCACCCTCCACCCCTCTCCACGCGCGGCTGTTTACCCGAGCTAAAAATAGACGGCGGAGCCTGACAACTGCCTTCCGATTGGCTGCCGCCGACGTGCCGCCGGCCAATGGGAGCGCTGAGCTGCGCTAGGCGCCGTGACCGCAGCGAGCGCTGCACCTGGCGTCAATGCGTGCGGCCGCGCTGCCTCCGCCCGCCTCCGCCGCCAGGGGGCGCGGCTGCGCCGTGAGGGGCTGCTCGGACGTGGAGTATGCCCGGGGGGGGAGGCGGGCTGCGTGAGGGGCAGCTTGATTCATAATGGTAGAAGGAAGGGACCACTTTAAGTGAGGGTTTGGAACTTGTAAAACTCAATATTTTGAATGACTTTTAAGTACGGCTAACCTTCAGACGAGCAAGACGTTCTTTGTCTTGTCCGTGTGAGCTGTCGGTGTCAATTTGTAATTTATATACTAATTGCAGTTTTTAGCAGGAGGAAAGTTAACTGTCCACAACTCAAAGGGATACCTTAATTATAAAAGGGAAGAAATCGTATGGCAAAGAGCACAACCAAGTTACCTACTGCCATGTGCTGAAACACACGTGAGATGAAAGTTAGCTGCTTGGAACAGAAGGAAGCTGATTTCCTTGTACAAAGGGAAAAAAATCGCTGTTTATTTACATCTTCTATTAACTTGTAATGTAGTGATGCTTTCTGCGTGGTGATGCCATTCAGGAGAAATAGCTTAGTAACTCTGGTACTGTTATTTCAAAGGTGATGTAAGTTATAGAGGGAGGGACCATTCTCTGTGTGGGTTTTGAACGCTTCTGAGGGTTTGCATTACCCTTGCAGCTGATGGGACTTTTCCACTGTGCACACAGTCACCCTTCCTGCCCCTATGCAGCAGCAGAAATGCTGTGGTTTTTAACTAGTTCCATCTGATGGTAACCAAAACCTCTCCAGTGTCATCACCTCACAAAGCAGAGTGAAGGGGTTAAGGCTTTTTAGCAAGATAGATGGTCATGTTTCTCCAGATTTAGCTGGAAGATTTCTCATGCAAGTCATAAATGTGAAACTTCTTTAGATTTGCCTCTATTCTTTATAATGAGAGTCCAGCTGGTTTTGGTTTTGCTGTGTGCAGCTGCAGATATTTCTAAAGTTTAGGGAAGTGCAAAAGCTTGGAGATCTGTGTCTAAAGAACTTCATACTTACTTTTAATAAGGCATTCCTTATTACCACTTTTGCAGATTTATCACAACATGAAATAGCTTTTTAGATTTGTCCTTCGACAGGAACATCTTTATATTTTATTTTATTCGTTATTTTGTAAACTCTTAACTGTTTTACTTGCAGTCTTATCCCACGTATATTTCTAGTTGCTTTCTTAATCTTTGTGCATCTTATTTTCATCTTCAAGCCTTCTTCTTGTAATGTTATAGACAGCTTCAGTCTCTTTTATAACTTCTGAATGGCTAATTTATAGTGGCCTATCTTGTTGTACATGCTTGGTGTGTAAATATGATATTTTATGTTGATTAAGGTATACAGTTCTTAAGGGCATCTGTTCAGGGACACGTATAATTTCCTAAAGTAATTTATTTAGTCATTTTTGAGATATCTGAATTAAGTTTTCTTTACCTTTTTGTACAACCGATGCCTCTAGGCTGCTTTTTTGAGGGCTTTAATTGTCCTGCTTACTCTATTATGTAATTAAATGGTTTTTGTTTTCATTCTGAATTTTGTAATTATAAATAAAACACTGGAAAGTGCATCAGCTGCAATACGAAGAGACTCAATGATCATTAGAAGAAAGTATAAAAGAGAAGCATGTTTGAGAAAATCCTACTAATAACCAACAAAGAACTGAAAATTGAATAAAAACATGGAGAATTTGGTTTACTGTAACTTCCCCCAGTTTGTTGCTTTAAATGATTAACTTATTTTTAGATTTGGTGGTGGCAAAAATGTGATGCTCTACAGAAAAACGATGTGTGGAATTTAAGCAATTGAAAGATATTTAAAAATTATTTTTTCTTATATGAAACAATTTTACTGTTACTATACTGTTTACTATAATCTTCCACGTTTCATATATTAAAGGTAGGTTCCTTGTTTGCGCTCTCTATTTGCTGTGCACTAATTCTGCCAGTTTTGTAATAGTGCATACCTTCCATTTTCATTTCTTTAATGATAGAGGTAGCATCTTCCCTTTCAAGGTTCGGGCAGGAGGGAGAGCACATAGGAAATGTGGCATAAATAAAATAATTTTGTTACAAGAAAGTATTTTTCTTATGTCCTATTTCCTGTACACCTGTTATTCTCTCTGGCAAGTAAGCACTCAGAAATTGAGGGTGCATTTCATTTGTGGTGTTCTCAAAACCCTGCCCAGTTCCTGGAGTATTCTTTGATATTTAGTTCCTATGACTACCTATTTTTCAAAAACAACTCTAAAAGTAAGCAGCTGAGCTCCACTGAGCTCAATGGTAATACTTCTACCAACCACAAAGGGAGCAGATCAGGCTGTTTTTTCACCAGCTTTATTAGGAACTTTTTAAATCCACCAAAGTCACCTGAGGCTCATTGCTTTTAAAAATCAGGTCATTTCTTAAAGCATCTAAACATGAATTTGGAATCCTGGAGTCCCTATTGTGAAAATACTAGATAACTTCTGCTGCAATGCTGTAGAGTTGAGGTTTCTACAATTTAATATATGTATGTGTGCTCCAGGGAAGATTTGGAATGCTACAAGTAAAATGCATTTTTCTAGCCTCTGGAGTCTGAGTCTATCATACATGTATGTATGAAACATTATCCATGCGACCATACAGTGCAGGAGTTGTGAGTAGAATGGTAGTGATGTCTCTGGAAGTCCAGATGAAAAATGGCTCGAAGCAGTCTGAGGGCCTGATTCAGTCAGAAGTTTCACATACGGTTATGCTACTGACATCAGTGGGTGTTTAGGCGAGCATTTATGATCCTTGAGGAATTACCACTCTGTCCTGAGGAGTGGCTGGCTTGAGATACTTACATTTCTATCCATGTGGTGGGTATGAATATTTTGAGTTTAGCATTTATTTTAACACTTACAAAACAAATAAAATTACATAAAATGTACAGGATGTTTGTTTGGAGACTCATTTCTAATATACTACCAGCAAAACAGATTTTCTAGAGCATGAAGAATTCTGTATTTCTGTCAGCATGCTTGTGGATATAGTATAAAGATTCATCATAGAGGAAACCTGGGCTATGGTTCATTTAAAGTGATCCTTTTTTTCTCATACGTAATACATTTTAAGAATGGAAGTGATTATAAAGCTATAATTCTCATCCAAATCTGCGATAATAAATTACAGACTGAGGAACAAAACCTGCAATTTAGGGCTTAAGTCAATCTCTGAGTTAAACTGAGTGAAACCTATCCTAGTGCTCGCAAGTGCCTGGTTTCTTAAGTCTTCATGTTACTAGAGATAGGATTAAATGGGTCAGGTGCCTAATCCAGTAAAACAGTTCTTGTTTTCCCAGTTTTCCAGGGACTTTCTTGACGAATACTGGGTTATTTTGAGAGACAAAACATTAGAATTTTGAGCTGACAGAATGAAATGTGCACAATTTAGAGCTGTGCTTCTCTGTCTACAAGCTTTGATATGTGGCCTACGGCTATGGTGTTCTGTTAAACAACAAACAAGACAAAGATAATGCTTTTGGTAAAAGGTTTGATGAGCGGGCTGCGTGGAAATCCATAAGAAACTTAAAAAGGCTGGTGATTGTTCTTTGGCTCCAAAACTTGAGGAAGTTGTTTTGAAGGACTAAGATCTTGTCTGTTGGGTTTGGGTTTTTTTTGTTTTTGTTTTTTAGGGATCTCACCATATTTGTGTCAGGCTGCTTTTCATCTAAGAAAATTAATAACAGCAATCAGGTGTTTCTCTCAGTTTTAATAATAGCCACGTTTTACTGATTTTCTGATAAATCATACTCCAAATATTGTATATGTATTCAACTTCTACCAGCCCACATTTGCCACTCAGCATTCGGTGAGCAGCTGTTTCAGGCAGAGTGCCAGAAGGGTGTCAGTACTAATTCACATCTGAGAAGGCAGAAGATCCCAGAGACATCTTAAGATTCATTATTGATCAGGACTTTGTCTCCACAAGCCAGGGTTATTATTTCAGGAGTCATACTGCTTTGATGAGGAAGGAACTTGGACCTTATCCAGATATTGATATTTCTAAAGTGATGATCTGGCTCTAAATCTAGCCACAGCTATGCACTGCTTCACCACACAGATCCTGTTACATGTGCCTGTCATTAGAAATGCTTCTGATTTTGAGTTTTGAATGCCTTAAACATGGAGCCTAGTGGTTTTAGGTTTAATAGATTTTGTGTGGATGACTGTTCATCCTTTCACTCATATAATGTTGATACTTGATTGCTTACCTTTCACAGTCATGTGAGAAAGTCACTGTTTGTGCAGAATTGGCTGCCTGGGGGAACTGTGCGGTCCTAGAATACTTTATTTAGAAAGTAATCTGGTTTTCTCCAGAAGAGTTCAGAATTTAATATTCAGATCAAAATGATGTCATGTTCTTCAAAAATATCTTATTTTTCATGTTCATAAATGTCTTTGTATGACTCATTCTGCAGTATCATCTGCAGAATATCTGCTGCTGCACAGAATAATCGAGAGTCAGTGGTCCAGAGTTACTTTGAGATGTTACAGCTCTTAGGAGCTGATGGAAGTGTCTCTGAGCTAAAAATAAGTAATGAAACCTGGATTTGGTCTGGTGTTTTTGACTGCTGAGAAGCCCTCAGCATGCACTGAATCAGTATGCGTGGATGTTGTGTATGTAGCACCTGTGTTCCAGCTGAGCTCCAGCAGAAAAGTTCATGAAAGTCCAGTCAGGCCTGCTGCACTGTGAGGCTGAAAGGCAACCCAAGCAAGGCCAGGTCATTTTAGCTAGGCGATGGAGATGGTCTGGAAGCCAGGATATTTTACTCTTTTTTAGACATGTACATATTGTACATTGTCAAGTTGCTGCTCTAATCTGACCGCTGATTCAGCCTAGGCAGCAGATAAAGTTTCTTGGCTATATTCCTTTCAGGCTGTTTGCACAGTATTTTCCTTACATCAAAACTTGAGTACTGAGCTGTATTTGCCATATCAGATGAGATTCTTTGCACTAGCTTTAAATATTTGTTTGTACAGAGTCCTAATCTAGGTCATAACTGTCTCATTCTAGTGTACATATCTAAGTTGGACAATGTCTAGTAGATAGTTATATTAATCATTTGAATTCGGTCTTCCAAACTTGTAGAGAATATTACTGACTTGCTTTTGTATGTTCTTTTACCAGGAGCACTTTGTTTTGTTTTGTTTTGATTCCTGTGAATCTCTTAATGATGAGCAAGCCTTTTTAAGGTCTTGATTTTCAAGAGAAGCACATTCTAAAATGACTCCTTAGGAGTTATCCAGTTTTAGCTGCTTTACAGAGATCTCATCAAAACCTTGCTCAGAAAGATTTCCTATTGATGGCATGTTAATTCTGGTCACAATGTAGGTGAAAAGGGGAAATGTGTATTCATTCATATTTCTTTATTTAAAAGTATAACCAGGTTTAATGCTATGTATTTTCAACCTTAAGGTTTTTTTTTGTTTTCTTTTGTGTACGTGTTCTGGTGATAATTACAATAATCTGGAATGGCTTTTATTTTTCTGCCCTATGCTCACAAATATTTCATAGATCAGTTGGCAGGGTCGCTGGTGCAAACAGTCATTTTTTCTATTCTATTTTTCTTGAAATATGAAACAATATTCCCTGACATATTTTTACTTATATATATCTTTCTTAGCACATCCTGTGCACTCAGTATACCCTTTGAGCTGGTTGAAAGGATTTTCTTGTTTGTTTTCCTTCCTTTATTTTAAATTAAGGTAAATTAATCCAATTTAAAACTGTTCAGTAGGAACATTTATTCATCATAATAATGCATAATAATGAGGTTCCCCCTATCTGCCTTTGGCTTTTTTGTTTTTAATAGTACTAGAATATTCTTTGCGTGAAGCCTAACCAATGCCTTGCTTTTTGGAGTGTTACACTTCACTCTTTGTAGAAGTAAGGATATGGAAGAAATAAAAATCAAATACCAATGAGATAAAACTAGCACAATGCAAAAGAAAATAATTACATTGCTCAGCTATCACAAGGCCAACACTAAAAAAACAAAGTGATTCATCTTCCTTCACATGCACAGTCTGCTCAGACATACGTACATCATTATTTATTTGTATGGTTTTGATTATTCAGCCAAATGTTGCTACTTTATAATGTGGTTAACGATTACTTAACGATTTTGTTCAAAGCATGCATTTATAGTTTTGTCCCTGAACCAAAAAAGTATTCTGAGCTCAAACGTAATTAAGTTGCAAGCGCTGTCTGTCATTAAATCTTACTTTGTCTGAGTATGTCACTTCAAAGACAGCTCTCCAGCAAAGATAAGATACTGTTTGCAGTGAACACAGTCTGCTTTCTAGGAAGGCATATTTGTTACCAAATCAGTGTACCCAGCAGGAATATGGTCAAAACATTAATATTAAAAAAAAAATCATCAATATAAATTTGTAATTTTAACTTTAAATGTAAATGGACAATTAATTCAGACCCCTTTTTTAATAAGCAGACTAAGATTTATAAATTATCAGTGTGTTTTTAAAAGTTTTGCCTATTACCTTATGATCAAAATCTGTAAAAATACGCAGAATGCTTGAAAGTGGAGAACAGTCTGAATAACAATTGTCATTGGTTTAAACATTCTGGCAGTGTGTGATAATCCCCTAGGTAGAGATTCTGAAATGAGTTAAGAAAAATTATTTTGGTTCGGAGATTTAAATTTACTTTTGTTGAACATTTTTAATGCAGTTCTCAAACTGTACGAAATGTACCTCATAGATGAAACTGTTTGAGGCTCAAAACAATGATATTCCTACTACTTCAGCTTCACTGCTTTTTGGCTGGGAGGTACTCCTGCTTGATGGGCAGTGTTTCAGTGGTTCATTTTTGCTAAATTTGGATGAACTTGAATTTTCAAACTCAAAGTGAGTTGTTTACAAACTGTTTGCTTTTACTGATCACCCTATTCTATTAAATATTATTTGCTTCAGTTAAGCCTGTTGAATCTAATTAATCAGTATCAATTCCAGTATGCTCAGTGTTTACCAGTGCAAATAAGAGGAACCCTTTTGCTTCCCTAATTGATATTGGGAGGTGCTTTGACAAATCATAATGCACTTACACACTTCAGCATCATTCTCTTTGTTCACACAAAAATGAGAAAAAGAAGTAAACAGATTTTTTTGCATTGTTAATAGTTACTGTCAGGAAATTTACTGAGCTGTGTGGAAGTCAAACCAATGGAGATGGTACAGAGTAAAAGTAACTAAACAAAACACTTGCTGGCTGGTATCATTTTCTTGTCAATCTTGGTGAATACCTACTCATAGGCAAGCAACATAAATAGTGACCCACTTCTTAGAACTGATTTTCCCTTCATTTATTTTTTACTAACCAGCTGAGAAAATGAGTTCAAAGGAAATTAAAAGGTAGAACTTCCTGTAATCTAACTTTAGCTGAGAAAATGGGGCTGTTTAGTCTCAGTTCCCTTCCTAGATAAGGGAAAAATAAGCACTGTCAAAAATTGTGTCAGCCTGTGCAATAACAGGTCTTTGTGATAGGTTCTTTGAGGAGAGCTATTTTTTCCTGAGAGATAGAGGTGCAAAAAAGAGCTTGCTTAGAATGATGAAATTAAATAAGGTAGAGCCAATGCCCCAAAACATGGCAATAGGTTGAAACAAGAGAGACAGAGACAGAATGTAAGGAAGATCTTTTCAAATTAAAGCAATTCCTTCTAGTCTGAATTAGGATACTATTTTTCTCCAAATTCTGTCTGTCCGGACACTCTTGATGAGTTGCTGGATCTCCACTGATATCATGAAGACCTTGAAGTTGTTAGAAAGGAAAGTTCCATTGCTGCTATAAATTTTTTTCCAGAAAATGTCCTGTTGGAAGATACTCTGTGGCATACAGTCTGACTGAGAAGTCATTACTGGTAGCTGTCTTTCTACATTATTACGAAGGCATGATGCTATAATATAGCTTCATGTTTCTGGTTTTTTTTTCCCCCATTATTTTCTCTATTTTTTTCCCTGTATGCAGTAATGCTAGAACTCCAGATTTCATTGTGTGAGTTTTATGAAATATTTAATACAAATGCAGAGCTTCTACCTGATTTTATTTAGTCTTTGCCCATTATTATCTCAAAGACCAGCTGAGATAGCTCTTTAAATATATGTTTCATGACATCACTTGTTCTTCTCCGCCTTTCTCTTTCAAATTTCCTATATTCATCTCTGTTTACTATTGTCAGATTTGCTGCGAGCCCTGAAGTAGATCATAAATAAAGCAAAGCTCATATCCACCTCCCCCTTCCCCCCCCCCCAAAAAAAAAAAAAAATAGAGTGACAGCTCAACTAGGAATTGTCCATTTCTTGTCCAGAAGTGGGAATTTTCTGAGAGATATCATGCAATCTTAACAGTCTCAGCTTCATGTACTTAATGACAGCAGAAGTAGAGTAGATACAGTCTGGGCAAAAAAAACAACCAAACAAACAAGAGTTCTAAAGCTTCAATTCTACCATTCTTTTCATGCATGATACAGCTCCTTGCTTTTTTTTTTTTTCAGAGATATGACTCCTGACTTTCAGTATAAGGTACTGAGTTTCAGTATAAGGTTTGACGTCTTGAGAACCTGGAGAGGGGAGACTAAGTCCTGGGTATGTGAGTAAGCCTGTGTATTATGCAGGCCGATTAGGCATTTTACTTTGCTGGCCTCCTGTTGCTCAACTTATACTTTGCTTGTCTAGTTTTATAGAAAAAAAAAACCATGAAATCTGGCAATTTATTTTTTGAGATCCTCTAAGGTCCTCTAAAATGTTTGAAAAAACATGTTCTGGCTGTTCCAAAAAGAAACTCAAGTCATGAAGACATCCAATGATCTCCACAGCCTGGTAGATTTTAACAGTATCAGTTCTTGATTTGATTGGATTAGCTTCTAATCAATGTAAATGTGTTCCTGTCATAAGCAACCTGTGCTAATTTCACATTAAATATAAATGAAACACTTAAGTAGAAAAGCTCCAAGGTCATTAAAATATTTTTGCATAATGGGTCAACAGCTGAATTTTGCATAGTCAGTTCTCTTTTCAGTCTCTCCACAGGAACTGGCTGTGTTAATACTCCCATCAGAGGGCTTTATGTGGAACAAGTCTCTTCTGAAAGTTGCTTGTGTTAAGTCTGCAGGGATTTGTTTCAGTTTGTGGAAAAGACCCAGAAATAGACATTTGGAAATGATGGAGATTACTGACTTCATATTTGATATTGAAAGCAGATACAGACTCAAAACTCACTTTGTCCTGTGTTGCGTATCCTCTGTGTCTGCCTTAGTACTAGCTGTTACATCTGATTTTCTGACTAATTTTGTCTTCTTATTTCTCATTACTGCTGTTATTGTGAGTTACTTGGGGCTTGCTGCAACACCAAGATGTTACTGCTGCTTCAGGAAGAGCTCCTTCAGTAAAGTAGCAGTTGAAAGGTGACTTTAGGCCTAGAGGAGTACATCTGGTGGAGTGCCTGCTCCCAGATTAGTATTTGGAGGGCATGCTACTGATGCTCTCAGTGCCTTCAGGCTCAGTGTCTGCTGCTTTCATGCTTATTTGGAGGACTGGCATCTGAAGAAATTATTTGGGACACATGCTCCTTTACTCGTGGGATGATGTTAAAAATCTGCCTCTGCTGTACCTGCTCTTTCTGATCCAGTTCTGGAAAATTATGCAGGAGAGGGGAAAAATATCTCAGGATAGGATGTGTCTTGGTACATGCTCTGGTTCCAGTCCCATCCAGTGCTCTGCTTCCAGGAGGCTGGTCCATGAAGCCCTGTGAGTCTGCTGGTAGGCAGAGTGGTGCTGTTCAGGTGTCAGAAGCAATTGATGTTAGGCTTCTTGTGATTCTTGTGATTAATAGTTGAGAGGGTGTAAATCCTCAGTTCTGACAAAGAAAAAACTTCACCTCACAAAAAAAAAGAACAAAAAAAAATGCCTTGAGCTTGTTGTATAGATTGCACTTATCTCACTTCTGGGGTATTCATCTGGATTTAGTACTTGAAAGTTGTTTTGCCAAAAGAACCTTAAGAGAACATAGAATTTTAAAAAAGCAATGCTTTCCATTTCCAATACCCATTTCTAAAAATCACTTACAGCCAAGAAATCAAAATACATTTGAGTCAGATGACAAATATATATATCTATCGTGTTGATAATATTATTTCATGGTGTACTTACATCACTTAAGAATTTTTATTGTATTCCACAAACCTCTTCAGTTACCTTCCTATAATATTAATTTAAGGTCACAGTATTGCCTTGAAGTCAATCCTGTCCTTCAAATCTGTTACAGTAACATGTTCAAAAGTTCAATTTAATATCTCTAGGGATTCTGGAAAAAAAATAATAATAATGAACAGGGACACAAGGAAAAAAAAAGCACATTTAATTGAAAAAACTGTGAAATCATTATTTGGTGCAATATGAATGCAAAATAAAATTGAGAAACACAAGAATAGGAATGGGTCTGTGTGTAGTGTCTGTGTGTACTGCATCTGGGAAATTTCCCTAGTGTAACCAACACATTATAGAGAAAATAAAAGCTCCATGTTGTAAAACGCAGTATTCAACACTTGGAGTGATGCTTTCTGTCTGCTGCAAGATGAGCTTCTCCATTTTTTTATCTTAAATTCATAGCTGATTTTGTGAGAGTTGTTTACTTAGCTTCACCTTTACAAATCCATACAGACCATACTGCTAAAATTTCTTTGCTTAGCCCTGCCAGACATTAAAATATCCAGGGAGTTAGTCTGAAAAATATCCCTTGTTCTCTCTTCTTTCCCCTGCTACACACACTGATGAGAAGGCCATTCAAGTTGGATGTTTGATGGCAGAGAGATCTGATCTGAACAGAGTGGGGCAAAGAACTGGAGATAAATAGAGTCTAAATTGAGGTGGTGCTGAAAAGATAGTCTGATCCTTAAAGGCTGGCACTTCTGAGGATGGAAAAACAAACTAGAAATTGGGGAGGAAAGTTAGTTAATTGCACTGGAAAGGAAATAAGCAGGGCAAAGAAAGAAATATCACACAGATGAACATTTGGTGGAAAATGAAGGTGAACATATGCTTAAAATTGGTAATGTCCAGTGACACTGAAATAAGATGTCTGACATTTAACTCTTGCGAGCTTGAAATTTAAATGTTCGTGTCCTTGTAAAGCAATTAAGTGAACATAACCCCCATACACACATACTTCAGAAGAGCTATATTTTGTGCTTTTCGCCTGTATAAATATGCATTGTATGTTAACTGTCTGCTTCCACATGTTAAGCTGTAAAATGTAGTTTTTTCCCTGATAGATCATGCAATTGTGAGTAAACAGAGCATTAGCAGTTGTAAGAGCTGTGTAGAACATTGGATTATCAAATGTGCTCTTTTTGTTTCATTTCTGTAGAAAGCTGGTAACACCTCCAAAAGTTGAATATAAATTCATATGTATATAAGTAGTACAATTTGAAGAGAAATGTAAATGATTTTAAACGAAGGGGAAGGGAAACTTCACTGCACTACTTTAATAAGATCAAGTAAAATACAAAGACTAACAGATAAAAATGTCATGAACCTTTTGGCTACAGAAATCCATAAGCAGCTCAGACATAGTTGCTGTAATGTGTTTGGTCCCTTTGTGCTATTAAAGACCTCATTTGCTTTACAACTAAGAGATTTTTTTCATGGGCTCAAATATACCATTTGTTCTGCCTTTTTTTCCTTAACATGCTTTGATTGCCAAAGGATATCTCAAATGTTTCATACTTTCAGATAGTGGAACAATTCCTTAGAAATAAATTCTGCATTTTTTTACTGAAAAAGCTGGGTGCCTTGGAATTGGAACATTGAAAACAAGGCCTCAGTCTGCTTTCACCTAAATTCAGTCATCTGTTACATGATAAGCAAGACCTGAATTCACAGTTGAAATAAGGACAATTTGAGAAACACTGGCTTACTGGCCTACTTTCAGGTAATATCTTCTCAAAAATAGCAGTAATCCGTTTATTTAGTGCGTTATCCTTAAAATAAAGAGCTGAAGAAAAAAAAATCATTTTCTGTAAAAACAAAAACCAAACAAAACATTAATGTTCCTGTAGTTTTACCTATAATACTTAATCATTTGATGTTTTGCCACAGTTCCCTAGCGTTGATTTCATAGTTTAATTCAGGCAATGCTGCTGTCATCAGAATTCACCAGTAAAATGTTTAAAGAGAATGGCGTAAATTTTTATGTCACTGAGATCTTTCTGCATGATTCTTACACCCTGGCCTCTTTGCAGCATGCCAGAGGCAGGCCCAACAGTCGCCCATGACTGCAAGTGACTGCTGGAATAGCTTTGGCAAACTGAGATGTGGCCACCAGACCCTGATGTGTTACTACTGCTAGGATGAGCCTTGCTGCTTTCAAAGAGAAGCTGGTGATATAGGGAAGACAGGAGTTGTGCTTAGGTGCCATATCCAGCTCTGCTGTGGGCTTTCTGACCCCTTCCATTTCAGGGCTATCTCAGTACTCACTGATTGATGTGGGCAATAGAAAGGGGAGCCTACCCCATCCCTTTGCTTCTTAAGTCCATTGTCTTTACCAACAAACAGTATTCATAATAAATATCTGAGATCACTTCTTAAAAATGTTCTTGATTTTAGTGCAGGCCTGTATTGTGCGTTTTTAGTGAATTAAGGCTAGAAATGTTGTCTTTAGTGTTTCCGATTGAAAACATAATGTGCTGAGCTCAGAGATGCTGGATGTCATCAGTAGCAAAAAAATACTTCCAAACAACAAATGGTCAGTCACTGTGAGCTGAAAGTGTAATGCAGAGCAATCCCATCCTTCTCTTTGAAGAAATCAATATGTCTGTCCTTCCTGACCTAGTGACATTTTTTGTCTTTTTCATATTGAGCTCAGCATTTATGAAATATGAACACTATCTTTTTCAATCTTGAAATGTATTTTAATACATTCAGGGACAGCAATCATGTTATTCACAGTGGTATTTTTTGCTTGTAAGTGCAGGGGAAAAAGCTTGTATAATTCCAGCTATCAACACTACTTCAAGAAAAGAAGAGAAAGACAGCGTTGTTTATGAAGCTTATTGAATCACAAAATGCTTTCTCAGCAATCAGAACTGCACACTGATGCAAATCAGATGCTTACATAATGCTATTATGAAAGGACTGTGACAAAAGCTGGGGTGATTAAGATACTCTTTGTATGTTCATACTGTGTTGTCATTTCACTTTGAAGAAAACAGAGATAAATCAACTGCTTGAAGTGGATCATTCTAAAACCACTCACTATCAAACACATCTCTGTACTCTGCCAGCTTTTCATGGATTTCTTTTTCTCTACTTTTTTATTTTATTTTATTTTATTATTTTATTTTATTTTATCTGACATTCTTCTTGGAAAAATGCAAGGATCAACAGTCCCTTCTCAATGCTGCATCTTAGGACAGTGTTCACATTTCAGGAGCTGTGCAGGGTGTCTCATGGCTGCAATTGGGATGTGGTCTTCTGCTAACATGCTTGTGAAAAGGCAGCTTCTAATTTAAGACACGTGCTGTGCTTCACTGCATATCCTGACTGATACCAATTATTGCATGTGGAGTTTTTGTTTGTTTGTTTGCCTGAAAGTAGATGTTTTTCAGTAGAGCCATGTCAGGAATCAGGTTAGAATCTAATCATTATTATTTTAGTTAATTAGAATTACAATAAGTATATATTGAAGCCATCTAAGATTTATTTAAATACCAAAATAGATTTATTTCCTCTTGTTTGTGTTCTTCCACTATTATCACTGTGTTGAAAAGCACATTAAATAGGAAAGGCAACTGAATAAATTGAAAATCAATTTCTTTAAACTGATAAATGTGATTTCCATAGTGGGAACTGCATTTTGCAGAGAGCTTTATTCATCTATATGTCCAATGATGCTCTAAGTATGCAATGTGATTTTTTTACATTTCAGATTATGAATGATATCTATGAACTATTTGTGCTCAGACTAAAGATTGATGACAGAAATGGTAGAACTACTGTAACAAAACAAATGGAGAAAGAAATATATATCTCCTTACTACTTTTCAGGTCTAGATAACATGCATGAGCATCAAAGCTAGTGCAGACAGATATAATTATTTTGCAACTATGATTTTCTGCATGTTTCTTATTGTAAAATAAATCTTACCATATTATACAATAAAGCAAGTAACATTTAATTGGGAATGAATTCAAGTAAAGTTAGCAGGGAATCAAAATGAAGGCTCGTTTTCTGCTCTATGATAAAACAGCAGAAGCATAAAATGGAATTGTCAACGGTTTACGGGCAGGTTCGGCCCGGTTCCGTGACGATTGGTGCGGGGGACCCACGGACCCACGCCCCAGGAAAGGGGAAGGGGGAAAGGGAAAAGGGAAAAGGGAGATGGGCCTAGAAACAAAACAGCGGCAACGATCTGAGGAGGAAAGCTAATTTACTAAATAAGATATCGGAAAGCAAAATAACACAATATAATACAATATAATTGGAATTAAAGCTAATAAATCAAATAAAATGAGCAAGAGAGAGTGTCCGATAAACCGAAGGCCTTACGCTAACGCTGAAGGCGGACAGCAGCGAGCACCCACTGCTGAGTTGATCCCAAAGGAAAGAGAGTGTCCCGTGACCACAGACAGTTTTTATCTTTCCCTCTGAGCGTAAACACATAACGCAAAGCATCGCAAAGTCCTCTGGGGAATGCAGTTCTTCTTCTCTTCTGAGACAGGTATACCTGGAACTATCGATGATCCACGGAGCTGGAGCATTAACTCTTTAACTCTAAATGCACTACATGATGTTATGATGTGGAATACCAGTACCAAAAATCATAAAACCATGACAGGAATACACTGAGTTTGGGGAAAAGTGTTCAGAGGATATTTGTGAGAGTATTTGTTTGTAGATTTTTTAAAGTTCCTTTAATATTAACCCTAAAAAAAAAAGGAAGGAAGGAAGGGAGGGAGGGAGGGAGGGAGGGATGAAAAATTCTCACAATTATATGAATTGTTGCATGTACTAAATTAGGATAGATACAGCCAGGTCACAAGCAAGGAAGCTAGTGAAGAAGAAAACATTTCATTAATTTGGATTATTTCCTTTCCCTTCCTTTGTTTTTCTCCTGATGTCACCAAAACTAGGAATGCAGAGTCCTTTTGCTGAAAAAAATTAATGAATGAAGCACTGGCAGTTGCCCCAAGCAGGGGAAAGAAAGAGGATGAAGAAAGCAAAAGAGAAAAAAATGACTCAGAATGTAACAAACATTTCTCCAAGTGTTTCTACTATATTTAAAGTCAGTGAACAGCATTGCTGTTGTTTGCATCATACCTCTAGGTTTAATCTGAGATCTTGCAGATGACTGTTGGAAAATCACATGTTTAGAAATGAGAACACGTATCTGAAATAATTTGAGCCTTTCAGACAGAGAGATGGGAAAAAAAGGTCTAACATACCTTAGATTCTGGTTTTGATTGTGTACCAATCTGTTTATGATTATGGACTGACTCCATGTGAGCAGCAGTATGTTTTAAATATCTGTTTATATATAAAATGCCTCACCCGAAGTCAGAATTCAGATCTATAGCTGAGCCAGAAATAGAAACCAGATCACCTGGGAAACCAGTTTATTTCCCTATCATGAGATTAGCATATTATGTATAATGTGTTGATAAATTAGCTGAATGAAATCCTCTTCCACTTCCTTTCCTTGTAACTACTTGATGATATTAATTCTGTTTCCACATTATGAGACCTCACGTCTCTCATGAACAGTCTTCCCAGAGAATTTAATCTCTGCCCCACAGGACAGCTCCTTGTAAAACACTGAAAAAATAATAATAAAAAAAAAACAAAACCAAAAAGCCAACCAACAACCGACCAACCAAAAACAAACAAACAAAAAAAACTATTCAGAAATGGCAAATAGAAAGAACTTGATACCAGCTGTGTCCTCTTAATGTCCTCTTAATCATCTAACTCATAATGCCATAAATAACAAAAAAATTGCTAATGTGAGTTACATTATGTCTTTCACACGTGCTGCTATTCCAAGTGAAACTTAGATGGAAGACAGTCAAAAGTAAAGACTTTCTACTGTTGTCTAAACTTTCTTCTAGTAAAATCACAGATCCAGTTTAAATGGGACATTTTAATGTATAATTTTTTCTTTTTTTGCATTTGATAAAATATTGATATTTCACTTTTTTGTGTGAAATAGTCAACATATTCAGTAGTGCTTGCGTTTTGACACAAGGTTCTACTGTGCGTAGCTACTTCTTTTGGTATGCTACTGATAGATATTATAAATATTTTCATGTCTAGGGTGTGGATGAGAACTCAGGCCCTGACTACCTGGAGTACATTGGAAAATGAATAAACACAAAGTGTTTCTATGTATGTTGCCTGGAAGTGGGAGGTAATAAAGTAGCAAGAGCATGACAAAAATGCTACTTCTGCATTCCTTTTGCAATGCTGCTTTACTTCCAACTGGGAAAAGAAAGGTTGCCTTGAGAGAACCCCTGCAGGGGTACAGCTCAAAGACTGGGGACCAGCTCTGCTGTGTTTCAGAGACAAATAAGCCAAATACACAGCCTGAACTCCTCTTTAAAAAAAATAAAAAATATACAATTGGCACCAAACTTAAGTCCTATTTGTCATCATTTATTAAGGCTGAGTTTCTCTGATGGAGCTGAGTGTGGGCAGGAAGAGAGATGTCATATCTAAAGCTTTTATCACATGGCTTGTACATGAATTTCTGATGTTTCCAGTCTTCCTTTTGCTTCCCATGTAAAAAAAAAAAAAAAAAAAAAAAAAACAATAAATCATATTTTGTTTGGAATTTCACTTTGACAAATGAAATTGAACATACACAAAAAAAATTGCTTTAAATTCAGTTGGTGCCTGAATATCCTGCTTCAGTATTGTGCTTTGTGAACTAAGGAGGTACCATACAAAGTGGGATTAAGGAAGATATTTAATAGTAGTCTGTGGGAATTACGCATCCTAAGTTCATTTGTTTTGCAGACTATAACCTGTCATTTATGCATTTTGTCATGATGATGCTGTTATTCATATGGCAATGACTGATTGGAAATCTTATCTGTTCTTCAAGGTTAGTTTTCACTCTAAAAAATGATCCTTTATTTTTTTCCCTGGTTTTATAAAAAAATAAAATAAAATTAAGATAGTCATAAAATGAGTTATATTTTTTAATGTGCTTTTCTGTTCTTGTTACTATCTCTGTCCTTGAAATGAGTCTGTAACAAGAGTCGCTGCTGTTGTGGTGCTGCGATAACTCAGTATCCAAAGACAGAAATGAGAACTGACAATGGCACAAGATGAGTCCATTCCCATCCCAGCAGCTCCAATTTTTACAGGAATGGAAGATGGCACCACATTTATTTGTACAGTCTGTGACAGGAATGAGAAATGGGACAAGGGCAACTCCATTTTCTTACAGTGTTATGGTTTGAAATGTTTCCAGTCCTGAAAATCTGCAACAACAACTGGTTTATAACACTTTTTCTACCTGCCTTTCTTTTTAACCAAAGTCATCCCCAGGGAAAATCTAAATATACTTTTCTGTAGGGCTCAGTCCTACAAGAAAGTAGCTAAATTCTTGAAAAAATATTGAAGCTGACAGAGAGTATATGAAGAAGACACCAAGGACATGGAAGTCATTTAGAAACAATGTGTAAAGATCCCGCATCTTCCCACCAAAGTGACACTGGCAAGGAAACCTATTAGTCTTTTTCATGCTAAGAATAGTAAAGTTGGATACAAATGATCCCATTCTTGTCCATTGTGTGAACACTATTGTGAGGATTGTTGGGTGTTTGCATCATCTCCAAAACATTAAGTTCCAATTTGAGAATTTCTTTGAGTGGTCACATCTTTGAAACAAATTTATGTTTATAGTCACAGATACCTCTACAGTGCTGTCTTGGATCCTTTTTTTCCTTGACCATCATCATGGCATATGTCAATACTTAGAGACAGAGTCCTATCCCCATACCTCAGCTCTGTTCCCTTCACAGACAAGTTTTCTGTACTTTTCTTTCAAATGCTTTGAGTTAAAAAGTCAATGAAAAGACATATAATAATAAGCATACGTGCCCCAGGCGTCATATTTTTAAAATGTCATGCTTACACAGACAGCATTGTTTGTTAGAAGTCAGCAGTCTCAATAACCCGTTATAGCATTGTTTACTCAAGGCACACAATAAGCTCTAATTTCATCTCCCAGGCAAATACTCCTTTGCTTAAACCCGTATTACACCACAATGCACTCAGGCTGCCATTCACCTCACAGGCATTGTTTCTGCACACATTTTTTATGATGTAAATTTACACCTCTTGCCAGTCCCAGAACAAAACCATCCTGTGAAACAGAGGCACTTCATGACGTAGCCTGAAATTTATAAACTCTTGAGTAACTTGTTTCTTTTGCACAGGATGAAGAGAAAAAGTAAATGTTGTGCCTTGATATACTGAGCAGCAGTGAGACATTGAAATAGCCACATGTTGAGAAATGCAGAGAGTGCCCTTGTAACAACACATCATGAAGGACGAGAGAACCTCGGAATTCGTAGAATCACTGAATATCCTGAAATTGGAAGGAAGCCAAAAGGATCATCAACTCCAACTCCTGGCTCCACACAAGACCACCCAAAATTCAAACTTTGTCTGAGTGCATTGTCCAAAAGCTCCTTGAACTCCAGCAGCTTGGGGCTGTGACCACTTCTCTGGGAATCTTGTACCAGTGCCCATGACCCTCTGGTGAAGAACCTTTTCGACCCAACTTGACTGTCCCCTGTCAGCTCCATGCTCTTCCCTCAGGCCCTATCACTGTCACAGAGAGAAGAGCTCAGCACTGCCCACCTGGTCCCGATGAGGAGCAGCAAGGCCTCTCCTCGTCTCCTCTGCTCTGCACTGAGCTAACTGAGGGACCTCAGCCACTTCTCGTATGTCTTGCCCACTATACCTTTGCCCATCTTCATAACCCTATTTCTTGTGCTTTCTAATAGCTTTTTATCTTTCTCATATTGTAGCACCTGAAACTGGACCTGGTGCTTGAAGTAAGGCTGCATGAGTGCAGAGCAGAGTGGGACAACCTCTTCCCTGGACTGGCTAGCAGTGCTTTCTAGTAGGTGGGGTGAATTGTGTGGAATAATTTTTTTAAAGGAGTGGCAAATAGAATGTATTTTTCACATCGAGGGAACAAAATGGACAACTAAAATTTGATCAGTTAAGTTCTTTTCTTTCCTCAGGATAAAGAGGATCCTTTTCATGATAAAACATAAGGAGTCTTATTCAGCAAGAGCCATTTTTACGCTCCCTATAATTTGGATCTTTGGAATTGTTTTTCATTTGCATTATCCTAGTTGTGTATATTAAATAAATATCAGGTTATGAATTTTGGTGAACTTCATCATGGCTTGTATTTGCAGGTAGTTCACAGTTTCATCGTTTTCATAGTTACATTTTTAGTTTGCTAAATGTCAGAGGAAATATTTTGTGATTTTTTTATTTTATTATGTTGCATAAAATAGTATTATTTTCCCTCTCTCTGAGAAAATTGGAAAGGCAGAGAAAAGTCTGTTCTCTAACTCAGCTGGATTCTGCAGTAAGAGAAGCAGTTAAGAGATTGCACATGGTGCTCCTTGAGGACATGACAGCTGGTCATTTAAATCATGGATGACTTCTTGGGAGTGATTCACAATTATGTTTTAGGAGCATGTTTGCCTACTGTTATGCCTGTTTTGGACAGCCTCCATTTCTTGCATCATTTTTTCATCTCTGGTACAAGTTAGTTTTGACAGTAGCAAAGAAGTGTCTTGTAAAGCTTTTGTGATTTTCAAGCAAAAAAAAAAAATATGAAGCAGATAACAAAGAACCCCATGCCAGGGCATTTTCGCATATCAGTAGTGACAATGTGACCACCCTTTCTCTTAGCCACTAGGCATGCTACAGTTGCTGCTTTTGTATAGTCTACATATTTCAGTGGATTCTCTAATAGTTTTATCTAAAATATAGTTATTTACTTCCTCTATTCCTGGCTAGATCCTGGCCTTTATTTGTTTGTTTGTTTGTTTGTTTGTTTGTGGACTTTGACTGAAGATGATCCACGTTAACTGATGTATTAATTTGCCTACACTCTTCTATTAGAAAATATGTTCTTGGTTTTGCTGTTTGCTAGCTGAGTCTCAATGCCCTTTCTCTCTTTTTGTTTTCTTTTTCTCTTTTTTGTTTAGTTCTTGATAGAAGTTTCAAACAGCAGTGAAGTTCCTGTGCACTGGTGGGTATCTACGTATAAGCAGTTTTCATGGGACCCTTCCTCATTGAGCTTAGAATCAAATGCCCATTTTCCCACTTTTGTTTGGTACTGTGAACGTAAGTATAGCAAGGGGCAGTGCCTTCATAAAACAAAAGAAATGCAAAAAAGTAAGGAAATGAAGTGACTTACTCCACAATAAAAAAATAGTTTGGCTTGTTAATATATTTTTGTATCTTAAGATACTTGTATTTTATTCCTTCTTTTCAATATATGAAGCTACATTTGGAGTCTATGTCAGAGATCGTGAACTGCAGGTCAGAAACCACTAATGGTAGTTAAACTTTATTCAACTTTATTCCATAAGTCTATGTGTCTGAAAGCTAGTCTTTCACGTCCACCAAGATCTATTATATTAGATGGCAAAGGAATGGAACAGGGTATTAATATCTGGTATAAAAATAACTGCATTTCCAGACTGGGTTACCAAAAAACTCCGAACTGGAGAAATTGTTCATCTTTTTAAATAATGATGTCCTACCAAATCTTACCAACAGTCAAGGCAATATGGTATCCTGGCAGTGATGCTTTAGATCTGTAGTGGATGCCTGCAGAAGAACAGGGCAAGAGTGCACTTGCCTCCCACCTTGGAGCACTCTTTAAGCACCAGTACTTTGCAGCCAAAGAGCTTTCCATGTCTACGTAGTCCCATGACTTGACATTGCAAACTAAGTGCCCAGACATTGCTGCTGTGGATTTAGACAGTGAACTTGGAGCTCAATTGAATTTCTTTTGCTGTAGAGCTGGTAGAATGGCTCACAGGTGGATATGCAAAGACGGTCAGCGTAGATGAACTTCCCAGTGAACATCCTTACAAGCATAACCGGTTCTCAGCAAGATTTCCTCTCCTGTTCATGATGGAAAAGCTTCTGGAAAGTCACCAATCATTTCCAAATAGGAAAGCACTCAAAATTGGTCTCTGTAGTGTATTTGAAGACCTCTACTCTTGAGCACATCCGTAGCACATTCTCTGTTCTTGGAAGCTGATTACAGATAGTCCAGCAAGCGGGGTATGCTGCAGACAGCGTATCTCATTCCCTCTCATTCCCTTATGATTCAGTAGGACAGGAATGTGTTTACTCAAATCTAGGGGTGATGAGTGATCTTTTGATCTCTTTTTGAGCTGGACTTTTTTATTGCAGAAGACTAAAGTGGGGCTTTATGCATCAGAGTGTGAAAATAAATACAAGCTTGGAGGGCTCACATATAATACATGCTGTGGCTCACCAACATTGAAAAGATATTACTTTGCTCATTGACTTTTTGGCAGATATAATGTCAATCTATCAATTTCAGGAACAATACTCAGAATAAAAAGAGGTTAAAAAAAGACTAAGTGGGCAAGGCTGGACTGGTCTTGATTTTTTTCCATAAATTGTAAACCTAATTCCTCAATCAGGTAGAGGGATCAAAGCACAGCTCTATGTCACAGCTCACTGGATGTGGCCTTTTGAAAAAAACATCTTCTCCTGGCAATGATTTTCAAAAACATTCTGCATTTTATTTCTATGAAATGAAGAGATCACACATCAGCTAACACATTGTCAGGTATCAAAAACCTCTAGTTTTATTACTGCCACTAGTTTTATTACAAGGAGGCTATCAATGGAAGGGCAGTAGAAGATGACCAATTTGAAGATACACTAGGTTTTGCTTAGTAACTAAGTTTACCTGAGCATAGATTTCTTTAGAATGGGGGTAGTATCAAACAACTTCTAGCACAATCTTGCAAAGCTGTTATCCAGTTTTGCATGCCATTTGAAGTCACACATGGTTTCTTAAACAGCAGGATAAAGAATAATAATAATAGTTATAAAAAGCTATAACTATATAAAAAAATATAGCAAGAGGCAGTGTCTCAGGAAAAATACCTTTTAATGACAAGAAAAAAAAACAACACCAAGAAGAAAAACACACGAAGAAGGTATAAGACATGGTACTGGAATATTGGACTGAATTTTCCAATCTCTTTTAGGAAGGCCAAAAATATTGTCTGTGAATGAGAAATAGATGGAAAGTAATCTTTGTCATCCTGAAATATATACTGGAAATCTTCAGACCAATCTGTATTTTACAGATTACTTGCCCTGCCAAGAGGAGAGATGTTTAAGCGAGGAGTTCAGTAGTGAAAAGAGTTTAAAATAGAAGTAAAAGGCATGTTCTTTGATCATCGTTCCCTCATATGGGAAGATACTTGCCAAGGATAGCTGAAGACTATCCCTACTTTAAAAAATTGTGTCTGAATGGTCTTACCTGGTACTACTGAAATCAGCAGTAAATCCACTGCCTTACGTCATCTTTCTGCAGACTTGCTTCATGTTATCTGAGTATAACATTCTGTCAAAAATTGTTACTTCAACCATTTTTTTCGCAATCTGTTGCATATTTTAACTCTATAGATTCGGTTTATCATTGCTTTCCATTTGTTCTTGAGATCTTGTGTTATATGTCCTAAATAACCTGAGCATGAATGAGAAAAAAAAAACACACCACTCTTTAAAATATTTAGTATAGAGTTATTCATTTCCTTCATGGCCTTAACTTGAGAGCACATTTTTGTCACGTTTTACATGGATGAGTGATGTGTATGAATTAGCAGAGTTTTAGTGTTGGGTCTTCATTGAAAAGAAGATGGAGAATATGCTGCCAGGATGAATAAATAAAATGAAGTCCCAGAAATCACTCAGCTTTCTAAAAATAGGTTGTACCATGGTGCTATATTTTCAATAGGCTTTTCCCAGTTTGTGATTTCTGTCATTTAGAGTTCAAGGAGATAGATGTCTCTGTCAGTACAGCTGCTTTTCCTAAATATGGAAATGTGAAGGATCTAAGGTGACAGATCTAAGTTGCTCTCTACAGCTTCCCAAGGAGGGAAAATGGAGAGAGAACTGCTGGTCTCTTCTCCTTGGCAGACCTTGATGGGACGCATTGGAAAGACACAAAGCTGCACCAGGGAAGGTTCAGACTAGGCGCTAGGGATTTGCTTTTTTTTTTTTTTACCTTGGAGCAGGCTTCCTAGAGGGGTAGTTGATGCCTCATCCCTGTCAGTATTCAAGAGGCTTTTAAATAATGCCCTCTTTACTTTGCTTTAACTTTTGGTTAGTCATGAAATTACTCCCCCTCCCCCTCCCTCTCCCCCTCCCCCTCCCCCTCCCCCTACATCTCCTCCTACCCCTCCCTCTCCCCCTCCCTCTCCCTCTCCCTCTTATTCCTTCTCCCTCTTGACACCCTGAACCCTTAAAAAGTCCTGTAGAAGATCCAAACTGATCACAAAATGCCATCCTCATCATCACTTGAGATGATGATACTATACACAGAAATTTCACTGTGTTAAGATCAGTGCAATGTGATATTTTATAGTAGCTTATTTTAAAATAACCCTGAAGCTGTTTTAAATTCATTACAAAATATCTTCTGGATGCCCTTGGGTGTGAAAATGGATAGGAATTCACATTGGAGAGAAAAAACAAAAGCCAGGTTGAAAATTCAGTCTGGCATA
Organism: Cyrtonyx montezumae; assembly: GCF_038088225.1. NCBI lineage: Eukaryota > Metazoa > Chordata > Aves > Galliformes > Odontophoridae > Cyrtonyx > Cyrtonyx montezumae. The sequence continues at coordinate 118,037,770 of NW_027072034.1, read as the reverse complement.
TCAGAATCTTTCTTTAGCTCTCTGAACAGAGTCTCCTTTGTTGATGCCTAGGAGAAACTAAGGGTTAAAATGAGCCCTAAAATGGGCATCTTAAGGATAAATTAGAGTCTGTTTTTCAGGGGCTACAAATGTTAAATTTTACGAATTGCTCAGAGGAGAATTGTCTGGCCAACAACCTGTCAGAGGAAGAAATCTAAAAAGAAGTGAAAAATTCTGTTCTGAATATACATTTTAATTAGCCATTCAGAACAATAGTGACTCTAAAAAAGAGTATTGCTGTATACTAAACTCTTACTAAGCCCTCAATATTTTTTCAAGGATACAGTTTTAGTGGTGGAATTAAATTTTACACAAATGCCTAAAACATGCATAGAATCGCTTCCTGAAACTGAAAAGCCTGTGCTTAAAACATTTTGAGCAAAGAGCCTCATTTTACCATACATTGAAAGATGTTAGAATTCATCACTTAGCCCTCAAAGGATTTCTATTAAAAGTCTAGATTCCCATCCTAGTTGGAGGAAATAAAAAGAGATTACTAGGACATGATTTCTCTCACCCAAAAGTGGGTATCTGTGCTAGGTCAGATTAGTCATTCCATACAAGTGCCAGTTTCTCTCAATTTTCTATAAAAGGAGCTCAAAAGAAGACATCTGAATCATAGATACTGAAGCTTTCATGAAATTGGTCTCACCCTGTCTGTCTTGGCAAGTCATGTAACTTTAGTGGGAATGTTTGTAAATATATCTGATGGGAATTTTAGGATAATAACACTGAAGATAGTGATGTGCTGAGGTCCTGAGATACTAAAGTTGGTAGCAGTCTTATGAACAAAATTAATGAATGATTTGCTTGAAATTAATAGCCTGAATATATTTCATCATGTAGCCGAAACATATTAACTTTAAACTCAAGGTTGTTTTCAGTTATTTTCGGGAAGGGAAGGGAAGGGAAGGGAAGGGAAGGGAAGGGAAGGGAAGGGAAGGGAAGGGAAGGGAAGGGAAGGGAAGGGAAGGGAAGGGAAGGGAAGGGAAGGGAAGGGAAGGGAAGGGAAGGGAAGGGAAGGGAAGGGAAGGGAAGGGAAGGGAAGGGAAGGGAAGGGAAGGGAAGGGAAGGGAAGGGAAGGGAAGGGAAGGGAAGGGAAGGGAAAGGAAGGGAAAGGAAGGGAAAGGAAGGGAAAGGAAGGGAAAGGAAGGGAAAGGAAGGGAAAGGAAGGGAAAGGAAGGGAAAGGAAGGGAAAGGAAGGGGGAGAGAAGAGGAGGTTTCCTTCATATTATTTCCTGAAACTTTTCATAGATTGATTTCTTTTCTCCTGCCAATATAGACATTCTCGTCCAGTCTGTAATGTGAGATTCCTTTAATTTATTACATCAACAGATACTCCAAAGTGTACCTTCTCCACAGATTGTTGGCCTAAACCACTGACAAAACTGTTTCCTCTTGATTTTTCTTCTTGAAATCTGTTGACTTTTTCATTCCATTGATCTGCCTGTGTGCAACTCCCATAATAGCAAAGAATGCCTTAGCGTTATTCTGAGACCTCAAGATTTCATTGTGACTACTGATTCTGGTGTGACCTGAGCTATGATTCCCCCTTGCCTCAGACATGCACAGCTCTTGTGTCATCTTATTAAACACTGCCTAGAGTTGGACATTTAATTTGAGGCATGTAGTTGAGTTTTGATATTTCTCTGTGGACCTCTGCATGAAGGATGCAAAGCTACAAAAGATGATATTCTGTTGTGTGAGATGGGTTAGTGGTCGCCCAAGGCTGTATTTCAAGCAGACAGTGTGAACAGATATCAGACCATGATGTATTTCATATCTCTCAGTCAGTCTTTGGTTGAAAAACGATATTACAGACACTAGCTAGTAAAAGTTGTAGACTATAAATCCCGCAATATAAATCACTTGTGGGAAGTGTTAAAAGATGTAGTTGGAAACAATAGTAATTCATCTGAGGTAATTGAATTAGTTCATAAATAAAAAAAAATAAAAAAGAGAAAGCTATGAGACCCATATTGATTTTTTTCCTCTTTAGATATAATGGCTGTTGCTTAAATCAAAGAAAGAAAAGGAATTTTTTGGCAAACTCAAAGTGAGATCACTACAAAAGAGCAACAGCAAGGAATGAGATACTGGCAGCCTACATATAAGATAAGCACTTTTAGAATTTGTTCACAAGCTTTCTGTGCTGAATGTTTAACAAAGCAATCCTAATTTAAAGCCACAAGTATTTTATTTTCAATTAATCGATACTAGTGAATTAATTCTATTTTTAATTACATCACACTTAATCATATCTCTCTGTTAATGTCTGCACTGTGAAGCAGGTGCACTTAGATCTGTGCCAAGCATTTATCATTTCTGATTTTTACCTCTTGGAGCATATCAAAGCATCATGTACACCCAGATTCCCTGCTAAAGGACACTGGAGTGAGTGGAGATATACTGCCACCAAGATTCACATAGAACATGGAGATTCACAAATTTCCCTGTAGTACAAGCACAGTTGCCCTATCATGTAAAATACACAATTTTCATCTATGTAAATATTTTTAGAAGTCACTCCATTCTCCAGTTAGAATTTGGAGTAATGTACAAGTTTGTGTGCACATTCAAGCACCATCAGACTACATGCTTTAAATCAAGTTAATCTGAAAGTCTATTCTAATGGAAATTGGGATTAAGCTGCATTACCTCTTATTAAAAGAATGGACAGACAAGCAATTCTGTAATGCATGGAGTTCTCTGACCAACAGGCTGAATTTCAGTGGCAGATCCCAAATTTGTAAATATACATTCATCATCATTGCAATTACTGATGTAATGAAAAGAAAGTAAAAATGCAGTTTCTGGTGCTGATTTGGTGAGGATTATACACTGTGCAGGTTCCTTCTAAAATGCATTTTGAAATCTTACCTCGTCATCCTTTCTTGTTACCTTCCTCCTTATCTCATTCATCATTTAAGCATTGTATTTTCTTACAGCATTCACCTAGCTTTATCCATCTAGAAGTTAATCATCTCACCCAAATTAGAGTATATTGAGAGTGACAGGAAATTCCTGAGGGTGATTCACTTTATCCTAAAATAGATAATGTAGCCAGATTGGAATGAATTACCCTCTGGGAGTGGGCCACCCACTTACCTGTAGAGGGAATGCAGAAAACTAGCTTGCAGAAGGTGAATTCTATCTTTAGAGTGGAACTTGCTTGGGAAATAAATTTGGGGCTGCAAGCTAACATTTCCAAGTGTTCAGATGGAAAAATGCTATGGGAGTTAAAGTAATACTAGTAATAGAGAAAAAAGCCTCTCCAAAACAACAACAAAGCAAACACCTGAGCAGACGTATTTTGCTTCTACCTATAATTTTCAGTTGCCATCTTCTTAATCTGTTTTGAGAATCTTAGAAAAGGTGGTCTTTTATATATAAATGGCTGAGTAAGGCACAGAAATCTTAGGGCTGTTTATGACTTGATGGAATCTCCAGGAAGTCTGAACTTTAAACTTCCAATTGTACTGTATAGTCCATAGAACTAGATCTCTTCTCAGATTGACATGCTAAAGTTTATAGTGTGCACATCTGACTTTTTAAATTTATAATGATATTTTGTGAAAGTGAAACTAGAGATACTCCACCAATGTTTTTATTACATCAGGTAGTTTCTTAAAAGAAAAATTATTTTCATTAGAAGAGAAAATCAAAGATTTTTAATTCAAAAATTGTTTTTCCCTTGTCCTATACACCAGGACTTTAAGTTCATTTTGGTTGCAAAATAAAATTTTTCAAGTAGAACATTGAATTTATTTATTTGGTTGGTTAGTTACTGTGACAAGCTTTTTGAGCACATGTTCAGCTGCATAAGCTAAGCTACTTAATCCAACAGTGCTCAAATATTTTGACTTTGCTAATTATGTAGCATAATGAAGCTTATTTCAGGAGATGAATGTCTCCACTGGCCATATTTGGGCAGAACACAGACTCTTTTCACTGCTTCGGATACAAGAAACAGTCAGGAAAAAAAACAACAACAAAAACAAAACAGAATTCTGCTTTGCAAATGTAAGCAATGTCTGCAAGAATTATGATGAGAAAATTTTGTTTAATATCTGATTAATTTAAAAGGAAGATGTCATTACTCCAGTGTTACAAAGATGCTGTTCTGTAGTGTACTTATAAATGATGTTTACTAATAGTTCTTTCAGGACTGCTTCCTTCCAGATTTTATAAATAAGAGTTAGCAACGAAGAAACAATCTTCTCTAATTTTGTTCATTGAAGAATTTTCAATGAAGGAATTTTTTTGATCCTCAAAAGTAAAATAAATATTGCTTATTACTTCCTTTTCACTTTGTGGAGAACATCATTTATTTAATCCTTAAACAGAAACTTCTTCTAGAGCCAGAAACATCTAACAAAACCAATAGTAAACATGTTTATGTTAGTTACTATGATCTAGTATAATGTACTTGTATGTGCTTGTTTGCTGCTCATTGCTTTTATGCAGCCACAGGCTCTGAGTAGTGAGATTTACAAGCAGGGTAGGCAGAGGGTGATCCATCACCCTCTACAGAGTGCTGAGGTGAATGGATGGGAAGGCATTCACACTTGCATGACACTTTTTCTTTGGCACTGCATCTTCCAAACCTAGGAGCTAAAAGCTTTTTTGAAAGATTTCATTTAGGCAAAGAACACCAACTGCATTTTTATGCAGCAATTTTCTACTTCTCTGAATTCCTTCTAAGTTTCTCCAGCAGTTACATTCTGTTTTCTACAGGACCAGGAGTGTTATAGTTGGATATTTCAGAATCTGTCTTCCATTCATTGGATATTTCAGAATCTATCTCCCATTCAAACTTGAAGGGAATCCAGCAACATGGCACTTTTCAATGAGAATCCCCCACAAGGAATTCATCTGCCGTGTATCCTCATGACATGTCCAAAGTTGACACACAAGATACGACTCTTCATAAAAGGTAGCTGCAACAACTTATTATTAACACTACAAATTACTCTTAACGCTATAGTTTAGTGAAAAGGGCAGTTTTGCAGGATGTGAAGCAATCGTGGGCTGGTCATTTCCTCAGGCTAACAAAGTTCAAAAGCACCATTCTTGTTTCTGAAGTGGTTCCTTTTTACCATCAGTTTACAAACACTCCTGGATTGGGCAAGCTCTCCTCTTCTGAAGACTTTACAATCAAGACTTCAGAATAAGCAAACATTACAGAAAACCAAAGTCTGTGAAGCAGGCTGCATTCTGATTTTCACATTTTAAAATCAACAACCACTGATCAGATTAAAAAATAAAAATAAATAGATAAATAAATAATAATAATAATAATAATAATAATAATGAATTCTGACAAAAATCTTACACCTAGTCATAACCATAGACATTACTCAGGTCATCTTAACACTCAAACTTTTATTCTGTCCTTTTCTTTCTTTCTACACAACTGTCTAGCTTCAGCGGGAGGGTCAGATAAAATTTCCCTCAACATAGGTCATTTTCTGTCAGGTAACTGAGGTGTTCTTGTGAGAGAAAATGTGCTTTTTGAGTGCTCCTGGATACATATCTCAGCCATTTGACTATTACATATGGATGGATGAAAAGAACAGAAGCAACTTACCATCGGGAGAGGCTTCTGTTCCCTGGATCCCAAAGGACAGCAGTATGTCTCTAAAGCATTGATTCAAGCATTTTAGGAATGTAACTTAGCATCTAATAGTTAGATTCTACAGTCTAAAATCTGTAAGCAGTAAAATCCTTGCTTCACTTAGTTCTTTAACTCTAATTCCTAAATCTGATTCATGTGAGGTGATGTAAAGATATTGCATCGTAGATAGGGGTGACAGTCTGGCCACATGTCTTTTATCAGACATAGGATCTTAGGAACCAGGTTGAAATGGCAGTGTCTTATTTTCTAGGAGTTTTTTACAGGAATAACACCTTTCCACACTGCACTTCTGAAATGTTCCTTTCTTTAATTACAGTGGAAAAGTGCTTAAGGAAAAGTGCTTAAGGAATAGTAACAATTTTAGAGTGGAGAAAACATACGAAAAAATCTGAATATTGTAGAAATGGAAATTCCAATTGACTGCAAGCAAAATTAACAGATGAAGCCAAGGGGTGAAAAAGCTTTGTTTCTCATCATGGCTCTGCCAAAAAGTGATGACAGAAGAAAATATTGAAAGTTACAGTTAAAGTTGAAGCTGGCTTCATAGAGCAGAACTGTTATCTTCGATATGTAAGAACAGTGTGATTTGGTTTGGACTTCTTTTCTCAAAGTTCTTGACAGCCTCATACAGTGTTACACAAATGAAATCTTGACAGTAATACCATTAATGAATGACAAAACTAACTCATCATCTCAGATAATTCCTTGGCTTTTTTTTTTTTTATTTGTTTGTTTTTTTGTTGTATTCATTCGCTCATTGCAGAATTAAAATTTATTTGCTTGTCATCCGTTCCCTCTGAACCCAGAGGAAACATGTACATACTGTTATCCCACATGAAATATTAGCATTACTAGCACTTTTGTGCAGAATTTGTACTTTTGAGGTTGACTGAAGCAATTGTTAAATGACATAATCTCTACAACTACTGGCGAGCAGAGACTGACATTGTGAAGTACTAGCGTTTAAGAACAGAGCAAAAAGATGGTAAGAGCATTGCCAGGTTAAAGGTTTATAGAACCTTTTTTGAAATACAACTGACTGGATAGTACATAAAGAATACGATTTGTGAAAATATGACCTGCAAGCATTTGCTGTCATTTATCAAGTTTGTGAAGAAAGTCCTAAATTTCTGTAGTTAATGCTGTTGAAAGCATTTTACCTACTTTTCCTCATCATGAATGTACTATCTGACAGAATCACTTATCTGCAGAACATCACCTCTCCTCTTTCCCATCACCATGTTTGTGTTCTATTGCCCACACAGAAACACTTCATCTCCTCCTTTACTATGTTGAAACATACAAGTACCATGCACAGGCTAAGACACAAACACAAGCTGAAAATGAAGGGATTTTTCTGCTAAGCAACCCCTGAAACTTATTTTTCATTTTGCTGTTGCTAAATGGGTGACCTCTGCTATGCAGACCCTAGTTTCATTTCCCAAAGTAATTATAGCCTTGAGCTCTTCAATACATTTTTCATGTACTGAAACAGCTGTGTATACTCTTGTAGAGTGGCATGAAGGTTAATCTAAATAAATTTCTGAGACTTTTGATTTTGATTGATTTGCTTGAATCTGCTCTTAAACAAGATCTTCTAGCAGAAGGCTGAAATGCTCCCAAATGAAATCCTTCAAGAATCCCATAGCTTATACATGATAAGATGTAATTGTTTTATAACTTATCTCTTTCACATTAGTGCTCCTCCTGCATTTACCACATACAAAGGAGAAATCCAAGTGTTGAATTATGAAAAATAATTCCCTTGTAGGTATATGGGTAATATGCACAAGGTCAAAAAATGGGCAAGAATAATTTGCAACAACTAAATTGCTTGATGTAATACTTTGACTTGATAGTCTTTAAGAGGAGGCTTTGTATAAGTCAAAGGTCTTTGGAGTAATATGCAAATCAAAATCCTACCACTCTCCTAAATCCTTTTAATCCAGTCGTTAATCTCAATAATGACCTAGTTTTTGGAACCTTTACTGTGTTCAGCCACTTAATCACATTACCTAGCTTGCCCTTTGCAAACTTTTAGAGGAGAAATATGCACACATAAATAACATCCAGCTAAAATGTAACTGAAGCCCCACTGAACAAGTGCATTTATATAACATTCTACCACCTGCTGAAGCCTCACATAGTCTCTCACTTTACTGCAACAGTACATTTTTTAGGAGCCAGTAGAGCTCTGAAAAAAAAAAAAAAAGATATGGGTAACAAATTTTTGTACTTAGTTGAGGAATGCTACAGAAACATCAAAGAATAAGCAGACATTACATAGTCTGTTTTTTTTTTTTTCTGAGTATCAGTTGCTATGTGTTGTACAATTGCTGACGTATCTGTCTGTAAAAATAAGTGATGAAGAAAATCACCAGATTCATGTGAATATTGAAAAAGTAGCTGAAAAAATTTATCAACCATGAAAATACATAGTAGCTTCTTTTTGCTGATTTTCTTACAGAGAGTAAGAAATGTTTTACATTCAGTGGAGGACACATCATGTATGTCAGCATTCCTCAATAAGAGAGAATACAGACTAGCTAAACCACAGCATGTATAGCACTGACATGTTGTCTGCTACCACATGCAGGTGTGTAATAAAACAAGTTCTCTCTATACTAGATCCATGTCCAGGAAAGTATATCAGATGAGTTCTACTCATTAGCTTGGTATTTCAATAAAGTTTGGTATTTTTTTGAAAAAAAAAAATATATATATATTTTTTTTTAAGGCAAGTAGGTAACTGTCATGTAAAAAACAAACTGACATGAAGAAAATGTGGCATTGTTGCTTTCATGAGGATGATTCTGGGTCCAGGTTTCAAAACAGGACAAATTTTTCAGTGAGGAAGTCTGTGTTCAAAACTATTGTAAAAGTAGCAGCAGAGAGAACCATAGTGACTATTTGATAGTCAACTTGTCTACAAGAAAAGTTCTAACTCTAAGGTAGTCAGTCTGGTCTCCTTTTAGAGCCAGACAGTTTGGGAAATTATTCATCTCATCATCATATAGACATTAAAATAGGTAGATGGACTTGAAATAAAATCATTTTTACCTTCTGATTGACATAAAGAATATATGATATATCCATAAAGGATAAGAAATGAGCCCGAGATGGATGCATTTTCTATGTAATTCCATCAATGAAGCAATCACATACCAGCCTGATTGTCAAATATCTGACTGTCAAAGATGTTAAGGGTATTTTTGAATAATCTAGTAGAGAGAGCAGTGTTTTGTTTTTATTATTATTTTATTGTACTTTGCTTTTGAAAGAGATATCTTCAGCTTAAGTCATATTCTTAAAAAAGACTTCCATCTCTGATCTTTTATAGCCACTCTGCTTTATAAAATTTAAAACATTCGTAAAATTAAATAATATTGTAAGCATCCTCTCTGACTCAGAGAGAAATGTGATGAGCAAAAAATGAACCAGACCCCCATGATATTGGTATGAAAATAGACAGTAATGCATCCATTCTCTACAAAGAGTCATGATGGCTAAAAGCATTTGTTAGTTCTCCAAGGCCTAAAATACCATGGCAGGTACAATGCATACTCTAATAAGTAGTCACAACAACTCTGAATTGAGTTTATCTTTCTTGGGAAATTGTATGCTATTACTGAAAGTAGAGAAAGCAATAAATAACAACAATAAAATATAATAAATACACTACTGTTGAAAATTCGGATTTCATAGAAACTGATAGTGTTTCTCTATATTTTATAACTATCTCTTAGACACAATAGAATTCATATAACTATACATTAAACTGCATGTCCTATTGAAAAAAACTTCAGAAGTTTAGCATTTTCTATCACATTAATGTATTTTAAGGGCTTTTCCCTAAAAAAAAAAAAAAATTGCCCCAGGTCATGGAGTCCTTTATTATTGTGTTTCTTTTCATCCTTTATAGATAAGAGAAATAATTTTCAGAATAATTGTCTATATGTAGTGTTTCTACATTTTATTGCTTGAATAAATCGTTATGAAGTTTTGTAAGTCCTTGATCTACCATTCTGTTTCATGCTACATGCACTGTTTTCAAGAAGCATTAGTCTATTGCACTAGTCTGTGTCTCATTAGAGCTGAGTAGAGGGGAAAGATCGTCTCACTCAGCCTGCTGGCCATGCTGTTCCTCATGTAGGCCAGGTGACTCTTGGATGTCTTGACTGCTGGCTCACTGACAGCTGTCCACTAGTATCCTAACAACTTTTTCTGTAGAAGTGCTTTTCAGCCAGTTTAACTTTGTCCTGTACTGGTGCAAGGCATTGTTCCTGCCAAGGTGCAGGACTTGATCAGTTGTCTGTATTTAATTTTATTAGGTTTTTGTCAGCCCATTTCTCCTTCTTGTTGAAGCCCCTCTGAACAGCAGTGCAACCTTCTGGTGTGACAGCCTCTCTCTCCTCCTAGTTTCATGACATCTGCAAACACACTCAAAGTAAATTTCATCCCACTGCCCTGGCTATTAACAAAAACCTTAAACAGTGTTTTCCGCAGTACCAATCCCTTTGTGTTGCTGATCACAATCTGTTGACCTCTGTCAGTTCACCTTGTTGTACTACATCAGTTTGTCAGTAGTGATAAATGCATGACCAAAGTCTATATCAATTGCTCTCTCTTTCTATTCTTTTGAAGAACTAAATTATATGTACTAAGAGTAAAACAAACATACAAATACGGGTACATTTAAATGGAGAAAGCGTGTGTAGTATCTTACACTTAGCATTCACAAAAATGTATGCATTGGCATCTATATTGCTCATCTATCCTTTCCTACTGAATATATATAGCTTAGTAATTTAATTTATTTAAATTAAATATTTAATTTATTTAAATTACTGCTAGGCTCTACAGATTTTATCTGAAGCTGTGTGGATTTTTACTACTTTTTGTAAAATTTTCCATGTGATTTAACATAAATGTATGTCTTTGGCCATTTGAAGTATAGTGGTAAATAGACTGCATGGAGTGTAATGTAGGAGATCACAGTGCAAGTATATGAAAATTATATCAAGACAACAACTCTACCTGTTATGTAAAACAGAAGGGAAATGAACATGAACAGTGTGTATAAAGTCAATATGTGTCATAGGGTTTTTCTCCACACAAGAGGAATAGTATCCACTGGCATTCATTGCTATTTGCCAAATGTTTATGAAGACCAAGCAGTGGACAACAGCACAGTGAAATGATCAGTGGTGCTTTTCAGCAGTGGTGATAGCAACATGAATGACAAGCCACATTCTGGACAGCCATGAAAGTTGCTATGAGTAAAGCATGCAGGCTCTAGTTCATCACTAGTGAAAATGCATCACTAATGGTGGCAACTATGATGTAAAATAGGGTTTTTAGCTGAGAATTTGATTGAACAAACAGTGGTATTTTCTTTTTTATATCTGTTGTGGCTTTCATGGAAGTAAAGTGAAAGCAGTAATTTCAGAGCAGCCTACACATGTAGCTCAGTTCTATGAATATGCTTTTTTTTTATGTATTCAAATAGTCCTAGTAAGATCAGTGACCAAATAAATTTTTAAGTATGTTCAGCATCAGTACTACTGTAAAAGGATGAGGGGTGAAAGCAAACTACCTAGCCTGAGAGTATATAAAACCATAGAAAGGTTGAGGTTACATTTTAGCTGGAGGTCTCTAGTCCAATCTCAGACTCAGAGGGAGCTGAATTTGCTCAAGACCTCATCTTCAGTCTCTTCGAGCAATGTTGTCTAGCATTTAACCACTCACATGTTGAAGAGGCTTCGTTCCATAATCCAAACGAAATTTCCTTTCTTGAGACTTTCCACTGATGTCTCTTGTGTGAGTTCTAAATTATCAGTGGGGGACTACAGGCAACTCTAGCAGACAATTCATTGCACATTATTTTTGTTGTCTCTGTTCTGGAATGTCAGACAGCCGAGGGCTAGTGATCTCCCGCGCTAGGGTCACAGCCACACACAGCCACCAATATGGTGATGTAGAAAAATGGCAAAATGGTGTTTAATAAGGCACGACAGTTCTTTATATACATATCCCATCCTTGTCTACGCCCCTTAAGCACGCGTCATACTTCACTCACAGAGCAGGGTAGGTCCTATCACGTCACATCCCGGTGCCTCGTCCACGCCTACTACAACATTTTTTTGAGCTAACTTTCTACATTTCCTATATTTGATCAATGACATGCATAAAGGATCAGGTGACTGCTCTTCCAACATCGATGCTTCACTGCACTACTTTCTCAGAAAAAGAAATAAATGTACTACCATTAGGAATACTGCTACTTACCTTACCTTATATAGCAGAATTCTTAAGGTCTGCATTAGGTCTTAGTCATTCAGCTGTGCCCTTTGTGACTGTACTGCTTTTTAGAGCTTTATCTTTCAAAGTCTCTATTATATCCTAGATGTGATTCTTAATTACTTCATTTAAATATGGCCCTATTGACTCTACTTTCCAATGCATATTTTCAAGGCTTTTTAGAGTTCTACATTCATTCCTGTCTTAAAGTTGGCATTCATTGATAATCCCTTTAAAAAGCACAATATGACTAAAAGTTCTCTCTGTTATAGAACACAACTACTGGTGAATTAGTGGAGTGTGCTACATGTACACTCTTACACTCTTAAAGGATTTATCTTCCTATGTATGACATGATGAGCCACCTGCAGATCAAACTGGCAAAAAAGGTACCTTAAAGTGAAGTTGAATACCACCATGCTGAAGGTTTTTGTTAACCAAGCCCAAGAGTCATGATCAAGTTCCTCCACATTAGAACTAATTTAATTCATCAGAGTTGTGTTTTTATCAGTAATCTTGGAATTCTTGGTTTTTCTCTTATTTAACCAAAAAATTAATGCAAAAGATTTAATGCATTAAATTAATGCATTAATTTAAAATTAATGCAGAGAAGGACTAGGAGTTTCTGGTGGATTGGTCATCCAATCTTTCCCAACATGCATATCTCCTGTACAAAGAGGTTAAGGTATAGCTGTGTCAATTCTAATGCTCATCAAATACAGAGAATAGATTTGGTCTAACATCTAATTAAGCAATAGCAGCAAAACTTTCCTCACAGGGCAACATTTGTGAATGAAAATGTCTGTAGCAGAAGAAGAAATGGCTGGTTAACAGTGCAGGAGTCAGCCTGCCACTGATCGATAAACTGAAGCCCAGCGCTACAAGATTATAATACAATCTGCCAGAACAAGAAATCTGTGCTGGCTCATAATACAGACAGATATGATTCAGACACAGAAAGAAAAGAAAAAGGGGAGAGGGAATCAATATTGGGAAATCTCATCTATAGGTGCCATCTGCAAGCTCCAAAGATTGAACTTTCTATAACTTGAAACATTAATCTCGATGAAGTGCAAAGGCTGGGAAGGTGAAAAGAGAGCACTAGGTAACAGAATGAAAACTCTTAACAATTTTATCAGGCCCAGCTTTCACTACCACTCACATATAAGCTGAAAGGGCAAGTATGTATATGTGCAGACATTCAATACTTAAGGCTTTCAAACTATATAGTTCAGAAAAGTTAATTTCCTTATTTAGAAAAATAAACACTGAAGGAATCTGAAAGAAAAAAACAGTTATCACAAATGTCCTTTGGAAAAGTCAAGTAAGAGTATTGGGGTGATAAAAACACGGGGTGTTGGGAGTATATTTTTTGTGAACACACACATCACACATAGCAGTCTAGAAATACTTTCTTGTGCTCACTGGAATTCAGCACTGAATGAGCCCTGGAAAGGCAGATATTCATACAAAGAGTAGTGAGATCCACTGTGTTCTAATACAAAGACAAGATTAATATATTCAAAATGTCAAAGTAATTTGAAGTATAAAAGAGCAGCTAACCTAAATTTGTAATCATCTCAAATCCTTTCTAGGGTGAAAGTCATTCACTCACCAAAGGGCTAATTTGAATTGCCATTTGTTTGATTCAATTTTGATTGCATCATAATTGTGTTTTTTATGTGCAAATTTTTTCACTTTTGATTAGTATTCCTATAGCCTCTGGGTAGCAGTTATAAATCATGGAATAGTTATGACAAAATTTAGGGTTTTTTTGAATGCTTGTTATAATTCCATTTTTTCTTGTTTATACCATAAGCAAATAAATTACACTGGAAGTTAGCCAAAGGACAGAACTACAGCAAAGATTATAGTGGTCAATACTTCAGGAATTTATGCATGAGTAAGAGCAAAATTGCTCGTGTTTGCAGTCACAAATAAGATAAAAGGTTACTACTACAAGAGGAGAGTGCCAATGTTTTCAAATTTCTGAGTGTTTGCATGTTTATGATTTTAAAAGCTTGGGTTTCTTTAGAATTAAACCTTGTCTCTGAGTGCTCTATGCTTCCACTGTTTACTTCTTTTGCTTGTAACAACTATATGGTTTAGTACTTCTGTTAACATGAAAATAGTACTAGAAATAGATTCTATGGTTTGTGTTCAATAAGAAAATTATGTGCACAGAAATTATTTGCAATATTTGATGGAATTCATTAGTTTCACTTTAAAAGGAAACCTCTGCAAATATATCTTTTAGTTTCAATACATGATGGTAGTATCAAAATGATAAATTACCACTACCTTTAACCTCTCATCTATGTTCTGCACTAAGACATTTCTTCGGGGAATATATCTAACATTCACCAGTCTGAAACATTTTCAAGTAGATGTCATTAAAACATTGTATGGGGTACTGGTTGAGCAATAGTCCTGAAGCAAAGTCAAATTTTGAAACCTTAAGAGTTTTTGCTTATTTTTCTGGATTATCTATCTATCTATCTATCTATCTATCTATCTATCTATCTATCTATCTATCTATCTATCTATTTCTGATACAATAGCCTCTGGTCACATTGTTGCTCAGCAGTTTTTTCTGCATTTAATTCTAACTTGTGCAATAATCCTATTTTGCACAGTGGAAAAAAATCAAGAAATAATGGACAAGGCACTCTAGAAATAAGTCTGAAATAATTCCGTAACACTATGTATGTATGATAAAAGTTGCAGATTTTCATTTTCTGAGGAAATTATTGCACTGAGTTCAAATTGAGGAGATCACCTGTACATATTTTACTGCAACAAAGAAAGCTGTCATGTTGATATACGCATCCAGAAAGCTGGAATATCTGTGATAGAATTGCAACAGTGTCTGTTAAACCTACGCATGTCTGACTCATGTTGATGCAGAGGCTGATTTGCATATGTGCCTGTATGCAAATGGAAATGAAATGAAATGAAATGCAGAGCTGCAAGACTAAAATCCTATGTTCTGCAAAGGCAGGCTGGGATCAAATGCCTGCCCATTGTTATCTAACATTTTAGGAAATTTCTATCTTACTGATTTTGCAACAGCGTTGTAATTTCATTTATTTGCTTATGTTAAAAGAAATTCAAATGGCATATTTTGCTTAGCAGCACATTGCATTTTTTTATTGGCACATTTTCTCTCCAGTTGCATTATCAGCTTATACCTCCAAGTCAGTCAACAAAAATGTTACATATACCTGAGTGCTGGTGGGCTCTGACCCTTTAAACCAAAACAGTCCTGAGTGATACAAGAAAAAAAGATACTGCTTTGATCCTTTGATTCCAGTCTGAATCTCAAGATCAGTTGAAGAACCTTAAGGTTATGCTGGATGCACTGAGCTATTCATATGGTGAAGTTACTAATATCTTTACCACCTCCCTCTTCTTTATTGGGCCACACTACAAAAACATATTTCTGCCTTAGAACTGCCCCACTGTGCACTAATGAATCTAGATCTGGAATTACACTAAGTGTAGTCAAAGCAATAAAAGGCTAAACACAAATATATGAGGAACATATATGAGGAAACACATATATGAGGAAAAGGTGGAGAGTAGGACTCAATTGATCTCTGAAGAGATCCCAGCTATAAAAAAACATATCACAATTAGCTGCAAATTTCAAAAATGAAAGCTCAGTTGTGATCTTGAAAGTGTACATGCTGACAGTTAAAATGTAACGTTCAAATAAACTCAGTTGGCTTTGATGATCTGCTGTAAATTATGCTAATTCCTACGGTTTTTGTTTATTTATTTTAGAAAAACTGGGACACAAGTAATTGAAATCATCCCGTGGGTCACTCCCTCGGTCACACAATGACTCATCTGCTGAGCTGGTAACAGAACTGTCTCTGCTGGATCTGTATTACTTTCCCCGTGTTTCTGGCATCAGGCTCACTGCTAGTTCGGTATGATCTACAAACCTAACATCACCATCTGTTACCACTCAAGTGGTACAACTCTTTCCCAGCATTCTTGATGTTGATGTGCCAAAAGCGGAGGTTTTAGAACTTGATGAGTGCTTTGCAATTGCAAAGTGTTAAACTACAATAATTTTATGTCCAGTCCACCTCACCTCTTGCACACCTGAGTTGGATTTTTTATGTCTCTGAACCTGATTCTACTGATACTTAAATAAAAATATGAATGCAGAAAGCACTCTAATGGTGTATATTTATGACGGTTGTCATAGACACACTACACTACCCATGTATTCTTAGTGTCTGCAGCATAACAGAATGACAGAGACAAAACACACTTAAACCACAAAAAAACACTGAATCAGATCCTTGCCAGTCCTGGGTGGGAAGGGGTGATATAAACACAGAAGGCTTTAGCAGAAAAGTTAGCATCGGTAAAACAACTTAAATGGAAATGTCATCCATAGAAAGATGGAACACATTCTAGGTAATCCTGTCTGAAGGAAGCTTTAAAAAGACTATACTTCCACTTAAAACTGCCCATATGGTAAATCAGGAAGACTGAAAGAACAGAAGAATCTGAAGAAAAATATATCACAATATATGAAGTGGTTTCTTTTAGTTTGTGTCTACAACTGCTCTTGCTGCCATATGCACAGTCCATGATGAAGGGGTAAGTAAGTGTTTGAAAGCTGTTGACCAAACTGTGAAGAAGAGAATTACAGTGTACTGCTATAATCTCCAGCAAGTGCCCAGTCTTGCTCTGAAAACATCCCCAGAATGATTTCCAGGCAATTCTACATCTCTTCCATCTGATGGGTAAAGAAAATGAAGTGGATAATTCTACATTGGTATGATAGTTTCAAAATGGCAAGGAAAATGCCTTGAGCAATTCTTTTGTCTAGTGATTATCCTTGCCTAAGAAGAACCCAAATTATTCAGATATGAAGAAATGAAATTAACATGAACATCAGGTAACAAAAATAAAATCCTACTCTCTACTTGGACCTACATGAAGGTTGAAGTGAATATCAGTCTTTATAATCATTACTCCTTCAATAGCTGGAAAGCATCTGTAAGTCCATTGGATGAGATGTAAAATAAAAGCGACAGCTCCGTCTCCAAAGATTTTGCCAAACTGGAAGGTGACTTTGTTAATATCTGCTAGAGGATAGGGAGGAAGAATGGGCAACCCTGAAATACATTGGTTTTACTTACTTTGGTGGCATTTTTACTTTATTTGACAATAAAGTGAAGAAAAACATGCAGTTGTAAATAGTATAAATGTGTCTATGGCCAAATAACTTCCTTTGAAAGTTTTTCTTTTTCTTTTAAATTTGGACTCAAACCTTGTTACTGACTGTTAAGCTTTGGAAGAAGGGATGGATATCTGGTTCCTGGTATAACTACAGGTATTTGCAGAACTGCTGCTATTTACTGCTAAACCATTAGAGAGCCAGAGGGGACAGGAAGATGCTTCCAACAGCCACAAACTGAAGTGATAGTCTCCCTGTAGGTGGAAGTCAGAAATCCAGTGGATTTCTTGTTGCAGCCTGATCGGAGTCAAACATTTATCCTCATATGAAAAGTTCCAGAAAAATGATTTGTAGATAAGGTTTTCTCTTTCTCAGTCCTATCTCCCAGCCCCTCTACTTGGCCTTTCTGCAGGATATAATAAAATAATTCATAAGGATTGGCAAAATACAATTGGATAAGCATTACAGGACCATGACAGATCTGGTAGTAATTGTAACTTGGCCTTAGCTGGCTACCATCCTTGGGTGTGGGAAGCCCTCCCACAGTCAGTTTCACTCCTTCAAAGAGGACCAAGGACCAGTCTAACACTGGGACCAGTGCTGCACAGTGTGCTCAATGCAGTATATATATCTGGGGCTGGAACTGGGAATGCAGGTCTCCTGTAAGGAGACCTGTTGAGAATTTAGAGTACAACCAAATCACTGCTTGTCCCACTCTGCTGAACACACACAGCGAAGTCTTCTGAGGTAAGCGCTGTTTTTGTGGGTTGTTTTTTTGTTGTTGTTGTTTTTTTGAATGGACATATAGAAATGAAAGCCACTGCCTGCTGAAGTCAGTGGATGCCTTTCCAGTGTTCCCAGGAAATTTTAACACTAATTCAATAGGATGTTAACTTGCTTGGAGAAAGCAAGAACTAAAACATCAGCATTTCTGCCCAGAGCTTTGCAGATACATTCTTCCACTCAATGAAATATTTCTTATAACCAGCACAAAGTCCTTAAGTTTGTATCCTTGTATTTTTTTCTAGTACTCAGCACAAACATCATGTTTTTTAGCTACTACTGCAACACAAAATATTATTATAATCATCAAATAAGTTTGAGCTCTAAAATATCTGAGGCTGGTTTTATTATTGCCTCCCCCTGTAAAATTAATCTTGAATGCTACCTTTTGGCTGCTGAGTACTGTGTGCTGTTTGAGGATCTTTGATGAGTGTAATGTTACATTAGGACATAAGCGAACTTTCTATTACATCCAGTAGAAAGGATATAAAAAACTGCTTGATGACTTTGTAAAACGTACTGCACCTGGTTTTAGGCCATCTAAGACATGAATCATAATATCATAGAATCATAGAATGATTAAGGTTGGAAAAGACCTCTAAGATAATCCAGTCCAACTATCAGGCCATTTCCACCATACGCACTAACTATTTTGAACACCTCCAGGAACACTGACTCCACCCCCTCCCTAGGTAGCCTGTGCCAATGCCTCATCACTCTGAGAAGAAATTTTTCCTGTTATCCAATCTGAACCTCTTTTGGTGCAACACAGGGACATTACCTCTTTACATGATTACAGACTGAGAAGAACTTGTTGAGAGCATCCCTGAGGAGAAGGACTAGGAGTTTCTGGTGGATGAAAAGCTGGACATGAGCCAGCAGTGTGTGCTGCAGCACGGAAAGCAAACTGTATCCTAGGCTGCATCAACAGAGTAATGGCCAGCAGCATGAGAGAGGTGATTATTCTCCTCTATTCTGCTCTTGTGAGGCCCCACCTAGAGTTCCATGTTCAGCTCTGGAGCCTCCAGCTTAAGGACATGGAGTTGTTGGAATAGTTTCAAACTAAAAGAGGGGACATTTAAGTTAGAAGGTAGGTAAAAAATCAAAATTCATGATGCAGACGATGGCAAGACACTGGCACAGGCTGCCCAGAAAGGTTGTGGATTCCCCATCTCTGGAGGCATTCAAGGCCGGATTGGATTGGTTAACAGCTGCCCATGGCAACAACTTTAGATGGGATTACTAATATTTATCACAATAAAAAATGTTCAAGAAATGTTCTAGTTAAAAAAAAATATATCAGAGAAAAGAAAAGAAAAAAAAAGATCAGAACCAAGATCAAGTTGGAAGAGATATTTTACTGAATCTTCTGGGTATTAAATTTTAACTTCTGGTTGGAAATACCCTGGGTTTTTCTCCTCACAATTGTTTTCTTCAAAATGACATTTGCCTAAAACTATGCAGCTCAGTGATGCACATAGGAGGAAGAAGAGAAGGAGCTTCAAATATGACGTTCACTTGTGAGCCTTTAGGTCTCAGCTGATTATAGATGCAGCTTATAGCACACTGATTTATCTATGTGAACCTTGTCAGCCCTTTGAAGCTTGTAATTATTCAAATTAGACAAGATCAGGGAGTATGCATTGAGAAAAAAGTGGTACTAGAGCCTTGAGTTCTTGTTTTCATCATATTCCATTGATAACCCAAATTTTGTCATGTCTTGATTCTTCAACATTGAAATTAAGTGGAAAATACAGTTTGGCAGCTCACTAATGGTTTTCCCATTTGCAAGAAAAGTGGCTCTAGTTAGAGAAAAACAATGTTAATAGTTAATGTTCAGCATGCTCTGAAGAGCAATTTGGCTTTCAAGTCTGGCATAGTTGGTTTTATATTAAACTGACTGAATTTCTGCAGATAGAATGAACAGTGTTAGCAGAGTTTTCTTTCTCCTTTGTTTCTAAGGTTTCACCAATTTTCACAGTGATAAAAATTGGTTAAGTTTACATGCAATATTTTCAAACTTTAAATCTGTTTCTTATCAAGTTACT
The DNA here is from genome assembly GCF_038088225.1 of Cyrtonyx montezumae. Lineage (NCBI taxonomy): Eukaryota > Metazoa > Chordata > Aves > Galliformes > Odontophoridae > Cyrtonyx > Cyrtonyx montezumae. Next base: position 118,017,759 of record NW_027072034.1, on the reverse strand, counting down.
AGAGGAAACTTTCTGTTAGTTTTCATGTACTAAGTTGTATTAAGTACAAAGTCTTTGGAAAAATACAAGTTGGAACAATCCTTTTCCCTTGCTCATTGTGCTTTTTATACCTTTCATCTCAAAACAGCACAATGCTATTAAATGTTTCTTCACAGCAATTTCTTTTTTCTTTTTTCAATGGAAAAACCTCAAGAACTACAGTTATGTTTTGATTTGTTTCCAATGGAATTTTATACACATTAGTTAAGAAAAAAGGCCAAAGCATTACATACATTTAAAATAGTAGATATTTTCTCAAGCATTCTGAATAAATTAGTTTTTTTTTTCAGGCACTGCTACTGTTGAGTAGTTCTTCCTGCTACACCATCTATATGCCAGCTGTGGGGAATAGGGTATATGTTAGCCTTCCTCCTCTACAGAAGGTCCAAACAACTCAGCACTAAGTAAGCACTACTTCTTCTCAGAGATGCATTCCCATTTTGCCTCTCATGGGAGTTTCTTCAGCAGCAAAAGTGAGGTGAGCTGTGAAGCAGGCAACCCCGGGCAATCTCAAAAAATAAAAGGACTGCTGATGAAAAGTGAAACCTGTTAAACCAGTACCTCAGGGAAAGTGATGCTATCATCAATGGTTCCACAGGAAAGAAAAAAAAAAGAATCTGAAACTTGAGTTTTGGCAAATACAGATAACATCATTCTTAAAAGAGATAGGTCTGTGTTCTCAGACACCCTGATCTAAAAAATATTCTTTCTCTGGAGGGCACCCAGGACATAAATACCTGTGAACGTTTTTCTTCTTTTTTTTTTTTACAGATACTTTCTTTGAGTGTTTGACAAACTATCTGCAAAACTGAACACCAAAACTTTCAAAAAAAACCCTTCAACCAAAGACACGCAAGTTTTGACACTTTCACAAACAGAGAGCAGCCAGCATCTCATTCACACCTGAATCAAAAAAAGGACAAAGCCTTTTTTTGTGACCTCAGGAATTCAGCTCAGAGAGCATTGAGATCCCATCTTGAGACATTCAGGCCTCACATGAAATGCATTTGTCCTCTTCTTGCTAACTGCATGGATGTTGTTGCACCCCATAATGGCTCAAGCAGTTATCAAATTGGAGAAAATCATGAGCTTGATTCCCTGCTATCCTAACAATTTCTCATGGCCAAAGCATTAGGATATGGGGAAGAGAGATCATAACTGCTGAAATTGTATGAACAGAACCACAGTTCTCCATCCTGGGGTGTAAGAACAGGATGAGACAAAACTGAACCTTGGCTTTCTGACCCCGCTGGTCAATTAACTTTAACCTGCAAAAGCAGATTTGAGGAAGGAAGCACTAGCTTGATTTCTTCTTCATTTTAAAGGAAACATCTATTATCCTATTTCCAGAGGCAAATCCTGTGGAGAGCAACCACTTCCCTGGAATTTTTAGCTAGGATCTAAGTGTGCTTAAAGGAGACAAGGTGTAGAACACATAATTGTCCACACCTTCCAGCTCCAGGCTAAGCCTGCTTTTCTCATACTGAAACTCTCAGATTGCTTTTGAACCCAATTGAACCTCTGTCACAGGAGGTTAAGGTACACCAGTGTCTATAGCCAGCAATACACTATGAAGTGATGGGTTAATATTGCATTTATTATCACAGTGAATGCTGTACTAGGAGACCAGTAGTTTTTCTAGGGAACACAGGAAGACAAGGAATCATGTGGATCTAAAACATTTGCTGCAGTTGTCTGGGATCTGGGCTCATGATCTGAATTCTAACCCTGTGACCAGGAACAAAGTTAGGTTGTATTAATTTAATATGATGTGATATAAGTCCCTGTGTAATGCTGTGACCATTAGTTTATATTCTCAGTGAAAGAAGATAAATGTATTTTCTTTAACATAGAATATAAATATTCTTTATTGTCTTAAAGGAGTTCAACTAAATGTTTCTGTAGGAAACTGACAACAACAAGTGAAAAATTAGGTGTTTTGTAAAAATGGCCTCAACAAGAAAAAAGAAAGATTTGTGGAGAATACATAAAGAGCTGTCTCCCAAGACAGGAGATTGCTTCATAGGTGTTTCATGTCTTTTGTCCATACTAATTTTGAAATCAAAACAAGAACACATCTGTCTTATTTCAATCCTAGCTTGCCCAAAGAAGGCTGCAACCCATTCATAAAATGGCCTGGGTTGAAAAGGACTGCAAAGATCATCTATTATTTGAGTTACTAAACATAAAACACAATTTAAAAAAAAAATGCATGAGCTAATACAGCAAGAATTTACACTCTCAGAGATCTCCCTGAAATTCATGTAAATAATAGGAAAAAAAATCTAGTGGTTTTTTTTATTTGAATCTGAGATTACAATTTCTTGTGGAGTTTTTTTTTGGTGGGGTGGGGAGAAGGGGATGGTGTAAAACACTGCCATAAACAACATGTTTAATTGCCTTGTCAGGGTAAGCCAGTAAATTGGGGAAAATAATTAAATATAACATTAAAAACTACATTTACAAAGATGATAATTCTCTGAAAAGCAGTGGTTGAGATTCATATCTCTGCAGTATTGGGGCACCAAGAGAAGAAAGGCTGACATTGTCTGTCTCTGCCAACCTGTAAGTCTGCTAGCCCAGCTCCTGAAACAAAGAAGATAGAATCCTGTTTTTCTTCTTGCTTAGTGTAGATTTGTAATTGCTCCCTGGGCTCTTTTCTTAGATTTCCAGTTTAAGCAACCAATCATTAACTTGATTTCTTTGGAAGAAGGAATCCAAAATATCAGAAACTGTTCACTTTAAAAAAATGACTCAAGTATGGCTTTCTTAATTCCCATGAGAGCCATGGAGATTATTCAGTGTGTTTTAGGCAAAATAAAACATCACTTTCAGCACTAATCTGAAATTTTAAGTAAATCAAGTGGAAAAAAAAGAACCAAAAAGAACAAATTCTCTTTTTTTTTTGCGTCAGGATACTTGATAATAAGCATCCTGTGAGGGATACACAGATTTGTAATAACAATCCAGAAGCCTGCCTTCTACTCTTTCCATGCTCAAGCAGGACAATATACAATATTAGAACTAGCAAACATGAGTGACAGCCCAGAATCAGGCACCTGATCAGCAGCATCTACTTCTCCTTTTGGTGCAAACAAGATTCAGGACAGGATGGGGTGCTTAGGAAAGGCAAAATACTGTGAAGGTCATTTAAATGAGTAATAAGTGATGAATCATCTGCCGTTACAAATAAATCATCACATTTTCACTATCCAATTTCCCATTAAATTTATTCTCAGATATGGCATCAGGTCCAATCTTTTCCTACCAATATTGATGCTTAATTACCTTAAAATGGAAGCACTAGCAGGATGAAATTGTTCAGTGTACATTAGTAATAAAATTCAGAATCAGTAATCAGATTGTTTGGAAATATGATCTTCTTGATGTGTTCTCATTCCTGCTGACATTTTTACTATATAAAACAAACAATTAACTCCCATTTTACTTCATACTTCTGGCAAGGCAGCATGTTTCTTTCTACAAAAGCAATTATTTGACTTTTTTGAACTTGTATACACTATTAGCAGAAAAATAACACCGTTACAAAGACAAATTCAAGAATTTCAGAGCACTCTAACAATTTTAACTTAATTAAAATGTTTCCCTGGAGAGGAATGTTTACACTGAAATCACTATTCAGAAGTACAGGATAATGTTATCTTCCTAATAATAATTTAAGAAAATTCTGCCCATATATTTGTCTTACCACTTAACCTAATTTGCCTCCATATGGATGCTCTTACCTTGCATCCTTGTTGTTTTTATTGTTTCATTTGAAATTACTTTTTGCTGAAATATAACAAAAGAGTTACGTAAAAGGCAATAGTTCTGTTTGCTCGACTGCTGTTCTTTGTATAACTGGCATATTAATCATTTTCTTCCTAAGTCACAGGTTATTCTCACTAAAAGGAATCTTCTGAATTAAGGTCAGTTATAATAGAAAGCAGAACTCGGACCATCATGTAGAGTATCACAGAATGTCTTGGGTTGGAATGGACCTTAAAGATCATATAGTTCCAACTCCCTGCCACCCACCAGCTCTAGCTTCCCAAGACCCCATCTGACCTGGCCTCAAACACCCCCAGGGATGGAGCACCCACACAGCTTCTCTAGGCAGCTTGTGCCTGTTTCCCATCACCCTCTGAATGAAGATATTTCTTCTCATATCTAATCTAAAACTCCCCTCTTCCCCCTTATTCTATCACCATTAGACTGTGTAAAAGCCATTTTCCTTCCTGTTTACATACTCCTTTTAAGTATTGAAAAGGCCTCACTGATGTCTCTCAGAGACTTCTCCAGGATGAACAAGCACGGTTCTACCAGCATTTCTTCATAGGAGAGGTACTTCAGCTCTCTGTACTTCCTCATATCCTTTCTCAGGCCTGCTCCAGCAGCTCCACCATCTTTCTTATGCTGAGGGCTCTAGAAGCTAAAGACAACACTCTAGACGTGGTTTCATGATAGTAGAGCAGAGGAAGAATCACCACACATATCTTTATGTAGTTAGAGCCTAATTGCTAACATGTGACAGCTGCAACACTGAGCCATTAAATGAGAAAAGGGCATTGCTTCATTATCTCCACTAGGAGCTGTCATATTAGATAGGTGATTGAAGGAGTGGTTCTGTTAGGTTTTCCTTGTCTGAAACTGCTAACTTCAAAAAGTTAAATCTTAAAGGTAACCAATTTTAGATCCACAAGCAGAGTGCAGTTTGCTTGGCACAAAGAGCTGGGTAGCTTATCTCATGGCAGTTAGAGTTAGTGGAACGATAAGAAATTCACAGGGTAAGGATTGGCCAGGAAATACTTTGGCTTACAGTTTAGTTGTGACTGGTTTCTGTTTCCTGACCATCCTGGAGTTCTACCAGTGCCTGAATTTTCTATTTCTGGGGTAATGGGTTTGTCTTTACGTACAAAGAGTGTAAACTTTATCAAGCAAATTACTCACAGTTTCAGCAAAGCTGCTCACAAAACAGGGTTCCTAAACCTTATCCTATTCTTCCAGTCCAACTCACAGTTTCTTATGGCTTCTTAAGAAATAACTTTGTTCACAGTACACAAGCCTGCAATCATCAGTACTTCAGCCCTCAGGGACAGTGCATCCCACTCCTGATGAACTTCCTGGTGTGAAGTTGACAGCTTACTCTGTTGCCTGTTCTTGCATCTTGGTTGGCACCTTAAGACACACCCTAGATTTGGAGCTAAGAAAAGTGCCAGACACAACTCCACACTTCAATTTTCAGCCATTTCTCCACAGCATACAGAACACCCATCATTTTCTGGAAGATTGCTTGACACACTATGTGGAAACCTTGGGTGTATTTTGTTGCTGCACTTACAAAACACACAAGGCAATGCTAGTAGCTTTGGTGCAGGCCAGGTGACCTCACATTGAGAAATGTCATGTAGCTTGGTCCTAAGTCTAAGATGAAAGTTTACACATCCGTTTCTGTGTTTCTGTTTTTAAAGTATGGCTGAAGCTTCTCCTCTGGATATATTCATGATTCACCTTTGCACGGATCCAAAGACAAAATCTGCGTTTGCAAGAAAGCTCATGCTGTAGTTTGAGAAAGGAATATTTCATTGCACTGATAATACACCATGAAACTATTGCACTCAGTGTGTCAGTCAGCAGTCTGAGAAGAGCAGAATATTCTTCTAACTTACTGTGAAGTTTTGGAAGCCTTGTATGGGTGCTATACAGCAAATGTTATGTAGCTGTACAAAGAAGTTATTTGAAAACCTTACCTAAAGAATCGGTGATTAGCTTCACAAGGAGTAAAAAAATTAAGTAAAATGAGTGCAGTTTATTCTGAGCAGGTAAAGAGTAAGTGGAAAGTAATTCAGGGTCCAGAGTATCAGAAGACAAACACAAGCATTTCAGAAAAATAGTAAACTCCTCTTTTCTATAAATGGAGTTTGTATTCTCTCCCAGTGACTGTTAAGATCAATTCTACCTTAAGTTACTTTTCCAAAATGTGTTTTCAGGGCTATCTTCCACCTTCAAGGGCTTATAGCTGCAGACACCCAGAGGTTGTGAGAAGCTCTGCTTTTCTTGGCTGAGAATGCATTGTGCAGTTTTTCTCCTGCATTGCACGAAGCTAAAACAGCTTTTCCACATGGAACTAACAATGTAAAGTTCATCAGAAGATGGAAATTCAAATCCCTTGCTAATTTTAATATTCGAACAATTGCTTTGATTGTAAATAAATATGAGTCAGATTATTATTTTTTTTTCTTCAAAAACACATCTAAACATGCTTCTATCTGTATCAAGTCAGTATTAAGTTGAATCTATCTGACCTACTAGAGTGTCTCATGGAAGCTGTACATCAAACACTGAATAGCACTCTTCACCTATGGGTCAATTTTCCTAGCTCGATAATATTTTATGTATTCCAGACAAGGCTATGGTTTTAGTGCAGTGCACAGCCTCAGGAAATACTATCTGTTGTAATGGGCCAGGTAGTACCATACCCGACCCTGGTTCGCAGGAGACATCCTTGGTTTGGATTAACCAGCAGAAACTACTTATTTCAGGAATCTTTGTACTTGGAAATATGGGAAAAATGTGATTTTCAGAAACAAGAGATGACCAATCTGTTATGGAAATGTAAGTGTGAAGCAGTAATTGAAGCTGCTGGATATAATTTCCAAATGCACAGAGGACACCTAGCATGTATCTGTAGCTTCCACCTTTACAAATACCTGCACTATTGAATCCCATTACTCTGGGCCCTGGGATTAAGGATTTACACTCTAGTCCCTGTCTCCTTTAACTGATGATTTAGGTTGTGTGCACAGAAGTTTATCCTTGTGTAAAGCAGCTTCAGTGGAATTTCAGGGTTACAAGTTGTTCAGTGAGCCTGTTATGTCTGACTGCTAAATTACTTTCTGTAGTCAGGAAAAATAAAGTAGATGTGAAATCTGCTTGTGAAACTTGGAGGATGACTCACTCAATTTGACTCACTTCCTTGTTTTATGGCATTCCCTAGGTCTATGTTTTATTTCGAGTTTGATATTAAGTAGTCTAATTGGGACCATAGATGGGGGTCTTTTTCATTTACATAATCTTCTCATGGGACAAGAGCTACTAATTTGGTGATTAATTATCCATATTACACACTGTTTATTTGACCATGCCTAGATTAATTTCTCTTTCCAAGCAAATCACATTTAGATATGAATTTGCATATCTTGATTACATTTTAATGCCTTGGCTATCATTGTTTCTTCCCAGGGTATCTCATCAGATTAGAGAAGAGTGCTCAAGCAGAGAATGATGAAATGTCTTAAATGACATTGTGTATCACTGGACAGATCACGCACAGGACTCAATGTTAATGGAAAGTATATTTCTTTTGATATCAGGAATGTTATGCTAACTAGACTGCAGGTTCCTTGCAAACATTGTTACTTAAATAAATGTTTCAAGCAGGATATTTCAGTAAGGTAAAACAAAGGAAATAATTTATATAAGGTTACAAATGACAAAGATATAGACATTCATTGATTTTCGTTTGCACTCAGGCTATTACTAAATTTTTCCAACTTTACGTGAAGAATAAACATGCTCAAAATTTTCTGCAATTTAACAGTAGTAGTTAAGTACAAGTATAAAACATTTATTTTGAGAATAAGGTACAGAAGGCAACATGGCAAACCCTTGAATATATTTCAGTCAAGAGCAAAAAACCAATTTGTTCCTGTCATGAATTTCTGAGAGAAGTTTTCGCTAGAATTGAATTTTAACACAGAAGGAATCTGTCCAAATGACAGGAGAAACTGGATTAGTGTATTCACAAAAACCTTTCCAAGAATCAAATCAATATCTCAATAGATTATGAGGAAATTCTCTTTTTAAGGCAAGATGTTTATTCCACACACCTTCAAGTTTATGTACACTTTGTATGATCAGAATTCACTGTTGCTTTCTTTCATAACACATGCACTACAGGGGAGCTAAATCAAGGTATAGCCTTAAAAAGAGAATAATATTTATCATAGGAAGCATGAATTTTTTTAGTTCTTATCATAAAAGGAATATTCGTTTGTATACATTTTTCTATTTCATCATAGTAACACTACATGATATAAATAATGAAATTCAATACATCCCAGTTGTAGTAATTAATTCCATCATTTTTCCTAGAAAATGAAGGCAAAAAAATACAGAGATCTCCAAATGTTGTTGCATAAAAGCAGAGGAAACATTATGTATGCTAACTTACACAAATCTTTGACAGTAATGCTACTTGATCTCTTCTGAGTAAATGTTCTTCCAACACTTCTTGTACCTAGGAAAAGAAAGTTAACAAGTGAAACTGTAATTGTTAAAACCTGATAACCCAAGTATGTTCCCTTCTTTCGGAAGGGGCTTTTTGGTGTTCAAATTGTTTTTTCACCATATGAAAGTCAGCAGCTCCTATCTACAAAATATTTCAGGAAGTATGTCAAAATATTGGGAGCCTGATCCTAAAAACACCACTCTGTTAAAATCAGTCTGATTATTCATATGAGGGAAGTCATTCACATGTGTTAGTATTTGCTTTGCAGAACCTTGACCTATGGCTTTACAGGAAGACAACGCAGTTGTCATGATTTCACGATATAAATAAACACTATTATAAGACCCAAAGTAACAAAATAGATTTACTGGGATAAAAACAAAGCTACATAAATGTTTATGGATGTCACAGAGAAAAGGGCAATTTCAAGTTCATGTGAGCTCTGCGCATTTGTTGTTTGACGTCCAAGTTCATGGTCTGCAGCCCTTCTTGAGAAGTGCCTGCCAACACATGTACGCATATTTCAGCATCAGTTTGATCCTCCTTTTAAAAACAAACTGTGTTTTGTTGCACAATGACGATGAAAAACAAATTAAACCAGAATTAATACTCCCTGAAGAATGAAAACCAGCTTTGGAAATTGCATACAAACTTTTAATTGTTGTTTTACTGTAGCTCGTAAAACTTTCAAAAGCCAAATTAACATTTAATAAAGAAGTGGGTGGGTGACTATATCTTGAAGCCCCCAAACACAATAAACAAAGCAGATCACAAATATGGTGCCTTTCCCTGTTCCAAAATAGTGTTCTTTGTGTTATTGTCTTCAGTAAGGCATGGAGGGTTTGGATGAAATTCTTGCCACATTGTAGTCAATGGTGAAAATCCTATTCACATTGAGCCAAAATTTCATCCTCTGTGTTAAATTAAAAAAAGAGATGGGGTGGGAGTGGGTTGAGGAAAGGAGAAGATAATGACTGAACTGTCCCAAAGCACAGAAAGGAGAGCTTGCTGTGGGCTGCAGCCTCTGACTGGCCATGCAATCTGTCCCCCAGGCTCACCCCTGCTCCACAGTGGGTGTCCGGTCCCTGTTGTTGCTGCATGACCCAGAGTCTTGCACAACTGTGGCAGCTACTCCACCCACTCACTGGCACAAGGGCTCCAACCAGCAGCAACTTGTCTTTGAAAATGTGCTTTTCTAGCTTGGGAGATCTAAACTGGGAGGAGTACCCTAATGAAGAGATTTACTGAATGTGCGTGTACTTGTCAAACTGTGCTGGATGACCTCAGTCAGGCTGAAAGTCACTCTCAAGACTCTGGATGTAGTTGGTTTGCTTCTGACCAATGGATGTACAATAGGGGTGACTCAAAAATGTTTTAGAATGCTAGTGTATCTGTTCTCCTTGTCTAACTATAAATAAACCTCCTCTGAAGAATGCTCCTTCACATTTGTCTCACATGGAAAGCAGTGGAAGAGAAATGTCATGATAATATCTGTTGTGGAAACACACTGCTTTATACACAAAAGGGCCTCAGAGAAATTTGGACAAAGGTGTGTTTTCTGTCTACTAGAAGTTGAGGGATGAGTTTTATTCTCCTTACAGGCATAACTCTCCAGAAGACAGGGCATCATGAGCATGGACAAGCGAATCTGATGTGACAAATCTACAAAGGAGTTCAGTAAGAAGTTAATGAAGAAAAAAGCCTGTTATTAAAGCTGAAAAAGAGGGGGAAAAAAAGCATAAAAAACCCAAGTAACAAAGCACAACAATAACAAAAAGCCATTCTATGAAACAACTCATCTACTTGAGTGAGATTTCTTGCATGAAGCCTCTGAACATTGCTTTATCTGGTGTAATAAATTAGGTGTGTACTTATTACTTGGAAGCGTTCCTTATTCTTATGTTTCTTCTGATAATAGAAAAGCAAAATTAAGGAAACAGCTGCAAGTGGAATGAATCAGGAATGAGTTTCAGAAATTTCTGGAGTCGCTCTCATGAACTAGGGTGGAAGTCCTATTTCCATTGTTTTATTAAGATATGCAGGAATACTACCTATGTTTATTAAAGGAGACACAGGAGTGCTAAATTTGGCCCAGATTTGATTCAGATAACCATGATGATAAATGTTAAATGTCAAAGGGATTTTGATGAAATTCTTTCCAAAGACTATTGAGCAACATTTTTTCTTCACATTAGTGTATACTTCTCTTTTTCTAGGAAATATGTATCTATAATTTTGCTCTGATTATACGTACATATATGAAATCTTGTATCTATGCATTTACTTCCAGCAGAATGTTCTAAGTTCTTTGTTTGACAGAAACCTTTAAAGTCTGTGACTTTATGTCTATGTTAATGTTGTATGAGAACAGACCATTGTTTGACTACTAGCTTACATAAGTAGTATCTGTCCACAACTTTTTGTGTGTTGTGGGTTGTTTCACTTTTAAACAATAGTTCTGTGTCTAACAGTCCACTCCTTAAACTACTACATAGCTTTATAACCCTTGGAAGCTGTCAGATGTATCTTAGTTCAGAAGTATTTCAACAATTTCCTTGTGCTAGTGGATATACTAAGGAATGGGAAATGTAGAAACATAACTTGTGCCATACTATTTTGGAGTTCAATTTCTTGCAGGCAGAAAAAGAAATTGTGATATGAACAGATTTTTTGAAAAGTTATTCACAAATGTTAGTCTTCTCGTTTATGAGCGATACTGCCAGCAAGAGGAAGATAAATCCCCCTTAATCAAATTGTATATGACTCTAAGTATGAAACGTGTAGAGTTATTTAAAACTGTCAAAAATATTGTTGAGTTTAATTTATGAATTACAGTACTGAAAATCATGTTGGTGATAACTAAAAGCATATTTACAGGATTTCTTATGTGAACGTAGGAAAATAAATAAAGTTCGTTATATGGTACAGACAAATAAATATATTCTAATAAGCAAGCAGCAAGGATGTTTTCTTTCTGCACTGTGATAGTCTCAAAAAACAAGAGCCTGGGAAATTTATGGAAATGAGCCATTCAGAAAAAAAAAATAAGTTAAGTCAGAATTCAGTACACTTTTTGCACGCCACAGCAGAATAAAAATGTTTGCCTAAGAATTGATACATGCCTGTAGGATTATTGAGCCTACTTCTTCATCTGCTCTTTTTTAATCAGAGTGAAATTAAATCTACTAATCAGTATAAGACTCCACTGGTGCCTGAGCTGAGCATTTTACATGACCTAACCAAGTTTTCTAGGGAAGAAATTCTCCTATGGCTTTACAACAAAATTCCTAAGTAGGGCCACTGTGGGAATACAAGAAAGACTATTTAGGGTAGAAGCTGTGGAGCAAGATAAAAAGCATGAGAAAGCAAGGCTGAGAACCAACGACATCTCCAGAAGAGAAAAGCAAAGCAAAGTAAGCTGTGTGATGGCTATGTGATGATGACCCTGATTGGAGTAAGAGAGCGTGGCTAGGAATGACTCATGACCCTGACTGATAAGTGTCTGTGCACACAGAATGTTTTTCTGACAAGTGAAGGCAGGTGGGAAAGTTAAAAGAGAAAACTTGTGAATGTATATAAGGGACGTTAGAACCTGTAATAAAGGATTTGAATTGTTCACATCTGAGTCCGTGCCTCAGATTCTGCAGACTACAGTTGCACCTGACCCAGGTTCCCCTGTCTTCTTTTGTTCTTCCATCCCAACCATGATGATGTGGGGCAGCATTTGTGACCTCAGTACTGGTGATGGGAGTTAGTTGGAAATTTCTGTGTGTACCAGGCCTTTCTGTTGGGAAGCTTTTCAGCACCTTTCTATTTTTCTAAGTCATATACCTATAGAGAGGTGCCACACACTGATGAGTGAAACTGCTGACTGACAAACCCCAAATCCCTTTACATTTACTATTCCTTGAAAGCAAGCTCCTGAATAATTTGTCATGGTCCATCAGCAAAATGGGCTTATGCATGAAAAAATAATAGGGCTTTTGGGCCACATGAGAAAGCTCAAGTTGCCCAGGTTGAGAATTTCTTCCTCTCTTCTTCTGCATTGCCTCTGTCTCCAGGAAGGAGCAAAAGACTCTCTGTTATCCTGTGCCTACCTGATGCCCCAGGAAAGGCCAAACTGCTCCCTTCAGAGAGGCAACTGGACATTCTGGTACTTGTCTGGCCATGGAGGATACCCACTTGAAGCTAACAGTCCATAAAACTGAGTCTGCCTTGGTTCTGGAAGCATAGAACCCACAGCAACATCTGTGGAAAGGATTTTTAATCTCCTAGCCCCTCATCCCTCCAAACCCTAGAAATAGCTTCAGGTTGGTGATGATGAATGGTAACTAATCTCTGTAAACCCATAAATTCACACTTGCCTGCCTTGCAAAGATCCCTATGCTGTCCTCCCACAAACAGTCTTGCTTTGGAAGAATTAAGGGTGGAGGATCAGCATGTGAATTTTTTTTAAACTCACAGGTAACTTGTGGGACACAGTCATAGAAAAGTGATGTCTCCCACTGATACAAGAATTACTCAGTTCATTTTGTCACAAGCTTCTTACTTCCAAAGTTTGAAACATATTTGACTTGAACTTCTGTTCCTCCAAATTAGCAAAGGCTGTTGTATAAGCATTCTCAGCCTGATTCAGCATGTAATTAACCATATACCTCAAGGCCTTATAAATCAAAAATTTTGTGCTGATGGAAGAGTATTGTAAGCACCTGTGTTAATTTTAACTTGCTGTGCACATCAGCATTTCTTTCGTGTTTTCTCAATCATGAAGGCCATTAGTTTTTATGTTTTCAATGCTTTGGCCAGTTCTAAAGGTCCTGAAATATTTCTCCGAACAGCAGTATTGTAAGGAGCACTAGATATATCTTTATGTCTTTAAGTCCAAGACTGTAATTTTGCCAATAAGAAGCTAGTAAGTGCTAAAGCAGCTGGCAAAGTGTTCATATGTATACAATCATAACCCAGTCTAATCCAGGCTAGATTACATACTTATTCAGTAAGTTGCATATAGTCAATGAAATTGGCCGTGGTGTAAGACATTGCCTGTTATGATAAAATAAGAAGGTATTAAAAGGCACCAAATATTCATCATTCATAGACACTGATAGTACAAGTGAGATGGAATATTAGGTTTTGGAAACAAAACAAACAACTTACATCATAATAAAAGAGGTTGAAAGAAGTTAGCAAGAGACAGACAATTCATTTGATTTAAGCATGTAAATTGGATTGAGTCATAGAAAAAGAGAAAAATAGTCTCTTTCTGGTTGCTTTAAAGAGGTATACAAACTCTAAATAATGGAACTGGTACTGAGATCTTATGTATTTCTCTAAAAAAAAAATATTGTGTATCCAAAAAAGGGTAGCTTTTTTTAATGAGAGAGCTGGGGCTCCTCAGCCTGAAGAAGAGGAGGCTCCAGGAAGACCTTATAGTGTCATTCTTGTACTTGAAGGTGGCTTACAGGAAAGCTGGAGAGGGACTTTTTGTAAGGGCATGTAGTGACAAGACAAGGAGAAAAAAAATTAAACTGGACGACTAGATATTAGGAAGAAATTCTTTATTGTGTAGGTGGGGAGACACTGGTACAGTTTGCCCAGAGAAATTGTGGATGCTCCCTTTCTGTAGGCATCAAGGTCAGACTAAATGGAGCTTTGAGCAACCTGGTCTAGAGGGAGGTGTCTTTGCTTACAAACAGGGAGGTTGGAACTAGATGATCTTAAAGGTCCCTTACAGTCCAAACCACTTTATGATTCTGTGAAATAAAAATGTCTATTTATAATAGTCTTATTATAGTCTTAAATGCATTATTTTACTTCTCTGAAACAAACCCGGATTCAGGCCTTACTCTAAACTACAGATATTTCTTGCATGATTGTGCTATGTCCTGTAAATTTATTTTTCTGATCCTTTCCTCATCATGGAAAGTGTATAGGAAAGAGACTAAAGGATGGAAGAGCATTATTGTCATGCTCTCCTTTAGATAGCCTTACAGGTAGCCTTAGAATTCAATTTAAAGGCTAACAGAAAATAAATAAAAAACAAACAACATTTGAACCAGTATTTAATTACTGTGAGCAAAATCTTGTATTTCATCAGCTGTAAGCAATGAGTTACATTTGTTACAATGAAAAACAATGTAAACATTTTGGATTTTGAGAATGCCCAAAAATTAGAGTCTTGTTAACATTATGATTAATTGATTCAAAGTGGTTCTTGTTGAGTAATTTTATGCTTAATGAAAGTCCTTCCATTCCATTTGTTATCCATTCTCCTTTCATAGGAACTATTATCATCTCAGGTACAAATTTAAACTGTCTGTCATAAAATATAGATCTTTAATAAAAATAAAAATAAATGATATCTCAAGGATTTATGAACACTTTCTCTTAAAAAAAAAAAAAAATCCACCATTTCAAAAAATTCAGATTGATTTATGTTTTCCCAAAAGATAAATCTGTTCCAGTGAATTCATACTTTTTGCCTATCTTCAAGAACTAGAAAAAGTAATCAGGAGAGCCTGTTAAGAGCCATATGAGATATGTGTCACCTCTCCATAGGTCTGTACATCAATGTGAAGTATTGTCCCATAGATATTTAGTCATCACACCATTCCCTGTTTGTCGCAGCCAAAAAACAATCAGGAGACTATTGTTGGCTTGTAATTAATTAGGGGAGGGATGCCTGAAGTCATTACAGTGAATTGTTATTGGCCAGAAAACAATTTTTTTTGCAAATTTCATCTTGTCAAGCTGCATCAGGGCACATTTTGTTACCCTACCACATCCTTTATGACAGCAGATATGATCACAGCATTACACAATGTGGACTGAACAATGAAATGCAATAAATGGAAATATGATAGAAAAAAGTGGGCTTTGCAGTAAAAAAATACAATCTTTTTCTGAATATGAATGTGAAAGAGTGCAGAATGAAAAGTTTACCTGTAATCTGCAATTTGCATTAAACAGAAATCCCTTGTCCTCCCCACTCACTGCATGGAAGTGTATAATATGCCACCAAGACAAAGGTTGCTTCTGAGACTGCATATGCTGTGATGAGCCACGTGAGTGGAGGAGCCACAGAAGCTGCCAATCCAACAGCAGCTACACCTAGAAATACACTATAGATCTGCAGAGATCTATATAACAAATGAAATTTGTGGTTGCAAATAAACTGAGAGCCTTTGTTTCCTCTGTAACACCTAGAACTGAAATGGCAGGACCCAGTGAGTTCCTTGAAACTGTACTTAACCCATATTTTTTGAGCTACACACACAAATACTTGGAAAGAAAGGTGGCTTCACTCAGCAGCATCCAGGCCACTCATTTAGGTCCAGCTCTTGCAAATTCACCACTGTCTCATGCCTAAGGTGGAGGACAACACTGGAACAAGAGCAAATGCAACTCATCCAAATTTTGTTAGGGGATGCAAATACTCGTAGCCTATAAGACTCAGCTTTTACTGTCATTCCTTTCTCCTTGTGCACAATTTGTCCTTTTCTGGCATATGATAAATGGTGTAACATGTAATTTGATCTACTTTACATTGTCTGTTGATGTCTGACTTGCAGTCACTGAACTGGTATGTGACTGCTCCTTGTTCACCCCAGGAGTCCATGCCTTTCTTAGGCATGCACTTGCACTGTCTCTTGCAAAGTTTACTTCATAAAAGCGAAGTTGCTTGAAGAGCATCATTTTTCATTCTGATACATGTGATTAATATGTTGTACAGTTGATAAAATGCATAATTTTAGACACATTAGCTAATTCTGGCTCAATTCTCCTATGGGAGCCATTAAATGGAATCTTAAGCCTGTATGAAAGAGGCCATCTCACAGCTGTAACTGCTTCAGCATCCGACAGAGTTTGTCACAGTTGGGTGTGAACGTTTTTGGAAGTGGTTCAGCTGTATCTGGGCTTGCACCACACCACCCCTACATGAAAGCATTCCTTCTCTCAGCTCCGAAGAGCTGCAGCCCCTCAAAAGGATATGTAAGGCCTTGCTTGCCCCATCCTTGAACTATTCTTGAGGTTGGTGTGAGGGGAAACAAAGCTATGACTTTCAGGGGCAACATCAATGTGATCCCTGCTTTCTGTCCTGTCAGATGACACACTCTGCTACACAGTGCCTACAGTGTGCTTACTGTAGCTAAGAAATCCTCCTCCAGGAGATTGATTTGTGCAAATGGAATCATTATGTGGCAGATGGAAATGATATGCTCAAAACAGCATCCCACCCCCATCAGTAAATGATCCTCTTACATGCGCAAATTCATTATCTCTGTAGGGGCAATGCAGAATTGAGCCATGACATAATCCAAGGTTATCTTTCAGGAGGAGATGAAGCTGCCTGGCATAATGTATTGATTGATGAAGATAGAGCACCTACAAATGAATATATGATCTGCTCAAATTAAAAGAAAATTCAATTCACAGGCTAAAATAGCACTGAGATAGCATTAAGGATGAGATAGAAACCAAACAGTCAGGAAGTTCTGCAGTAAAAAGCATGCCTTGTCTTATCTGTGACTTTTCTGGCTTTTGTAACTTTATGCCACAAATGTAATTATTCAGCTAAAATGTTCATGTATGTCCTCATATTTCATTTGTGAGACAGTATTTTAGAAAGCATATTTTTAGGATGAACTATGCCAGCATAAGATCATGCCTTCTGGTAAATAGAGCACAATGCATTTAGTATATTCTTGACTAGCAGAATATATACCTGTGGGTGTTTTTTTAATGTATCTAATAATATTTTGGTATTAAGTCATCACACAGAAGAAGAAAAAATGGAAAGGCCTTTTGCAGAAGATAACTCAGCATAATATTTTGATAACCACAAGTGCTTATTTGTTTAACCACTCTGTATATACACAGATCACACATTCACCATGCCAGCCCACTACTCACAGAAACAGTGTTTTGGTTTCAGAGGATGGATTATCATATAAATTGTTTATGGTTCACATGGCGAACAAAGTGTTTTAAATGAAAATTTTTATCTTGAAATTAAGTGTGAAATTTTAAGAAGGGGATATTATTCTATATCTAATCTTTCTAAGAGTCTCGGTTGCATGCACTCACACACACAAAACTGCACACAACCACTTTATTTTTATCTTTACTGCGGATAGAATGTTTTGATTAGAATCTTTCCTGTCCCAGACTGAGAGCCTATTGGTGGGCTTACTTTAGCAGTGAGGTCCAAATAGGACACAGATGTCAGCTGTGCATCTGTCCGTAGGCAGGGAGCCAGGCCTGCCGGCCTTGTTGAATGGCCATGGCCTCAGCCAGAGCCCTCTTCGGCCTTTTGCCATCACCTCCTGAAACTATGTGTGATGTGACAAGGGATTTCATGTTCTCCAGATGGAGAAGACTGGGGAGCTGAACTCTGAGGACTCATGGCTGTAGACTTTGCTTTGGAGCATTGACTCGCTCTCATTGTCTCTTTCTCTGTATTTTAACATATACATTATCATGCAGTCATGCTACTGCATCTAGGGGCAAAGACAAGTCTTCAAGATGTTTTCATGACCTCTTCTGGAACTCCTAGTGGACAGAAGAGTAATATGGCCAGTAATGCAAGAACAAGCCATATGAAAATACCAAGAATTTTTTTGAAGATTGAGAATGTATTGGAATGTGTTTGCATGTTAGGTATTACATTTTTCTGGTGAAGAATTGCGTCTCACTTCCTCTATTTTTGTCTCTTGTACATCTGTTGAACCTAAACTGCATTAGATATCGTGCTCACTCTCAAGTAGGTCAAAGATGTCTCAGGCCTCAGAATTCTTTAAGGATCAGGGTAAGAAGGTCCCCCAAGTCAGTTATGCCTGAGCATGTTAGGGAGATCCTGGTTCTACCAGAGAAAACCACACTGGAGCAAGCATCCTGCCAGTGCTGAAGGATCTGAACTGTAGCAGAGTGTAAAATGGTCACGGGTTTTGTTTATTGTTTTGCTTTGTTTTCCTGTACATGCTGATATTTTGTTCATGAATCTTTTCAATTAAAATTTTCTTACCTCTTGAAAAACAGGTCTTAGAATGCACACATACTCTGCTGTGTTGATAAAAGGAATTTCATGATAGAAAAGTAATACTATTATTATTATTATTTTTAGTCCTCTGCATAGAAGTATCAATGTTAATGTTGTCAAAAAAGCATCTGTTCCAAGTGCATATGCCCATTACATTAATTACATTTCTGTCCAAACTCAGAAAAAAAAATGACATTTTTACTCTGATGTGAGTACTTTCATAAAGTAATGAATTGTAAAAGAAATAATAAAAATCAAAATGTTTTTCTTTACACAGTTGCATAAGTCAGGGTCATTAAATTTCATCAAGATACTTAAAGGTGATCTTATTCATGTAGTTAGAAGACTTTTAATGTAAGGTGACTTTTATTGAAATTCTCTTAAAGATATGGACACAATAGTTTACCAACTCATACCATAGTTTCTTTCAATAGACATAATCTGAATTTGCTTATTGCACTATTTCATATAAAATATATGTTAAATTGGGTTGGAACTCAAAAATCCTTGAGGTTCCTTCCAACCCGAGCCATTCTATGATTAACCCATAGGAGCTGCTGTGTAGTTGCAGAAAGAATGCACTTCAATCTAAAAGTGACATTGAATAGCAAGACAAAAGTTGAGAGTGAATTTGAAGTGACAGGCAAAGCTCAAATATATGTCATTCAGATACTAGTATTTTATGTAAGAGATCAGAGCCCCTTTACAGTAAATGCAACCCTGTGTGGACATTAAACAATCCACATCTCAAGGAGAAATTAAGCACTTATTTCTCATCATTTCCAAAGAAAGTGGGCACTGTAGCCCTTTCAGGAAGTTTGTCCTTGGAATTTGCAGGGCTGACTGTTGTAGTGATCACATTGTTTCAAAGAAGGCAGAAAACTGCTTATCCTGACATGAACACTGGAACATGCCTGGCACTAGTGTCTACTACTGGCTCCAACAAATCAAACACCATACTGCAACATGAGTACAATACCTAATGATAATATTCCCAGATCCTATTTGAACTCTGGGGTGGGATTTATGCAAACTAGCTACAGATGTTGAAAACCTATGAGTCAGCTGCGGAAAAATGAGTTGTGGAAAAGAGGCACTTCAGGGTATAGCATGTCTTACCCACAAGTATAAATCCAAAAATGTCAGATGAGTTTCCATTTAACAACCAGTTGTATCTGTGTCTTAAAGTTAGTTACATGCTTGGTAACATTAACCCAAGTTAATGTTAACTAGTGCTCTAGTCTTCTTTGTGAATCTAGTTCAAAGGAATTTAAACCACTCAAGGGCCAATTTAATATTGATTCTATAAATATACTGCCCACTACTCAATGCAAGTAATTCTGTATCTGCACCAGTGGGATCTTAAATGGACAGTGCCATAAAGCTTCACTTCTTAGTTAATGAGCAATAGGTTGGTTTATAATGTTTTTCTTCCTCTGGTTTTGTTTGTTTTTTAATACTTATATCTGTAATTTTTTAAGGTAGACAGTACACTCTTTTTGAGTGCTATAAAATGAAAGACATAAAGAATGAAGAGAAAAATCAGCAGCATGCTGTTTTCAAACTTTTTATCCAGTTACATGTTAATAATATTTGTGCCATTATTAAAGAAGGGAGCTTCACACACCCTTCCACCCTTTTGCCTATCCACATTTTTGATCAATGTGACACCTCTTTTTCACCTGTCCAGCAGCAGGGGACAACTGGGAACCCCAGATTACATGTCTAGGTCCTCAGTTTGTTCAGTACCACTCTTGAAATGAGACCCAGTAGAGACTCCATGAGTGCCAGAGCTGGGACCTGCCTTGAGCTTATCAGGTCATTGAGCTCATCAGGTCCTGACACCTACAGGTCCCTTTGAGTAACTGAGCCTTGTTCACACATCCTGACAAACAATGGCAATGGAATAACATTCATGCTATTCAAACGCTATCTTGCTTATGTTCTGGAAGAAGAAGTCCTGGAAGAAGATGCAAAAGTTCCCCTTTGAAGCATCATGATCTTCCTTCTTTGATTTCCCATCTCACTAATTAGGATATTGACCTGAAATATTTGGAAAAGAGACTTTCCTGCTCAGATAAGAATATAAACCTGGGACATTCTCTTTCTGGAAAGAAGCTTCAGCAATACTACCACTACATGGAAAACCATCACCACTCCTTTCTTTTTCAATGTCCTAAAGGCAAAGGGAACTACAGCTGCATTTTAACAAGAAAGCCTGCACAGAGACTTTTGCATTCACTCCAATAACATCTGCAGGATGGAGAATCTGGATAAGGACTTGTCATGCTCTGATTTAAATAGACAGATCTGGCTATACTGTGGCTCTCTATAGGTGCTGAGAGTTTCAATCACTTGGAAAAGTGTCGCAGCATGTCAGGCAAGCACAAAAGACAACGCAAGAAGTGAAGCTTTTTGAGCTTGCAGCCTTGGACTGGTACAGATCTATAGCATCTTTTAGATTTGGCTCAAAGTCAACAAATAACATTTTAGTTCCGGATTTGTGTTCAATTATAGCCAGCTCCCAGCAACAAAATCCTCACTAGATTTAACTAGAGAAGGTTAAACTCTCATGTGACCTTCCAGTAATTGAAGGGAGCTTACAAGCAGGAGGGAGACTGACTTTTTACATGGTCTGATAGTGACAGGACAAGAAGGAATGGCTTTACACTAAAAGAAGGGAGATTTAGGTTAGATGTTAGGATGAAATTTTTTATTCAGAAGGTGGTGAGGCACTGGCACAGGCTGCCTTTACAAGTTGTGGATTCCCCACCTCTGGAGGTGCTCAAGTCTGGGTAGCCTCACCTGGTGGGGTAGCAGCCCTGCCAATGATGAGGGGTTGGAACTAGATGATCTTTAAGATTCCCTTCAACCTAAGCCATTCTGTGATCATACGATTCTGATTATTGCTACATATTTCAGTGAGTTTACAACACGGGCAACCTTACCTCACAGTCTCACTGAGGGTAAACAATACATTTACTCTGAGCTACCATTAGTAGAAATGCCTACTGGACAGGACAATATTTTCTAAACCAGGTTTTCTTAGAGCCTAAATAAATAACAAATAAAATCAGCAGATCCCTTTGTTGTGTAAAACTGGAATGGAAAGGAAAGCAGCCCAACTGGTGACTGTTATGTTTGGTCTCTCTGGAGTCATTATGCCTGAGGAGAAAAAAAAAAACCCTATCAAAACCAGAGCTGCTTAATGGTCTTTGGGTTATGTTACTTACAAAGAAAGATATGAATCACTGTTGTTTTACTACCCGTGAGTTGGTCCATTAGTTTTAAAACTTTATAGAAATCAGTTAAATAACACTCCTTTGTTGTTGTTGTTGTTTTTGTTTGTTTGTTTTGTAACTAATCTAACAGATAACATTTTTGTGTTGTGTGATAAGATAGATTAAAAAGGAAAGAAAAACAACACAAATTTCAAGAAACAGAAAAATTACTGAAAATTCTGAAGTTCTTTATCTCATAAAATGTAAAGGTAGATTTTTTTTAACTTCTCTTCATTGACATGATCTCATGAAAAAGAAAAAGATCAGAATAGTATCCTCTATCTTTAGGGATATCTATTTCATTTTGCCTTGTATGGAAAAGCTGAACAGAAGGGAGGATCCTGGCTGCTCTCATTGAAGATTCAATCAGAGTAAGAGTGAATAAAAGCACAGCTGACAGAAATGATACACTGATGTCTAAAGTCCAAATATTTCATTTTCTCATTAAAATGTGTTTTTATAGTCAGTGGATGTAAATAGCCTGGGAGGTTCATTTCTTCCTGTTTGGAGAAATGAACAATGGAAAATATCATTCCAGTATCAGAAGTAATATAAATACAGCAGAGGTTCAATCTGACCGCTGCAGATAGCGCATTGGTACTGATCCAGAGTTCATTGACACTGCATGGGGGCTGAACCTTGGAAAGTTCTTGATAGAACTCCCAGTAGAAATGCCTTAAATGCAAAAGAATTGTCAGTAAATCAGAATAATCAGAATATTTTCAATGTCCTCAAGTTTCAGGTTTCCAAAATGTGCAGTAAACATATAGATCACAGTCAGTGCCTGTTCATCTGATTTTGATTTTATTTTTTAAGAGCTTGTGTAACTAAGTTAACCATAGAAATGTGTGACTGATACAAGACCAAACACAATAAAAACTCTGCTGCTGCTTAAATGGCCAAATTTGGCCAAGATAATTTAAGGTTAATCTCTGTTTTTATTCTACAATAAACCCCACAGGGGTGATCTTTAAATGGTTGCAAAATGAATTGCCTGGCTGAACTATTGGTCTGTCCCATAGGGATTGAATGTTGGGACTGCATTTCCCATTGGCCACATCCAGAATCAGACTGAGATGTCTCAGAGATAAGCACTTCACTACCTTGCATATAACAACCAGCTCCTAGCTGAAAACAGAGGATTAGATGCCTGTAATCATTATTGAGGGAGAATTACGTGTCTAAGACTGGCAATCTAATCAGGCCTACAGACTGAACTCCTATGGGCAGGAAGCAAGCAAGTGTAACTATCCAGGTCTCTTCACACTCCCTTCTTTTTAACTGATTCAGGTTTCATGAAACAGATCCACACAGGCTCAACAGCCTTTTTCTGGTGGATGATCAGTCTTTGAAAAACTGTGATGTCCTGCTACCAGGACTGCCCCAGGACAACACAGCCATGGGACACTCACCCCACATAAACACTGGCAACTTACAGTTCAAAACTTATGGATTAGTCATCCCTGTAACTACATTTTGTACAGGCTGTGCACCTAAGGCAGGTGCCAGTTGGTGCTAATGAACCTCTGAAAAGAAATGTTACTTCAGGTACTTGAGGACAAAAATGTTTATGCACCTACAGATCTAAAATGAGAGAAGTATGAATAAAGATGTTTTAGTGTTGTTTAAAGTCATCATTTTATCCAGCTCAAGGTCTTTAAATACATTGTTTGCTTTTTGTCCTGTGCATCTGTTTCTTTATTTTGTGAGGTAAAACAAGCTACCTAGTGTAAGAATACCTTAACTGATTCATCTTCAAGATGGAAAATGCATCTCCCTCGCATGGCAGGCATGAAAGATTCTAACTAGAAAGCTTTCTAATACAGCAGTTTATGTCAAGCACCTAGACAAAAGGTCCATGTTTGTCTCTGTGACCTTAGATCAAAAGCTACGTAATTATCCTCCTAAAATGAATGCTTGTTTTTCTTTCTTGACTGAGGAAGAGAGATGAGAGAAGAACTGGGGAAAAAAAAATCTAATTTTTATATATTTAAAGTCTTTTCTATTATATATGTATATATTTTCTTTCAAAACACTTTTCTGGACTTCCTCCAAACTGAGGATATGGGAAGAATGAAATGAAAGAAGAGGAACAAACTATAATGAACAAGCTAATGAAAAACATTAAGCAGGATTTGAATTCCACATCCCCAAAGCATGTGTTGATATTTACATCTCACTGACCTCAGTGAATACTCACATCAAAGGACAAAAGCTTTTAAGTCAGGTTGCAGTTTCTTTCCTTTCAAAATGTTGAAAGAGTTCTCTTCACATTTTTTACGTGTATGATAGAAAGTAGTAATAAAATAAACCTTGGGAAGTTGTTTGAGATTTCGAAATTCAATGAGATAAAATAAAAATAAAAAAATAAAAAAAATAAAAATAAAAGTAATAAAATTAACTAAACTTCTTCTAGCCAAAACTCATATTTTTTCAGTGGAGGCAGCACTGACATTGCCTTGTTAGCTTGAAGCAAGTTACTAAAGCATTTCACATCCTCTTTCAACTGTTTTGCAAACAAAGGCTCTGTACAGGCCCCAACCTACCCCACCTTTTCCATACACCCTTCAGCTCCTGCATGACATTCAGCCAGGGAAATTGTTGCAGTCTTCCCTGAACAATTTACAATTCCAGTTCCAGCAGAACAAACAGCAAATTCGTAGTCACTTGACAGCCAGAGAAGACCTCACTTGGAGCTAGAACTGAGTCACTGTACGCTTCGATAAATGAAAATTCATCCAACACTAGATCTAACCATACACTGTAAAGTCATGAGCACCTACTCAAGCCAGGCAAAAGTGGTCATCACAAGCAGCACCACCTGCTTGACCTCCATGGATTAATTAATATATAAACCCAGGAACTTCAGATAGCACCCATTTCTTTCTGTTAAAAGTTAAAGTTTAAGCTAGCTCAGAGCTTTCTCAGGCTCTGTTGAGTACCACAGATGTCTCTGGTCTGATGGCCTTACTTCAAGGAGAAGCTCCTGCCACCCTCTTGCAACCCAGCTCCCAAGTGGCAGAAGCAGCTGGGCTTAGTTAAAGAGTTACCAAGCAAAAGTCATCTTCATGCTCTGCTATGCAAATGGATGTTCTAAATATTATTTTCACTATTTATTAAAGACTTCTTAAGGGGGAAACATTATCTTGACAGTACTCCTTTGACTTATCCAGTCAGCAAATAATTTTTTGAGTATTGCTGGCCTATCTTAAGTAAGATTTATAATTTAGTTCTTCATTCATTAAGCCCATGGGTTTTGTTTTATTGGAATTTATTTTATTTTTTGAGGAAAAGAACTACATGCTTTTATAATTCATAGACTTACAAATAATTCATAAAACTATTTTCTATTTCAGAGCCTACTTCATGGCCTATAAAAATATCTCTTCATGGTTTTGAAAAGTTTTGATTTTCTTGTAACAAGAAAATCATAGTTTGGTAGGAAGAATCCTCTGTGATTAAGACTAATTTTAAAAAGTTTTGTGTTATGAAGTCTATTTCTTATTTATTTCACTGTGATTTAAAGATTTTTATCAGACTGTTCCATTCAACTTGTATTTGTCTAAAGCTGTAGATTTAACTTAATGAGAATTTTCTGTCCCATGTACTATCCCAATTATGGGTTAGCCTTTTTCACATCTACCTGGAGCAGGGTTCTGGCTAACAAGTTACATGTTCCTCGCCTGGGATATTTTTTTAGCACTTAAGGGTATTAAGGAAACTATGGATATCACTGGAAGACTCTCATCTGTTTTTTAACTGATGGTGCAATTAATCAAAACAAAGTGTGAACATGGTTATGCTCTACAAAGACCATGAATCTGGCTTTCACTCATGATAACTTTTCTAGTCTTAACATATAAAGAAACCTTATCATCTTGAACTTTAACACAGAAAGATGTTTGAATTAGGGGATTCATAAGTTGCAGAATTCTATTTTAGATGTTTCAGTTCCTGTTTAGATTTGGTTAAACTTAGCCTCACATTGGAACTAGGGAACATTACCAAAGTATTTGATTGAAGAACTGATCATTATCATGCATTTTCCAATTTGAGGAGCAAGGAAAAGGTCTATGTATGCAGTGTGTGTCTATCTCCCTGCCTCTTCTGGGAAGGAGAGAAAGTCGTACATGAAAGAAAAGGAATATCAAAAGGATACGAAGAAGTCCAAGAAGAGTAAACTAGTTACTTGATATAAACTATGACACTGTATCACTGACATTTTCTAGTTCTTCCTGTTTGTCTGCAGATCTTTGACCATCGAAGAACACACAGTAGTAGTATAGTATCATGTTAGTTACAGCTGATGAAAAGCACTAATGACTTCGGTTATTATACTTTCTATTGACATCTACCCATCAGAGAGCAGACTGGTGAGTGACATAGTCCAAAAGCACTAACATTCTGTATTGATAAAAGAGCTACAAATGCACACTGAAAAATCAATCAACTGCCTTTAGTGACTGATGTCAGCTTCTTTTGCAGTTTTCACTGACCTCAAATGTATTAATTTGGTTAGTTATCGCTATGGTGATTGAAAACTTTAGCTCAATGACTTTATAAATCATTATCAAGCATTAAAAAGGCTCCACTCATATGAAGAAATCTGCAGTAAAATGCTGTCACAAAGCTCAAACAGAAAATATTCAAGACTGATAATTTGTCTTGATTCTTCTCACTGAAGGAACTGGTGAAAACAGTAGATACTCAGCACTGAACGTCCTGACAGCAAAAGGAACTGAAATCAGAATTGTCATGCACACAGTGTCTAAATGCTGTATGTCAGAATTCTTAAGATAATTGAAGTGGTTCAAAAAGAATTAATAAATGCAGTAGAAAGTGCAGCTGAGTGTCTTGTATCTTTTGCTTCTGTTTTCAAGGTATATTCACACTGAGCACTGAGACTGTCATGAATTTGTGTTGATGGGTACTGACATGACCTTAAAACAGGGGGCTTGATCTACATGTTACGACAATATCTGCAGGACACTTATAAGATCTAGCAACCTTAGATCCTTGTGTTTTATTCACACCTGAATAATTATTTTGCTCTGTGATTCTGTGTAAGTCTTCCATTTCCAAAGGATGGAAGGATTAAGATTAAATATGGAATATTCATGAATGGTGATAAATTCAACAAGTCTGAAGAGTCATACAAAGCATGTTCAATCAATAAATAAGAAAGTGAATGAGTCAGAAGTTTTAACATCAGAGGAAATAGTTCATTCAGACTTAACCTAAAACATGGAAAAGTAATTTCTTCTACATAGATTTTTGAAATATAGAGATAAATATGGTGCCTTTTTATTTCCTGAACTAACAGACATTAAAAATTGAAACTTAAAATCAAATGAACACAGAGCATTCAAAGAAAACAGATTAAATGAAAAAGTCTCAGGATAAAGGACAGGAGGAAAAAAGAAGGAAAAATGTGCAATTGAGCACAAAAGGAAAAACAAAAATTATACCGTGGCAAGACAGCTACTTGATCTTAATTGCAAATAATTTCTCTGTATTTAGCAGCTCTCCCAAGGCTGTAACAAATACAGTTGTTCTCTAGATTAAGAATGTTTTCACCATTTAACACAGAAGTTTCTGCCAATTGTCTAGAATTCTGCAATCACAGCCTTTTAGAAACTAAAGTAGCAGATGTGTTCCAGCAGTCAAGCATTGTATGAACTGTGATACACTTTCTAGAATAAAGCTGAAAAAAGATTTAAGAGTAGTTGAAAAGTAGCATTTCACTTGCATGTAGGTCAAGAATCCAAAGAATTGTTTTGTTTTCTTTGAGTATGTTATCCTATTATCTCTTCCTTTGATTTTGGAATCTGTAATTTTGACCTGGATTCCTATTAGTTCATTTATTTCTACAATATGTCATTTCTTCATCAACGGGGCAGCAACAGTTTTAAAAGATGAAGATTTTTTTGAGTCCTCCAGTGGTGATCCACGAAGTCTGCAGTTCATTTCATTGTCCTTTTGCATTGTAATTCTTCAGTATTCGAAGCCTGAATATAAGAGCAAAGCAATGACAACAACAAAACAGACAAGCAAAAACTCTGCTGCAATCTGGAGTCACTGGTGTTATTTTGCCACAGCTTTACTCTTCAGTATTACCCTCTAGTATTTTACTGAATTTTTTCCTTCATTAGGCGATTGAGAAAGCTAATGGGAAATTCACGATGAGCTTGTTTCTGAAAAAGTCATGCTCTAAACTTCAGTTTGTGTACTTGAGAGAGAATGAAGGCTGCAAAATAAACCAATTTCACTGCTTTGAAGGAAGTGGAACAATATTAGAAGCCAAGTTCAGTGATTCACCTCCTGAGGGAGGCAGAGAGGAACACAGAATGGTTTTAGACTGCTCTGGCAGTCTGTCTAGGGACTGTCCCACACTTTGGGTTTGAGAAATTTCAGAACATTGCCCACTCTCCTCTTATGTCCTCTATCTGTGTCCCCAGAAAATCCTTGTTCTGGGAACAGCAAGAGAAGGCAATTTCATTTTATTTAATAGATCATTTTTTCTATTGTGTCAGCTCACCACAGGGGATCTATTTGGGGCTCAGAATACATTTGAGATGCTCGTAAATATTTGACGGAAGAAAACTCAAACTCAGAATTGTGCTGTTATCAATACATAGCTTCTGGGGCATCGTATGAAAATGTCTTTATTACAAGGAACTTAAGCCCCCACTAAATGCATCACTGGTAAACCTTTGACATGAACATTCCTAATGGGCTCCTCAGTGTGTGGGAGCAAGGATGCCCGGGCTTTCTCAGGGGCACAATCACTCAAACACAGGCTGTGAAGCTCATCAGATCAGTGGTGTGGGTACAGCTGAAACTGGGTCAGTGCTCCTCAGGTTTTCCCTGTATGTGCCTTACTTGTGACACAAGAGACCATCTAGATCCCTGAGAAGTGTGATTGCTATGCATATATTCACTGTAGCTGAGGTTCACATGACTGAAAAAAAAGCTGAAATACACCTTTATAGTTGCAATAGTCACAAGAACCAGGAGCAACTCAATTATGTCAGCACAGTTGGACATCTTGCTTTTCCATCTCTAGTGACAATAACTAGAATGTCACAGTCAGTGGAAAGTAGGAAAGTGTTTTGCAAAATTTCAGTTACAACAGCAGAAGGTACTGTACTGAACTGCTCACCTAGCATACCAAACTCCTAAATGTTAATATTGCTTTCTGAAAGAGGCAATAATACCCCATATCAACTCCTGGAATAAAATCATATTAACAGATTCCTGAAACTTGCAGCTGGAAGACAGTAGCTCAGAGTTGACATGGAGGCCAACAGGCAAACATAGGATGATATCAAGGTGCAGTGAGGCTGATACATACTGCAAGAGTCTCTAGCCCTCTTCCAAGGGTTCTGGGGTCAGCCACAGTGTATGGGTACTGTTGAATCATGGCCTGAAACACTGATTGATCACCTGAAGTGAGCACTGAGTCAGCCGCAGAAGCACAGGTGAAGGCAATGCAATGTGTGACTGGAAGGAGTGGAGTCTGGCTCCACCTCTCCCAGACCCTATTTAAGGGCTGCCCACCACTGGGAAAGGATCTCTTGTTGGAGATCCCTCCTCTGTGGAGTTATTGGTGAACCTCAACCACCTGGAAAAAGTGCACGTCTCTTTATTTACTGGTTGTCTGCTTACCATCCAGATAAGCCCAGCAAAATATACCATCTTCCTCGCTATTTTCTCTGAATACTATTCTTTTGGGTTATTCACCCTACACACAGGTGTGTGGCTTATGCTGATGCCAGTTGTAAGATTACATCTCTGAGAGGTGATGCTGGGCTCGCACCATGAAGAGCACTAACAAGGTCCTCCACTCCTGAAGGGAGGCAGCAATAAGACTGAATAGTACTAATAGGATTTTTTTATCCTTTTGGGATGGACATCTCTCCCATAAGTCCATTACTGGGACAGCCTTTGAAAAAAAATCATGCATGTTAGAATAACTGTGCTCTATTTAGTAGCAAATTCACTTGAGTACATTTAAAATGATTGCTAACTCAGAAATAAATGCATGCTACACTTAGTATGGCTCGTGGTCAGCTTGCAAGTAAGCATGTTAAAGCATTGAAAAATACATTTTAATAAAGACTTACAGTGACTTTTATTTGTAAATAGGTTTGCATATTCAAGACCTAATTAAAAGCAGGATTGATATATCCATTATGACAGACTCAAAATTCTTCCTGTAGCTTAGGAAAACAAAAAACAAATAGCTTTCATTTCAAACAAGTATGCTACCACAGTTGTTTTAAAGTTAGGAGAATTCAATGTAAACATTGACACTTTTTAAAATCTGTGTACTAATCAAATACCTTCCACACCATTACAAATACTGCGCTCCTCTATGATATTAGCTTATCATTTCTACAACTAATGAGTCCAATGAACATAGTGAGTAACAAATGCTGCATGAAACAAAGTATGCTAAGTCCACTGCTTTATTTGTTGAGGACTAATTACTCCGATATAGATTTGGGGATTCAACTTAAAAGGATGTTGAGTGTTTTTGGATCTTGCTGTTAATTGATTTCACATAGGGTTTCTTGTCTAGTTTTCCTTCTTCATGTCTTCATGTTATGCTGATGTGACATCCAGAAAACATCGCCATTCTTGAAAGCCATAAATGCTACTGTTCTTTTATGCATGCACATGTATATTTCGCATTCATTTGGGGCTAGTGCCATAAACTAGGGGATAATACCAGATGATTTGGCTGCAGTTTACATAAAAGTAGTTTTGGTTAACGCACAGAATCACACTGTCTTGAACATTAATTCAGTTTCATAATTGAAATTACCAATGTGCTGGTTTATGAATCCAATAACTGGTCAGCTGCCCTGGCCTCTGTTTCTGCGTGACTGAGGAATCCACCCTGGCTTTTCTTTGTTTATTGCACATTAGTGTTTGGTCCAATTTATTTCCACTGATTAAAAGCATTTGTTGGCATATTATTCTCCAGGGGCTAGAGTTTTATTCAGTATCACTACAATGCATGTACATTCAATAAATTAAACAAATGAATATAGAAACCTTTCCAGCTCTGTGAAAGGTTGTGTACTATTGTGCTGTACAGTGTCATGTCTATCTAAAAAATATTTCTCCTATCACAGTATTAAACTTATACCACCCAAGGTTCATAAAGTACACTTTAGAGATAATGGAAAAATACAAAATTAACACGTTTCTGTCTGATACTATTGATTCCAGGTGTTCAGAAAGAAAATTAATTCAGTAATATGTTTCCAGTGATAATACTGGTTACCTCTTTTGTGAATGTCAATTGAAACAACTCCTAATATACTGCAGACCCCAAACCACAGATCAAAACTAATTACAAAAATTAAGCTAATCATTTAAGAGCTTGAAGCATAGTACAGATTAGAGACACCAACAGCTGCACAACACAACCTGACTGTTTCCTCACCCATGTGGAGTCTATGAAAGGGAAAAGACTCAGCTGAAACTTAATATATTTAATAGATATGTTTTGAAAATGCACCTGAAACTTCTCCCAGGCTATTGTACTTATACTCTTGGAGCCCAGCTAAGTCACAACAGTGATCTCCTGTTTTTTAAATTTATACATACCACATGTCAGCAGAGGCAAAACATTTCCATTTCTTTCAGTTGATACATTAACCAGGCCACTGGTCAGTAGGGCAGCTCAATTATTCATCACAGATACTGATCTGCTTGTCTACAGATCTTCAGCAACTTGATTCACATTTGTGCCAGTGTAAAAAAAAAAAACAAACAATTTGCCAAGCAGTTCGTTTATTGCCAAATTTTAACTTACAGCATGCTTGTGTACTACTCTTTGGCTACATTACCGACAGCTTGCTATGGTATTCATCATACCCAATTTGTCATCTCCTGCCATGTGATGTTACACTTGCCTCCCGACTAACCAACATTGTTTATGAGTGAGAACATCCATACATATGATGGCCAATGAATATTTCATACTGGAAATGAGTCCTTAGAAGAAACTGCATTTCTGTTGAATAACGCAAAGATTTCAAGGCTACCATGTACTCTGTTAAAATATTTCTATATTATTTCCTAGTATTTCAGAAAATAGATGACTCATCCTTAGAAGACTGAAAGCTTTAATCACATCTGATTGTAATACCAGTGTAATGCACAAGAACTGCTGTAAAAGCTACCTGCACCTCTGGAGTTAGGACTAAACAGAACCGAGCACTGGTTACATAGTGGGCAGGAAAAAGCGATGTCTGTCTTCTGTCATCCATAGTGCTGATGAAGCAGAGTGCATCCCTCGCAAAGCTCTTTCAGAATTACAGCTGTGACTGAAAACGCAATTGTACTAGTCATGAAGTTCACATGAATTTTCCAAAACCAGTTTGCTTTTGTGCTTAAAGAAAAAAAATAAAAAAGGTTTTTCGTGTATTGCTTAACTAGAAAGCCAATCTTGAATCAGATTCTAGATATGAATAAAATGAATATAGGATTTACATAAGCATTCAGCTTCTATGCTTACATTCACTCATGCTATCCTTAAAAAGAATAATTGACAATGACATACCAGGTGGTGATTCTGCGTTTCCAGGGTCTTCTGCATAGTATGAAAGTAAGCACATTTCTTCTGCCATGGTGCCAGAAGGATCTAAAAAGCAATATGGCAACAGAGCTATTTACAAGTTCTTGTTTACTTTATTTCTAGATTATTCAAGTACATATTGCCTTGTGAGACCTAATTCTAATTAAAACTTGTTTCTATTTTGGTTTTGCTATGAGACTGTTTTGGAGCTACTTCATTGCTGATTAAGTTGCTTGAAGTTAGCAAGCAAATTCCATGGCAGAGAAAACAAAATAAGCTATTTTTTTCTTTTATCTCTGAAACTCTGTGGTGCTACTGTCCTATATCCCTTTACAGTTTATATTAGAAGACATCTCAAATATTTCTCAGATTTTTCTGTCTCTTTATCATGCCTATCTAAGTGTGCAGTATGTACCCATTATCATGGGGCTGAAACTATAAGCAACCCCTTAAAATTTCCTCTCCCCTTATAGAATTCAAGCCAAGCTACAAAGTATTTGTAGACCTGCACAGAATTCCTCTCTCTTCTTTTAAGGATTTTTTTTTCCTGTTACACTGTAACTCTAAATCAAACATGCAGATACTTAAAAGGCCTTGTGCAAACAAATGAAAATATATGCAAATAGCAGATATATTCTTCCTTAGAGGACAAGGGAAGGTGAAAACTTGAAATCACCTTCTTATTTGCATTCATCATCCAAATAATTGAAAATACGTGGACACAATTTTCTGACTTTTCTATTTATTAATTCAATACCAGCCATTAGAAGCTGAAAGAACAATGCAGATCTCTGTACTGTATAATATTTTTTATAGCTTAACTAGAACAAATAGCCTTATCCTTCAGTATGGAAACTTTAACTTTGTCAATACTCAAAGGGCACTGGGTTTGTTTGTTCTACATTTAGAAACATACTAATTGTACCACCTTCAATTAAGATTTAAAACAAAGGAAGCTAAGATTAAATATTTTATGTGTGTGTGTGTGTGTGTGTGTGTTTACTTCTTTCATGTCAGATCTTGTATGGAGAATGGGCAATTCAGTAACCAAAAAGTTCACTTTTTGTGTAAGTTGTTTTGAAGCATCTAATTGAAAGTTGCATAAGGCTTCCTATAAAGCTTCCTCAAAACAAGAAGTATTTCAAATGAAAACAAGTGAATACAAAAACTGTTCACTGTTAGAATGCCACTGGGAAAAATAAAACTGCCATCAAGCATAGGAACTCCTAGTGCCTCTGAATGAAGGTTTTACTGAGGAAAGATGTCAGCAGAGTTAATACATGAAGATATTAGTACATTTTGCATCAGGAAGTTTGTCTGTCAAAATGATATTATACCAACAGCATTGCCTCTCTTCTATACTTTGTCTATCATACTTGTGAATTACTGCTAAGTCAATCCATAGATCAGATTGGGAGTTAGGAACAAAACTACCCTCATTAAATTTAACAGCCGAAATATAAGTGAGTCCTCAGGTTTTCCAGTGATTAAGATATGAATAGTTGGAGGAAACAGGAATGCCATCTGATGGAGAAAGACGGTGGTGCCTTACCGTGGCAATGAGCTTCACAACTGGAGAGTCCAAGCTGCTGGGATTGATAATCATACAAGTAAACGAGAGCCAATTCTTTTAGCAAAAGAAATGTGATGTCAAAGGCTGAGAGTGAGGCATAGAGACAGTAACATCCTTCAAGATGTATGTGTAAAAGCTAGGCCTCTACTGTAAAGCAATTGGTTTGCTTTTCTACATCCATGGAAAGGATGACTCCTTGAAAGGGCACTTAATTCCACTCACTTCAGTCATACTTCAGCTAGGTGGATTGCCCTCCAGAGGTTAGTCTCCCTCTGCTGAGTGCAGGAAGAGCATCAGTAATTATTTTATACTAGATATTTAACTTTTAAATTGCTGAGGTTGGTGAGCTGAATGCCATTTCAGCTCTGCAGCTCCAGAAATGTTGGAAGCTGACCTGAATGATCATTTGTACGCTGATTTTGTCAGTGCTGGCCCTGAGCAGATGTTTCTATTGAATTGTCCACAATGACTCCAGAGCTTCTCTCGAGTGTTGCAGTTAATTTAAAAGTTGGTCATGCATGAGCAGTTTAGATTGTTACTCCCAAATGTCTGTTGTCTTTGTGTTGAATTGTATTTATTTAAACTAATACACATGTGCTTCAATTTATCTAAATTTCTGAGGAAACTCTTAATGTAATAATCTCAATGTGACCAATAGCACTTAAAGCTATGTGTGCCAGCATACACAGGAGAATTTCTTAACGTAGATTTTCAAGCTGTATCCACAAAGGAAAACAAAGATGCAGATTAAGATGATGAAATTAATAGATTCACAATTAAATAGTTGGCAGTCTGCCCCAGGAATTCTGAAGAACATCTCCTGTCATTAAATAGCGTTATTTCAAAGTCTATAAACACACCTTGTTTTCATCATCAGGCCCCAGATAAAATATTATCAAGAGACATGAAACGTGGCCAGATGGAGCACAATCCCAAGAGGGAGTTAACAGATAAATTAATTACCATTAAAATTATAATAATTACAATTCTGATTGCATTCAAATATTGAGCTGTCAGATCTAAGGTTTGTTTCGAAAGATTGCATTTGCCCATATTAATGGATGGAAGAATCAGAGTAACTATTGACTAGAAAGCACAAAGTCTCTTAAGTACATGTATCTTTGGATTCTACCCTTTGTTCACATACACATCAGAGTGACATTTGGTTAATAGCTTGGTCTTGATAATATATTTAACGTAATCTCTCCCACAATGTAATTAACTGTACTGGAAATGCAGATGAAAAGTTGTTTTCAGTGTTTTGCTGAGGGTTGCAGATGGAAAGCTTTACCTTTAACATTTGTAGCTATCTGGGCATGGGAAGAGATAATCCATACTCAGTGGCAGACAACCAGTTTTCATTATTATATGTAATGACCATACATAATAGAATTAGAAATAAAAACTAATCTTCTCATCATGCAACCGAGACAATAACAATCCCTAATAATTAATAATTAAACTAACTCATTATACAGTGATTAATACAAAAAGTTCGAGGATATAATTACCAAGAAGGAGCTCTCACTTAGGTTCAGCCATTTATAGTTAGAGGTCAGACAAGTATGAGTAACCTGGCTTTGGAAAGAGACGCATACATAAAGGTACTCGTGCACATGCACATAGGCACATGTACAATCATATTGTGATAAACTGTAAATGGCATAATAAGATCTGTGACTGTTTATACTGTGGCTTCTCTAAAATGTTTTGGTAGAAAAAGTGTTCTGAAAGTAGTGATAAAGGGCATTTAAATTCATTACAATATGTGAAATGCCTCAGTTTAGATACGAATAAGGCCCAGTGTACATTAAGTTAAATACGCACATAAATGCACATTCAGGCCTAAGGGCATTATGCAAAAGGTGCTGCTATCAAATGAAGTCATGTTACTGAACACTTAAGATGAAAATAATGATGAAAATGTACTATTGAGAGGAAAGTAACTTGAAAAAACACTTATTTATTATCAATAATTACTTTTTGTTAAAAGTTAATACATTATTTCCCCTGTATTCATTCTTGCTCCACTCTTTTGTAAGTACATGTTGATATCAAGGAAAATGAAAGCTTGTTAGTATTTTTTTTAATTAATTACTGTTCAATAATCAATAATTTCATACATTAGGAGAATTTCTTTTCCCTTATTTTTCCAACAGGACGCATCATTTGAGCAATAATACAGAAATGAAATTTAGTTTTTTTTTCTATGGACTTCCCATGCAACTATCCAAGCACAGAACTGCTAATGAGGCATAGGCAAGATGATCTGTGCTCTGCAATGGCATGTTTTGCAGTCCTCTCCCACATCCACAGTGCTACCCAAGTGTAAACCATCAATAGTCAATGTCCATGCACGAATAATTCACCACATTCACAAAAATATTTTTCTGCTTATACATGTTTGGCTGGCCCCTCTTGTGGAAATATTATGATGGCTTGCTATCTGGGCTGCATACAGTGGAGACTTGGAAAATGGTCACATTCCCTCCTAAATGGAGAGCGTACATGAGTTAATATATCTGCCACAAGCATAGATTGAATCCACTTGTCTTCTGTCATTCACCAGCACAGAATCATGACCAGACTGATCTCAATTTGGCCTCACGGGCAGAGGTTTAGGTTGCTGCCATTTCCTCACTGAACTAGATAGATAGAGCAAAAATTACTGTGCTGTACCTGTACTGCTAGAACTGCCCAGTCTGGGAAGGGTTTCGTTATTACTGAGGTGAGTGAACACAGTTTTATGTGTATTTACATACTTATCACTATAAGATAGTCCCATACTGCGAGTTGAATAAACTACTGGTGTAAGCACATTTACGATTATGAGCCTATGCCCATCCTAGTCAGACTGTATGAATAAAAATACCAATACATCAGCATACAGAGAAATAAAACCTATAGGGTAAAAGTCTGGTAGATTAATAAATAGACATAAGTAATTTTGAATATATCGTAACTGTCATAACTGCAAAGGAACATACATCTGCTTAAACCACCTCTGCTGAAGTTTAGGTGATTACATTTCACTTCCCAAGGGGACCGTTTAAAGCATGTGCACATGGTCAGTTCGAGCAGCTGAGATGAAGAAATGGAAACTGGGTATGCTGTGGCAGCTGGGATGTTCCAGGCACTCACTTGCAGTTCTGTATCTTTCATCGAAAGGGTCTGCTGATGCCAGATTTTTGCCTAGAATTGCTCCAACTCCATAGAAAACATTGTCAGTGTACACTGAAGATACCCAATAGGAGCTTCTTTTCAAGTCCTTAGATTACAGGAATGAACATCTCCAAAAACTGGATATCACTGTCAGAGAATGAAAGCTCAGAGGCTTGGTAATAGCGGTTTAAATACTTTGTTTATTAATTTTGTTCACAGTGGAGAAGCAAGTAAAATATTTGTAAAACCAGCACAGTATACTCTAAGCATGATTATACGTATATAGAAATAATATGAATTTATGTACACATTTCATTCATTCACACACACATATATGCACATACTCCATTCAGTTCTAATCACTATACAGTTCATTGATTTTGGTAAATGTAGTCATCATTTACCCACAGCAAAAACACCTCTGCACGACTGATTAGGAAGTAATATTGGATAGCACAGGCTTTTTGCAGGTGTTAATGCACTTAGAAGTGCTACAATTCCATGATTAAATTTGCCCTCAGGAAGAAAGGAAGTGTTTGTTCTACATTATCATTTTTGCTAGATAGTATTCCAGAATCCAGCCTCAGGAACAAATGAGGCATTCTCACTCATCACTGCAGATACAGAATGTTTGTGAAATGGACGTTAAGAAATGTAAATTAAGCAAAAGCTATGAAAAAAACATGCAGAAGGGAAAAATCCCAAGTTACCATTAGGCGTGCCACTCCTCTTTGGCAGCACACTCTCCAGGAAAAGCTCGCAGTCCAGGGCTTAAAGCAACCACCCTGACTGCTCTTGGCTGGAAGCAAGTGCAAATCCCTGCAGTCAAATGCCTGTGAGATTTTAATAATCTATGTAGGTTTCCCTGAGAGTAATGCCTCTTGTTTATTTCCATGGAAACTACAACATCACAAGGAGGACAGTAACTCTGTTTGAGAGAGCAAATCCTCAGCTACAGATTGCTATTTTTCAACATTATCTGATTCACGTGCGTGAACTGATTGAGACATCCTTCATTTCACGGAGTGGTAGCTGCCAATGATCATTCAGAATGTGGATTGTCTCTCACGTTATTGCCACCACTGTTGAAATGCATCACCCACCACCTCACTGAGCTCACGTCCATTGCTTGGTCTCCATAAATGTTCAGCAAGCATTAGTGAATGTCCATGGGTGCAGTTTTGCTGCATGGAAGAATTTAATTTCACATGTTTTGTTCACACTCACTTCCATGTTGGATGCCATTCTGTCACACTGCCCCTCTGCTTCCGCCTGTCATATGGTAACAAAATGTAATGGAAAACTAGTGGGAAGGTTCAGTCTTGATTGCCATACCACTGATATCTACCTCTGATGACATGAGTTGATGTAATAAAATGGAGGCATTACTTTCGAGCAGC
Source organism: Cyrtonyx montezumae (assembly GCF_038088225.1). Taxonomy (NCBI): domain Eukaryota; kingdom Metazoa; phylum Chordata; class Aves; order Galliformes; family Odontophoridae; genus Cyrtonyx; species Cyrtonyx montezumae. The sequence continues at coordinate 117,979,381 of NW_027072034.1, read as the reverse complement.
ACCCATGTATGCGGCAAGCTATTGCTTTTTGTTTTGGTGATCTGTTGTTTCCATTGGAGATTTGCTGGACTAACTTCCCTTTTGATCTTGGCAGAGGGGACAATTTTCAGTGGGATAAAAACTGACCAGCTCCTGGATGGCTTTCCAGCTCACATTATGATGGTAGTGTGGTGAATTTTTCCACAGCAAAGTGTATCTTCAGATATAATACATTAAAACTTAAAGGCTGGTAATCCATCCACCGTCATGAGAAATGTGTTTTTGTGGTTATGTTCCCAGGCATTTAAAGATCTCTTTTGGCTGAGTCGTCATTCTTCACACCCCTCAACATTTATTGATGATGGAAGGGCCTTTAAACATGGTTAAGTAGATTCTTCACAGAAGAATATGTACATTTGCTGTAAAAAACAACAGGCTACATCATGTCAATCCAAGTACTAAAGCAAAGACCAAGTGTGGAATCAAGGATGGCAGGAGTCACAAAGTACAATTCTGTAGGGAATTTTAATATTGTTGTATATGCTTTCCTTCTCATCATAACTTTCCAGAAGAATGTGAATTTGAAAAAATAAATACTGATTAAGGATTATTTAAGTATTTATTTTCCAGGAGAAGCATCCTTAATTTATGTAGCTAATGATAAATTGTGGTACACTGTATACAGGGTGATGTATTTATATGAACGAAGGGAGCTAGAAGAAAAAATGAAGTATTTTTTTGCAATATCATAACACATCATTGTACAAATTTACCCTGGAGGATTCCATCAGAACTGATGTATTCTCTCAAAATATTTCTATTTTGAGGAAATTCTGTTTTCTGATGGAGTACATTTTTTCTCATTCTTTAATCACCTCTCTCCAGTTCTTTGTTAAATGTAAAAAGAAGTTGCTCAATCTTTTCTTCTTGGAGGTAAGTGCTCAAGTCCCAAAGACATTTCATTTGGTTAAACTTAGAGATACTTTCAATATTTCTTATCACATTTTATACATGCATCGTCAGAAAGTGACTGAAATGAATATATTTTAAAAAGCCATTAGTGAAGAATTTGTATTAAATAAAACTCCTACAGTTACTTCAAGCACTACATTTTCTGCCTCAGTTTTACATTTCACATAGGCAACTTCTGAATTCCTTAAAAACACTCACAGATTCACAGTCCAAACTACTACTTCTGTTGCCTGCCACAGATATATGTTGTCAGATGTAAAAATAGCACCGTGTTGCTAAATGTTTCCTTTCATCACACTCTCACGAAATACTGATAATATGCCCTAAAGAGGCTAGACCTTGTTTCTATGCAATATTTTTTTTTCTTTGAAGCTATCAAAAAATTTCTTTTTCTAAATCTATTTTCTCATTGGTGGTATCCTGGCCCTGCTGCTGATTTGTCATGCATTCATGCTGTTTCCTTTGATTAGATGCAATTCAGCCCTCCTGCAAGGGCCAGTCTGTGACCCACTGGCAAGGAAGGAAAAGGCAGTGTACAAGTACTTGCTGCATCTGCTTCCTTCATCTGAGCCCTGTGCTCCCATCACCACTTCATGGTTTGTTTGCCTCTGGCTCAGAAGGTCCTATGGTATTGTACTAACTGTGGGGTCACTGAAATTAAGACAAATTTTAGGAGGTTTCTTCTTTTAACCATCTCTGTGACTTGTAGCATGGCCCCTGACATTGAGAGGGTGAGGCAGAGAAATTAGTAGCGGAATAGATGGGAGATAAATGAAACTTCATAAACAAGCTTTGCTGCCAAAACCAGGCTGACACTAAACTATGGCTTCAGGCAACTGTGCTAATGTTATGGTAATTGATGGTTTGCTAGAATCAGGGCTGTAAGTCAGCTATTTCATTTCAGTTTTGTTCTTGACCAGTTAAGTAAAATGATAAAGGAGAAATAAACCAACCAAACCTTTGCTCAGACCTGATTAAAGATAAATATTTAGCTGTTGCAAATCAGATGGGCCATAGGACATATCTTCTTCCTTTGAAAGAAGTAGCATGGTCTAGTGAAAAAGAGAAAAAACAGAAGAGAAGCAGGTGACCAAAAGAGAAATCAGTGCTCTATTTAAGCCAATGTAAGATTCACTGTTAACTAAAAGAGGGCAGAAACATCACACTAGGCTCTATTCCTTTGAATAGAGTATCCCTCTGAAACAGAACTTAATTATGTTGGCTGCCATATCTTCATTTACAACTGTTCCAAATAATTCCCTATGTGCTTTCAGCAATCTGAACAGAGAATAAGCATGTGGATACAAATCCCCAGCAACCCCAGAGATCTGTCTAACACAGCCGAGGTGACTGGCTTCATGCCACCTTTTGTATTCGTCCCGTCTCCAGGCTCATATATCTGTGAAATGCCTGTCTGTCTTTCTTCAGGCAAAAAGTATTGTACCTTCTACAAGGTGGCTCTGGGTTGGACTGCATTACAATGGATAAAAAATGAATTAATTGCGGGACCGAAAGTGAGTGGTTGCATAGGGGTGGTAATCAGGCACTGCACAAGAAGGTAATAGGACCTTCAGAAGAGGAAGGTGAAAAGAATTTACTTTTGAAACTGACGCCAGGCAGTTCAAAACAGAAACTAGGTACTAATAATTAACAAGTTCATCCATCAAATATTCTATATTGTAGATTTTTTAGCCACTGCAAATCATCCACACTTGAGAAACGTTTATGAAGAGAAAACTGGGAGAAAGTTATTTGGATTCATTAGAACTCAAAACTGCGATGTAATGAATTGCAATTTAGAAGTGTTCAGGAAAAAAAAGAAGAAGAAAAACAAAACAAAAACCAAAGCACTAAACAGCATTTTCTCAAAGCTAATTTTGTGACAAAATAGTCTGAAATGGCATGCCAGAATTTGTTTGCCTGTCAGTTCCACCGCTATGAAGCTTACAAATACACTATTAGCATTTTAGCACCTCATGCTAGCACTTACTTTCATATAAAATTAGTGCTGCATACAAGATGTACACACATGTCTTTTTGTGACATAGCAACACTGATTTAAAAACTGGAATTCATGGTAACCCAATAAAAATGAGGGCTGTAAATTAACAGGGCATAATGCAGTCGTTGCACTACTCCGAAGTCCTTGAATAAATACAAAAATAAATGAGGAAGAAATGTAGGTGAAAAGAAACAGCCTTTTCTTCAGCTAGTCTGCATTTCTAATTGAAAATTTTGGCTGGCATTAGTTGGCTGGAGTATAGAACACACAACATGAAAGGTCAATAAATGAGTCCACTACATGGAAAAAGTGCCTTACAGGAGAGCTAATGGACACCATCGGTTTTAGATTTGCACAGCCTACATGTTTACGTATTTCAAAGTCCTTTCTAGCACCTTAGTGACATTGGTCTATCACACTGACTGGCAGGGATTTAATCACTTCAGGTTCCAAATTAGGAAATAAAGGGGAAAGACTGTTTGTATTTAATGTCTATCCTGTTCGCATAGCTGGCAACAAACCCATATTTGTGAAAGGATTAATGCTGAAGAAAAAGTGCACATCTTGTGCAGTGGCACTAATAGGCAAAATACCAGGAGTATTTTAATGGCTTGGAAATTGTTGGCAATGTTCAAGAGTAGACAAATTATAAAGAAGCCTTACAAAACATACCTGAATCATGGTGACACTTCACATTTATGTTCACATTGCTGTTTTATTTAACAATTCACAGTAATTGTATTTTAGACTATTTTGTGTTTAGCCTCAGGGGAATTCTCTCCTGACTTGTCCAATATCAAATGAATGTAATTATGTAGATGGCTAGTGCTCCAGAGACAAGGACTGTCTCTTATTGTGTGTCTTTTACCAGGTCTGGCAGAGTGGATTTTGTCTGATGGTGTTGCAATACAAACAAGTAATGTATATGAAAGACAGAAGGTGTACCATAATCACCTGCTTTGATTTCCTAAACAAAATGATGGGGGTTTAGGAGAAACCAAGTCCTTCGTGCTCTGGAAGTGAAAGTGAAGTATACATAGTAATGGTTGGACTAGATGATCTTGTAGGTCCTTTCCAACCTAATGTATCTGTGAATCTATGAAAAGTAAGGAATTTAATGGTTTCATACATGACAAACAGAGGCAATCATGACTAAGAAGGAGAATATGAATCCTTTTACTTTCACTCCACAGCCCCAAGCCACGTACTAATAATAATAATAGTGAAGAACAGTAATTTATAGCACCAGAATCTAGTAAAATATATTTAATTTCCTTTCATTTCATTGTTCTGAGAAACTCAGCAGTGGTTCTTTATGAAATCAGATGTTTACATTAGAAAGCATTTTAAATACTATTTAAGTTAAATTTGTGCATCCAGATGCAAGCTGATATATTTTTAACAATGGTAAAATGGAAAAAAGTATAACACAAGAATTTAAGAAGCCAAGGTCCTTCAGCATGGCCAAGGCATTGCTCTACTTACAAAAACAAATTTTTCAGATAACCTTTGTCTTCATTTTTCAGTACACAGCTTTGATCTGCTTTATTTTATTGCTTTCAACATTTAAGTCCTCAAGGATTCACTGCTTCAGATTAGCAAGAAGCCCTGCGGTTACTGAAGCATAGCAGAGGGTTTTGAGCAGGGATCAGCACCTGCTTTGCAGCTTTCATTCGAGTTTTTCTTCAGCCATCAGAAGAGTAAGGAATGTGTAATGCAAAACCAGAAACTGCCATCAGAATGAGCAGCATGATTATAAATCAGTAACAAGCAAACCATTTGTCAAATAGCAAGTTTTCTTGGTAAGATTTTAAGTAACTCCATTTGACTAAGAAATGGACACTGCTAACTCTGATTTCAAGCATTGTCCTCTTCAGTGCCTCTTGTCTGCTCTTTCCTAGTTTCTCATTTCCCCCCTCTTCACCAGCTGTGTGGTTAGTCTAAGCCATAATGGTGTTACTGCCATCCTAAGAACTGCTGAAAATAGCAGATCTGTGGTCCTGCCCATCCATTGCTCTAAAGGGAAAACATTCTTAACCCCACAAGAATCACCCCTTGGTTCCCAGAAGAATGAAATATTCCACACTTCCTGTACAGCCCAACTCAATGTCTGCAATACCTTCTTCCTGACTTATATTTCAAGATCATTCAAAAGCATTTCACCAGAAGTCTGATATTAATCAGTGGAGCTTCACCGATGTTAAAGGAGCAACGTAGGGTTACATCAGTAAAGATTTATTTTTCTTTATATTACAGAGTCTATGTTTCCCTTTACAGGTAATGTGCAAAGAACAGTAGAGAACCTAGAAAGTGAAACACATACTGAGGAGCCAACACCTATACTGCATGTGATACAGGGATTTTACTTCAGGCTTGTTTTTCTCATGGACTGAACACCCACTAGCAGATGGCACACAGTAGAGTGCTGGTGGAGGGTATTTTCTGATTTAGATTCATCCTGAAAATTCTGGTTTAAGTGCTTCAAGACTACAGCGAGATGCCACTCAAAACATAGTTAGCTGAAATGGAAAAGCTGTTTTGAAAGCACAGTCATGACATGAGCAAAAATGATAAGGTAGACTTACTCATGACTGCTCCTTTGGATATTATACTTGCATGAATAAAAATAGTAAATCTTGAGTGTTCTCTCAGAGCACATGAATTCGCCTTGATTTGAGTCACCTTCCCTTGGGGGACTGCACAAAGAATGTGTGCTAGCTATTATAAACTTAAATATTCTGCAGACAACTCTTTCAGTGTCCAGAGTTTTGTTGTGGGGCAATGCTTAGGAAGTCTAACTTGCTGTCAGAAAGGAAGGAAGGAAGAAAGTTACATTTTCTTATACTTCAGTCTAGCTTGATAGAAGACCACTGGTTATATTTCTATTCCTGATAGTAACAGAGAGGTGCTGCTATTGTGCTAAAAAGAGCATCAGAACTCCAGCACACTTTTGTTTTGGCTGAATGTATCTTATCCACTGGGTAAGGGAAATTTACTGCTAAACATCACAGAGATAATGCAGAAGGTCTAAATCTCTCAACTGTCCTAGTAAAACTCAACTTAATGATTCAGAAATCAAAAGGCAAGGCTGAGAATATATATCAGAGACAAAGGACTAAAAATCAAAACAGCATCTCAAAAACAGAAAATCTTATTGAAGGAATACAGGAGAAGTTATTTTTATTGTAAATATTTTGCAGAGGAGTCATCATTTAAGAAATGCATTTTAATGTTACAGGAGAAGCTGAAACTACTAATGCTTCTGAGCAATACTTAAACAGGTTTCAATGTGATATGGAACACAATTTATTATTTCTACTGCAAGTCCATTAAAGCACAACAGGAAGAATTGTATTCCATCATTTTGCCAAGCAGCTTCTAGACCACTCCTGATCTTCTCTCACAGCAGGTACAGAGAACAAGCAGGAGAGTATTGCTGGAGCAGTGCAAGATACACAGTGAAAATGTGATGGAGATGGCAATGGAGGAAATGAATACTTAGAGCAGATCTAGAACTTTGGATATTTGAGTCTTTCAAACCTTCTGGAATGGTGCAATGGGAGACTTAAACACTTGGGAAGAGGCTGGCATGCTGAGGATGGGTCTGTCTCTAAAGCCAGTCATCTAACATGCAGCTTCACAGAACTACATGGTAGAAAACAAGGTTCACATGGCTGTCTCTCTCCAGTGTGCCCCCATTCATATGGATTTCACTGTGAACTGTCAATACCTAAAATTTTGGGGTGATATTTCTGAATTCAGTGAGACATTTTACTCCATCTAGTTAACCATGCAGCAGAATGTTCCGGATTTGAATGAAGAGAGAAAGCGTGAAGGAGCCCTGTCCTGCTGCCTCTGCCTGAACAGACCAGCCCAAAGCCAGCAGCAGGACAGCCATCCCAAGGTGCAAGGAGGTCCTCAGCTGCTCAAAAGCCCACATCTGAGTATGGCCGTTTCTCTACATTCTTCACCTTACCAAAAGCAGAAGCCCTGACAAGCCCAGGTACATCCAGGTTTCAGCTATGATGTTTATAGTCAAGGTTATCAATTTTTTTCTGTATCACTTTTGTTTTGGGCAACAGAAGTCTTCATTAGAGCTAACCTGTCTTGCCCAAGGTTTGGAGAGTCAGTTTATAGGAAAGTTGGATGTTTTCAATGCCAGTATCATTCAGCAGAGTATGTGGTCATGGATATTCAGGAAGGAGTTCATAAACCTGCAGTGACATGTGATGAATTAATAAGATTATTTGCTTTCTAGTTCCTATCATGATAATTCTAAATTCTGCTTGATTGCAAACCACGGGTAATTGGTTCTGAGCATTTCCCTTGCTAGCCTTGTCTCCCAGCAGTGTAGGAGAAATACAAGAATGAGAAACAATAAAGTGAAGAAAAGCAGATTAGCTTGGAGGAAAAGAATGAGAATGTACAAGTGGCCATGGCCAGCTGGCACAGCCTGGGTTTGGCTGCAGGGTAGGTGAAGATATGTTAGCCATACTGCCATGCTTTGCTGTCACTGAGCTCTGGTGGACAAGTCATCTTTGTTCCGAGTCTCAGGCGACTGATGGAATTTGACCTAAAAAATACTACTCATTTTGTGTTTGCACAGGTCAAGAATCGTCTTTGTCCAGCCTGCTTATGTTCTGTAGTAGCACAATAAGCTGCATTTCTCTGCAATAAGCCACTGTCTGTTTATTAAGGAAGAATTTTGCTTTACAGATAATATAAGCAGCAAGTCATTTCAAAATAGCAGTGGATGGATTGTGGGTATCAACATTTAAGCACAGCTTGTTCAGGCTTGTGCTGGTATTTGGTACTGAAAAGAGCTTTTAGTGATATCTGTGGGAAACTTCAAATAACAGCTTAAAGAATTTGCCTGACAATGAGCTAGAGAAAATAGCCTGACATTACAAGATATTTTCCTTTCAAACTAATCACACATTAATCATATATATTATAATAAAAGATATCACTTCTTCGCTAAATAAAATTTGGTTCCTGTATTTCTAACACTTAAAATCAGACACAGGTCACCAGCAGTAAATACTATTTACAGTTATCATTCTATGCTGCTTTCCAGTCAAAAGTCTTTTTTTTCAACTTTGGTGAAATGATCAAGTAAAATATATATATATATGCTCAGTAAACATATTTGTTTTGACTGTCACTCTATCAGAAAGAAAAAAAAGAAAAAATGTATTGGAAGAAAAAAGCTAGATACTCCAATTCAAATAAAAAACTATTTTCTATGGTTTAAGCATGGGATTTGGCTAATTTGGTTACTGCTTACCATGGGAGCATCTGCATAGGATCTGGTTACTTCATATCTCTTTTCAAGTCAATAGACTGAATTAAACACTTTCACACTGCAAAAAATCTAACCCATTCTAGATATCAACTTTAGTAAGTAACGATTTTTTTCCTTATGGTGTTCTACAGGTAGACATCTACTCATAGAATGATTGATTCTATTTGGATTGACTAAAGAAAAAATAAGCTCTATTGCATACAAAGAGCAGTTGGGATTTGGAAGTGTTTGAGGCTTTGTTTTGTTTTGTTTTTTTGTTTTGTATTCCAGTAGAGCACTATGCTTGTGCCATAAGCTACCTATGGGTGAGCTGGATTCACATCTCTAAATACATCAAAATTTCCTGGGTGGTTGTTTTTGTGTTCTGGTAATGCACTAGGACTAAAACACAAGCAATGGACATAGGAAATCTTTCTTCCCCCTGGGTCTCGCAGGGGGGAAGGAATTGGCAGGACTTTGGAATATTTTTTCTTTCTGTACTGTTATAGAGTTTGCTCCCCTTTCTAGGAACACTCTGATTTGAGCTTTTCTACTCTTAGACATGCCCAGACCGTCCTTCCTATTACCTTTCTATGCTGTTATATGTCTCTGATTTTTCTCTGGTTTTGATTTTCTCTGTACTCCTGGAAGTGCTATGTTACTGTGAGATGCTGTGAAAAATGTGTGGATCCTGCTATAGCAGACTATTTTTGCTAGTTTGGCTTGTGTCATACTATATTTATTAAGATTACAGAGAACTGGATTTGAGGACTCAGACACTCCTCCAAAGTCCTCTGTTCCCATATTCATACAAAAGCAATATACTCATCATAGGCCTTGCTGCAAAAATTCACTTGTGAAACCATGAGTAGCCTATTGATGTCAATTACATAAATTAAAATAAGGCAAAGGTTTAGCAAGAGCACACACACATCAGAAAAGCACAAATTTAGGCTTTTCATAAGGTAGGCATACTCATGTAATTGTAGGTATTGTATATCTTCAGAAATGTTCAGCAGAAATATTGAGCATCATTTTCTTTTCAGTAAGATTTCCTAGATATCAGCAGAATTAGGAGCAAAAAAAAAAAAAGAAGCCTGGAGAATTCAAATGTTTTTTTCTTAAACCAAAAGGGGTCATAGCAAGAATTTAAACAAACAAACAAAAAAAAACAATTGGGATAAAGTCAGTTTTACTACCTGTGTAAAGTCCCAGTGACTCGAAAGTGTGATGGCATTTGATTTACTTATGCCAATTAAAGTCTTCATGTGATGAGTATGAATACAAGGCATAAAAGGAAGGACAGCTACCAGTAACAGGATAGAAAACAAGTCACAGCATTGCCTGCATTTATTTTGAAGATGTCTTGTGAGAGTTTCTTTTTATTTTTATCTGCACAGATGATTTCGTGAACTGCTTCCACTTTCATTTCACACAGAAATGATTGTGTGCTCATTTTTTTTGAACTCTTGACTTCTGTAACCAATGCATTTTTAGCTCTAACCCATGTTAAATGAGTGGAGGTTGTACCTCCTGCTTAAGAACTATTTTTCCACCTGCAGTCTGGAACAATGATAGTCTTTCACTTGGTTGCCATCCTTGTTCTCCCTAAACAAGTATTTCCAGAATTACAATCCTGACCTCAAGTGCTGGCACTTTGTCTCTTTTCTCTGTGACTCTTACAAGGAATGCAAGCTCAAGGAGATTTTATTGCAGAAGTGAGGCTCACAGGTGGAAGTGAAATCAAAGTTTTGTGAGAGAGGGAGTAGAACTGAAAGGGGGTTGTGATTCCATAAACACAAATCTTTGGTGTTTTTTCCCCCTGTTCCTACTTTCCAGGCTCAGTAGCAGATTCTATTTCAGCTATTGTCTTTCAGAAGGATATTCTGAGAGACTAAAGCCAGACTATGAGCATGGATACACAGAAGAAGTAAAGGTAAACTGTAATGTATCATAGAGGAGAGAAGTTGTGACACCAGTTTCCCTCCTTGTACTGGTCAAATTTCTTCTATACACTTCCAAGAATTCCTCTGTTGAAATTCATCAGGAAATCAAACATTGTTAAAAGTAGCTTCTATAGGTGGACTGACTTTGGTATCCCTTGACTGTGTCACTATATGTTATTAACATAAATACTTTACTAGAACACATTCTTCTTGTGATTTCAAACTAATTTTTAAACATATGTAATTACGATAGTCTAGGAAGCTTCTGTGCATGAAATAAGTTTATTTTGATAGATGGTAAATGTTCTTTCACTTGCCTGAGCTTAATTTGATGCTACTTATTTTGGGGACCCTTCTTTTACTGCTGCTCTTTTGAAATTAAAAGTATCTCTGACAACTCTGAAATTTAAGGATTTTTTTTTCAGTTGGTGTGAGGTACTTGCCTTCAGTTTACCATCTTCTGGCATCATTAAGGTCTGCCATGTGGCTTATATCCAAAGCGTGAAACATACTAAGAATCAATACAAAATTCTCTTGCTTCACAGATAAGTTTTATTTCCATTGTGAAATCTTTGGCTCAATTCACCTCAGAAAGTGAGAGACTGCTCAGAAGACGGGTTAAGATTTCTGTTGGAGTGTGGTTCTGAATGCTTCCAGCACTATAACGCAATATACAGAGAAAAAAGTACAATCAAAAGAAGGCAGGAAGCAGAGGAATTTTGTCATCGAAGGAATATTTACATGATCTAGCATAGTAAGGACGTTAGGTTAAACTGTACTTTCTTTGCATTCTTTTTGCTAAGGCAGGAAGAATACTAGTAAAAGAACAATTCCTAAAATCCTGTAACTGTAAACAATGCTAAGGAGGTATTCTGAAAAAAGAAAAAAAAAAAAAGGAAATATAATAACATGCTCTACGGATAAAGGTAATAAACTCAAAAATATTTGCAAAAACGTGTCTTGCATGCTCCAAATCGATGACAAGTTTGTTTGTACTTTCTGCCTGTGCAGAAAGTTGATTCACATTTTGAATTTTATTGCATTGTACATAGTTGAAAACTTTTTCTAGAGTGTGAGTGAGCCCTATTTTGACTTTTGCTGATAAAGTTCTGTTGTACTGTTCTTACAAGCACAAGGTGGTAGACTTTCATATCCTTCCGTTTATACACTTTTTAAAGTGAAGGATTATGGTAAGTGCTAAAGAGCTGGGGATTTTGATTCATCATGCTGTTAGAGGAGGCTGGTAGAGAACTGCAAGAGAAAGTAGCACATATCAGTGGGATGGATATTAGTGGTGGTGTGAGAAGGCCTCTTCCTTCCACAACAGCATCAAATTGCAGGGAAAGGAGGGGATTCACTATGGACCCTCAGGATGAGATCGACACAGTGTGACCAAATTCTGATTTTTTATTTCAAGACATGTGAAAAGTAGCATTTTTTTTTAACCTTAAGTGCTCAATGACAATCAGAAATTTCAGCTTCCTTGTTTTATTTTATTAAGCTTTTGATCCTCACTGTGTTTTAACATGGCAACTTTAAAATATAAGGCTGGAAAAAACAGAAGACAAAACATAAGAGCACAAAAAACGCTGGGTTTTAAATGGCATTATTTTTAGACTATTCAGTGATTTTGAAAGCAGAAGTTGACAATATTGCATGTGACATGAGCTGGAAAAGTAAACAGTTCTGACAGCTTTGAAAAATTTTCTCTGTAAAATTACACAATTTTAAAAACCTATGTATTTAACTTGGGTAATGCCACATCATTTTACATATTTTGGCTTTTTTTTTTCCTTGATATATATGCACTAATTTCTGCATTCAGTTTGGTTAAACATAGAGTCATAGAATCCTTAGAGTTAGAAGGGGCCTTTAAAGGTCATGTAGTCTAGCTCTCCAGTAATGAACAAGGACATATTTAAACACATAATAATCATCATCATCCTCTTTTTCATGTAAATTTCCTAATAATTTCTTGTCTTTATACATAATTATCGTATATTCAGTCAAAACAAGTATGAGAAACAAGGAAAGAAAGTGTTAAAGATTCTTCTGTGTAGTACTGTTCTCTTTGTCTATATTATTAATGTAACAACAAAAGCTGTCCAATCAGGGTAATGTCTGTGAGTATAGTCTGTGTCTTATCTTTGTTCCTTCCTGAAAGAGTTCGGTTTAAGCAATCCCAGTAGTGCAAACTCTTACAGTCAATATCTTCTATTTTAGTTCCTCTCTCAAGGGAATTGCTGTGATTTTAACCTGCTTCTTGCTCCCTTTGCTGTGTGATTACAGGGGAAGGGCGATGAAGCACATCAGCCCTGTCTCTTAATCATCTTATAAACCCAAACAGATTTTGAAGATGAAATTTGGCAAATGTTAATTGTATATGCAGAATTCAGGCTGGGAAAATCTCCTTCAGACAAAAAATGAAAAGGAAAAAAAAAAGACAAGTAAAAAGCTGAGTGCACAGCCGGCCTCTTATATAAGATGTTTATTTCCATCAAATGCATCCCAGTGGAGGGTATGTGGAAAATAGGCCAAAGCTGCAGAGTAATAGTGACATCATATCATCCATAAGGTCAAAGAAAACATCGGTGCTCTAAGAAATACTACTCTATTGTGCTGCTCAGCTTGATCTGTATGTAATATCATTTTTCCCTTACATATTGGAATAAAATCTGGAATCAAATAGGATGGGCTTCCAAAGAACCATGCTTGTGACAATACCTTTTGAGCATAGGAACTCAGCTGTGACAACTGCTCACCACTTTGATGATAAAATCGAAAACAAAAAAAAAAAAAAAATCTAGAAAAAAGAAACTGACAGAATGTAAAAAGTCACATTTTGCTAATATCTAAATTTGGAATTTTGTTTTAAGAAATGGAAACATTTCATATTCAGAAGATCTGATTAAAACTAATGATTTCTTCAAAAAATTAACTTTACTTCTCATTCAATTCAAGATCAAAACATTAATTGTTTCAAATGCCATGAGAATTATTTATTCTGTTAAACAAGCTCATAATTGGAAACATTTCCACAGTTCTCACTGTATTACTGGCGAGCTCAGAATAGCACTGATGCACAGTTGCTGTTCTGTTTTGTTCTGCTGTGTTTTGTCTTCTTTTTTTCCAGACTTATATTTTTATGTTGCCATGCTTTATTTCACAAAACATGAGTGAGATTAAAAGCCTAATTAAAAGAAAATGCTGGAGCTGAAATTTATGGTTGTCATTGTGCACTTAAGATTTAAAAGGAGGTATTTACAATTTATCCAGGTGTGCCATTACATTAGCATGGATAGTTCCTTCTCACAAAATGCCTAAAATGAGACAAATGCATGATTAAGAGCATAATACTTTCTACACAGAAAAAAACCCACAGTTTTTAAGCTAGATTTATTTTAGCTTTCATGACTCTTTAAACATGAGGCTAGCCTGAAATGAAAACACTCAAAATGAAACCAGATATCTATATTCACTAAAAGATGCTGGTATGCATACACAATTACCTGAGTAAAATTATTATTCTAAATCATTTTTACATATTTGTTACTGCCCATGCTTGTTAATGCTCATATGTTAAATTGATTTGATTTTGCTATCTGCTTTGATCATTTGTAATCAAAATAAAATACTGGGGTGGTTTTAAATGATCGTGTGAGTTTATTTCTGTTTTAGAACAGGAAAGGTACTGTTGAAACAGTTTCACCACTGTTTGTAACTCATAGGTCCTTTTTCATTTGAAGATAGCATGAGATAGCATATCCCTATGAGTCTCAAACTCCAGTTCTACTTGAGCACTCCAGTACTACAACAGTACTGGAATAGGACAAATAATAATATATATTTATAATAGAGTTTTGTGTGCTCGTGAAACTATGTGAGGAAGGATTTTTTTGCCATCACTATTAGGTTTCTCGGTTTCAGTTATTCTTGTTTTATTCCCTATTTGGAATAAGTTATTTCAAGAAAGACTATTTTTTGCCAGTAGACTAGTGCAGCAGAAACACAATTGACTTGACAACCAGGAGAGGTGCATGTAGTTATGAGGCTCCATATGACTATTGCTCTTGATGTAAACCTCTTGCTGTTGGCAGCATCTATGTCAGGTAGCCTTCTGCAGGGCCACAGGAAGAAGTGAGGTTGATTGTTACATCCACTGGATGACTTGCTCAAGGAATAATTAACAACATATAATTTGTTCAGTATTTTTAACTATGTAGATTGGGTGACAGTCTTCTGCAGAAACTTCAACCAGAAATTTTGAAGCCAGCCTTAGTAACCAATTGTGTTTACCTCAACTTGTCTATGCAAGCGGAAGAGAAAAGATCAAGGCTGAGGATTCCTCTGACCTAGTGTAGATACATACAGCACAGTTGCCATGTAGGCTATTTACCAAAATGCACAGAGAGAAAGAGGCATTGCTAGAAAGTTTCAGTCCTAAATTGGATATCCAAAACCAGTGAGATGAATCGCACAAAAAATGTCTACATTGGTCACTCCAAAAGTAATGCTTCCTATGTTATTATGACTGCCTGTGATATTAGAGAAAGATGTTGGTAGTATGGCAGTAGCAGCTGAATCTTCTCACCAGTATTCCATTACATTCTGTTGCTGTGCAACAAATGGCAGCAGAGGGGCAGACTGACAAAATGGTGTCTGACATGTAAGTGCAGATGAAGCAAAGGTGTGTCAATGAATTTCTCCATGCAGAAAAATTGGTACCCACTGAAATTCATTGATGCTTGCTGAATGTTTCTGGAGACCAAACAGTGGATGTGAGCACAGTGAGGAGGTGGGTGGTGTGTTTCAGCAGTGGTAACAGCAATGTGAAAGACAAGCCACATTCCAGGTGGCCATGCACAGCAGTCACACTGTGAAATGAAGACCATCTACATGAGCTTATCTGTGTGAATAGGTGGTGATTATGTTAAAAAATAGTGTTTTGTAGCTGAGGGTTTACTTTATCAAATACTGCTAGGTAATTTATGTTACCTAAACATTTGGGTTTATAGTTGCACAGTTCACATTTTGACGCTGGCAAACACAGATTTCTCTTCTACAATTTCCCTACTTTTTGTTAGTTTAGTTGTGTATATTCAGTCACTTCTGGTTATGTGCTATGACACAGGATTCTGATTAAACAACATCAAGGACTGCACACTCTTTTTGTATTATTACTTTGATTAAATTGATCACAGCTAAATCTTACTGTATCAGCTTACAGAAATTCCTTATTATACAGAGTCTCAGAGATGGTCCAAAATGTGCAGATGAGAAGAGCATTTCCTGTTCGTACTTACTCACTCACTACAAAAGCTGGAGTGGGGTTACCACAGATGGTGATGAAAAGTATGAAGTGTGTAAACTGGGAGTTAGGAGATTGAAGAAAAGAAAAGAAAAGAAAAGAAAAGAAAAGAAAAGAAAAGAAAAGAAAAGAAAAGAAAAGAAAAGAAAAGAAAAGAAAAGAAAAGAAAAGAAAAGAAAAGAAAAGAAAAGAAAAGAAAAGAAAAGAAAAGAAAAGAAAAGAAAAGAAAAGAAAAGAAAAGAAAAGAAAAGAAAAGAAAAGAAAAGAAAAGAAAAGAAAAGAAGAAAAGAAAAGAAAAGAAAAGAAAAGAAAAGAAAAGAAAAGAAAAGAAAAGAAAAGAAAAGAAAAGAAAAGAAAAGAAAAGAAAAGAAAAGAAAAGAAAAGAAAAGAAAAGAAAAGAAAAGAAAAGAAAAGAAAAGAAAAGAAAAGAAAAAAGAAAAGAAGAGAAAAGAAAAGAAAAAAGAAAAGAAGATGACATTGACAGCGAAAAATTGAAAATTATAATGTCTTGTTGAAAGAAAAATACTATTTGAAGTTATCAACCAAATAATAAGATCACAAAGTCTGCAATCAATGGCCACATGTATCACACATATGTTGAAAAGTGACATTTGTATTAAACATCTGTTCATATGGCACTGACCTCAGTATTTTCAAATGTTTCATAAAAATCATTCTTACACTTTGAAATAATGGAGAGTAGATCAGCTTTTAATAGCAATTTCAGTATAAAGAAAAGTGAATCATAAAAGAGTGATTGCACTATCAAAATACAAGAATCTTCTTGTCAATGCTACTTTCAATTCTAAATTCAAAACTTGGGGTTGAATTTGATATTCAGGCTCAATTAGAAATTAATTCCCTGATAAAATATTAGTTCTTAGTAACCAATATGCTACCAAAATTACTGAAATCTCAGGAAAAGAAACCCAGTAACAGCTAGCTTAATAGCCATATGTAGGTCAGGAACTGGATACACAGAGATTGTGTGTTGCATTTGGTCTGTTCTAGTAATCCCTGCATACTCAGACATTAAATTCATTTAAATCCTTTTTTCCAAAATAATGGATTTGACTTAAAATAGAAAGTCTATGTGGGAGTCTCTTAAGTGCACTTCTAAAGATAAAGCTAATAATATTCCAATACATTTACAAATCAGAAATGTTATTTGTCATTTTTGGGGGTGCTAGAAGTTTAAAATATTCATTAATTAAATGTTTTGTTTTGTGTTTTTTTTTCTGCAAACCATCTGCTGTTCTTTTCCAGTCTGCCAATAAAGTCATGATACAGAAACAGCGATATCACAGGTATTTCTTTGCCAACAGAAAATATTCTCAAAAATACTTCAAAATCATATATTATGGCATCACTGTAAATTTCATTAATAAGAAAGTTGTTTATTCCCAAAAATTGGGTGCTTTTTTTTTACATTTTCCCGTATTTCTTCCTTTTGAAGCAAAGAAAACATTAGACTTTTCCACAGGCATCTACAAATATTTCAGATTGCATATAACATAAATGTCCCCTTAATATTGATACCCCATAATTAGCTTTATATCAACTATGTACGTTCATGCAGCTATAAATATTTCAGATTGCATATAACAAAAATGCCCCCTTTCAAAGTTTTCGATTAAAAACTTTGAAAGAATTACAAGTTGATACATAAACAAAGAATTGGTATATTTGCATCACATATATATGTGGGTTTATACTATATGTGAAATTGATCCACTATTAACTGTAAACTGTCAAATTATTGTAGTAATGCAGAGACACTTCATAAACAAGAAAGTAAGAGCTGAAGCCAAATTCTCGTTTTATTTGTGAGGATGTAAATTTAGATTAGATCAATCAATGTTAACTCTGTTTCAGTTGTGAAACCTTAACAGAGTTTCATTTGTAAGTTCAACTCTTTTGCCTATGCAAGTCATGATGGATTTCACAAAGCAAACAACAACAGTGAAGGCTTCTGACTTTAGAAGTCCAAGTAAGACAGCATACTGACATATACATGACATATATCTGAAATAAATATGCCCTCTTATAGTTTAAATCCATTACCCCTTTGTCCTATAGCAATAAAGACACAGAAAATATCTCTTTCTTTCTTTTTAGCCACCTTTAATTATTGAAAAGTGCTAATAAGGTCTCCTAGGAGCCTATTTTTTTTTTTTCTCCAGGATGAACAATCTTGATTTTCTCCACCTTTCTATACAGAACTTTTTTAGTCCTCTGATTATTTTTGTAGCCCTTCTCTGGACCAGTTCTAAGAGGTGTCTTGGGCTGGAGGCTCAGAGCTGGATGTAGTACTCCACAAAAAGTATCAGGAGAGTGAAGTCCAAAACAGGAGAGTAGATTTTTGAGGATAGTTCTTTATTTTAAAGAGGTTATTGTGAAGTATTTAGATGTTCTTTTTTGTTTGTTTATTTGCTTGTTTGTTTTTCCCTGACAGCATGAAGAGGAATCAGCAAGATGAAGAGGAGATCAATGATGATTGGTGTCCCTCAGGGGTCTGTACTGGGTCTGATGCTTCTCAGTATTTTCATTAATTACATCAACAGTGGGATCGAATGCAACCTTAGAGAGTATGTAAATGACATCAAGCTGTGTGATGCATTCAACACACCTAGGGGACAGGATGGCATGCAAAGAGTCCTAGATATGTTCAAGCAGTGGTGCCCAGGTGAACTTCATGTGGTTAAAAAATCCAAGTGCAAAGCCTTGCACCTGTGTCGTGGTAACCTCTGCTATCAATACAAGCTAGGTAGGATATGTAAGGACGGAGCACAGCCCCATCAAAAAAAATCTCAGGGTTATTGGTGGATGATAAGCTCGACATGAGACATGAGCGTGCCCAGAAAGTATCCTGAGCCGCCTCAAATGCAGCGTGGTCAGCAGGGAGTAGGAGGTGATCATGCCCCTCTGCTCTGCACTGGTGAGACTTCAGCTGGCCTACTGCATCCAGATATGGAGTCCTCAGTACGGAAAAGAAATGGACCTGTTGAAGTGCAACCAGAGGAGGGCCACAGAAATAATTCAAGGTTAGAACACCTCTCCTAATAGGACAGGCTGAGAGCTAGATCTGTTCAGCCTGGGGAAGAGAAGGCTCCAGGGAGACCTGAGAGTGGCCTTTCAGTAGCTAAAGGGGAGCTAAGGGAAAGAAGGGGACAGACTCTTTAACAAGGTCTGTTGTGATAGGACAAGGAGAAATGGTTTCAAACTAATAGAGGGGAGATTTAGACTGGGTATAAGGAAAAGGGTTTTTTTTATGATAAGGGTAGTGTAGTGCTGGAACAGGTTGCCCAGTGAGAAAGTCAATGCCTTGTTCCTGGAGGTATTCCAAGGTCAGGCTGGATGCTGCTCTGAGCAAGCTGGTCACCTGTTTCCTTCAGCTTCATGACCATGGAAAGATAGGTATTTGTCTCCTCTTCTGCTTAGTTCACTCCTTTGCAATGATAAGACGAAGCAAAGTCAAAATCAGCTACAAGAAAGATTTGGCAGAGTATAAGGTTGAAATATTTCTTAGACTTAGTTCCTTAAATTATAAAGCAGATACATTTGTATCTCAGCTTTTTTTGTTTGTTTTCACATAAAGTTAATTAAGACTTTGACCTGATGTCCCTGTTGCTCCTTGGCACATGAGGAGTTTATGGCACTTAGTTTCCTAGGACACCAGCATTAAAGTTTCAGATCCTGTTCCAAGTTATATAAATTTCCTTGTTTTGTACTGAAAAATACTAAGTGCTTTTGTTGTTTCTGATGTTGTTTTTTGATACTTCCCACATAAGTGAGAAGGGATAATGACAGGACGAGAGGGAATGGCCACAAGTTGCACTGGGGAAGATTTAGATTAGACCTGAGGAAACATTTTTTCTCTGAAAGAGTGGTCAGGCACTGGAATGGCCTGCCTAGGGAGGTGGTTGAGGCACCATCCCTAGCGCTGTTCAAGAAGCGTTTAGATGAGGTGCTAAGGGATTTGATTTAGTAGTTTAGTGGGTAGGGATGGTGATAGAAGGTTGGTTGGATTAGATGATCTTGTAGGTCCTTTCCAACCTAATGTATCTATGAATCTAAGAGAAAATTCTCTTTGCTCCTTTCTGTGCATCTCTTGAGATGCTATAGCTAGTGCTCAGAGGAAAGACAGCCTTTACACTTAAAGGTTTCATTTAACTACCTATAAAATACTATATTTTTTTTGCTTTTATGGATATTGTAACTTAGTATGCTTTTCTTTCCAATGTGCTTTTATTCTTTGAAACAGATACCAGCATTTTTTGAGTGAGTCAGTAAGATAGTTGAATGACTAGACAAGAGTGAGATTTTGTATTTAAAT
This sequence comes from Cyrtonyx montezumae, assembly GCF_038088225.1. NCBI lineage: Eukaryota > Metazoa > Chordata > Aves > Galliformes > Odontophoridae > Cyrtonyx > Cyrtonyx montezumae. The sequence continues at coordinate 117,959,554 of NW_027072034.1, read as the reverse complement.
CATCCAAATAACTCACTTTTTAACACATTCTGTAAATTAACATTTTCTAAGGCTGAGCTATTCTCTATTGCATGTACGTGAAGCTCTGAGAAGAAATACTGAAGTACCTCATACATTAATTTTATGCTTAAGGAATTCAACAGGCTAAGAACAAAAGTACATAAGAGCAATAATGTATGCAATTGCACTGAATCTTCTGTCAACTTGATGGATCTAAACCCTAGCTGTAGCAGGCAGTACCACACAATCCTGCAGATATCTTCAGTTTGCTCTGACTGAATTTTAGCTCTCTAGTGTCAAAATAACAGAAGGAATTTTTATCTGAATATCAGATCAGATCCTTTTTGATTTGATGAAAGTAGAAGTAGAGAAAATAGATTCTGTTACTGAATGGTTTTTAATATCAGACAAATGGTTAAAGATTATGACTCACCACAAAAATAAAATGTTAACTCAAAATTCTCATATCTTCTACAACAGTCATCTAGATAAGTTTTTTCTCCAAGTCTGTCTTCAGCTGATCATCCACGTGTCTTTAAATAGCTTCTATTGATCAGCTGAATTTTGTTATACAGCTACATGTCCCTTAATTAGCTTTATATCAACAATGTATGTTCATGCATACTTATGGGAAAAAAAAGTTGTACTACATGGAGAAATGAAGTGTTTCTCAGTAAAATGCTTTCTAAAACTATTACACTTTAATGAGTTTTCAGTTACAACAAATCACAAGAATGAACATCAGTAAATACTGTGCATATGAACTTTGATCTCTTCTAGAACGTTATATTTATTTGATTAAAGGATTCAAAAAAAGTCAATTTCCATGGGTCCATTCTAGAAAGAGAAGAAATAATTCTCTGGTAGAGTAACTACACTTACTTATTGGTATGGTAGTATACATTTCTTAATGTAATTCTAAGCAGTTTATCATCAGAATACAGTTCAGTTAAAAGTCTATGTTCTGAGGAAGAACTTTCACTATTGGCTCTAGTTAATTTTATTTACAATAGACCAACTCTTCATTTAACAAATTAGAAGATGGCATGACTAAGAAATATCAGATACTTGTATCAAGTCTTTAATTGACATAGGCAGGTGTATAACAATATAGATTGACCTGGGTGAAGACTTTGCCTCAATTTCTTCGGAACGCATCGCTATTCAAAAGGAAAGTAGTAGAAAGGGAAAATTTATATTGTTTTTTTCATGATTTATCTTGCATGTAACTGTACTCATGGTCTTAGGCAATTGTCCTGTTCTATAAATAAATGAACAAGATATAATGAATGGGACAAGTACTGGCGTCTGAATTCTATGGCTGGTGTCCTCAGACATTTTCTTTCTTTTGTGAAAGTGTCTCCCTGCTCCCTCTATGGTCGTAAACTGTGTAAGCTCTTAAAATAACTTTTAAATAAGCAGGATTACTGTAGTTTTCATCTGCTACTATAAATACAGTTCTGGGAACTATGTTCATGTGATTTACCACCACCATGAAATGTAGAATCTTGTGAAATCTCTGCTCATTTTTCCATGTATGGTTTAAAATGCTTGCAGTATTCTGCTTGAAGATAATATAATCTGAGGGAAAAAAATGCACTTCATAAGCACGAGTATTCTTTAGCCATTGATCTACATTACCTTTTCTTTGCTAATTCTGTGTAAAATCTGAGGACACTCTCGTTTCTAATCTTGCTATAGTCTTATTGTTACTGTGTACTTTTTTCCTTTTCCCCTGGGTAGCTGATTGTCATTTTATGTGTTAAAGCTTCGTATTCCTGCATCTGTATTTTGTGCTTTATAGATACAGGTGGTGGGAGTGGGAAGTTCAGGATCAGAGCTCAGCCCTGGCATTCAAAATATTTATTCAAGAACTGTCTGGATCTGCAGCTGTCTAATCTTAAGTTAAAGGTGGAATGCAAAGCAGGATTTAAAGGCTTCATCTTCTTTTTCTATCTTCCAAATAAACAAACTTAATTAAGTTATTAAAAAAAAAAAAAAACACGTTTTTATCTGTTGTTGAAGCATGGTAATCTGTTCATGCAAGCAAGAAGAGGGTAGAAATGAGAGTAAAGGAATACTCTTCAAAAGTCTTCCTGAACTTATTTCAGGAACTGATCCTTAAAACTTAATAATGATGCATCATGTTTATGAAAAATTTCCCAATGCTCTATTTTTGCAAAAAATACAATTGTTGTGTAATCACTGATACAGCTTTCATAAAGAAGGTTATCATTATGGTGGCATGCTGAAATTGAATGCTGCAACGCTCTATTGTCTTTTATAAAAATGTATAGCAAGAGTTGGTGATATGTTCCCTCACAAGAGATTTCATTTCTTACACACTTAATTTTCTTGTTAACTCAAAACAGGTATTTAGAGTTTGGGTGGGGTTTTTTTGTTTGGTTTTTTTTCCTTTTTTTTTTTTTTTTTTTCTTTCATGCCTTTTATTACTCCCTTCCAATCTTATTAACAGCTTCCAAGCTCTTGGATGCCAGGATAATAGAATTTGAATTTTGGCAGGAAATGAAACAATGGTGAACATAGTTTTGACTCCGTAGGAGTGATGTTGTTTAATGTCAGCAGAGACTGAAACTGCTTTCGAAGCAACTGAGGCTTTGTATGATTGTTCTCCTTTAATTACTTTCTGCTTCTCAAAGGACACTGATTTAAATTGCATGTCACATAACCAGTGACTCCTCTTTCTAGATCGCATCAGTATTTCCAGAGCAACCTGCTGGTGCATATTGGGATAGATTCAGATTTCAGGGTTATTTTCTATTACTTTAATTTTACCTGGCACGTTCCTTTCACAACAAAGGAATCCCATGAGTAGTCTATTTCATACAAATGTGCCCTTACGCAGAGAATAACACGTTAGGCCACTCATTGCTTGTCATGATCAGATACGCTAAGGGTTAAAGAAAACTTAAATTTCAGGCTTTTCCAGATAAGGCACATCACTTTGTAGCTTCTTTGTTCCTATGAAAGATTAATTGAATATATTGCCTAACTCTTAGGCAGATGAAGGGATATTCCTCATCATTGATGTAGCCAATGGGATTGAGTATACCTTCAGCAAGTATGCTAAGCTGACTTGTGAAGTTGGTACAATCAAAGGAAGGAATACCATCCAAAGAGATGTAGACAGGATTGAAAATTGAGCCCATGTGAACCTAATGAGGCTCAACAAGGCAAAGTGAAAGGTGTTACACTTGGGTCAGAATAATCCCAGGTATGCCTACAAACTGGGAGAACTCATTCAGAGCAGCCCTGCAGAGAAGGACTTGGGGTTCCTGGTGGATGAAAAGCTGAACACAAGCCAGCAGTGCGCATTTTCAGCCGAGAAGGCCAACTGCACTGCATCAAGAGAGGTGGCCAGAAGGGAGAAGGAGGGAATTTTCCCCTTGATGCCCTACCTGAAGTGTTGCATGGAGGTCCTCCCAGTGAAAGAAAGATGCAGAGATGGAGGAGAGTCATGAAGATGATCAGAGGGCTGGTGCACCACTCTGTGATGAAAGGTTGAGGATGCTGAGCTTGCTCAGTCTGGAGAAGAGAAGGTTTCAGGAAGACCTCATTGCAATTTCCAGTACTTAAATGGAGCTTATAAGAAAGAAGGAGACTGACAAGAGGGAGTAGTTTTAAACTAATAGAGAAAAAAATTAGATTAGCTGTTAGGAGAGAATTCTTTACTCAGAAGATGATGAGGCACTGGAATATGTTATGCAAAGAAGTTGTGGAGGTGTTCAAGACCAGGTTTGATGATGGCCTGAGCAGCCTGCTCTATGGTAAGGGTTGATATTTAAAGTTCCTACCAACCCAAACTGTTCTGCGATTCTACAAGTCAATGATTCTGTGATATACTATCCAAACAAACACAGTAGAATGAGGACAAAACTTCACATTGCTCATCCAGTTAACCGAAAAGCAGAGAATAGAGTTTAAAATCAATAGATTTCAGCTGCCTCATTTCTGTATGACCACTGTTTGCCAAAAGGCAACACTGTAAATTGAAGTGTATACTGAGCAGAATTGTTCAACCAAGTACAAGCTAAATCAGGTCTGGAAGGGATGTTGGATGCTCTCTATTCTACCTGCCTGACTGTTTCATAAAACTTTACTATCCATAGTGAACATGGATTCAATTGATTTAAATAATAGACAGCCCCTCCTTATTAACCCTTTTAAACATGAGTACTCAGACTGAGTACTGATCAGCTGAAATATTATTTGTTGCAAATGGGTCCAATATGATATTTCCTATATCTAAAATGGCCCATCTTAAGCCAAAACATCCTCATCATTCTTGGAAAGAGCATACGCTACATTTCTACCATTCCTGCTTTAAAGGATGAGGACATAGTTTAATTTGTTCTGCCATGCTGTCCAGCAAACACTTTCCTTTCCTCTGCTCTCCTTGTTGAAGTATAACCACTGCAGTACCGCTACTAGAATAGAGCTGGCAGTATGTCGATTCACGATTTATGACAGTAGTACTCACTTATGAAGTTGCTGTTATCCAGGCCTAGATGAATGATAGTAAATCTGTGTCAACGTGCAGAGTTTAGAGTGTGTGTTTCTGCCTGACTGCAGTCCCACAGTGTTTCATGCAATGTTTTATCTGAACAGGAATCTCAGCCTTTTTCCTTTCCTTTCCCATGACATGAAGCTTATTTACCCATACATGAAAAGTAATGTTCTATTGGCATGGAAGTACTTCTAGGGAATTAAGTCCTTAATGAAGACAATTAAAAAAAAAACAGTAGTTCATTCTACTCCCTAAGAATATCCTGCAGTATCTGGAAGTCCTTCCTGTTGCAAAATTTGATTTTCAAAAATCCATAATTTTTGTAAGATTGTTGTTGATTTAACGTTGTTCCTGATGAAATGAGAAGTAAAGGTTATGCTAACCACAGGGAGAGCTAGGAAAACCCTGACCTCTTTTAAGGTTGGAGGCTAGACAACCCCTAGGTTGAGGGGACATTTCTCTTATGCAATAAAATACTTTAATAAATTAATAATATGAAATAGTTTTTAGCATCTGTAGCTGTAAAATTTTCTCCACAAGCAAAATCAAGAATTGCATATTCAGATAGAGGGCCTCTGAATTCAGCTGAAATATTCATTGCAAAGTGATTATGAACTTGAGGTTTCTACCTGTGAGTCCTGATCTGCCTGCTTAGTTACTACACAGAGCTGCACTGTAGGTACATTTGAATACCAAGCAGAAAGATAAATACTCTTCTTCCTGATGCAATTATGTTCCTATGCCTGCAAGTTTAAATGTAGGCATTTACTTTGTCTAGTTTTATAGTTAAATCCTGGATGTACTAATATTCTCCAGATGAGATAATATTTTGTGTATATTCTATTGTATCAAATATTTTCATATTTCCTCATATCACAAACTTTGGAAACTGGATCTCCTCCAGGGAGCTGAGCTATGATATGTGCAACCTCTTTTTTTCCCACTGAGAACAGCACTTTGTCTGGCAATGTATTCCTCCTGGTCTGGTAGCGCTGACTAAAATCTTGGTTGTCCGCATGTAAAATTATGTATACTCCCCTGCTTTGCCTGTTCCAGGTTTGAATGATATGCTTCTGATGCATAGAATTAATCATAGGACATGGAGAAATTCTCTGATAGAGGGCCACCAAATATTGGCAGTGTATTACTGTTGCTATAGAGAAGAAAAGTCCCAAGGCACTAATAAATGCTGTTTATTGAACTACTGCTATTTTCTTTTTAACTTCTGCTAACATTTTTCAGTCATCCAGGATTTCCCTGCAAAGTCCTCTCCTTCTTTCCCTTTTAAAGTTTTTCTTAGTTGCCCTCAAAAGATACTTCTCCCTTATGGGGAATTAATTACTACTATGATTCCATTACAGATTTAAGTCAGTAATTCTATGCTAGTTTATCTGATTTTATGTTAAACTGCAGATCGAAATTGCAGTTGTTCAGTCAGTCATTTTAAACTAAATTGGAGCTTTGATCACTGCCAGGGTTACCAGAATTTACAAACTCCTAGATTTGTGGCAGGAAGCCTGGATCCCTCCAGTTGGGTGGAGGCCAGTTCAGGTTTGCTTGCTAGGGGATGTGTTCACATTAGAGTACACTGGCTGCCCAAATACTGGCTTTTAGTCTGGTTCTGTTCCACAGAGAGGAGCTTAGGCCTCTGGCAACTCAGAGACTCAGCAAATAGGAAATGGAAAGCAAATAGATTGTCACTTAAATGCCAAGAACTCAAAACAGCTGTATGTCCACCTCACAAATTGTACAATCCGAGGCAATTGGATGTGTGACTTCCAGTGAAAGTACTGGTCAGAGAAAATATTATCGAGGCTGAAGTGAACTGTGCTGGTGGAAAATTATTTCTATATGCTAAGGAGAGCCTAGAGCCAAATCAAATTAACACCCTAGCTGCTTCAACGAAATATGCAGGGATTCATCTGTATGGAACACAGAATCAGTATGGATTGAAATCTGAGGCCTTAATAGAGAGAATATAGTACTGGGTCTATAGTATTGATGGCCCAATTAGGATGGCAATGTTGACTGTAATGTGCAGAGACAAAACAGGTCAAAGAGGCAGAAAGGGTAGAAAACATGACTTCTTTGGATTCTTTCAATTAACTACATCCTATCTGGGCAAATGTTGCAAGAGAACATGAAGCAGAGCTGAAATGTTCAGGTGCACTCTGTGACTTCCAGATGAACTGATGGCTGCAATGCATACAAGAAGTAGCATCCTTGCCAAGATATGTTCAGAATCTAATTTAAAAAAAAGTAGGATTTTGGAATTGCTCCTTTGTAACAGTGGCATGAGGTACACAGGCCACACTACAGTAAGATTTTTACGTTCCAGATCCACTGCAGCCACAGTTAGCCTCTAAGGAAACCATGTGAAGATAAGAGAGTTTGCTTAATAGAAATCAAAAGGGACAGTCAAATATTTAAATCTTATCACACACTTCTAGAAGGATACTACACTGGAAGCACTTTTTAAGGTGGAAATTGAGAAATGCTTAGAAGGAAGCCTTATAAGTCTGCTTCCAGTATGGGAAAGCAGTGGCTTAGAGGAGAAATGGCAGAGTAAACAGAACAAGTGTAGTGCTGGAGAAGCGTTGACCTTTTTCATTGCTTACAGTCAAGAACCACTGGCAATCAAATGGATCTAGCAGAAACCAGGTTCAGAAATGACAAAAGGAGGTGGCTTTTTAGCCAATAGATAAGCATTCTGTTGAATTCTTCACTAAAGAGTCTTGCCAATGCAAAAATTTCAACACAGTTCAAGGGGAGATCAGACTTGAAAGAGAGGCTTTCTGAGTTGCTACATATAGAAATAATAGTAGGCTCAGGAAGTCTAACTGAAGTGACTAGAGATGGTAAAATTGCTATGGTAAAGTATCTGGTATCTATTCTTAGTCTTCCCTAGGCATATGTTTATGTTCAGTATCTTTTTTTCCATAGATAATCACTTATCGTGCCAGGGAAAACATTGTTTGGTTTGGGGAGGCCCACACAAGGACCAGCAAGTCACAGGAAGTTTATTCTGCCCTGTTTACATAGGAGACAAAAAACTGGTATAGACACAAACAAGAGTTCACAGAGTATGCACTGTCCCAAACCAACACAACAGTTTTCTAAATTCTTAAGGAAATTGGTTGCAATTAAGTTTAACAACCTGCCACTATTAGATGAGACCTCTCCACAGCTCTCAGAGGCATTATGGAGTACCTGGCAGCCTTAGTCCCCACATCAGGTTCTTGAGATAACATATAATATGAAGGTCAAAAAAATCTGTGAAGGGGGAAGGGGGAAAGGGGAAGTGGGAAAAGGGGAAGGGAAGGGAAAAGGTTTCCTTTTGATGAGTATACAACTATTGGGGAAGAGAAAAGCAGGGGAAAATTAGTGACCAGCTGTACACAATTCACTGTGTAGACTTTCAGAAAGCAGAATATCTGCAGCTTCAGCAAAGCGTGAATCACAGTGTTCCAACCTCTGAATTCAAAGCAATAGCTTTAAAAATACCAGTAGTCCTTCAAAAATATTTGCTTATTTATCTGGAGTAATAAATTCAAAGACTGCTTTGTGCAGTGTTTCAAACTAACTCATACCAGAATTCCTGCTCAAAATAAATTTTTTTCATAAATTCCACTAGATTTTCCTTAAAATTGATATCAATGTATGCTATTATAACAAGCTTGTCTGCATAGAACTCACTAAGTTAGCACTAACTCTCAGATAACCTAAGAATGTTTTTTAAAAGGATGAAATCAGTAATGTTCTGTAAAAATTAAATTTTTAGTTGAAAAACTGTAGACATCATTTTCCATGCTACAGTGCTTTTTATTCTCCTTTAAAATTATAAAGGAGATTATAATTTTCTATTAAATTTAATGAGGGTCCAAAAGTCCATAGGAAAGTTCTTTCTTCTAAATTGAAACCTGCAAGGGATTATTTTACTCAGTTTTCAAATTCCAGACCACACACTAATTGGTTTCTCAAAAAACTATCTCGCATTGCAAGGTCTGATGAAACAAACACTGAAAATGAGTATTTACCTCTTGTATGTTTTACTTAATTGGTTTGTAAGAAAGCAGCCTGCATAAAAGCCTGACCTTTAAATTACTTCAAAGACACAATGGGCAAGTTGGATCTGATATTTTTGTACTTCTAAGAGCTTACTTCTTTAGTAAGTGAATCATGAAAACCTACAAAAGCTTTCAGCAATAAGATCCAGCATGTTCTCTTGGTAATTATGTCATGAATATAATTATCAATCTTTGTGAACGCACACATTTACATTCTTCTTTATGAGAAAGCAAACATCAGACTCTGTCCATACTTCATAACATTATCTATAGGGTTTTTTCTTTATCAATGCTGATTTAAGTAAAAGACCATCTATTATAGATAACATGTTCAAGAAATGAACCTCTCAAGAAAAATACTTCTGGCTAATTATATCTGAACTGGATGAAATACAAAGAAAACAAAGCTCTAAATCTGTTTTATGGTAATTTCATCATGTGAAAGGAGATCCATATAAAGGCTATAACCAAAAGCTCCTCTGTAGTCTTTTTAATCCTATCCTTCTTAGAGGCACTGGTAGAACTCACAGTAAATTCAGTTAAATTCCTGCCAAAATCATATTCCAGAAAATATGAAATTCAATTTGTAATTACCACTGATTTTGCTGATCTATGTTTTTAAATTACATTTTGTATACACACACACACAAAATAAAATAAAAATAAAATAAAATAAAATGCTATCTTTTCCTCTCATTCCAAAGGAAAGGCACATTTAGTTTTTAATACTTTCATGTAACACATTAGGACTAATTGAAATTTCATAGAAGTAAATAAAAATTATTTCAGTGACTTCAAAGACTTTGGACTGTTTGTGGTTTGACATCACTAAGAGAAATGCTGAAAAAGTTTACAGCCATGAATACAACAAAATGATCCATGAGACAACAAAATAACAAAATGGATGTAGAGTGAAGAAAATAATAACCCACCAAATTTGTAAGGTCCAGATTCTCTCCCATAACACACACTAATTAGAACCTTATTGTTGAATAGACAAATTCATTTCTTTCAGATTATTCAAGCTTTTTATAGCACTCCTCAGTAATAAAGGCAGCATAATCTCCAAATAAAATTAGCCTGGAGAAAAGAACCTGCATTTTTGTATTTATTGAATTAACTTTCCATAAACATTTATGCGAACAGCACTTTGTTTTCAAGGATTTCTGCAGCAAGAGAGTCTGAAGAATAATCATCTGGCTGTTCTGTCCTATTGAAACTTTGTGCAGGCAAATTTTGCAGTAAATGAATGAATGTATGAATACCACCTATTCTGATTCAACAGCAAGTCTTCTGAGGTTAGAAAGGTGCATTCATGTCTAAACAAGTAGATTTTTTTCCCAACATTTCATCAAATTTCATTCAACTGAAAAATTAAAATATGTGTTTCTTAGTGTGGCAAATACTGTCCATTAGAGACACTGCGTGAATTTCACGACTTAATTTTTCAAAACTAAATATTGATGCAAATTTTTAAATGTCATCTTTTATTTTATTATCATCTAAGTACAAATTACTACTTCCAAAATTTGGCTCTCACACAACACCCCTTTCCCCACTGTCACTGTCTTGCTTGCAAATCTGTGTCTCTGTAAGGATGTTTGCAGATTGGAGGGATTTTAAGGGTCCACAAACTAGCTCAGGGAGAGCTGGTTCTGTAAAAAGGCAGCAGCTCACAATAGTTTTGGCATGGGTCTGGTATTTAGAGTACAGTGCTGCCCCCCAGTGAGGCCAGCCTGAGGACCTCCCCATCATGCTGAATGGGGTAGAGTGGGGTGGACAAGGAACAGTAGTAGAAAAAGCTCTTTGTATCCAATGTTTGTAGGTGCAAGTGCCAAGGGACTTTAGGAACAGTAGCTGTTTTTAAGCAGCATATTCCAACCTCTCACAAGCTCAGTTAGTTACAATTGACACAATTCTTACCAAAAGGACCCTTTATTCCATTTGTTAACAAGATTGCCATTCTTACCCAACCTCTATTCCATTTTCTCAACCTCTCTTGAATGCTTCCCTCAAATAAACGCAGATTTCTGCTAAAGAAAACTCAGCTGAAGTTCATGCAGCCACATGCTGCTGAAGGGTATGCTACAGGCACCGTGGAAGATGTATGCAAACTTACTCTGTGTACGTAGAGGGGCAGACAATCTCGTTTGTGGACATTTGCATTAATTTCCTGCAGATGCATTGGTTCTGTCAGTGTATATGCAGTGTTATCTTCCACACCAGGTACATTCTGCTTCCTGCAGCCTCAGTCTGGTTGTCCTTCAGTGCATTCATGATACTGCATGTTTCTGTAAGTCTGCTGTACAGTAATGCTGACCACCAAAGAAATGCCTTCTTTTGCCTCCAAAGCTGTAATTCCTCTACAATTCTGCTGTGCACCCTCCCAATTAACACTCTTCGAAGTTGAAATCGTAGTCTCCTGAGTCTTTCTTCCGAAGACTTAGATCTCAAGTTACAGACCCAAAATTACGTAACGTTTCTTCAATCCATTACAGAGGTTTCAGAAATACATTTTCATGTGCAACTGATAACTTTCAAAACACCCTTTAGGGGAGCATTATATTTTCTTTCAGTCATTAGCACAAAATCTTCCTGACCAATCTTTTTCAGAAACAACAACAATTAGATTTTGTTGCTTCACTTTTCCTTACTAGCTTCATTCTTTCATGTTTTATGTCTGGTCCTGCTGTTATCCCCCTCGTATTTACTGCTCATACTTAACAAAACCTGGATGTCATGTCATGTTCTTAGATGGGATTTAAGAGATGTCTAAACTACAGCCAAAAACCGACATGTGCTTACTGTACCAAAAAGAAAACGAACAGAACAATAATAAAAACCCTTAACCTACTTTTCAGTGCTGACACCAATGAATTTCCCTAAAATCTGCTGATTTGAGGCAGACACTTCCAGACTTGCATGGGCCTATGAGTCTGGTGAATATCTTCTGAATTTTCCAGAATAATTTAGTATCTAGTTCTCTCTTACCCTTGGCAGTGCCAAGTAGCCCACGAGCTAAGGACTTCTATGATTTATAGACCAGATGTACTGCCATCAGAAGGGTATAGCCCAGTAGCCATTTTCAGAGCATGACTGTAGGAAAAGACTCTGAAGCATTGCACTGTTCATCTCAGATTATGTTGAGAAAAAAAGATAGGAAGAAGAGCCATCAAAACAACAAATAAGCAGCCACCAAAACCTACCCTAGCTTTCCTCATATTGACCAAATTAGGATTCCTTTTCTACATCACATAACATTTGTCTTTTTATAGAACAGTGGCAATTATATGGCTTTTCCTTTGTCTCGTCCTGGCTAGACCATGGTGATTTGCAACAAAACTGATGTTTATATATTCATTTTCACTCCAAGAGCAGACTGCTGCTATGTCTGAAAGAAACATTTAAACTTCTCATTTGCCATTTGTTCTATTGTTGTTGGTTGGAGATTTTTTTGCTTTTTGTTGGTTTTTGTGTCTTTGGTTGCTTTTTTTTTTTACTTTGTCTCTGTTGTCATATTGGCTCTCTACTTCGGTATTTATTATTCTTTACACTTTTTTTCCCTACAGCATAGCATTTCATCTCAGATGACTGTTTGACCACAGTGTTTCTCTTTAAAAGATGCATGTAGCAGTTTCAAAAAGTCTGTTGAGGTCTTACCACTTATTTTATCAGCTAAGATACTGAAGGTTATGCTTGGATTTTATATATATACATACACACACACTCAACAGGCCTCCTTTTATTTTTAGTGATAGAATTAAATCTAATAAAAAGGCAATACTGAAATCATTTGTTGAATCAAGTATTCAAAGTGCCTATAGCCAAAATATTAAATCATCACATCCTTTTGTTTAGGGAACTAACATGTGTGACAAGCTCTGAAATGTCAGATCACTCGGTAGGAAAAAAGTACCTAAATTTTTGCTGAAGTGTTTAAGATACAAATATGACATAAAATGTTTATGTGCGTATACTCTATACATACTTTGTTTATATATCTGCCTGTGTGTATGTATATGTATATGCTGAAACATCTTGTCTGTGTGTATATGCATATGTGTGCATTCTCATGCAGGGTGAGCATATTTTGTCAAATTTTGAAACTGTTTGAAAAACATAGAATGCAGTTCATGTACATAAATCCACCATCTGAGATACATGTTTTATTTGATTTTAGCAAAAAGCAGATTCTGAGCTGTGTGTTCTTTTTCTTAGCAGGAATTCATTTTCTAGTAGTTTTCTGTCTTCAAAACACAGATTACACAGATTTTAATATGAGTTCAAATCTGAAAAATAAAATAAAAAAAATAAATCAAAAATAAAGGAATTTTCTGCTTTACTTGAAATAAGACTTTTGAAAACATATTTCTAAAACATACTTTTGCTGTTTTTTACTTTGTTTTGTTTTTTTTGTTTTTTGTTTTTAATAATAGTATAGAAACACAAGAACAGTACATAACCACAGACACTTAGAAAAAACATGTCTATTACAGGCAGTTGGACCTTCCTCATAAAAAACCGTTTGGAAATATTATTCAACTGCGTTTGAAATGTACTGATGAAATTATGTATGTCAACTGATTCTGAGAAATATATGCAAGTTACCAAATGCTTGTTTTGTTACTAGAAAACCTCATTAGCAAAGGAATAAAATAGCTCATAAGTGAATCTCATTATTTGTCTGTCTCCTTCTGCCATGCCAATAACATTTAGATTTGCAAATAACATATTCTGATGTGAGGCACGCAGCAGGTGTGTGTGTGTGTGATGGGACTACTTCTGTTGGATGTTGATTACTCTCTGTGTAATGTGAAAAGCTTTCTATTCCCACAGCTTTATGCAATATATCAATGGTAATGGATTCATAATCATTATCAAGCTTGATAGAGGCTTGACTACCGTGACAGATGTCTTCTCAATTTTCCTGTTGCATATGTTCTTTTCCCTCTGGAACAATGCTTACATAAAATTCCAGTATTAATGTATCTCTTTTATGTTGCTTTGTATCAGTTGCTGACTGCAGTGATCAATCTTTTAATTCAGATGAATAGGTAATTACAACCAAATGCCAAACACATCAGCAGAAACTCAGCAACTGTCAAGTAAACCATAGTGACCAGAATTATTGGTCTGTGCTAGAGATAGCATGGGGATGTTACCGCACGGTTATGCTCCTGAATAGTGTTTCCACTGGCATCAATAATGCATTTCTGGTACTTTGTCTTAGCAAAAGGCAGTAAGTAAATTTATTCTGTCTCATGTTTATCATGATATTAACTCTAATGAGTGTGTAGTGCTGCTGTCCCCTCACTGGGACAAAACATGAGTTCTTCCTAACTTTGCTCTATTTTAGACTAACCTAGAAGCAACCCTGAAGTAATGAGACACAGGAGACAAGCAGGCTTTATTTCACAGTAAAGGTTATTGTGTTTTTTCCAAGAAGCTATAAAATACTTGCCAAGAGCTACCTATGTGAACTCATGTTTCTGTCCTTCTGGTACAACAACATAGCAGAAAAGTAGGATCCCAAGAGTTACCTATTACATTCCTTTGCTGCAAAGCTGATTCTGCTGATGTCTAGTGATCTAATTAGTTAAAAACCTTTCCTAATGGTACAGCCATTACATTCTTGGACATCAGGTATAGTGTTTCCATCCATGAAAAGATTTCTAATGACATTTGTTGTTACAATTTAAACTCATCACTTTCTACTTTTTATCAGTCCTCTACAAGGAGAAACGAGTTGCAAAAATGTTCACATGTTCAGTCTGGTTTTTCCTCAGTTTTTCTTTCCTATTTCCCTACTAGCTCCAGTTTTCTCTTCTTTAGATTAGAAAAAAGCGAATTATTTCAAAATTCAAACAAAAATCAAGCTAAGCAGCCTTGTAACAATATGCATTACAGTTGAACTTACCTAAACTTGAAACACATCACCATTCTTCATCTTTTTTCAAAGACAGTAACTTTGTGATTGCTTCCAACAGTGTTTCAGCCATCCTAAAATATAATTCACCCAGCCCTTACTTCCTTGTATTTACTTTTTACATCACATCAAGTAAATTTTAAATGGGAAATTTAGCCCACACAATGTAACAGACTCGGTTAGTTTGCATTTCTAGATTACATACTCAAACCAAGTAACATGCCAACAGAATTCCCAAACCATGCAGGGAGTTGCCTAGGGAACATAAGTAGCTCAAGGGTTAAGTAGTCCTGGGGAAGAGGCAGGTGTGGTTCATAGGCTGGGAATTACTTGTTATCCAAGAACCTAAACACATTTGGGTAAAATCTGAGCACACTTAATCCCTGTAGTTTCCTTCTCAAGCAAGATACTTTTTTTTCAAAGTATGAATGAATAAACAAACAAATAAATAAATAAACAAATAAATAAGGGAAATAAATAAACGTCTGCACATAGGTCTCTCTCTTTTTGAAATTACAGTTATTTGTAGTCTTTCTTGGAATTGAATAGATAACATTAAAATGAGAAAAAAAATACTATAACTCTACACTTGGAATGAATATGATTTTTACTGTTGGCAATTGTTTAAATAGCTTTAGTTTCAAGCATGCTGATATTTCCAAATAACTGCAGACCAGGAGAGGCTATGAATGCCCAGAGAGACAGGGCTGAGTAAAGGTGCTGCTTTGAAGTAATCATGGCCCTGAGAATTTTCAGGCAAGTAGGCAAGGTTTTCTGTGAGCAACTGCTAAGTTCCACAAGCGATGAGAGAAAATAAACAAGATACAAGAAGAGAGGATGGAAAAATGACAAAGGATCATCATTCATTCCATGAAATCAAATTCGCTTTTCCTGTTGCAGCTTTTCTAAGACTGTTCTTTTGGAGCACGTGGAGCTGTGACTGGAGAGGGCTCAATATATATTAACTCTTGATTGATTTGAAGGAGCTCAGGCTGTCAGAGCTGAGGGCAAGGAGCATTTCCATCTGGAGCTGGGCTCCCCTTCAAGAAGAGAAAGATTTGGACACAGATTCCAATTCGAAGAAACCCAGTCTGTTCTCAGAGAAGTTGCTTCAGAGTGAAAACTGAAGGCATAGAGCATGGCATAGCAGAGGTCTGCCAAAGGAGTGCCCAGCTCTGCAGTGAAATATCCTGCTCAGTGCAGCAGATGCTGCCACTTTCACATCCCTCTCTAGTTATCTTCACAAAGTTTGAGACCGAAGCCAGAAGTAGCCATGTAGGAATTTCTCTTGAAATCTAACTCATAAAATGATAGAATCATTCAATCAAAGCTTCCTTGTACTTGGTAGCATTCAGAGCACAAATTCAATCTAGAAGCAACCTTAAATACTGGCCTGGCATATAACTCAGCTACATATTGAGCTAGGATTTGTAAAATGCAGTTGTTCCAACATTGGTAACTCAGAAAACAGTAAACTCAGTGCTTCTTGCTCCTTGGGTTGGAGTTATTGAGCACAATGGATGTGATGGGCAGCCACCTGCCAGACCACATTACTGGGCTGCCGGAGACAGATCTGCTGCTTCTTGTGGAAGTAGCAATTATTCTCAAATGTAATTCAACTTGTTAAAAACAAACAAACAAAACAAAACAAAACAAAAAACAAAAACAAACAAACAAACAAAAAACAAGCAGAGGCTATGAGGACATTTATTTTCCCTGTGATGAGAATCCATCACAAGAGAAACTGTTTCTGCATGGCCTCCCTCCTTCTTCCTCTCCCAAGTGGAACTTCCTGGCAGGGAGGTTGGCAACATCCACTTCAGCAGTAAGAAACCCACTTTTCCAGCACCAGCAAGGATGTTCTCCAGACCTGTAAACAGCTGGATGCCAGGAGGGAGGTTTAAAGTCCTACCACTCATCTGAGTCTGGGTATATATACATACAAACAGGATTACATGTTGTGACACAGTTTTCATTTAGTTAATGAAATTACAAAATATACTTTTAATTAAAGACATAAACTTTCAAAAAAAAAATTCAAATGAATTTCAATTAATTACTCCTCTCATCTGTAATGAATTGTGTTCTTCATTAATACAATCAGTCTTCAGCTCCTGCTCAACAGTAAGAGGACATGTGCTATTCATTTTAGATTTTATCTCTTCATAATAAGTAATTCATACTTCCTTAAGGAATCACTGGCATAGTCCAAAAGAGATTTGTGTGATAGGCCAAACTTTAATGTTTGAATTGAAAAAGTGGTTTGTTTCATGGTTTAATCTGAAAAAAAAAATGATGAAAAACGTTATCAGTCATAAGTGTGAAACTATCAGGAACCTTCCAGTTTGGTTGCTACCAGGGATAAAAAGATGATCAGTGAACTTTCTCACAGTGCATTTTAATTAAATTGTAATTAAACTACTAGGTTGAAAATAAGGGGGAAATCTAGAATTTGCTGTATATTGGTTTCTAGTCTGTCATGTGTGTTGGAAATATGTAAGTGTAGCCTTCCCTGGAGCCACATCACTATTAACTAAAAATGTAATTCTGAGCACTGGGTTGTCCCGCTGCTTCTTTGTTTCTGATTAGCAGTTTTAATAGCTCTCCCAACACTAGAATATATTAAGGAAAACTAGAGAAGAAAATATGACATTATTCCCTTAAAGAGTTTTAACAAGAGCATAAGTCATTTTTTCAAGCATTTCGAGGTTTACGAATTTCAGATTTTAAATTGTATGTGTATATTGTATATATTATTTTTTAAGCATAAGCTATTTAGGATATAATAAACAAGAAAAAAAAGGGGGGGGGGGGGATTTTTGGGTTATGCGGCTTAGTTCTAAAGTTAGAAAATTAGGTGCTGCCTTCAGATTGAAATTCATGATGCACAATATAGTGCCTTGGGGTGTAGTTCCATATTGCAATATCTCTGCTGGCAGAGCTGGTTTGAGATGTTCCCAACCCTGGGGTTCAGTTCCCACCACCACCCTTCTGAGATTTCCTTCTGTTTGCCTGTGTTGATTAAGCTGTTTGTGAAGCTGTGCCACAAAGCAGTATAAGCAATCAAGTGGCAGCTACAGAGAGCTGCACATGGCCAGGTGCAGGGGCAGGCATGCAGGAGTAAGGAATGTTGGGACCTTCTGTAAACAGGTTTATCCCTAGAGAGAGTGGGTAGGGCACTACAAGTGACAAACACTTGTTCATTGAAGGGGAGTTGGACAAGATGACCATTAAGGGTCCCTTCCATCTCAAACAAATCTATGATTCTGTGATGCTACGATGGGACTGAGACATAAGGTAATTAAGAATTCGAATGCAAGGAATGTAAAATATACATGTGTATTTCTTCTTCTTAGAGACTTCCTTGAAAAGTTCAGTTCCCTGATGTGGTTCACATCACAGCATAAGTGGTAAGGACTTGGGTAAGTAAACAGTACAGGTAGTACAGACAGAGGAATCCCTTAGGCCAGCATTGCAGCCCAATGTTTTGGATAGAGAAACTGTGGGGCAAGCTCACCATGGGAAGTGGGAGCCGTAAAGAAGTGCCCAGGGCAAACCAACAGGAAAAACAGCTTCCCCTCACAGCCCACCACTGGGATGCCAGGCAGAGAAGGCCCACAGACAGTCCTCCTCCAGTTCTGCTCCTTGAACTGCACTGAGGGTCAAAACATGTGGATTGCCCTTCTCAACTCAGATGTCCAAAATCCGCCTGTCACGTTTTAGTGCAGAGGACAAGTTTGGGTCCAGCTATTACCAATCTTCTGAGATATGATCTTGTTGATACAAGCTGTAGAAGCAGTTTTCTAATACAATAGGTGGAGGTTCATATTATGGAACTTAATCACAGTTTACACGACAGTTTATTGCACTTGGAACTATTATCTCAGATCCATAATTTAAAAGGGCCATATGTTTAGAAAGATTTAATTAGCATTTCATTAAGGCAAAGGATAAGGTGTGAGGGGTTGAGTTGATTTTTATTGCATTTACTTGTCATTAAAAACAATTTAGTAAAAAAGCCCAAAGTTTCGTTAAAAAAACAAAACAAAACAAAACAAAACAAACAAATAAGCATTACAAAACTATAGGTTTTTATTTTTTAAACCTATCACCATGACAAAAATAAATAAATATATTGAAGAAACCAAGATATTTTCTCCTCTTTCATCCAGGCAGCTGACCCCTAAAAGAAAATTAGTAAATTTGTCAAAATTCAAACATAAGAGTTTATAAGCATGCCAGTCCAGTCCAAAACTTCTATTTGCATTATGGGAAGAATATGCTGACATCCGACAAATACATTTCAAAATCCTCAGCCTGTAACACTACCGTTTGATCAAATACCATGGAGAACAAAAATTATGCTTATAATTGCTCTTTAAAGATAGTGACAAAATAGACAATTTAATTGATTTTTGGACTTCTAGCACCTCTGAGTTTTCCTGGGAGTACTCAGAAACTTGGCACTACTCTGGGCCAGAGGAGAGACAGAGGTCACCCTAAATTTAGGAGCACATTTTTGAATATATGAGTCTATTTTCTCTTTCAGATGTAGGCTGTGGTCTTCTCATCCAGGAAAAGGGGATATCCTTCATCACAGAAATTGATGGGAGATTTCTCTTTTCCCTATGAATTCTCTGGAAGAGTCATATTTCACCACAGTTTTACTGAAAACTTTCAACACAGGCATGATATTTTGACATGCAGAATGACATGTACTTTGTGGCACAACAGATTCCCCTTCTTTATCAATCTGAAAGAAGAATATCATGAGCAGCTGGAAATATCAGGTTTTTACTAATGTTCAAAATTTTGCTAATAATCTTGGAAATATCTGAAACCAGATGATTCTTATGTATCAAATCTCAGCTAGCCAATTCTTCTCATCAAATTATTTACACATGCATCAAGCTTTATAAATATAAAACAAGATCTTCGCCTTTCATTGCCATGTTTTTTTACCTTGATTCACGGGGTCAAGAAAGCAAAAAAAAACCTAGAAAGTTGAGTTATTCATGATTGGATCTTGCTACCAAAATTGTTTTCTAAAAGTTTAGCATCAATGTTTATAGTTATCTCTGGATGCAAGAAATTTCAGCATGACTGCTTGTAGATCAGAGTCCTTGGGATCCTTTCAAAGGGCCTCCAACTTGCATTGTAGTTCAGCATTTTCTTGAATTCATATACTCAACAACATCTTTAAGCTATTTAAATCCAGATTAGTTTTCTCTTGATCCTTAATTATATCCCTTCAAAACAAATTTCCATCTGTTCTTCTTTAAAGATTTCAACATCTTATCTTGGAACAGAAGCAGAACAAAATACAGACTATTTCCTTGATAATTAAATAACAATGGTTAGAAAAAAAAAGTCTTTATTAAATGTATCATTCTTACAGGTTCAGAGAAGCTGTATTTCCTCCATTCTCAGGAGATTTGCAAATCAAAAAACAAGGTATTTGTGATATTTATGAAAATTAAACCAGTTTTGACAACAGATAAATATAGCTTTTTCTCATACTGTTGCCTTTTGTCTGGACCTAATTCAAGAATAGAAGTTTCTAAATATAGTCAGAAAAATCTTCAAAGATTGATCTTAGTTATTATCCTGGCTTCTTCTAGATTATCTTTTGAGTATATACCCTCAAAATGTACCTAACTTGTAAAGAAATACAGGAATATGGAAGGTAATAGCTCTTTTGACACTGTGGATACCAAATCACTTATTTTATAACTGCTATAATTTCCCCCTCCCTAACAAAAAGCTTCTGAGAGAATACATATTTATGTAAGTTACAGAAAAATAAAATAGGTATTTCAGTGGCAAGACTGTGATAATATTAAACTTCATGGCAATATCTTGACAGATTAATGCAGATTAATGTAGGAGCTGAAGAGGGAGTAATTTCTGTAGATATTATTAGGGGGCAAGTCTACATGTAGAAATGCATGAAGGGGAAATCTACATGATGCAATAGAAGTCAATTTTAGAGATGCATGCACAATAGCTGCCCTGCTGGTATGACGAGAGAAGATAATGAAATGTTATGCAAAAAAATAAGCTTTAATCCTGAATGCAGAATGCATGCATTTGCAAAGTACTGCACCCATGCTAATAAAATCAGTCTCTTAGTAGATTTAATGAGTTTTGTTATTATCACTACACTTACTTAGTATATAGTCTTTTACCAGCTACCTTAGTGGATAAAATATTCAGGATATCTGCATTCAGTTGCCTGCTACAGACTGGCCCGATATGAGTTAATAGAGGGCATAGAACTATGGTACTAAGCAGTATCAACTTCCTTATTGATTTAATTAAGGTCTTAATTCAGCTGCCCACTGATAGTGATCAAGGATTAGCACTTCCAGATGTTCTAGCCTAGTAGGCATGGCATTTCTCTTCAGTTTACAGTGGGTGAAGTCTCCTTTTTTTGCCACGCAGGGAATCTTTTGGAGAGGCTCCCATCCATTGTTCCCCATCCAGGAGACAAGCACAGAAAATCTATCAGAAACTAGGGACAGACTCACAGTCTGCAGTCTACTGTGACTAATGTCTTATTTATTATGACTTTAAGAATTCATATTTCTATGGTCATAGGCAAAAAAAATTAATAAAAAACAGAAGTCTCCATATTTCCCAAACTTTTAGCTTAAAATTTGAAAGCCAACAGAATTACAGAAGAAAGATCTATCCAATCTTACTGAAAATGAAAATAATTATAATTACTATTTTTCTATCTACCACGCTTATCAAGCATATTGTTTAATCTGAAATACTGATTACACCATTTAAATAATAGCTTGTCCAATTCTAAAAATAAATGTACACTATGTTAAATGTTTGGCAGAGAGCCAGGTGTACCTCATCTGGGTGTAGTATGTCCAATTTTGAAATCATACTTCCTGACAAAAATGCCAATCTATATCACAAGTCATTTATCTTCTGATGAATCTTCATTCCACTCTGAGATATAGAAAATAGCTGTAAACAAACTCTCTATATCTCAGTTTTTCAGTGTTCAAATCAATCAGATCTGAAAGCACAGCAGATGCAATTTCCCTAAAGTTTGCTTTGTTTCAAGGCTCTAAGTCAGAGGATGCTGTATCTGGCTCCCAGAGTCAGGAGGTATAGGTCAGAAAATTTAAAGTTCAGTGTCAACTAGAAAGTATTTTTCAGTTGTCTTTGAAATGTAATGCGTAATTAAAAACAGAAAATATACATGGATAGGTCTTCAACTAATGTAAACAAACATTTCTCAGAGGAGCTATACTGCATGCTTGATGTTTCAGGATTTGGTTTTATTTTTAAATTGTGCTGTCAAGTGAGTGCTTCCTCCAACATTCTCAAACATCTGAAAAACTGTCTCATTATGATGAGTCACCTTCATGAAACTGTCTTGTGCATTGAAGTTTACAAAACCTTGATGAGTATGGTATGGATTACGGCTGCACTACATTGATCAGTACCAGTGTGCTGGCATTGCGTGCTGAAGGGACATGTGCAGATATTCATTGTAAATCATCTATGTAAAAGCAAGGAATTGGGAGGTGATAAAGGTTGCTGATGGCAAAGTTATTCAGAATAATCAGATCTACAGTGAGCTGTGAAGAGCTGCAGAAAGCTTTCACATCACTGGAGAGACGGGGTGATAAAATTGCAAATGAAATTCAATGTTGATAAAAGCCAAGTGCTGTGGAAAAAAATAACCCTAACTCTACATTTTCTAGTGGTACTCTACTTCTACTTCAGTGATGCCAGCTGTCATTTTTTTCAGAGATGATCTAATTGACACATATTTAACTAAACTCTGAGCAATTGGTCTGCACTTGCTTGTAGCTTTGAAAGCTTCTGCCTCTCTTTCATATCTGAAGGCTTTAATCACACAGAATCTTGGGTTTTTATCTTTCAAAATATACCAATATTATAATGAACGATATTGCTTCTGCTTACAGACCTCATCCTACCTAACCACATATATATAATGAGCTCTTTTCAAATATCCCTCCCAGACATCCTTGTTTCATTTAGATCTGATCAGGACCTAGTAATGAATTTCACACATTAATGATTTGTACATGTTTGCATAAAATATGGCTGTAAGTCTGCATATTTGTATGAAATGTCAAGCATGATGAACTGGAAAGATTCCCATATTTGTGTAGTGGGTTCCCAGTTGAAAAGATTTCATCCTCCATAAGTTAAGAATGTAAGTATCTTATAGAAATGAGGGTATATTCTAGAGGAGGACAGCTTATACTTCAGGGACGGACAGACCAAACTATGACTTAATATGTTATAGCTCATAGATCTTTTTTCAAGACACAAGTCCATAGTATATTGTTCCAGAACATACAAAGATTAAGAAAACACAGTGCCATGTCAGTTCTCCAGACTCTTGAGAGGCTCATGATAAAGGGGGTGTCTATGGAAAAGCGCTTCTTTTACCAAAAAAGCTCTCTGGTCTTCAGCGATACAGTGTTGAGTTTAACTGAATCCAAATATTCCAGGAAAAAAATTTGTTCCCCACAATCAGGACAGTAATGTTAGTTCATTGAGAATAGTTGTCCAAAAGGGCCAGCCCAGTGCTCAGCAGCAACCAGAAAGGCAAATAAAATACATTTTGATTTACTGGAAAAGAAACAGAGGACAGAACAGAGATCATCGTTAGGCTACTGCAAAATATCTGATATGTACATAGTTGGAAAACTACAAAGTTTTGCGTATCTCATCTGCAGTTGGGTTCAGTGATCTTTGTAGGTCCTTACAACTGAACAGTTCTACTCAATTTTCAGCAGCAGTATTTAAGTACAAGGAAGTATATCCAGGAAGGTGAGGGATGTGGAATACCTATTGTTTTAGGAGGAATGAGAATTCACTCCAGAAACATCTGAAAGGAAATATACACCATAGATAAAAACACACATGCCATGTTAAATGCAACAGTCTGTATGCGACCTCCAACATGAGATATCTTTAAATCACTGACTGTTGGAAGGAGGAGTGATTTTGCTAATCTTTACTACAGTCATTATTAATGTATGCTCTTTGTGCTTTCCAGAAGAGCGTGGTTGTAAGAATGCTTTTTATATGCATTTCCTAAAGCTTTATGGACTAAAATAGTTCTATTATGTATCATTAACGCACAGCTCCAGGTACACAGGAATAATAAATTAGCACCTAACAAAAAAAAAAACAAAAAAAAAGTTTAAATATACATTGTCTCAGAAATATTGTTGGGTAATAAAGATGAGCCACATGAAACAGTAATAATATTCACAAAGCTTTGAGCACTGTGATTTACACTGCCCCACTGGAGGTGTTTGAAATGAAACACTGGAAGAAAAAAAAAAAAAAGAAAGAAAGGAAACCACAGTATTAATTAAGGCCTCCAAATGTTGGAGGTTTATTGCTTGAACACCATAAAGTGTTCGTTCAAGAAGCTCCTGGCATTCACAAAACAGTCTGTGAAACAATTTTACAACATTTTAAGCATTTCTTGTTACGCTTTCCTCTGCTTTCCTGGGATGTTTAGGTTTTTTTTTCCCTCTGCCCTCTTAGGGGTAAGGGGAGGTGGGCCACTCCACTTACATGACATAGGCATGTTGGGAACATGGATGCAGTACTAACTTGCCCTCTACTCACACTGCAGCTCTAATCTCACCTATGTGTAGTCTGAAGTGCAGACTATGAATCTAAGAAGAGGTTTAGTTTTACTTTGCTTGCACACAAATGCACTCCATGCTCATCAAAACACTGAAATTTAAATATATTTTACTTTCTCCTTCACATGTACTTTACATAAAATTAAGCTCACTGTTCAATTATACTCTTCCAAAATAGAATTATAATGAACTAATGCTCTGTCTTTTTAAATCAGAAAATGGAATAGCTTAAACAGTAAAAGATGCTTGATTTGCCTGTGATTGGTTTCTCACACTCACACATAACTTGCAAGGCCTCAGCAGGAAAATAAAATATTTTTAATTGTGTTACCAGACAGTGAGAACTGGCCTATTGCTTTCAGACAGAGGTAAGCTCGGTGGACTAGCTGAGACTAAGCAGAAGAGAGCTGTCTGTTGTTGTGTCTACACAGACGTGCCTCCAAATGAGCTCAGAGCATGCCTTGGTATGCAGCCAGGCACTCCAGGGCTGCATCCAGGTCTTCAATCTCTTCCCATTCGCTCCGGCTGTCTGGTGGGCAATTCCTGTCATTGCTCAGGCAGCTCTGGGAGAGGTAGGTGCGAGTCAAAACCCAACCTAGCAGACAGCATGCATCCTCCTGGGCCATGATCAACTAACAGTACAGCTCCCAGGAGTGACCAGGGGGCTCCTGTGCCAGTCTGCCCCATGCTGCCTTGCTCAAGGAATGTGGGAGGGCTCCAGCTCATGACTGGGACCTGAGCAATGATGTAGGGGTAGCATCAGCTACTCTGGCCCAGTCCTCTGAGACTGATACAGCTGAAGAGCACAGGTTGCATACACATTTCCAATTTGATGCAGCTCTTGCTTAGAGCCCTTGTAGAAGCTGAGCCATCCTGTCTTCTGCCTAATCATCTTTTGAAGTCAAATTTCATTTTAATTATATTGGATTGCACCCTCATCTGAACTTTCTGAAATGAAACAAGAGCAGAAAACTTCTAATGTAAACTACAGCTCCCAAGATTCCATGTATGGCTCCTAATCAGAGACAAGCCACTGAAGATTCATTTGTATAAATTTTCTTGGTCAAATTTACAAGCTTTATGAAAATTATAATGCTCAATCTATTGACTTCAAGCAATTTGTTATACAACTTAAATTAGCTATTTCTGATTAGATGTGATCCATTATCGTAGCAGTGCAAAGTATTAGTTCCAGAGAAAGTGTACTGAAATATCCTTTAAATTAATGGTCATCCAAAAAGTCTTATTGCTACTATGAAAACAACTTTTACTGCTTTTCTCTTCACATTTACAAACTGAGTGTTATCCCCTTTAAAACAATTTCTTTGACCTGGATATTATCCTGGATAATAAATAAAGGTTTTAACTTCTAAGAATGAATCCTTAACAATTAATTTCATTTTACAGATTTTTATCTGTTATTGTCTTGGTAAAATAGAAGGAAATTATTTTATTTCATCTCTTTTGCATGTTGTCATGTTGAAATTATTTTATATGCCTTTGGTTTAACTATTGGTATATTCTCATCATAAGATTCATAACACTATGTGTTTTTCCTGTATTAATTTTGTTTTTGAGCAACACAGCTCTCTTCTTTCCATCAACACCTTCTTAGTTACTGACAGGGGTAAACAGTAATCTCCTCCTTCTGGTTAAAAACAAAATATATTTCAGACTTTTATATTTTCTGTTGCATTGCAACTTCCCTCTCCAAGTGTGCAACAAGACATGTTGTATGTCTTGAAACCTTTGTTTTAAGTATCTATAAATTAACAATATTTAAAAAGGAGAACTCTTTAAAATGAAATTGGGGACTAAATCAAACACCCATGGAGGTTCATGAGAACAGCTATTGTGGAGTTCAATAGGCTTTGAGTCATGGGCCATAGGACGCTGTTACGTGAATATATAAATAGGGAGGTGATGAAATGCATTGAATGCATCTTTCTAGACTACTCCAAGGTTTGCTTTCAGATGTACCAGCCAACTGGAATACTGTGGAAGAGCCCTTAGGTTCTACTCACACCCAGTGTTTTAAGAGACACCACCCTCAGTTGTTATTAAATACTCAGTCCCATGGAAGAAGCTTTTAAATGCAAGAAGCTGATTAAGAGTCAGATTGTGACATTTAGCTAGAGGCCTAGATGGGTGCCAGTGCCCTTCCCAGGACAAGACTGTGCCTGAGGTGCTGCAGTGCCTTCCCCCAGCTGTTCTGAATGCAGGATGGGTGGCAAGCTTTGCAGTCAGGATGAACTGGTAACCTTCCTGGAATCTGGCTGCACTTTTTACCATTCAAATTTCCAAATAAAACAGTATTTAATGCTTTTTTTTTTCTTTTTCTTGGCTTTTATGTTGGTCATTAATACCCAAACTGAGTATCTGAGGAATATGTATATTATTAATTCCTGTGTGCAGCAATGCCTCAACTGCCGTGTAGAATGAGCGGGGAGAGAGGAGGAAGGCACTTGCCTTTTCCACTATCATTTTTCTCCATCTTGAGCTAAATCCACAGAAGCTGACAGCAGAAATACTTAGAGCTGTCATGTGGAGAATGGTGGAAGTTTCTGAATCTGATGATTGCCCACTCTAATGAACCACTCCTGGAGACAGTACCAGTAACTTTAAAAGCTTGGTGAGAAAGGAGAAGATGAGCAGTAAGGTTACATGGGGCAACACTATCATCATTTGATAAGACTAATTAGGAATCTTCTAATTAGGTCTCCTAATCTGATTCCTAAACTGTCAGACAGCTCATTTGAGAAACTAGGTGGAAAGATATGGAAAAAATAATCAGCTCTGATCAAAATGAAATAAACCTCTTCCATAAAGTTACGTATACTGAAGAGGGAATGTTACTTTCCTTACAGTCTTAATCACAAGGAATACAAGAATGGCAATAATCCTGTGCTAAAAAAAGAAAAAAGAAAAAAAAAAGACTAATACTTTAGCATTTTCTTCAAAGTTATGTATGGGATTCCTGACAAGATCTGTAGTACAGTTCAACTGCAATGTTGGATCCCCCAACCCAGAATATCTGTCACTAGAGAGCTGTGAAGATTGCTCTGAAGCTGAGAAGAGTTTTGTGAGGAAGACAAGATCTGTTTCTGAAAGCCAATGATAGGTCACAATTTATTAAAATCCTTAAAAGAACCCTGGAAGTGAGTAAAAGAAGACAAAGAAGGTCAAAACTAGAGAAAAGACACATAAAAGGGCAGTTATAGTCTGCTCAAGACAAAAAATGGCACAGAGACCCCTGTGGGGACCTCGACTCAGCATCACTGAGCTGAAGATTTCTAGCTTTTGTATCTAAATGAAGCCTTGGTGATTCTGTACTTACTTCTGATTTGCTGTTCATATAGATACAGAGATAATTCTTAATCATTTTCTCTAGAATAGCAAAGCACATGAATGTTCCCATTTAAAGCAATGAATGTATTTACATACTTAAACACTTTATTTGACAGGTTTTAGGAACCCAATCTAGCAGCACCCAGTGAGGACAATGAAACTTTCCCCTGACATGAATGAATAGTTGTATGGGTCTGGTAAAGATAACTATTTATGCTTGCCAGGCTCTTATGGGAAATAAGCACCATCCTTTTATGAGAATGAAGTACAGTTACGCCATAGGAAGAAACCAGGTCCCTGAGGCTTTCAACATTCTTCCCAATGAATGAAGTCTTATAATTACCACCCCTACCTGTGAGAGCTTGCTAATATTGCATGGGTAAGTCTTAGAGCTTAAAATCTCTCCTTCAAAAAAGCAATAACAACAATGAACAAATGCCTGTGAGAAGCCTGTGGCTTAGAAATGATGCTGTGTTCCTGACGGTTTTACCTTACATGCAAATATTTTTCTCTGCTTTGCTGTGTTTTTTTTTTTTTTACTTCGTTTGCTCAGCTGGCAACATGAATATGTAGATGATCTAATACAAATGGTTCAGCTGTCCCTGTAGGCATGTCTCACCACAGCTTAAGGAAAAGGATCAGAAGGGGATAAAAAACAAAGGATTTACTCCTTAAGAAGTACATTGCTACACCTGGAAAGTCTGAACAGAGGACTGAGAAAATTTCTCAGAGCTCAGTCAAGCCACCTTTCTATCCAGATGTTTTGGAAACACAGTATTTTCCCTCACAGTCTGAAACAAATGCTGTAGTAATTATTTCCTCTCAGAAGAGCAGCTATTATGAATAAAATGTCCTACGTAGGGGATAGAATAATTTTGGTTACTATATCCTTATTAAAAGTGTATTGATATTATGATTCTAGTGTTCATTTGTTCAACAGAATTGGGTTAATGGTATTTTGGTGACATACATCCTTTAATTTTTGGCTTTACCTCACACTTCAGTGTCATGCGTAGTAAATACCTCATTCTGGTGAATTTACTCATTTTACAGACTAAATTTAGCCTGACCAATCCATAAGAAGCCATAAAAATGTGAGAGCTCTGGTTAATTAAGCAGTAGTTGTCTTGAAATTTCCAGTTGTTTTCCTCACTTACAACGAGGGACCTACAAATTCTCTGCTATTAGTGTCACAGAATTGGACCCTTAACCATAGTTTAGCAAAGTAGGACAGGAAGGGAGCTTAGTTGGTTTCCAAGTGAAAGGATCATAGCTCACTCTGACTCTTGGCTGTATAAGCATCCACTTAGCATAAATCTTCCCCAAGGTACAATGGAAAGCTGCATTTTTTTTTCCTAAATTGTCTTTGTTGGTGAAATTCCTGTTTCCTGCAGCATAGTGAATGCATTATAAAGGTCCAGGTACCAACACTGAAGATACAGATGGAATAACACAAGTGAGAAGGGATCAACAAAGATTTTGATGCCCACAAAATCAACTGGACCTGTAAGGACAGCTATTCCTGTGCCACCCACTATGACCCAGAAGCCACGAAAGAATGAGGAAGCTGCAGTCAGCACTGCCAGTACTGTCAAATGCAAAGGCTTTGAGTGCAGGGCTCTCCATGACTGTAACCTGTGTCTGTTCTGTTCATATTTGTCTAAGAAAGTGGATCAACACAACTGTGTAGTGTTTCTATTGAGTTCTGGGGGTTCAGCATACCACATGAATTCATCAGAAGAGTGAATAAATAAGTATTCTTCTACAACTACAACGTATTTTATCAGCACCTTTAGTTTATGGTGAGAAAATGAAAGCACCAGGAAAGATCTCACAATCCCAAATCTAAAACACAATTTGGATAGTGTACAATATAGGAAATAGGCTCAAAGAATGACCAAAGGACAATAGAAAATACCTTCAGGTCCAGAAGGACTGTGTTCACTGGGGCATGAATTTTGTGAATTTTGTACAAGATTACATGTGTACCAATGATTTCCATGGACACAATTTAGTATCACATAAACCATCTAACACTAAATTACCATAAATCATACATGTCACTTTTTGACCTATCAGCACTCAACTTTGTAACCTTACATTTTTTAGATGCTCTCCTTTTTCTCTTCACACTGACCTTGAAAGTCTATTCATTCTTTAAACATGGAATTACACAACCTTTACAAATTGTCAAGATCTTCCCCAGAAAAATGTTTTTCATACCGTAGGACTTCTGTTAAGTGCCCATTGCTTTCCTTTGGTCTGCACAGTACTGCAGTTTAAAATAATTAGAACAAAGTCAGGAAATATATTTTAGGGGTAATTTATCTTCCTCCTAGATAATTGTCCTGTCGTGGATTTGTTTTTCTCTGTCAGTTAAGTTTCCTTCTCTTTGCAAGGTTACTAACAGTTTCGTAGTTCAGTATTAGTCTTTTAAAATATTGACTGAACTGAATCATACCGTATCCTGTGAACTACCATTGCAGGTAGTGGGAGTTCATCTGGGAACTTTAAAGAGGTTATTTTCTTCATAGTGCTGGCAAGTGCATCTGGGAAATATCATGAGAAAGGGTTTCAGAGTTTGTCTGCTTATAAGAGAGAAGGTGATTGGCTTTTCCCACTTTCACCTCAAATTTTCCTACCAACTTGAAGGATTAAAATTATTTTTAACAATTGCACAATTAATTGCCAGCTTTTATATTGCTTATTACTTTAACGAAAATATTTAAATATTTAATAGGATTTCCTTATTCTCCTAAGGAGTTGTTTCCACAGTGGATGTGCCTGTAGCAACTGGTAGTTCATCCTTTGGTGCTGACACTTAATGCTACTGATTTATCACTTGTTGCTGAGGGTTAGCACAGAGTAAAAAGGGCTGTGCCCCTCAGCTTGCTTCATGGAGCTTACACTTCATAAGGAAGCTCATTGTCAAGGTCAGGCAATTCCAGAGAGGTGTGCCAGCCCTGCTGCCATCTGCGGGAAAGTTGAACACCTATTGATCCTGGCCATTGCTGAACCTCATTCCTCTGTCTTTGCATCTAAAGCAGTGACAAGGAGTTCCCTGTTTGCAAAGAGATGTGGTGATGAGCTGAGAGGCGAGGGATGTAGTCCTTACTTCTTGTGAGGAAGTGGAATAAAAATGTCACCTTTTAGTGTCTGCTCTCATGGCAAAATTATTCTTCATAGGAAAATCTCTGTTTATTTTATGCTCTGATAATTTTTTAAGCTTTGACTGAACTTTTTTCCTTTGTTTGATTTTCTCTTCTTACAAAAAAGACTGTTACACGTAAACCATAGCTATTTCCCTATAAAAACATGATAAAACACTTTCCAAAAATGCTAAAAGAAGGTTTTGGCAGCAGTGGAAGGGGTGGAGGTGGAAACAGACAAAATAAAAGATTAGGACTTTTCTTATTGTTACGTTTATCCAGAATTCCATTGACATAGCTGTGTTAACAGTAGGACAACATGACCCATGGAACTAGACTGAAGGAACACAATCTTAAGGATTACTAGGCAGAACAGATCTTGTCTCATGACTCCTCAGGATTGAACCCACAGATGTGCAGCCCTACCGCCAATGCCAGTGCTGAAGAAGGAGAGGAGGGCCAATGCTCATAGCCCAGTCATGTCTGGGCAGGGTAAGGTGCACCATGATGCCATCCCCCTGAAGCCCCCAGTCCTGCAGCTTCCCCAGGGTGGACACCCTGTATCGACTGCCTGGGGCTGGTGGTGTCTGTTGGAATATAGGTACTTAATTTTCAGCTCTGCTGCGTGTTTAACAAAGCACTCTAGCCCTCTGTGTCCTCAGGAAATGGGTCAACCCAGCAGGAAATGGGGATTGGCAGCCCCTGTCTGATGGGGAAAATGCACAGCCAGCATCCTCATATTGCCTCTTTGCTCCCTGCAGTGCTGAGCATGCCTCTTTGCTAACTGAGCTCATACACACCTTTGTGCTAAAGATATCACTTTCACAATGAGACTTTACAAACAAGCAAGTGCAAAATATATATATATATATATTTTTAACCTCCCTCTTAGTCATCCCCCCTACCCTTCCCCCCTTTTCCAGAGTTTTGTGAGGTACACATTTTTGAAGGGATGAAAGGGTCTTAATGAAAGGTTTTATTCCTAACCCCACCCTGAGAGGCATGGTGTTAGATCCTTGTAATGAAAATAGGTATTATTAGCTATTGTCCAACCCACTTGAAATGCTCTAGTGTATTCTCCAGGTATGGAGGGTTTATTGAAGACAGCAATAAGAAAACTTCGCAGCTTAAGCATTTTCACCCTTGGGACTTAAACTTCCATTTAGGTTTTTATTTGCTACAGTCCCAAAGAGCCTGCAATGTCACTGCCTGAAGAAATGAGGCTTGAGAGGTGATTATAGTTTTATGTGGTACAGGAGCTGTTAAGAATCAGAAGACAGATGCTAAAAAAGGAGTCAGATAAAGGTAGCTACTTTGCACTTGCAAGTTAGCACAACGCCTTCTGCTGTGTTGCGATCTTTTAATCTCTGTCAGCACATCTTGTACTACAAAATAAGTGTGGATCATGCATATGGATATATGGGAAATATTTATTTTAAGAAGTCTACAAACTGCCATACATATGTGTAAAATGTAATTTATAAGTGCACTATAAAAAAAGTTACTTGAGGATTATAGAAGCTTAAACATACTGAACTATCATATGCCAAAAATATCTTGCTATCTTACTGTAGATGACTTTCTGAATTATTTGTACAGATATCAAAACATAACCCAAATGCCAGTAATGTCACTTCTTTTTTCTTTTTTTCTTTTCACTGAGCATGGTACTATAGAATTTCTCAACTTTAGTAGATGTAAAATATATCCATCTACTGCGTTTTGATCACAGATTTACTGAACTTCAGCACCAGATTTCAAAATTTATACCAAGACTTCTTCAAAGTTAAGTAGCACAAGGAGAAAATCAGACAAAATCAGACCTCAGGGGAAAAGGGCAGAGTGGCAGTAGCAGAGAAGTCTCTTCCTCTTCTATTTCTCTGCATGTGAGCTTTGTAGAAGGCCCAGCTCTCATGTAGAGGAACTGGCCAACAGGCAAAGCCATGTGTTCAGGGGTGTTTTGTGAGCACCATTGTGAAGCCAGAACTTAGTGGTACAGGCCCAAGAGTGCCATGGGCTTGTACAACATATCAGAAGGTTATAGTCTTTTGCGGATGACTCTTTGGGCTCATGAGAGCTGTTATGGGTGGTAAGCACAGGGCACAGGATGGAAGGAGCTTTGTTTGGCCAACAGAACTCAAAGAAAATATCCTGGGTGCCAAATCAGCTTCTAATCATCAGTGTTTCTGCTGAAGTTACTCTGATGACTGAGTAAAAGTGTTTATCTCAGGAGGGTGGAATTGACTGGAGCCATCTGTGTCTTTATTTTTCTTCTATACAGCAGTTCTTCAAACACACACACAAAAGAAAAAAAAAGAAAAAAAAAGAAAAACTGCATTAAATTGTTATTGAAATTGCAACACTGTTATTACAAAATTATGCTTATCCAGGATCAGATGATTCCCCCAGTCTAAAGTAATATTAACTGTATAGCTGGTGAGACGTTAGGACATTTCATTTATCAGTTTTTTCTATTTGCTACTATCTGTGCATTCTGCACCTCTTCTCTCTCAGATGTCAGTGCTTACAGATTTGGATTATGACTATGAAACAAATCTCCGAAAAAAAATTGCCAGTGCTTCTCAAAGGTTGAAGAAAGATCTCTGTAAGACAACACCTCATCCTGCCCACCGATTCCCACCAGAATAAAGGAAGATAAATTGGGATTAGATGCACTCTAAGTCTAGGAAATGCTAAAGTAAATGTGTCTGTGAATCCTTAATTTGGACTAGGATCCTTCTTGCAATGTCTTTGTCATTGTCCACACTCCCTTTGTGGTCCACAAGTCTCTAGTGAGAAGCAGGCATATCCAAAGTGTAATGCATTTTCTCCTCACAGACTCATTCAAAAAGGATCAGATAAATTTCCTTTAGAAGTGTCTGTTTCTCTCTGGTGACTATAAATGGAGTCTAGACAATTAGCTCAGAGACAGGAGTCTGTGCTGTAAACTTCTAAATTAGGAGCAAGGAATCTCACCCTTGTATCTCTAGGACAGACTCTGCATTGGGCTGACCTTTATTTCCAGCACCTCCTATTTTCCTGACACGTTCAGTCACTGCTCTGGATTATAAACTACCACTGAGTTGATATTCCCCATTCTCAGTTATCACCTCAAACTTTAAGTTCTTCTGAGCTCCCACTTCAGATATCAAAATTCTTTTCGAATTTCAGATATTGAAATCTCTGCAAACTACCACACTAACAAGATCAGACACAGACTATATGGGTGCACTATTGTGACCTTTAACATGGTAAAATATCACACGATAAATTGAGTTTCTTTGCAGCTGAACTTGGCAAAAAATGTCGCCAATATGTATGGCCTTCTGTGAGCTGTGCATTTTATTAGGGTTTTGATCAAAGACTCACAAGCATGAGCTCTTTGTCCTGTGACACAAACTGTGTATACATTTTGGAAAAAATTCTTTCAATGCAAACATTATTTCCATTTGCAGCAGTATCAGAACACAGCACTTTAGTGAACTCCTACTCCTCATTTACAATAATGACTAGATTTCTACCAGGATAGTGGGTGTTGTATATCAGCTCATCATTGTAAGGTGCAAGGAAAGTGCAAGCATTCACACTTCAATCCACATCACACCTCTGGTGCTATGTATGATGCAAATTAAGATATCAATGCAATAGATCATTGGATTAATTGCTATTAAGCCCACAAATGATTGCTCCAAAAGTAATACCTCTTATTTATTTCCAGGGAAATTACAGATACAGATACAAAGAGCACAATACCACTATTTGGCAAAGTAAATTCTCAGCTTCAAAATACTATTTTTTCCATACAGCCATCATCATTAACTGTGCTTTTTTTACCAGTGACAAACAAGAGCCTGCATGCTATGCTCATAAAAATCTGCACTAGAATAGGTGAGCCACTGCTGTCATCACTGTTGAAAAGCAACACTCGCTGCCTCACTGCTCACATCCACTGCTTGGTCTCCATAAATGTTCAGCAAGCATCAATGAATGTCAGTGGGTGCCGTCTTTCCCACATAGAGGAAATCAATGACACCCCTTTTTCTATGTCAGATGCCATTTTGTCAGACTGCCCTTCTGCTGCCATCTGTTGCATGGCAACAAAATGTAACAGAATATTGGTGGGAAGGTTCAAGCCCTGTGGCCATATCTTCACCATCCACCTCTGATGACATGGGCCAACATAATAAAATGGGAGGCATTACTTTCAGAGCAACCCTTGTAGTTGTGTCTTCAATAGGGATACTCACAGGAAAGCATGTAAATAAATGGTTTGTTGACTGTTATCTGTAACCCCATAGAGAAAGGTAAAAAAAAAATGCAGAAGACAAGAGAGAAGACTGAGCATCAGAAATCCTTGCAGGAAAGGCTGAGCTACAGCTAAGCAGCTGAAATTCACATAACAAGGTGTCAGATGATGACCTCCGTGCTGACACATATTGCATAGCAGATAGATATAATATGTGGAATAAAACAGAAATAATAATATAGGAAAGGAAAGCTTGTAGGTGAAACTCACATGTTGTTAGAAAAAAATATGATACAACTCACAGTAGTCAATGAATTGCTAGTTGGTGAGAGAACACCCAGTATTGGTGCTGGGGTGTAAAACAATAGCAGCAGGGTTAGCATGTGGAGCACACAAGAGTAGCATACAAGCCACAGAGACAGAGAGTAGTAAAAATAGACTCAGCTGATGCTATTACCAAGGAGAACACTGCAAATGGACAGCAGATACTGGATCCGTGAGAGCACCTCTGCTCTCTGCAGATAGACATGCTCTCTCATCTGCACTTTCAGCATAATTTGCAGTCAAGTGGACATGGATCATTGATTTCACAATGCCTGCTAATGCCAGCTTTGTCTTCCTTAACATCAGCATGTTTTTACACAGGTGGAGTTGCAAAGCCACTTTTTTTTTATCCTATTCCTTATGGATTCAGATAAAATGCTGTGGAAGCTGATACGACTGCATAACTTTCCAGAACAAAGAGCTTCAGACACATTCTCCTGTGTTTATTGATCTGTCGCATGGATGTTTCAGCCTCAGTTGTTTGAACTGCATGCTTCCAACAGTGGTATCACTTCAGCTTTCAGAACATACAGATTGGCAAGGTCTGGTACAGACCACCTACATAAGGTCAAACCACATCCTCTGCTAATGATAAAGGTGATGATGACAAATCAGACGCTTTCAAACACTGTCAAAAAGGAAGAGTTGTCTGAGAAAATAGCATGATAAACAAATAAACAAAATAAATGAAATAACTGTTGTTTTTTTCAGGACGCCTGTGCTTGTGACCTTTCAGAATGCCCCTGTGCTGCTTCCCAGCCTCTCGCAACAATCAAGATGCAAAGATAAACACTCAGGTGTGTGTGGTTTTGCACCTCCAGGATGTGATGCCTGCTTTATCTGTTAGCTGTGAGAAGCAGCAAGATTGGCAGAAATGCTCTGGATAAACAAGATTATAAAATACACATCTCTCCTTCAGCAATGCTGACATAGTTCCAGTGGTTGGTCTTTAGGATTATGATACTACTAATGGTACATGAGAACACAACTGGGAGTTTGGCTGTGGCAGTGGAGGCATATTTTCTAGCATGAAGGCTGTCAGGACAGCATGGCCATTTGTGGTTCTTTACATCCTCCTCTGCTGTGCCAGCCTGGCTGCTCACATGGATGTGTCATGAATAGAGCTAGGGTGGGAAGTGGGCATTGCCCTGATGTGGAAGGGAGCAGGGGGCAGGCAGAGGGAGGAAGCATTGGAAATAGATGAGTGAGGATTTCTTATAAAGTTCTGTCTGGCAACAGTCCGACCTGGCAGAAGAGATTCAGTGCTTACTCCTGCTCTTTTTAAATGGAAAAGGCAGCCTTAAAAACTGGGCCAGTGCTAAGCAAAGCCTATGAAATTTAGCAAATGTAGCACATTCCAGATCTTTGAACAGGTGAACCTTTTCTTCTGTGTAACTTGAGAATTTGTCTCTTTAAGTACTAACAGACAGCAGTGCAGAGTATGAAAGAAAGGTATTCATGTCACAGTTGTTCTGTTTTCTCATGCTATTCCTCTAAGGCTGTCATTGACTACTTTTGGTGTGAAATTGCAGAGAGGCTTGTAAGCAGCTGCTGATGTGTGCAGTATGTTACATGCAGCAAGAATGCACATCGTGACTCATCCACACCCTGTGTTGTCATCTTGGTATTTCCCTCAGACTGTGCCCAAGTTTGTTTTTTTTAAGTGTCCCCTCCCTCCACTCCTTCCCCAAAACAACAACAACAACAACAAAACCGCTTTTCCATGAAAAATAAATACATCCTGAAAAAGTCAAGTGTTTGCTCAGGATCTGGTCCAACACACTACTAAAAACCCTTTTCAGAGTCAACTGCATCCCAAACAGCCTGTTCCTGTAATGGAAATTATAGCAGAGCTGCAACTATTACTAATGCACTTAATGCGTTAAGAGTTCAGTTTTGAATGCCTTGAACACTAAGTCCTCCCACTAATGTGGACTGGAGCTGTGGTGGTGTAGTGTAATGGGGGCAGCCCCATAGTCTTTGTGACCTTTTGTGAGCATCTGAAAGAGACTGCATTTAATGATTTTAAAACGTCAAAGCCCATTTCAGGCAAAAAGAAAGAAATCAAATTGTGTTTCTGCACTCTCTAAGCTTTTGAAATGAGTCCACAGACTTTTCCAGACATGAGACATTGGGCTGAAGTGTCATGGAGGGAGAATGCATTATACTTCAGAATCAGGTCTCAGACACAGTAATTTCAAAAACCAGGCCTGCAGAATAATAACATTACAGCACATGCCTGCCATAATTTGCTTTTTAGTTAATTTTGAATTACCTCAAAACAACCAAGTAATACATCAGTGCATAAAGCATTCAGAGACTGGAAGTATGAATTATGCATGCAAGATTACCTTGCTCTGATGTTATACTGGATGTGTGAGTTTGTGCAGCGTACGCTAGAAAGCTGCACTAACAGCCTCTGATGAGGGGTATTGGTTTGTGGGATACATGTGGTCTTGTGTTATTTGAAAGCATAGTCAACTGTGTTATGGCACTAGTAAGAAAAATGCATCAGTACTATAAATAAATGATGGCTTTAAAGTATGAATTATGCCATAAATAAATGATCTCTGCTTCTTCACATTCTGCCTCCATAGAAAGCTAGTTAACTAAAGGAGTTATGCACAATCCATAGGCATCCCAACCAAACTCAGCTATTTACATCACTAACAGGGACAGATAAACCAAAGAGAATAAACCTGTCATGTAACCAGTAATAAAATACGTGTTGATGACATAATTTGTCTGGCTGGTTCTGGCATGACTTGAGTTTGAATGAAACTCTCTTGGGATTTAAAATAAGGATGCAGAATTAGACTTTTGAAGAAGGAATCGAAGTTAATAATCATAATTAAAGACAATAATGAGAAGTGGTTTCTGACACATTATATAATAATCACATGTTAACATGTTAAGATAAAGCTAAAGCTGCAGATGTGCTGGTGATGTGATTACTTATTAATTTTTCAAGAACACTAACAATGAAAGCTACAGAAAATACAGGAAATACAGAATTAACATATTACTTCTCTGAAGAGTTAGCTTGACCATCTTAATTGTACAGCTGGTTGAAGAGCAGAACTACTGTATGAAACATCTCAAAGAGTTCAAAATTATTTTTTTTACAAACACTGAAGAGAGTTATATTTTTATACTATTTCTGAAGTATGTGAAGATACTATTTGATTTAGCAGACTTCTGGCTTTTGTTTCTTTGTCTGCATTTTTCCTTTTCCAGCCCTATCTTGGGAAGTGGGGTGATTCACAGAGACAGAAGGGAAAGAACAAATAGATCTTTATATAGTTGGTTGGTAACTGCATTTAGAAGCACAATTTAATTTCAGATTGAAAATGGTCATTTTGCAAAAGCTTTTCCAAACTTTGGGTAATTCTGACACTGTAAGAAAATAAAATGTGGTAGGTTTTCTTGTCATATATTAAATCAGTATCTTAACCTTGGAATTAGTAATGCCAGTTTTGAGAGTAAAACATTTCTGTGAATTACAAGGAGTGGAAAAAGAAAATATTTTAGCAGTAAACAAGTTTCTGCTTTAGCCATTCAAATGCTATTTTTATTCTCTTAAACAGCAATATTCATTACTGAATAATATATGGTTAGTTAAATCTTTAATCTGATGGGTCACTTACTCCCAGAATTTGAGTCCTGGCTATTGATTGTGAAACAAAAAAATGCAGATTCTCCATTTTTATGGTGCTGGGATCATTGCCAGAGGTAAAATTAAGGGAATTCATGAAGGATGTTGGAAAACCAAGAGCAGAAACCAGCACTCCCCAACCTCCCAACCCCAAACCTACAAGGTACGGGAAAAAATATCCATGGGATGTGTACCAGCCCATGATGACAACTGCCAGAAATAGCTCATTTCTCATGTGCTACCATCAAGAATACAAATAACACTGTATTTGAAACATAGCCATTTCCCAAAGCCCTGGTACAATCATTCATTGCAGGAATCACTGCTGAATGGAGAGCCTGCCCATGAGGGCCACACAGACCAAGATAAACATCTCAGTAGTTAGTGGTAAGGCAGTGTTGCCATTTTTAGCAGTCAGGAAACAGACTGCAATGAGACAAGGGGACACAGACATCATCCCTTACATATATCCACAACAGTTATTGATGTCTGTGGTGTTAATTTCCTGAACGGGGACCATAGGTAGAAACTATTTGCACTGTTTTTACCATTGCCTCCAAATAAATGCCAAGAAGTTCAACAAATGTCAGACTCAACCATTCTTATTTATTTAAGGCAAGATAAATATCATAATTTAACACAGTCTTTTCTGGAAAGTGTAGGTTTTGTCTTGCCTGCTTTTAGCTACCTGGAAGTCAGGAGGATCATGTGAGCTAACTGCCTAGAAACCATCCCACAGGCAATGAGCAGACATGGGTTGGGTTTATCTTCTTCTTTGTATGAGACATCCACCTCTTCTCAGCCTTCCCTAATGTCTAATGTCTGGAAAAAGAAAAAAAGAAAAAGAAAAAAGAAAGAAAGAAGAAAAAAAAAAGAAACGGGGAAATTATGGCTCCAGAGTTCTGATGCATTTCTACATTCAGAAAGGACCTTTATAAGGACCCCCAGTTGTGTAAAAGGTAACTTTCCCAAAGAAGGTAGTGCTGCTTATGTCCCACTGACTTCAAACAGCAATTGCGAGATTTTGAGATCTTGCAAAAATCTGTATATCATTTTTATTCCCTGGTGCATATTTTTTTCTGAAATTCTCTAAAAATCATTCAGTAATATAACAATTACCAAGTACCTTAGCAAGCATATTTAACAATAGGTGCAGCAGAAACAATGTTTTAGGTCCTATGCTGTTGAGCTAGACTGTAAAGGAACTGATTACTCCCCTCCTGGCCCTCTAACAAGGACCCACTTTAGACATAAGTACCTCAGTGTGGAGAAGCCATAAGCTGAGGCTGCTCCTTCCCTCTGCAGCTGAGGCCAGAGATATTGTTTGGCTGAAGACAAAGAGACAGAGGAGGTTGCTGCTTCTGATACTGAAAGGCAGCTTAATGTATGCCAGCAAGACAAAATTCTGCTCTAATTCCCTGCTCCGGTTTGACCTAACAGAGGAGCAAACGGGAGAGCAGCCTGTGGTTGTTGTTCCAAAAGGGATGCTGCATGCTCTGCTCCTTCCCAATCACCACCTTCATCATATTTCTGTCAGTCAACCACTGGAGTGCACAAGTCCCCAGTCCTCCTGACCCTCAGCACAATGGCCCCTCTATCATTTAAAGTCAGAAGTGACAATCAATAGGTTTTAATAGGTATTTGCTGAGGTTTATTAACTATCAAACAGAACGGAGACATCCACTTATTGGCTGTTGTCATTATTGCTTGCTTTTATTTCCTCTTTTTAAAGAAGGCAGATGTGGTAGTCACTGGCGGACTTCTCATTAAAACAATATTCACTTTCTTATTCATGAATTACGATACACGCCTCATACCATGCTGCCCATCAGACACTGTTATTGTAACTAATGAAATACTAATGCCCCGATAAAGCAGTTATAGCTTCAATTTACCTCTTAAGTTTTGACATTATTCACCAAATAAAACAGCATTCAGAGAAACCAGTTCCACGGAGCCATGACAATTCACTCCAGCTGAAGATCTGCCCCCCTGCTCTGGAGGTAGACTTGTACTACAGAAAGGAGCTGTCTGGCTAATACAAGCATACTCCAAAGCCATTGTCAAAACAGTTTTTATTCTCATCTGAGGCAAACCTCAAGCATTATTACAGGGTTTCATGGAACAGATGTTCTCGAATTTGCATAATGACAGACAGACTGCCTTTTCTTTATGAAAGGTCACTAAAAAACAGTGCTACTGTTCAGTTAGCCCAGCCTTCATTAAGCAGTTTCAGGACAAAACCTCTTTGTCTTCACTCACTGTTTTTGTGACCACTGCTTCACATACTTTAATCAGATGAAACCGCCACCAAACTATTGGCGTATGCCGCTCCACATGGCTGCCTAACTTCTCCTAAATTCTAAACGTGGGATATTCTTGGATGATTGTTCAAATAACACAGCGGCCAATCCTCAGCTTCTGTGGGACAGAGTAATGTCAGTTGACATTGGTGAAGCTGCCCTGATTGATGCTGGTGAAGAGAACAGCTCTTACTGATTTTTTCATTGTTTTTATACACCAACAAAATTAAATTGGCATGAAGTTTTCAAGCAGAATCACTAGTTGCTTTCTATTTAATATCATGTTTGTCCATGTATATGCAAGCTAAGCTGTTTAAAACATTTGCCTTCTTTTCTTTGTGATTTGTACAGGCACATCAAAAAGCCGATGGAAAAGCTTTAAGTCTTCTAAACCTACTGTCCCAATGACAGACGAATTCCATCATGGCTATTCCCAAAGAGAAGTGCATCTCTGCCTTCGAGGCATAAACAGAACTTTGCATTCTAGGCAGCATGCAAGTGTTATTGAGAATGTTGACAGGCATTCAGCGTCCTCACAGAAGTGCTCCGGGAGGGGCAAAACCAAGATAAATGAGCCTCATCACATCACATCGTACTTTCAAATCATGCTGAGATGCCTGTGACATAGAAGGGAAACTTTTTGCCTGAACAGGATATGAAAGCAAATACTGTCTCAGACTACAAAATCACTTTCTTTACCAAATAATGGAAGATGGACCAGAACCTTTGTTAATTTTTTTTTCCTCTGGGTAAAAATTTTCAGTGAGATACATAATTTTCCACTATGTTTTATTTTTCTCTGAATTGCACTCTTCCTTTCACTCTCATAGTATCTCTGAATAAGCTAGATGTTGATGTTTTGAGAAAAAAAAGGTGTATTGGGCCATACTGTCCCACTCTCCTTCAATTGACAGTTCAATAAGGCTAAGATGAAGGGAGCAATGTGCCATGCAACCTGAAGTGAACACTGTTCCTCTGGGTACACAAACACAAAACTGCTTCTTTTCTTTTCATTGAATGCTTAGTCCCCTTGGGCAACAGGGAACCTGATCTTCCTTCTGTTTTTCTCCTGTCAGCCATTGCAGTTCTTGTGAACCCAGCTGAGATGAAGGGGGCAATGCGGGGAAGGCAGCTGTGTCCCCTTCTGTGTGGAGGAGACAGTGCACACAGTTTCTTCCCTGTGTGTGTCTGGAGAGAAGGTACGAATACCTTAGTTGTTATC
The DNA here is from genome assembly GCF_038088225.1 of Cyrtonyx montezumae. Taxonomy (NCBI): domain Eukaryota; kingdom Metazoa; phylum Chordata; class Aves; order Galliformes; family Odontophoridae; genus Cyrtonyx; species Cyrtonyx montezumae. The sequence continues at coordinate 117,917,121 of NW_027072034.1, read as the reverse complement.
CCCTTGGCCAAAGGTAATATCTACAGCATGATCATGCATCATTCAGAGGACCTGCAAAAGATGTTTTTTGCTAAAAGATCAGATTTCCTATTATAACATTCTAGGTCTTCACTTCTCACTTCTCAGACTTGTAAAGTTCACACTAGCAAGATTCACAGTGAAGCTCGTGTTCTGAGTTATGCTTTTCTCACCCTTCCCCAGCAGTTCATTTCTCTTTACCATCCATGTATATTTGAAGTTCCAAGCAACCTTGCAATTCAAATCCAGGAGTGGCATATTCAAATGATGAATGGCACTGAAATTTAAAGCTCTGCCTGGTTTAGGCTTGATTTACTGAAAGATCTCTGTTTTCCCCAACTTCATATTATGACAAGTCATCATAAACATTGACACTGAAGTCACGTGAGTTATATGTGAGTGGAAAGAGGTGCTTAGACCAAGGCATGACATTTGTTTCCATTCCTGTCCAATGTGCCTGAATTTGTTAACCTTCAGGGAAATCTGCAAAGCTTCAGAGAAAAGCAGCAATAACTGAGGCTGCTAATGCTAGGGCCAACCTTCTGCTGCCATTAGCTTTAAAAGCCCGTGTAAATGAAATAGAATCATCTTATCTGAACACAGACAGATCACGAAAGGAGTGGGCCTGACCTTCACATCAGAAAGTGTGACAGATGCTCACAAACACCTTGAGATGCCCACAGGCAGCAGTGGGTTTGGCAGTTGAACAAAACTGAAGGAGGATTGATGAGGATTGGAAAACTGGAGATATGAAGGAGCATATCTGCAACTCAGTAACCCACAGATGATGCCCCTGTCTTTGCTGGGAGAGCAAGAAGAGTGATATCTTCTTCCATCCATGTTCTCTGAAAAACACAAGTTGGTGTTTGATGTCTTGGTAAAAGCCCAGGCTATAGGAGCAGCTATTCAACCCATAGAAAATACTAGTATAAATTACCTAAATTTGGGTTTTACCAAAAGGGTATGAAGACAAATCTACAAGACAACCTCAAGTGTTCCTTAATTCATGCAAAATGCCTTGCTTAAAAATATATAAATTCACATTAAGCCATTAACCACATTATCTTTATATGTATATAATGCACAAGAGTTCCATGGCTGTTACGACTGTTCCTTACAGCAAGTTCAGGTTACACCCATTCCTCTAGTATGAGTTATTAGTGCTACTAATAAAATAGATTCCAATAGTAGATCATTGGTTTGCATGATTAAACAGGAAGCGGAAAACCTCAGGATTTTCTGGTCTCCCATTTAAATAGCTGATAAAGTATTGGGAAGGGCTAATGTAGTAGTGGTAAACTGAAATTAACTTCAAAGTTTTTGATTAAATTACCATTGCCTATTAGATGATAAGCTAGTTTCCTTACAGTATTTGTTTTCTGGTATTTCTTTTCTATTACAGAGATCTTACAGAAGTACAAGATAGAAAGCCTACAACTACCTCAAAGATAAAATACTTCATGACACTGTGCTTGTAAGTAGCATCTTCTAGTAGGTCAGCTACTTGTGTGGAAAAAAAAAAAAAGTCTTATTTCTAGACATAACTTGTTTGTTTCTTCTTTTTAACTGCATTAGTTGACCAAACTATGAATAATATTTGTGTTTAAAAACTCTGACTGAAGCCCTCTTGTTTACAATATTAATACAGACATCTCATTCCACAAATAAAACTATGGTGGGACAAAGCCTTTATATTGATTAACTCTCTGTGAACAAAAGGAAATATCCTTCTGTTTCCGTGAGCCCATTCACATTTATCACTAATGAATATATTGTTCTCCAAAGCAAATCACAATCCTGTAATAAGTGAAGGCATTTTCAGCATGCAGCAAATTGCAGTTTTCTGTGGAGTGAAAGGAAATGCAAACTCTAAGTAAAATATTCATGATTACTATGATTACAAATTTCTTTTGAAATTGGTTCTTAAAAGTGCCAAATATAGACAAGTTGTGTCAGCACTTGACAACAGAGGAGGCAGAAAGCCAACTTCAGACAACTATGCCATAAGAAAGTATGCTTGTAGTAGCCCACTGAAATTATTTCTAACCGGAGAACTTTGTGGTCTTTGTCCCCAGCAGCCAGCCTGTATTCTTTTATTCCTTTAACATTCAGCTCTTACTTCTTTCACTGTCTGAAATCAGTCTCTATACTCAGTTTCAGTCCAAAAATACTTCACCTAAGAGTGCCAAAGAAATGATGTAGAATTTAAAAATGGCACTGTCCACTGGCAGAAGAAAAAGGAAGTGAAAGCAATTATTTACATTTTCACCATATGGCAGATGATCTCATAAGTTAAATCCCTGAGGGGCAAACGTGAATTTAATTTTCCAGTGGCTGCAATTTTTCATCTGACTGCTCACTTTAGGTTCCCATTTCAGCCACTGAATCTGTGACTCTTTTCCAAGATACTGATGTCCCTTTGAAATCAAGTCACTATAAAATGTCTTAAATATGGATTTCAGCAATGTGATTTTAAGACACGCACATGACAAGTCTTGCTTTCAATGCACATGAAACTCTAATTTTTGAGTTTCTTACAGAAATTAGTTACTGGAAATAAGCAATATTGTAGGGAGGCCTGGGGGTGAAACAGTGAAATGGCATTAAGATGCATACAGGAAAATATAGCAACATGCAGGCATAGCCAAAAGGTAACAAAGAAACTTATGTGCAGGACTAGAATGTTCTGCTTCACAGTATTTTTAATTGAAAAATAAAAAGAATTTACATCTTCCCATTTTTAAGCTCGCAGTTGCATTTTTTTCAGGTCCCTGGAAAAAAAAAAAAAAAGTGTACAAAATATTTGGGGCTTTATGCATGTTCACAAAACTTGTAACATAAAGTTAAAACATTTTTAGCATGCATAGGAACTTAAACTGATGCAGTTAGCAAGACTAATTTGACATATAATTCAATATTTGTGTGCAAGCTTATTTTAAGACTAGGTTGATAGTTGAAACATTCTAAATATGAAAATCTCAGTACCCACAGGATTTCAAATTCAGAAATAAGCATGTCTGACAATTTCTTTGTTTATCACAGTTAAGAAAAAAATGCTTAAGTCAACAAAAAAGCATAACTTCCCATGCAAAATGAACCTTAAGTAAGCCTGGATGTAAAGAGTAAAATCAATCTGTAAAAGCTCCAGTACTCAATGCGGGAGGGTTCAGATTGTAATGGTAGGGCTTTTGATAAATTGTTTGAAACAATTGTTTGAAACAACTGTTTGCAGGTGTTTGAAATCTAAAATCGGCAACACAAATAAATGCTGAGAATGAGTTTCATTTGCTTTCCTGAAAGCTTTCCTGAGGTTACTAATCTAATTTAAACAGTAAATGGTGGCCAAACTGCGATAGATGGATAGATAGATAGATAGATAGATAGATAGATAGATAGATAGATAGATAGATAGATAGATAGATAGATAGATAGATAGATAAAAAATAAGAAATCCATCTTTTTAATCTAATAATTTCACTGACACATAGGCATGTTTTGCATGTCCTTGCACCTTCATTTTGAAGTTATTATTAACATTTTGAAGGATGATTAAATATATTGACTGGAAAGGTTCTCTAGAAGGAGTAGCTCTAAAAGTCTTAAAGGCCATTTTGTTCAGTTCATGCTCAGTGGAAAAATAGCATATGAAGAATATACATTCACAGCTGACAATGAATTTTGTCCCCTTTCTTGTTCCTTGTAACTGTTTCAGCTTCTCTCCTTGGGGGCTGATATTTTTTATATTTGCTTACCACCAGAAGGTTAATGTTTGTTTACTTGCCCTAATGGTTAAAAATGGCTTTCTGAAAAAATCTTAGTTGAAATGGTTTTGAGAAAAAAAATTGTATCTGCAGTCTGTGTATCTTAAAAAATAAAATTAAAAAAAAATCAAGAAGAAAAGGAAAAGAATGCTAAGAAAACAGAAATTAAAAGTGTCAGCACTAGAACTAATCAAGTCAAAGAGCATAGATCTTCCACTGACCCTGTGTAGGACAGGGCATGAAGAGGCAGGCACTGTTCTTGCTTATGTTGCTTTAAATAATTAACCACATTGCCTATCTGGGTACCTGGTGAGATTGCAGTCAGGGAAATACCAGGTTTTCTATTCCATCTTTTTGCAAAACTGAAACCAGTAGAGAGGAAATAGTTTCCACTAACAGCGAGCAACCACCCAGGCAGCACAATAAATGAGTGCTCTGTGTACGTTAAATGAAAAGGATGTCTGATGTGCAGGATTGGTTTTCATTGCAGCTAAGCATCCTTTTGGTGTATAATGCATTCTCCATTTCCTAGTGTGTATGCACAGCTAAGTCTGCAACTTTTTGCTCTTGCAGTTGTTTCAGCACATCAGCAGAATACATGTAGATGTCATATATAATGGCTCACTGTGTGGGTTGAAACCCACAGTCCTCATCATGGGACTAATCTGGTCATGTGATAAGAGACTGCAATCAGTGATCTACAGAAGGAGGTCTAATGCTTTGCTGACTGAGAGAGCTGGGGTGATATCTCTGTGATAAGAACATGCATCTTTTATCTATTATAAATAACGTGATACCACGTGATTTCCTTTATTGCTGCCTGAATATGAAGAAAGCATGAATACATAGAGCAGCATAAATAATCTCTTTTGGCATTTGCTATGTCTCTTGCACAAACAGCCTGTTCCTTTGTGAGCAAGGTGTGCTGATCTGGTTGTTTCTTCCTTATGTCCAGCTCTACCAGGGACACTGAATTTTCCCCCATCTTATCCATTAGATTTCTCATTCTTCTCTCCACCTGCTTACAGAGGCTTTTAGACAACTTTTTTTCATGATGCCATGTCATCCCACTATCCTCCAGTGATGGATAGAGAGATTTATTTTTTTATCAAATTTCATTCAATGTCAGATGATAGTCCCCATATAAAATTGTTATCTTTTTCCTTTAAAATAAGAAAATCAATACCAGGGCAACTATAGACAGAGGTGCAAAAAGACAGCAGGCAAGTGTTTTTAAATATAGCTCATGCTATTATTGATCTGCCAGCATCTGTCAGATTAACAAGCAAAACAGAAATTTCTGTTTATGATTTAGTCAGTGTTAACTTTTGTCATTTACCAAAATAAACGAATAAAAAATACTTCGTGAAGCAAAAATAACGTAAAGAGAGTTGCAGTGTAGCTAATTTAAAAATCTAATGGTAAAGAAAACCTTTCAAGTAATTGTCTTGTTTGATAAAATTTAGAGAGAACCATAGCAGTCATTCTGCTAAATGACAAAGCTAAAATATATTGCAGGTTACTGCTGAACTGCTGCCACTCAGAAAATAATAAAAATGAACAAACAACAATAATGGAAACATGCAAAATGTACTACTTCTGGGAAGAATTTTTCTCTTCTCATATGTAAGTGCAGCACATATATGTCCCTGTAGACAGATGTATGCTGAGTTTGCAGACGTGACTGTGAATTGAGTAATTCTTCTGGAGTGACAGCAAGAAAGTAGATCATTAATCTGCTAATCACAGAGCCAGAAGGTCTGCAACTGCTCTTCATCTATATCAAGTTTTTGTTCTTTGCTAGCAAGTTCTTCAAAATAAAATGGTTGAAAATGGCCAGAAGCTAAGTGATCAAACACTGAGCAGGAAAAGGAAAAGATAAAAGCAGAACAAAACAGAGTGCAAAGGATAATAGACTCCAACATGCACAAGTGCAAGCAGTCCCTATATTAAAGTATAGAACAAGGTGCAGAAGGTATTGTTTTCATTAGGATGAATCCTCTGAGACCCCTCTCTTGCTGTGTTTTGCCAGTGGCCACCAATCTCTCTGGATTCAGAGTTACAGTTGTAGATTTTTTAAAAGCAGCAATATACCATCAGTTCCACTGGGTTCAGACTTGCAGCTGTACAGTTTTTACAACAGCAATAAAAGTTCTTGAACACAAAGGGTCACTATTTACTCCAACTTACTCGTGACGAGGCAACGATCTAGAGAGACCTTAATTCTAGGATCAAAACTGAAGGTCATCAAGTTGCTTCTAGTCCTCAAAGTATTTAAATGCCTACATCTCTGAAGTCTGCTCTACTAATACACTTAGTGACTATCTATAACTCTGCTGCTTGTAGTCCTGTGCATAGTCGTGCAAGCCCCAGCAAAAGCTGAGATGTTTAATCATCTGAGACAGGAGACATTCTTTCCTTTTCTTAATCCTCAAATAATGTCTCAGGCTACTCATACCTTTAAGTCAGAATCCCAGGAGGATGTAGGCAACTTTTCAAAAATGCAAAATAAATTTAAGATTTGTCTCTGTACTCACAATTTCCTACTTTCTTGCTTACATAGGCTGCATTAATGGTGTTGTGGATTCCACCCTGAGTTACACAGGCTCTTCTAGGGACCAGCTGGATTCTTCTTGAGGGCAAGTGCTTCACTCTTAGACAACAATAGGGCAGAAGTAATAAATACCCAAATCCCTGAAAGAAGCAGGGAATTAATAAATAGCATACATTTGAAAGGAAAAAAAAAAAACAACAACCATAAAACATATATCAATGGGAAGAATAATAACATAAGAGATGTAAGACTTATGAAAAAGCAAAAAGTTGGCACCAGGGACAGAAAAGAACTCAAATGCTTTAGGGTACACGTTTCATTCAGGTAGTGCAGTTACATCTCTTGGTGGCCAGTATTCAAAAAGTCAACTGAGGAAATGCGTTACCACAGGAAACAAACAAACAAAAAAAGGTCAACAGGAAGTCCTGATCCCATAGCATTACAATTTGGCCTTGGTTCAATCCTGCAAGGCTACTTGTTCCCTAACATCACTTCTTGAAGAGAACACAGATCAGTGCTGGGCACCTAATCATTAAGAAAATATCACACTGTGCTTTTGCAGGACTACTAGATAGTCTGATAATCTACATCCTCAAAATGCATAAAGGTAGATGCTTAACTGAAACTGAAGTGAGTGTAGTCATGGAATTTTTTGTCTTCCCCAAAATCTGTCTGGTTTTGAGCTCTTTTGGCACTGGAAACAGTCATTATGCTCTGAGCTAGATCCTCATAGTATTTGTTAGCATTGTTCTTCTAATTTACTGCAAACTTCAAATTTGGTCTGTTGGTTTAAAAAAAAAAAAGAAGAAGAAAAAGCATTAGCATCTGATAATCTATAGTATGTGTGATTAGAGAAACAAGTTAGTCAGTTAACCTGAAAATAATCGTGTAACTTTTGTGTACCAATATCTAAATTTTACATTAAAATCATAGAATCATAGAGTCACCGAGGGTGGAAATGACATTTAAGATCATCCAGTCCAACCGTCCACCTATCATCAATATTTCCCACTAAACCATGCTCCTCAGTACAACATTCAAATGTTCCTTGAACATGACACAGTATTACTCTATTACTTAAATTCATAACTTATACAAACATGAATTTCTGCTTAGGTGAAGACATAGAATGTGAACAAGATAAATGAGAAAATATACATACATCCATCTTACATTGGTGAATTCAAAGAAAATATACAGAGATTATTGTTTTGATACTTCATGAAGTTTTTCTCACTTTATAAAATTGTGCTGCACTGTATGGAGAATAAATAGGTCATAATGGTGCCCAGAGACTAACTTTGACAATCATTGCAGCCTTCAGAGATAGCTATGCGGAAATATATATTTCATAACTAGAAGTTTATGATTCTGCTGACCTACCTGAGGGATGTGCTTGTCAGGAGTTTTCCTCATTTGGAGACTGTGTGATATAGTCAAAAGAGAATTTGCTTTTATGGCAGCTAAGCTGAAAAGGAAGAGTTTAGTATTTTCCCTACTTGACAACATATAATTTCAGGAAGTGCTGCTTACCTCTTCTGAAGAATAACAAGTTGGGTAAGTGCTCTCACTTTCAAGTGACCATTCTTTTGAAAACTGCGTTTCTCTGAGAGTCAAAAGCCATATTGAACCGCTCTTGAATGAGTCATTTCAGTTATTTATATTCTGTATATTGTTATAGGCAAGTGAAAGAATAAATCAATTTACTAATATACATCGAACTGTAAATTGCAGTGTACTGAACGTCCTTTAGAAAATAATTAAAAGCTTTGAAACATTATGTAGAGGAAGAGGTTCTCAACTTATGTGCTTCCAGCACACTGTAAGTGATGAAATACAGCTGTCCTGTAAAGTGAAATACCACAGGGCAGAAGATACACTAAAGACCCTAACCCATTTAACACAATGATAGAAGGAGGAGGAAAGCTTCAACTTCTTTTTAGGATTCTTTAACTTTATAGCACCCCGTCTGAAGCTAAACTCCTCTTTCAGTTTGGTGCCATTGTGTTTCAGAAATCTACATTCAGAAGACCATAAAATAATGTGAATTTTTGTATATGAATCGTGAATATTTAATTATTTTATGGGCTTTTTTTTTTTCAAGGACATTTGACAATTATTTCACAAGACAGAATTTTCCCTGAGTGATAACAAAAGCTTGCAACAGCTGAACTCAGATATCTCATAAGACAACTGCTGACAGAAGTGTTCAGGAATGCTCAGACTCCTATGATGAAATGTTAGATGTGTCATTTTTCAATTGTGATTCTGGATTCATTAAAAAGGCAGTTTTCAATATGTACCAAGGCTTATGTACTGTTACACCTTACACATATACATGACTACAGAAGGCGAGTAAGACACTCAAAGATACATAGAAACCTCTGCAGAACACAAACATTACTGTGAGGTGCAAAAGCTCTTGGCCCAGTCAGGAGGTGAATAAGGATGGGTAAGAAGTCTGCAGTTCCTTGACACAACTCTCTGCCTCTCTGCTCCAAGTGCTCCAGGGTAGTGGAGGTTTGTGTGAATCCACTTGTAGTGCAAAAGACCTCTATGTGTGAAGAGGAGGTGCTGCTCCTACAGAAGGGATTGCAGCAGAGGCTGCTGCTTTGAATTGAATCTCCAGGCACCATATTTCTAATAATAACTCTATTCAAGACTGAATGCCAGGTCAACTTTTAGGGGAGTAGTGGAAATGTGAACTGAAAATCCATTTCCTTACGTTAGAAAATTTTAGCAAGATACTGAGAGAATTTACAGAATGTAGGAGTTGAACATGTACTGTGCATTTTGTTGATGTGTTACAAAAATACATGTGGAATTACAGTCTTGATTTTTGGTATGTTTTTCTGTTGGCTTTTATTTTATTTTATTTTATTTTATTTTATTTTATTTTATTTTATTTTATTTATTTATTTATTTATATTCAGAGTGATTATTTTTTCCACAGTGGCACTAAGGGTCTATAAAACTATTTAAAGTTGATTCAGATGAAGCATTTTTATAACTTGGTTTAAATTAGCAACTGCTGAAATAAACCAGAACATCAGTTCTTTTTAAAACCCCCTGGCATAAGAGTGATAACTGGACAGTTGGCCTAAATGCCAAGCTGGGCAGGAAGAAGGAAGAAACTGTAGTTTTATGAAAGTTAATTTAGTAAGTCAGACAGGAATAATGAATATCTTGGCAGAGGTAAAGTCTGTCTTACAAATCTTAACCCAAATTGCAAGACTTCCATTTGGCCCAATATAAAGTTATATATTTGTATTAATATAATATCTAGAAACTCTAACTGCCATAAGTTGGCAGACAATGAAGAAGACAGACGTGAGACATCTAAGCTGACCTAACTACCAGCAGTTTATTATCTGATTTTTTTAGCCAATGGGAAGGAATAATGAGTGAGAAGCATGTCCAGTGAGCAATTCGTGTTTTTCCAGTCTTAGACAAAGAGAGATGAATCATCCTCTGAAAGTGTTTCTCTCTATATATTAAATGTACTGGGAGTCTGGATAATTAACTGAAACAAGACTTCTAGCTTTTAGAAGGTAAGATGGAGTGAGTCTTGCCTCATTGCCTAAAAAACTTGCAGTCTAAAAGAGGTAGACCACAGACAGAAAGGAAATTTGTATACAAAGAGAAGCAATCTGCCTGGAGTAGCACAATTATTTCACAGGTGATTCTTCCCAGCAGAATATTTTGTTTGTCTGATCTGCCCCTTCACCAGGTTTATCAAAGAACATCATGCATCTGGACCCTAGATGCATAATAAAAGCAGTCCTGGTATTTGTCACCTGCAAGGTTAAATAATATAAATAATATGAAGAGGTGGAATTGAATGAACTATAATAATTTGCCCAGTTTGTTGCTAGGCTGCTAAAACTGTACTTTTGCTGTGTGGATTTTTGAGAGTAATTTCCAAAAGTTCCATTTATACTGGCTATGATGGAAAATTCAGTCTTTAATTAATTCTGTTCTGACTCTACAGCTATTCACAGCCGTTGAATTATAAAAGTGTTCCAATAGGACTAACATGTTCACAGAGAATAATTCCTGCTGGCACTCTGCTTTCTGACAGAATATTTATGTATGTGTATATAAAAATATAGATTTTTATCATTGTCTCAAGACTTCATCTGATGCCTAGTGAAATTAATAAATACATAAATAAATAAAAATCCTGAATCTAATTCCAGTCATTCCTCAAAAATTTGACTGTGTTCTTTATTTAAACTAATCACAAAACTTATGGGGCCAAACTTAAAAAACTCTTGCCTGATTCCTTAAGGCACAATTAATCACCAAAATATAACATAATTTTCACAGAATAAAATAATAAAAAATGCACGAAACATCTTCTCCCTGTGGTATTAAATAATATCTTTGTCAGACAATAGTAACGTCTTTGTAGAACCCAAGAGAAATCTAATATTGTTGCTGAATGTGTTACCAAAGCAATTTTTCAAGGTTGATAAATACAAGATTGAAGAAGGAATACTGTGAAGTATTCATACAGACGTCAGAGATCTGAAATAACTTAATTCCTCCACAAAAGTATCTTATCAGACAGAATGAATGCTCCAGTGAATATGAGCTCTGAAGACATAACTCCATCAATAAAAACAAACAATTTGCAATACCATCAGAAACAAAGGCACAGAAATGTTATCAAATGACTGATAATATTGTATAAATCAATGGTGTGTCCTTGTCTGGAATGCTATGTTCAACATAAGGATCTGTAGCAGAAATAGATAGACTTGTGTAGAATATAAATAAGCAGTGTTAGTAGAAATATGGAGTTTGACTGCAGGAAAACAGAATGGGTAATATAAAGATACACCGAAAAGAAAACTCACAAAGAATTATTGGAAAGATAAATCACTTTCTGCCTTACATAAAAGAGAAGTTTGCTCCAACTTGACTCATCTTTATGTAACATTTATTATCTGTACATCCTCTAGCTATTTAATTCCTCTGAGACTTCTTGAAAGACACAGACTTTTCGTATAAAACTTAAATAAAATAAAAAAAAATGCAAAAGTCATTCAAATATAATTCACTATTAAGTTAGCTAGCTTTTACCAGTGATATAGTTTCAGTAGGAAGTTTGAGAATTGCCTGCATTGTCTATAGCCAGTTTGTCCTGAAGGTTTGTAATGGGGATTAAAATGCTTTCAGCCAAAGAAACCTGTAAATGCTTGAGTGCACGTGAGAGGTGTCTCAGAGCACGTAGCTGGCACGATCATTCAGTAGTATGTAACCAGATCCCTTCAGTGCTGTTTGCTCTGAAGGGCTCTCTGGTCTGAGCACACAGAACAGCGCAGTGATGTGTTTGACCTTAATGCTGGTTTGCTAATATTGGCTAAATAATCATTTTGACAGAAAAACATCAGCATTCCCTTCATAAACCAGGGGTAACTTGGAAGGTGTGACTGCAGTCCCTTCCCTCAGCAGCCTGTGACTCACAGCCCTTGTTGTTTTCTTGTTCCCAGCAGCCAATTTAGAGATAGACAACCTCTGACCCAAATAAAAGCAACTATTTCTGGTTGTTTGATGGCATTTAGTTACAGCCTTTTGCTGTTTCCCTCAGGCAAGAAGTCTCACAGCTCTCTAGCAAACACTGGCTGTTGTCACAGGGGCTCCCTGGATCTTATCTACTTACCCTGGAGCTATCAACAAAATCCCAGGCCTCCTCCTCCTCCAGCCTCTGGTGGTGGAGGACACTGCATGGACAAAGAGGCAGCAAAGATCCTTCAGAGTGTGATGGAGTGCAGTTTGGCAGCCTCAAATTTTATAAGGCCGTGGATGGACAACTTTCTTTCATTGCAGATCCTGGTTTTTCCAGTAGCATAGACAGCCCCCTGCTAGAGCTGATGCTTTAGTCAGCACCCCTGCTGACTGAGGCAGCACACTGCCAGAACCATCGGTGCTGGGAGCTCCAAGGACTGGCTGGTGGAGCAATGCAATGTATTTGCTATAAACTGTAGGATATTTACATATATTCAACAACAACTGAGGGTCAGACAACTATTAATCTCAGCAGGCGAGCACTGATTGTTTATCTGTTGTCAGGTTTTTGAACTACTGTTCTTCCAAAGCTCTGAAGACACACATGATGATCACAAGCAGTGGAAATACAACTTGAGAGCTCCTAGTATTAATTCAATTCATTCAGTAGGCCATTTTTGTCATATTGTTCTTGAAAACGGTATTTATGCTTTATATTTGGCTATAAGATGGCTGGCATCTAACCACATGGTAGACCATATTGGTCACTGATGGCTGCCCTGCAGAGATGAGAGAGAAAAAAAAAAAAGCTCATGGAAAAAATGCAAATAATCCATAATAAAAGACAGAACAGAACATGATCTTCTGGAGCCTTTTATTTAAAAAAAATAACTGCAAAGACATTAAATGCATTCTTTCACCAGGGTAGAGTTCACCAAGAATGGGGTAGAGTTATTGTCTAATGCTTCTCTTGATAGTATTATAAATAATACTCACATTTTATATTGTTCATTTTTCTATGTGTCTTTCTTAAAATCAGCTGTAAACAACGACCAATTATTTATCAGCGTTTAGAACAGTAATTAAAATGAAATTTTTAACATTTTTTTGGTGATTGAAGCTCTGACCTGTGTTCTAGGAATGAGTCAGCTTGAACAGCGGAGAATGAATATTATGCTGTATATGAATATACAATATTGACTCATTATCTTCCTTTTTCATTATCTTAAAAATTCATTCACATTTTAGATATTTCTTTTTTATTTCCACTAACTTTAAACATGTTGTTTAGCCACCTTTGACTCCCTGACATTATGTCCTGCTGCACAAAGATTTGCGAGGTATGTAAACATGTAAATGTACAGGATGTTGTCATTTGCTGGCACTGTGTGCCCAGTATGGAAAGGAAGAGCAGTGTCACATATTCTCAACTGCACGTTACTTTGTTTTTGAAAATCTTCCTTTGTTATTGCTTTTCTAACTGTTTAATCTATTGCAAACTCACAGTGACTGAAAGTATATGGCAAACTGCATAACAGTCACTATCCATAGCAATTTCCTAATTTCTGCAGTTCTCACGCCTCACTGAAATGTGCAGATCCCTTCCTTTCTCACCTAAATGATCCCTTCCCATCCCACCTAAATGAAATTTTTAGTACATGCACTTAATTAAGGTTAATTTCTGAGGACTGTTTGATTCATCTTCAAAGCTGTTAATAGGTTTAGATGAAATTTTTCGTAGAGTAATGGAGAGTGTAGCTGAAAAACTGAGCTTTTCAAAAACAAAAGCTCTCAATTATTTTTTTCTGTTTATTTTTTTATTATTGTTATTCACAGAATTTAAAAGAAAATAGGTGTTCTTTTAGCACAAGTAAACATATTTTCTCCCTTCTTCCTCTTCAGAGAACGGGGTAAGGGAGATTAACTCCTTACCTGTGCAATACTGATGAAAAAATGAAAAGGAATGTTTCTCTTCTTTATTTGCATAGATGAATGAGTGATTTTTTTTTTATAAACTTGGGTGAGTTTTGATATATTACTGGGTAATACTCCTTATTTCTTCTCTTTTTTAGAATGTATTTACTGGAAGAGAGTGATCAATTGATCATCAGCCACCAGTTTTTACTACAACTCAAAAGAAAATGGATATTCAATAAAGTTTTATTTTGAAACAAAATGAGAAGGGATCTCGGTAGCCCTGGAGCATTCCACCTTGACCTTTGCCTAGGACAGAACATTCTCACTTTCTACTCAAAATGACTATGTCCTATTTTCTTTTCCTTCCTTCCATGTCCTGTGACAATAACCTCTGTTCATCAGACCTGATTTTTTTCATACCCAGGCTAGCCAGTTCTGCTTTAAAGGCTGAGGCTGTTGGACTTCAAAATGATAAACATCTATGCTTATTTGATTTTCATCTGTTAATATCCTTTTATTTTAAAACGAACAGGTTTCTCCTTGTATTGTTATCTCATAATTCAATGTAATCTCATAATCCTTTGGCCAGTAATGAGAGCATTTTGCTAGTTACTTTATTTTGGACATCTTTAGAGATAGATGTGAGTAAGAAAGGACTTCTGTCTCTTCATCTGTTTGCCCCACTTTATTATTTTTTTTTTAATAAAGGCCATCTGGATTTTATTTTGCACTGAAGAATGTACAGCATGTACAGAATTTGTTTTCCATGTGAGAGACAGCATTCAGTTACGACTGCTTGGATTGTAAGCCTGCAAATGTTTGTGGCAAAATACCTGGCTTCAAGTTCTGCTTTCTAAAAAGAAATGTGAGCTAAGCCCGATCTTGAGGCTGAATATGGGAGGGAGGGAGGGGGGAGCGTGGGTGGGAAATGCCATGATGGAAAGCCTGAGAGTTTCATATAACCCATATTCAGCCATTGCTGTTCTGCCCTGAACTGTGCATGGCACATCATAATAGCATGTCAACTCCTATCGTCCTGTGGCAGTTCTAGCAGGAACAAATCAAAACTTCAGATAAGACATATAATGGCTCTAAGCCAGGGGAATTAAAAACAACTTGAAGAAAGTACACATTTAGCTGGTGGTGTACTATGTACTCAGTGTGTGCTGTCAGAAAGGGGTGTGGTTCATTATTGTGAACTTCTTGCCTCACAATAACAACTTTCCCAGCTATCCCTGCCATAGTAACTATTGTCATCGTAATCGTTGTTCAGAAAGAACATCATAGGAAGAATATCATATAAATAATCCAGGTATTACACATTTTTGCAACTGAATTGCTGTGAGTGTACACTAAAGATAACTTGTTTAAAAGCTTAGGGAGGATTATGTGCAAGATCCTCCAAGGGGCGTGGCATGGACTACGTAAGAAGTAAAGCATGATCATGTTCTGCCCTTTCATCCTCAGTGTCCCTTGGCCTAGACAACTTGGGGGTACAAAAAGCCTGGTCCTATAGAAGTTTCACTGAACCTGATCTCTGCATTACCTAACTGCCAGCGAGAGAAGAAACCTTCTTAATCCACTGAGGAGCAAGAGTAGATCACTGTTTATTGCCGCTTGGAGACAGAGCAAAATACCATAGTATTAAAACTGAACTGAGCAACTAAAGAAGTTATCCAGTATTCTGTGAAACAAAAAGTCAAGCTGTGCTAGAGTACCCAAGTAATAGTTGGTTCAGTCTTGAAAATTATTTTACAGATAATTATGATCCAGGAGTTTGCACCCAAGCATATCTGTAAAATAAGTTTATGTACTGGGAGAAAAGAGGGAAGGTTAGACACATTTTCTACTGTTGATCTACTTTGGTGCTATATAAGCTGTATTCCGGTGGTATCCATGCTGATGGAAGGAAGGAAGGAAAGAAGGAAGGAAGAAGGAAGGAAGGAAGGAGGAAGGGAGGAAGGGAGGGAGGAAGGGAGGAAGGGAGGAAGAAGGGAGGAAGAGAGGAAGAAGGGAGGAAGGGAGGAAGAGAGGAAGAAGGGAGGAAGGGAGGAAGAAGGGAGGAAGGGAGGAAGGGAGGGAAGAAGGAAGATGCAATTCAAAAAGAAGCATTTAATCATTTCAGAGGAGAATTAAAAATGTCTAAACTACATGCCTGCTGGACTTAATTGGAAGTATGCATGTAATGGCTCACAAAGCAACAGCAGTAAGAATATGTCAGACTAATTTCTCCTACACTAACTCCAAGCATTGCTCTACACATCCTACAAGATGAAAGCAGCACTTGTTTCAGTCAAAATAAGCTTTCAAAAATCCAATTGTCCTGACTAAATTGAGTGTTTAGGTTTACTCCTGTAACTAAGAGAACTTCTAGATAAAGACTCAATTTATATTGAGATAGGTAGACGGGGTCTCTTGCTGTCTGGACAGTACCCATCAAGGAAATCTTGGCAGCTGGCAAGTCTGAGTTTACTAAATGCTAAGAAGGTTTATCTCACTAAGATACTCATAGGATGTAAGATCCACAGAAGACATCGGAGGGACTCAGCTGCTTTTGGATATATGATTTTCTCTGTTTTTCTCAAGAGTACATTATCCAACTCTATAAAGCCTTTTATTTTCTTTCAGTCACCACTGATCAGTACCTCTCTGACATACATATTTCAGACACTGCTCACAGACTTGTTTTTCAAACTGCATCACTCATAAAGCACTGTTTAGCCTTCCCTCAACAGAATGAAACATTTCGCCCTGATAGGGTACATCCATTTCTCACAGAGATTACTGAAGGTATTAACAATGTCTTATTAAATGCTCTCAAACATTTAGTATCAATTTTATCTCTCATATATAATAACTATAATAATTTATAAATGTTATCAGGATACATTTTATATATATGTTTGATCCATCCCTTGTGGTGGGTTTCACAAAACTGCTGCCAAAAAGTACTGAAGCACTGAGGCAGTTTGTGGGAAGCTACAAAAAGTTCAGTCTGCACAGCCTGCTTCCTTAGGTCTAAGATTATATTCTGGAGTTAATTCAACCAGTACTCACTAAAATGCCATCAATCAAGATAACAAATGAATTTTTAAATGCCATATGTTCTCCAAATGGAATTTTAATGAGATATTAAAATATATGCAGGTTATACACAAATATCATAATGTCAAATATCTTAGTGCCATAAAAAATATTCGACTAAGCCAAAGATCTAGTTGAAGGTTTATGGGTTATTTTAATGGAAAACATCTTTTCTGGTGGAAGATAAATCTACATTAATTTATTCTTCCAAACACGGTGATTATTGTATAGTAGCCACCTCTTTTAATAATGAACTAATCTCTTTTAATAGTAAACATTAACCTGATGATAAGAGAAAATTGGAGAAAATCTTAGAGAAAATTGTCCCTTCCTCTTACAGAAAAACATTGACTTCCCTCTAGTCTGTGTGCCTAGTAGTAATAATTAATACTAGCCATCAATTATTGTTTCCAAGCTGCTGCTGTTTATGCATTGGAGCATTCGCAACCTGCCAAGTCCTGAATTGAGTCTCTGGCAGCCACTGCTATGGGCTGCATGGGGCTGTGCTGGGCAGGCTGGGGTCGTGCTGCTGGGATGTTCTCAGGCACTGGACAGGCTCCCCTCAGCCTTGCTCACAGTCATGTTGGCTTTTGATGTCAGATCCCATGTTTACATCAATTACCAAAGAGGAACCAACGGCTGCCATCTTTTCCCCACTTATAAGTTCCAACAGACAACTGTGGGAACAGCAGCTTTCTGAGTGCTACAACTTTTCTTACAAAGAGCCTGTAGAAATCATATCAATCACTGTATTTACAGCTGTATTCCCCTTGAGAAATGAAGAAAGTAACCATGGGAAATGTTTGAATAGACAAGGGAATTTTCTCCACCAGCAAGTAGGCCCTGTTTGTCCTCTCCGTGCAGTAAAAGCTCTCAAAATGCCTGCTAGCTTAGTAGTACATCCCCTTGTATCCTCATGCATCTTTAAAAACTCCAAATTATGCTGTAAGAAAATCTAGGCAGGAACTTATCTGTGTGTGTATAAATAAATAAATAAGTAAATAAAGTATATTTATTTAAAATAAAAGATTAAAATATAACAGTTTCATCAAAGCTTTGATTGGGAAAATGGGCTCTCAAATTGAAGCTGGAATTTCAAGCAGGGAATGAAGGGAGGAGACATACAGGCTGAAATAATATTTACTGAAATAAAAGATAGCTTGGTGCCAGGCGATTTTTTCTGTATGTGAAAAAAAACAACAAAAACCAAGAACAACAACACAACAACAACCCAGTTTAAATCTGTGGCCAGAGTTAATTTTTCAGTCTTGATCTGGGGATTGAGATTAAAATTTTGACCTCAAGAGGAATAAAGAAAAAAAAAAGAAGAAGAAAAATGCCTCACACTGGAACTGTTTCTTAGGACAGGAAAATGATTTCCTGCTTAGCCCAAGGAGTAAGAGCTGGCAAAAACCCCACAGCTGTTCTGGAGTGTCTCCCTGGTACTCCGAGCTAAACACATCAGAGGGAAAGGAACGCAGAATGAGTAACCTGATGAATATTCATGTCCTGGATGTGGGTCTCGGAGTCAGCAGAAGTGAGCCACTGCCAGATATGTGGGTTCAGCCCAGACGAAGGCGACTTTCAAAGAATCTTGAGGAAAATCTGTTTTGTTCCTACTCACTGGGAGAGTTCAGGTCTCTTTCGCCTGATGACTCAATGAAAGGATTTTCACTTTACATTTAAAAAGGACACAATTGGGTTTAGTGTGTGTGAGAACATGTAGAAGTAAATGAAACCAACTGGAGAGCCCAAGTAAATATTTTTCTTCATCTTCTGAGCTGCTATGAGGTGCTTCAGACATTCATCTAAGCTGCATTTTTGTGCTGCTGCTGACAAAGTTAGTGCTGCTGGTAACCACTAAGTTCAATAAAAGCTTTTTTGCACACTCTCATTACAGTCTCCTCGCTATTTATCATTAACCTGAGAGTGCTTTCAGGCAAATCAAGACAAAATCTCAGTGAGCATGGAAGGAGACCCCGATGCTGACCTGGAGCAGCTGCTGCACCACAGCACGTACACAAAGGCAGCGTTGAACAGAGCTGCCCGGCCACCTCCGCTGCGCCTGGTGGAGCTCTGCCTCCCCTTCCTGCCCTCCACCCCTTCCAACTGTGTGGGCCCATAAAGTACTGGCAGTCCCGCAGTTCATTGTACATCTGGGCTACATATTATTTACATTACAGTAGCTGCAAACAGCTCCAGTTGGGACAAGGCCTTTCTATTTTTTTAATTTTTTTTATTTTTTTTCTCTGAACACTGAACAGATCAGAACAGAAAGTCTTGATTCTAAAGAGACCGCAATTGTGAGCCACCAGAGTGGCTAAAGCAAAAAGAGCCTTGGGAAAATGAGGGTTAGATACTAATAAAGGCAGAAAGCCCAGACATGAGTGTTCTAGTTAGTGCTGCTCTGGGCAGCATGTTGGGTGAGGGCTTGCTGATTGTTACTTGGGAAAGTCATGAGGACTCCAGGCTGCTGAAGCCCACCATGCCACTGCTTGTACCTGTGTCATCTGCAGCAAAGCATCCTGGGCTTCATGGGTAGCCATTCTCATTCAGCTCTGTAACACAAAAGCAAGAGAGAGAAAAAATGAACAAGCACAAGCTTGGTTCTGACCTGAGGCCTGCTCCTAATCATTTCTTAACATGTCTGATGAATTTCAGCATGCTAAGCTCATGTTTTCCTATAAAGCTAGAATCAATGTCAAACATTAGAGCTATCTAATGTGTGGCATCAGGAACTGTGAGCAGAATAGAGAGCTATGTTTCACCTAAAATTACTGCCTATGACATTGCTTGTCTTATTCAGACACAATGGGCAGAGAAACATTTGAGTACCTTACTCTATAATTTGGCCGACAAAAATTATCTTGCATATTACCTTTGCCATACTGTTTATCCACATGGAAATAACTACAGAAACCAAAACAGCTAAGTTGTCTTGGGAAAAAGAAATGAAATAATGTGGTTTTATAATCTGCCTGCATAATCCTTTCAGTCACAAATAAACATTCCCAAAAAGCACAAATGTGACTGAAATTTAAGGCATCGATGAATTACAGTTATCCTGGTGAAGACCGTAATCTTCTCAATATTATATTCTACCTTCTACTGGTGACAATGCAGACTGTTTATTAAGGGCATGTGGGGAAAGTGACAGAGGGTGACTTGAAATCACAGTGTAAGCCTGATTAAATAAGAGTAGCAATGGAAAGGGAAGCAAGCATAGGAATTACAGTAGAGGATGAGGTAGACCGCCATGATGAACAAGAGGATGAAGCTTTATATAAGTTGTCCATCTAAAGATCAGGGTCTGCCTGGGGTTTTTAATCAATCATCAGGGAAAGGACAGCAAGATACAAACAGGTGATAATTCTGAGCTTCTTGGAAGCAATGGAGTGTATGAATTCTACTAGGGAAAGTCCAGTCAAAGATAAAAAAAGATAGACACCTTAGGTGAAAATCACCATGAAATTGTAAAAATTCAGGATCTTCACAAAGGAAAGGACTGGAATAGCAAAAATAGTGGAGAAATTCAAGAGGGAAACTTCAATACATTAAAAGAGTAGAAGATAAAATCCCAAAGTTTCAAGAGACAACTGAAAAAACAAATGAACAAAAACCAAAGCAATCAACAAAACAAGAAGTAAGTACTGCCAGCAATTTCTTCAGCAATTGTAAGGACTCAGGTACAAACTGTTTCAATATGGAGAGTGAATAAAAAATGTAAAAGGAGCCCTACTGGCTAAATCATATGTTATACAGTATTCTCAGGTCTAATAGTAACACAGTTAGAAAGTGGAAACTAGTCAAAGGAATAAGGATAACTATAAAATAACATAGACATGTGGGGACAAGAGAAGAAAGAGCATTGCACTAAACGAGTAAAGAGAGGTGAGTCATAGTAATAGTCAGTAATAAAATCAGTAGTAAGCAGAAGAAAAGGTGGCAGATGAATTAAGAAAGCTGAAATGTTTAATTCCTCTTTTGTTCCAGTCTTCAATAAGAAGGTCAATGGAAATCATGCAGATATCATATTTAATGTCAGTGATGAGGGAATGGTGTCTCAGCTAGAATACAGAAAGAAAAGTGTAGAGAACAGACCAGGCTAGACAGTATTTACATAAGCCAGATTGCTTTACATCAACACGTTCTTATGAAATTTGCCCTGGAGGACTTAGACAACTGGCTGAAGCAGTCCTCAGGGATATCATTTGTTATCTTAGACAATCTTAGGAGAGCAGGTGTGGGTCCAGAAGACTGAAAAAGGAAAACTTTGACCAGCTTAAGCTGGAAAATGAAAATAAATATGATGCTAGTTACCCAAATTAAACACTGGAAGTATTTCTCTAACATTTTGGCAGGTTCACTATC
Organism: Cyrtonyx montezumae; assembly: GCF_038088225.1. Lineage (NCBI taxonomy): Eukaryota > Metazoa > Chordata > Aves > Galliformes > Odontophoridae > Cyrtonyx > Cyrtonyx montezumae. The sequence continues at coordinate 117,895,902 of NW_027072034.1, read as the reverse complement.
TCTTAAAATCTAATTTAAGCTTAGCTGCCTCTTTTTTTCAAGAGCTGCTCCAACTCAGAAAGAAATTATAAGGAAATCTGTGAAATTGGATATGTAGAACAGTTTTTTTACTTGGGTAACTCAAATATTTAGGGTGTTGCAAAAGAGGGGAAAAATCAGGGCAGTAAGTCAATGTAATGAGCTAATCATCCTATTTCCATGGAAACAGCAGTGTTGCAGTAGTAGTCATAAAGTTCAAGGTACATTCTAAGATATTTATCATTGTTTAATGCAAAGATAACAGTGTACTGAAGAGTGATTCATCTGAAATGGCAGTGCAGTGATGGGGATGTGTGGGCAGAAACATACTTAATACTGAGAAGTATCTCTCTCTGTTAGAGCCCCCTCTTCATCTTGCAGAGTCAGTGACTGCACTCTTTCCAGACAAACCATGGTAACAGCTTCAGTGGCAGCAGACTTGGACTATCTTTCTGAACAAGATAGTAGATAACCTGTAAATAATGCTTACAGTTTTGAAGATCAAGGTGTTTTTTTCATGTCTGCTTGGCATTTAACAAGTTCCATGAGAAAAATGAAAAAGTCCTTAGAAATAATCTCTATTCCAGTTTCTTTTAAATTTCTTTTCTTTTTCATTTTATTTTTTTTTAATAAATTCAACACCAAGATTAAGACTGTGCTACTTCAAGATTTTTTATTCAGAAGCACTCATACTTCAATATTCTATCTCTTCAGAAATAGCTAGCTATCAGTAGAAAATCAGAACACTGAAACCCTAGGAAATTACCTCTATATCTCAGAAAACAAATAGAAGTGATTTGGGTTTTCATATGTAATATGTTTTGTTTTTTAAAAAAAGTCAGCCAAAACCAAGAGATTTCTCTCTATGCAACAACTCTGCTGTTCTGTTGAAATGGAAAGTCATGTAGATTTCTAAGTTCCCTAGAGCTGATCTTGGGAGCTAGCAGGGTGGAAGAAAATACTGAGTAGAACTGAGCTGTTTTATTATCCACTTTATGATTAGAATGACATTAACACACACAAAAAAAAAGGCAAACTCCGAGTGGAACTATACTATAGAAGACTGCTTTTGAATATAGGACAAAACAAAACAAAACAAAACAAACAAAAAAAAAACAAGGAAGGGAAGATGATGCAAGTTTATTACAAGAATATGGTCCTGTTTATCAGATGTGAGTATCTCTGGCTGTACTACAATATTGTTATATTTGAAAGGAAAAAAATACTAAACATTCAGTATTAAGTTCTAAATTCTGCTGAAATCATTAGATTTGCTTATGAAGACATTATCAAATAACTCTCCAAATAGAAATTGTTTTCATTGAAGAAAGCTCTTATGCCCAAGCATATTGGCCTTATAACTGCATTGTTGTTAAAACATATTATCTAGTCTATAGAGAGCTTTGCATGATGAATGTATATTTGCTTATCAGAAAAACATTTGCTTGTTTTCTTCAGCAGGCCTATTCTCTTTATCTCTAATACATGTGCCGAATACTCAGACCTTTTTTTTTTTCAAGTAGTTTACCAATCTGTCAGACATTTACATGCCAGTTGTTGATCCACCAGACTGTTAAGACTTTTTTTATTTGGATTTTATTTCTTCCCCTCACCCAAGACAGTGCAAGCTACAAGAATGTATAGAGGCTGACAGAGCTGCTCATGTATATATGTGAAGACACTAAGGTATCTCAAAGATGGTTTTAGTTTGGAGTTTTTATCTGTGTATACCAGAACCATTTTAACCAGTGAGATTGTCTGACTATACTATGTATAGCTGAAGACATGTATGTACTGAGCAGTGGTAGCCTGCTATCCAAAAATGCAGTACAGTTGTGAGGACAGGTGGTGGAACAAAAAGGGTTGCTCAAATCTTGCTCAGTGCAGATTCTCCTGAAAACTGTTAATTTTTATGTGATTCGTTTGTGATTTCTGTGCCAAATCCTTTCATCTAGCAACATTTTTCTCCTTCTCAGGCCTTTGTTCTTATTTTGTGTTGTATAAAATGTGTCATCATCTTCACATTCTTCCACACTTCATTTTTCTCTACTGTTAGCTGCAGTAACACAGTAGATTTGCCCCTGGAGATTTGCAGTGTCAAGCGTAATTACATAATCATTTCATACCCTGGAAATCATACAAAAATGTCAATTTGTCATTGCACATACTACCTAACTCAACCAGTCAGCCATATGAAAATTTCTTATTTCTTTTCAGTGTTACGTGTATCTCATCTGAACTCACTAAGATTTTTCAGTGGGAGTGGAAGCAGAGCACCTGTACGTGCAGTGGACCAACATTCCACATTTTCTCTTGCTCAATTTGTCTAACCAAAACCAAAGAAAAAGAACACCTCATTTTACAGACTCAGACTTGGGCTTTGAATAAGATTTTAAAAACAATTATCATTTAAAAAAATTTATCTGAAAACAGAATTGTGAAAAGCATGAAATATATTTTTCATATTTTTTCATATAATTGGGGAATAATAATGTTAAAACGGTGTAGAAATATGCTAAATATTACTTAATCCTAAACCACACACTTGCGGTTCAAAAAGCGAGGTTTGTCATACACATCAAACAAACCTCAGTGCTAATGGCCAAGGGATGTTTATAAAGTTTCCTACCACCTGGCAAAATGTGCCAAGGAAATGACTGGGAAATGGCACTAGTGGGGCAACAGGGGTTTTGAAGAAAGCTTGAACTTTTGAAATGCATCTTAATTACTAGGTAGTATAACATAGTTTGAGTTTGTAGGTAATGCTACAAATACAAATGATCCAAACACCTCCCTTCTATGACTGAGTCTTTTAAAAAGTTTTATTTCTCAGAGGGAGAACATAACGTCTCCCTATAATTTCCAAAAAGGCTGCGTTAATAGGAAAGAGCCATAGCAGTGAGAGCAGCTTTATGGTAGCTACAGTTGGTCAGGAAATCATGAGCCACGTCTCACCTTCACAAACTTCTTTTTAAATATAAAGATTCAGAGGTTTGTCAAAAATTTTAAAGAAAAATCTATGGAGTGACTCAAACTATATTCAGAAAGGAGCAGAATTTTTGCAGAAAGGATTTCTTGACTTATAGTTCAGAATATTCATATAGCAATAGTATTGTTTTGCAGAAGCAAATTTCCCTATTTCTTTTTACGCACATAACTATTTTGCACAAAGTTTTTAAATTTTTCAGATAAAGCATTTTCTTAAAATAATGGAAATCCAGTGAATACAGATATGAAAGATCCTGTTTATTACAGTAGTACACTGCTTAAACAGCCTGTCTGTATCTTTCTGGATTTTCTGGCTTCTCCCTGAAGCTGACACTCCTCCATGGAGGGATTGAGCGTTGAGAGGCAGAGCTGTTTGCTTAGTGGAGCACTACTCTGTACACTATCTATGTGCGCAGCTGGGAATGGCCCAGGAGTAATGTGAGGCTACCTTGCACCTTCCTCTTGCACTGCCACCCAGATTCTGCTGTTTAACTGTTTTAGCCAGTTGGACAAAAGGACTAACCTGATTCTCTGTGAGTGTAGAGACCAGTAGCATTAGCCCACTACACCAGTTGTACATCTCCACTTTACCCTCCGGCAGTTCTTATCTGTTGCTCAGCTGGGATATCAAAGTGATCGCATAGACAAATGGAAAGTATTTTTGCTTGAGGAAAGTTGTAAATTTTATCACTTTTCAAGTAAACTTTTCCAGTCATACCTTCCCATTAACCAGCACTTTGTTTGTACTCGTCATGTTTTAAATATACTGTACAAATCCAATAAACCTATCAGTGTATACTTTCCCTTTCTTCTCAGGTACTACATTTTGTTTCATAAAATACTACTCCATAGCAGAGAACTGATAAAGTATTTTATCTGACTGAGGTACTTTTCCACAGTTTCTTTTCTCAGCATTAAAACTTTCTTGTTCTGATAAACACAATTGCTCAAATCTGCACTTTTGTGCTTTCATGCTTCTCCTATGAACTTCCCTTCATTCAGTTGATGCATGTATTGCAATATCTAATGTAATCCAAAAGGGAAAACTCCATTACGGGAGAATGCCAATAGCTGTAGAATGAGATAGCAGCTTCCTTCCAGCAGTTTGCTTTGACTCATGAAGGAAAGGCTTAATGTACACATGTTGACCTTGGAGATATCAGAAGCACTTTTTGCCCATTCAAGGCCTACTTCATATTCATAAAGAATAAGCACAAAGAGTGAGTTGCAAAACAGAAGTAAAAAACAAATTTGTATCAGTAAGATATCAGATATCTGCTGACTGACCTCCCCTCAAACATGGAGGACATGATCAAAGTGATGAAAGTTTTCTCTCCATAAAAAAACACGTGTCAATTCCATATTCTTAGAAGAACTCTTATTTCAGGCATTTTGTCATAATGATATTATCTATTTACTTATGACATTACCTCAGAGTACTCCATATTGGCCAAGATTTGCCAAGAAATGCAGGTATCTGTGACATCCAAGAGTTGCGTTCTGGAATGGCTTTAACTACATGGGAAAATATAATGTTGAATTAATCCTTAATCGTCTCTGACAAATAGTTGGCATACTGTTCAGTGCTGGTCTCCTGTCCCTGAGCATCAATTTACAACTCTGCACAGGAGACTGCAGACATTTGTTGGAGAAATCCTTGCTATTTCCCAGAGTCACTTCTTTTATGTGCTTTTCTGGGGCACTCTCCACTGGATGGAAGTAGGCAAAGTAACAATAAAGGTGATGTCTTTGAGGCTGAGAGAATGGGATTTGTGTACAGCAGTGTAAGTTCTGTAGGGATGCTCCATTAAAGGGGTTATAAGAGAGGTAAGACGTACATATGACTAAGTGGTCTCCACTAGAACAAGACTGTCTCCGGAAAATCTTGTTTAAGTACAGCCTGCAAGATTTCCTGTCTCCACATATGCCTCAGTCACTGTGTTGTTTCTCTAAAGTGTCCTTCAACGACTCTCTTTTACACTATTTCTGGACCACTCCAAAGCAAACACTGTGGGCCTGTCCATCTATCACCCATTCAGATCTGTCACTGCATGTGCAGTTTCTGAAGGTCTGGCAGTCACCTTGGTGTGTGAGCACAGAGGGAGTTAGTTGCCCAAACTGAGCAGTACTCACTTCAGGACTCAGAATCAGCCTTCAGAGGCACCTTTCCCTCTGGGAAGATCTCTGATGGCAATATAGGATAGAATGATGTCTAATCTGGGCTAGCACAATCAACTTGGTCTGTCGCTTACTTCTTCGGCAGCCCAATAATGAAATGAGACATCCAAAGGAGCAAGGGAAAATCCTGCCTAAAATCTATAAGGCAGTAACACAGTATTCAAATTCTCTTTGTAACCTGTCATTCATTGAGTTGTCTCATTTTCTGGAAAGAGGCACCAGTACTTCCCAGTGAATTCACACATTTTTTAGTGGCAAAATTACTCCATCTGAGAGATACTAGGAAAATCAACCCCTCAGGCATCTAAACTGCATTAGTTACGAAGTTCTCCTTGAAGGGAGAAGATTCACCTTCAGAAGCTGCACGTTGACTCTTCAAAGCCTGCTCTCAATCATATTTAGTACTTAAAGTGAAGGATCAGCCCTTCACGTAGCCCTGTTCGGTGTATCTGGGTAATATGTCACTGTTCAGAATCTGTTTAGACTCAAGCTGTTATTCTTAGATTACACCAGACAGTACATAAAAAGTTACTAAGTAATGTCATTTGTCTGGCATACCCACACAAGACATGCTATTACATAGAGCTATTGATGGCTGAAAACAAAATTATTGTCAAATAATCAGAATCCAGATAATAAGGAGATGTGATGATTTATTTCATAAAGGAAAATGAAGTTCAGGCTTGCTTACATACAAACAGGCTAAGACAGAAGCTAACTACTGAGCAATGTAATTTTAGCTCATCACATGCAGTAGAATCCAAACACACTGTTTTACATGACCATATCCAAATTTAAACAGAGCAGTTTATATACCCCAGCTTCTTATCTTTTAGCCAATTAGATGAATATATAAAGGTTTTCAGCATAAAGCTACATGGTGTCTTTCTGTTAATGTCTTAACAACTGTTTCTAACTTTTTTTTTAAATCAAGTTATTTACTTTCCTTTACAACTTTGTGGTTTATTTACGAATCTGCTTAAAAATGTGACTGCCTATAAAGCCAGTGCAAGCATGATAGCAAAGTGCAACCAAAACTGACAGTTCAATGAGCAGGCTTGAGAACTATTATGTGAAGTTGTTTTTTGTTGATTTGTTTTCAAAGAGATATGATTTAGGTTCTCTTTCTTTCCATACTGTTTGCTGAGTCTTGAGTTTACATGAGAGTGATATTTTGATACTTGCTTCTAAGCAAAAATGATACTCTATAGGATGAAGGTAGAAGTAAAAACGAAGAAGCAGTGGGAAGAAAGAATATCTAAACTGAACAAAAAGAACTTGATAGACGCTCCTAGCCAACCAGTGGTCCCAGTCATTCTCACAGTAAGGCCTTTTCAGGCCAAAGACCATGGTGACAGAAGCAGCCTGGGTCTGCAGTGCGGACTGTAGCATGTAATATGAAAACCTTAATTGCTTTGTGTTCCTTGAGGAGAGGAGAGAGACGGAATTTAAAGCAAAGTTGAACGCTGAAGGAGATTGACTCTGGGAACACAAAGTATTGCAGATATCTTACCTTGTTGGTAAGTCAGAGTTAACATCCTGCTCTCTCACCAGGCGGCAGAATGCTCTCACCTGCCCAGGCTGAGGCACTGTGAAAGGTTCTTGAGATTAGACAAAAGCAGCAAACTTGAGCTATCTCATGCTTCCCTGCTACTCTCAGAGAACAATTTATTCCCTACAGTTCCTGCATGCTGTCTTGTGTGGCCCTACTTCTTACTTCAGCATCTGTCTCATAGGCCAGGAGGTCATTTACTCCTTCCTATTTCTTTCCCTTCAGTGGCCTCTTTATCCTCTGAAGATGGCCCCTTTTCACATCAGTGCAATCTGAAAATTGCAAGAAATTTAATTTCAATCTGTCATACAATGGCAGGTGCATCCCCTTCTACTCTGCTGGTGGATGAGGAATAGCAGCTGCCTCACCAGAACAATAAAACTGCTTTCCAGCCTCTGTGACTGGCTGTCATTGAACAGCCATGCATAAAAATTATCCATGGAGATCCCAGGAGTGGCATTTCTCATCTCTTATCAGGTCTGCTGCATACATCAAAACTTGATGGGACACCTAGAAGGATGATAAAAGCAGCTATCAATCTGTCTAAATAGAAATAATAAGAGCAATAGTGACAATATCAATAGATTTATAGAAATTGGTGGCTATATAACTTTGATACTGTTTTAATTATTCATTTCTAAAATCTATCCTTCTTTTCCTTATGTCTAGGGTAACCAACACAGCAGGTCTGTATTTCTATATTAACCTGACAGATTAATATGCTTTTGTATGCCTGAATAAAGATCAAATTATCTTCTAATTAATTTTAAAAAAAGTCAAATAGAGTACTGCAAAACAACCTCCTACACCTTTTCAGACACCCACACCATTGCACACAATCATACACAACCATATCTTGCCCCTGTAATCTTCAGTATTTGCAGAGAGGTAGTATACATTATCCTGCTGAAATTATTTTGGGATTTATTAACACTGGAATAGATTGGTGATTTGCCTGGTTCCATATCCTTTCTCAGGCAATGCTTTATGGCAGATGTTCCAGAGGAAAACATTAAATTCCCTGTGGTGTACTTGACAATTGTGTAACACTACTGCTCTAGGGGAAATTTAAAACTTTCCCCAGCTGGTAATCAACTCATATATTGAAGTATGAGGACAGATAATTGTTATCCTACCCAGAGTGACTGCAAATTATATTTTTATTTCTGAGCCTTCCTCTCTGAATCCTAATGATTACTTTCCTTCAGTATAATATCCCGTGACTTCAAGTTCCCAGGGCTAATGTCGTGTTGCACTTGGTTTTGTTCTTGTGGATCTAAATGAAAATGTTTCAGCTTCATCCAATTTTCTCTTGTTTGTCTTTCTTTTTTTAGTCAGAGGCACTGCAAAGAGGAGATTCTAGCTGTCATAGTCCCAAATATGAATAATGGTAAATGCCTCTACACAATCTGCTTTTACTTCTCTAGTATACAAAAAAGACAAAGTGCTTCTAGAAAAAAAAAATAGTTTTATTCGAAAGACACTTAATTCCTTCATTCCCCTTAAAAACACTAATAAATCTGATATGTCCAAACCACCTCTTTGAAATCTAAAGGAAAAGACCATATGAGAACACAGTAACAATTAGAACTAAAGATGATGACCGTTTGCCTTTTGTAACTATAGCTGACTATGGCACTGCAGAAGTTTGTCTTAAGCATATGCTTTAGCATTGTTGACTGACACTGCTGTATGTCAAATTCCCCTCAGAGGAACTGATAGCTGTGTGTTTCACTGGAGTATTTTTAGAATTGGTCCTATAGATGCATTACTGCCAAGTACATGCAGAAATATGTGCTCAGTGAAGCACATCCCTCTCACTGATACCCACTGGCAGTTGGAGGATCAGCCTCTCTTCTTTGCTGTGGTGCTCAGGGACTCAACAGAGGCTTTCCTTCCACATCTGTGTGAGACTGTGAGACTGCAGTATCTTACACTTAGAAGGGATGTTGGGACCACTTCCAATGAGCTTTTCCATATCATAAATATATAATTGTTGGTCTCAGATTTCCATGTGTTGAAATCTGTTGACTGGAAGAGATACCAGTCGAATGATTACTTCTGTGGAGAAAGTCATCCTCTGTGAATAGAAAGCTTTTTAAAGCTTGCTTATCCAAATGTATTCCTTTTGTTTAGATGAAAAAAGAAAAAAATAACTAACCAAGCTGTAGTTCTGTTTTTTCTTATACGTGTTTGATGGGAAATCAGAAAGCACAAATTCTCCTTTTCAAAAGGAAAGGAAAAAAAATAAGGTCAGCTCTGTAGATCTTCTTGATGCATTAGGCAAGGAAGTACGCATGAAGCTTTAAAGGTAGAAGGCATAATGAAGCACCAGAGGGAACAGAAGTCAGTGGGGTGCACGGATGCTTCCTTTCAGAATGATACCAAGGGGGTTAATGTCTGGCCTGGTGATAAAATCCTGGCATCTGTTACAGAAAACACAATGAGCATTGTTGTCATCGAGAGAATGGCTCTGTTTTTCCTGGCATGAGTTGCTGTTTGGAAGCTGTTTTAAAATAGAAAAGGAAAAAAATCTCACTCTGAAAACTTAAAAATAAAGGGCTTATGCCAGAATTGTGTTCTCTGCTGTATTTCTAGGAAGTGTTGTTGGTTCATTGTTCTGACACCATTATTTACATACCTTAAATACAATTGCTGCTGAAATGCACAGCAAACTGTACAGACTTTGACGCAGACACCAACTGCTGTATCAAATGTGGATAGGCTCAGAACTACAGTCATAGTGGAGTCTCCCCAGAAGAAGGCTGAAGGCACACAGCACTGGTCATCTTGGGCTTTCTGCTTTGCCAGGGGAGAGCCTGCTATCCCCGGTGCAAGGTTCAGAGCACTTAAATTAGAAGCCTCTTCAAATCATCTCTAGAAAAGCTTCTTTTTTTCCCATTGGAGCTTAGCCCCCAGCTAAAATTAGTCTTTGTGGAATGCCCTTCTTTGACATGCCAAGAATTCACATGTGAAATAAGATTACACCCTGCTCCATTAACTGGTTGCCATCTTCTCCAAAGATGAAAAGATTTTGTTTATTCCTTCTAGTCCATACATATTAACCATATGTGAAACATATCCTTCTGCTATGAAGAAGTATCTCAGCTTGTACTGAACTGGTCTCTGCATTCACTGTCTTTTGCTGCCAGAGGCAGTGGAAGTAGGCAGCAGGCTTTTCTTTTTCCCAGCTAATCGCTCTGTCCATGCTCTGCTGCTGCCTGTTGTTTGTTGACTATCTGTAAAATAAACACAACCATGGAGGAGAGGTGAAAACAAACAGCTCTTAAGCTTCAGTTTTGATGTCAGTGTCTCCAATTCCCTTGTTAAGTAACCTTAGAAATAATGAAGAGAATAATCTCCATAGGTGCAGAGCAGAGGAGATAACATATGCTACTCCCAGGCTGCATTGCTTGCCTCAGAGCAATGCAGAGGATCATGCTGACAGGGACTGTAGCTTGTAATGAAAACATTGTTTTCTTTATTATACCGGACAATGCCCCCAATCCAAGCCAGCTACAGAAAGCCCAAGCTGCTCACAAGACGCAGCAAGCTGAACTCTGTGTGTCTTGTCAATAACCAAGCACGTATTGTCCACTGCAGCCCATGCTCATTTTACTTTCTGAGAGGTAACAAAGGAATAAAGTCACTATGTGAGATTAATATCAGATCCTGGGGACCAGGGTAGCTATGTGAGATTAGTATCAGATTCTGAGAGCCAGACGGCCCTGCTGTAGCACTTTGGTGCCAGAGTGTGTTAGGTGCTGATGCTGCAAAAAACTTCTGTATGACCCCATCCACACCAGCTGTAGCCAAGCTATCCCCACATGGCTTGTAAATATGTGCCTGATTTGGTATCTCAAACTGATTCAGGCATCTCAGAAAGCTGAGGATTTTTCCATTGCTTGTCAAAGCTACCATCAAACGGCTAATCTAACTTCCAAGTTGTCTCATTCAGAACCAATATAATGGGTCTGTTGGTTTAGTCGGGAATAGTCCATTGATCTCTTTGCAATTGGATTCCGGTAGAGTTAGAAGTAAAATGTCAGTTAAATAAATTATAAGAGAAAACAAATAAAAATACATTGAGAAATCCCATTTGAAAACGAGACTGTCATTTTATATTTCCTACAATGATTGATTATATCGTAGGTAACAGATTTCATTAAGTTGCAAGTCATTAGACAGCACAGATAAGTAACATTATGGCAAAAAGCCTAGCTCAGATTGGTCCACTTATGCAGAAATAACTTTTTTAAGCCAGGAAGCTCTGAGATATGATTAAATTTATGAGAAAGTTCAAATGCCATCTGTTTCATCCATTTTTCAATATATAGTATGCATGAGTAACCCAAGTAACCTCAAGCTTCCATGGTTTCACCAACATCAAAGGAATGCCACTGAAGACACATTTCAGTCCTTTGGCAGAATGGTGGATGAACATCTAAACATGCTTTGAACTGGATTCATGTCCAGATTTTCATCTCTAGGTATCCTAATTTGCCTTTGGAAATCTGGAGACTATTTCCTCCTACTCTACGCATACTGCAATCTGCTGTCAGAAAAGCCATTTCTCGTTTCTAACACCAGCAGAGAACTGTCACAAAACCTTAAATTACAGGATTAATTAGCTTCACAGTACGGGATAGGGGATCACAGAGTCTTTGCTGGCAAGCTGTGTAACATCACAAGTACAGCACAGAAATTAGCTGGCATTAGAAATGCAAAGGAGTAAATTATGTTATCAACTATGGAAAGAACATTTACCAGCCAAGAGGCAGCCATAGTAGATAGCTCTGTCTACCCATTACCCTGTGTGAGTCATGAGTTGCTGGTAAGAGCCTCTCACCCTGTGCTACCTCTGTCCAACAGGTCTCTTTCTCACAGGGGACAACTTCCAAAAGACCCATTTCTTCCAAATATATCCTCACATGATCACTATGTGAGCATATTTCAAGCCATTCCTGAGCAAAGTCAGGATGTAGACTGGAGCTGCTCCTTCCTTCTGGCAGTGTGTCTCCAAAGCCACTAAAATAACATGCAGTTCTCCAGGATGGTAAACCCCACTAAAGAGTTACAGACAGGGCATTTGCTATATTCTTTTTGAAAACATCAAGGTACTGCCAGTCAGCATACTGCGAGTGATTAGCAAAGCAATTTTGATAGGGGTCAGAGTGTCAGAAACCATGATTTGCCCGAGGACAAGTCAAAAATCTTTTTTCCAAAAGTGTATTCTAATAAAACAGGACTTTACAAAATTAATAGCAGCAACTGGGGAATGTTTGGAACACTATGGTAATTCTGTTGATTTCTAAATTAGGTATTACTTACCTCCGACAATGCTCTACTTAGCAGTCCACTACAGGACAGTGAACAACAAATTAATGAAGTACCATTTAATATTGAATTTATTGTAGACGGTTATTCATCATTGCACCGATTCAAACAGCAATACCTTTTATTTAAACCAATATAATTTTAGTAATCAAGTTAAAGAAACGATTTTTTTAACCTGTGAAACTAAAGAAAGTTAGAATGTCAATTTTCTGCTAAACAAAATAGGTACACAGCTGTCCACTTCATTTGCATATACTTTTAAATAAGACATTCGTATTTTCATATTTATATAAATTTCAGCAGTATTTTTAAAAATGCTTAGAGACTCAAGACTCACTAAACAGTATGTGGGCAGGGAAATCAGGAATCATAAAATTCAGTCCAAAAAAATAAAATACTAATTATACTATTATACTAATAATAATTACTGGTACCTATGGATCACATATGTGCTTCACTTCATGTGGATGTTTCTTCTGTGTCAGAGAAGATATATTTAACCAACTCTTTATCTGGCAGCACCTAGTCCACGCACTGCGTCTGTCAGGTCAAAGAACTCCTTCATGGTTATGGGAATCTGAATTAATTAACAAATAGCCATTGAACATTCACCTGGGGCTGCAAGCAACCTGTCAAGACAGGAAGAAGTTGATAAACAAAGTATACACCTGGAAACCAAATTCAGATCTCTATAATGGCTCTTGCACACAGAGAACTCCTCCTTTGAACACTGCTTCCCTGATGTGATAGCATTAAATTTTGCCTACGGTGAGATAACCTGGAGGAAATTGTACAGAATTGTTTGGAGTTTGCTTGCTGCTGTTCTTCTTTCTCTCATATTTTTTCATCTTCTTTGTTTACCTTGTTTATATTTTAGGAAAATTTTGCGTGGCTGGGAAGATGATTGAAGCACTGTTTTCTCAGTTTTTCCCCAGATATCTTCTTTGTGCTCTACACTACCCCTTCTTCTTCCAACTCTGCCTTTTGTGACAAAAAGCACTGCTAATTGCATAGATTAGCTTCAAATCCAGGATCAAAGGTTTAGCACTTTTCTGCTTCTTAGGCATTTTATTTTCTTTCTCTCATATGGGAAATTTTCAAAACTGCTCACTACAGGATTGAGTTGATTTTCCTCTGAAAGTTGAGGAAAAAGTGTGGAAGGGGAATATTCTTACTTGACCTTATCTGTTATTTTGGCAGGCATATACTTTGCATTATATCATTAAAAGGCAAAGTAATGGTTTTTGAAAGTGTTTGCAGAGCACCTACTACTGGAAGCCACACTGCAGAGAGAGGAAACGCTTCCACTGTGTCATTTTTATTTTTCCTGAGAGTGCTAAAATGGAAACAACTCTTGGCATATAGACTGTTTCTACACTGTTTGCTAAGTTAGGTGAAAAGACATTATGTGTTCCTTGTCTACCAAAAATTTGTGCAGGCACAGAGAGTGGATAGGTAGCATTTTGAAAAGCTCTTTGGGGCTTTTTAAAACGATTTTTTATACTTCAACTGGCATGAGAGGCCTCTGCTTCAAACATCAACAAAGGATGGCATTTGTGAGGCTGCCGTGCTGCTGAGGGCTGCAAGAAGTCAGAGCTCCCTGTGCAATTCTGAATCAAGTTCAGCCTTGGGTTCTCATCTGTAATCAGATAAAATAAACAAACAAGAAAGGATGGGTGGGGAAAGCATTAATATTTTAAACCTGGCTTTACCTGTCTTTTGCCTTTGAAAATAAAATTCTCTATTTGAATCAGTTTTGGCAGTCAAATATTTAAAATCTGTTGCATCCAATTTGAACAACCACTATACCTTGACATGCTGGAATACAACCACCCCAGGTGTACAATCAAACTATGAATTCAAAACTCCTTACATGAAAGTAGGTATTGCTAATGCTGTGCCTAAAACTCTTCCACCAAAGCAAAGAACCTAATAACATGGGGGTGGTGAAGATGACGCTATATGAAAGCACAGCTTTCCACAGCACAGTGTTGGAATTATTTTTCTTATGTACAACCACTACAGAGCTTTCCTTTCCCTTAGCAGCAGCCAATCAAAAAAATGCAAAAATAGCAGATGACTAAAGCATACTTAATGACAAACAACATACAGTTTTCTCAGTGTCTGCATTAGCTAATGAAAATAGAAGCTGAAAGAATCAGGAGCAGATCCATTACGTGGTTTGCTTTTGTGTAAATGGGCTTTATTTATGTTTAAGCTTACAGATAAACAGTTTGTGATTCCAGAAACTGCCTGTATATACAGTCTGTTGATGTGATATATTTTGTTTCTTGAAAGCTTCTCAAGATAAAAAAAAATAATAATTACCCTTTCTGTAACTACAACATTTTATTATCAAAGATAATAAGAGTACAGAATTATGGTTTAGTCACCCACGCACCGAAGAATATTGTGTCATTCTTGCATCCTGATTGGCTGAAGATTGCAAGGGATGGATTTATTCTCTTTGTCCTTTCTTTTTCGTTTTTGCTCTTAGGAAACTTGAATGTCCTCTTTCCCTGGTTTTCTCACTTGTTCATCTACAAACCTCTAATGCAAATTTATACCAAATACACTTGACCACACTCCCAAATCACAGGAATTAATTCTTACTATTATTATTTCTGCTGTCACAAAGATTTAAAAATACAAATATCTTCTTTGTTTTTAATTTTTTTTAATTTTATTTTTGAGGCAAGGAGAAGAAAGGGTATTGAACAAACACACGACATTAAAGTAATAAAATATGAAGTGAATTTCCTCTAGATTTCAAGCTAATTATTTTTCCCAGTTTGGTTACACGCAACTGAGAAACATTTAAAGGGATGCAAATTAGATGACAGTTAAAATACAACCTATGGTTTCATCTGCCAGTCTTCAAGCAGAGGATCACACTTCCCCCTCCAACAACATTTTCAAGTTTTATAGCTTAGTGTAACCATTTTAATTGTTTTTTTCTGCAAGGCATGAAGATAAACCATGCATGAATCAATACGTGGCTGAATCAGCCTCTGGTCTAGCTCACTGATGTACTCATCATTTATATCCTTGCATAATTTACAGAAATTGAAAGTGTAGCAAGGTTTTGCATTCAGCTGAATGTGGCTTGTTTACACAGTCCAGTAGGGTTTTATGTTCCAGAAAAGCTAATAAGCAGGATAAAAACATCTAAAGCTTTGTGTTAAAATAGTTGCAGTTTACTACCTAGGTGTCCCAGCACTTTTAGCCAAGTCTTAATGAGAACACTGACATCTTGGCTTTGTCCCGTATGATCTCAACTCAGATGGAGTTTGGGCTCCCTGCACAAAATTCAGTAGGCTAGAGTACCAGCCTTTAGCTGAAAGAAAAGCTAAGATTCATTTCAGTGAACTGCAGCTGCTTGAAAGTTAGACATTGAAACTAATTTTCTTGTCCAGGTTCCTGCAATGATTGTGATACCTCCCTCACCTTGCTGTTCTTCTCATAACCAGGATTCACCTTCAGGGATTACCACCTCCTGGATGTCATCCTCAGTTGTCCATTTCCACTATCCTTAACAAGATGTGAGATCACGGAAAACAAGACACATTAACTATTCCCAACACTTCTAGAAAAATACCCTTATTATCACAATGTTTCCTTCTGCTTTCTGTACCCACTCTCATTGTACATCACAGGAATGAGAAATAATGGGAACAAAAACCCTGCCAGTTTTTTTCAGAGCTCTTCTCCTTTGACAATGGTGTTTTTTCCTCATTCTCTCCACTTTCTCACAAACACACCCCACCATTCCTCACCAGCAACTGAGGTGTGTGTGTGGGATGAGGGGGTGTAGAACCCTGCAGACTGCCTCCCTAGACTGTTATTTTGGATTTCATTGACCTTTGGTAGGGCAGCTCTGTTTCTGATTGCTCTCTTGGTTGTATTCTCCTGGGGACATGGCTTTTATATTACAAATTTTGAAAGATTCTCAGGAAGAATTTCTGTCTTTCAAAAACCCTGTATCTGTTTGAAGTGTTTGGGTTTACCAGTGACAATTACAAAACAGAAGCAGCGAAGACAGATTTTTGTTTGTTGTTTGTAAGTTATTTTCACTTTGGCTATAGCTGTCGAAGGGGATTTCACAGCCATCCACATTATATCTCACCCCTGTAGCTGATAGCAGAGCAACCTTTGCTGCTCGAGTAAAAAAAGATTCAAGGAGACACATTACTTCGCAAAGAAAAGGAACAAAAAATATATTTTCAAAACCAGCCTGGAGCTCCACATCAAATAACATCTGTATTTAAAAAGAAACATGGGGTTGTGATGTTAATGAATTATTGTTATTTCCTAGAGGCACAGATGAAGTGTTTGGTTTTGTGCAAATCAGAAGTCTCAAACCAGCCCTGTCCCATTAGCACGGGACATCAAACACCACAAGCTGACTTTTGGTTCATCTGAAGGCTGAGGATTTACACCACTAACAACAGCCACGCATCTGGTCACATACAGTCAGGAAATGAACAACTCTGCATGAACCGAAGAGAGCGACAGTGCAATAAAAACATATCCTGCAAAGGGATCTGTGAGGGGAAATGGGAGGAGAGCTCAGCTTGCAAGAGAAGAACAAAGCCTGTCTCGCTCCAGACTCCACTCTTCAGCAAAATACCACACAGGAAAGGCACTGAAATCCAAAACATCAACAAGGAGATATTTCAGTCTGTGTGAAGGTCAACACCCAGGGTGCTGAGGGCACCAAGCAAAGCATCATGACAAAGAGGCCTGGCCTCCCAGCAGAGCCTGGTCCTGGGCCTCAAGATGCTGATAAAGGCACTGGGCTTTTCCCATCATCCAAACACAGTAACAAAGCAGTCAAGGTTGTATCCCCTTCTGAAGTAGGAAACATCATGTTTTATTTGACTTTGCCATACGCAGTTTGGGTGTTTGTTTCTGTAACCGCAGACAGCTTTGGAAGCAGAGTTAAGCATCAGGCAAACTCAGAAGGGCTGGGAGAGGATAAAATAGTGTGTGTGATCCTGATATACCCAAGTGAAAACAGACTGAAAAAAGCCATGAGATTTCTTTAACACATTATAATGGGGTGAGACAGAGCCTAAATCCTGTTCTGGGGGTTTTTCTTTTTTGACCTCAAGGACTTCACTCTTTCCCACCTGAGGCAGAAAAAAAGCTTTGCCAACATGACTGGAAAGTGTGTGTTCAGAAGAAAAAACAGGACAAGGCACCTGCTGGGTTGGTTAAGTAGTCAATGTACCTAACCTTGCTTGAAGAGCTTTGCATGGTGATGCTTTGGTGACTTTGGCTGTTTTGGTGACATATCATATCTAGTGACTTTCCTGTTTGCAGACACATGTATGCACTATACAACATGTGCCCTATTGATAACTTGGCCACCTGCTGTCTTGCTTTATCTGATTAATATTTTATCGATTTTTCATGTAATCAGCATATTCATTCCCATAGTTAATTATAACCCAAAGTCTTTTATTGTGTGGATATCTGCACATACCTGGCATACATAGTATACATGAACATGTTTCATTCATATATTTTGAGATCCAGAACTGGAATTATTTGAAAGTAATTAGCCATGAGAGCGGAGCACTAAATCAGATGATAAGCAAACACGGTGAAACATAAAAAGGATTATTTCTTCTCTCATGTTACTAATAAATGTCAAATAACTTCAGTGTGTTTGGCAGTGCTCCACTTCCTTTCCTTCACACCTGTGTGAAATGAGAGAGGTATTTTGTAGTAATGCAGGTGTACTACATCTAAAAACAAATACACCAATATCTTGCCTTTACCTAGGATTAAATGAGAGCAAAGCTAAACTTGCATCTTCAGAGCAATGCCATTCATTGAACATCGGATCTTCAGAGCAATGCCAATCAGTGAACACATGCAGACAGGAGAGGTGCTTAGGCCACCCAGGCTAATGGTTCTATTTGTGGAGATTATTCAAAGTGCTTCAAGTCAATAACCACCTAGTGGCCTCAGTGGGCTTCAGATCTCCACTTCTCATGACAAAAGTAAGAATCTGCTCAAACTTATCTGAGAATTTCAAGTTTGTCCCTAAGTTATAATAAAACAAGTGGTATAGTGTACTTTCTTGCAGTTATTGTGATTCTTGTTGTTAACAGATGTGGTGAT
This sequence comes from Cyrtonyx montezumae, assembly GCF_038088225.1. NCBI lineage: Eukaryota > Metazoa > Chordata > Aves > Galliformes > Odontophoridae > Cyrtonyx > Cyrtonyx montezumae. Next base: position 117,877,697 of record NW_027072034.1, on the reverse strand, counting down.
ATGCTGCTCCTCAGACACGGATGAGATGCGTACTTGTTTTTGAGAAACAAAAGCCAGAGCAGAATTAGGTGCTTGAAGACTCCTGACAGTAAAAGACAAAAGAAGATAAGAAACACTGCATGCAGAAGCAAAAACAGATTCTGAATATTGAAAGCAGGTATTTATTGTAGCTGTGTGAGAAGAAATCTTTCAAATAACTTTCAAGAGGCTCAGCCTTACAACTGAATCGGTGACACACTCTATTTCCATGTTCCTTGGGACCCTGGATGAGTATTTTAAACACAAGCTCAATTTTCTTGTTTGGATTTAGCCTCTGCATGTGACCATATCTACCAGGTGATCCAACCCGCTGATGCTACCTGCCCTCCTAAGGGATGTCGATCTCTGCCTGGTTGATGGATCAGGAGGAGCATTGCCAGTCTGAACAGTGTTTCTCATCTTGGAGCAGGAGACAGAATGAGTACATTCAAGTTGTGAAATGCAGCACCAAAGAGAAGAGGAGTGATGGGTCAGAAACATTGCTTTGCCCCACCACTCAGCATCGTGCTGAGGCAGGGAGAGGGCAATGTTGCCTCCGGTACCCCTCATTCTCCATCCAAAGCACAGCAGACAGCAGTGATCAGATCCAGCCTTGCTGACCTTGCACCAACATGGAAATGGAGCAGCCACATGGTGAGAGCACTGGAAAAGAAGCTTAGAATCTGCTCCAACTGTTTCCCAGCAGGTGTTTACTTCCTCCCCGATGACAAGCGTGACTTGCTGTACAAACACTCACACCCCTCTGTGGACAAAGTCACACAAGCAAACCTTCGGCAGCAATTTAAGTTTGTGTGACTTTGCTCTTAGACACTCTAAGAGCAATTATACAGCAGGTAACTGCCTCTCAGCTGGGAGGTGGCAACAAAGGGCTGGGAGTTCAAAGACGAGCCAGAGCCATTTATTCAGTTATGATAATAACCAGGGTGTAAATTACAACAGACTGTGAAACAGAATTGCTATTAGATTTAACAACAGATGGGTAATTGTTCCCAAATCCCTACAATACTGAAATGTGCACCTCAGTGATTTCAATCCCGTGTGAAGTGACTGGGCTTGGGTTTGGAGCTTCCAGTGTGGATTTAGATGTAAGAGCAGAAACCAGGGACCTCCATGAGCAATGGCACCAGTGGGTAGGAACACTGCCCCTCTGACTTTCTGGTCCTTCTCTGTGGGGGACCCACAGCTCCTGTGGCCTCATGAGTGTCGAGTCCCACGTATAGCATCACAGAGAAGGTGGTTTGAGCTAGCTGTAAAAAAGGGATTGCTAAACCTGAAAGCAGGAAACTAATAGAAAAAGAAAGGAAGAAAATGTTGTCCAGAGGAATAATAACAGCATGTGCCAGAGAGGATGAGTTCTCTGTCTGGCAACATCCCTTCCTGTGATCCAGAATGAAAAAAGGGCTACACTGTGCTGAGCTGGATGGATGGCTGTATGGGGTTACGAGCTGCACCTGGATGAGACATAAAACCAAGGCCCTGATTACTGTGTCCACTCATCAAATCTCTTATCATTTTTACTTTTAAGGAACAGAACGGGACACCTTGTTTCCTGTTTTAAACCAAGTCATTAAGTATTTTTTCCCTTTCAGTGTAAATACTGTTTTCTTTTGTGGTGGCACTCTGAGCTGTTGGGTGTTCTGACAGTACTGTACTGTTGTCTTCCCTGACAGAAGTCACAGCAAACAAAAATAATTTTAGCCAAAATATTTTTTCCAGTGATATCCTGGTTGAAAATCCCTCTACACCTATGTCTCAGCTACAAATCTGCCCCAAGACTTCCTCTAATCTTTCTGGTGAAGCTCCACTACGCACAAATCAAATCAAGAGAAGCTTTCATTGGTGTGAAATACAACAGAGAGAGCATTTCCCAGGCTATATGTCCTGATTAAGTGTATTTTGTTCCCAAATTTCCGGCATGATTTAGATTTTCATGTGTTATTCTACTGAAAATGTAGTCCTTATTCAAGACCAGTCTGCATTATGCTTTCAAAACCATAACAGTGTTGGAGGGAACCTGGAATACCAATACCAGGGATAATTCTGTCACAGATCATTCCCTTTGTTGGAGAAAGCCTGTGTTTTGGCCAGCTGTAGAGCTCTCTGTGAGAAAGTACAGAAAAGCACATGTATGTATTGGGTTGAGCACAACCAGTTCCACTTCACATCAGCTATTAGCAGCCTGATGCTCCTAGCTGAACACCTGATACATTATCCCATGTATATTAACCACCAATTTATAGGCCAGATTTTTAGCCCATGCACGTCTGGACTGCTCTGCTGAGGTTGCTCCTTCGTACTACACAAGCTGCAGTCTGTAGCATATCTCACATTACCTAACATTCTCATACTTACAGATGAAGTATTTTAGTCAGATAGAAACATTCTTTAATATTTTATCTGGAAAGCAGAGCACTGTCTTCTTTTGAAATGTGTGTGTTTGAATGACTGCGACAGAGGACAGATAGAGAGCAAAGATAAACAATGGTGTTTTGTTTTCTTGTGTCCATGCATAACTGATCCAAAGATTTTAGAGTATAGAACATAAATTGCTGCTCAGCACTGACAAAAGCACCAGGTGTTGCCTGATGAAGAGAAATTGGTTCAGAGTTGCAGAAACGAGACATATCAAATGTCCTTAGGCTTTCCTCTGAGAAATTAAATGCTTCTCATACAATACTGAGATTGCCAAATTCACAGCATATCTCACTGAAGATGTTTTTGAACCAAAAGGCCACTGTGCTCAATCTGAGATCAACAATAGCCGTACCACCCAGCACACCCCATACAAGAATGAGCTACTCACCTTATATGAGTCAGTCGTGAGTGACCTTGCTTGTCACTTCAGATAATTTTCACAAACAGACCAGTCAGGAATTGTGGATCCAGTTGTTGGTATCCCTTAGTTGAGTGGAGTTTGCAAACCAGGACTTGATGGGCCTGATTGGCCAGTGCCTTGTGTTGACAAAATTCCACCAACACTGCTGGTTGCGCATAGAGGTACTTGGAGGGGCTGCCAGGCTCCTTGCTTCCCACCAGCTCCTTGCTACCCTTCCCATAAAAAGGCATTCAGTGGGAATCCTAAACAACAGGGCTGACTGCGCTCCAAGCAAAAGCAAAGGAAGAAAAAGTAATGTAGCTGTAATTGCTTTGATTTTAAACTGCATGGCATAACATTCAAATTCAGATGTTTTTGTTGTTGTTTGTTTGTTTTTCCCAGAGTACTCAACTTTTGAATAGATCACTGTGCTCCTGCCACTCACAGTGCTGTCAAATTACTTGTCAAAAGTCATGGTGGTTATGTGGGTCCATTTCCATGCCCTACGTTACCTTCTACTTTTGGATGTGCTGTTAGTTCAGTCAGGCTACGTGAGAAAAGGGGCATGAGAGTATTTCTGGGCTTTCCACCAGGCCAGTGATTTGCTAGTGTTCTAGCCATGCCAGTGCATGCTGAAGTGTTTTGTCCCTCCTTTGAAAGAAACCTCGTCATCATCAGAGAGCCCATAAATCCCATCAATCTGAAATAATGTTTAATGATCAGCTACGAAATCCCTTTGGTTACAAACCAAACACTGCGCTGCTTTGCGGCAGAATATAAGTGGTGTGAACAGTCACCTCCACAGCTCCTGTTTCCACTTGCTCTCCAGCTTTGGCAAGGGCAGGAATACAAATTCCTTCACGTTCCCATTCGCAGGGTGATAACAGCACTAATGACGGTGGTGTTGACAAGGCAGGGCCATTTATCAGTCTCCTGCCTGACCTTACTGGGAGCCCATCTGCAGATGACGCACCAGGTGTCACAGGGTGCTGTCATCTGCCCCAGGGGGCTGCCAGCTCCGGACCCCTGCAGCCTCTGTGACGCTCTCCAGAGAGGCAGAGCTCTTTCCATCCGTCAGGCAGAACATTGCAGGTTGGTCATGGGTCACACGAGTGTGACGCATAGGGCTAAAAGCCCTGAAACTGCACCTCCAGTGTCATCGCAGCCTTCTCAAGTTCCACCTGATCTTCTCTTTCCTGAGGTTGGAAGTCCTCCTATGAGCAGCAGAACGAAACTGATCCCCCTCCTGCTGCTGTGTACGTGATCCTGTGCCTTGCAGAACAAAAGGATGTGTTACAAAAACAGCCCGCAGGGATGTGTGTAGTATAAATTAAAGCAAAACAAAACAAAACAAAACAAAACAAAACCAAAAACAAAACAACAATGCAGATGGAGATACTAGTACAGTCAGCATTACTTTCTTCTTCTGTTCAGTCCTGCTTTTCATCTGCTTATCATTTCGTCAGATAAATGGAGGGGGAGGTTTTCCAAGCCAGGTGTCTCTCTTTGGCTGAATCTTTTATTTAATTATTTTGCAGAGTTTCAGCAAAGTGGCTCAGCCATTTCCTGGAATGAAACCAGGGGCAGGGGAAAGAGAGGGAAATGTTGTCAAGGCAACAGTAATCCCATTATTTTCGAACTTCTGACTGCCTGAGTAGGCAACCTTTATCTTCTTTCTGTGCCGTTTTTGTACATAATAATCAGCAACAATTATTCTCATCAGCTTTAAGGAAAGGGAAGCAGGAATAGCGAAGGGACAGTACGACATGCTATTGCAAACAAAACAAACTAGCACCTCCGTACTGCTGATTGCTGGATCTCCTGCTGCTGTGTTGAAAATAGGCTTTCAGGGCCCAACTGCTCTGCTTGCAATGTCCCTCTAAATTGCCCTCCATCCAGACAAGATCAAGAAGCTCATTTCCTCATCTTGAAGTGCAACTGACAGCCTCCATGTCCTCTGGTATTGAAATCGTTGAGCATATGTTAGTGTGCAGCAATCATTTCCCTCCAGATTTTACAGCTCATTGTCATTTTTCACACAACAAAATGTTTTAATGAGGAGGAAGGCTCTGTTTTACGTTTTGGGGAAGGTCCCTGGGGAGAGAATCGTAATTTCTGCATGATGGGGGAGACTTTTAAATCTTATTGCATCAGTTATGATTTGTCAGATAAAATGCATTTGAAGCATAAACTAAGCCGACAGCACATTTGTAAAGCTCACAAAAGAAAAGAAAAAATAGAAGAAAATAAAAACTACTGGACTTCCAGCAGTTCTGCTGGCTTTACATACTTTCCTTTTCTTCCTCTAGAGCAACTGAAAATAGTATTAAAAAGAAAGATTTTTCCAATGAAAGAAAATACAGTTCTACCAGTATTGGGTTGCAGAATACAGAGGATTCTGCAGGAATTGTGCATTGTTTCAGAAAAAACAAGCAGAGTGGAATGTGAAAGACATTACTTGAACAGATCATTTTGTCTTTTCATTCAGAAAACATTTTGTTTCCAAATGTATTGTGTGATTTTACATTTTTCTATTGTTTTCTTTCAAGCTTTTTTTTTTATATATTTTCAATGCTGCTGCTCTATGTTTTTATATTTTCATACTATAAATTAAGGAGGCAACATTTCCTAGCAAATAGACCACTGGGCTACAACTAATGAGATCTAAACCCTAATCAGGACTTTGCCACTACACTTCTGGCCTGTGTGATACACACACCATTTTACTTTTTCTTCTCTGTTTCCCAGCCCTTTAAATGGGGATGACAGGTGATCTCATTGATTAAGCATGTTGATATCTATAATAAAAGGCACTGAGGAAAAGCTGAGTTTCATCGTTTGTATGCTATATATAAAATATATTACATAATGCGATACCTATGTGTAAGAAATCTAAAGGACATGAGAAAAGATCAAACGTAGTACATGTTAACACTATCGATTTAGTTTTTATTCAGGTGGAAAGGTCACCAAAAGTAAGAGGGCTTTTTCATGGAAAAGAAGATTTCCTCTTCTTCTGTTTGGCACCAAAAGCAGGGCCTGTGTCCACCATTTGCCACAGGTATCACCCTGCTGTGCTATCTCCCATAGCAGAGCTTGCCATACTTCTGCTAGAGGAAGCTGAGCTCATGTGTCTTTTTCAGGTACGCTCTGACAAGCCATGCAGCTTTGTACCTAGCTGGTACATGCGTAGGTACTGAATCCCATCCAGCACTGTACGCCAATTAAGTAAATGCACTTTGAGAATAGATGTGACATTTAAATGTCCCTGCAAAACCTCTTTCAGCAAAACATCAAGCAAAACATTAGCAGCACTCTGAAGAATTTCTGAGAACATCAGAGATTATTTTACTTCTGCAACAACAGCAACAAAAATAAACGCAAGGCAGGAAGAGGAAAACACACTTGTTAAATAACAGCCAAATCAGCTGGTGTGAAAATCTGATGAGAAGTTATTGACTGCAAAGGAGTACGTGTGCATATACCACATCAGCGCCACAGAGACACAGGATGTTGTTAGTACAATGAGAACCTTTGCTCAGCTGTCATTAAACCACAGTCTGTACTTACTCTTGGTCTGTTTGACTAATTCTCAGATACATTTCACAGAATCAGCTGTTCTGCTGGATAAGTTACACCAACTGCTCTCCCCCTGACAGGGTGAGCTGTGTTGCTTTTTGTTGATACTGAAGAAACAAGGCTGCACGTGCTATCTGCTCCCACACTCTCAAAAGCAAAACACTGTGGTGGTGCATAGAGTACCTGAACACCACACCAGTAAATGCTTAGATATGTCCTGAATGTCACCCCAGAACTTCTCACTTTGTCCTACTGCAGGGTTTAATCCCACATGCAATTAAATAAGTGGTGGGATTCCCATTGAAAAGAAGCTAAGTTCTCTTGACCGAGGAACAGGAGTATGCCTGGAGAAGTACATCTGTTTTTTTTCCTCACTAATCCTGCATTAAACAAACCCAGTGTTCCAAATAGCAATGATAATCAACTACATCACACTCTCATGAGGAAGATGAAGGGGTGTAGGCAAGGGTCAATGCAGTTCATGCAGCTCTAACTTGGGCAGTACAGAGTTGGAGAACAAACCTGAATGTTGTTTATCATTTTAATTATTGCCATAGCACTGGCACAGTGGAGAAATGCACTGTGAATCAGAAGCTGGTAGCTGTATTTCCTGAAGTACTCATATCTTCAAAGGAGAAAGAAGTAAAATACATGATACACTTCCAGCTCTTCCAGAAGCATCTCCCAAGTTAAGGAGGAAAAAATGCGCTTTTTCAAGTAGGATTTTTATGACCACACATGTATATTCACATATGTACCCTCAAATTACTGAAAAGTTAGACACAAGGGAAATAGATTTTTTTCAAAATTAGTAACCAAAATTAGAGATGGGCAATAGATGTCCTTACTAACAGCCTTCCTTTGAACATCAGGACACAGTTCAAGCAAGAAACACTGTTAAATTTAGCAGAATCCCAGACACATTAATGAGCTCTGATAGGATGGGTTCTTCTCAAACTCTCCTCAGTTCCCTTGTCTGGTAGGCATCTGCATCATGCTGAAATGCCCTAGTGTTGCTCTGTTCTCACCTAAGCAATGTAGCTGACCTTTCCATATCAGTTCCTGTGCAATGTGTGTAGCATGATAGCTTTAACCAGGCAAGACAAACAAAAGCCAACATAACGTGGCTGCAGTCACGTCATCTGTCTTGGAGGGTTTCTCTACCACTTCCTTTGCTGAATAGTGAACAAATGGCACTTTTGCAGATTTAACCTTTGCTATATGTTACTTCTCCTTTCTCTGAGTCACAAGCATTTCATTCTCTGTTCTTTAGCTCACCTGCAAAATGTACCGTTTCCTTTTTCTGCCACAAAACATGCACACACAGTGTAGAGACAGAAGAAACGCTGCTATCATTTCCCCTTGGCCGATGCGAGGAGATCACACAGCTAAAGGCAGCAGTGTCTGTGCCATGTTTACATTCCTGCTGAGCAGGTACAGACAGGGCACAGTCCCAGATGTGCCAACTGGGGCACCGCTGTGCACACACAAAAAATTCATCAAGAGTTTGAAGTTCTGCCAAAGGGAAACTCGGGGGTCTTTTTGCAGTGTCCAGGGCAGGGAATAACGCTGGCAATTGTGATCAGTTTTTAATTTCCTTGGGGTGACATTTCTGATGCCATAAAGGCATAATTCTGTGGTTCATTTTGTTTCTACTTATCCAGCATACCTCTCATAAAAAAAGAGCAATAGATTATTATCTGTCTTGCTCTTGCTGTTTTACAGATTAGATTTTGCCAGGGTTGCCATGTTCATTCTGAGGATGCTTTCAAATCACTACTCAAAAAAGAGCTTTTTTTCCAGTTTTAAAAGATGAACACCTCTTTTATGTTATTTCTATGAAAATCCAACATGGCTTAAATTTTTCACATACAGTTCCTGAATACGAGTACCTCCTCTTTCGCATAACTGACAACACAATTGTATTTGATGAGTGAATGCAAGGTTGTTCACAAAGTCTGGCCTCCCAAACACTGCTCACACTGGATATAATCAGAACTCTGATATCCCGAATAATTACACATTTCTCAAAATATGAGCAACAGTTCCCTTCCGAGGGTTGCTTTATGATACTGACTGCTTAAATAGTCCCACCAGGGGAGTTGTACATGTGGCAGATTTCAGAAGAGCTCTCATTCTGTCCAGCCCTGGTCACAGAGCGAGGGGAAATCTTTCTATTAGGAAATTTTACAAAATAAGATATATCTACAGCTTAATTTGTGGTGTGATATGAAAGGCATTGACAAAAAGTGTTCCTCAAAATTTGGATTTTGTTAGAAATTGTTTGTTAGCTATGAATCCTCTCTTTTCCTCTGCAAATAGCTTAATCAGCAAACAAGATGCTTCTTTGCATCATGAGGACGACATATTTGCCCCCATACAAGTTTCCTTTGTCCTTTCTTATAACAAACTCCGCTGAAGCTGAAAGCTTCATACAAGTGAAGAAGTGATGCCCAGTTGAGTTACAGTAACTTCATTGTTGTGCTTAAAATCTGTGTCTTGCAGCAAATGAGCTCAGATCTTGCAAGTCATGGTCCAGTATCTGTGCCCACATGGATGGTGGCCATGAGTTGTTCTATAGAATGACAAAACTGAATAGGAAAAGCCGCTTCCCATCAACAGCAAAACCCAAGCTCAAAACACAAACTAAACTTCAGTGCCACAAAATCCTTTCATGTGTGATGTAGGAAGATCACCTGTGTATGGGCAGGATGAAACTCACCCTTATGAGAGCCATTGTCTCCAAGTTGGCGCAGCTCAGGTAGCTGACTGTGAGCAAAGCCTGGCAATAACCGCGGGCAGTGACACAACATCCTTGGCAGTTGCAGCTTTGCTGGAGCCAGCTTCCTGTTTCTGCTCCCTTTGCAGAGCTGGAGAGCACACTGCGGAGGATGTCTGGCGGCAGCAGGCATGACCACCCCCTGCCCTTCTGACAGAAGTGAGAGCAGCTCCCCATATTTCTCAATTCCAGGTCCATCCTGTCTCTAGCTCTGCTCTCTGGCAGGAGGCATTTTTTAAATTACTTATTTCTTTGGCCAGCATTGCCAAGAAGCCTGGAGCTGGATCTGCAAAGCGTTGCTGAAATTCCAAAGAAAGGCATAAGTCTGAGATTTATGTTAGTTTTGGCTCATGGATAAATCTCACCTGCAGAGTCCAGATGGCCACTTTCTGCTTTCACTGGATCTACTGTAGTTTAAGATACCATGTTCAAAGACTTATCCAAAGGTAGGATTTGTCCAAATGGTAAACAAGAGTTCAGTTTATGCACCAGTAGAAATCCTGTCTCTTTATTGACTGCTTCTGGGTTACACAAATATCTCCATGAAGTATAATAAAACAGATTTTGAGCCTGGAAAGCAAAGGGCTGCAGCAGCTGCCAAACTTCGACCCAGAGATCTTTTGTCCGAGGCCACTGTGTTGCATTGCTCTAAGAATCATAAATTTATCTACTCAGTGTGCCAGCTCCTGGCAGATCTACAAAGAAATATGCAACACGTAGCACTGCACTTTGACAGCTGCTCTGTCACGGACATGCCTTACAGTCCTGTTCAGCTCAGCCGCAGCAAAGTTGTCTCAGGAAGAGCAGAATCAGTAAAGTTCAGTGAGCACTGGGATCTGCTGATGGTTTCCAGCAGGGCTCTACCTCCACTGCTGATAGAGTAACCAGTTCTATTTATTTGTCAACACCTAACATTTCAGATAAAAAGCAGAATATTGTCATATTGTCAGCAATCAAAACAAATAATAATTAAAAAATACACTCAAACCACTAGCAAAAAAAAAAAAGAACACTTTTTTGGTTTGTAAGATTTTCAATTTTCTGTTCACCCGATATTTTCTATTGAAGATTTGAACAGTGTGAGAAACTTCATATTTGAAGGCCCAGTCTTTATGAATACACTTTGTTGGTTTTTTGGGATCTTTCTGCAACATCTTTGGCTCAGAACAGTAAGCTGTTCTTTCTCAAATTTAATTTCTCAAATATTTATTTACCATATAGACATAGACCACAAAGTAGGATTTCTGCATCAGGCGCCATAGCCTGGAAACCACTATGTTAGGATATCTGCAGTTGGAAGCAATGGCATGTGAATTCATAACTCTGGGTTTCTGGAAAGAGTGGTAGTTGAATAGCACTTGGCACCAAGCTGGAAATAGGAAACTGCAAAATCTAGGGTCTTCAGCAAAAGTTTAAAAAACATAAGAAATGTTAAGAATCCAGGTGACTGTGTGCCCTTCAGCTTGTCTCTGTAACCAAACACACAAGTGTCTCACCTGAAATGAGCTTTAATGGTCCCCACACAATGTGAACACACAAAGTATCAAGCAAGACAGCCATAAAATCTATCTAGCAAACCACACAACAACTGACAGGATATAGCTGGCTACTGCTTGAAAGATTAATGGCAAACCACCACTATCCTTCATGCCTAGCTTCACACAGCTTTGTTTATTATTTATTATTTATAGGGCAGCTGAGAGAAAATTCTAGGATGATTGACCTCTATTTAGCAAGTGTTACAATGTGCATGAGGGAAAGAAAGGAAAAGGTCATGTGTACCTTCTGCATGGAAAAAGCTCGTGAGCAAACAATTCACACTCTAGTAGCTCTCTCACTGCCTATAGGAATCACATAAAAGAATAATGTGAGTTTATTTGCCCAGAAACAACAAGCTTCAATTCTGACAGGTATGAAGCGCAAGGACAAAGGTCTGCAAACGCTATCATAAGACATGTGAGCAACAAAGACTTTAACGGGTACTCATGAACTGGGCTACTTCACTCTTCTGGTTGCTCTTCTCTCATACCAAGAATAGGCAATGCATTTCACAGTACTGCTTTCTCCCCGTGGCTGTCAGAACCCTGAACCAATAGGTGCCAGTGAGAGGATCAGATTCTGTCCCTCTGTAACAGTGGAACACGTCTGAGATCTCCTTGTGAAACTGAATGCATATAAGTCCATAGGGCCAGGTGATATGCATCCCAGGGTTCTGAGAGAGATGGCTGATGTGGTTGCCAAGCCTGTCTACCTCACAGATGAGAAATAATGGCTGTCGAGTGAAATTCCTGGTGACTGGAAAAGGGAAAACATTACTCCCGTTTTTAAGAAAGGGAGAAAATATGACTCAGGGAACTACAGTCCAGTGAGATTCACCTCTGTGCCTGGGAAGATCATGGAGCAGATCCTCCTAGTTACCATGTTAAGACACATACGAGACAAAGAGTTGATCTGAGACAGCCAGCATGACTTCACCAAGGGCAGATCTTGCCTAACCAATCTGGTGGCCTTCTATGATGGAGTGACAGCATTGGTGGACAGGGGCAACAGCTGTCATCGATCTGGACTTCTGCAAAGCTTTTGACATGGTCCCTCTCCACATCCTTCTCTCTAAATTGAAGAGGTATGGATTTGAAAGATGGACTGCTTGATGGAACTGGTTGGCTGGTCACAGCCAAAGGATTGTAATCAACAATTCAACATCTGGGTGGAGGCTGGTCACGAGTGCTAACCCCCAGGGGTCAGTCTTGGGACGGGTGCTCTTCAACATCTTCATCAATGACATAGACAATGGAATTGAGTGCACCCTCAGCAATTTTGCAGATGACAACAAGCTGAGCAGTGCAGTCAATACATTGGAGCAAAGGGAAGCCATCCAGAAGGACTGAATGAGATTCAACAAGGCCAAGTGCAAGGTGTCGCACTTGGGCCAGAACAATCCTAGGTATTTATGCAGACTAGGGGAAGAACTCCTGGAGAGCAGCCCTATGGAAAAAGACTTGAGGATCTTGGTGGATGAGAAGTTGGACACAAGCCAGCAGTGTGTACTTGCAGCCCAGAAGACCAACTATATCCTAGGCTACATTAAAGAAGGGGTGGACAGGAGGGAGATGGAGGTGATTGTCTGCCTCTACTCAGCTCTTGTGAGGCCCCATCTGGAGTACTGCGTCCAGGCCTGGGGCCCCCAGCACAAGAAGGACTCAGAGCTCTGGGAATGGGTCCAAAGGAGGGCCACAAAGATGATCAGAGGGCTAGAGCACCTTTCTTAAGAATAAAGGTTGAGGGAACTGGGCTTGTTTAGCTTGGAGGAGACTTCAGGGAGACCTTATTGTAGCCTTCCAGTATTTGAAGGAATTATAAACAGGAGGGGGAACAACTTCACAGAGGTTGGTAGTGATTGGACGAGGGTGATGGTTTTAAACTAAGGCAGGGGAGATTTAGGTTGGATGATAGGAGGAAGCTTTTCACTCAGAGGGTGGTTACATACTGGAACAGATTGCCCAGAGAGGTTGTAGATGCCCCATCCCTGGAGGCATTCAAGGCAAGGCTGGATGTGGCTATGGGCAGCCTGCTCTAGTGGTTGGTGACTCTGCCCATGGCAGGGGGGTTGAAACTCAATGATCATTGAGGTCCCTTTCTACCCAGGCCATTCTAGGATCCTATGAGATTCAGGGAGATGAGCCTGGATTGCTTTTACAAGAGCTCATAGAATCACAGAATGGTTTGGGTTGGAAGGGACCATTAAGATCATATAGTTTCAACTCCCCTGCTCTTGGCAGGAACACCATGACACCATCCACTATACCAAGTTTGCAGGTAGACTTGGTGGCAAATGGAAGATAATAACTTGCAGGCATAGTCTTCTTCACCTACCAAAACCAAGGCAGGTACATGAAAAAAAAAAATGAACAGGAAAGAAAATACTCCATAAGGACTTATCTACTCACACAGGATACACTTTCATCTGTATTTTATGGAGACATATGGTATTGTGACATCTCTCTCTTTACAGTTGGATGGTTTATGTGTCACTATTTAACGTTTCAAAACAATTGTGAGAAAATGGGGAAAAGTCTGTTGTTTGTAAAAAACTCTGCATTTCCAAGAATGTTCTCCCTTTCTAGAGGGAAAAGTTCCAGCTTCTATTTCAGGAATCCATCCTGCCGCACCACCAGCTTGTTCAGTTTCTGATGTAAGTCATGCAACTAGCACCAATTCTCTTCTGCACAGAGAGTAACCTTAAAACATAAAAGCAAACAAGTGTCAAGCTGTGTAAGACCACTGCTCTGTCTTGCACAGTATTCTTGTTACGTTGAAAACATGATTACTGTTTGAGAGGTGCACAGGACTGAGGACACTGCTGCCTTTTTTCCCTTTTAGGGATGTCAGATGGCATCTCCTTACCTCCTTGCCCCTTTCCTCTAGTATCCATGAATGTTTCTTTTCTCTTTTTCAATCTGTCGATAGCACCTGCAGCAAGCTGCACAAGTTTACCACCTTATGTAGAAATACATGCTTTCTTTTTCTGATTTTAAATTGATTTACAAATTTCATCAGGTAGTCTAGACACGCAATTCCACAATCAATGAATCTACCACCTCCATTTTAACATAAACCTCAACTCCCTCTTTTCCAAACGGAGCAGTCCTGATTTTTTCACTCTTCTCTCTTTATGAAGCTGCTCCATCTCCTTGAAAATTTTAGCTGTCCTTTTCTGTGCCTTCTCTGCCTCCACCAAATCCTTATTGAAATGTAGAGACCAGGATTGCACATGGTAGTTAAGATGGGAGTACATCAGGTTTTAAATAGCAGAAAATCATAGCTCCTGTTCTTTTCACAGTATCCTTCCTGATGATGCCCAATATTTTGGTGGCTTATTTGGCCGTGCTGCACATTGAGTTTACTTCAGTGCAGCAACGTTCCAAGATCTCTTGCCTGAGTTGTAATGATCTGTTTGAAGTGCAGCAACATGTAAGCACATTTTAGATTATTAGATTACTAATATAATATGGAACTCAAATATGTTTTGATACTATATCTAAAATTTAAATCCAAAACTAGCTGTTTTTATGATCCTTAGAACATGGGTTTATTTAATCCTCCAACATCTTCTATAAACTAAAATCTGATAACTATTTTAAATGAAAAAAATAATTACGAAGTGACTTAGAGAAATACTGGTGATCATTTACTTGAGCACTCAAGTACAACAAGCTACTATCAAAAGAGATTTGCACTCTTTTCAGGGCTAAAAGTTAAAGAACACATCCTTCTAAGCTTAGTGAGTTCTCAGTCTATTTTTATATAGATACTTGTATAATTTTTGCAAATTAATTACAAACTTAGCATTGTTATTTCATTGTGAATGGATTGTTCTAGGCATTGCACTTCTGATTACTGTACAGAAACGTCTCCACAAACAACATGTAAAACAGCTACATTCCTTCAAACTAAATATTGGATGTTGTAGCTGAGATTTGATGGAAAAATTTCAAGGATAAGGTCAAAACTGAAGCAGGTCATCAGAGGAAATTTAATTCTGTGCTGAAGGTTGCAGTCAAACTATATATCATGAGTCTTATTTTAAACTGTAACATTGGAAGGAATTCCACCTATTGTAAACCAGACTTACTTATTGCCTTTGCAGATATTATTACCAGTGCACTGTGTGCATGCAATCACCTGCCTCAGACGGTGGCTCTCACTCCAAGTAAACCTTACTGTTTTGCTAAATCTACTCTTTGTTTTCTACCAGGATGTTTTGGAAGTGAACTAGACAGCAGCCCTGCCGACTGCTGCAAAACCAGCATTTCCCAGACAGAGGAACTGATGCTTGTGGATATCTGCCAAAAACAATTGACCTGGTTATCCTGAATGAGTAAATATCAGAATATCAATTGCAAAGAATCTGAGAGAAGTGTCTTGATGTCTTGGTCCTAAAATCCTGTCCACTTCTATTTTTGCCAACTGAGATAAAAAAACAAACAGAATAGTCACTATAAAAAATAAAAATAAAAAATATAATAATAAAAAATAAAAGCACTGGTTGCTTGTTTTATACTGTGTAAACTTTATGTTGTTGGAATAGTCTTGCTGCTTTGCCTCTTTATATGTATTTGGTCTATTGAGATCTGTATGAGTTACAGTCACCCATTTGAAATTGCTGTGAAGGCTGGAGAGAAGGTTACCCAGTTTAAAGTAGTGCTGTTGGGTTTCACAGCCCTTAAAGGAAATACCCACTGATTTATTTTTCATATTTTCCTAGTCTTGAATAACTTCTTTCCTTCCTCTGCAGATCCTGTCTTCTAACTCCTCTGCTGAAAGCTCATGCAAGAGCAAGGTAGGAACTCCTATCTATTCAATACTCCTTTCTATAAACAAAACAGAGAAAGAAATTCAGATGCACATCTACAAGGCAACACTGAGTACATTGAAATCTCAGCTCTGACATTCTCAGTGCTTGTCAGTGTCTGGTTATATCAAATATACTCTTGATAATCTCCCAACTTCTATTTCCCACAGAGGTGAGAACTCTACTTCTATAGAGTTATCAAACAGCAGAATTAGATATTAAATGATAATATGAAAAAAACATCATTGTTACATACTAAATTCTACTCTAGTATCAGCAAGATGAGATTCAATTTCCCCTGCTTATTATGTGTACGGTAGGGATATCCCCGAAACCTCACAGTACCCCTGTCAGCCATTCACTACCAATGCAAGAACACAGGAATCCTCCAGTTCCGTTTTCCTTCTTCCCTTTTGGAGAGAGAAGGCTGTCCCCAACAGAGGGGAAAGATGACAGACAAGAGGTTATCTGTTCATATTCCTTTGTCAAGCAAATGAAGTTTAACCAAGAAAAAACTCAAGACTCAGCAAAAATAAAGCACAGATTTCAAGCACTGAACACTCAGCAAAAATAATAGAACCTATTAACAATATATTTTATTCAGGTTAGTGCATTTTTCTTGAAATATATGAAGCTATAAGAGCAGGCATATCATGATACATAGACATGCTTCAACAGTTAAACTCTGGTGGAAGCAAGTGGAGAAATGTCCATTCCTTGCCATGGAAAAATGTTTTGCCTTTGGGCTTCCAAAGCCCTGGGACCCAATTTTAGGTCTGGCAGAGATGGCTTCCTAAAGGAGTGCATTTTCCTCCTGGAAGATAACAGATTAAAAAAAAATGGAAAAAAAAAAACAAACAAAAAACACCATGATGGAAGCTATCTACCAGTTTGGTTGATAAACCTACCTGGCCCAGTAGACCTGTGCACTGCCTTTACTTGAGTTTGGGATGAGGCCCCTCATTACCTCTCTGCTATGATAACAGTACATGCTTTTGTTCGTGTAATGTGGAGATGAGCCCCTGCTCAAACAGGGAGGTTGGACCAGAAGACATCCAGAGGTCCCTCCCCATGTTAACGATTCTGTAACTTTGTGATTCTCTGGAAACAAACGCAGACTGACAGAATATTTTGAAATGTCTGAAATGTCTGTAAAACTGTTTGAAAAATCTTCTGTTTTGGGATGTGGACTGCTCCAATGCCGAAATATCATACACACAAGGAGTCCTCTTCACCCCACAGACAACTTGCCTCTATGGGGAGGGTCTGCCACACACACACACAAAAAAGAGTTGTTAAGTTCATTCTGACTCCCCATCCCTCTTAACATGGATCTCCATCAGTGTTATCAAGCCCATCAGTCTGTGGGAGCACCTTTGTGGATGAGAGAGGAAAGGGTAGCTCTTTTAAGTTAGGATGTGTTGCTGCTGGGAATTAAGAAGGTCATTTTCTGTAACTAGAAACAAATTTCAAAAGCAGGCTGGTTCTTGTTTGATGTTTTCAGACATGTCAGCTTAAGCTAATCAGGCAAAGTAATTTTTTTCTAGTCCTCTGAGTTTTGAGCTAATGTGTTTTGCTGTCTAAAGGACTTGATATTAGCCATACCATAAACAGGCATGAAATCTGAGATGTCTTTTGTCTCTCTGTGATTCATGCAGAGACCTGTAGCACTTTAAGTCCAGCAATTGGTACAGAAAACTGACTTGTTCCAGATAAAACTGTAGTTTTATTTGTCAAAAATGAACTGGCTGTCAAGAAGATAAGTGAAGTCGAAGGGTTAAAGCAAATTAGTGCTGAGGGAAAGTCAAAGAACAAAACACCACTGCCATTCTTACTTGTGTAAGTAGGGAACAAGTGAATACTTCCTGAGTTCTGCATTGTTGCCTGATGAGGGGTGGTCAGTTGCAGAGCTGTGCAGGACTGCCCGCGCTCCTCACTGCTGCTTTTGTAACAGCAGCACATGTCCTAGTCCTCAGCATTCAATTTTCAGCATGGTGCAGACTCCCAGGATCTTGTAAGTGTTCCTCCTGACATGTCATCACTGCCCATGGGATTGGAATCAAGCTCTCAATCAACCTAACCCTGCTTTGTGCAAATGCACACTTGGCAGGAAGGGAGGAGAGAGGGGAGAGCAGGGAGCTCCGTTGGCATTGTAATTGCATGAAAATAAATTTGTGATCGTCACCTGTCCTAGATTTTGATGGGAAAAAAGTCTCTTTTTCTTAGCTCAGAGATGTCCTTGGCTGGAATTTAAGGTTTAGAAATTAGAAAATCAGATTAGGTTTTAAGAAAATGGTTGAAAGCCCTAAATGTTGTCTGCATATTATCACAGAAGTGTTATCTGCTGTTCCACTCCCCTCCCAGCCCCAAGTTAACATCTCAGAGTGATTTCTATGGCTTGCATCATCTCAGGATACCTGGTTGCTACTGCTCTAGTTGATATTTTACCAGCAGTCTGCTGACAATCAGTGCGCATTTCTACCCTGCACAGTAAAGAAAGCAGAGTTTGTGAGAAAGCAATGGGGCTGAACAATGATAGGGAAACAGATATAGAAGCATTACATATCTGAGTAGCTCCAGACCAGGAGATAATTTTTAACAATCTTTGTTGGTGTGGGCAGGCATGAGGAAAACATTGTAGCCGTTTATAATTCCAGTCTGCAGGCAGAAAGGTTGGCAATGTAAGGCCTTTATCTTCTGTTAGGAAAAAAGCCTTTCAGTTAAGGAACAACAGGTTTAAAAAATGCTCTACCACTCCTCCTGAGTAAAGGCCAAGTCCAGCTCCATCCAAGGAAATTTTGGAAGGGGCTGTGAAAGTACTGCCACATTTTCAGGAAGAGCAGACTTCTTGCATGACGGTTGCAGCTGTTTGCATGGAGTTAAACAGTAATAGCCTTTTTTGAGGGTGAGCCCTCCCTCCCCTCCTTCTCCTTCCTTCCACCATCACCACCTGCCTCTCCATGGGATTAAAAAGCAACCAGCAGCCCCCCAGCAACCAGCAGCTGCCACCAGGGATGCAAAGAGCATCCCTCCTCACAGAGTACAGCAGCCAATCACAGCAGGCTGCGTGGTGCAGGTGGGGAGATGCACAGCACTCAGCACGTGGCCCAGCTGTGGCCAAACCACACCACAGGCAGTAGTAAGCAGGCAGATCTTCTTTTAATTCTGATCGATCTGATCATAAGTAAGGGCAGTAGTTAAAGACAGGTGAGGTGATCTCTGCTCTCCATAAAAGTTTTCAGTTGGATTTCAACTCAGGTGACAAACTCTTGGCTACAGAAGCTGTTTTCCACTGGATTATATATAAATATATTCTCTGAAAGAATCAGTAAGACGCTCCATACCTAGATCTTTTTTTTTCTTTTTCACCCCAAAAGCAGCCATTTGTGCCAGAATCAGCCCTGCTTTGCTCCCTTCCTCCCTTTTCTTCCCCCTTTAACGCTCTTCCTGGCCAGCAGCAGTCCTGCTGTGGGTTAGATGTTACCCTCCAAGCTTCTTTCAGGAGAAGGTGGTTTCCCACTGTAGGAAGAGTTCTCCTTCAGCTTCACTGAAGTAAATCACCTCCTGTTCTTCACCTGGACTTTCAGCAAAACTGCTGAGTTACAGTTTAAAGGTATCTTTCCTTAATAAAACAAGAGATAAAACGCTGCCCTCCCATCAGGCTGTTTTTCGGTTGTTTTTTTTTTTCTTTCTCCCATGCCAAGTGAATGGCAGAAAGAACAGCCAGCAACTCATCAGAAGAGCAGTTTGTCTCCCCTTTCACTGCCTGTGGTGCTCTACAATGAGATGGCAGCTTCCATGTCACCCTGCAGAGAACAAGCCCTCTCATTTCAGGGAAATGCAATAATGAATTGAAAGGACTTATCTATCACTACAGATAAACCCCAGTTTTATCCAAATGTCTTCTAACATTGCCAGTAAATCAAAATATTTTTATTTCCCCTCTGGAACTGAAGATGAGGAGTCGTGAGAACAACAACAAAAACAAAAAAGCTGTATCTATATTAGCATTATTACAAAGAAAAATAAAAATCTTACTATATGTAATCAAGTGCCCTAAAAATGACTGAGACAAAATATGTCTTTGTAGTTGTCCTGAAAATGTTGGAGAGTCACAAAGGAAAGCCCCTTGACTACAGCAGCTTTGTCCTCAGAGAAGATTGTCCTCAGTTGCTTCCCATCTGTAGCTCAACTCTGTCTCCACCAGGAGTGGCTCACTACATTTTGGACATGTCCATGTAAGGGAACATGATATCTGGGGTGAGGAAAGAGGATGGGGAAAGTATTGCATAGCGGCACAACACTGTGGCTATTCAGTTAAAATGTGTGCCAATTTCAGTGGTTTCATCAAGCTGTTTACAAAAAAAGGGATAAAGAGAGATAAAAAAATGTGAAAGCTGTTCATAGAATCATAGAATCACCAACGCTGGAAAAGACCTACAAGATCATCCAGTCCGACCATCCACCTATCACCCATTGTTCTCTCCAAACCATGTTCCTCAACACAATGTGTAAACATTCCTTGAATACCTTCAGAGTCAGTGATGCCACCACCTCCCTGGGCAGCCAATTCCAGTGCCTGACCACTGTTCCAGACACTTGTAGTATGGGTATCATGTCCGAAAGAGATTTTATGAAAAAAACAAACAAACCCTGTGTTCCTAAAAGTACTAAACAATGGTAATCCATCTATAAAATCAAGGTAAAGGCATTGAGCAAATCAAACCAAGAGGGGGCCTCCATATCCATGCATACAAATAACTGTTAGGAAAACTTCAGGGATACTTCTATGGGAAGACAATGTAAAAAGACAGCATGAACTGTAAGTATTCCTCTATACCATTAAAGTGTTTTTCATTCTCATAAGAGTGGAAGCAAAGGGGCTTGGAGGGGGGTCGTGCAGTTTATGGCATAGCACTGTTGGCAGTGGGACTACATCAGTACAAAAGAAGAAAGAATTACTCATCACAGTCAGAATGAATTGGAGGTGAAGGGAATGAGAACAGGGAAGTTTTAGGATGCCAAAGCACAGGATAAGTTTTATATAGGGTTCAAATTTCCCAGATAACCATGGAGACTCTTCAACCCTACAGAATGTGAAGTAGTGGGAATTATCTTAGCCCACATTCACTGATGTTTAGACAAATGTATACTCTTGCCTTGACAGTGGTGCTGAACATGCATGTATACATTTGCTCCAGTAATGATGAACAGTTAATTAAGATACAGTAACCAGATTGTGAGTCCAGAGAAATACATTTCAGAGAAATAAGCCTGATGGGTATAGGTGGAGGAAAGAGAGCAATTGGAGGATTTGGAGAAACCCCATTAGTAAGTAAAGACAATGTCTCCAAGAAGGAAAAGATTGAGAAAACAGAGATTGAAGAAAGAATGAGCCTTTTCAAGTATTGCAGTCCTCCCAGAAATCATCTGTCCATGATCAGACAAAGAATATCTGAGAAAGATGCTAAGGCAAGACAAAAAGGCATGGAGGCTGTAGGCATGAGATGCACCCAGAAGGAGAGGTGGAGGCACAATATCCACACTGTTCTCAGCATATTTTGTTAGGAAGAGCTGATTCTTTTAGATTCAAAGAACTGTGAAGGCTGCAGGCATAAATATTTGGCTTCAAATATATATATATTAAATTTTGGAATAGATACCTGAGTTAGAATAAGATATGATTTGTTTTTATGGGGTCATTGATATAGCTAAAGCCACTTTGCGCACCTTTAGTCCATCTTTAGGAGATTTGTATCAGTGCCATTGCATCACAACATATACCTACATTGGTGTAAACACATCTCTGAGGCATCTTACATGAAGGTTTTGTCTCTGGCATGCACTGTTTGCATTCATACATTTAATTTGGAGTGCCCTTCTCCCCAGCTGCCCTCAGCTTTGAAAAGCTCAAATTAAATATTGTCATGAGTCAAGCACAAAACATATTCTTTTAGCAGTTATCTTAAATGTGTTCAAAAAATTAGGGGGCCATGAATTAAGCTTCTCTAAGCTTACTAAAATTGCCCTGCTCCAAAATGCTGCAAACTTCTAGGCACTGGGCTCCAGCCCTCCCAACACTGCTCCTTGCATTGACTGCTCTGCAGCTGGGTGCACTACAAAGGCAAGAGGGAAAAATCCCCACTGCCTGTGCAGCAGTGTCTGGTCTTTGGAGCCTTAAATTACACTATTCCCCAAATATGTGACATAATCACATCGCCATGTAACCCACTGCAAGAATCTCACTCAGTTCTTACAGGTCTTTACGTTGCCAGCCCTGGAAATCTGCTTACAGTCGCTGTGATAAGTGCCCAAGCAAGGACTTTTGATAGGACAGCAGTTTTCAACCACCAGAAATGGGAAAGGGACTTTCTAGTTTTTAAACTGTAGTTATTGCTTCACTCTTGTTTACCCTATTCTTTCTTGTCAGTTTGAATAGGAATTTAAAAGCAGAACTGAATTTTTTTTTATATAAACATTTGTGGTAAGTGCTGAGCCACAAGAGTGTCGCAACCAAAACACAGTTGCTCAACGGCACCTGTTAGTGCAATTACTTTGACATAAAATGTGTTCTTTACTGTTGTCTACAGGGAAAACCAGCAGCAACCTGTTACCCTTCAGCTCCAGCTGGCAACAAAATTTGTTACCTTGATCTTGCATAATATTGCAGATGAAAATAACAGAATTCCAGTGATCAAACTTGTTTTTCACTTATTACTGAGTGCAGACTAACTCACAACCAGATAATCTTGAGAAACAAGAGTAAACCAAGCTGCTTATTTACAGATAAACATTTTCATGGGACTTGACTTTATGTGCATTAAGGAAAGTATACCTGAGGGTATATTTTTCCTTTATTTTTTTTTCCATGGTTGAGTTATTGCTAGAGAGAACACAGTTTTAACAGCAGTTATTTATTTCTTTGTGCATTCTCACAAAGCCTTCCACACTTCTGAGTGGTGGACACTCCAAAGCAGTGGCAAAAAGCAAAAGGGCAACCATATAATTAGGATCAGATTAGAAGTTCTGCCGTGTTTCTCCTAAATTACTACCATTGTAGAGTGCAGAGTACAGATGTTACCCGTATATTTACAGTTAAAGGGTTTTATTGTTGTTAAAGGCTATTCCTTAGAAGTCTGTAAAAGATAGCTCAAGTGGGTAAGAACAAGTCGTGGAGGTTCTAATTCAGTACAGCAGGGAACAGAAAATATATTCAGTTTTGTAAAGTTAAAAAAGTGAAACTCGCTCAGCATGGAAGCTCAAACAGACCCATCTTCTTAGCAGGTCTAAAGGGATCCTGACCTTCTATGGAAGCAAGCAGATTGAATGATTAAAAGAATATATATGTATGTGTGCATGTGTGTGTGTGTGTGAAGTGAAAGAGCATGAGAGAGATGTCAAAGTTTTCATGAAAAATCTTCATGGTCAAGAAATGACTTCAGGCTGATTGTCCAAACACCCACAGTCAATACTGAGAAAAACATGGGCTGAGGGCTCCTCTCACAGAAAGTGCTCAAGGACCCATCATATAAGGTCTTACTGTATGGATTATAATGGCGTGAGGTTTGCAGAAAAAGGATTCATCCCACCATTTAATGGAGCTTGGAGATGGTAAAATTTAGGTTGCGTCCAACAGCATCAAGGAAAACAGAATGAAATAGTAGTCCTACAACAGACATAAAGGAGGTTCAAGAAGAAACGGAAGTTGAGAAACCTGCAAATGGGTTCACAGATCTATGTCTAGGGTCTATTCACGGCAATGAGTAGGAGACTTGGAAGGTTTGTTGTTCTTTCTTCTATTTTTACACATTCATTTTACCTTTAAAATTGAAGAGAGAATCTAAAAAAAAATTAGGGCAAAAAGCCCACAAAAGGACACCTGAGGGAAAAAGGTTGTTCTTTATAACTTGCAAAGCTAACATTGTATAACAACAGAAGGAATAAATGTCAAAAAAAAAAAAAAAACACTGTGTACAGTGGTAGTGAAAGGGTATTACTCACAGCCTGATATAAACAACTAACAACTCCCATCTGGCAAGAAAAGCCTTTGCAAAGGGAAATACACTAAAACTCTTGCCGTTGATAACTGAGGCCTGTTATGGGAAATGCCTGCAGGATCCAACTGTGATTGCAGCAGAGGGAGGGGAAATGACATGCTCACGTCCAAAATAGCTTGGAGTCCGACAGCATTTGAGGCATTTCAAAATAGCACACATTCAGAAATGGAAAGCAAGTAAAAGTGGACAGTGAGTACAGCACAGTTCAGGCAGCTGAGCTCTGAGATGGCTCCTTGTACCTGCCTCATTCGTGACTGAGCATATGTGTTACCATTATTCCGAACACTCTGGCTCCATAGCAGGGATGAGTGAAGCAGAGGCAGTGGTTCAAATGGAAAAGTACAGGTGAGAATCTATTGGAAAATAAAAAGAGAAACTGAAAATAAGGAATTTTATTTAATTCCTGAGAAGAAATTCTCATTCATATGGAGTTTGAGCCAGAGCCCACTGAAGCCAAAAAGAGCCTTGCTGTGAGATTCAGTGGTCTTTGGCTCATGTCCATAGGCTAAACACTTTCTCTGGCAAGTCTACAGAGTGATTCAGCCTCAAACTGCTCAGCACAGCCAAATTCAAAGGCCCTATTCATATTCTAAAAAAGGCAACTGGACATGATTCCATGATTCCCAGTTGCACAATTGTCTTCAAACAGGTGGCAGCAACAATATCCGCTGCCAGCCAGAAATCAAAGAGAAAGTCAGGAGCCTGTGCTAAAGCAAGACTGTACAGCTAGCAGTCATATCATAGAACCAATTTAGCCTTTTCCATTAAGATTATTCTCTTTAAAAACACTGGTCAGGCTTTCTCTTCCACCACCTCTCTCTGATTTCACTGTAGAACTAATACGTTCATCTCTTCTTACAGGAAGTCATATTAGCATGTGGAACAGGTACAGCAAACAGTAGCAGTCATGGTAAGACACTTGAGAAGCTTCCCATGTACAAGAAGAATGACAGCTAGAAATTAAAGATTTTTGGATAAAGCTGAGAGGAGATTGGAATAGAGCATGTCACAGAACAGGAATTTCTGGTGGGCAGAAAGCAGATAGTTTTATATATTCCTCAAGATGGATGCAAATGAATAGGCATAAAAACACATTATTGGGTTCATCTTCCATGGAAAGAACTTTTTCAAAGATTATAGTTTCCAGACTTTAGAAAACAAATACCCTAAACCAAAGAACCCCAAAACATAACACTCTGCGGGGATGAATGCAGTGATAATGGGGTAAGCCCAGTCAGGGCAGCCAGTCAAACTTCTCTCAGGGTCTTCCAGTCTGTGGCAAGAGAAGGTTGAATTATATGCAAACCAACCTGGTCTGTGATAAACAGAGGCTAAAATGTATACCTCATATTTTGCAACCTCTAAGCAAAAGAGGGCTATGTAGATTTATAGCCGGACCAACTATTTGTGGTGTGTTTCTGTCTCAAGAACTGTAAGGGGAAAAATACTTCATGATTCACCAACATTATGGGGGAGAGACTAAAAAGGTCTAGAAAAAGAAAAGACAATTGACATTTCCATTTTGACATTTTTGAAATTGGAAGGCTTGTCTGGAAAAACTAAAATCTTCCTTCAATTTCTTTTTTTATAAATGATTTTTTTACTTTTCCTTTCAAAGCAACATTATTTTGTTTTAAAATTATCCAGCTGACAACAAAAAAGAAGTTGAAGATCCACAATTTAAATAAAAGGTTTTGAACTTATCTTAAAATCTGAATTGTTTCCCTTCTGCTTGATTCAGACTCTTCCCCCCTCATGCTCCCCTCTTGCTTTTCAGATTTGAGCCAATGAAAAAAAACACATTATTCACTCATGCTTCTTGAATAAAGACATGAGGTGTATCTCTGGGCAATGATACTCCATGAGAACAGGCAAATTCTTAGCAAAGGAAGAAGAGCTCCTTAGGAGAACAACACTGCTTAATTCTCTGTTGCTTTGCGCTTGTTGTAAACTGTTCAGGCAGAGTCAGTGTCTGAAGCCCAGCTTTGCTCTCTTAAGACAAGATTCATCCCTTTTTTCCTCCTCCTACTGCAAACAGCAGGACAATATACCATGGGGACAATGCATTCACAACATGGATGATGGTACAGCACCAAGTTGTCATAAAAACTCCAGTGTGTAACAAAGAGAACAAAACTAACTTTCCAAAGGAATAAAAGGCCAAGTTTTTATTGCTGATAGAGAAATGTTGGTCATGATTTAAATCATTGATAAACTGCCAGAGTCTTCATTTGGCACAGGAATTCAAGTATACAAGCCTCTCCATGCACAATTTATTTCCTTTTGTCCTGACTTTAATGGAGGAGCATTTTTTAGTTCCCCTTTTTTTTCCTTTTTTCCTGGGCAAGGACACAACAAGGAAGTCTCCATTCTGTGGCAACAGGGACATGTAGGAACTTGTGGAGGGAGAAACAATGAAGCGAATTCCTATTTGCATTTCTGAACTGCAGTTTCACTGTTCACATTCTTCTAGTACTAAAACAGAAGGAGTTCCGTAAGTTTTCCCATTTACACTTTTTGTTATCTGTCACAGAGAAAAGCATCTCGAAGAACTTGCCTGCTGTTAGATAAAAAAGCCAGAATTCAGTGTGATAAACATTTACATTTAATAGTCTGCTACAAACCCTTCCAAAGTAGGAAGAAAAAGAATTTTAAAAAAATCTAGGTAAGCAAAGGAGTATGTCACACAGCTATGCTCCAAATACTTCTCCCTCGAGCTCTCCTTCATCTTGGTAGAAATGAAAACAATCTTTTCCCATCCCCCCTTCCTCCCCTCTGTCTGGGAGGAGAACAGGATAGCAGAAAGAAAATTCCCCTTGTGAACTGTAACCCATGTTTAATAGTCTCAAGGCCAAATTATACAACTGGATCAACATCCTTTGATCTCTTACTATCACTCTTCTATAATTGTATCTCACATAAATCACTCAGCTTTCTCCAAATTCGTCCTATTCCATTTTAAACACACCCGGTCTGCTTTGGTGTTCTTGTCTCTGAGGTCCTACTGACCTGACAGAGGTGCATTGACCTTGCCCAGGAAAAAGGATAATGGCAGGTTGTGCAGGTTTGCTTTCCCAGGCAATTCTAGACATACAAGAAATTTATAACTGAGAAGTTTAAACATGTTGTAAGAATATAAACAGGCTGTATATAGTACATAGTAATATGTCCTAACAGGAACACTTGCAGAAGCTTTGGCAAACAATCAAACAGCATTTAAAAGCTGTCTTTCCTCACCCCACATTGTAATGTTTTCAGTTTCTTATTGTCAAATTAAATGACTACATGAAATAACAAGAGATGAAAGGAAAAGGTGTACTGCAGAGCCCCTCCAGTCACATGCTAGATCTGTAGATAATTAATTTTGCCCAGGCATATGGTCTGTTTTGTCACATCTCTACTGTATTCTATTCATACATACTTGAAGTGCATTAAAACGATGCTAATGTTGCAGAGTCAGCACTCCAAAAGATGAAAATGTCAATTTATTGCTTTTTTTTTGCAATTTATTGAATTTAAGATGCTTGCACAGCATCAATCCAGCCTGTTAATGTGAATGCACTGAGGTGCAGGCTGACTTACATAACCTCACATCTCTTCCCCTCCCTCTCCCAGCCTGGCTGCTATTTAGCACACACAGCAGACTCAACAAGCAGACATGTCACATTCATTTTATATTTGCTCTGGGAGAGTTGATTACACTCAAGAGGAACACACTCGTACTCTAGCAGTGAGTTTCTCAGATGGCTGCTGCCAGCAAGGAGCCTGGCATTTCATCCCAGTCTGTAGATATCCATAACACAGAGGAAAACTGTAGGCTCTTGACCTGACCTACATGGCTGGACCAAACTGTCCAGACCATTCCTGTCTATCTCTTCCCTATGCCTTCTGCATTTTTCATCTCAATTCCAGCCTTCCCAATCCAACACCAAAACATTCCTTCCTACTATATTTGCAGTTGCAGTCCTCTCCAGATTTTTCATGCTAATAGCCTTCATTCTCAGCCCAGATTTCTTTATTAATTTTTCAGGTCTTCCCAAAGATTTATTTCCGTCTTACCTTCCACACTCCTGATATTTCTACTTTCCACCACCAAGCATTTCCAGTTTATCTTTTACTATCGTTATCTGAGAAAGTAACCCCTAACCACAACCATATTTGAATCTTAGTTCTTGATCATGCCTTGTACAAGGCAAACCTACTCCTTTTCCAGACCACCTTAACAGTCAAAAGAAATTTCCTTACCTCCCACAAGGGCTCCTGGCAGCAGAGTAGCTCCCTTCAACTGGGAAAAATGCACCAGAGAAATGCTTGATTTAAGCAAGGCACCCTGAAGATAGAATACATCTGCTAACAACAGATTACTTTTTCATATTTTTTTCTTACATTTCTACCTTTTCTCCGTCTTTCTATTTCTTTTCTTTTTTTTTTGTTTTCCTTTTTTTCCCCTCCTTTTCCTTTGTCCTTTTTCCCAGTTTTCTGAGAAAAACTCCTTAAAAACTCTCAGTAGATTCATAGATTCATAGATACATTAAGTTGGAAAGGACCCACAAGAACATCTAGTCCAACCATCCTCCTATCACCATCCCTACCCACTGAACTACTAAATCAAATCCCTTAGCACCTCATCTAAACGCTTCTTGAACAGCGCTAGGGACGGTGCCCCAACCACCTCCCTAGGCAGGCCATTCCAGTGCCTGGCCACTCTTTCAGAGAAAAAATGTTTCCTCAGGTCTAATCTAAATCTTCCCCAGCGCAACTTGTGGCCATTCCCTCTCATCCTGTCATTATTTATCAGGGAGAAGAGGCCGACCCCCTCCTCACCATAAACCCCCTTCAGGAAGTGGTAGAGTTTGATAAGGTGAGCATTATAGAGCACGTGTGAAGAGAATTTGGCCAACACCAGCCAAGTTGTGCAACAGAAAAGAGGGCAAAAAGATAATTCCTTAAAAGAGAAAAAATCATGCCATGCTTCAGGATGTCATTTCAGAGGTACAGAGGTTCCAAGCAATTTGCTGAGTGGTCGAGGGTTTTCTACTTTTTATTAAGAAAAAATATATTTTCTCTTAAAAAATGATTTTGAAAAGTGGCTTAACTATTTTGACTTCAAAGTTTTTCCATAAATATTCCATCCAAGGCAGATAGCCATTATGGAAAACTTCATAGAGACATATTTCATTAGAAATATATCTGTGGACCCACAAAATCTATGTATTACAACTCGAACAATCATTCTGCTTCTCCTCTTCCTCCCTCCAAAATACTGTGGTTTCTTAATCAAAACAGACTTCATTTTTCCCCCAAACAAGTGTGTTTTCTATGTTTTGTCACAACTGGCTAGGTTATTTTCCCCCTTGAAAACTCAGTTACTGGAAAATGGAAATTTGGCCCACTGTAAAGCACTTGAGATAACTCAAATAAAACCATGTGTACCCATTACACTTTTGATACTCAAAAGTATCAACTAACTCAGAGAGAGAGATGCAGTTCAGGAACCCCTCCAGCAAGTCTACACACAATGGTTTGGAAACATTCCCTGATTTTTTTGCTGCAGTTTAGTTTGGCTTACATGCACTTTGGGTGGGGTGTTGGGGGAGAGGAAAGTGCACATCTTGACTTCTTGTTCTTGCATAGATTGGCCTATATGTTACATTTTATCATTTGAAAAGTCAGTAAGATTAAATATGTAAACAAATATTTTAAGAGGTGAGGCCTAAACCATCTTCTGATGAAAATACAGGGGAATATTTATGATCTTGCTGACATCTTTTTCTCTCCAGATACTACAAAGGCTACGTGGAGTCTGCAGTTACTTACGTATTAATAATCAACTACACCCTCAATATTTTCATTCCTTTTCTCCTTTCTTCATTTTCTAGCTGAGAACTGGTAGCTTTACTTTGCTCTCATTTTAGGAATGCCTGCATCTCAAAGAATGCTGCACTGTAAATCTTCCAGTCAGTCCCATTTCTTCTGGAAGCAAGCCCAAAGACTCATAGAAACTTACTTTATCCAAGTGGATCAGAGCAACTGAAATACCTTTGATGAGTTCTTCTGAACTAGGCTGTTCAGGAGAGTTTACAGCTCAAAAGCAATTATGAGATATTTCCAGGAAAAACACTGACCTTTTGGCCCAAAGGCTGATTTAAAAACAAACAAAACAACAACAACAACAAATTAAAAAATAAAAAATAAAATAAGAAACATCCTGTTTTGATGTTGGTAGTTTTGTTGTTGCTGCTGTTGTTTTAACTGGATACCAGTAATCATGTTTTTCTCACTTCTTTGAAAATGAAACACCTAAATGCATTGTTTCTGAAGATTATCAAATGCTTTGTGGACTCCAGCATATAAGACACTGTAATACAGTCAGTCATAGATTTGCTGACGTAAGTAGGCTAAATTTCCACAGAGGTTGCACTGGAAGAAATGCTTTGAAGTCAGTCCTACAGTAGATTTTGTATCTTCCTCCTGAGAGAAAAAAATCAAATGTCCTTCACCTCTGACAGACTCTGGCTAGGAGAGAAAACTCATAATGAACTTAGAGAATAGGGTCTGATACACTGAAGCAAATACATGCTATCATGGGAAACTAAATTTATTTAAGGTATTTATGTTAACAAATAAATAAATTAAAGAAGAATTAGCATAAAAAATATATGAAGGATCAAACAACTTACTGTGCCTATAATCCATTTATTAATATAAACAGCTTCAGTTGTTCAAAGAAATGACACAGTATTAGAACCTGCAGCAGAATGAAATGGAGGCTGGAATGAATCCAGGCTGCAGTCCACATAGTGGAGAAGGTTTCACTAAGGCCACGTGTACAGACCATTGCCACGTTGGCTTGGAAAGAAAGTAGGTCCCATTCTTTGTGCTGTTTCAGCAACCCCAGTTGGCAAAGTAGTCACAACATCAATAGAGCTAATGATGAAAGGAAGAGAGGGTTGTTAAAAACTGAGATGGCCAGATACTAGCAAAGGATGAGTAATGTAAACAAACCCAGAAAGCTATTCAGTCAGGTTAGAGTTGGGAGAATGATGAATACTAGTGTGCCTTTGAAAAGTGTCAAATACAGAACTGCACAGAAATTAACTCTTTCCCATTGAAGTTCCTGTTCTGAATATCCTGCCCAAAGAAAACTGAAATGCTTGCAGAACTTGTTGGCTTTAGCTGTCATTGTGACCATTCAACTTCTTGCTCAACAAAGGTCTTAAAGCTTCAGGTTCGAAGAATTGAAATATAACAACCTAAAATCAGTAAAAGAACTAGATGATCTTAAAGGTCCCTTCCAACCCAAACCATTCTATGAGAAGAACTGAAATTTGGTATGAATAACAGGACTATGGGAGGTTAGCTTAATCTGTGGCATTTCAAATCCCTTTCTCTCTCCTTCTCATCTGCCATGAAGCTCAAAAAAACCCCTCATTTTTGGAAAGTATTAATAGGAAGGAAGTCCCACATCAGAGACTATTATAAAGAACACTGTAGGAAAACTGGCTCCCCTGTTAAGAATATGGCTCTGACCAAGCAATCTGCAGTAAAATGTAAACAGGTAGAAAGCTCAATAACTGAGAAATTACAGAAGTTTGTAAATCACTCAAATCAAGCCACTTGATTAGCAGATCTAAGGAGGACCAAGCTACTATCAGGTAGATAAATTCAAAGAATTATAGAGCTAAGAACCACAACACCTTGGAATGATTTATGCTCAGAGAATACTGAATGCATGCACACAGTCCCACCAAGCTCTTGGCATTCCTGGGCTGGGACCTGAATTCAGATTTGAATTTCACACTCAAGCTCTTGCAAATATAAAATCATATACATTGGCAAAAAGAGCAAGCTAGTTTCATATGTCCTGATACTTAAGATCATTCTTATGTTCTATACCTATAGCAAACACACCTAGACACACAAAAATACCTGCCAGTAAGTATCAAAAATTAAAATTCTTCTTTTCTGAACTGTGAAAAGAGTCTATTGAAATTCACTTGATTTTTTGAGAGAACAGTACATGGGTGGTTAATATTTTGCCAGAGCCATTGCAAAGAACTAATAAAAGTAAAAACTGTGCAGCTGCCCCTGTTAATCTGAAAACAAATCACAAAGGAAGGTATAAACAAAAGGCAGGTGAGTTCTCAAATGAACAATTAGGAGGACGACAAACAGAAAAGAAAAAAAAAAGTGAAGCAATCCACCAAGCCTCTTCAACAGAATTTAATCAGTAAAGCAGTTTAGGACAGAGCAGCAAATCTACTGAAAACAAAGTTTCAAATAGCAAACACCAATAAAAGTACAATATAAATAATAGCCTCAAGGCCAAAGTCGAGAGATCAGTGGAGCAATCAAGAAGAGCCAGAAACAAACAATTGCGAGTCTGTGAAGCAGTCTGTCAAGCAAACAGCTCTTGAAACCAGATTTAAAAGCAAGCTCTGTGGAAGAAATGGTCTAAGGCTGACTGATTGAGCCAATATATCCACCCCAGCTGGATTTCTTTGTGAACGTCAATCTCATGAAACTAGAAGATTTTTCCTAAAAAACATTTACACATTGTTAGGATAAGCGATCATAAAGAACAGATCAGAAGTTTGCTGCCATAATCTCTGTATTCAGTAGAGCTATTCCCACTTGACACTGATGATTTTTTTGATGTGAACTCATGCTTGCTCTTAGGAAATCTATTAGAGCTGCACTGTAGCATATAGTATGCATTAGCCTAAGCAACAATAATCAATATGCCTTTGGCATACACTCACTGAAAATTCACATTGGTATTCAGAAATCTTGCCTTAGGTATGCATCTGGGCACTTATTTGAGACAAGGTATGGAAAATGTCCCTTCTTGTAGTATTCTGTCTCCTCCCAAATTGGTGAGGTTTGGAGGGAACCACAGCTCTCAGACAATTTCCTGCTCTTAGATGAATCCTCCATAACATTACCAGTTGGTCAGAATATGACCCTGCACTGGCCTGTCAGATCATAACTCTCAGGACAACGGCATTTTGGAATAAGCCAGCCCTTGAGACCAGGCAGTTGGCAAGTTGTATTTTATAATGGTGCATAACCATTACAGAACTTTACTGTCAAAAATAATTGTTTCCTGCAGAATAATAAAATCCAGAGTTGATCTCTCTTTCCCCACAATACCTATTCTGACAGAGTTTGCTTTCTCAGCCACTTGTTTTGTAATAAAGCTTTGTTTTCAGCCTGGCACCACACCTCCACTGAGGCACACTGTGCTGTCCCCTGGCAGTGGGAAAGTGCAGGGCTGCCCAGACTGAGGGCCTCCGAGCCCCATGGCAAGGACAGTGGCACTGGGGTGACACAACTAATGCTGCGTGCAAATCTGTGCACCTCACTGTGATATTATGAACATGGGATCACTTAATGGAGGGATAAGAAACTTTTCTCTGTGTTTGAGAAACAAATTCCAGACTGTTTCAAGGCTCCCAAAGTAGGGTTTTTATGTTTGTCAGTGCCTGCTTCCTATTTTGGGTCTTTGTAATTTAGCCTGCCCCACACTTAGGGCCTGAAGCAGCTGAGAGAAAAGTCTGGCTGTGCTTATTTTTTATTGCTCATGGAGACAAGCCACAAGCTAGCTCTCCCCAAAATGGACTGACCCATGAAGGCACAACTGATGCACTGCAGTAAAAAAATACAGCTCATTTTAAAGCATACCCAAGAGCAGTGTCTCTTCATAGCAGCATGACCTTGTGGCTTTGTTTAACATTTCTAGGACAGAGCCTGCAAGGTTAATGTGTTAAGACAGTAAAACTTTCCCTTTGCCTTGGGCACATCCCTGCTATTCAGCCAGGCAAATAATACCCCACCTACAGCAGCCTGCCCAGCAGCACAGCGCTGCACAGCAACAAGACTCTGTTTCTTCCCAGCTCCTTGTCTCCTTGGGACTGACACTGCCTGGGCGCTGAATAGCCTGGTGGGGAGAGTTCAATGCAGGGTTTGCACTTTCCCAGCCATTAGCCAGCTGCCACCGCATTTCATTATCTTAGGGGGGGCTTTTGTACATCAAAGAGACTTCCAAACAGTGTGATGAAGTGGAAGTAACCGAGCTCAGTCCACGTTGCGAGCTGCAGTATTATTTATTGTTGTTATTTTTTGCGCCTGTATCATGCCATCTGGCCTGCTGACTATAAAGGCCGGTGATGGAAAAAAGACCCAACACACCCATCTCCATTTCTTGGAGCAAATCCTGCGGCACAGCCGGGCCACGGAGCAACTGCCCGTTGTTATCAGGCCTCGCCATTGTTTGGCACAGGGAGCCCTCCAAAAAGCAAGGGGGGAAAACAAAGGTAGTGCACAGGATCTCGTGTGAAAACAAAGTAAGCAGACCATGAAAAGCAGCGCTGAGATGGCTTTTTCTTTGCTTTCTTTCCAACATAGCCAAGAAAAAGAAAAAAGAAAAAAAAAAACTGAAAAGGTTTTCTTTCAGTCTTCTAAACGAGCAGCCTGTGAACAAGCCAAGGTATAGGGGCCTGCATCAAACCGCCTCAGATCGATGTTCAGCTGGTCTAACTTACTTCATCTTTTGTCTCAATACAGTTTTCTTTGAATTACAAAAGCCCATATGGTTAGTAATTCATGGTGCTTATCCAAAGAGTTTGAAATCTACTTTCGATCACCGGATACCTCTAATTGATATGTTCGTAAAAATCTTGAGAACTGCACTAAAAGGCATGATAAAAGTGAAATCTCTCTGTGTCAGAGACTGCTTCAGTAGGAGTTGTGAGTGTACATGTGATTAATGTTGCAATCTAGTGTGATGGATCAGTTTTACAGACCACTGGACTATATCACTATATTACACTAGTGCACAGTACAGCACATTTCTACCTTTCTACCCATGCTGTACCTGCCTGCTATCAAAACATGCTGTTAACAGGAAAATAAACTCAACGAGAAAACCTCAAACTTCTATAGCAATGTTTTATGACATAGGTGTTTTAACTAATGATTTATTTTACTGTCATGCAGCCATTAACTTGAGTCTTTAAAAACATTATAGTTTAACTGTGAATAAGACAATGCAATTGGCTGTATTGGGGCTTTAAAAATGTCCCAGACATACAGTCCATCATGTGCAGACTATTGGTTCTCTTTTTTGCAAAACCATATACAATTGCTTGCCGTGAAAAGAAATACTTATGATGCATGTGTAGAGCCTTTATTCAGTAAACCAGGTTTCTTAAGTAAAATTTCTGCTCGAAAGAACTCCAAGGATGCGCATGCATGAAAAAGTTTACAATACTAAGATAAAATTTTGCAGCCCTTTAGTAGGCTTGATTAACTTCATTTCAGATTGGTATATACAACACTGAGACAGCACAGGATCTCTAATTCAGTTCTGAAGTCTTCTGCTCTGTGCCCGCTGCAGCTACCTGTAGCTGCGAAATCTCTTCCTGTAAGTAACAATGAGATTGCTATCTGAAGCTAGTTTGGAAATAGTAGTGAGAGAAGTCAAGCTACTGGCAGCCAACATCAAAAAACAAAAATCCCTGACCTTGATGTTTCTCAATACAAAAGCCCTTTTCCTGCTGTTTTTGAATGAATGAATGAACCAGCAAATAAAGACACTTTCTTCTGAAAAGATAAAACAAAATTTGTTTTATTTCTATATAGAGTCTTCTGCTCAAGTAAAAAGATAAGAAGCAATATTGGGAAACTCTTAAAAATATGATTTATGCTGGGTAAAGTCTCTTCCTTGAACAAATAGCCAAGAATTTCCTGAACTTCTGCAATTAGCTTGGAAAATTTCTTCTCACTTCCTTGCTACTGCTTTGTGAAGAAAGCATTTATTTCTAGCAGAAAGTTTTGCATTTCACTTAAAGTAACGCCACATTTTATATTCTGTGTTCTGCCTCTACTCCTACTATCTTGGCCTTCTTTTTAATGGGACTGAGCAGGTGCTGGTACACAGCTCCATTTTCAAGCTGCACACAGATAACCTTCCCCATTTTAGAGCACAGCAGGCAGTCCATCTTGAGTAACCAACCCAGTGTCATGCAAATAGAGGGAGTCCCAAATAGAGAAGGTATTTTTTAATTTTTAGAAATACGAACAAGCTAGATATAGCAAGTGTGTTTCCACCAGACAGATTTCTGAAGTGCCCTGAGTTCCCTGGACACATTTCCTCTCTTCAGGTTGAGGCACAGCCTCATAGGGCACCAAGAAGAACCTCATGGAGCAGGAAGATGAGAGCTTTCAGCTTTGCCTCAGTGATTGTCTGCGGAAGAGAGCAATTTTGTCCCCTGATAAACTGGATTAGGGCACAGTCAGTGAGTTGTTCTTCAGCTGGGCTGCTTATCTGGCGCAGGTTGGTCCCTGTCCCACCAGAGCACAGCAGCAGCTAAGGACATGAGCCCTGCGCTCTCTGCCCAACCACAGGCTCCCCACCAGAAGCAGAGCTGCTAGCTGAGAACCAGCTGGTACCTCACCCATGTGCACTTACCCTGGGAGCACACTGTTCTCCAGACCCACCTCTCCTGGGCCCTGCATGGTCATTGTACGGAGGCCTGGCTCTGCCAGAGGGCTTGGAGTGATCCAGACTGCTGCTGGGGCATGACCGTGGAGAACAGAGGCCAATCCAGTATTTCTTTGCCAGAAATAGGGAAGAAATTAAAAAGAAAAAAGAAAACTCAAGCAGAACTGCACTCAGAGCAATGCAAGAGAAAGGAGGGAACACAGCAGTGCCGAGGATGGCCTACCACACCATGCGGCAGTGTGGCTGAGAGCTGGCTCAGTGGGTCCTGAATCTGATGGTCATGGGGAAAAGGGAGCTGAAATAACGCAGCCTGTTCATCTAAACAATGATAGAATTTGGCTTCTGTGTGAAGATGTATTTCCTCTACATTAGAGTATCATTAAATAGCATGTAAGCTAAAAAGAGTTCTCCATTTCAGATGTGGTAAACTAGAAGCAGCTTTCTTTAGCTGTGTGTTTCATTAGAGGTCACCATGAGGCATGAATCTCTCATCTAAACTTCTCAGCTATTTCCATGCAGTGTCACTGCCTGGACAGCCTTCCTAACACATCAGCAGCTAATGAGCAATGACAAATAAGTTATGAGGCACAATTCAAGGAAACAAAAACAAAAATGGAAGGATATGAATTCTATAGAGTGCACA
Source organism: Cyrtonyx montezumae (assembly GCF_038088225.1). Lineage (NCBI taxonomy): Eukaryota > Metazoa > Chordata > Aves > Galliformes > Odontophoridae > Cyrtonyx > Cyrtonyx montezumae. Next base: position 117,840,928 of record NW_027072034.1, on the reverse strand, counting down.
AAGAAAAATGGGTGGGATGCTCATTTCCTCAAATTGTGTATCAACTTCATAAATTAGCTACAAATTATCCCACACTAAAGGGTTATGGTATCATCTCACATCCCACCTTCTTGGGTTTTTTTTCCAGCACGCCATTGCAGGATAAAATCTTCACTACTTCTGTGTGAATAACTGCTTTATTGTTATTATTATTATTATTAGTTACTATTTTTTATGTTTTTTAAACATAAAATACGTTTATCGAAATGAGTCAGCACTGGTCTTGCAGCACACAAAAACAACAAACGATTTCAGAATATATGAAAGAAAGAAATCAGAATGGAAATTTACACAAAATTGTGCTCAAATGGTAATGTTTATACCAGGATAACAAATTATTGATTAATAACATCTTGAAAACAACACCGATTTTTCATACAAAATTTTAGATCAGCTTTCTGTAGGAGTGTCTTAACTCCTAAATAATTTATTTTGTATACATATTTTGAAATGTTCTAGTTTTAGTTTCCTTGTTACCTCATTGTATCTTTTTCAGTGAAAGCTAAACAATAAAATAACCACAACATTTTCTCTTTCATTTCTTATAGCTTTACTTAAGAAATTATATATATATATTAACCGCACATTTAATTTCTACATCTAAGTATCCTGTATGTCCTCTGGAGTCTTTATAACAGTTAAAAATGTTCTTTCGCATTGGTAAACTGTAGACAGGATACCAAAAATATATTTGTTTATAATGCTTGCAGTTTTCAGCCATTAGGCTGATTTTTTTTCATTTTATGTAGGAAATAAGGAAAATCCTGAATTCATTTTAAGAAAATAATTTCTTCTTTGGTATCAAAATATTAGAGACATTCGTGAGATGTGGTTTTTCTAGGGCACACCGAGTTATTATGTGTAAAAAATATTGACATACAAACATGAGTCATGTAATTTTCTTCATAAATATGATCTCTTAAGAAAAAAATATATATACTTCTCTAAGGCAGCATTTTATAAGACGACATCTATGTGTTAAGGACATATTTAATTTATATTACTGTAGGATAGATTAATTAGATACCACATCATCATTAGAGCAAAAAATATATTTTATTTAACGAAATAGAACATGACTCCAGAACAGGAAGAGCTGCAGAGAGATAAAATAAGCAGCTTTGCCTTGAAAGATCAAACAATAAACATATAGCATAGTATTTTGAGACAAAGCAAAATGAATGAAATATTTTTTCCATTGTTTGAGTTTTAAAAAATAGATGCAAATTAAGAGTTAATCGAATTTAGAAACAAATCAAACTGAAAGAGGATGCTCTGTATCAAAATAAATGTAGTTTGACAATGTTAAACAGATAGTCGGGATCTGCTGGGAATACATACCTCGGTTTCATTTGATTGACCTCACATCATCACTATGGCATGTAACTACACCTGACAGGTCATTGATTCAGCAGTATGTAAAGTGGATCCTTAAGGAAATAGCTTGGCAGAGAGCAGCTTCCCATGTTTTTCAAATTCCCACAGCAAAATGCAAGTCCCTAACACAGGATTCATTACATACAGACAGGAAAGAAAAACAACGCTCTTACAAAAGACTCTATACATAGAAAAGATTCTTAGCAACAGCCCCACCTGTCAATTAACAGATTTCAGGGCTGTGAGGATAAAAATGACAGATCGATATTGACCTCAAATTTCAGAATGAAAAATTCAACTTTTTTGATTATTATTTCTTTCCAGGCCAGAATTCACCCCAGAGCTGCAATAACTTTGATACTTTTCATTCTTGGTCCTCCTTGATCATTTTGCCAGAAGCCTGCAGCACAGCCATGTGCACGATAATGAAACCAAATCAGAGAGCTGTTTATTCTGTTTTCACAAAGGCAATTTTACTCCGCTTTTTGCCATCAAATGTACCACAATGTTTTCATCACCAAGTTAAAGAGAGTATGCCTAATGGCTTATACAGTCCTACTGCACAAGAACCCTATTCAAACATTTGCTCAAGTCACGCATGGTTTTAGTCACATGCATAATAGCCTACAGACAAAGACACAAAATACAAGGAGGGCTTTATACATCAAACTGAACGTAGTATTTCCCTGTAAACAACAGAGAGCTGCAGGATATCATATGAACATGATTTTTTGTGATAGAGAAAGAATGATTAATCGATATCTAAAAGCTGTAGTTCCTGTATCTGGAGAGAATAAGTTCATAAAAACAGGAACAAGAGACAAAACACAATTTTAGATGTTAACATGAAAAATAAAGTACATGTGTATAATAAACCAAATAATATTACACCATCAGGGCTTAAACAAAAATACTTTTGTAAAATATGAAAGAGCTACATATTTGCTGCTTTATTAGACCCACAATTTCTGGAAGAGACATTAACAGGTAAAACATTATATACTGAAAGAACAGTGTTGAGTGATAACATTCTTCAGTACTCAAAGCCTGCATAAAACCTTGCACGTTAACATGGGGCTACTGTTCTGGAGTCAACACCACCCATACTGTGTTACCCCAAGAGGCAAGAGCAACGAAAGGGAAATCATTAGGCAAACTCATCAGTTGATGCAAGCTGACAGCTGCCTCGTTCACAATGGCTATAGCTGCACTTCGCAGTGGCAAACAAAGACAACTACAAAACTGCGAGTGAAGCCAAAGTAATCTGATCATCTTCATGGGCTGGACATGCAACTCTTTTATGAATCTTAGAGGATAGATCCCAGTCAACAGGCTTGTCACAAACCAGATGCCTACTCAGTAACAAAGGGCTGCTTTGGGGAAAAAGTATGCCATTTTGCAAGCTAAAAGCAAATGAGCCATGGGGGATGCAGCATTATGGATCAAGTTCTTGTTTCCAGCAAGAAGAAAATATAATTTGCATCTCCCCCATACAATAAAATCAAATATTTTGAAAAGCCCCTTCCCTTCTTTGGGTCTTATTGAAACAAAATGTTGCCTTGGAACATGCATAAAACATACACTTAAAATATGCTGCCTATGGACCCTGAAGCACACAATGCATAAGATCAGTACTGGTATTCTCATTTTCCAAGAGGACAATATGACAAGGGAAGTAAACTAGTCTAAGTCCTTCAGCAATCTGAAAATGAAGGAAAAAGAACTAGACCTCAATCTTCTGAGAGAAGTTTTGCCTATAAGAATGCAGCATTTCCCTCAACAAATGACTGGGACCCCAACTGATAAACACCAATACACGGCAAAGAGTGGGATAATTGAATGAAACAGTGCCAAGTGAAAGTTCAGTCAACAGCAGATTAAATGGTATTTATGAATGGAAGCTGTCATGGGAATGTTTTGTTTTGGATTAAGTAAATTTCTTGGGTCCGGAATAAAGTTTTGATTCAAAATAAATGAAAGAGACAGAGATGCCCAAAACAGCTTCATAGTTTGAACCTTCATGCCAAGTGTGAGTATTTCCCAATGAACATTCCATATTCCAACAGTCTTCTTGCAGCCACAGAAGACAGAATGGGGGTGTGGTAATGTAAGATGTGATCCAGCTTGAGCATTCTGCCTCCTGATCACAGTGTTCCTAGTTGCTTTGATGAATTTGTATCTGGTGTGTGTGGCCTACAGCTTCAGTGGCAGGAAGAATGAACTTCTGAAATTGTGCTTTTCAAATATTCTTCCAAGTTCTAATACCAGATGATCTTTATTTGCATGGGAATAAGAGGTCAATTTCCAAAAAAGAAAACCCCGAATGACAAACAAAACAAACAGAAAAAGCCCTTGTCCGGTAGCAGAATGCAGGATGATGCACCCTTAGCAGGAAGTACTGCTGCTGATCTGTCAGTTAGATACCAGCACTGCCCTTAGCAGAGTGTTTTGTAGGATAGCTATCTATCTGCTGCACGCACATATACACCCTATTTTAAGGGAACACAACTATCTGTACCCATTGCATTTTTACTTTTCATATCTTTCACATACAACTACAAAAACCAGAGCCTTGTTAAGAGATTACCTCTATTTCCCACCACATGTAGTATATTTTACTGTCAACATAGTTCTCAGAACATCCATTTGTGTGCATTAGCATTTTGAAATTTCAACAGAAAACTGTATAGTAGGAAGCAGAAATATCTATAGATTAACCAGTGGAATTTAAAGTAGCAGAAGGATTCAGCAATGTTATGTGTAAGATACCTCTGCAGCCTGAGCTGAGTCAGAGCTGGGTCAGCGGCTGGGTGCGTGTTGAGTGTCAGCTGATGTCAGAGCCAATGCAGGCGCAGAGAGCCTGCAGTCCCCACAGCCTGTTCTATCCATTGCCTTCCTTTTTCCTATTTCCAATTTGGAGCAGTTGATCAGCAGTACTCTGACCACCTGGTACTAGGAACAGACGTGAAGCAAAGCAGGTGAGCTTTAGAACTTTGCCAGGAATTCAGATTTCTGCCATTTCATCCCGTGTGAGTTTAACCAATGGTTATATCTCATGTGGTTACAAGTCCTAGCTCACTTCCTAGAGCTGGCCCTTGGTAGCATATAATGAGAGTTGAGACACCATTTGCAGAACACCTAAGCTTATTTTGAGGGCTTGAACAAGGCAAATGAAAGAGTGTTATAGCTTGAAACTAAGGTTCTGATCTTGGCTTAACTTTTGTGACCACATACCCAGAATTACCCAGATACAAGATAACTGCCAGTGTCATTATACACTATCGTACAGAGCATGTTGATGTATTCACATTATGATTGCTTTCTTAGTGCAGATAGAAGCAAATTCACTAATGAGTGAAATTTCTCATTAGCTCTTAAGGCTATGATCTATGGAATGAAAATAGAATCCGTCTGAAAGTCAGCAATGATACCATCATAAGCTTTCATCCTCAGGTTATAGGAACTACAGGGCACATGAAGAAGTACTTTTTCATTTTCCTTGGAGATTTAAGGAAAAATTACAAGAACACAGGTGAATTTACAACTGAAGTTTTATAGATATTTTTTTTCTTTGTTTACAGAAAAAAAAAGTAAATTTTACCTCTTTCAGAGATACTAAATACTTCGCAGATTTGGATTAAACTGAGTGAATTAAATATGACAGGTTTTCAGCATCAGGAACGCAGAAAACTTTTCTTTCAACACTTGCTAGGCAAACCATGAAGGTTCCTGATTTTAGAATGTTTTCATTTGGAAATGAAACTTTTGAGAAGCAGCAAGAATTCTAGTGGATTTTGCTTTGGGTCAACTTGAACATTTGTTTCTATTGTGTGGTTTGACCTCTAAATATACCATTTCTGTAAAAATAATTCTTCAGATTATTTGTAATGACATAACATTTATGTAACCCTGAGAAAAAACAGCAAATTCACATCTACTGTATATCTAATGGAGGAGAAAGACATACAAAGCAGGTTGCTCTTGGGCATTCACATTTCTCTCAGAGGTTCTTTACCAGGTTTGAGTTAGGGACCTTAAAGATCGTCTACTTCCAACACTCCTACCACAGGCAGTGATGCTTCGCACTACATCATGTGGCCCAGGACCCCATCCAACCTGTACATTAATGCTTCAACACCCTCACAGTGAAGAGTGTCTTTCTAATACCTAATCTAAATAGATCTTCTAGTTTGTAATCAACAGAAGGAGGTTCTAATAAGCCTGGTCTCTGGTGATGATGCAAATCAAGTGTAACATTTTCAGCACTGCTTTCCAGGGCTGCTTCTGAAGGAAGAGCCACAGAAAAGCATGAGATCTTGTCTTCCAACAGGACAAAGCCACCACTGAGGTCGCACGCACAAGTTTTCAGGACCTTAAAGTGCCTCTAAAACAAGAATGTCAGACTCTTTCGGCATGGCAATTTAAACTCATTTTTAAAAGGCTAGATGCAGCTGCAAGACAATAATATGCACCAACATGGGTAAAGATGAGCATGTTATATTAAGAGGGTAGACAGGAAAAGAAGTCCAGTGCACTTGCTTCAAATCCCTGCAGTGTAGGAACTATGCCACGCAGCCTCTTTCATAAAAAACTTTTTGAAGCTCTAAGAATCTTATATTTAAGTCTAAATAAATATAAAGTAATATTTCTGGCAAAGAAAAATTGGTGATTTCTGGGACACCAAAAGGCCCAACAGAAATGTTGGCATTAAATACAACAGCAGCTGTAATCTTCCAAAATCATCAGCTTTCCAGTCACAACAATGAAATGTAGGGAGAAGCATCATACACTTATTAATACAACATCATCTGGGCTGAACCCAGGGATCACTTCCACAGATCTTACTGGCTTACAGAACTGCCCAGGTTACAGAAGAGTTTGATGAAGTGTGAAAACATGGCCAGTGCAGTGCAGGAGGCAGACAAAAGCAGCTCATTCATTTACCATTGCTTGTCTGAATTTACATTTAAAGAGAAAAAAATAAAAACCAAGCCAAATCCATCAGCTTTAAGTTTTATAACTGCTGCAATGAGAAATACAAACCATAGTTAAGAGAGCTGGATAACCTGTGTTTCTCTTATATCCCCTATAGCACATCACAAATATTTCAGTCAACATATGCTGTATCTTTTCAACATGGGGAACATGTTGAACATGCTCTTCCTAGAAGCTAGGATCTCTAATCTCAGCTTTAATTTCCAGTCATTAATGAATTTATAGGAATAAGAAGCAAAATTGATCAAGCATCAGTTTTTCAATACTACAGTCCATTCTGAAACATTATATTAAGCATAGAGATGGCCAAATCCACAAAGAATCTCATGAAGGTAACTAATTTGCAACCATAAAATGGCAACTGATGTTTTATGCTTGTGAGATGTATTTGGGACCCTAGTGATTACTAAAACATTAACTGAAGCAACTATCCCTTGTAGACATTTTGTCATGTTTCTTATATAAACATTTATGTCTGTTCTGTTTGTTTGTTTGTTTTCTCACTTGTATTTACCTTCTCTGTGGTCACTAAACTATGAACTCAAAACTAAAACAGAATGTAATTAAAAAAATAGGCATCAAAGTGTGAAAATGTTCCATGTGAAAGGCAACAATTTTCAAAGCATCAAATAAGCAGAAAATAACCTTTGCCTTTCAGAATCCTTGGATGCCTCTCCTTTTCCTCCAGGTTTCCTGTATCAGTTCATGTGAATGTATAAAATACTTCATTTTCATAGTACTCTATGCAGTCAATATCTGTATGCTACTTCATGTCTACCCAGACACTCCCATACTAATTTAGACTTGACTCCACTTAGAATAGTGGAGTAACACAAAGTGTTTTAGAAAGGCATAGTATATAGGAAGAAAACAATCCTGAAATTTGTTAGAGAATGAAGTTGAAAACAATGGTCCTTGAAAAGATAGGAAGTGCCTCCAAGTGTGTATGCATCATTGACGTTAATGGAAGAAGAATTCTTCTGTAAGAAAACCATGATCCCTAAATATTCTTATAACTTTTTTAAGACGTTGTATATCAGGAGAGCTGCAACAGGCACAGCTTTGGAATTAGGTGCCAAAAAAAATCTGTATATCTTTAATGGACTGTAGACCCCTATATAAAGAATGACTGCCAAGCCAGCATGGTACAATCAATTACTGCTCAGGGAATGCAGACAAAAATGAGAAAATGCTCCAAATATAAGAAGCTTACATATTTGTAAACTCATAATTTAAGGACAAAGCAAAGGTCTAATAATCTTGTACTTTATTAGCTGTTCTATTTTTTCAAACATTCACGTATCACATGCTTGCACATTTCATCCAGTTTCCCTAATATGAAACCCACTAACTTACATTGAACTTCAGTATATCTTCCAGAAAGTCAAATGGTCTTGACTTGCAAACATCAGAAAATGGGGCCGTTGGTTGCTTTGGTAGGCTGCTGATTAAACCCTCTTTGTAAAATAAGTATGATCTATTTCCAATCCAAAAAATGCCTAGATCCAGGACATTGCCTTTCATTATCTCCCTCTCTGTAGAACTGCAGCATTCTCATCACCCAGCAGTCCATGCCAAGAAGCTTCTTGAAGATTATAAGGTGAGATCATCAGTCCTGGCTTTTCAATATGATACCTGGAATTGAGAGCTGAAGTCTAAGCACTGGGAACTATTTGAATCCTGAAAGCCTTCTTGTGGCATTTCTCTGCATTCTCCCCGGTTTCTGAAATCCATACTTGGACAGTGCCACCAATATGATAAGCAGTTTCCAGGCACCAGTCTTGCCATGTTTCAGTGTAAGGTCACACCTGTCCTTGTCCAAATTTTATGCAGCCAAGGGTCTCACTGGCCCTTTCTGCTAGAACAGCATTCAGTTGGCTACTACTTTTAATCATCTGCTGAGCTGAAAACTCATTCCATCTACTAATTTCCAGGACATAGTTTCCCACTGGAAGAATAGAGGACATATATTTCTTACGTTTATATGAATGACTTGAATATGTTTCAACAAGATCATACACATCATAAATTGACTGTTTATTGAGATCATTTACAGATCATTCAGGATCAGCACTTCATTGTCATTGTTTTATGTTCCTCCAAATTGTGGTATATAGGCATTTTAAGAGGAGAGATTTTTCATGTATTTCCAAAACACTAATGAGAATTTTTAATAGCGATGTTATAGTACTGGTCCCTGCAGAACTTCGCTAGAAGCATTTCCATTCAGTGATGAGTCTCCATTGACAGTCTTTTTGAGAACAGCCAGTTCTATTTCATTTATTGTGTTCTGTGATACATTACGCAGTTCTTAACAAAGCTATTATGACTGGCAAAATATCCAAACAAATGGCAATTCTGTATGTTAGAGCACCGAGGGACAAATCCTGTTCTGTATGAAATCAAGTAGTGCTTGGGAATGTTCTTTGTTGAGAGCAGGAGCAGACCTGATTTAAACATTAAAACCACAACTCACTCCTATAGCACTACAAGCAAAGAGGAAACTCATTTGCAACAATCAGCAGCATCTTTCCCTCTAGTCCAAGGTAATGATAATCTATTCCATGTAATCTAAATGGCAGTAGTCAACTGAGAAAGTTATTACTGGCTTTCACTCAAATGTTCCATTAGCATTCACAAGGATAGATAGCAAGTCAAGACTGAGTGGCAGCTGACTTGGAAAAAAATAAAGCACAGCAAGACAAAACGACCCACAATTATTTGTTTCTAAGTGTTATTAATTTACAAGTGGGATAGATTCACACTATGACCATATTAATGGATCATAATGAAAAAAGTACGATCTTGCAGGGTTTTGTGTGGTCAAAATACCCAAACAGAGGAAAGATGATGTTTACATTTTACTGTGCTAGAAAATATAGAGCACAAGACCAAAACAAATGGGACTTTTATCATATAAAGGAAACACAAGTGAAAAACAGCTGAGAAATTATGAAAGCTTGTATGCCACTGTGAAGATGAGCCCATCACTGACCATGGAAGTTTTAGCTGGTCAGATAACCAGTAGTAGGTGGGAACCTTATTTACAGCACATTATAAGAAAGATAAGATGGAGTTCAGTGCACCACCTAAAAAAGGGACATGTCTTAGAGCCTATCTATTGCTTTCTGCTCCTTCAGTGATCCTGGCTGCTCTTCTCTGTCATGAGTAAACATGTTCTGTGCCATGAGACAGCCCTATTTCACAAGATGACAAGTGACCTGTCCTCCTGTTTTTTGTATTAGTTACATAACAAACTCAAAAAAAAAAAAAAAAAGCAACAAAGGATATGTCCTCTTAGAGCATGCTTTTCTCAAGGAAGATGAATTTAAGAGGTCTAGTTTTACATTTAGTGAGTTTTATTTGGTTAGCAATTACACTGACACCAATCCAAAGGGAATCCAGTGATTTCAAATGGGCAGCTTTGACACCAAACAGCAGAATCTGGACCTTGTGCTTAGGAACTGACCTCTGAAAACTGAATGATGCATGAGAACTGAAAAAAAAATAAAAATCTCTTTTCTATCAAGAAAATAATATAGAACGATCAACATGAAGTCTAACATTTCCTGGGGAAAAGCGTTCACCTGCATCTACCCTCTCCCAAGGGGTAGGCTGGGCAGCCCACGTGCACAGAGCACGGGAAGCTGCCATGGAATGAGTCAAACCATGAAACTTCTCAGAAACAAATTTCCATCGTTCCCACTGTTTGACCACTTGTTCCTGAAATTCAGGAAACACATTGCTGATGATTTCCTCTAAGGTACTGGTATTCCACTGCTCTGCAAAATGAACATGACAGAAAGCAATTCTTCATTTGGGGGAATTAAACTGCATTTAGCGATCACCTGAAGGGCTTTACTCTGGCTGGGCAGATCCAACTCACCTGACCAGGATGAATCAGTGATACCTGAGCAAGTTCTCTTGCCCTTTTCAAATGAAGGAGAGAAAACTGCTGATTCTTGAGTGCCTCCCTTCTAGAACATGCCGCTGCAGACAGGATTTTCCCATAATGAGCCTGTATCACTTCATCGAAAAGAAGCTGAGCCCAGGGAGAAGGCCTTAAACACAGGCATGGACACAACTGGATATTGGGAGCTGCTACTGGGAAAGAGGACAAGAGAACATGGAGAGGCACTCTGGGCTTGGGAAGAAGGGACGGGCCTCTCTGAAATTGTTTTTCCCATCTATAGATGAGTCTCTGGCTATAGATAAAAATCAACCGAATTTCAACACAAACTGATGACAGCTATGCCACATTTAGTTCACAAAAGTAGATATGCTCGCAGATTAAGGATTTTAGGTGAGATTCAGTATGCCTTGATTTCACTTTCCTAAGTCAAGTTTCTCCAATTCCCTCCTCTCATTTTTTCGAAAAGGTAGAACTTCACATAAAAAGTTGAAATGTAAGAACTCTTCCTGTGGTTTCCAGGTGGACAGAGAGTGTTTTCCTGTCTTTGGATGTATCCACCACTTTTTTTCATAGATTTTTTGCAATAATCATTGTTTAAATCAATCCAAGGTATTTGCAGATGTTTTTCAAACAATTTAAGCCAATCTCCTCTTTCATCATAGCAATGATTTAGCTTCTTGTACATTTGCATGGAGAAACACATAGTGTGTATGTAACAGTACTGTTCAGTGTTTTAAGCAACCTGAGTGTTCTTGAGAATGTAAAGCAGTCTGCAGACCCACCATTGGGACAGCTGATCAACCATAATTACTCAAATAATCTCCACTAGAAGGGCTTTTTCTTTAGAAATAATTAGCCAGAAAGCTCTTCTTACAGTTTATATTACTTCTCCTTGACCCTGATAGAATAACTGCCTTCCATATCACAGCAGCAACCCTGTACCCTGACCGTATGTTATCTGCAGCCCAGGCTGGATCCACACTGCCCATCGCTACATTTGGAAAGCAGGCTGCAAAGAAAATAATCACTTGGAAACCTAATTCCAGCAAATCAGCACAGTGCTTTATCTTGGAGTTGAGGAATATATAGTAACAGTAGATGCAGTCAAACACATACCAAACTCAAGGACCATAAAAATGAAGGATAGGATTATCCACTGAATTGTGCATGTACAAAGTAAGGTTCACAAAGCACCACTGCTGTGCTGCCTAACAAGAATGCAACATAAACACTGCAGGACAGTGCCCCACATTCTTGTAGGTATCTAAAAAGCAGCTCTATAATGCTTACATTATTCCTAGCTAGCACACGTAGTTTAAAAGCAAAATTTGCCAGCCTTGCTAGCATAGGAGCCCAGGGCAATGTGACTTCGAATAAATGGAAATGTTCATATATACACAGAGAAGAGGTAAGCTAAAATTAAAAGCTTGGTTTCTACTGTTGTTCTTTCCTATAAATTTCCTTGTTTGTCTCAAAGGACAGAGAACATAAACGTGCATATTGCAGCCTATGTGATCAGACACCCTCTCAAGGACTATAAACAATAGGACTGTGAGTCACAATTAGGTTAAAATTACATTGAATTCTCTCCCACTGACTCACCATATAGATTATTTGTCTAGTCTTTTGCCCTTCCATTCCCTTCCCTCCCCACAGTTCACACAGGACTTCATCCTGACATCTCAGCACAAGCGTCCTTGGCCATACACCCCAGCTCTTGATGTCAGGTGACAACAGCAGCTTGCAGGGCTCACACACACCGGTGTTAAGCTCACAATGCCTCCATCACTGCAGTCCTCTGCCAGAGGCCGCCATCTCCTCAGCAGATATGAGAGCAGCACTGGGATCCCACCACGTCTGGGGTCTGCCATGGCGCAAATCTAGCAACCCTAACAACTTCAGCTCCTTTTAAGCAAGGGTCACAGTGGCCAAGGAACATACCATGCACTCTTCTTGCCCCTCCCCCCCCCCCCCCTCCACCTGCCAGAAGAGCAATTTCTGCATAAGCAGGGGAAAGTCTGGGTTTATATAGTTACATTTTAACTCACTGCAGCTAGGCTAGACCTATTAATAGTCAGTCAAGGCTTTCATTTCTCATTTAAAAGAAAAAGGTGCTTTAAGACAGCCTCTAGTCTTCATAGCTGTACAAAAAGTGTTGAGGCTGTGTGTTCTAAATCTCCAGATTGTAAATAAAAGTGCTGACATTTATTGCTTTTAAGCAAATCGCACACTGGAGTGTGACTCACGTACACTGGAACAGGCAAGCACTAAGGCAATCATGTTGAGAATGAGATCATGATGCAGTATGTGCGCAGCATTCACTTTTCAGTCTCATTCACTATCTCCATTCTACAGTAATAAGAGGAAAAATTCTTTTCAGCCAATAATAAAGATTTTAATGTGCCTTCCAATGCCTATGGTAATAATAAAAACCACATTTCTGCTTCACTGAGAACGCTTTTGACACATGCTTGATCTCATAAAACACTGAAGGGCAGATGACGTATTCACATGAATAAGTTAAGAGGTTTCATGGTGCTCATAATGGTGAAATTAGGAAAGTACAAAGGCTGTGGCCTTAGAATCTCAAAGTGTAAATCCAATTCAAAATCCAATCTTCCTTCTACTGATTATAAACTGATTACAAAGGGATGTTTCTGAAGATAGGATTATGCACCAAGAAAGAGCAGGAAAAATAATCAACGTATATGAATTGCAGAATTAGTCATGGGGTTACATCAGTTTGATAAGTCAGGAGACATTTTGTACACTTGTCAGCTTGGCTTGGAATTAACATCTTCAACTTCAGTAAACTCTACTAGTGATTTCAAACCTGACTGACGCGCACATATTTTTCTATTGAATAACTGTGGAATCTATCACTTGCAGGACTCAGCCAGTGTTCTGCTGTTTGAGATGCAGGACTCGTCATTTCTGCAAACATCAAGCTTTGAAGATATTCACAGGAACATTTGCATGAGCAATCAAGCAGATATATTTGCTCAGGTGGCCGTCTGAAAAGTACTTACATCTCTGCAACAAGCTTTTCCTCAGTCACATTACAAAAGCCTCATCTTGGTTAAATATACAAAGCGTGATAAATAACATCAAAATGCATAGTCTGGTACCTTAGTCACATAGAATCAGATCCCTTACAAGCAAGGCACTAAATTTATCATTTGCTTTAATGTCATCCTGATTCAGACTGATATTGCCATTCCCTCTGCTTTATTTTTCCTCTACTGATCTGAATGCCTATAAACAGATGACTTTACACTGACTGCAAGCCAGGAAGTTAGAATATAGGCTGTAAATGACAAAGGAAGCAAGCAGGTAAGGGTTAAAGAAGAGATTACGAGATAAATTTAGGGATGCAATTGCAAAGGTTGACGTAATGCCACTAGTATAAATTTAAGTGCACCAAACGTAGATAGCTTGATCTTATTTTGCACTTACGATTAGAGCCTTTCACACGTGGAAAACAATTTCTAATTACGCCACTGAACACAAACACTACCAGATAGAACCAACTGCTGCAGCACACTCATGAAGGGAAAGGTACTCAGCTCAACTGAAATGGTACTTTTCCTGATGGTTCAGGTAACTGTTTACCAGGAAGCATCCTTTATGACAAAGCTTTAGTACAAATAAATCTAAGATTCTAGAAGTATCTTAGCTTCATTTGAATTTATTTTCAGTCATATTATTGATTAACATATGGCAAATATTCCTTCAGACAACCACAATTTGCTTTTAAACAGCACAGAAAATTTTGAAAATCTGCTCAGCTAACAAGCAAACTAAGCTGAGCTGCAAATTCACATTTGTAAAATTAAAATAGAAAAATGGAAATATGCATCCTTTTTACTGTGCATGTATTAAGGCACCAGAAATAAGAGGAATCATTTTTCCCCACCTTTGCATTTACAGCCTTCAAAACATCTGCAGTGACCCATGAGTTAAATCACTAGAAGCAAGGTCTTACAGGGACCCACTGAAAAAGATTTTAATAATTGCACACACACACATATATATGACATTTTTCTGTGCCTCTGGATACATGTATACATACAAAAAAGGGTTTAAAGTTCACACTGGAGGGAAAGAACATATGGAGGCAAGGTTGTCTTTCAGCATTCTTTCGAAGTACAAGATGTTTTATAATGAAACTGTTTGTTAGCCAGTAGAGCATTAAGGCAGACACCAAACATTAGTTGTTTTTAGGTTATAAAAAGCAATAATAATGGAATTTTGTAGAACACAGAAGAGCAAGGGCACATTGTTGAAACATCATTTGCAACCAGTGTCAGCAGATGATGATACTATCAGCACTAGAAATCTGTCTTTAGGCTGATCTTGGAGTTAGAAGCTGTACCTCAGCCCTGGCTCCACGTTACAGCCGTTTGGCTGAGGACTGAGACGGGGAACTCAGCAGTGAAAGGCAGGCAGCATCCCCAGCCCTGCCCCTATTGTTTGGAGCCTCAGATACTGCAGCTCCTTGCACATATTCAAGGCTGCTCCAAGAAGGCTCAAGTTCTCCTCCCTTGCGTCCTTAAAAGCCTGACAGATTAAATAGTTGTTTATCATTTTATTCAGTTATATAATGATCACATAATACAATTGTACTGGATTTTATGATGCCCCAGAGAAACCACAATGCTAGAGGCTATTTCCTGGCATCCAAGAGATAAAAGCATCAAATAAAGCTACACCTCTCACAAAAACTTTTAAAAGCTCATTGCAAGCTGTGATATTGAGAATCATGGGAATCACAGGATGTAAACAATTCCCTGTGCATAAATGATTATTCTCATTGAATACCATCATAGACCTATTTCCCTCCCTTGCGTGCTGCTCTGGGAAGATTTTCAGTGAAGAACACCTCAAAACCTGAAGATGTGGTATTTATTTGCGTTAGCTGAGAGTCATTTCTCAGTGCTAAGTTTGTGTTTACAGAACTACAATATGACAAGCACTTGCGGTCACACATGCAGCAGTACCGCTCGTGTGGATCTCTCCACAGCAGCTAGGAAAGGATGTTAAATGGTTAGGAGATCGCAAGGGCTGTGTGTTTCTGAAACACAAGGGCACAGAAAACTATGGCAGCTCCACTGGACACAAAGTTGCAATAATTCAGATGCGATCATTTATGGTAAGTCAGCCATTTTACTGTTGACCTACTTTGTATCAGCAATAATTTGTCACAGAGCATTCTCCCGCAGCTACTGAAAGAAAAGGTTGAAACCGTACATTAAGAGCATAGTGTCAAAGCAACTGATGTTAATTATACCCTGCAATTCC
Organism: Cyrtonyx montezumae; assembly: GCF_038088225.1. Lineage (NCBI taxonomy): Eukaryota > Metazoa > Chordata > Aves > Galliformes > Odontophoridae > Cyrtonyx > Cyrtonyx montezumae. Next base: position 117,825,303 of record NW_027072034.1, on the reverse strand, counting down.
TTTGTTGATGAAATTGTCACTGCTAACCATTAATACAGCATTTACTGTCAAAGCCCAGCTTGCTCTACCAACCTTTGAAAGCCACTGAATTAACATCCTGCCTCACAATGTTCACTTCATGCCACATTGGAATGTAAATCTGAAACGTGTAAAAATAACCTCTGCTATTACACCAAGAATGTGTAAATATACATTCCTTTTCGGGAGAGCTGTTTATCTCCACTCTATACACGTTTCACTCTTTAAACTAAAAACAGCTTTAATGTTCTTCAGTCAAGTGGCAACTTTTGCCAATATAAACTTATTTGCTAAAAATTATGGCATCAAGTAGAGGAAACTTTGGAAAATGCAGAGTGCTACTTGATTTATGGAAATTCAGAAATAAGCTTTACATAGATGCTCAGTAAAGAAAAGAAGCTATGTTCTTCATTTTATTCACTGCTAACCCGTGCAATAACAAGAGACCATATTCTCAGAGAGTAAGCAAGCAAGGTTAATTAGGACACCTTATGTGGACTTGGTGTTCATGTTCAGTGACATCTGCTTAATTTGGTGACAGAAATGTTTACAAGCATAAGGACAAACTAACCACTCTGGGAACATTATCTGGATTCTTTATGGTTTGCACATCACTAAACTGCTTTGTAAGGTCCTAATGCAGGAGTTCCCCTTACTGCAAAATCATCTCTCAAGCCAGTCTTTTAACCAGTTAGTCAAGAATATGCAGAATTGTCATCATTAACTATGACACGAGACAGCATCACATCATCTTCTGATCCCAGAAGAATTTCTTTAGTGACAACTAGATTTTTTTTTAATCTTGTGAACTACTCAAGTTCATACAAATACAAAAGAAGTAGGTGCCAAAGAGAGCACTTTCACAACAGAACAGTGCCCATGTAGGTTATTTCCAAGTTCCCATGTAGACTGATAAAACAAACCAACCATCAGAAAATCCTGTGGCATGACGAGGCCCATCATTCAGATCTGCCAAAAAATCCTTGTAGACTTGGTAGAAAAGTAGAATGCAAAATTCAGTATTATTAGAAATTTAATGAGACCTTACACCTCTATCCAGGCCTAAGGTCTACAGGAGGAAAAATGATGATTCGACTACTGCTATAACCAGATGAACATCTGTGGAATAAGCAGGAGAAAAAATAAATAAAAAATAAAACCCACAACTACAAGAAGAAAAAAAAAATAAAACAACCACCACAAGAGATTCCTGAAGGACACATGTAATACAACTTGCTCTAGGAGCATCATTAACAAGCATGAAGTACAAAAGTACACTCAAATGTGTAGGATCTGACACCACAGGACACAGTGGGGGAGCATCCTCTGCGAAAAAGAAACATTTGCTCACCTGGCATAAGCTTGGAAGCAATTGTATACCTAAAAAAGACATTCACTGAAAGGTCAGCAAGTTTCAGCAGATGCTGCATAAGTCTAGGATATGAGCTTTAATATTAAGTTGCACACAGCTGAATACTTACAGAACAGGATCATTCAGTATCTCACAAAGAAATTCCAACTTATGTTAACTAACATGCGCTTGGCAAACAAGTCTCGAACGTGCTCTCTCATCTCTAATATTTTCATTAAAATGAGAGTCCTGATGTTTTCATAACGGCACCTTAAGTAAAATTCAGAAGTGACAAACATTCGGCTTACTGCACTGTTTGTTCTTCCTGAACCAAAACATAGGACTGGCAACAGCATTGGCAGTTACTCCATTTCTCTCAGTCCTTCCTATGCCCTGCTGCCGCAGTATGTTAAGTATTTTTAAAATTAGACAAGGGCACATTGTGTGCACATTGGGGTGTATTTAAATTCCAGCTGGAAGAAATCCCAATAACCGAGGACACAGGTTGTGCCAATTACTAGCTACAGCTGCAGTTAAGAAATTATGCCATGAATGAAAGCACCCCACCATAAAAGGACTAAAATGTTAACCATCTAAGGGAGCACACTCATTCTTAGTTCAGCATCACACGCCAGCCTCACAGATGGAGCACTCGCTGGCTTGCAAGACTGTGCTTAACTTATCAATATGATAGTACCAACAGCTGATGCTTTCATAATTTACACAGCTCGTGTCAAAGACCAATTAGATAACTGATCTTTCTGCTGCTCTTACTGCACAGCAAGACGACCGTAGAGCACTGTGACATACCAAGCACAGCACAGCCAGCAGCAAGTTCCATAGAAGTTGAACACTGCTTTACAGGAAACCAAGCTTTATGCTTTTCTTCCAGTGCTGCCACAGCACATGCTGCCTATGGCCACATAATGCGACAGAAGCATGTCTCGAGAAGTTCAATTACTTGAATAAATCCCTTTAATACTTCACAAGATGGAAGCATCACCTTATAAGTGTAATTTTTAAGATGTAAAGATGTGAAGCTTTACTTAAGAGTAATCCAAGCTCATTCCCTAAGCTTTGACAGCAGGTCACCTACCACCAGATCCAGACAATGAGTAAGGTTTTTACAGTTTGTGGCTTCAGTAGCCACTCTTTGCACTCGCCTATACTTAAAAACCATCCTGCTACCAGTACTATTGGAGATATAATAGCAATCCTTTAAAGCACTGACAGTTGACATACTTATTTTACCATGACCTACATATGTATTTGTAAAGCTGAACTTGCAAAAAACTGTGGGAAAAAAATGGGAAAAAACTAGACAGCTGAGCCTTAGGCTTTCCTTACACAGTCATTTGAACTGGATGCAAAACACCACTAACACTGTATCATAAAGGCTCACGCTTTAGCAGGAGTTGCTGCAATACACTGCAACTCTAAGTTCAGTCCTGCCCATAAGCCAGCAAGTTTAGGTGGCAAGTAATGATTGTTTTATTTTCCTTCAGTGCAAAAGCATTTGCTCTCATAATATAAAGTGACCAACCTGTGTAGGCCTTTTATTAAACACACAAAGAACAAAGTACACAGGAGATAAGGAACAGAAAGTTCTTCTCAAGCTTTACTCCAGGACTTTTAACAAGTGTAAATAAAGTGGTAAGGAATTTCTCTCAAGTGTAACTAAGTATACAAATGACATTAGTGTAGTGCTTAAGTGAGTCACGTCTCCACATCATTCATTAACTTCGAAAACCCATATAAGTATGGGCTTCTCCACTTTGCCTCAACCAACCTTTTAAGTCTGGGAAAAAAAGATCTACATACCTTTTGTTGAATCCCATCTTAATGATTTCTAAAGTGAAAGTCTTGCATCTGAAGAAAGCAAGAGGCGAGCAACCTTTTCTGTAGAGTGGTTAACCTGCTCGTAAAGCTAAGAGACACTTGTCCCAAAAACTCTTAATGAGCAGGGAAATCCATCAAGGAGCAACTGAGAACTTGTGAGCGAGTAGGTCAAAATGGAACATTTAGGTTTGCTATATCCTTCATCAGGAAGCCAAGTAAACTTTAATCCTCTGGATTTAGTCAAGTCATCTTTGGTGGATGTTATTTCTGTACCTTTTCCTCATATCCTGGAATTATTGGCCCTGGAGTTACTTCCACATGGACTCATTTTAGAAGTTTTAAAATGACATGTAAACCACTGTGTTCCCTTAAACTTCCCAAGCATTTATGTACAGCGAGGTCTTCATCGATCCATGCCTGCATCAAGTGTTCCCTAGTGTCATAGTGCCAATGATATTCTTACTCCTCTGTAGTACCTATTTTATATCTACTGCGAGACAAAAATAGTTAAACTGGTCCTATGTAATCACGACAAGAGATTAATTAAAATGCCAAGATAGGAAACAATTTATTATAGAGAGAAGAAAAATTTCTCATCCAAAATATAGAAATCTGTACAACTTTGCCACAATCAATATACATGAACTGTACAAATTTACACCAGTTCATAATTTACCAAATAAAAGATGACTAACAAAGTTCACAAAATAGATGGTGGTTTGTGGAAAAGACTTTTACCCAATTAAGAACAAGGAAATTACAAACCAGACCTCCACTTTCTAAAAATAAGAAGTTTACTCAGTCTTAGAAAACTACAAGCTAGCAAATGTACAGATAGCTGGCTGGTGCTAACACCACAGTTCAGACAGTGTCTTTATATGGTCTTTTTAAAGCCTGTTGCCATGGCAAATTCTGATCACTTGCTACTTCTGAGGCCAATGTAAAGATCTGACCATTTCCCCAGGTCATACTTACTAGTTTATCTTATGTACATTTATACAGTTGTAAGTGCTAGGTAAAAGTCTGAAAGATAAAATTTCCAGTACTATTGTGTTCATAACAGTAAGTCTTGTTACTGAGCTGCCAAAAATGCTAACAATTAATAAATGTAATAGTGCAAATTGACTCTGCAAGACGTACTGCAGAGAACCACTTTATAAATACAGATTGGAGTCGAAAAGAATTGGTGTAGAAATTAAGTAAGATGTCTTGGAGAAACTGACCCTTCCTAGATCTTCTTCACTCCCTAGCAAGTTGTAATCATTTTGACTCACAGGCTATTAAATCACTGAAAGGTACTGTCCAAACTATGGCACTGTCACTTTAAAGAATACCACTCTAACATGTGCCAGATCTTCACAGCTGTGACATGGTTTAAATTCCATAATCCATCCCCAGAGGTGCCCACCCAAAGTAAAAACCAAACTTATCCATCCATTTTAAGGTGATCCATCCACAGACTATATCTTAACCTGATACAGTCATCATATTGTAGCTTTTGGAAGGGCTAGTTCTGCCCAAGAGAAGTTCCTCCTTACAGCTTATTCTGCTGTCTACCATTTGCATGTTGGTGTTATTTTGGCTACCTCCTGCTGGTGCGGCTTCATACAGCACACAGATGGAGCCATCCTCTCCAATACGATAGGACACTTCATACGGGTCAACCCATAGAGTGAGTTCACTCGGAAGAAGCTGGAACAGTTCCTGACTGCTCAATCCAATCCGCTGTGCTGCCTGTCCAATGAGAGGATCCATTTTATGGTTGATCCGGATACATCGGTAACCTGATCCCTTGCATGGCTTTTCTGGGAACCAGTGGTGTTTATAATGTTCTATAAAATAAAAAAAAGATTATCCTCCTTAATTCTGCAGTCAAAAAGGTGTACATTGATTATCGTTCTCTTACAGAGTTTCTCAACTGTAGGTGTTGAGATACTTATTTTAGGATCAGCTGACTTGAAATATCATTGTGGTCTCTCTCTGTGATGATTTACAGAAGCGCAGCGTCCCTTGGGGAGTACTCACGCACAGTTATTGTTTCGTGCTGCCATACAGAGAACAATGTCTGCCGTCAGAAAGGAGTGAAACGCAACTTCCTGGTATTCGTAAGAACGAGTATAACAAAGTGCTTACAAAGCACTTTGCAAAGCACAACGAACCTTCTTTCCTCAGCATAATTTTTGCAATTACGCCCAATGCTTAATTCTTCGCCTTCTAAGAGCACCCAAAAACGACTAGGGAAGCAACCAGGCAACATTTTATCGGCTCAAGCTCTTCACCCCAACTACCTTTTCAGACTACTTTTCAGGGTGGGAAGTCTACGGCTTAACTTACCTTCAGAGTTCTATCCCACCCAGCACCCCGCAGCCACTTGTGGCACGAGGCACCAGCCACTGCCAGGCAGCCTGAGACACGAGTTGGGTGCTACAAAGCCTACGGGGCCGTGAAGAAAACCCTCGCTATTCGCTCCCAACCGGAGTTTTAGCTCGGCTACGAAACATCTCCGGAAGAGGAACTGAGCCACGTCGTCCACCGCTGCATTTTACTCGACAAAAGCGCAACAAAAGCGCAGCTTGGGAGCTTTTTTTCCTGCCGGACATGGGAGGGACGGCCGGAGCTGTTAGAACGGGTTGCTCCTTGCGCTTTGTCTGCGGGACGAGCGCGGAGGGTGCGCGCACGGCGCCGAGAGCGCTTTGTTTACAGCCCCCTCCGCCGGGAGCGGTGCCAGCGTAGTACCCCGCCGCCCTCACCCTCCCTAAACCGCCACCGGCGGGGCCGGGCTCGGTTTCCCAGTCCCGCTAGAGGCTCGGCTCCCGCCGCCCTCACCTGCCAGCAGCTCCTGCAGGCTCTGGCTGAAGGTCTGCAGCTGCCTTTCGTTCATCAGCCCCTTAGTGCGCAGGAACTTGGAGATGAAGGCCACGGCCGCGGCGATCTCGCGTATCATGCTGGCCCGGGTGTACAGGGCGGGATGCATGGAGGCGGCGGCGGCCGGCTCTCCGGGGCGGCCGGCGGGCACCCGGACGGGGCGGCGGGGCGAAGGGAGCGGAGCGGGCGCGGCTTTAACTGGGTGAGGAATGGGTGGCGGTGCCCAGATCACATCCCGGGGGCGGCAGCCTCCGCCTCCTCCTCCTGCGGCAGGGGGGCGGCGGCAGCAGCGGCGGCCGCGGTAGCTCTGTACGCATCTCCTGCTGCGAGGGGCGAAGGGAACCCAGCGCCTCCCGCCGACTCTTATAGCTACGGCTGGCCGGAAGTGACGTCGCAGCGCCGGGGGCGCGGCGCAGCCAATCGGACGATCGCACCATCGTGACGGCGGATGGAAGGCGGGGCCTGGAGACGGGACGGGGAGGGGGAGGGTGACGTAATCGGTTGTAAACAAATAGAGCGGGGGCGCGCGCGGCCTCGCGCTGTATCTGGGGAAAGCAGCGACACGTCAGCGCGGGGCGGCCCGGACAACACAGCGCCGGCGGGGCGCTCGCTGCGCGTGCCCGGACATGTCTCCGGATCTCCCCCTTCTTCCGTCAGAGCCGCAGTTAAAGGCTCTTAAGAAGTCCTCGTATTTCTTCTCAGGAAATCAGTAACGAGATATATACAAATAAACGCATGGAACAGTTTAAGTAAAAGATAGAAACACACCGCTTCTGCTTGTATGGTGTTGGAACTGAACAGTGCTGTGTTTTTGCTGCACTCGTGAGCTGTTCTGTCTGAGATTCGCTGCCTCAAAAGGCTTTGTCTTTTCACAAGGGAGCTGCACAAAACACCTTCAAAAGATAATCCTGGGAGCTTAAATCTACAGCTTGACTGCATGCTAAAAAATCCTGGTGTAGGTTTTAGAGCACATCCTCATCTATTGTTTCCCTGTTAACCTCTGTATGTTGTTTCAATGATCCATGAGCTGTCCCGTCCTGGGAGGAGCTGACAAAGTGACCCTCTTCTATCCTGGATAGGTGCCAGCTATCCTTTCTTCCCCATTATTTCCCCATCATATGAATTCAGAGCTGCTATTTCTGATCTGTTAATAGCTTGGAATTTGCTGTTCCCTTCCAGACCTCAAAGCAGCAGATGATTCTCCTGCGCAATTAGGTCTGTTGGTCCCTTGCTCTTGTGCAAAATCTGCATCATGATTATAACAAAGTAACTGCAGAAAATACTTCAACAAAAAGGAGCGTAACATGAGCATAGCGCTTGGCATCTTTTGTTTGGGTCTGAGCTTCATCTGGGCAAATTTCTCATTTCTCCTACTTATCTCCAACCATAATCAAGCTCAGGAGGAGTTCCAGGGACTCCAACATAGATAAGTTGTATTATGCAGGAGCACCCCAAAACAGGTTTAACAAGCTCTCCTCATTATGCCACAGCTGTTACGGACAGCAAGGCTGTGCAGATCAGATTTGAATCACCCCCTTTGAATTTTGCATTAAGAAAATGGTAGTATGCTCCTCATCTCACACTCTGTGATAGAGGAAGAAATAAAAGTTGGTGGGTTTTTTTGTGTTTTTTTTTTTCCTGAAAAACAACTTGCTAGTCTATCAAATTATTTCCCTTAAATGTCCTGCAAAGTCAATAAATTCAGGCCATTTTGCCAATCAAGAAGTTCTGTTAGTTTCTATTACTTCCAGACAGTTACAGCATGTATAAAGAAGGCCTTGTCTATGAAATGAATAAATGGCTGTGCAGATCCAGTCTGCTAGCAAGGAATGAACTACCCTGGTGTTCTTCCTGCAAAGCCAGCAAGCAATTCAAATGTAACTTTGAGGTTGAGGTTCTGTGAGATGCCCACCAGCAGGACCTCGTCCCATGCTGTGGGGGGGAGCAAGGTGGCAGGAGCTGCTAATGCAGAGAACTGTCTTGTTTTCCCAGTCTGGCCAAGTCTGCCTCCATCTCAGTGCTATGGGAGGATAGGAAAGCAGCTGCTGCCACTTCCTGTCTGAGAAACTCTCCCAGAGATCTTCGTCTTTAAAGTATGCATGCTGTTAGCGATGATGAAGTCTTTGGCATACAGCTCACAGCATCAAGTAAAGCTGACTTTCCTTGACAGGACTTCAATGGGGAACACCAGAGAAGCCGGTTATACCTTAGAATGGCTGCTGGTTTATTCCTTAGCTTCCTGACAGAATGCCATGCAATTTACTGATCTGCTATTTTGCACTAGAATTTTTCAGCACCTGTACATCTTGGGGAACATGTACAGGTGTCCATCTCTGCCCTGGCGTGCTCCAGACATAGAGGAGGAAGCCTGGTCTATAGTGCAAGATAGTCACACATACCTTGACAGCAGGGCACTGAAGGGGATGAATGTAAACATTTAACAACTGTTTTATTCATCCCATCTGATACTTTAAATGAAGCAGTGGCCCTAGGGAGAGAGAATAAAGAAAAGAGTTTGTGATCATGTAATTAAAGACTGTATCATAATGAATATTCACAAATGGGTTGAATTAAGGTTGTACTGGCAACCCAGCTTCTGATATTTCCTAACTTTTAAGTAATACAGTGCAACCTTTACAACATTTCTTTCATGTTGCTTTGGCAAGAACTGTTTCTCACTGTTGGTTTGGAGGGAGCATGGCATTTTGTGAGTTCTGACATCTTGGAAACAAGTAATAGAAATGCAACTTTAATCTGTGTCCCCTGCACATATACACACTCAGTAACTATTGCAACATGCTCTTTTCCCATCTTTTTTTCTTTTTTTGAAGAAAGCTACTGCGTGTACTTCACAGTAAGTGAGAAGATTTTAGAATTCAAAGAAGAGTGAGAATTACTTCATCTTTTAGTTTGTTTTGGTCCTTGAATCTTAATTAATACTTACTTATTAAAATAAATGCACTATATGTGCAGTATAGATTTTTTTTCCCTGTTTCGGAAAGTATTCTTGACAGAGTAAAGAAACGTAGGAAAGTCTGAAGGGACAATGAGCTGCTGTTCCAGAGGCAGCTATAACCTTCAGGGTTTGTGTCCATCCCTGCACATCCATTCTGCTTCCCCAGGGCCCCAAAGCCAGATCAAAGGCTCCCACTCTGTCCTACAGTTTCTAGAGAGGCATCCCTCTGGCCACAGAGGTCCTGAAGTCCTTCTTGGAAAGACTTTGGCCTCATAGATCTTGTTAAAATGGAGACAGAAACATTTGGGCCACCTCATTCACTCGTGAACATGCTGAGGTTCCTGTCGAGGGGCATGTTGGGCCTGTGTGGATTTGATGTGGGTTTTTTTACTTTGCCTAAGGCTGGACACTGAGAGCAGGCTGCCCTTGATGTTGAGCTGTCACAGAACATGTTTAGATTCATGCCTGGGCTCAGAAAAGTGTTGTCGATGGAGACCACCTGCAAAGAGGCACTGTTTGGTGGGGCTGTGGTTGCGGGCCTTTCTCTCAGCTCATCATTACAACACTGAAAGTAACCGTGGTACTGTATTAATGTTTTATCTTTAGAATGTCTAGGGGTGAAGAAACCAGTCATATTCTTCCAGAATTGAGCAGTCTTGGCTTTGAAAAGTTAAGATAGACTAACGTGAGTCAGAGAAAGGGCAAAGTCTGAATGTGACCACACTGGGAACCTCCCTTTCCCTCCAGCATGCCCACACACGTACACAAACAAACTGCATTTCTGGTCTGTTTTATCAGGCACCGAATCCCTCAAACCACTTTTCCCACAAGCAGTCATTTTCCAGCCAGTGGGACAAAGCAGCTCAGCCAGAGTCCCATTCTGCTCTCAGCAACAGGCTATCAAGCACCTCCAGCACTGCAGGAAGCTTGAGAGGGTTGGGAAGGCTTGGAGGTGCAGAGGTTGCAGTCAGTTCTATCAGAATCAGGTTCTGCAGAATTCACGTCAAGAAAACCTACTCGTGATGTCTCGAGTAAAAACTGCTGCACATATTTTGTACAGAAAAATGCTTATGTAGTGGAAGTCTGATTTTAAAGGGCACCGCTCACAGAAAAGATTTCTCCTTGTGATGTGAGCCTCGAGTAGGAGAAACCAGAATCCAGCAAGGACAGGTTCAAGAGAAGGGTTTTCTAACTTTATTCCTTTGAGTCCAGCAAACAACTTGTGATAGCATGCAACTATTTAGCAAATAAAAGGCAAATTCAGAGAATAGTAGTATTCTGGTTTCATTGCAAAGGTGATTTTTTTCAAGTGGGGTAATAGCAAGTGTGGCAGCAAATGTGGTGCTTGTTTTTAGCAAAGCAATCATCATTTGGATCCAATAACAACAAAAATTTAAGATGTCTGTAGAAGCAGCTTATTTGAAAGCTTGTCAATAAAGAGCTCCTGACAACCCAGAGTTACACATAACCGTTATTACACGTACATTTTTTCATTTGTATGCACTTATGAATAAAACAGGAGAGATTAATACAGATGAGATAAACAGTCAGAGATTGCGGCTCTGCATGGGAAAGTTATTAACAATAATATTAAAGTGAAAGGAGCTTTTATATTAAGAGACCATTTTAACCATTTGTTATCAGACTCTGCATTCAAATGATGTGCCAGCTCAGATTCCAAGTTTTTCCCTCTTATATCATTTTTCATGGTGCAGCTGGGATGGAAGTGGAAATGGATTTAGGTATAATTCTCTGGTTCCCAGAGATTTCTTTTCTGGCCTACAGTATTGTTTTAAGAATTCCTGAAATTATCTGAAAACTGCCTTCTCTGTAGTGGCACTGCTGTCTGCCCAAACAGGCTCTATGGGTCAGCCCGGGGTTGCTGGTCACACCCTGATCAGGCAAAGGGAGAGCAAGCAGGGGCATCCTGCTGGGAAGACAACCCAGGCATGAAATCAGCAGCAGGGACACGATATTACAGCTAGATGAAGCTTATCAGCTACTGCATTAAGGGCAGCAAAATCATTATGGACTGTAACATGGTGCTCTGCATAAAGCTCGCTCACAGAATAGGCATCCAAATATGTGATCCATCCAAACACATCTGAGCATGGTTTTTAGAAATGTATCAGTTCCAGAACAGAGCTCCATGCTGTAAAGAGTCCACTAGCCTAAGTATATTAGTCAGATAACATGGATTTTAATAATAGTTTTATAACAGTATTTCCTTCGTTTTAGAATAAAACCCTCTGCAGTTTTTAAGTATAAACTTCCTTGAATAGTTGAAGATTTGAAGTCCTGCTACTGCTTGCATTTTTACTTCGTATTTGCAGTTTATGTACTTCACTTCATGATGTGGTTAAATAGTCCGGACAGATTTTTAAAAATCCTTTAAAATATCCAGAAAAAATAATCACTTTCCAGTTATGTCATAAAAATTGCTTAAGCAGCTGTATTTATGTTTGTGATTTGGAAACATGATAGATTTTCAAATGGATGGCTCATTTGGACCAGACTTGAAGTACTAGCAAGGAACCTTCAGTAAATCTCTCTGTCTCAAAGGTACTTCAAAATATCAAAATGTGGAAACTTTGCAACAGCAGCACTGGAGATCAGATTGCAAAGGAGGTTGCCCACTGTTCTCTGATTAAGACAGAAGAAAGAGTAAAATGGTCATTGCATTATGTAAATAAAGATAGACATCTGACTCACAAACTCATAGCTTTTTCTGGCACGAGTTAAGTGGGATATAGAGTGTGATGTGAGGAGAAATTATTGTAGCCATATTTTTCCTCTGCTGAAGCTGGACATGAGTTTTTTGGTTGTAAAGCAAGTGTTCCTGCATATGTTTCAATCAGTGCATGATCTGTCTGCAATGAACAACTGACTTAGCTACTTTTCCTTAATTTCATTATGGTCTGTTATATCTAAACCTTGAATACAATGCAGTGAATACATTTCTGTAAAAAAAAAAAGACAGTTATCAGTCTTTTTCTAGCCAACTCTTAGTGCAACTAGTCTTTACAGTATAATTTGTAGTCACGGCACTGCTCCTGTTACAGCTTTCTCTTTTTTTCCAGTGGTATTAACATAGGTGTTTTAATCAGTCTCAGGCAAAAAATTTGCCTGTGAATTCTCAGGGCAAAATTAATATAATTAGTTTTCTTGAGCAGATTTGGCAGTCTGAGGGAACATCATGTTGGGAGTCTGCATATTACCTTGCTGTGAGTACTGAGAGATGTTCTGTTTATGATCAGATGGAAGAAATCCTCCAAAAAAAAATTAGATACTGTTTTTATTTGGTGGTGTGATTGCCTGTATACTGTATCAACTGTGTTTATGTGTGAAGCTTCAAAAATACCTGTGTGAATATACATTCTTTCCAATAAAGTGATTGCATTATATGTTACATACCCAAAATTAATCATTGTCTACCCCCGTGCAACTCCCTCCCCAGGAGCAGTGAGCAAACCTGACACTCAGTAGCTTACTTTCCTAAATTCACTCTTGAGAGTAATCGCCCTGACTTTGATGAGATCATCCATATTATTGCAAATGAACAGGATCGTGATGTTTAGGCACGTGATCCAGGACCTTTCATCTCAGAGCTCACACTGCCTGCTTTTTGCTTTTTCTCCTTTCTGAGAGACGTGCTATAAACTGAGGAGCCTGCTTTGTCTGTTATTGCCTATAAATGGCCAATTCCTACAAAAAACTCTGAGTTATAACAGTTCCATATTTTGCTGAACGCAAGAACTGACTGTTGAGAATCTTATGAGATTATACATCTTGTAAGTGTGCTTAATAGCAATGGAAACAGTGAGGGACAATCCCAAGTACAGGCACAAGCAGTGGTGTACTTTTGTCTCACCAAAAAGCACGGATTGTTGCATCCATTGTTTTTAGTAATGGCCAGGAAAGCCTAACTCAAATGAAAACAAAGATCTTGACAGCAGAAAGAGCAGAAGCATACATCTCACTAAAATTAGGCCATTAGTTCTGATTTAGATTAACCAGATGTCTCAAACTGATGAATGAAAAAGTAAATAAATAAATAAATAAAAACCTACAGTTTTCTGATAAAAAAAAAAAAAGCGTAGCAGTGACGAATCTAAGAAAACGCAGTCTTGTGATCTAAGCCTCTTCCTCTCCTGCTTCCAACACCACCTTGAAGCGGTGACTGCTCCCCCTTTCATATCCCTGTGTTTGTCTCTGCTTTATTCCCAGAGCCAGAGGAACAAAAAGCTGCTTGATACCCTCTTGCAATAGGAAGGAGATGCGCCCGGCTGTGTGGGAGGAGCCGCTCGATTCTTCCTCGTAGCGCCGGGTACACATGCTTCGAGCGGCCTTAAGTGTTCCTCGGAGTAGGGAACAGAGTGTTCCAGCAGGATCTAACACACAGGCAGACAGAAAGCCATTTTCTTCACAACTACGCAGTGCATTAATACAAGAGCCTGAGCTTGCAGAGGACAAGCCTACTGTTCCAATATTTTTTCTTGCCTTTTATTTTCTACATCATAATTCAGTTTCAAATTATTTAAGAGAATTTTTAAAAAACGTGATTTTTTTTTCTAAATTCAATAAAAGCCTTCATAAAAGCCTCACTTACAAAAAACTACATGAGAGAGACAGCAGTCACATAGAGCATCCTCTAAAATTCTTTATAATGTCTCTGCTGCAGCAGTTTTTTCATCTGAGTGCTTTCTGCCCAGCAATTCAGCTAGGATTAAGTGGAGGGGGAGCAAGTGGAAATTCACAAGATAACAGGGGAAGGGAAAGGTAAAGCCTTGCCCATCTACACTATGGAACAAGAGCAGTGTATGTCCCTTGGTGCACAACACCATTAGCAGGTGGAGCCCCACCAGCTGTCTCAGCCCCTCTCTGATGCCACACCACTGCAGGCCAGCTCAGGTCCTAAAACTGCATTACTTTGTACAAAGAAACCAACATGTTTGAGGCGAGCACAGGGAATGTCTTCATTGCATTCCTTTCCTCTGCATAGACATGCCTTCATTGTTTCCACTCAGTTTTGTTACCCTGGAGCTGTAGGGTATTTCCTGCAGAGTCATCTCCTCCCACCAGATCGGAGGTTCAGTCTCATCTACCAGACAGCATGGCTTCAAGGGCCATGCCAAAACTGGTGCTGGCAGCGCCCAGACTCTTCTGTTTCAAAGTAAAAAGGAAACAACAATAATACAGTATATTCCAGGAGTGCTGTTCGAAGCTCCCTTTGAGCGTGGGTGCATGCCCCCTGGATTTTCTATATTGATATCACAGCATAAAGAAATGGTGTCCAAGAAATGATTAGGGATGGTCAGGAGTGATCAAGAGAAAGCTCCCTCTGTTGCTGCAGGCCCAGAGGAACTGATCTGCCCATAAATAGTGCCATTTCCTATCAAAGGCAAAGTCATTACTTTATATAAAGATGACTTAGTAGTCTGAAGACTGGTAGGCTGGTAGTGAAATCTGCAGTAAGAAATAATGACTGAAAACTGCGCTTTTCATTTATATGTATTAAATTGATAGACTACTGCAGGAATTTCAACACAAAACAGACAATCTTAAAATTACAAACCCAATCTTACTGCTATTCTTTGTGGATGTGACCTCAGTGTTCCAGCCAACAACAACACTCTTAACAAGGATGAATTTCAATAGTTTGAGATTTGAAGAGGAGAGTGTTTACAACCCACAGTCTAACACAACAGCCTGGAGGGCTCAGTACCTGGGAGCTTTGACTGTAAGAAGAATCTCACATTCTTGGGGTGCAGATGGGAATTTCACTTGTTGCCTTCTCACGTTCTGTTGGATACACTATGAATTTTATGACTGTGAGTTTCAGTCTGAATCTGCTTGCCTCATATTATTTTGACCACATGTTTGTAAATGCCAGAAACTTTTTGTTCCTTCCCCACTTCAGCTGTAAAGTAGTTACACTGGCCACAGAAGTGCTTATGTCATCAGTGGAGGTTTCAGAACAAAGCCAATCCAGTTTTACTATTCCTGATAAAAGTAAACACCCTCTTCTACGAAGATGAAGACATAAAAGATTACCTATAGTAAATATGGTTATGGATGGGCACATAAAAATGCAATACTGTTGTTCATTAACTCCAAAGACTGGAAACCAAGCAGATATTTAATGGAGGGTGGAGGCAAATTTTGCATGTACTGATTTCTGAAGCAAATGAAACAAAGGCAGTGGAATACTTTTGTTTTATAACTGCCATGAGTCCTCTCCAAGTATTTTTATGGTTATATCATTTTTAACTTCCTCACTGATTATGTAACAATTGCACCAACGCCTTGAAAAGGTGTCCAGGCCTTCCTGTGCTTGTAGCATATTATTATGCACTAATGTGAGCTGTTTGCTGCTTTATATGCTTCCCAGATTCAACGGGCTTTATTCTGAACTTTGCTGTGGAATTCTGTGGAAACAGGATAAGGTTTTAGTACGTTTTCCACTGTGCTGAATGATTTAGAAGTGTTAACATTTTAAATTTAAAGGTAGTTTTCCTTTACATGGCTCTTGACCTGTAGACTAACATTCACACTTGTTTGTCTCAGTTTTAACTGACAGACCATTAAAATGTTGGAAAGTAGGTGAATTCCTTCTTGCCAATAGAAGTGTATGAGATCTGGCATTTTTAAGAGGTAGAGGTTACTCTTCAGGAACTGTGCCTTATCATTAGCACTTTAGCATGTGGTGCTAAGAAGTCTTGGGACTGGAAAACTTTAGCCACCCCTGTAAATGAGAAATGGGTTCAAGAAGTATTAAAATTATTAAAATACTGAATGTTTACTTTGAAGAGGTTTAGGCACAAAAGCCTCAAAAATACAAAGCAATTATTTTTTCTAGGTTGGTTGAATGGATTTTCTTCCTTGCAAATCAAGCAGCACAAACAGCAGTGATTATAATACCTGTGCTAATTCAACTTAGTTAAATCCCTCAATCGATTAAAAAAAATAAAACCACCTACCACCATTTATTTTTTTTAATGATGCCAAAAATAGCTAAAGATTTAAACAGAATATTTGGTTATAAAAACCAACAGATGTTCAAATTTAAAAACAAGTAGCTTACCCCATGGGTTACAGCACTGATAAAGCACAGTACAGTGAACGCTTTCTGAAATGAATTATTGATTGACAATGCAGAGAGTTTACTTCTAAAGAATTTTGAAAATATTTTCAGTTAATAGAATTTAAAGTTTTAGTATTAAATTGGGAAGGCAAGTAGAGCCCTAGTCTGCAAGTGGAATAAGTCCATTTCTACTTTCAGTTCCATATGCACAAGTAATACTTTGAAGAGTTGGGGATATACATTAGGAAAAAAAAAAAGGAATTGGTAACGCTTCAACTTACACAGGCAGAAAACAGAGATAATGTACAACTGAAAGTAGTGGAGCATTTCAGATGAATTTAGGTATATCATTCGTATATCCTGGAGCTCCTGAAAGACAGGTGGTTGGTTTTACCTCCACTTAACATAGCCATTTTTGAAAAAGAAGGTTGGCTGAATATTTTTTGCCCTATTCTTCTGCAGTGTGGCATGGCTGGTATTCCTATGGAAATAAATAGAAATAAAATATTACTAGGAGATTTTAAAAGATACACTGGACCAGTTAATAGAGAAGTAAATAATAGCTGTATTTTTTGAGTGATTGAAGCATTGGCTCTGGCCTAAACAAATCCCCTCCTTACACTGTCTATGAAATCAAAGCTTTTTTAAGCATAACCTCAAAAGTTGGAGGTAAGAGCCACTTTCCCATGCTTGGGCAATGCCTATGCTCTGGACAAGAGAATAAAATTTCCAAATATTTGGTGCTGAGTACCCAGTAACTACACTGCACAGCTTCTGAATGTTTCCTTTGGGCCACCTGTAGTCTGGTCCCATGGATTATACGTGTGTTAGTGAATGGAGAAACTTAGATGCGCTCACGGGCCATGTCCCTTGGTTCTGCTGCAGCCAGAAGGAATATCTTTCAAGCTCTCAGAACCACACTGTGATAGGAACTAATGCATTGCCAAGTGGTGAAAACAGGGAGGTTCATTTCCAAAGAACCTTCTTGTGAAAATATCCTTGTTAGCATGCTTCCTCTGGTGTTCTCCAGTCAGAGGCAGACTGCAGTCAGTCCCACCAAGGTACTCCCAACAGCTTGCAAAAGCCTGATCTGTTTGGTACTGTGGAAAATTTAATCCCAGAGACCACTGGGAATCAGGGCTTCCTGGGAAGGAATGATGAGGAGTAACTGGCTACTTAGGCACCATAAGCAAAAGGAGTGATGTCACTGAAAAGGAGCTCACAGTGTAGAGCTGCCATAGAAAGCCCCAGGGCCAGGTCAATTGGGCATCAATCACCTCAGAGTGATTTTGCTGATGGTAGCAGTACCAGATAAAGTACTGCCACAGCAGAGGGCCTGGGCTCTTAACAGCCATCAGGTCCACCCTGCAGCTGATAATGTGCGTCTAAATATATCGGTGATTAGGGCTATCCTGCATAGATTAAAGTCACAGCTCTGTATCTCTCATCTGAGGCCCAGCAGTTGGCCTGATGACAGGACAAACATGAACTCTATGACCTGTTTTTCCAAACTGTTTTTAAAGCCTGCTTTAAATATACAGGGTTGCACTCTGTGAGAGCAGATTTCAACAACTGCAATTCCATCCCCGACCATGGCTTCCTTTAACTCCAGAAACTGCACTAGGGTGGAGCAGGTTGCACGGTTAGGAAGTCATCTCTTTAAGGGCTTCAATGCCTCTAAGTGTGCCACTTCATTAGAAAACAGGACTGAAATTTGTGTGCAAAGCACCAACATAAGCCTTAAGCAAAAGCAAAAGGTCAAATATAAATGCTTCAATTTATCACTATACAATGGATAAAATATCCTCGTTTAATAATAAAATATCCTCGTTTAATAAGTGGCAGCGCCACTTCTTTTTATACAGGTGCTCAGTTATCTGTTTTAACTCGTTTCAGGGGACAAAGTGATCCTGAAAAAGCCATTCTAATTGCATGTCTGTCCAGAGCTGAATTTAAGGCTCTGCTACCTTGACAAACATGATTCCCTTTTCTCTGCCTCAGAAATTCCCAATATAATTATAAAAGATTCAATTCTTCCTGTGCTTTTCCCTAGGCAATGACCTGCTTGGCTTATGCGGAAAAATCAACCTTGATTTTATCATCCAGAGGATAACAGAGTTGCTTTTTTCAAATAAATGCAACTGGGAATTGTGAAAAGGAAAAATAAATAAATAAATAGATAGATAGATAGATAAATGATAAGAAAGACCTTATTCCTTTAATTGTTCACCATTTTAGCATGAAGAAGTTACATGCAGGGGAGCCTTGAAACTTCTTTCATGTTCATATCCTTTAATTCAATTAAGGCCCTAAGCTAAAGCAAAGAGCTAGCAAGAGTCAGATACTATTGCTCCTGATAATGTAACTGACAAAAAAATTAATGGCATATAAACAATCCAGTAGCTGTTTTGTTACAACATTTCCCCTCCTGAAGTAAGTTAGTTTGCCTTGTAGATGACAAAACTGTGGATTAATTTCTTACTCACTCTCTTCAGTCTTTGGTTTAAAAATAGGCCACTGGATTTATGCATTTGAGATGCAAAGTGTTCATATTTCCTAAATGGTCATCTGTGATCTGAAGAGATCAATGGTATCTATTTTGGCTCCATTTTGAGCCTGGAGGGGGAGGGCGGGGGGGGGAACAAAAGCACAAAAAAAGACTTGATTTAGATGGAATTTGAGATTACACTCTCATGATTTCAGACACAGTTTGGGGACTTGTAAGAGGTCGTGTAAAGAGCAAAGCACTTCTGGTTTTTTTTCTATCATCAAAGTATTGACTGAAAAACGTGTTACTTTAAAGAAAATGGAATTAATCTTAGAATCATTAATGCACTCAATGGGAAATACCGTGGGCTGGATGTTGAGCCTTAAGTAAATAAATAAACGAACAAACGAACACAACCAGGAAATGGAAAGGAGAAAGATGGTTCAGTGAATCCAAAGAAAAAAAAAAAAAAAGAAAATGTAGTCCCAATTAATACATTTACACTGATGCACTTTCCTATGTTACCAAATAAAGAACTTAGAAACATATTCTGATGCGGAAAATAAATAAATAAATAAATAAATGAATAAATAAATGAATGGATTCTATAAAACAGAGGGGGATGGGGAACCATAGAAAAGTATATCTTAAAAATCACTTCCCCTGAAAACCACGAACATACCTAAGTCTGACGAAAATTCCTCAAGAAGTGATCAAGCAAAGATACTTAAATACATTCCAGTGTGTATTTGAAGATCCGTGTTTTTCCTGGGTTGAGGCAGAAGCATCAAGGTGATGAAAGCAAGAGAAATGTGGGCCATGCTGGTTGTATGCAGTCAGAATGACCCACTGGAACAAGGCCCCAGGTTCTCACCTCCTAATAGGAGAAGTCAGGTAGCAGCTGTAGCTCAAGTATCTACAAGCAGATCCTCTCTCACAACAGGCATTTTTAAAACATTGCACCTCTGTCTGCTCTTGCTTCCAGCTATTGAGTGCTGCTTTAGGCAAGGGGCTAAGGAAATTCCCAGTGAGGAACCCTGAATAGATATGAATGCAAAGAGACTGTGGCAAGCCGGTCTGCTTGTCCTCCTCTCCCAGGAATTCTTGTCACATTGTACCTCAAAATAAGGGCAACATGAGGAGGAACTTTCTCCCTACACTATATATGCAAAAGGCCACCATCCTATTTTGGAAGAATCTCCTTAGGAAACCAATGCTCCATGGCTTTTGGGTTTTGTACTTTTATATGAGTTTCTCTTGCCGGAGCACTTTATGGGGAATAATTCACCTCTAGTGAAGAAGCTGCGTCTTGGATTTTTGTGCTACTCCTTGGGATATCCACGCTGCCTGACTTCATTAATCTTGTTTTTCATGGTCACTGTACTGTGCAGTTATTCCATTAACATATTGTATCGCCTGCAGCTGCTTTAATGTATGCTCTATTCTATATTTACCTAATTTATTTAGGCATTTGTAGTGCACTGACCACTGTAGGGTGTCTCTCTATGGGCAAATGAGAAGAGCATATGGCATGGAACTGCAAGCTATTGATGGTGCTCCTGGGAAGCCTTGTAAAAGGGCATGGCCACTTTAACACAGAAGCTTTACACAACAATTAAAAAAATAAAAAGCAACAATTTTCCACATATATACATTTTTGCCTATGCATACTGTGCACTAAGAGGAGGGAGAATATGCTTATGGCCTGTAATAGATGTTTCGACTCCTAACAATTTTGATATTCAACTTAAAAAGTAGATGTTAGAGTGCTCAGAAGCAGATCACATTATCTGGCAATGCAACAACCAGCACTTAATTCAGACTTTTTTTTTTCTGTTGCTTTCAGAGTCAACAATAGAACTGGATAGATGCAGCAAACAAAGTGTGACAAAAATAAAAATTAAAAAAATGACAAAGCATTAATAAAAATAGGGCTTCTTTCCATGAGGTCATTTCTTCTGCATTTTACATATATATGCATACATTTCCTTGCATGGAAATCAGGGTCATAATTATTTTATCCTTTTGCTCACTGAAGGTATACATAACCATTTTTCTCTAGGAACACAAAAAGCACAAGATGTCAAGTGACAGAACCTTAGAAGCAGGAGATTTTTTTTTTGTTTTTAAGTCTATTACACTCCAGTTTAAAACATGCTGATGCAAGATGTTAATGAAATATGAAATAATTTGTTTTTCATTCCTGTATAATCATAATCTGGTATTGAAAAAAACATTATTAAATTCTTTCACAGCCAATCGTTATGAATATCTTATTTTTATTATTAATTGTATTTAGTTGAGCAGAAGTGGAGAGAAAGTGTGATGCATTAATGTCAATGATACTGTGAGCATTTAAACTGTATCCCAGTTTTAAAGGATGGTCATCAGATATCTGTAGTACATTCTGAGTTGTTTTCCTTGTGATAAAAAAAAATATTGCAGAATTTCATGGCATTTTCCAGACATGGCTTGTGACTTTGGGTGCTGAATCTGAGAACACATAACCTTTAACAAATGCATCTTTGGTTTCTGAGAAGACTGTTCACACACTTAAGAACTCGAACGGCAGCAACAGAATATATGAGAAACTAATTCACTCCAAATCCACACACATTTAAGATCAGGAAGTCAGCTTTTCGTTTAAGCTTTAAAATATCCAGCCCTCTCCGAAGTGAGAAGGGATGGCACTACTCAGAGTAAGAACCCATCCCAAAACCGATCGTCAGTGCTCTTGTCACTGTCATTACATGTACAATTGCAGCTGTATCAGAGAAGAGGTGCTTTTAGGTGAGGCAGCAGGTACCAGCTCATAGCCGTGCCATGACCATTTGTACCTCAATAATGGTGGGGAGAGAGGCAATTAGGAGAACAGAGGCTGAGTGCTGCTGGAAGGGTAAGAATATCTTTAAAGTCTCAAAAGCTTCTTCAAATGTTTTTATTGTCATGAAGTAGCCTTTGAAATCATTTGAATTTCAAACAGTGAAAGTTTATTGTTAGACCAGCTATTGTTTCTGTGCCACAGTGGTATCTGAGCACGAAGAACTGGAGCCAGATGGAGGAGGAAGGAGTTTCTTACCAGTATGTTACCCACACGGCACCTCAGGCAGCAAAAAGCAGATGTTTGCTGGAGGAAGGAGAGCATTTACTTATTCAGTACCTATTTATATACCACCACTGTCAGCCTGGTCCTTGGGTGCTGGCAAGCTGTGAGGAACACTATGAAAATGACAGGGAAGGAAGGTAGAAATACCTAGCCTCCTCCCTAGCCCCATGTTTATCTCTTGTATGACACAGAACTTCATCCTCCCTTGTGCTTCCAACTTCAGATCTCAGTGGACCTCCTGGAGTTGAGAAATCACTGAGAAATTGTTGAAAGTCAAAAAGTAGTGTTTACACCATGTGTGTCGTGAGGGAACTGGGTTCATCTCACAGATGTAACCTTTGGGAGAAGAGACCTCAAGTTGACGCTTGCATACCACTGTGTTGTGTGGCCCCTACATTGTAGGGTCAGATGGAGACAGTTTGATGTAGGACTGATCCTTCCCACTGACTCAGTGCAGGAAAGAAACCATCCTCCTGGAGCAAAGTTCGAGATTCCAGAAGCAACACAAAACTAAGCTCCCATCATCATGCCATACATAGAAAGGAAATTTAGAAACTGCCGTATATGATAGCTTCCTTAACATAACTGATGAGCTGATCTATATTCTCATCTGCAGGCCTACCCTGGGACAGATGTGTCATCAGAGAACCCCAGTACAGCCACTTTGTCTGATGGAGCTGCATTATCATTAAGTCCCTGTCTTTAACCATTCCATTCTCAGAGCATGCAGTCTTACTTATTCAGAAACTATTGCACACAGGTGTCATGAACACAGCTAATCCAGGCAAAAAAAAAAAAAAAAGGAAATGCTATCCCCAGATTTGAATAGCTGCAGTATGCTTCTGCTGAGGGGACATTCTAGGAATGCACCATGAATACAATTAGATCTTATTTCAGCAAGACCTCCTGCCTTGGTACAGCTGAAAGCACATTGTCAGGGCTGCAGACAACAGCTTCAGCTGCAGATAAGACATATTCTGTAAAGAAACCACCTCTATGATGAAACACAGGAAAACCTGTATAACTGCATGCGTTGCACAAAGTAAATTAACAATTTATAACTCATTCACATAATGCAGTTGCTCGCAGAAGGAAGTAGAGAACAATACCATATTCACTGAAGCTTTAGGAGGATGCTATTTTCACTCTGTTTACGAAAAAAAAACCCAAAACAGTTGCTACCAGAGACCTAAAGGAAATGGTAGCTGTTAGCTATTCTAACCGTTGTGGATTTGGCTGTCAGTTTTGTGTCATATTGAGGTTGTGCATGCTTGCACGCACATCTAAATTTCAAACTCCTTACATGCTCTGCAACTCAACTAGGTCACATTAACAAGATCTTCAGAAGTGTGGCTGAAGGTGTTCTCCCAGCCAAGCCAGATTTAATCAGTCTTTCTTCAGTCTAGTCCTCAGAAACAAAAATGCACCTGTGCTTTCTTTACCCTTGGTGTTGTCAGCACTCTGGCTTGATGGTCTTAGATAAAATGTGTATGTGCACAGTTAAAATGTGTATGCATACATTCTCATGCAAAACAATGCAGGCTTCGTGAAAGTCAGTGTGCTTGTTTGGAAATTTGTTTAAGAACATGAGTTACTTACTTCCTGCCTGAACTTTGTGGAGGTGCTTCACTATGCTACCCAGCATGTGTGACACTGCATGCAACACAGGGATACTCAAATCACTGAAATGCTTTCAGTCACCCACATACCCATATCCACAGTGTAAGAACATAGAGCAAGTTATCTACATAGATGTTTTTTCCTTCTTTTTCACCTGAAGTTAAATGAAACCAGAATGGAAGAAAGGTCTACTTTGTTAAAAAAAAACAACAAAGAGTTGGAGGAGTGTCAAGGGAGGCATCATTGCTCTCTACTATGACCTGAAGGAGGTTGTGGTGAGGTGAGGTTAGCCTGTTCTCCCAGGTAACTATGATAGGATGAGAGGTAATGGCCTTAGTTACACCGGGGGAGGTTCAGGTTGGATATTAGGTAACATTTCTTCTTTGGTGGTGCTGCAGTGGCACAGGCTGCCCAGGGGGGTGGTGGAGTCACCATCCCTAGAGGTGTTCAAATGTGTGGATGTGGCACTGAGAGACATGGTCAGTGGGCAGGGGCCAGTGGTTTATCTGGATTTCCAACATAACTGATTCTATTGATTCTATGACTGTTTCCGTAACATATTATTTTCCAGAGTATTCGAGATACTGGATGATTATAGAACAATTTAGGCATTCATTCAGTATATACTAAAAAATAAAACAAAAAGAAAATGCTATTTCCCCTCTTTTACATTCACTACATAAAGGAAATCATTTGTGACCTATATAAATGTCAAAACACATATAAACACACTCCCCTGCCTTTTCCGAAGTTTAATCCAACAATCAAAAATGACAACAGCATAGATAAGCACATATGTCAGCCAGCTGCACACAAGCACAGACATGTTTCATGGTGGAGATGGAAATAGCTCTCACTTTATCACAGAAAGAAGACTGACTGGAGTCATGTTTGCTTTCCAGTATATGTTCTTAAAAATGTATTCCTCAGTTAAAAAACAAATAAGTGCTGCTAACATGAAGACATGTTTCAAACGACCTTTTAGCTTTTTAGAGCACAGTATACCTTCTTGAAGTAACATATGCACGTGAACAAAAGCATACACTCGTATGTGGAATACCAGATTTTGCTGATGTTAAAGTGCTTTTGTTGCAAATTGTGTTCTTTAAACTGGCAGAGCTATCTCAAGTCAAATGCAGTGATTTTTCTTAAACTGCAGTGAAAATTTCCCCTCAGAGTACAAGCACAAGCAAAGCATGGAATGGGAAAAAAAAAACCAACAAGGGCTGCTCTTTGGGGAGGGGGTGGCTGGCTTCCAAGGGCACAAACCAAGTACATGTCGGAGCAGCTGCAAATGCTTGAGCTGGGATCCAGGCGCACAACCACAGCCCTCGTGATGATTAAGGAGTGAGTTAACTCTCTGTAGAAAGTTCTGTTATTTGGAACATGCAGTGCTCAGCATTGTACAGACAGGGAGGGAAACACCAACACGTCTCCTTCACTGCTGCCTTAAATTTATCAGCAGCTCTCAGATCATTCCCAGTACACACTGACTTGAAGTTTGGGCACCTGGTTGTACCAGCTTTCATAGCCATTCATTTTAAAAGAATTCCTCCTCTGATTTTTTTTTTTACTTTCAAATCAGTTCACCTATCACCTGATTGCAGTTTTCACACAGCCCTAATCAACATATTACAGCCTGGGAAGTGCTGTGCCATGCACTGAAAGGAAAAAAGCCCTTCCTATGATGCATCCGATTGCCTGTTCAAACAACAAAATTAAACCCTTTAAAAAACGAAAGAAAAAAAAAAAAGAAAAAGAAAACATTAAGCACTATTTGAACTGTGTGGCCATGTGAAGTTAAGTCCTTCCCACCCTCTTCATAATGCTGCCTACATTATGCCTCTGGAAACTTGTCTAGGTGTGCTTCCCACTGCGTGGAATCACGGGGTTGGTGGAGAAGGATCTTGAAACGGCTGGCACGGGCTTTCAATGCTCTCCTTACTTCCAAGCAAATATTCTGCAAGCGTGTGATTTTTTGGCACTACTGTAACTATTGTGGCATTGCCCTGAAGGACATACTAACCCGTACATTTAAAATAAGTGTATTTAATAGTGCAGAGCTCTGTAACGTGTCTAGGAGGACTTTAACCACAGTTTTGTAAATGATTTCAAAAGCAACCTAAGTTACAAACAAAAATGAATTTTCAATGGATTGTTTTATTGTTTTTAATAATAAATTTGAAGGCATTTTTGAAAGTTTTACAGGCTTTTGTTTGAGGAAAGTGTACAGGTTTACCAACCTTAAGCACATTTGTGGAGGCATAAAATTTAATTATCGCTTTTGGATCAGAATCTTAGTTATTGTACGAAGGATGATTTCTGTATCAAGCTTAGTCAAAATATGCAGCCAAGCAGAAGACAGACTGACTAAGAGGCTGACCTTCCCTCCTGCCTACACGTAGAAATATGTATACTATGACCAGATCTAGTAAATGCTATTTCAGGGGAAGCTCATTTCAGCTTCTTTAGTTTATGTCCAGAGCATTTGCTGTGTTTTATGTCAATGGCCATGCACTACTGGACATGAGATTCGAGTGTTTAGCAGAAAGTGCTCAGCTTTGAACAGCAGTTTATTCTATGTACTAGTAATGAAAGGTGCTGTTTGTGTGTGCATTACTCTGCCAGTTTTTTGATGCAGGAAGAAAAAATAATTATCTTCAGCAAGAAAATAGGCTGAAATTATTCAACATGAACAAAATTGCCCAAATAGAGTTGTAAAACCATTCAAAGGGTTTCATATTAAAACCGCGACAAATTTTAAATTTCTTCCATGATTGATGGTTGGATGAAGTGTGCTGTAAGGTTGATATACCTCTTTCAGAGATCCCTATTTCTATTTTAGCTGTGAGCTACTTCATAACCAAATGATGGGGAAATTGTATTTTCACAGTGTAAGCAAAATCTGGTGATTTTGAAAAATGCTGGGACCAAGAATACAATAACTGACCCAGAATCCACCCCCAAGGACAGAGCGTTTACACCTGGCATACTGCTTCTTCCTTGACCCAGATTTTCCTTGCTGCCTTTTCCTGGTCCAGGGCAGATAGAACATGATTTGGCAGCTAAATTAGAGCTACTGAATGTTGTGTTCGTCATAGTAATCATTTTATCGTCCATTTTGTTCTGGTGCTGATGTTGCTCCTAGTTCCCACATTAAAGCTGCATTTTTGTTTCACAACTGGTGGGAATACGATGAAGTAACTCTGAACAGCACACAGATATGAGTTTGTATTTGCATACCAGTCTTTTTTGTCTATCAGTATTTTGGAAAACAAAAATATTTTTCTTCATTTACACATTGATCCTCAATAATACAAGGATAGTACAATATTGCCTTTACTTGAATTATATAAAGCTTTCAGAAAAAGATGTTTGAAATTGTCCCATTGTACACAAGATATTTAGTAAGTTTTGTTCTTAATTAACAAGAATTCCCTGTTTTCTTTCAACATGACTTCTACACACTATTAGAAAAGTACTCAATGCATAGAATGGACTACTCCAGTAAGTCAAGGAAAAATACAATTTTTCTCCATGCAGATTCACCTTTGATGAAATCAGATGGGACTACATACAGCTTGAGCAATTTTAAGTGTATCTCCATTTGCAAGAGCAACAAAGCAGCAAGTGCGGTAGCAGAGCTCTTGTGCTTGGGAGACTCTCAGAATTTGTTTATGGGTATAAAGACAACAGATAAGATGAAAATTGGTTTTCCCACTGTTGTTGGATTTTTAAGGAGACTCAATCTTCAGACAACAGGCACCCAAAACTAGGGAAACAGTGTTAAGTAGCTCAACATCTGACAAAGCAGATAGCGCTGACAAGGCCCCAGTCAGGTCAGGCGGACTAATTGCCACAGAATCCAAATTTGGCCCTGTCAGCAAGACATTATTTATGTCAGGGTACATACAGCAAAAATATGGTAAGCAGATGGAAACTGGGTCAATCGAAGGCAAAGAGGCACAGGAGGAAGAGTTTAGCTTTTATCACTTCTTGAAGACAAGGTCAAATGAACTATTGCTTTTTCATTTGTTTATAGACGCATCATCTTATTTTATACAAATATTTACCAGAACCTTTCAAATAATCAAGCAAGTGAGATTTATTATTGTTTCCAAAGCTGATTACAGAGGAGATATTGCTTGTTAATCTTTTCCCATTTAGAATATGTGCTCCCACACCCCTCCTCAGAACACAGATGCTTAAACTGCAGGACATCATTTTAATCCCGAGGTACTGTCACAGCTATGAATCCAACTGGTTTTATTCCAGGTAAAGGATAGCCAACTGCAATATGCCTACTTGCAATCTTTAATTGGGGGAACTGTCATCTAAGCAAATAATGTGTTAGCTGACCATGCACAAAATAAATCCCTTTCTTTAGAATTAAGCTTACAGTCTCCTACTGACTGATGTGATGGGAGGTAGGGGCAGTTCAGGAGCTAGTCCAGTTTTAGCAGGGTACAAAATGTGGGACTTATCTAACTTGAACAGAGCCAGTCTTTGATTTAGCAATCAAGCAGGGAAAAAACGCTATAGTTGGAGATTCAGATAACTTCATTCTTTCAGCTGTAAAACCTTTGGAGGGGGGAAAGAAAAGAGCAAAAGAGAAAAGAAGGAAGGGAAGGGAAGGGAAGGGAAGGGAAGGGAAGGGAAGGGAAGGGAAGGGAAGGGAAGGGAAGGGAAGGGAAGGGAAGGGAAGGGAAGGGAAGGGAAGGGAAGGGAAGGGAAGGGAAGGGAAGGGAAGGGAAGGGAAGGGAAGGGAAGGGAAGGGAAGGGAAGGGAAGGGAAGGGAAGGGAAGGGAAGGGAAGGGAAGGGAAGGGAAGGGAAGGGAAGGGAAGGGAAGGGAAGGGAAGGGAAGGGAAGGGAAGGGAAGGGAAGGGAAAAAAAAACCCTTACTTTAGGTTTCTACCTTTAGGTAGAAAGCTTTGGATCTCAGATTCAGTAAGACTCAAGTGTGCTGAAACAGCTGGCTTTATTCAACAACAGAGATCAGCTCATTAGGAAATGAAGGATTGTAAGTACATTTAAAACATTTGCTCCATTTTGGTAAGGAAACTTAAAGTCCATCTCCAATTCAAGCCTTTAAAGGAAATATTTGTGGCTTATGACTACAAGTGGGTAGCATATCTAAAAGCATTTCTTAAAATAACAGGGCAGAAACAATTATTAGACTGATTGTTCATCAGCTGACAGAAATCTGGAAATAAATGTATTTGCCAAATAAATAATTAGAAAATCTGAACTAAACCATTATGTGGACATGAATTATTTCTCATTTTAAAGTAGCTGATGACAGAGATGACAAGTTGTGTTAGAGCATCCCAGCTACAACACTGATTTGCTGTATGGAGCACCTGAGGATGCACATCTGTCAGCAGCACACTTGAACACTTCTTATTTACTTTCTCCTACTACAGGTGTTCGCAGAACCTTGTTCCCATGACTGCTGGGGGAAAGGGCTGAAAGCACCCCCAGACACTTCTGTGAGCACATATTTCCCTGCAAACACAAGTCACATACATGTGTACCCCAGTTAGGTGTATGCCTGCCTTTTGCACACACCAGTCTGTGCCACTGGTTTGGTGTAGCATCACAAAGTGGCCCATGTAGGGCCTGGGGTGTGGATCTGGTACCTCCAACACCCAAACAAGGCCTCCTTTCTGCATGCTCTGTGCCACAGTCACTGTGCAAACACCCGGTTACAAACATCACATGCCTTCGCCATTAGTCACAGCACGTCACAGGCTAGCATGTGTTCATGCAAATAATATAAAAGTCAACAAATGTATAAAACCCTCCCAGCTGGTCTCAAGTGAGCATATGCAAACAGGAAGATGCATTTACAGTGAGAGGAAGGCCTCAGAGCAGCTGCCAGGCTCCATCTGGCCACCCAGAGGCTGTGCTAGCTGCCGCCACAGATCCTCCCTGCTCAGCAGACCTTCAGGTCCCTGAACCACCCACACCCGGAAGTTTCAAACCAGCCCTGAGTCATCAGGAAATTCCCACAAGGCCAGAAAACAGAAGTCAAGTACACTTCCACTCAGTTCTCCCCATGCTGCTCATTGTGTGGAGGCCACATCATAGTTCTACTCCACACAGCCGTCACCTGCATCCTCAAGAGCTCACGTCCATACCCTTCTGTCCTAGTTTCCTCTGTGTCCCATCACCACTGCTTTGTCTCCTTCCCAGGACTGGCCTCTTAAATAGTATTTCGTGGGCAATTCCACAGAACAAAGAAACTTGGATTTCTCACAGGCTTGCTGAAATCACCCAGCTTTATTCCTTCCTCTACTGTAAATTATCCAACCCTGAGGACCCGAAGTGCACACCTGAGAGTTACGTTGCAGTCTCTTTTTGGTGCAGGGTATTTTCGGGCTTAAATTTCTGCTGAGAAATGTAAAAGAGGCACAAGCTGAGAATGTAAACGAGCTTCTGGAAAGTGTTTTGTGAAAGACAAGACACAGAAACCCTTTCAGTTACCTCCATAACTCACTTCCACATAACATGGTGAAGTAGGTCATCCTGCAGGAGAACCATGTTTACCTGCACTGCCTCCATCCCACACATTTCCAGCCTGGTACAGCCAGTCCAACAGCTCCTCTCATCCAGGAGGCACCACCACCTGGGCATGGAGCAGTATGAGACCAAACAGTAAGGACGCTGACACTATGAGTTGGATGGGTAAAAAGAGTCAGAAAAATGTGTTCTACAGCTGGCACGTGTGATGGCTGGGGGAGGAGGAGGAAGAGGGGTGAGGTGATGGGACTCCAGTGTTTGCATTAGGTTGAGACTTTTGTTTCAGCACATCACAGCTCACTGTGAGACCACTCCACGTAGACTTAGAGGGCACCATCCAGCAGGTTATAGTCAGCCACAGTGTCATTTGATCACTAAGGCCAGCATCATAGTTGTGAGGTCTGTGGCAAAAGAGCTAATGTTTTAGACACATCTGGTTTCTAAGAGAGACAGAGATACTGCACATTTTATCTCTTCTGGCATATCAGAAATTTTTTATCTGCAGAAATAGAACTACAGATTTGCTCACGATTGTATCAGGAATTATTCTATATTGTTTTAAAACATTCTTGTATTTTATTCAGTACCAGCTCAGAAACATATTTCATGAGTCTATGTATCTTTTATGGGCATATTAGTTCAGAGCAGGAGCAGGACAGGATGACTACAGGTTCAATAGTACCAAAATTACATTGCTCCAGCAGAACATTATTTAATTTTTTGACCCTTCACTTGCTATTTGTCAGGTCAAAACTGGTTACAAAGATTCAAGTGTCAACCTTCTGCTCACATATTATTCTGTCTGGATTATGTCTGCTTGCACAGGATATATCTTTGTCCTTGACGTGTGTTATTTCTATAGTTCTTTGGTGCTGAAACAAGGAATTAGCCTTCCAATACAATTTACAGATGACATCGATTAGTGAGCTAAAACTCCACAGCTGATTAGTTCTGCCTTCTTTAGGAGTTAATGAGAAAATAAACCTTCTCTTTAATGAATGTATTGATGGACAATGTAAAAATGTTTTCTGGGAAATAGGCAAGATGCCCTATTGCAAAAATGATATATGCGGAAAAGCAGCAAAGTGTCAGAAGGCCCACAGAAATGATAAATCTCAGTAAGTAGGATGGATAAACCGAGGACTGTGAGATCCTCCTGTAGAGTGAGGTAAACTTGTTCACCTTACAGAACTGTCCTACACCTGAGCGTGCTTTGTTTGAGAACTTTAAAACAGCACAGAATTTTATCGAGAAAAGCATTCAGGCTTGTGTCATGAAGCTGTAATTTAATCTTCATCCCACATGAAATATTATACAGGAAAAACACATCTGTTTATTTGTAGAGCTTATCCTGTAAGGGTGGGGATCAATCTGAAACACTTGAAGCTAATCTCAGACAGCAAGAATGGTGTATGCACAGGCAAAGGTACATGCCAAGAACATATATTTTTAAATAACAGAAATATATGTTGCATACACCACAACCACCCCTCCTACAAAAAAAAAAAAAAGATAAAAATAGAAATAAAAAAGCTAACCAGTTTGGTACCATTTGAGTCATTGTTTCACAAAGAAAGCTGTCTGCATTTTCAAATATACTGAACTCTCTTGGGAAGTGCCACAACTCAAATCCCAGAATCTGAAGCAGTTAAAGGTACACAGATACTACTGAAACACAGGTCACCATTAACTTCATATATTGACTATGCTTTTTTTTTTCTTCTAGGGTGAGATACATTGCACTAGATGCGTTGTCATTGCCTAAAATCTTACAGTATGATATGTGAATTGGTAAAGAAAAGTGTTTTGTGCAAAACTATTACAAAAGCACATGTCAGATTTACAAACGCTACTAAATAAAAAGCAACTGAAATTACCCCAGAAATACAATGGTAAAGTGTGGGTCTGGAACGTCTCCAGAGAAGGAGACTCCACCACCTCTCTGTGCAGCTGTGCCACTGCTCCGTCACTGCACTGGGAAGAAGTTCCCACACACATTTGTGCAGAACTTCCAATGCATCACTTTGTGGCCATTTCACCTCATCCTATTGCCACACGCTGCTGAGAAGAGTCCAGCCTCATCACTTTGCCTCCTGTTCCTTAGATATTTATAGATGTGGATCAGATCCCCACTGAGTGTTCTTTTTTCAAGGCTGAACAGACCCAGGTCTCTCAGCCTTTCCTCATAAGGGAGGTGTTCCAATCCTCCTTTTATATCTTTGTGGCCCTCTGCTGGACTCTTTCAAGGAGATCCCTGTCTTTCTTTGTATCGGGGAGCCCAGAACTGGACACAGTACTCCAGGTGAGGCCTCACCACGGCAGAGTAGAGGGAGAGGACCACCTCCCTTGACCTGCTGGCCATGTTCTTTTTAATGAACCCCAGGATGCCATTGGCCTTCTTGTCCACCAGGGCACCACTGCTGGCTCATGGCCAGCCTGTCATCCACCAGAACACCCAGGTCCCTCTCCTCAGAGCTCCTCTCCATCAGGTTATCACCCAGCCTGTACTGGTGCATGCAGTTATTCCTCCCTAGGTGCAAGACTATACACTTAAACCTCATCTGATTAAATGATGTAATGAGCATGCACAGATGAAATGTAAAAATCCATTACTCTCTTCCAAAGTGTTGTTACTACTTTGCTTTCAGCTTTTCCATACATTTTTTTTATTGTTAGGCTTAAGCTCACTTCTTCTTAATTTGGGTTCATTAAGAAAGTTGTACCAAGTCAGCCCTTTCCATTTTCATGTTTTTGGCCTAAGAAATTAGCTTAGCTGGGATATCCTCTGGGACTTTGATTGTGGTGGAAACCTAAAGAGCTCATTTTCAAGAGACATCCTTGCAAAGTCAGTGGCTGCCTGACACAGCTGCTACAGGACGCCAGTTTCATGCCATGAAAATACTACTGCCACCTCTGGGTACACAGCATATCTATCATTAGCACCACTGCATGGCAGGGATGATGGAGTGGCACACAGGGATAATTTTCAAGTCTATCTAGGCTATAACCAGGTGCCCTTTTCAGAACACAGGGCACATCTGTGTCTGTGCTTTGTGGCAGGGTAGGATGGGGAAAGGAGCACTGAAAACAATAATAGAGGAAGAAATGTCCATCTTTGAAAAGAGTCTTCACGCTCCATATAGCAGTTGGTTATTACAGTACCATCACTGGAGTCCTTCTCTGCTCCTGCTCTGTTTGCTCTGCAGTTATGTACAGGGAGTAGAGAAGGCCTCAATTAGCCACATGTGGGACACTGTGCAGTCCTGGGAGCATTACTAATCTTTAATTATATCAACTGTGGAACACCCCTCAGTGGTTAAGAGGAAGTGGAGATAAAACAGACAATGGGATAAGAATCCCCATTCAGAACTAAGGCAGTAAAACAGGAAAACAAAGAGGGCTAAGGTGCAGGGAAAACAAGACAAGAGAAAAAGACAAGATGAAAAGGAGAGGATGCAAAAATAACCATAAGGAAACAAACTGAATTTTACACCAGAGCAAAGGGCTCACAGCATCCTCAAAGGCTCCCAGTTCTTTTGTCACCTTTTGGATGACAATAGGACTTACTGCTCCAGCAGATCAGAGCTGAACTGTGAATAGCCATCTCACATCCACTTTTAATCACTGACACCTCAAATTGCAAACAGCATAGTGAGAGAGCACGGAGAGGTCTGTGCATCATACCATGGCCATACAAGGGCTTAATCATCTTACTCTGGTGAATTTAGGGAGCAGCTGCTCTATAAGGCCTCACTGCTTAAGGATGAAAAATGTGTTTTTAGGAACACTGCTGTGTGTTGAAGATTACCATGAATGTCCTTAGCCACAAACACCAGGAGATGGAAGAGCTGTTCTTCTTGACCTTTATTGTAGAAGTGAGTGGATTTTTTTAAATATAAGTGTGATTATTCATACATTCTGTTTTATAGTCTGCACCACACTTTTTTCAGCTCATGTAGCTAGGTTTGACCGTAGGAGAGAGGATGTCTCAGATTTTATTTCATCATTTTTCTTGTATATGGGAACGTTAGCCTCTTTGGTGCAAACACATGGCTAAAAAAGAAAGTGCCAGAGATTATTTTCTCTTCCACTTCTTTTTTTTTTTCTCCCATGTGATAAACTTAGAAAAAATATCAAGAAATATGCTTATATACAATTTTTCCCTGTTCTAATTATCATTGCTTAGGATCCTGCAGAAGTAGGGTATACTTCTGGCTATCTGGGAAGGGAGGAGATGATTTCTATGCGAAAAACAGGCAAGAGTCAAATAAATTTCTTCCATTCTATGCAGTCCCTGGGGTTTTTCATTTGCCCTGAATGATGCCTGATCCCCCCTTAGGGGAGGAAAAGGCCAGTTTCAGGGCTTGGAGTTCATTATTTTAGTTGATGGGAAGAAGAAAAAGATTTACCTGAATGTTTATGAGCACTGAATCCCTGTTAGAGAAGTTGCAGGAATGAAATATGTTAAGGATTTTCTCTCTCTTGTTTATTGTGTTTCATATTGTGCTAACATATACTATGCAGGAAAACAAATCAGGGACCTTTCAGCTTTCTGCACAGGAAAAAAAAAAAAAGAAAATAAATCCCACTGTGGCCTCTTGAAAATGGGAGAGAAAGAGTGAGGGAAATCCAAAAAATGTAGCATCCACCAAAAATACACTGGTTGCTCTGAAAGTAATGACTCCTATTTATTTCCACGGAAAATGTAACAGATACAAAGAGCACAATAACACTATTCAGTAGTGCAGATTCTCAGCTACAAAGTACTATTTTTCAGCATAGTCACCACCATGACCCATGAATCTTCACCAAGGATGAACGAGAGCCTGCACTCCACGCTCATAAAAATCTGTACCAGTAGAGGTGACCCACTGGTTCAGAGCTGTTGTGATGGTATCATTGGTAGGAAAATGTTACCCACACAGTGCATGTGATCCTGTCTCTTTCAGCTTTGTATGAATTCAGCAGGTCCTGATGAACTTGCATACAGCGTTCTGTCTATTCCTGTCTGAACATGTGTGGAACCCACGTGGCACAAACTTTGCCATATTCCATTGCCATCATTGTTTCCAATGCACTGAAGCTGATATTCAGCTCTGGACACAGTTCCCTGGTTGGTATTCGCTGATTACTTCAGATGAACTGATGGAAATGGTCTTCATTTCATGGTGTGACAGCAGTGTGTGCCTGTCCAGAGTCTGGCTTGACTTTCATACTTCTATCACCACTGCAGAATGTACCACCCACCACCTCGCTATGCTCACATCCACTGCTGAATCTCTATAAATGTTCAGCAAGCATCAGTGAACCTTACTGGGTGCCATTTTTTCCTGAATGGAGGAATTCAGTGACACATCTTTGCTTCATTCACAATTCCATTTTATACGCCATTTCATCACACTGCCCCTCAGCTGCTATCTGTCACATGGTAACAAAATGTAGTGGAATATTGGTGGGAAGATTCTATCTTTACTGCCATACCATCAACATTTGCTTCTCATGTCATGAGCCAACATCATAAATATGAGGCATTACTTTTGGAGCAGCCCTCATATATCTCACCCTGTTGGCAACTTAATGGGTTCGTGCTCATGTCTAAGAATCTGTGGTATAAACATACCCCTAAAATCATGATACTCCATGTAGTAAGTGCATGAAGAGTTAGAACAACAACTACTTGCTGTACAGAGGGGAAAATGAGTTGCCCAATTCAACACGCATTCCAAACCTCAGAAGAAATGTGGTATCTCAGACTTCACTTTACCAAGAACATGATAGCTAGCATCTATGCCATAGATGTAGATGCTTGACTCCAACACTTCCTGTTTTTTCATTACCCAGATTACTTTGTCCATAGTACCACACTGTTCACTGAAAAGGAAGAGTGACATTTTAATAACTGAGTCATCTACAAGATGCGTCAGTTTCATGTAGAAACTTCCCTGGAGAATTTCCCTGACCAAGTATTAGTAACAGCTGGGCAAAACATTTTGTAAATGTCTCAGCTAAAACCTCATTCTATTATCAGACACGGATAAAGTGAAGAATTGGCTGCCTTCTCCTGTAGGTGGCTGGCGGTATCTTGACACGTGAAAAAAAAAAAAAAAAGAAAAGAAAAAGAAAAAGAGAGACAGTTCTCAATATCTCATTTGGATTCAATTTAGAAACATTTTTCCTTTTCAAGCTACAGATGGAGGACATTTTTTCTGTTTCCAGCCCTTCTCCAACATACAGGAGCTTCCCCATCTTACACTCAGACTTGCTCAGGTGTCAATCCTACTTTGATAGATGGTCACACTTTAAATAACTCAGAAGCATTTGTTCATGCAATAATATCTACCTTCTTTTTTTTTTCTTTTTTTAATCTTCCTGCCCTGTCAGTGTTTTTGTTTCCTTCATTAGCAACATTTACCTGAGATGTCATCTTTCACTTCACAAAGTCTGAGAGATCCTTCTACTATAGTAGTTATCCTTTATCTTCTGCTATTACTCAGAAATTATATAAGGAAAAATCACACTTCCCAAATAATATACAACAAAGAAAAATAACAGACTTCTCACTTAGTCATTGAATTACTTGCCATCTTCAAACTGTTAACAAATTCTTGATGGAAATATTCTGTGATTCATGTCATCCTATCCTAAACAATAATTTCCCTGCTCACTTCTACCTTCAGATATTAAGGTCCTTTAATTGTTTAGAGAGGCTGGTTAGCTGGTTTTGGGTTTGATACTGTGTCAGTGAAATATACTTGAAAGTATACAAGGAGATAAGTTCTATGAAGCTCAAGTTCACTGATTTAAAATATTTCACTTTGAGGTCAACCAGAGCTTGTGGAGTCTCATGGATGATTTCAGTATGTGCCTTGATGCTGAAGCCTGGATGACAAAGGATGGCTGACAGGGATGCAAGATGAGGACCAAAGTAGGCACTGATGTCCAATTTCTGTTTCCGAGGCCCTGACTTGAGCCTTGGTGCCAGTGAATCCCTCCACTTTCAGTTGTCACGCTAAACATTAAAGCTCAGAAATCACTCCCTTTTTTGCAAACACATACAGAGCGTTACTCACATTTACTGAAGTTTTGAAGATCTGAATTTTGAAATTCTTTATATGCTTCATTTCAAGAGCGATCCACTTGTATCTGCTAATTAGCATGGAACTCTTTGGTGATGACTGGATGTTCACAGAATTTCACATACTGCCATTTGTCTGCAGTTGTCTAGTGCCAATAACACAGGATAAATCACGTGCCTATAAATATTTTTATGCTTGTTTATATCTAGTTTTTGTAGATCAGTCATTATCAGCATATTACAACCCCTTGCTTTGGATAAGAAAAGTCTTTGTGAGTATAAATCCAGAAATTTTCCTTAGAAAAAAAAACAAACTACTTCTCTGAAATCTTTATGAGAAAGGTTCATTGGACATTTGTTTCATAAAAGAGAATATGTACAGCCCACTTTGATACAAATAGATTTTTCTGTTATTATCTACCAAACAAAAAAGCACACCTCAAGTAACAAGGGCAAAATGCAATCTAATTTTTCTAAGTACTACCTTGTCCCTCGTTGATTTTTTTTTCAGTAGGAATGAGGAGAGCAGCAACAAACAGCAGCACATACCTAACAAAGGCTGCTGTAGCACTGGGATGTCTCTCCAGCTGCTGCTTTATTGAATCTTCTCTTTATGAGGCCTATTATCCATGCATTATACTTCTTGTTTCCTCTTCTTCACCAGCGTCTTCTCTACCACAGGTGGCCACTGCTGGCCTTGAATTGAAATTTTTCTTGTGTCTGTAACCTCTCCTTTAAACTGCACAGCCTCCATTTCTTTGCAATATACTAAGAAATACTGTTCTTCCTTTCAATTACTGTGCCTTCAGCATTACATCTGGCCATTATTTTCATCCTTCTTTTTCTCTTTGTTACATCTTTAAAATCAGAAAATGGTGTCTCTGATCATTGCCAACATGTAATCAGGATAATCAAAGGCAGTTCCTTCAGGCTGCAATTACAAGTTCTATAAAACAGACCACCTAAATGTGAAAGTTTTGGATTAGGTAGTTGTAGATGTGTTTAGATAAGTGTATGCAAGCACGAGTCTTCAAATCTACCTATCTTCAAACCTATCTGGAGAGGTCCCACAAGATTGGAGGCTTGCCGATGTGACTCCCATCTACAAGAAAGGCCGTAAGGAAGACCCGGGGAACTACAGGCCTGTCAGCCTGACCTCGGTATCAGGGAAAGTTATGGAACAGATGATCTTGAGGGAGATC
The DNA here is from genome assembly GCF_038088225.1 of Cyrtonyx montezumae. Classification (NCBI taxonomy): domain Eukaryota; kingdom Metazoa; phylum Chordata; class Aves; order Galliformes; family Odontophoridae; genus Cyrtonyx; species Cyrtonyx montezumae. The sequence continues at coordinate 117,787,176 of NW_027072034.1, read as the reverse complement.
ACATGACACGTGCATGGCAATAAAGGGATCAGACCCAGCCAGCACGGGTTCACCAGGGGCAGGTCGTGCTTGTCCAACCTCATCTCCTTCTATGACTGGGTGACCAGACAGGTAGATGAGGGAAAGGCTGTTGATGTAGTCTACCTGGACTTCAGCAAGGCCTTTGACACGGTCTCCCACAGTATTCTCCTAAGGAAACTGGCAGCCCGTGGTGTGGACAGGTTCACTCTTCTCTGGGTGGAGAACTGGCTGGAGGGCCGTGCCCAGAGGGTAGTGGTTAATGGAGTTAAGTCCAGCTGGCGTCCTGTAACGAGTGGTGTCCCCCAAGGGTCAGTTTTGGGGCCCATCTTGTTTAATATCTTTATTGATGACCTAGACGAGGGAATTGAGTGTAAGCTCAGTAAGTTTGCAGATGACACAAAGCTGGGAGGATGTGTCAAACTGCCTGAGGGTAGGGAGGCCCTTCAGAGGGATTTGGATAGGCTGAACAGCTGGGCTGAGCAAAATGGGATGAGGTTCAGTAAGACCAAGTGCCGGGTCCTGCACTTTGGCCACAATAACCCCATGCAATGCTATAGGCTTGGGGCAGAATGGCTTGAAGAATGTAGAGAGGAAAAGGACCTGGGGGTGTTGGTTGATGCTCGGCTCAACATGAGCCGGCAGTGTGCCCAGGTGGCCAAGAAGGCCAACAGCATCCTGGCCTGTATTAGAAATAGTGTAGCCAGCAGGAGCAGGGAGGTGATCATCCCCTGTACTCAGCTCTGGTACGGCCGCACCTCGAGTACTGTGTTCAGTTTTGGGCCCCTCACTACAAGAAGGACATTGAGGCCCTGGAGTGTGTTCAGAGAAGGGCAACAAAACTGGTGAGGGGTCTGGAGCACAAGTCTTATGAGGTGCGGCTGAGGGAGCTGGGATTGTTCAGTCTGGAGAAGAGGAGGCTCAGAGGAGACCTTATTGCACTCTACCACTTCCTGAAGGGGGGTTGTGGTGAGGAGGGGGTAGGCCTCTTCTCCCTGATAAGTAATGACAGGACGAGAGGGAATGGCCATAAGTTGCGCCGGGGAAGATTTAGATTAGACCTGAGGAAGCATTTCTTTTCTGAAAGAGTGGTCAGGCACTGGAATGGCCTGCCTAGGGAGGTGGTTGAGGCACCATCCCTGGCGCTGTTCAAGAAGCGTTTAGATGAGGTGCTAAAGGACTTAGTTTAGTAGTTGGGTAGAGATAGTGATAGGAGGATGGTTGGACTAGATGATCTTATAGGTCCTTTCCAACCTTATGAACTTATGAAATGATGTAAAAACACATCTCAGCAGAGCCTTCAATCATCGTGTTTTTAACACCAGTTGAAAACTTGGTATGACATAAAATATATGCTTATTCTGGTAAGCATGGCAGTTGCCAAATCTGTTTGAATGAAAAACAGAAAATGTAGTAGTGCACGTGCAAGGACACCTATTGCTACATTTTTATTTCACAAGAGCCTACTGAGTTAAAACTAGTACACAGGTGGAGAAAGAAAGTCATCTGGCAGCTGAGCAACACTTGGTTTCAAATGAATATTACTTTTCTCTACAGAGTTTTCTGTTCCAAATCGCTTCAGCTAATTAACTAGTAGAACTAAATAACAACTTTCTTGCCTTTCTCAGCTTTCTTAGCTTAACAATCTCCTTCACTTTGAAAGAACATACATTACAGCTACTTGCTTTTCAGGTACTAAAGAATATTCAGAACACAAGTAATAACATGTGCATTGACTATTTCATTTATTTTGAAAAAATGTTCTAAACTTGATGTAAGCTCTCCATTCTCACAAAAAAAAAAAAAAAAGAAAGAAAGAAAAAAAAAATGAAGAAAAGAAAAGAAAATGTAGGGATTGCCTCTAAAACAGTTTTTTTTTTAAAAAAGGGATGGTGATAGGAGGATGGTTGGACTAGATTATCTTATAGGTCCTTTCCAACCTAGTGAATCTATGAATCTATGACTGGAGACAGTGACTCACAATTCTCCTTTTGCTAGACTCTGCATGAATTCCATGCTGCAAGAGTCTGCACCAAGTCCTAGTTCTTCCCCATCCTCCTCCAGTTCAAGATTAACTGGAATTGCCTCAAAACTGCCAAAATAAATTAATTACCTCTAAACCAATAGCAAACATCAACAACCTGGCAGTCCAAATTTGAAACCAAGATCAGATTCATACGCATTGCTTCAGTATCATGGCTGCTTTACCAGCAATACTGTTCAGTTAATAACAAATTTGATTAAATTCTGAGAATCTAGGATTCTCAGTATTGGCTGGGGTCTTATAGTGATATGCTTTTATATATGCAGGATAAAAACAATAATTCTTTTATTCAGATATTGCAAATTCCATACTTACACACAAATCCATGTATGAAATATAGTAAAAGAAATAGTGTATATGAAGACAGATTTTGTCAAATTACTGCTTTTCAGGGTATATGTTAGATTAATAAGTTAGGCTGACATATTAACAAGCTGAAGATCACAAGACATGCTTTATGGTGCATTAAAATCTCATAACAATTTCAGAGAGCTAGCATAATATATTATTCAGAGTTAAATACTGCCTTGAATGATAAGGGCTATATGCCATCAGGCTATAATACACTACAGCTTTGAAATATCAATTTTCATTTACCAGTGAGGTAATTTACATAGCTGAAGCAAGAACAAAATGATGTGTTTTTTCCCTATCTAGGTGAAAAAAAATTCATGTCTTTTCCAACATCCAGAAAATATGAAAATATTTTGATAAATCCATTATTAAATAATTTAACCTCTCATATAAAATAAATTGACATCTAGTTGTGTAGCTGAAAGTAAACATATTCTGATTTCTTGTATTGAATGCAAGTAAACTTATTTAAACTCCAGGGGAAATACTATATTCAGGCACAGATGTATTACTGTAACTAGGTTTTTGATAAATTCCATCTATTTATCTGATGCTTCTGTAAGTTACACTGAAAAGCCATGTAGCTCTCCTCTATGACATCACCCCAAAGAGGAATTCATTGGGATGAGTTAGTTGCACATTGCCCTTAATCCACATATGGAATTCTGTATTTTAAGGCTCTTAAGCTGATAAACGTGTACACTTATGCAGTTAATGGAAAAGAGGGCAGCTGATAGAGACAGTGAATGGGGCACAAGACCAACTACTTTTATCCTCATGTCTCACTCTAACTTCTTCCATCTGATGTGGGTTGAGAACCACAGACATAACCACCGCTGTGTTCACCACTGTGAAGAGATCAGTCTACCATTATCTGATTGATGGCCCAGATGTCAGTGGGTGGTAGCCCATACATGGCCACAGGGGATAGTCAGTACAGAAGTGCTGCTGAGAACTCCATTTAGGAGCCACTGAGAAGCATCTCCTGGGCACAACAGGTCCTTAGAGCAAGGGTTGATGGGGCCTCCAAGCCACAGGAACACTTGGGTCAGCTCAAAGCAGGGAACCCCAGTCCCATGTGCCTGAAAATGCATTAGTGCAAGCAGGCCTTTATCCACCATCCTCTCTAACATCTTCCGCATTAGGACTAGACTGTTATTTACACTGTAATCTTTAATCACAGCAGCAGGCAAATCAGGTCTAAAGCAGTCATTTAAGCAGGCTCTGAGGCTTACAGCTTTGGAGCAGGCTGTAAAAGCCCACACGTATTTTCAGTCCCTCTGAATTGTGCACCTGAAAAGGTACACCACACTATCCTGTTTGGCTCACTGTACTAGGAATAATTCAGTGTGTGCCACAAGCAGTGTTGGTTTTATTGTGTAATTTTAAAAACCTCTTGACTCACAGGGCCCATCTGCTGTGTGCAAGTGAAATTCAGTCATTTAAAAAACAGGGCACTAGAGTGGCCATCAGCAGCCCTGTGTACAGCACAGCCCCTGTCCTATATATTTATATATGCATATGTATATCCATTCTGTTACCATGATAGGCTTCCAGCAACACTAGATACATTGCACCAAGTCTGGTTTAATTCTGAAACCAGAGTAATCTCTCACCAGCTACTTTTCTTTATCGACAACATCCGTTGTTACTGCCAATGCTTTTTCTGCAGCAAGGTGTCCTTAGAATTCCTCCTCTTTTTGTCATGAATAGTAGCTCATCGCTTTTTCTTCTTTTCTTTCTTCCTTCCTTTTTTTTTTCTTCTTTTTTTAAGCGGCTGCAATATAAAAGGGAAAGGAAGGGCAGATTTAGTATTTCAAATAAAAGATACTGCTAGGCTTTTCTAATGTATTTTATCGTGCAGTGTAATTGCATGTGTCAGTCACTTTGCACTTGCCTCTGTGGAGGTGACAAAGGGCCCGGCAACAGTAGAGCAAGTTTAAATTAGCATTTAAAAGACCTGTGCCTTTAAACCCTTTTTTTTTCCTGCTTTTCCCCTCCATCACTGCCTTCATATACACTAACACTGCTGGAGTCTTTTTTTTTTTTTTTTTAATATGTCACTGGTCTTTTTGACAGTATATCAGAGCGAGACTGTGATGGGCCTGTACAGAATAAAAAGGTGGTGTCAGGCCAGTGTCAGGCCCAATTGGACTGTGAGGAAAGAACCAAACAGCCTCCTTTCAAAATGATTGATGACTTCTCCAGATTTAGCTTAATAACTGTGTGCATTTGTGTGCTTTGCGTCTGCTGTGGTGATAATTCCTGTGCTGCTCTTGTCACCCCTGCTGAAGTGGATTGTCAGGGTCCACATGTGGCTGAGGCCAGCACAGGGACCAGGATCAAAATCCAACCATCAGTTCCTGCAAATTTCCTCCAGTTTTGCAAACCCATTGAAAGAAGCTGGACAAAGGGAACATCACTGTAAGAATTAGCATCCTTGACTTTAAAGCATGAGATTCACATCCACATACAGTTCAGTGAGTGGCGTAATTTTCAATAGTGCTGAGAATTTGTAGGTGTACAATACACCCAGGGAGAAAAGGAACAGAAAATCAGATTTAGAAACAGAATTAGGAACACAATTTCTGCCAGTGTTGTCAGGCCCCAGCCAACTCCCCCAGTTGCAGGGCAGCCTGAGATGCAAGCCCCAGACAAGTGCTGTCACACCACAGGTCCTCATTCCACCACATTTGTTTTCAGATTCATTTGTCAACAAGAAAAGAACAAAGTTCAAGCAAAATGCTAGGGTGTCATTTCTTAGCAATAATGAACAAGGGTAAAGGCACCTCCTGCAGATTAATGACTGGTTGGAACCAGTTAATCACATCAAGCCACTAACCGTAACTGTTATTAAGCTCTAGGTTCTAAACCAAGTCCTCAATCACTGTGGCTGCTATTCACCCCTCCAATTTCCAAAACTGACCCCCAATTTTTCCTCTACTCCTAATACCAAAAAATCAGCTAGCAATTGTAGACTGGAATTGGTATTATGTGCACATAGAGATAGAAGGCAGCTACATAGATTGTGGAAGGGTCCGTTTCTCACCAATTTGAGAGGAATATTCATTTTACATCACATATATGTCAGCACAAGGTATTCATGGGTATTGAAAAACCTGACATGCCCACCAATCTTTCCACAGGGTAGTTTTGCTTATAGCATGGCAGAAAACAAGAGGAAAAGGGCAGGGAAAGAGAAGGTGGGGGACAGGAGGCAGAAAAAGGGGGAAAGAGCTGCAGGACATAACTGACTATTCACCTTTCAGAAGAGGATTCTATTCACAAAGTTCTTGCTTGATGTATTCTGATGGGCTTTTGTTTCGGTTTGTTTTATAGCTCTGTTGTACAGTAGGCAGCCTGTTGTTTGCTCTAATCATCTGTTTCCATGACCTTCACCTTTATTGATTGGGCTACTTCCTAAGTTTAATGCAGTCACTGAGATTAAAGCCATTTTTCTCCAGGCTGAGTTGGTTAACAGAAGATTTGCTTTTAAGAGAAGTAGAAATCATTTTGATTAGGAAAAAAAAAAGTTATTTGAACACAGAAAATATGAATAAAGTTAAAAAGAAAACCTCTTTAAAGGGATAAGCATTAATAGGGAAATTCTAGCTTATAAACTATCTCAGCGGGCTTTTTTTTAATGTAAAAAAAATGAATGAAATAAATAAAAGTACTATTGCTTATGGTATAGTTACAAGCATTATCAAATACTGTGGATTTGAAGAATAAGGTAGACAGGATTTTATTTTCCTCTCCCAGTTATTTTTTAATCAGGTTTCTGGTTGCAGTAGATAGAGAATCATATTATACGAAGCAGTTTTCCCCAACAGATATAGTAACATTGTTCAGCATTGTACAATTGCAGCAGGAGAGGTTATAAATCAAAGGTAGAATTTACTACAAGAACATATTAAACCAGATCCCATTTTTTTTAACAATTTATAGTTCTGATTTGATTATGCAGGTTATTTGCTTAACTTTATTCCTGCATTAGCTCCCTCTTCTTTGATGATAATCCATTCTCTAATGTCTACTGCTGACTTTCAGTTACACATTTCAGTAAGAAGAGCACCTAGTTATTTCTTGCATGTAATATATTATACACTGCAGACTGTCTTTCCATAGTCAGACATAGAAGGATTGAGTTCTGTCCTGTGAAACAGAGATGAGCCAGCAGCTACAGAGCCACCTCTTCTTGTTGATAAACAAATGTGTGCTCTACTATCTTGTGCACTGACATCCGTTGTCTGGAGTTTCCCCCACACTGCTTCAGACGTGCTTTCCCCAGGTTGGGTTTTGTTTTCATTCCTGGGAGTTTTCTAAAATTCTTCTGAAATTGAACAATAAACTGAAAAATAAAACAATATATGTATTGGATGTTACTATGGTAACAAAAATATAAGGAAAAAAAAAAGGAAAAACACTTCAGGCAGGATGATGACTCAAGGCACAGTTTTTCTCACAGAGACAAATGCACTGATGCTTCATTCACAAATAGAGCAATTTGGTGGCCTGTTTAAATGGGCTGAACTCAAGGAATATATTAATACTATAATATTTCATTTAGAATAGACTATTTGTCTCTACTGAGTAGCTGTATTGCATTGTGTGGCATTAATTAGCATATACATCTTTGTATCATATATGTATTCCACAGAAACTATTTTAAGTTATCATTAATGTCATTAATCAGTAACTCAAATGTCATTCTTGTTCTTAACTGTGGAAGGGACCTTCTAGGTTAATGACAATCATTCCAAGTTATTATAGGCAACTACACTGCGTAAGCCAAGCCATGAAAATACAAACTCCTTTAAACTGCTATGATTTTTGCAATTATTCCTCCCACCAAAGCCTATCCCAGAGCTTTATTCCTGAGAAGTCTCCAAAGCACTTTCTCATTTTCAGTCAAGTTATGTGTCACTAGTTCTTTTTAGTTTCCCAGCTAGCACTGTCCTTTAGCTTAAACAGCTCCTCTGCCACTTACGCTGGCGTATTCTTACAGAACAATATTTTCGATAACCATTCTTTGTTTCATGAATAAATAGCTTGGCTTGCTTATTTTTATTTCTAGGACAAACTGTTCTTACATCTGTTAGCTCCTGTAGCTTTCAGTTGTTACCCTGTAATTTCATTTTCACTGACCAGCAGCAAACACATGTTGCTTTACCTGGTCCATATATGACGGGATTATTTCTTCTTTGCCATCATTGGGAATCACTCCCCTGATACATCAGACAAACTATCATCATACTTTCCTTCTCCTAGGCTGTGTGTCAGTGCGTGTGAAAGTACTAAAGTATGCTGAAAAAGGACATCACAGGATTTCATCTTTTCATGGAAATTAGGACTAAAAGAGAATTCTGTATTTTCCAGCTTTCTTCTCTTTTCTCATAAAGGCAATATATGTCATCAAAATATTTCTAGCAAGTCCTGTGACTTTTATGAAATGCAATGTTTTTCAAAAGTCCTCAAAAGTCCTTAGTTAACCTAAATAAGGAAGACAAGTAAACTTTTTTGATTTTAAATTAATGGTCAGATTGTGGAGCTCTTCAAACATGAAACAAGTCTAAGAAACAACTAAAAGCAAAATGTCTGATTCTATTTTTTGGATGCTTAGTTCACTACATCTTTCTCATGTCCATGAGTGACAGATGAGAGTTGTTCACAAGCCCACCGGTCTGCAGCAGATTACTCTAATCTGAGAAATAAGTGGACTGAGGCAAAGCTGAAGATAGGATGTTTGGGATAAGATGTAGAGTAAGGACTCAGCAGGAAGAATGGTGACAGACTGTTTAATAGTGGAGCTGTCTCCATCATCTTACTTGCAAAGGAAGCAAGCAAGTAAAGCCTTGGGAATAATGGTCTATAAACAACTTGCTTAAAAATAATTGACAACTTTGATTGCTGTGATACTTCAGACTCAAGAAAAATAAGCTGAAATGCTCTCTTCACAGTCTTGGAAGACCCTTTTCTTAGCTAACTGCAGGAAAGTATTTTCTCCTGATGTTGCCCATCAATATATGTAAGCTGAACAAAATAAAGCAGTATGTTTTAGAAACCAAGAGTAGATTTGATTGTTTTTCACCACAAATTCAACTTCTTTAAAACAAATGCACATTTACATCACTGCAGACAAACAGTTTGATTGACATGGAGTCAACTTGGACTTAACCTATGAACGTGGTCAAAATTTCTGCTGTTACATTTCTCTGTTGGTGCTGCAATTAAAGAGTTGTGCAAGAGCTACAGGATAAAGTATGGTCACTGACCGTTCTTCAGTTTAAAAACACAGGTCAGTAGCTCAGTGTTGCTTTGAAATAACACAAGGCTACATGCAATAATGGATCTATATATTTGCAGTTGAGAGTTCATGCACACGTGATACCAGTGGCATTAGTAAAAGCCAGGCAAAGCATGAGCACGCTGTAAGCTTTTATCTTGTCAGTCAAGTTGTTTCAGTCCTATTACTGAAGGTCTGGGCAGAGCCTGCCAGAGGTGTCACTGCTTGTCACTGCGACAAGAGTTTCTGATGCTCAACAAAGCACCAAAGATGAGATCTGATTTCTTGTCCCTTGCTGTCTCAGGTGGGATTTGGGCATAGAGGCTTCCTAAAGGCTTCCTAAAGAGGAAGACTAAGTGAATAATGGCCAAATATTTCTTGGCTACAGAAAGTAAAAAGCATGATCCAGAGCCCAAAATCAGTACAACTACTGACCCTATGTTTCCCACCACTATGATGTAAATAAATAACATCTTTTTTTTTGTTATTGTTGTCTTAACAGTACAACAGAATCTTAGGTCTGAATTAGAAGTGCAATCTGCACTTCAAAGACGCAGAACAAATGTGTTCAGTACCAGTCCAGGTGACACAGTGACATATGGAGATATTTAGAGAGCTAAACTGATTTTCCCCGCATAGAAATACCAAAGCCACAGCTTACAAACAATAGTTGGAGGAGCCTTACCCATGAAACCCCTCATGACTATGAAGTTATGAAGAATGAAGTGCACAAAGCATGGAGCAGTTCCCCTGGGCCGGTATACATCCCTGCCAGCAGATCACCCGGAGTCGCAGGAGAGCAGGGGGTTAATATTCTGTACAGGTGCACATTGTGCCCAGTAAACAATAAGGCAACAAAGATGTATTTTAACAGGCACCTCTGTGACTTTGCCAGCTGTTTTTTAATTTCAGAGCTCTTAGAGCACCTAGCTCTACCAGACTCCTGCTGCAGCCAACAGCACAGGAGAAAAAAAAAGACCTACTGCAATACTTGGTGCTGACTTCAACACAGTGTAAAGAAGAACTGACATTTGAGGTTGGACTCCATGACTTTCAATAATTCACTTTCTTCAGATCTCTACCCAGGACACATCTAAATCTACAAATCAGTTGTTATTCAAGTAATTACCAATTCAAATGTGAGGAGTTATAAAATTCTTCCACATCTACCCAGGGACACAATTGAAAGAAATCTAACTTGTTTACTTTGGGGCTTTTTATTGTCATCTGCTGAAAAATCTTGAACTAATGAATGAAGCACATAGAACAGTCCCAGGATTTCATCAATATTTCCCTGAAAATTAATGTAGTCAGGGTTACATTTATCATATACTTGTTTGTATTGCAGTATTTATCACAAGGATAGCATTTTAATGTCAGCACAGACCTGCTTAATCTGTGCCTAGCTTATCCATATGTCTGGCTAGCTGAGAGACTTAAGCAGTAACTAATCTAAACAACATATGTGCCGCTGATTTCCTATCTTAATTTTATGTTAATTCAAGTGAAAGATGACCTTAGTAACTGTGTCAGATGAAGCAGGCCTGATCGGTATTCTGCAAAAAATAGAAATACATTGCCTCAATTTGAACATCTAATTTGTTGGTTCTTAGTGTTTTACTTACAGAATTCACCCAGGGTAGAAGCAGAAGAGCATATGGACAGCCAAAGCACAGAAAGCTGAAAAAGCATGTTAGTATATATATATACTCCTGTTGAGAGATGCGAAGAGAACAAATCAGATTACATAAACAATATAGTTTGGAGCTTCATTGTGTGTTTGAAATAATGCAGAAGGCTTTGCTGAACATGTAGAAAGAAACCCTAAGTCAATCATAAAAGTGTACTGGAAAAGTGCACAAGGAAATGCTCTGGATCACAGGAATGGCACACAGAGACCATTTCCTGCTGTAGTGTATGCTGCTAAGCACTAATCTATTCCCCTGGAGATGAAAATCGAGGATGCAGGGCAAAGGCAATCCTGCCTAGATTTTGACCTGTGGCTCGAGGCAGATTAGCCATTTTAAACAGGAAAAGCACCCAAACAATACTACTATTCAGTATCTTTTTTTTTCTGTGTTTATGTGTAATACTTTGTCTTTTTTTCCTGAATAAAATGCTTATTCTCCCCTTTACCCCTGAAATGTTCCCTCTTTCCCTACTTCTATTTCTTTCCACATATTTCAGCTTTCTGATCCATGGCCTCACCTAGGGTTGGTATAAATCAGGTCTTGAAGGCAAAATATACGGTCTCTGTAGAAAAACCTTTTCATTTTTCAAGTAAAGCATCTTGCCAGGTAAACACAGTATTAGGAGCATGTAGATAGAGTTGTATTTAATCTGCTTACATCCACGGCATATGGTGGTTAGCTATTTTTCCCATTGTTCAGTTTTCCTATGCCTTCCCTACACCCCACCAGTCTTACTGTTGAAGACCAAGATAGAAACAGAGAGGATGTCTCAGGTGTGTGTCACATCAAGTTACACAGATCATACCCTACATATATCTTCATTGATACACAAGTAGGCAACATCCTCTCTACCTTTTCACACAGTTCTCTCACTACTTCCAGTCTTTCTGATTGAAAACCCCAGTAAATGCACAAGGGGAGAACATGGCCTATACTACTGCAATAAAGCAGTGGACCTACTTAGATTTGGTGCAATGAACCTCAGTTAACCTAGATGCAGAAACATACAGTGGGTAGCCTTAAGTGCCCTGAAACCCATCACTTCAAAGTTTGTTTAACAGAAGAAGTGAAACAAGACAAGAAGCCTCCTTTCTCCCCAGTCCTTCCCCACACAGGAGAGGTGCTCCACTTCAGGTTTTTGAAGACCTGCACCTAAATCATGGTGATGTTATTTGTCATTCTGAAGGCTCATGGAGGCTTTTTGGGAAGCTTGTTGCTGCCTGGTAGATATTGCCCAAGTCATGGTGCAGCACAACTTTGTGACAGTGCTAGTTGCTCTCTGTCCTTCCCCTGGAACTGCTTCGTCTTCTGAAGGTGCAATCTGCTCCCAAGAACCAGAGCAGAAAATAAATACAAAGATGTTCCAGGTCAAGCCATACGGTATAGTTTCAACTACACTAGAGTGTTTTTAGGTGAAAATCCCACATATTTTAACCCTCCATTCTTGCAAATGCCTTCTTCATTTTGCCTTAAGCTTTCTGAAAAGAGTAGAATCAGATGTGTGAAATTAAAATAGATTTTTTCTGGTTAGCTGGAAGTGCAGGATAAGCCAAAATCAGGCATGAAATTGAAAACAGTGATAAGAAAATAAGCTGTCAGAGGCCTTCGATGAAATATATGACCTTGCAGCCTTTCCATCTCTAATTGCATTGATTAAAGTGATCATTAGCAGTTTTCTTAATTATGCATAATATTTCTGATTTTCTGTACTCCTTGCTTTGTCCCCATCAAGTTCTTAGAAGATCAATTTCATCTCTCCTTGGTTTATTTCTGGATTTTAATATATGAGATTTTAGAGATAATTAACTTTATGGCATGTTTGTGGAGTACCAGCAACAAAGAATTTGTGAAGATGTATTAATGTAAATAAACTTAGCAAATCTAGAGGTGAAGAATGAACTAGATTTTTCTGAACTCAGCAGCAGGAAGGAATTTGATGGGTGTAGAGCTCACAAATACACTTTTTACAGTTACCAGTCAGGGAAAGCAAAGGTTGAACAACCATGGCTCTCAAGACCGGGGAAAACAGGGTGGTGCAGAACTTCCTAAGCCAGAATTAACCTGCAATATTATGCTTATGCCCTATGGCTCAGTGACACTAGTGTCCCTATCAAGCCACAGGACCCTTCTGGTCATACCGAACCAGGTATAGCACTGAGCAAAAGACCTTTTCTGACTTGAGAATTACAACAGAGTGGAGTGAGTTGTCACACATTATGCTGTGTTTGCAGCTCAGCAGAACGGGCCATTGGTACCCCTGCATTAGGACCTGCATCCTGCCTGTTTTGAGATACTGCTACAGGAAATCCAGCACCATAAACAAGACTGGAAGGGGACACAGACATTTGAAGTTATTATTATTCCCATAGACTCTAGGTTTCAAACCAATTCTGCTGCTTCTGTTGCAGGGGTCTCTCTGGAACTTGGCTTCTGCGGTATGTTCTCTTCAAAAGCGATAAGGACAGGTAAGACAAAGGATAGGAAGGAAAGATATCTAAGTCTACTGGAAACTGCAGCAAGCATGAAGATGAAATCTTTCCTAGAGAACAGATAAAACAAATAGTATGCCTACCTGTGCAACCTGGTCAAGGGAACCTGCTTTGGCAGAGGGGTTGGCCTCGATCTTTAGAGGTTCCTTCCAACCCCTACAATTCTGTGATTCTGTGATTTTTTTTAATAAAAAAATAAAATGTGTAAGTTAACAAATAGCACATGGTAGTTTATACCTATGGGCTTAGGAAACTTTTTCTCCCAAGGTCATTCTTTGTTAGCCTTTGTGTTAGCCCAGAAAAAGTAACAGGGCTTCTGAGCTACCTACTCAATTAGACTTAATTTCAGATATATTTCAGAACTGAATATAGTTTAGTCCTCAGAATTCCCACAGTGAGTATATAGTATGGATCCCATGTGCCATGCTTTGTCTACACAGTACATCTGGTGTGCCATATAGGAATATCTCTCTAAGGTGGAGACTAGTGCTCAACCACATTGTTTTTATAGTTAAAATTTTAATTTATTGCATAAGTAATCGTATGAGATAAAATCCATCAGCAACCCTCCTCTCACAGTTTCAAAAAATGTGAACCAGCACTTGAAATCAATGCACATGTCCTGCTCATTATTCTGCTACTTACGTTTCTCCATTCTATCCACAAATTTAATCTCTACACTCAGATGGAAGTTCACCTTATTAAGTCCTACTTTTTTAAACACAGTGATAAGTCAGTGTAAACATATGAGGACTTTCCATATACAAATCAAATTCAATTGTAAAATCCCTGGGGAATTTCAAAGTCACTGCCACTTTAGCATCTTCGAGGCTAAAACTCTGCTTGGGTTAAGAATTTTTGGAAAATATAAATTCAGGAATAAATCTGAGATTATAATTGTCACATAGGATGTAAATGATTTACAATCCATGCTAAAATGTGTTCAGCATTTGGATCTGCGTGGTCTCTGGGGCCATGCTCTTCTATAACAAATGCTTCTTTCTCCACCATTTTTCTTCCCCAGACAAATAAGTTTTTGTATTTGGGATTTGTAATCTCCTCAGCTGTGAGAGAAACTTGATCTTTATTTAGCTGAAACTCAGTTCATTAGTTACTCTGAAAGTTATTTTATGAGTTATGAACTGACATTGACAGCTGATTGGAGTAGCTAAAGCATTTCAGTAAATACCTGTTGTGTTCACACTGGGCCAAGACATTGGATACATGGCATTAGCCTCTTGCTTAACAGGGTTACCCAAAACTTTAGTGATTCCCTTGGAAGCAGTTATATTCACAGATGGATATAATGATCTCTTAAATTGAACTTTACTAGATTTCTGTCCTCTCACGATCCCAATATTTTGAAAACGATGTTATCTGTTTATCCCAATTTCACTAGCAGATAAACTTCTCCATGTTCACAAGGCTTTGTCACACATCAGCAGATAACGAGGTATATGCCTTCAGTAAGAGACTGAGAAGATATTCAACCATTTTTTTAAATTTTTTATTTCAGTTCACTGACTAGCATCACTGCAAGCTTTGTCAGCTATTTTTCATCCAAAAACTGCATAATTGTGTTCATGCTGCTGTTTTCCTTCTAGGAAGACATTGGTTCTAGGAAAATGCCTTCTTCATTCTCTTGGCTGCTAAGCTTATAGCACATTATCATCTCCTCTACCACTGGACCCTAAACAAAGACCTTGTTATATCACATAACCATGTGGTGTTTTTTTTTTTCATCTGAACTCTTTGGTCCATGTTTTGAGCAATATTACTGTAAATCCCACTGAATATTTGAACACCACAATAAAATGTTCAACTTCTCTTTTCATGGTATTGCTTCCCTATGAATACTGCAAGTACAGCAGGGGAGAAGAATTACTTGTCCGTGGGCGATCTTGAGAAACAACGTTAGTCTGCAAATCAGCAACATGAAACTCAGGAGAAAGATTTGAATGTACTCCTGTGTAAATATTTTGCTTTCAAAATGTGCCAGATTGTACCACCTGTCAGAAATTTAAAAAAAAAAAACAACAAAAAAACAACTTTCTAAGGAAGGGTCTCCTAGCCTCTCTAGCTCTTCACAGACCATCTGAATTAGTAAAACTAGACACTGTACTGTTCCACCAATACATCATGTTTGATTTTCAGGAAGAAAGAACAAGTACATTTTGAATGTCTGCAGAGTGGCATGCCCCTGTAAAGAAGATGTGAAAAAGAGAAAGAGTTTGCTTAACAAAGAAGTGTGTGAAGATTACTCCCTCATCTTTTTGTAAGCATAGGGCCTGCAGGGTACAGAACACATGAAGGATCTTGAAATGCAGAAATATCTGCTTTAATAATATCTAAAGATCCTAAGAGACATTAGGAAGAATCCTTTATTAAGTTAGTATTTCAGCATTTTCTGCTTGGTCTACAGATCTTTGTAGATTTTTTTGTTTTGCTTTTCTAACTTTCTCTGTCACTACTAATGAAGAGGATTTTAGATGACAGTAAGCAAAATGGATCCTATAATAAAGACAAAGCTAGAAACACTGCAAGAATGGCAGCCGTAGCAAGCTTTTCCAAAATGTAATTGCCATGCTATAATTGCCTATTTGCCTTTTTATAAACCTAGTCTTAAAAAAAAATACTAAAAAATCCCATCAGTTTCATCATAAAACAGAAACTGTACATGACAAAATAAATTGAAAAGTAGCATTCCATTCTTAAGTTAACCTCTCACAGAAATAAACTGATTCTTAGGTTCAACAAAGAGGAAGATAACGGGCAAGGAAAAACAATTCTTCATTGTGCTTCTTGGCATCAAAGCCTAGATTTCTTGTCAGAGAAGAATAAAGATAGAGTCTACCTGAAGAGAAAAATGGCAGACTCCTAGCATACTCAACGTGCTTCTAAAATAAGACCTTCCCCACAAGTCACTCGGTACTCTCATAAATAGATTAGGCAACATCAGTCATGAAGAAGCATAAAATGGTGGAGAGAAGGCGTACGGTTTACCTTACCCTGGCTCACTGAGTCCCAGATGAGGTAAATCCTTGGGAAAATATACTTTGTCCCACTTCAGAGAGAGAAAAAAAGCCAGTAACATTATTTTATTATTTGTCAGATATACCTGAAATTCATCACATTTTCATCACTATTTACTTCTACCTGAGTCACACTGCCTATCTGTATCTTAACTTTTTTGGTTAATTAAAAACAAGAAGAAAAATATTTATCTTAATTATTACTATGCTCTTCAGTGGTGTCCCTGTGTTTCCTTGATGCACACTTGATGATACTTTTCTTCAGTATCTACTGCAACCTGATTAGCAGTCTTATATCTTTATTAAATTTTTCAGCTGTAATCTGTAGAAAAGTTATTGAGAGCAAACCTAATCACTTATTGTTAGTAACAGAAAAAAATGCTTCATTTTCAAATTTTTATGCATACTATGTTCCCCAGCTGGTGTTTACTGAGACTTGAATTTGTCTTTAATCTCAACACTCTAATTTCTACACAAGAGCAATTGTGCTCTAGAGGAGGGAAGCTAGGACACTGCACCAGGTTTTCCTACTGAGCAAAAAATTCCCAGGGACTTCAAATGCGAAATGAACTAGAAATGACAGGCACGAGAGACAGCTAGAGCAATAGCTCCCTGCCTCCTTCATTTTAGCAGTTCTGGAGAAACCTGTGAAAGCAGGTTCTGTAAGAATAAGATTATCAGGAGAAAAACAGAAACCAAATGCACTCAGCAGTAAAAGACGTCCAGAGGCCACTATGAAATGGCTACTTCAGAGCGACACATGCTGCTCTCTGCTGAATTTCCTGGGGCCAGCCTTCAAAATGACACACGAGGAAATCTGCAAAGTGAGGCTTGAAGAAGAATAAATTATTATTATGAAATACGGTAAGAATAGGACTACCATATAAGGATTCAAATTTTACTTACAATTTGTTCATAATTCTTGTGCTGCAAGTAGGTATTACAGATTATCTTACAGAGGAAATGACCAAAGTCAGTGGGATTTTTAGTCAGTTTTTCAGACTAAAAGTTTTATGTGGTATGCATGCATCCATTCATATGTTTCTGACCACGTATGTATATCGCTCCAAAACTAATGCTCCCTATTTATTTCCATGGAAACTACAGCAGATACAAAGAGCATATTAAGATTACTTGATAGAGCAATTTCTCAGCTACAAAACACTATTTGTCAACACGGTCACCACCAGTACTGTGAATTCTCACCAGCAACGAACAAGAGCCTGCATGCCACACTCATAAAAATCCAATTCAGTGGAGGTCACTCACTGTCACTGTCACCACTGCTGAAATGGAGCACGCACTGCCTCATTGTGCTCACATCCAACATTTGGTCTCCACAAACGTTCAGCAAGTGTTGATGAATGTCAGTGAGGGCCATTTTTTCTGCCCACAGGAATACAGTCACACAGCTTTGCTTCGTCTGCACTTCCATGTCAGACACCATTTTCTCAGTGTGCCCCTCTGCTGCTGTCTGTCATGTGCTCTCTCCCAACAGCCAAGGTAACCACTCTTATTTTTAAATCAATATCCTGTTCTACCTTGCTTTCAAATCTCCACAGAAAATATGTTTCCTCCTGCCCTTCCTGCATCCAGACCCTTAATTTGCTCATTCTTTTCATTCTCCTTTCAGACCTTTCCCCCACAAATCCTACTTCTGAAGAAACTGTGGCTGCAGTGAGACTCCAGTTCTGGGACCAAGGTGTGTTCTCTGTTCTCTCTATCTCGTGAAGGAATTTAGCTCTTTCAACTCTCTCCTTACACCATCACTTCCCTTTCTGTATTATTTCACATTTATTTCATGAGATATTTAATGGATTTGTTTATTAAACAGAAGAAAGCATGCAAAATAAAAACTAGATCATTTTGTGTACAAAATAAATTAGTACTTGGGTAAAAATGCTATAAATTTCCTGTAGAAATTCTACAAAGCATTGATCTGTGTACACAATAACCTCTTCAACATTTTAAAATAAAAATTATTCAAAGAAAGAAAAGACGCAGTCTAAGTAATTGTCTGAAATTCAGGGGTTTTCATTCAACTCAATTTTACCTCGATGTAAAACCCTCTGTGTGCCTGGATAAGTTACTTCATGTTTCACAGCTCTCCGTCAAAGAACAGCATTGAATTTCCCTGAGACCACTGCTCCGCCATCTCTCCCATTAGCACTGTAACCTCCTCAGGGCAGAGTCTCTCCTGCTACACATACAAATAACATCTGCAGCGAGGAAACCCCAATCTTATCTGGACTTGCAGGTTTTAACATATTATAAACACTTCATTAAGGGTTTATTATTAACGCAGCAGTTATTGGCAATGCTGAAAAATGCTTTTCTTTCTTTTATTTTCCCCTCTCACAAAGATGCAGGCACACATATACCACTCACACAGACTTTCTGTGGCTGCCATTGCCACCACACACTGACCTTTGAAATATGGAAATAAAAGTGTTCAGAAATAAAGCTGGCAGCAACAGCAGCCTGATTGTCGTCATTCAGAATCTGAAACAAGTGGGGCCATAGTTTGCAAGCTGTCTTCATAATTACTTGAAGCAGTTGTCACTCTGGCTCTAGTTTGTTCATTACACCCCAAACAAACAGCTGATACTTGTTAAAGCACATAAGCCACTTTGTTGAGGCAGGGTTCTTTATTGTGAGGGACCCTGCAGCTGTGAGTCACATGCAGTTCACAGTATTTCCTGATTTCCTTTGCTTTATTTGCCTGCCTGCGTTCCCCTTACAGCAGTGCATTTTTACCAGGGAGAGAGAGAGAATACAAAAAAAAATAACAAAGTACAATAAGGTAAATATTAGCTAACATAAAGCTTGATAGGCTTAAGGTTTATGACCCAAATCTGGTTCCAATTAAACAAATGCTTTTGCTGTGGTAAAGAATGCTTAGCAATAAGAACGTCATGGCTGGAATGTGGGGCTGCTTCACTCCAGTGAAATGAGTGCTGCTTACACTTCAGTGATTTTCCCCCTTCGGAGGTCTGAAGGGGAAATGAAAGGACAGCATAAATCTGAGCCAAGTCAGGAGGCTTCTGGGAAAGTCCTTTCTTTGCACTCCTAACTCCTGAAAACTGAGTCATTGGCAAGTGTTCTGCCGTGTGCTACAGAGGAATGCTCAGTTACCTGATGCTCACGATCATCACTGATGAACTACTGGATGTTGGTATAAGACCCTGCGGGTCTGTAGTGGACAGGTCTCTGTGACTGCTGGTGGAGATGAAGGAAGGAATGGGGAATGTGTGTGGAAGGTATATCTAGTGTGATCTGGGCTGCACAAGGAAAATTATCCTGTCTGATAATGCTTTTTTTCTAGCCTGTTCTGGCAACGTGATCTTGAAATAACAAAGGCAATGAACAAGATCTGCTGTCCAAAGAAGTTAGCACAGCCTTGTACAAGACTAAATTGTTAAATAAGCTCTAGATGCGTGAACAGGGATCTGAGATTCACAGCAGCAAACCTTGAAAAAATAATGTAACTTCTTTTAAAATAAAGGTTCAGAAGAGAAAGCAATGTAATGTGGTATATTTCATTTGGCTGACATCCCTTATTCCCTTTCCCATTACTTGCAGAGAATTTTTATGTGTGAAAAATCCCTGTTTGGCAATCTTTCAGGTCATATGAAATATGTTATTGGTTGTCCTTGTTGGAAGAGAAGAATCAGCTGAGATGTTGTTACTGCAACTCTTCAGAATGTGCATAAGACAGTCAAGGTGAGAAAAGACCAGTAAGCAGAGGTAAAGTGTTTTATTTCCATCCTGTTGAGCTGCTGCTTCTCGCTGACTGCTGTGGAAATATGAGCCCAACACACTGTCTTGTCTGACATCTGCACATCCAGCAAGCTTATACCAGGGCTGAGCTATTCAAGATAATGTTATCTACCCAGCAGCTGACAAGGATTCACTCCCAGACTGCTAATCAGTCTTCCCATTAAACACAAGACAATGGGAAACAAAGTAAAGTGAAATGTAGCATAGGGAGAGCTGGGGAAAATAAGGCCACATTTTATTTAAGAATTTAAGCAAAGCCAGGGGAGGAGGGGAAGAATCCTAAGTTTGACTATCAGGAAAGGAGTCAAAAGGTTTGCAACATTAAAAACGGTTGCAGTATAAAACCCATTACATGAAGATCATTCTTTGCCATTCAGTCACTTTCCATCTTCTGAAAAATCTATAGAAACCTAGTGTGTAGAACAAGGAACCACTTATGCATAGTTTAGGCCTTTAATTTCTCATTTTTTTTCCTACCTGTCCACACATGTATGCGATTCTTGACAGAGCAATCCTTGTATTTCTTTCCCTGTCCATGGCTGACTTTTAGACTTTGTATGTAAGAGGCTGTGTTAGAGCTCTGCTATTCATGCAGAGCTCCTGGAACATGTCCAGAAGAGTGCCACTAAAATGGTCAGAGGGCTGGAACACCTCTCTTTATAAATAAAGGTTGAGGGAACTGGGCTTGTTTAGCTTGGAGAAGAGAAGGCTCCAGGGAGACCTCATTGTGGCCTTACAATACTTGAAGGGAGCAGAAGGGGCAATGACTGTTTACAGAGGTTGACAGTGATAGGACAAGGGGGAATTGTTTTAAACTAAGACAGGGGAGATTTAGGATAAATGTTAGGAGGAAGTTTTTCCCTCAGAGGGTGGTGACATACTGAAACAGGTTGCCCAGAGAGGTTGTGGATGCCCCATCCCTGGACACATTCAAGTCAAGGCTGGATGTGGCTCTGGGCAGCCTGCTCTAGTGGTTGGAAACCATGCCCATGGCAGGAGGGTTGAAACTCAATGATCTTTGAAGTCCTCTTCAACCCAGGCCATTCTATGATTCTATGATTCTATTTTGCCAAACACAAAGAAGCCTGGGGTCCATGGAAAAAGGGAATGGACAATCTATAGTCTCAGCATAAAGCATTCTGCCACACGGAGCCCAACTGAGGAATGACAGTGATGTCTATATCCTTACAGGAGGATCTAGAAGTACTTTCCAAGTGTTATCTCTCATCTCTAATGCATACCCTGATCTCTCCCTTACTCCATAACAAGATGAATACAAGCACATGAAATCCCTTTCTTTCACACCTCTGCTGTCAGGGGAAAGAAAGGAAAGCATGAGGGAGAAATATAAAGTGTACAATCATTTCTAAACCATCAGAAACAAGAGTGCAGAGTGTGCCTTCATAGGTACCAGCTCCACAAAGTGGAAGTAGTCACTGCAACTTTGTGTCTGTGACAGCCCCAAGACAATGTTGCCATGGGTTATCGATCTGTGTGGTCAAGGGTGGAATGCTTTCTGCACTGATCACAAATTTCTGAGATTCTGCCTCAGTTGATAAAGTTTACCCTTTTTACTTAAGTTAAACCATGACCAGCCCTAGTTCCACTGTAAGGGTGCAGAACCAACAATAGCAGCATGCAGCACACCGTGCAGCCCACCTGCAAAAATAATTTTGTTTGCAAATAGTAGTGAATTGTTTGCATGAAAGATGGAGTAAAAGTGTAATGCTCCAGAACATATCCCAAATAAAATTTCTTTCATTTCCATAGACATTTCCTTTGTCTGACTTACTAAAGAGCCTTCCCATACTGAGACAAGAGCTGTCAAGTCCGTTCTAGTGCTAGATGGACTAGGGAAACTCAAAACCCAAATTGGAAAGCTTCTTAATAAAAGAGTAGTACAACCAGTATCTACTGACCGCTTAATATCTGCTCTGCCATACCACAAAATAACGTTATAGGAGGGAGACCAAGCAAGTACCTAACAAAGGATTTGTTTCCCTACCTTCCCCACCTTCCGTCAGTAACCAGAATGTGTTCTATTATTTAAATATTTTACAAGATAGGCAGCATTCTCCCTTAATTTAAACCCTGATGAAAGAGCATTAGAAAAAGTGACAAGACTATTATTCAAAGGAGAGGGTCGCACTAGTGGCTTGTTACTTCATTTTCATGACAAAGATTGCATCTGACATTTAATACCCAACATCTTTCAAGAAATATAGTGAAGTGCTCCACCGTTTTGACCTTTCCTTCATTCTTCCTTTCTGATTGGCCCATCCGTTCCACTCTTTCCTAGGCATTATAGCTCTATCAATCAAGGAAATAGAGATTACATTCCACTGAGAAACAAATACACATTTAAAGGAGGCACCATTAAGGTTTTCATGTCCCACTTTTTCCTTAGAATAAAATTGTTACTAATAGATCACTGCTAATGATTTTACCATGGTTTTGTTATTATTATTATTTTTTATTATTATTATTAGTGGTTTTATTCCCCAGCGTCTTGCAATGAATTAAGAAAATAATAAATTCTTCAGCATTGGCAAATACATTGTGGCTACAGCACCTAATAACATCCTTAGGTGATGGATTTGCAGAAGCAGTGGATTTGCCATGACTATCTAAGGATACTCAATGAGGGATAGAGATTTTTGCACATTCCCAGACCAAATTTTATGTTACGGGAGAATTGATTCTCCCTCTCTTTTTCACTCTCTATTTCTGTTCCCTCTGCATACATCTTGGGGGAAGTGATGAAGGGGAAATTTAAATAACATAAAAAATTTCCACCTGTAAAAAAACAGTAATCACCTGACACTTAGTTTTTCAGCAGCACTTTTCAGCTGCAGACCTCAAAGCGCTTTCTAGCAATGGAAAAAAGTATTTTTAGGTGTGCCCTGTGTTAGACACAGAGTTCACTGTGGAGCCAGGAATGGAATCCAGACTTCCCTGGTCCCCATGGATTCTCCTTCTAGGAACCAACGAAAATACATAGGTAAAGACCCATTTGGAGCTTATCAGAGGGTAACAGTGAAAAAAATTGTGGATGCTATAGAACACCCTCTGCATCTCCTTTATTTGCAGTTGCCATATTTTCTCACAAAAGAAAGAGTGATTTGTATACTGCTATTCACAGCAATGACAAATACATCACAGCTCACATCAAGGCAGTTTATGGCTGCTACTGACTGACATCAGCTCTGAATTATGTCCTGTGGTGACCACATTCTTACTCGTGTAACTGAAGATACAGCAGAGTAACCCTTGAAGCTGCCATGTAGGTAATGCAATAGCTCAAGCAGCACAGAAAACAAAGTGAATCACATCCATACAAAGGATGGAAGCAAAATAAAGAAGATATGAAACAGTCAAACAAGAAGTTCAGGGAAGGTGTTTTCAAAAATTCAAAGACACGTATAGAGACAGCCTGACTGAGAGAAACTTGAAATACCAAATGCAAGCCTATCTCTGTAGCAGTAGCATAATTACTGTTGTGTCACACTACAGTAGTGTGAGCTCAGACCACTGCTTTCTAAAGAATTGAGGAAGCTCGCATGCCTTCATAAAAATTTCAACCAAAAGAGGCACCTGATTAATTTGCTACATCCCTGTAATATAATGCACAAAATAAATAAATAATGAATAAATAAAGTAACATTAAAACTCTAATGAGACGTAAAATAAATCCTCTTCATTGTTGCTGACAGAGTCAGTGGCAAGTACACACTCTGGGTACAGTTTTGCACTGACAGCTTGCCCTGAAATGTAATTATCTGTTACACATTAGACTCAAATGTCTTGTGGGGTTGAAGAAAGCAGAGCAAATCATATCAGCAGACTGCAACACTGCATGAGAAATGGATGCAGTTGAGGGAGCAAAAATGGTTCTCCAACCCTTTCCCTGCTGGGCAGAATGAGAAAAGGAGGAGTTAGTTATACTCAGTTCTCCCCATGTCATTAAGTCTTTGCTAGTCTGGTAATGAAACGGGTGCAAGTTTTTTCCCCGATGCCAATAGTACTTGCTTTAGCTGTTTTCCTTCTGAGCTAGGCTCAAAGATCGTTAAGAATTATTTTTAAAACTTGAACTTTACTAGATGTCTAGTTCTTAAATGCTCACGTTTATGAAAACCTGTTTATTTGAATGAATATTTAATCAGGAAAAAATCTGTAGACTTGTTTCAAGAGTTTGAGAGCCACAACATTGTGTGTAAGGCACTCAACTGAGATCTTGAAGGCACTAGCTCAAGGGTATTATCCCTGCTCCAAAAATAGAGTATTGAACTTAAATTATGAAACACAGGCTAATCCTTGATGATGTGTTCTCCTCCCTTTATCCTTCTAAAAATAAAATAAAAAAGTACAAAAAATTTGATTCCACCCCACCAAGTGACGGAAGGGAAAACAACTGCTCACAGACACAGAAAAAGTAAAGGTTATGGGATGGCAGTTCGCATTTTATGAAAGTCAAAATAGAAACAAGTGAGAAAAGCAGCTTTCCAGAGCTGTAGTGCAAGCTCCTGGCAGATGTTGATTTAGAAAACTAGAGGCTTTAGCTAGCATTCACAGCACAAGGCTTATTGTTCTGGGAAATAGATTTACTGTCTGTCAGCTCTGTGTCTGCACCAGAGATTTCCTCACAGGACACATATACAGAGAAATATCCCTTGCTTTCCCTAGCGCCCCTTGTAACCCTGCTGCCCGCTGTGGGCACTGGGCAAAGGACACAGGGCTCCCAGCCCCGAGTGGCGAGAGCAGGGAGTGGGCATGGTGCCCTTCAAGCTGAGCAGGACCAGGTGCAGTGTCACTTGGAAGTGACGGGGTCTAAATGCGTGCTCTGGCTGGGCCCCTCTGGTGAGGGCAGTGTAGGTTGCCAAAGTCCCTTCTGTCTCTGCTGCTTTGCTTTCCACTGTTGTCACTATTCTCCCTCCTTTTTTTCTTTTTCAGGGATTTTTTAGTCATTTCTTGTTTCATTACTCCAGAAAAGAGGTATTCCTGGAAATTTGTCTTTTGCCATCTATCAATTGGACAACTGCTTATATGTCAGTACTGGCTCCTGCACACGTCCCCTATTTGGTAATGCAGCTAACAGTCCCTATTTTAATGTCAGATTTATATTGCATTTGTGTATCTCACTCTTACCTTCTTCCTCCTTCTTTGGCATGATGTTGTTTTCCTTCCCCTTCCAGCTTTGGCTTTTATAGTACTGTTGGCTTAAACCTGAAGGGAGCCTATCCCAGTTAAAAGGCACCCATTTGAAATCTGTGTAACCCAGAAAGTGCTGACATTTGGAAAAATGTTATTCATTGTGCCACATCCTTACCCTGATCTGGACTGGATTTTGAAGCATTAAAGAACAGCAGTAATTAGAGGGAAAAATAGCCTTAAAACGTTAACTTATGTACCTTCTTCGGTTTAAGTTGGTGGTGTCATGAAATTTTAGTGGATATTAGTCTCTGTTAAAAGCTGAAGGTTATTTGCATTAATTTTGTACGAAGCCTCCTAGAGCAGGGACAGGGGGAGCTTTCCCCAAAACACCACACAGGAACAGATGCAGAGCCTACTCTGGTGACTCCAACAGCCACCACTAACCTAGAACAGCCCAAAGGAGGAGGCTGACTGCTGGAGATCTCTGTAACAGAGTTTGACCCCTGTAGCCTATATACACTTTTATTCTTTTCCCTTTATTTACCATAATTTATGTGAAACACTCTGGGACTTGATAACATTCAGCCTTCAGGCTCATGCCTGAGAATGCACCTAAGCATAAATTATTGCACAATAATTCAAGCCCTGTCTGGTCTTTTTGCTTAATACAATTAACACTGTGATATGAACCAAAATGTCTCGAAGTAAAATAGCACTTTTTCAAGAGTTCAGTTGAAAGAAAAAAAAAAAAAAGTTTTTTCTTTTTTTATGACTGAGGCAAAATATAACACCCTTTCATCTCAAGGCTCTCATTTTCATTTTTACAAGCCAGCAACTTTTTGTTCTGTAAGTAATGTGAGACGCCTTTTTATACATATTCTGAGTTGTTTCATCATTCAGGAGCAAATCAAAACCAGAAAGTTTCATGTGTTCCTCAATTTTTCTTTTCATGAAAACTCTTTTCTCCAGGTTTTTTGTTTTGTCTTTTGTTCTTCTGTTTGTTAGTTTGTTCTGTAATGCCAGCAGTGAAAGGGATAATACAGTACTGTGAAGCAAATAGCTAAGAGACAGGAATTTCTATGTCACTCTGTTCTTGAAAAGTTCTCAAAATAAAAGTGATATAGGAGCTTCTTAGTGCAGTCCTAGTGACAAATCAGATGGTTTCTGTTCCTTTTAGTTTAGAATATGTGCAAATTCGTACCAGCACATAACATAAACCCAAAGACCAACACTGTAGTGTAAAGAAAACTGACTGAAAATTAAGAGTGCAAGTCAAGCAGTATCAGCGGGACTGACTCAGGACTCTCAGAATTAAAGGTAGTAGAGCACTGGTGGCAGTCATCTTATTTGCTCTTCACATCTGTAGTAACGTGGAAAAGCTGGCCTTCTGCTAGAGAAGTCAGCCTGTCTCAGGATCCAAGTATACAGCCTTCTGCAGCCCAAGAAATTGCACTGGCTACACAGAAACAAGCCAAAGACCAAGCAAACACTTTTCCATACGTATAATTTGCATCTGAAGTTACAGAGTTTAATTTCTGAAAAGCTTACAATCAGTTTTGCTATGAAAGAGATGCAATTTATTCCTAGGCTAAAACTTTGAACGCATGTTCACAGTTTGTTTGGTCTGGTTACTTTTTCAGCTCATGAACAGAGTGATCCTCTCCCCCAGAAACACAGTGATTACAGTGCTCATACCAGTTCTTGTCAAGACAGGAAGACTGATTAAAATACTCTTTGTGATGGTTAATACACTAAGCCCCTGAGTGGTGCCATGGAGATTATTTTGCAAATGTACAAAATCTCCTTAACATACAAGAAAACATCTGCAACAAAACATCTACAACATAGAAATTGCTGGGAAGCAAAAACAAACAAACACACACACACACACACACACACACACACAAAGAATAGAGGCCTAGAACTGGAACTGAATCAAAACAACAACAACAAAAGAGCAAGGTTAGCCTTTGTCAACCTCCTATAGGTACTAGAATAAATAATAAAAAAAAGTTAATTTGAATCAAAATCAAAGACAGAGAAACTGCTGGGTCTGCTCTCTGCATGCCTTTGAACTGGCCTAAGCATGCCTCAGTCAAGGCTGGGAAACATGCATATACTAGTTTGAGGATTTCACAAGTATGAAAAATAAAGAGCCTTTTGTTTGTATATTTTGTTCAGCTAAATGTAGCACCATACACACCTTGTCAAAAAAGGGTTTTGATCAAGACTTTTTGTACTTTTAAAAGGAAAGTAAACAGATGACAAGACACTGACTGGTTTAGCTCTCCAGTCAACGTACATGCGAAGCAAACCTTTTTTCTTCTAAGTACTCCTTTTAATTGGGTTCTTTCCAGTGTGAACTCAAGGGGAAGAATGTCATGTGGGCTTGCAAGGACCCCATTAATTGTGTCTAGTACAAGGTCTTGGTCACTGTTTGCAGAAGGCAACATGATATGAAAGTCATCTTTTCTGCACTTTCTGCATACTTGGTAACCATTCTTAGGACTGCAAATAGAGGAACAGTAGCGAGGTCAATGCAAATATCCCACACTGATAATAAAAAGCAGAAATAAAAAGCACAGATTCCACAATGGGAAAGTGTCTGATGTTACTAGCTTGGAAAAAATAGAAAAGCTCAGGCAAAATGAAGAAAAGAATTAGGTCACTGACTCTAAGCCAGGAAAAAAATACATACAAGAGGAAATTAGAACAGCAGAAGTATTTCATATTAGCTCATCCAAAGTCTTAACTTGCATGGGCAGCAGTATGTTCTATCTTCTGGAAAACTATTGTGGGCAGGAAAGATTGTTAGGAATTTCTGTGCCATCTCCACAATGTAACTGATCCTACACAACAAATTACATATGTGGCAGTACATGTAAGATACATCTTTCAGGTCTACAAGCCTAATACTGGAGTCACTTTAATTAGAACTAGCACGAAGCCTGATTCTTAACCCTGTATACTATTAAATGCCTTACTTTATACCCACGTTGCCTGAATGTCATCAAGATTGCTTTTTTTTTTCCTTCCACTGCTCATGTGGATATTTAATTATGTGTAAACATTTTTTCACATTAAAGTCATTGTTTCAGAAGGTGGAAAAGATTTACCGTTGTTTCCAAGCCTTCATTTTTACGCACCAGGTGGATATAGGCTAGAACATGTTAAGCAGTAAAGAGCATAGTATGTAGCAGCTTGTAGAGGATTTTCCTAGATCCACAAAAAGTATTAAGTAATTGTAAAAAGTTTGCACAGTTATTGAAGGACTATTGCATTTCATTGCCTTCTAAAATGAAAGACTATAGGTGAGGGTAGAAGACTGACTGTTGGAGGGAAGGGTTACCATTCAAATGGACCAAAACATTCAGAAGAAATGAACTAGCCAGAATCTCATGAAGCAGAAAAGGTAAACACAGAGCCCTGCACCTGGGATGGAATAGAGTCATACAGAGGTTGGGGATTGGTTGATGGGATGGCAGTTCTGCAGAAAAAAAATTTGCAGAGTCATGGAGGACAAATCAAATATGAACAAGATGCTTATTTTTGCAGGAAAAAAAATTAAAAATAAAAATTGAAAAAAAAATTAAAAGAAGACATCTAATCGTGTGCAGCAAGCAGGTAACCAACAAGTCAAAAGTAGTACTTATTTCCCTCTCCAGTGTTAGACCCTTCCATACAAGCCAAACTGGAGGTAGCCTTCTGAAGTGCAAATGAAAGGATAATGGATCTAAAGCATTCAACAAATAGGCTAAAGGCTGCTGTTGAAAAGCAAGTGGTCCTCTACTGCCTAAAGGCCATTATAGAAAAGGTGAAAGCAGACAGTTCTCAAAGTCATGCAGTAAAAGGGCAAAAGGCAGTGATCAGACACTTCAGAAAGGGATCTTTCAATGGGAATAGTGAAGCAGTGGAAAGAGGGCCCAGGGAAGCAGTGAGATCTCCTTCCTTTGAGATACAAAGAATGCTGCTGTTCCAAGGCCCTGAGCAACCTGACCTATCTAACTTACAAAGTCAACCTTGCTTGGTGGGGAGATGGACTAGATCACTCACAGCAGTCTCTTCCAACCTAACTTTTTCTAAGGTTCTATTATTCAAAACACCATGAATCTAAAGAACCTAAAACTCATATCATATGTGAACCCAGTCTCTCTGCCCTAACAAGTATGGGGTCCAGTAGGTAAACCCTAGCACAGCCAGTGTCTGCTAATAATGGCACTGTCCAAGCTTCTGGAAAAAGCAACACCCACAAAGTTGCAGCACTTCAAGCATTTGCAGCATTTGGAGTTCAGAAGTCTTACCTTGTAGAAAATATTCCAACCCCAGAACAACTCACCCCAGTTCAAAAGAGAGTTCCTCTGTGCTCTTTTTTTTTCTGACGTTTCTGTTGGAGGGAGCCAACATCCAGGAAAAATAATAAAAGAGGATCATACAGCCAAGAGAAACAAGTAGGGATTGGCTCAGTAGTCAATTGATTAAGGCATTGAAGCAAGTGAAAAAGAGTTGGTGACAATTAGAATAGGGGAAGATCAAAAGGTGTCTGCTCCCCAGCATATTCACACATTTTATATGTGAGAATCATCAACTAAGTGATCCAGTGAGAACAGAAGAACACCTTGGTCTCCTCTTCTACTTGAGATCACTTTTTGCATTTCTTCCACAGTGAATAACAAAGGAAAAGAAATACAAAGAGAAAAAGTGTGAACTTATACTGAAGAGACTAGAGAAGTGAATTCTGTCTATTTTTGAACCTTAGACTGTCAATGCGATACAAGACTAGTCACTCAAATCAACATTTCATAGGTAATGAGCCATAACAGGATTCCTTTGCTTGACACTCTGAGGTCTAATACAGAAAACACTGATGCTCTTCCAAGTGTAGCTAGAGTCAGTGCCAGTTGTGTTTTGAATATACAGTCAAGTTATTTAATGTTCCAAGACCATTCACTACTTCTGGGATCAATGAATAGAGGGCCTCTGTCCATGCTATTCAGCCCAGCTTCCAAAATGGTATGGGCTTCTCTATGGAGTCTACCAGGAATAGCTCCTGGCCTGGCTTGACTCCTGAGCCCAACTGGTATGATTCAAATCGTGTTAGGAACTGTTGTAATAGTTCAGAGCAGGATTTGAGTGATCCTAAGTGCATGAGACATAGAACTACATGTGGAACAATGGGAAAAATAAAGATACTTAATAAATGGCTGTGACGCAAACTGTCCTCAATTAGTAAACACAGCTTTCCTCTTTAACTTTTCCAAATTAGCCATTCAAGTATTCTCTTCTACCTTTCTTTTCTGTACTGTAGAGGAGGTATGTGAGATAAGATCTTGGTGTGCTACTGTTCAAAATCAGTCAGGTTTCTGATATTTCCATTAATCCTCCTGCTTATCTTCTTTGTATGCTGTGACATTTCAAACTTATATTCCAAACTCACTTCATACCATATTTTTGTAGCATAAAATCCAATCAGAATCCAATCCAAGCTGGAACTGCTTTGTAATAAAAATAAATATTTTCTAAAATAATAACAATGTTTTGTGTTTCCTTTTAAGACAGTTTGGTTACTCTAAATTATGCAGTCCTCAAATTTACACTTGGTTTTATCTTTAAGTTTCAGAAGTTTGGTTTAAATATTTTTGATGCTCATTAGGCAAATAGGAAATATCTTGCAGTTCCCTTGTTCAGAGGATCTCATCTGAGTAGCACTGAGGTATCTCTTAAATCGCTGATTTCTAACATTAATGACTACATGAAACAAAAAGACAAGATCAAGAGACACCACCTTCTTAGTGCCAGACTAACAGAACTCAAGCTTATAACCTGCATCTAAAATTTTGCAGAATGTATTCTCCTTGAAGCTGGCATAGGCTATACTGACATAGAGAAACAAATGACTATCCTACATCTTCTTCAAGCTAACTTGCAATGAGTAAGCTGCTAGGCCAAACACGTTGAACAAAGAGGTTTCATTTCTCTGCAAAAGTCATGCTGTGGCTCAACTGTAGACATGTAAACTCAGGCACTGACAATCTTTGCTCCATGACTTCACACACCATCCACGAGACAAGAGAGACAAACTACGCTCTTTCTCAGGGCCTGGTATACCACAGTGGAGGAGGAACTGTAAAGGCTTCACTCAGACAGAAACATCCATTCTGAAAGAACTGCCTTTCATGTAGGTAGCATAAAGAAAAGTCCTTTTGGCATGAAAAAATGCCAACTGTTTTTGAACAACAACAACAAAAAAAGTATATTAAAAAAACATTTTTTATAAAATCGAAGTAGATCTCTACAAAATCTTAAGCTGAACTGCCAGTGCTGGGGAGCCAGATGGGTTGGGAGCCATGTAGTTGAGGAGCCATCAATTCAGAGAGGTTAGGAATATATCAGCCTTAGACACTGGACATAGCAGCAAGCTCTTGAAAAGAAAAAGCTAGGAATGTCCATCTTGAAGAAACCATTAGCTTTTTTATCATTTATATTTTTAGTAGGATATATATTTCGGCAGATTTTCAATTCTCTCATTCTCAGAAAGCCCAGCAAACAAGTCACCTTAACTCTGCCATGTGCGAGCATGGGTGGGAGGACAGAGCTCAGCTTTATAAAAGGAAAATAGAAGGATGGGGAAACTCACTATCTCCAAGAAAACAAGGTACCATTTTTAAGTCTGAAATGAATGCTGCTACTTATGGCACAGAAAGTGCTTCTC
The DNA here is from genome assembly GCF_038088225.1 of Cyrtonyx montezumae. Taxonomy (NCBI): domain Eukaryota; kingdom Metazoa; phylum Chordata; class Aves; order Galliformes; family Odontophoridae; genus Cyrtonyx; species Cyrtonyx montezumae. Next base: position 117,755,622 of record NW_027072034.1, on the reverse strand, counting down.
AGTTGCAGGTAATTTTTATCAGGGTCTGAAAGGTCCATGATAAAACAGAAGATGACCTACTCTATTCTGTTCATCACCCCAGACCTGAGCAGTCCCCTCCAGGAGATCATACTTCACTGATCTGTGAAGCATCCTCACTGCATTAGATACCCAGGGTAGGTTTAAATGAACAGACACAGAATAGCTTTATTTAGCATATATTCGGCTGGCAAGCGCAACACTTTTTATGTCTTTTTTTTTTTTTTTGTAGAAACTCCCTTGCTTTGCATGTTGAACAGGGCTGTTACAAGGGCAAAATATACTTTAGGCTTATGGGTGCTGTGTGCCCAATAAGAGTGGCTGCAGAAGAATATTTTTTATTGCACCTGTAATGAGGCAAAAACAGTTTTGCTGGAATCCTAGACACACTTGGTCCAGACTTTCTTGCTAGCATAAACTGCCAATAAGATAGACTATCTATGGCATTGCTACAGTGGGATGGGATGCAGATTTATTATGAATGACCACGACATGAGCAAGTTTTTCAAGGCTTGCCTTTGCTTTTTTTCCTTTTATTTAACACTTCATCATGCTTTCTCCTTTTTCCTTGATGCCTGACTCTCTTGAGATATCATCTTCTGTATCAAGGAGTGATATTCATCTCCATCTCACACTCAATCTCTGTTTTTCAATGGCTGCAATCTCTCTGAATTCACATTATTCTCCATTTTAGGCCAAGAGAAGGCCTGAAGCTCAAAAATCAATAGGGAAGTGCAAGAAAAGTAGCACTATCTGGACCTAGCCACAGGCAGCTCCTTTTATCTTCTTGAGATGAAATGTCATTTCTGTAGCAAGTGCCTTTTCATTTGGAATCCATCTTTTCAATGATTAAATAACACTCCTGAAAGCACTGCATCATAAAAGCTGGTTCTTTGGGGATACAGGGATAATAACATAGCAAGTGGCAGAGTATAATCTCAGCAAGCATTTAGTAAGGTAGGAAGCGCGATACCTATTCAATCTTTGATTTGGCAGAAACCTTCAAACTGGGATTAAGACAAACCTCTAGCATCTGTGACAACTCTGAAAGAAGCAGCCAGCTGCTGGGTGTACAAAGATCTATCATTAGAAATGTTGAGTTTCCAAATGGCTCTGGACATTCTTGCAGAAAAACATATCCCGAACAAAATACTAAACTGAAATTAATATTACTTTCCTTGCAATTCATGGCCTCTGATTTCCAAAGCCAAGGAAAAATCAAAAAAAAAAAAAAAAAAAAAAGGACTTGGATTATCTGACTCAAAAAAAATCGCACTCCTGGATTTTCATCTTTCTGAAAGATCCCATGATAGAATTGCTGTCCACAGTCCTTTAAACTTTTGAATTCAAGTGGCTTGACTCCAGAGGGCATATAATTCCTCAGCTGTCATTTACATGATGAGTAATAATGAGGAACTAAACTTCTGGAAAACCAAAATTCCACTTTTTTTTCTTTTCACTTAAAAAAAATAGGTGGAGTAGAGCTAAAAAATAATAATAAAAAAATGATTTACTGTGAATGATCTATTCTGCTTCAGCTACCATCAAGCTATATGCTTTGTTGCCAGAATCATGTAGCACACCTGGGTGACTTATGTTTCCTCTTAAAATGCATGATGTCTTGCAAATAAAATGCCACTTTATGTTCTATAGTAACAGCAACATTTCTGGAAGGTGACCCAAAATATCTAATCATCACAGTACTTTCATTCTATTGAACTAAAATGAAAAGACAGGAACAGAGGATATTTAGCTTTTGGCTTTTAAAGGAGCAGTTGGTATTCACAATTTGAAGTATTTCTATTATTTCAGATAAGATGATTAATAGAAAACAACTGTTACCTGTCAGATTGTTTTTAAAACTGTACTATTGAACATATCTTCAATTACTATGAAACAAGGAATAAACAACTGATGTATCATCATATACATTTCAGTCAGAGAAGCCTCTGCTAAAATTTAAGAAAGATCATTGTGTGAAGTTGAGATAATACTAGAAGAAAATCCACGCATTTTTCTAAATCCATCAGTTTGAAAATAGATTAAAATGCTTTTCTCTTTCAGTAATACAGATCTAAAAGTAAAATTAAAAAAAAAAAAAGGATTTGTCTTTTCTTGATGTCCCGTGGAAAAACAAACACCTTGCTTTGAGATCAGGTTTGGAAACAAACAGAACTGTTTAAATACTAGATTAACCAATAATTGGACAATTTAAAGATATTAAAGTGAATATATTCATTGTTCTTGGATTTGTATTTTCATTTAGCAGGGACATGACCTACACCAGGACAGAATTTAAGAATTTATTTCAAACTGGGCCTGGAGTGCCACAGACGTGTTAAACACAGAGAGAAAGGGAACAAAGCAAGGAAACTCACAGAACCAAGGTACTCAGCACTGCATTACATTCTCTGATTGTGTCTAGTGCTATGTGTCCTAATTTTATCATTTCCACTGCCCTTGCTTCCATGGCTTCCTACTCCCAGTGCAAAAAAACAGCTATGGATACAGAGAAAGGGCACTGCTGCTGCTCTCTGCAGCCCAGAGGAAGCTGGCTCTGGGCAGATGCCTTGTTCTGCATATTGTACACTTGTGAACAGTCTGCACTGTAGAGGCGTTGTTTGGCTGTGCATCATTATGTAGGAGAGCCCTTCAGCTTCAAATACATGGCAATGGGCAGGAATTTACACAAGACACTGAAAGGAATTAGCTGCAGAAAATTAATGCCATGCAAGACCACTCTTAACACAACATGCTCAAATGTATTGCCTGAGAAGCAATAGAGCTGATAGCACATACTCATAATACTAAATTCATGTGTGCGCATACGGTCTCTGCTCTTAGCACGTGCAAGCGATCTCCAGCCACCTAGAGGTGTGTGTACTTACACAGAAGCACACAGATTCATGCAATTCAGATGCACACATAAAATCAGTCTGCCCACATTTCCCTCATTGCACACATTAAATAGGTCAAAATGATGAAAGCACATACATGAGAAAGCATGTACACAGCTGTGCACTCCAGATATTGGACAAACATAGTATGAATACGATGCATGAGTCTGGATTGAGATAAAATGAAACAAAAATGCGAAGAAATTACACCTAGCATTTCATAATTTATCATTCAATACTCCAGTACATAACCCCATTACTCTTTTGTGTGTGTGGCTGTAGACATTTCTAGATATGCCAAAAATGTGCTATGTTATCAATCTCGTACTCAGTGTAAACAGAAATTTATAGTGATATGAATTTAATAATGTTAGCACTAGTAGGGCAGTCTGTATAATGTCTAGCTGCCCATTCAATAAGTAGAATTTCTAGTTGAAAAGTTTCTGCTTTGGTATCGCAATTATAATGGAAAATAATTTCCCATGGATGTATAAGAGATATAACTAGAATCTCTAAGCACAGATACCAATTGTCAAACAACGGTAAGAAAAGATAAGATTTTCATGGCTTTATAAGAAATTTAAGAATTGTAACTTCAATACAGAAAATGGATATTCTTAACTGGGATTATTTGAGACAATTTAATAGCCTCAGATGCACTTAAAAGACCATTAAAAATGACTTGAGAAATAATCAACATATTCAAAATTAGTTGAATTTTCTTAGTTTGTTTCTTCTAACCATTTTTAAACACATTTTCTTAGCTACTTATCATCTAAACATATTGAAATAATGTGACAGGAGCACAAAGGGCAGATACTAAGATTTATTAACATAGTGTGTATGTAGTTTCAAAATACATGACTCGAGAACTTCTGAGGGTAGAATTCATGTATACCTCTTAATTTTAAAGCTCAGTACTAGTCATTAGTGTGATAGAATGTGGGATGAATTCATCCATAGATCAAGGTATGTAGGTAAAGTCAGTTTTCTTAATTCGCCTTATGGAATCATAGAATCACTCAGGTTGGAATATCATCGAGTCCAATCATGGTCTAACCATACTACCCTAACTCTAACAACCCTCTGCTAAATCATGTCCCTGAGCACAACATCCAAACAGTTTTTAAACACATCCAGGGATGATGACTCAACCACCTCCCTGGGGAGCCAATTCCAGTGCTTAACAACCCTTTCTGTAAAGAAGTGTTTCCTGATATCCAACCTAAACCTACCCTGGCACAATTTAAGACCATTTCCCCTTGTCCTGTCACCCGCCACCAGTGAGAAGAGACCAACCTCACCCTCGCTGCAAGCACCTTTCAGATATTGGAAGAGAGCAATAAAGTCTTCCCTCAGCTTCCTTTTATCTAGACTAAACAGCCCCAGTTCCTTCAGTTTCTCCTTGAAGGGCATATTATTCTAGCCCTTCACAAGCCTTGTTGTCCTTCTTTGGACCTGCTCCAGTACCTCAATGTCTCTTCTGTACTGAGGCGGCCAAAACTGAACAGAGTACTCAAGGTGAGGACTCACCAATGCCAAGCATTAGCAAACACATGTATTTCTAAAAAAATAACACTCTAGAATTTAAAAACAGTTACTTAATTATATTTTTTATCATTTTGGCAAGGGACGGAAGGATTTGTTGAGATAGCATTTGATGACAGAATTGCCTGTATCTACAAGCTGCATGAATATAAACTCCACACCAAAAAATCCAGTGCATGTCTTTCCTCTGTGATGTACATGTTACACATCATTATTTCAATGTTAATTGCAGTAGAGGCCAGATAGAGGAGCTTAGAATGTCTGCTGTGCAATTGAAAATTGTTTACCCTATTCAAAACCAGTAGTGCTTGACATGTCGAAGGCTAAATACCATGAAGAACAGTGAATGGCTTTCAGTCTTCAGTACAGAAAAACAAATATATTGTTTCCTCTTTATTTTTTTTTAGCATTAAAACCTATTCCTACTAAACCTAGATATACATCAATCATTTGTTATGTCTAAAGGAAAGAAACTATGTCAGAGAGAAAAACATTTAATCCATTTGGTCTTGAAAAGTATTAGTTCATTGGACAGGAAAAATTATTAAGAATGTGTTAGGAGCATATCCAAGTTCTGTTTTTGAGTTGTTTCTTCTGAGGCAAAGACAAAAAAGAGATTCTGAAATTATTTATTGCATTAGAGATTTATTTGGGATTGCTGAAAGCAAAGTGCTAAGTAAGTGCTGGAGAGGCAAGCCTCCTTTCAGCTAGGTACAGATTAGACTCGAAGAGTCTTTGTGCTTGCTGTTAGCTGTATAAGGACAATAAACCAGACCCATGGGCAGACTGAAATGAAAGAAAAAAAGAAAACAACATAGTCTTTGGTATGCCATAATCCAAGGCTGGATACCCACATGTAACACAGCACCCACAGGGAATGAGAGAGGTGATCAGATGCCTCTATCCTTCTTAAAGAAGCACAATGCTGTATTGCTTAAGAACTAAGCAAGAAAAAGCTCATTTTTATGATCTTGGTTGTAGTTAAGTTATAAAGGTGAACTGGCTTTTGTACTGTTCTTTAGGCAGCCTTGGAAACAAACAAAACACATTTGAGAGCCATTAAGTCTAGCTCAATTCACCGTTTGAGTATCAGGGCTGCTGCTTAGTGAAAACCCTGACAAAAAGCCAGCCTTTGGATATTCCTATATCTGTTTCCCTTCAGTTTCCACACTGCTTTTGAGTCTGCACAGAACTCTTCAAGGAGTCCTGGAGTCTCTCTGTCTTCATCTCTTTTGTCCTAATTTCTGCTTTGTGATACAGAAGTAAATACACATCAACAGACATGATACTTTGCCTACATAGTTTTCAATGCAATTTCTTTCTTTCTGGCCTCCCTCACAGACTACTAAATACTCTTTATTCCTCCTCACAACTTTTCCATTTTTTTTTTTGCCTTGTGACAATCTATCCAGCATTGTCATATAATCAGAGCCTTTTGTCCATGGCCCTTTGATTGTTGGGATGTTGGTTTGGGTGCTGGTTTGACATCCACATCATCATTTCTTTATATAAAAGAACTTCTACTTGAGTTGATGATCATATCCCTTTTGAATTTCTCTTCACTCTTAGCATGAAAGACAGGGAGGGCAAATGATTCTTCCATCTTAAGTGGAGGCTACGCTTACAGCAGCTACACACAGATGAGATCCTAACAACAAATAGAAATCACAGAAATAACCATTTCATCATTGCTTATAGTATGGTGATAGGGAGAGACTGAATTTCAAGTATATTAACAGAATTACAGCAGCATGATACACATGGTTCTACCTTTGTTATGTTATGAAAGTACTCACATGCTTATGAAGTCCCTGTGAGGTACTAACTAGCATTTTAGTGCAAAGGAAGAACTGATTTCCAGTCATATGTGCTAAGGTTATCCTCCCTGCAAAATTATGCTAGAGGTGGCAAGTTATTTTCCAGTTTCGTCATCAGAAAACACCAGTCCAAAGATAAAACTGTCCATCTGGCTCCAGAACATAAAATCTGCATTTCATTGAATTTGAAACTTGAAGTTCTAAAACCCCCAGTAAATTCTCAATTCTGGGCAAGTCTCATTTCAGTTTTTAGGAATGGGGTTTTCACAGCAGCAGGATTAAATGTCAGCTCTATTAGCTATGGGTGTGCTTCCTTTTAATGGGTTGAGCCTGTTTCTGTCTTCTGGCTTTCAGATTAAAACTCGGGGAATTTCCTGTTACCACCAGAATGTTATGTGCATTCATAGGTGACTCCTACAGAGTCTCTGCTTACTTTTAAATCACTTACTATTTTCAAAATTCTAATCAGAACCTCACACTCTTACGATTCCTCTCTTATATGTAATTAGGAAACTCTTTCACATAATCTCCATTAGATGTATTATGAGTCTTATACTTTCCTACCCTTATACTTTCCTACCCTTTACATATTTCATTTGAAATTTTACAAGGACTCTTTAGTATATAATTTATATTCCATAACATTACATGACATTTCTTTTCAACTTTTGTTTTCCAGCTGGAGAACATTTTCTATAGGATTGCTTGTAATTTTGTTTTCAGTGTGCACATATCAGTACACCAAAACATATCTGCATTTCATACTTCTCAGCAAGTATTTTAATGGAAATAAACATTATGCCCTACAAGTGAAAGTCCTGGGGAAATGAGATAACAAAAACCAGCTGCACCCTGGATGAAAAATTTCTCAGGAGAGCACTCTCTGCAACCTGTTCTTTCCCTTACCAACCTCTGGGCAACCTCCCTTCAACTGGACCCCCTACACTTCATCTCTTTGCTACCTCAACCCTAATACTCAGCCTTACCAAGGGACCTTCAACTTTGGCCAAGATGAACTAATCAAATGTTCTCTATACAGCCCCGTTACAACTTTGCTACAACTTGGACCCCTTGGCTCGGTCCCTTTGCTAACCCTAACTGCAAACCTAACCTAAGAGTGAGCGGAGATTTCTCAGGGGAGAATATCTTTGACTGCTCAAACCGTCTCTTAGAAGCCCCTTTTCATCACTTTTTAACTGGATTTAAAGGCTTTATCTTTCCCCTAACCCTAAAAGTGACGGAATCTTTAAGCCCAGGAAACTTGGCCTTGCCAAAATGAAAAATTCTTTGGAGAGATAAAGTTCTGCCCCAGCCTCCCATGAGCAGTGCCTTAGCAGCCTCTCTCTACCTAGATGTCTATGTTCTACTGTTACATGTTCTTCCTAACAACAGTACCTCAAACCTAAGCCTAGACATTGGTTAAGTCTTAAACCAAGATATCATAATGCACAAAAAATAAATAAATAAAAAGAATTGATTTGTCAGCCTAATGACTATTGCACTTCTATGGCAGATGTAAGTATTTTCTCTCTCTCTCTCAGGTTCAGCAATAACCATAACTCAGGTGAGGGCTGAACTCTGAAGAGAATTTTTGCAAGAAGTGAGACAAAGCCTAAGGGTCCAGTTGGAAAACAACTACTCATGGAAGGTTTGAGTAAATTAAGAAACTCCATGATTGCTTTTCAGTTTTCCCCAGGGCAGAGGTGTCTAATAATTTGTTTGAGGTTGTGGATGCTTTTGGGAGTGAGGAAAAAAGCTAAAAAAAAAAATGCTAAAAAGCTTTGCAATCCGTCTGTGATGGGACTGCGAGAGCGCGTGAAGTGAAAGTTTGGGTAAGACAAAGAACCTCCTCCTACAGATTTGGTATCTGTATCACTACTCGGGTTCTCAGGGTAAGGTTAAGTTTAGGGCTGCAAGAAAGAAAAAGACCAGCTGGAGCTATACAGCCAAGGGGCCACACATTAGAGAGTAGCAGGGCAAGTGAGTGGGAAGCCAAAGGTACTCCAAGCAGAGCAGTGACCTTACCATGCCACTGACAAAGAAGCAGAGGAGGTTAGTTACTGACGTAGGTAGGTCTCAAATCTTGAATGTCCAGGGATCATCAGCTCACACAGGATAACTGACCAGGTCTGAGGTTGGTTCAAGAAACCCACCAATGTCTCAAGAAAAGGGATGAAGCCAGGTAGTAGTGTGTGACCTAAGGCAGGAACTGACAGCCTTGAGCTTGGCTGAAAGGTGTTCCTGAGCTGTGGGTAGTGTGGGGGAAGCCCCTGAGCTTCAGTGACCCAGAAGAAATGCAACCTTGCAAGGAAGTGCCTGATTTTCTGCCAGATTACAGTTAAAAAGGAGACAAAGCTGAGGAGCAAAAGAGTGATTTGCTGGAAGAGTCTGGCAGCACAGTGGAATAAGAGAAGCTTAGTGACCAGAGTAGATCTAGCATGTCTCATGGAAGAGTGCAGCACAGTGATACTCAGGACATGGGGCAATGACAACTTTTTGTCAGCTCAGTCAAGTCCACAACAGTGTCTCAGACAACTATCTTAACCCGAGTGCTCTCATAGCAGTCCGCCTGCTGCTTACTCAATTTTTTACTCTCCAATCTGTCAGCTGGAGAGGCTACAATTGCTGATCTTTTTCCAGTCCAGTCCTCTAGAACAGCTGAGCTTTTCTTGGTCTGCGCAGCAACATCATAAACATCCAGGATATTACCTGATAAAAGACCTCAGAGCCTCAGCCAGCAGCAGTTATAACTAAGACTGGAAAGAACTGACTGGAAAATGTGATTTGCATCTCCCGAAAATGTCATGTTTGAGGAAAAAGGATCACCTGAGAAAGGCACACACACACACAAAAAAAAAAAATAGGACACGAGGAAAGAATTTTGAAATAAAACTATCTGAGAATTAGAGTTCTTCGCCTTCCTGAGAAGGGTATTTGCACATTCAGTTTCTCCTTCTTGACAACACTTTCTCAGACCAGCTACAAGGTTCTATGTCATCTCAATTTTCCCAATAGAAAATTGGGCTTGGTTTTTCCCTAGGGAAAATTTCCAATTTTCACCTGTGCAGAGTACAGTCTGCTGGAGAACTGCTCCCATGGGGTCTGTGCTTCTCTCCCCTTAAAAGAAGACACCTTGGCACACAGGAAGCCATGCATTGTCCTTAGAGAAACTGCCTGCCCATGCTGCTGCTGCAGTCACACCGAGCACAGATCAGCTTCGTTGTGTAGGGGAGAAAGGTGACAGAAAGTTGATGAGGAGAAGGAAGAATAAGACAGCACGTTTGCTTGAGTTTTGACTTGATACAGTGGTGCACTGGGACCAAGGGACTAGAAACTGTTCTGGGATCCAGTTACTCAAATCTGGTCAAAAAGTATCAGCCACTTGGGTGGTGAGGCTGCCACATTAACAGACTGGCATCCTCCTGAACCACAGCCTACCTCTCTTCACAGTTCTTACCACCTAATAACAACAGCCTTGGCCTCCTTCACTTTAAGTTGTTTACAAGGAGAGATGGTGTTCAGACAGTACTTATCCATTCTAGCTTCTTGTATCAGCTGGCAATCAGGGGCCACATGATAACTAAAGAACCCACAAAAATAATCTATTGAACAGCTGCTAAAACTTCTGATTTGTGGTATTTTGGCAGAAACCTTAACTAATAAGTCAAACATGAAAGGTGAATCAAATAGCTCAAAGTTCTTTGGAACATCTGGTCTTGTAGTCATTCATCATAAAAACTATGAATAGGGATGAATTAAAAATCATTCTGTTTTCCTATTCCTTTATATATACATATATATATATAACTTTTTCTGCTGGAAGGATACTCTGCAGGTCTTTAATCACTTCTGCAGTATCACAGAGAGTCAGTTTTATTTAACAAAGCAATGCATATTTCAGAAACAAGGCTATGCGGACAAATTTACATTTTATTTTTCTGTTAACTGGAAGTTTTCTTTACTTCCAAGAGTTTCTTGATGAATGATTTTTATTTGGAAGCTAATAGGTTTTGGGTTTTTTTTAGGCAGTGACCAGTCAATCCTACTGGAATGCATTTTTAAATTTTTCTCTCTTTATGGATGTTATTTCTGTCTGTGAATAGCTGCTTATGCATGGCAATGATTATCCCATGCACTGAGTCCGTTGGACAAGAAGCATATTACTATCTAACTAAAAACGTAGCACATACGTGCAAGGGGCTGCTTACCACTTCAGAAGAAGTAGCTGTTTTTACATTTCCTAACTTCTCACCACCTCTGTTCGTAATCTGAGTAACATCTCTCTTAGCAGAGGGTTTTTTAGCATAATTTCATAAATTTGCTTCATTTTTTCAATTAGAAGGTAGACCCAAATTATACTGCATACATCCAAGAGATTACTCTCTTCTTCCCAACACACATTGCCACCAGAGGTTCAAGCCTGTCTTTCAGACCTGCAGCATAAACCTCCACCACTTCATCCACAGGACTAAGTGTATCACCTGGTATTTTGTGCCTTTCCCTTTCCTTTCATGCACACTCTTGAGAGATGTCAAGCCTACTTCCCTTACTTCTTTTGTTTTGACATCCAGAACATAAGACTGGATCTCTGAATGAACGTATTATGATCTCTGTTGAAACCTTCCTTTCTTTTGCAGCTGACTGATGACAGCTGTGTGACTGATAGACACAGCTGTATTTGCCACACAAAAGAAATTCACCTTTTTCTGTCCAAGTTCAGCAGCAGACTAGCGCATGGAGAAATTCTGATAATTAAAGCTCCTACTCTGTATCACCAGACTCACATGCACTACTCCAAGGCCTCTACTTAACACCAGTGTGATGCTGGGATGTACACAGTTTTCCACACTGCTCCCAAGCCCATTGAGACCATTCTGCTCTCTCCAGAAGTAATCTGGGATCCCATCAAAGCAAACTTCTCTTCCACAAGTGACCCAGTGTGCCACTGCATCTTCTTGCAGCACAGACTCCTTGCTTATTTCAGAAAACACTGTCTATAGATGTGATAACAAGCTGCTTATTTAATATCTCAACTTCTTATAGAGAAATTCATCAGTGATTCTGCTACAGGCACATGATGGAAATGAAAAGATGGAAAACAGTACACAATATTCAGTTTGCTACTGCTCATGCCTCTTCTAGCAGCCTAGCTGTTTGCTTGTAAGACCTGTATTTTCTTATCCTGTGTTTCTTTTATTTTCCTGTATCTCTTCTGTACATAACTTTTCCCTCCCGAGCTGCTGCCTCTCCCTCACTCTTCATCAGCCTTCCACAAGTGAAAGTTTTAACTGATAAATGTTGGTTTTGACCCTTAGCCTCAGCAAGCAGCCTATTCATCTTTGCTTGGTGCCTAGAATTAATATTTCTCCAGGGTTTTTTTGTCTTTGTTTTCTTTACCCTCTTGACATTATACCTAAAGATGCCTTATCTTCTTGCCATTGTTTCACTTTCTCCTTGACATTACTTACAGTTCTGATTCAAGTCCATCTTGGCAGGAAGAATAGCACCCCAAAAGTGAAATGATGCATGCAGAGGGATCAGTGTAATTCACCTAACCAAACAGTTTGAATTCCATACTCAGTACACAGAGAGCAAGACGCCTTTCAAGTCCTGCTGGAGGGTGCTCACTTCATCATATTCAGACACACCTATTCCGATCACTCATCAGATCTTACACACTCTAGTAAGAAAGAGGCAAGTGTTTCTACCCAGCTGCCTAGTTCACCTCTGAAGCACAGAAAGGTACAAAGGAGGCACCAATTACAGACAAGGTACTTTGAGGGCAGCTACTCAGGATGATGGAGGCTATAGCTTGAGCTTCTGCTTGCCTTGGAGATATCTCCCATGCCTTGCTTTAGTGGTAGGCTGTTCCATAGACTATATAATTATGACTTTTTGTGCTTCTGTGTAAAGCAATTTTCATCACTTCTTTACAAGCTGAGACAATGGGAAGCCAGATATGTAGTAGTCCTGTAGCCCACTGGAATATATGCATAAAGGTGTTCTCAGTTTTGTGCTAGTAGGTAGAAATCTTTTCAGAGAGATAGGAATAAAATTCTGACCTGACTGAAAAGCATTACTTAGCCTTAGATTTCCACCCTAAATGCTAAAAGTTGTACCTGAGACCATTAAACAAACAGTTGGACAGGTACCACTTCCTAAGGTATGATCTGTTGTACTACTGATCAGATGTGATCCCCTTCATACTTTCCCTAACTTCTCAGGAAGATTTTATGTACCTGTCTACACTTAAACCTGGGTCACAGCAGAGCACAGGAATGAAGACTGAGTTTCATCTCTGCAGTGTGCAGTTCCTGGTGCACAGGGACAGACACAAGTAAGTGCCAGGGGAAAGGAGGTACCTGACAATTTAGCTGCCTACAAGGTTAGGCAGCCCCTTGAAGCAGAAGGACTGGATTGCTCTCCTCAGTTTGGCTGGGCTGTACATTACTGTGGATGCAACATTCAGGCTGACTCCTGTATAGCCCATAAAATACTTCAGATATCTCCTTTGTCCAATTCATTTGACAACAACTGAAAGTCACTGTTTCACAGTGTGGGAATGGACTGCTAGGACCAATGCTGAATCTTTTCAGCTGGGCTTCTGATGGATAGAAATAAGATTTTAGTAAGTTGGTCTGTTTCAAGTTATCTTACTATGGCTGTCAGCCTGTGGTTTCTAGGCTGCTGCAGTTGACTTTTCTTTGGTTGTATTTTTGAAACCAGCTATTTAAAATGTTTATGTGCACTTATTATGTGCAGGCTGATAACATTTCTCTGAAGAACACAAGTACAAGACAGGAAATGGTGATTTCTAGCAGCTTACACCTCTGCTAAACTTCTTTGGAATTACATGGGAGCAAGAAAAGGCACATCTCTAGCCCAAGGCCCTCTCCCTTCTGAACATCAAAGCCTGTCATAAACAATAAATGCAGTAAGACTTTTTAATGAAAAGATGTATGAATGCTTTATAATTGAGAGTATAAGATATATCTATTACCACATACACAGGTTATTGGTATTTCCTGCAAAGTTTCAGATTTCTAACCATTATCAAGTAACCGTTGTCAGCAAACTTTTGATAGGAAAGCAACAAGTTATTAGTTGGCCAGACAGTTATTTTTTAAGAGCTAAACAGACTCCAAGAAAAGCAATTACTATAGTGGTGCAAGCAGAACAAAAATAAAACATTACATCACAAACACAAAAAATCTAGGAGTCAATAGAGTAAGGTAGGCACCGAGATGTGGAACACTAATCACAGCACATGAAACACACTAACAGCTGCAGAGAAGCTGTCTAATAAAATAGACCAGTGGCTTAGGGGCCAAGAGATTCAATCTGACACCATTCCAGGGATATCAGCATATGACTTCAAACACTGTATTAAGAGATAGAATGTTTAATTGCTGCTTTCTGGTTTAGTACAATGCCTAGTGATAATATTTCTGAATTTAGAACTCATAAAATATCTGTCGCCTTGAGCAGCAGTATCTCTGCACTTCACTAAGATCAAATCCTTTAGTGAAGTGTGTCAAATAGGTCAGAGGCAGATGACAGTACATGAGAAGGGGCACTGCTTCCTTAAAAGCCTCTACAAGAAAAAGAATATATGAGGCCAGGAGAGATAAATGGTAATGCAGATAATCATGAATTTTAAAGAGATTTTCAAGTGTTCTTATTCTCTAGCCATATATTCTATGTGCCTAAGTAGTGAATGCACAAAGAAGCAATTTCTAGATGCAACACTTTCAGAAATGAAGGTGAAAACTAGACTGGTAAACACAGGCAGATAAGCAAAGCTTGATTTCCTGCCCATTGATACACAAAGAAATGGACTGCCACTGTCTTGGATCTGCTACCTTTGATTGTTGAAACTGTCAGACAGGAAAAAGGGGCACACTGGCCATCTCAAGCTTAGCTATTTTGACCAGGGCAATTTCTTTAAAGACCAAGACAACTTTTTTTTTTTTTTTTTCCTCTAGATGGTAGTTCTATGCAGTAGCAAACTATCAGTAATAATGTATTTTTGTCTTGGAAACAAAAACCTTTATTTTAGAAAGTTGAGACTATTAACCTTTGGAGCCGGAGCACCACCTAGAAAGTATTTTTCTGATTTCTTTTATATTCCTTCCCATCTTTGTATGAAAATTACTTAGGAGTTGAATATTTACAGCACAAATGACCTTTGAAGTTCAGTCCTAAAATGTAATAAGTTATGAAAATGGTTACCCTGAAAAAATGAGAACAATGGACCTTACTTATTCATTCAGTACGTTCTGTCTAATAACTCAGGGCTAAACCTCACCCAGCTGTGTTTGACTGAGGTCAAATGCAATAAAAGAATGATAATAAATACTGAATTGCTATAGGAGAACCCTAGATGATGGCTTTCCTGCATGAGTAAACTGAAATCAAGATGAGCAGAATGTGGAAGTAGGCTGAGAGATCTGTGGAGATTAATATCCCATAATACAACAGCCTTCTATATTTTTAAACAGCACTCTACAAAACAAGGTCACAAAGGACATTTCTCTTTGTATTTGTTAATGCTACTGTTTCCTTTGCTATATGGTACCGGTAGGGTGGAGTACAATTATTTTATGTAAATCAACTTAGAAAGCTGTTTGAATACAATAACATTCAAATGTGTATTCTTATCAGAATCTTTCTTAAGAGCTAAATATTTGCATCATAACTACATTATGACACATAATTTAGTTCTAAGGACCAAATTCTACACCTTCAGTATGGATTTGAGTCTAGGTAGTCTGCTCTCATCCTCATACTGCATTCACTCTCAAAACTGTGGGATACACTTCCAGTTTTATGTTACCCCACAAACTAGGCATGAAATGGCCTCAGGTTAGCTGGCTATGCTAGTTTTAGGCCAAGTTTATGGTTTTGCTCAACCAGAATAAACCACAGAACCTAGAAATGGGAGTAGCTTTAGACCAAAGAAAATAGGATGTTAACTGAGGTAGCATCCTTCCTACTTACGTTGTTTTAGCTAAAAGAGTAACTGTAGTGGAAATAAGAGCTAGAACAGCCGGTGTCTGACTCTCACTTGTATCCCTCAACCAGATGCTCCTGGGCGACAGGCAGAGATAGCAACCATTTCCCTAGACCTCCAAATGCCTTTTCCTCGCTGCACACAGTCCAAATGCAGACTCCTGCAAAATTTGCAGACCACTTCTAGCCATTTTCACATCTCTTGCTTTGCTGTGACCTCTCTACCTCCCCACTTCGTTAGATCAGCTTTCTTGAACTCAGATGATTTTCCCCACTCTTGTTCCATTAACTTACCTCTAGGCCTGAGCTGGTCAAAGCAGGTTTGACGACAAAAGGAAAGAAGAGAATTAATTACAAATGAGATGTTGATAAGCATAGGGATAGCCCTGGCCAGACTGACCTAGAAAATGTGGTCCCTAAGTTCAGTCTGGGTATTTTTTATCCCAAGAGCTACATGAATTCAGTGAACAGAAATGTACAGATGCATTTAAATTCAATTAATTAAACTGAAAACTCTTTTTCTTTTCCTTTTCCTTTTCCTTTTCCTTTTCCTTTTCCTTTTCCTTTTCCTTTTCCTTTTCCTTTTTTTTCCTTTTCCTTTTCCTTTTCCTTTTCCTTTCTTTTCATTTTCCTTTTCCTTTTTCTTTTTCTTTTTCTTTTTCTTTTTCTTTTCCTTTTCCTTTTTCTTTTTCTTTTTCTTTTTCTTTTTCTTTTTCTTTTTCTTTTTCTTTTTCTTTTTCTTTTTCTTTTTCTTTTTCTTTTTCTTTTTTCTTATTACTATTATTATTTGAATAAGGTTTTTTCTTTGTTTTTGGACAAAATAATTTTAATTATCATGTTATTACTTACAGAGCTGCCTCAATGTACATTAACAAAGTTGATGTACTGTGAATGATAAAAGCATGGAAAAGCAGCTAGTAGGCTATGACCATACCCAACATGAGATGTTTGGGCCAAAGCAAGTGACTTCAGTGAGGCATGGAGGGAAATATCATTTGCTTAAATGAATACAATGAAAATAATTATCTGAATTGATGAAATTTCCTAGAAGCCTGTCTCCAACCCTTTTATATATATATATTTTAATGAAAATGTTAGAGATGGAAAATATGTGATTATTCAGCCCCTTTATCTACTTTTTTTTTCCTGCAGTACATTATTTAGTAATTTATTTCACTGCACATCTTAAGCAATGAAGTTGCTACTGCTTTCCTTAGAAAAATACTTCATAACTTGCAATTTGTCAATTGTCTGAAAAATTTCTCACACCAGCTTGCATGTTTCCTGTACTAATTTCTTCCAGTTGTGCTCATAGCATCCTCATCTACTACTTTTAGCAAAAACAGCAATGGTTATTGTTGTTACTATTCTTACACTATTCCAGCAGCTATAAAATGTTTCCATAAAGCTATGTATATTTAAGTTCTTGCTCCATAATGGTAAAAAATTAAGTTTTTTTTCTTTTTTTCAGAAGTGAATTAACATAATAATCTTATGAGAATTCATTTCACATTAAACCTTTCCTTCATTTTTCAGTAGCACATAGCCCCAGCAAATATTTAATAGATCAAAATGCAGAAATAATGTATCTTGTTTTTAAACCTTTGGTGGATTTGAGCTTCAATACTTCATATAATAGCTGTTGGAGTGAGCTTTCCTGGAAACACTCAGCTTATTTGATAGGAAAAGACAGCTGGAACCAGCTTATTGTCCCTCCAGGAGGCCTAATATTCTTTCTCAATAATAAAATGAAGGTTCCACTTCTTGGGTCAAAAGCAAGTAATATCTATCTCTTCTTTGAGGATGTAGCCTTGATGTTGGCTTCGACAGTGAAATAGAAATTTTGCTTACATTATCCATTGCTCAAGTGATTCAGCACCTAAGACTACAAATAACTGTGGTGATTTGTTTGCATAATTTGAACAATTTGCCAATAACTCAGGTGTGAACTATTAAAGAAACCCATTCACTACCTGTAAGTGCTAGGGTTGTTATTTCCAATGGGTGTGTACTGTGTACTCTTTCCAAATATATATGGAATGAAGAAAAAAAGTCCTTGAGTAGTATCTTTCAGGTGGCTTGCTTTTAACACACTTTACATTGTGTAATTTAATTTGAAAAATTTGTATAATTTGATTTGATTCAGAACTTGCCACATAACTCTAAACATGATACCTGAAGGTGTTTCTTTATCTGCTGCTGCTATTAATTCTAAGTATAATGTGGGTCAGGATACAGAAGCAAACCACAGAAACATAGTGACCAGTTGCTATGCTCGAAAATCTTCAGTCTCCCTGGAATGAGAACCTTTACTGTATTATTTCATTAAAATGTTACCAGGATAATATTTGAGAATTTTTTAAATAAAACTTGTACTGACAGTCTAATTTAATTTCTTTTGTTCCTCAGATGTATTCTGTGCTTTAGAAGGGGCTTGTGGTATTACATCAAAGAGTAACTGCTTTTTCAATCTGTGTCCTTTTAGATAAATGGAAGAGATAGCAAATTTTGAAGTGAAACCATTAAGGCTGAAAAAAGTGCAAGGATTGATACAACAGAGGAATTATACTTAAGTGAAAAACTGCCAGTCATGGGAAAAAATCTAGTCAGATCAGTATGACTTTGATCACTGCATTTCTACAGAGGGCTTGCCCTCACTCCGCACAGAGTACAAGTCTGACTAGAGTCATTCAAAGAGCTCATTATGTTGGATTGTGCTTCCATTGCTAGGATGCAATCACTTTCTAAATCACCTTACCCCAACAGCATTCATTTGAAATGAAATAATAAGAAAAGTCACTCCAAGAATGCTGGGTTTCCCAGGTTTTCCTAAGGGCAGATTTTAAGATAAAACAGTAAAGTGGTAGAAGTATATCAAGTAGAAAAACACTGTGAAGATCAACGGTATCAAAACTAATCCTGTTTCAAAATACGTTATTAATTCTTTTACTTGGAGACATAGCAGTTATGCATCCTTTACTAGATCCCTTTGTCTGGGTAACACATGCTTCTTAAACTTTCAGCTGTATTAAATTAATGAGAATGGAAACGGAGAGCGAATTCTTATCCCTGATTCAGCAGAATGCTCATATGTTTAATCCCAAACACCTGATTTTCTCTTCTTCAAATCTTCAAGCATAAAGGATTGACCAAGCCTTAATCACTGGTTCTGAGTAGTAATACTGCAAAAACAGGAAGCTTTCATGCAATGTAAGTGGTGTATATCTCCGAGACACATCAACAATTTTAAGTGGGTTTTGATGCTCTGCTACCATACGAAACAAAAGTGTGATTGTGTGGTGCACAGCAACACTGGGCATCCACCCAGAAAGGCACTGCACTGTTAGAGAGCTATCAGGATGCTTACAGCCAATTGAAAAAGGATAGTGTTTGAAATTGCAAATGATGTGGAAAGCACAAACCGGTAGCAAAGGAAAACAGAGAAGTGGAAATACAGAGAAAAGCAAAACTACAAGCAAGAGGGTTAGAGAAAATGACTATATATGTGACCTTTCTTTCAGCATGTGTTGGAAACAGTAAACTGTGGTTGCTGGAGAAAATGTTAAGCTAAGTAATAATTGAATGAGCCAGACAGATGTGGAAATTTCATGGGAAAAGAGAAGTATAAATAACTTAAAAAGGGAATTGTCAACAATGCCAAGAATTCAGTAAGAAGGATCAGAAGCCTGACAAGGAGATAACAGAGGAAGGAAAGTGTACTGTGCAACAAAAATGACCCAAGAGAAGGATGGTAACAGAAAAGCCAAATAAATCACATATCATACCAAAATGACCAAGTTTCTAATGTATTGTCCTGAGTCCAAATCCTCTCTAGAGAAGGGCAAGAAAACCAGGATGCACTGCTGACATAAGGTTGTGTATGTGCATACACATATAGTGCTGGCACACATATACAGCAGTGACAATGCACTGATGACATATACCACTCACAAAGCTAATGAAAACTTCTTCCTGACAATGTTTGTCTTCGATGCTTAGTTTCTTCTTAGCTCTTTATCCAGAAAAAGTCAAGAGTGTTTTAGTTTCAGTCTTTCCTTTACTATGTGGACATCCAGAATGAAATCAGAAGTGGTGACTGAACCAGGGGAGCTCTCCATCGGATATACTATGCTAATTTTAAACCATCCAATATTTACTCTGTGATCACATCAAGAAAAATTGAATCTTGTTTACAACAGTTTCAGTATGAATTCTGGATGTGTTACTTCATTGTACAGAATTCACTCATCAGTATTAAGATGCCTAATATGCAGATACCATCCTCTAAGCTGGTATCGCTTTCTTTAAGTAGTTATAAAGAATAATTCATTTCATCTATTTCAGACTTCATAGGAAGAGATGAAAACTTACACCAGGTTTGTGAATGATACTATGTTAACTACAAACAGGGCTGTAGGTGGGACCCCAGGTAGATCTCGGTATGCTGCAGGTGTCTCACAATTCAAATGGAAGTAGCTTAGATCTCAGAACTCTGCCACTGCTACTTGATTTAAACAAGTTTTCTAACAAGCACCACCTCAAGAAAATTAAATGTGAATTGCTTGAGAGTAAACTGTGGATCTATCAGATTTCATCCCAACCATGAAACAGTTGGGAGAGTGAGTACAACTTAAATGAACTATTTGATTAACTGAGCTGGTCAGGTTGTTTAAAAGTCTACTTGTGAAATACTGCTTATCAAGTTCATATCAAATAAAACCACTGGTTTCTTCTTGCTGGCATTTGTTTGTTTGTCTGTTGTTTGTTTTTTTGTTTGTTTGTTTTTGTTTTTTCCAAAAAGAAACCGAAGTTAAAAGGAAAAACTGAATAGAAGAAAAGTTAAAACTGGTAATATAGATATACTAGCCAAAGCAGAAAAAAACTTACATTTACCCACATGCAACCTAAACTGGACAGCAGATGACGGTTTTCCCTTAATCAGAATGTGTGATTCTGATCCAGTGCCCACACAAAGTATCATAACATTTCCAATGCAACTTTCAGTTTGTGTTGACATACCTGTCATCCTGAAACAGTTATTTCACTTCATGAATGCCTTCACTCCACTTGCCTATCCTCAGGATACAGACCAGGAGTATTATGGGACTGAACTTGACCTTGTACAGGGAAGGGTAACTATCAAAGGGCTTCTCTGGTTAGTGATTCTTACAGCAAATACTGTACTTATGAAAACTACAAAATGAGTACTCTGTGTGTCTAACGAATGGTATATCATAAAGAAAGTTTTGGAGTACTGCATTAGGCAGCAGTACTTAACAACAGGATAATTTCTAATCCAAATATCATGAATTATTATATGAGCTGCACTGAGACCAGAAAGATTTAGATATTTGCTTTATAGAAAATTGGGAAGCAGTACAATATTTTGTGTAATTGCAAACTCTCATCACAGTGTGGTTCCCAAAGAGAGTTCACCTTTCTATGTTCTCCTATTAAAAGGCAAAAGAAAAAAGAAAAAAAAGAGAGAGGGAAGAAGAGAGAGGGAAAAAAAAAGAAAAAGAAAAGAAAAAACTACAATGTCAGAAAGTCTTTTTGAAGTATTTGTTCTCTTGATTAAGAGTTCCCAGTTTGGCAGGACCTAAATCAAGATATATCAAAGAGGGTTCAAAATAAGGAGCAGCTGAATGAAAATGTATGAAATGACAGAAGGAATAAACAATAATAACTGTTCATATGTTTAAGTCATCCGAAAGTGATTGCAGCAATGTGTAAGATATCCAGAAATAGACATTAAAATAGCATTTTAATTCCCTAAGGAAAAAACTCTGCTTAAATAATAAATAATGCAGTTTAAAATAAACTGTGTCATTTTTCTCTTTACCTAATGCCTTCAGGAGCTTTCCCGTTCTTTCTGTTTTATTTTACATTCTACATCTGTAACGTAGAAGTTACTACTGTTCCTACTTCAATTTTCTGACCTGATAGTGAATTTCCATAGATAAATATACTGGCAATACAATGAAAATAAAAACCTGAGATGAAGAAGCAAGAGCTTTTACACACCTTCTTATTGCTGGCATTTCTTTCCCCACAGCTGAAAAGGCTGGGGTTTTCTGTTTTGTGTTCATGTTTTATTTTTCCTGTGGGAGGTTGTGTGGAGAACATGCTTAAAGGTATGAAGGAAATAAATCACTCTATTATGGTTTTAGGGATGAAGAGAAGACCACTAGAAACAGATGAGGAGGGAAATACAGGACAAAATTCGGCAAGAAAACAAGCAGCAGAGGCCAATATTAGAGTAATAACATGATGACATTTGTTTTTGTTTCCATTTTTTTCAAACACTCCTCATTCTGTTACCTACAGAAATAACCAAAAACAATCTCACAATGAAGTATCTATAAAGAAGTTACCACAGGTTTTAACTCAGGATCATATCTCACCTACAAAACATTAGTTTTACAGTCCATTTATTTGCTTCCAGTTTAAAAACTTGAAAATTAATTTGAAAGGGTACAACTCAAAAAAATAATATTCCCAATGGATGCTACTAAAAGTAATCTGCCTCTCTGCAGTACTGTGATTTTGCACTGCTTGTATTTTCATTGCACATTGTAAACACTTTTTAAAAGCACCACCGTAGTCATATTTTAACAAGGTGACAAAATAACATCCTTTTTTTCTTTTGAGTTTGTTTCAAGCATTCAGAGTTTGGGAATCCTTGCATTAATTGGTTTTAGCTAACAAGTGGAGATTAATTTTTGGCTCCAGTACTATCTGACAGGCTACTATTATTTGTCATTAGGGTCTTTCCTGAAACATATAAAAGGTCCAGACTATCCCTCACATGGCTCTTCTAATATGCCCCAAGGTTTTCTGTTTTGGTTTGGTTTTGTTTTTATCTCCATATGAGTGTAACAAAATGTGTCAGACAGGAGGGCACCAAAGATTGAGCCATTTCACATATGTTGAGCACAAGGTGTTATAAGATACGGCTGTGGAAATCAGTGCATATGTAGATACCTTATCCTGTGTCAGACAGTATAGCACACATACTAATGGTGCAGCTCTACAGGAACAGTCAGGTGCAGATTATTTCATCTTGTATTTACATTCCTGTACTTCATGAGGAAGCACCTCGCATATGTTTGAAAAAAAATGAAAAGAGGATTTTGATATGAGGACCAGTTTTTCTTTCCATATTTATCCAAACAGAAGGGAGTTGTAAGTGTAGAATATATCACTGTCTGTATTGGTTTATGATGCTTGATAATGTACCAGGTGCCACCAAGCTGAAAAATACACTCCTTTTCTCCTTGTTTAGTGTCAGAGAATGAGATCATTAAGGGGTTCAACAAGCTGACTGACATTCCATCAAAACTTCTGTTCTCCATCCTCTTACTCTCATTTATGTCTAACATAGCTATTCCTAGAAAACAAAGATGGGATCAGGTGTCTATCGCCTCCAGGCCAATTATAAATCGTATCTCTGCTCACCATATACTGCTAGGTGACCTTCAGTCATCAGCAGCCCAAGATGAAAGCATAGGTAGCCTGTGACTGGACAAAGAAGTGAAGAGTTCTAATTAAGGAGTTAGGTAATCTGTTTTCTCATTTTTCTCTGTATGTACGAGAGAGAAATGCAATAATCAGTTGTAGGATAATGTTGTCTGCCAAGCTGACAAATAAAGAAGTGTCTTCCAAAGCTGGCAAGAAACCAAATAGCCCAAGTAAGAGCATGTTGTAACTATACTGGTTCCCATTGTTGAGTCTACCCTATCAGAATTACTAACCAGAACATCTTGGCACTATTTTTCTACCTAGTATGCCACTTACTTGCAAGTTCAGCGAAGTCCTGTTTCTACTTGCCATGTTCAGAGATAGACAGATCATCCTTTTAACCTTTGCAAAAATCCTTTTCCATCTTCTCCTTCATTGAACTTCCCCTTTCCCTTGCCATGCAAAGAATCCAGAGTTTCCCAAGTGTCCCATTCCCTCCTAGAAAAGTATTTCTTCAGAGATTTTCTGCCCCCTGCTTGCACTTTCCACTAGTGGCAATATACCCATTTTAGCCTGGTTAGACAGATCAAAGCTCAACTGGGAGAAGATAGTTGGAAAAAAATAATTGGTTAAAAAACTTATTGCAATAATTATGAAGACAGCCTTTTCAAAATTTATCAGAGTACCAGTACGTATACTAATTCACTGTTTTCCCTAAACACATTTCAGTCATGACTCCTGTCCTTTCACCTCAGCTCCAACCTCCCCTACCCTTCCCTCTGCTTTCTTCCCTTCTACCGCAGAAGATTGGATATATGAGGAGTGGATAATATAGTCTGAGACCTAATCACTGTGTACAACCACCAGAAAGAAGTTTGCAGGAACAACAGCATTGGTCTCTTCTCTCAAGTGACAAGTAATAGAGTAAGACGAAATGGCCTCAGGTTTCACCAGAAGAGGTTTTAAACTGTGAATTGGGAAGAAATTGTTCACAGAGAATATGTTTAGGCATTGGAATGTGTTGCCCAGGGATGTGACGGAGTCACCATCCGTGTAGGAATTTAAGGAACAAGTGTTTGCGATGCTTAAAAATATAGTTTATTGGTGGACTTCGTAGTGTTAGATCTTAAGAGCCTTTTCCAACTTAACTGATTCTGTGATCCTCTGTGCATCCTCTTGCCCTCGTTGCCCTTAGGATTCCCTTCCCAACCTTCCTAACTGACTTTTAGACTATCTGAAGCAGAACAAAAACAAAACCAAAAAACCTCTTCAATCCCATTGCAGCATAGTGACCTCATCCTCTGTTCATGGCATTCTGGTGTTATGCCCCTTCTCAGTGTATTTGCCAATTTTGTGTGAACACAAGGTAAAGCTGCAGAGGGATGCTCCTCTGAGAGAGAACTGTCTTACACATGGCATTTCATTATACTTACAGCATCACGATCAAGCTTTTGTAGTTGTGCTGAGAATTTTACCCATTTTCATCTTTGTGCTGGTAAGATATTCAGGGCATGAACAGTTTACTTTGTACGGCATCTAGAACAGAGACTCCCCAAGGCATTATGGGTCCAAAAGCAGTTACAAATAATTCCTTCTGAAATGTCACAATAGGGTGTTAAAAACACCTTTGTAGGTTTCTGAAAGTCTAGAGGGAGATGATTTGTTAACAAAATAATCTCCTCCGGCTCAGACTGTAAATACAATAACTTCCATATTAGTCCTTTAAAGAAAAGGCCTCTTCTCATTAAGACTCATAAAGCTAAAGATGAATGAATGTCCTTTTTAGCATTAATATCTGTGATTCCCAGTGTCTATACATTTAAATACTCTATTAATATTTTTAGCACAGAAGCCAAATGTTAAGTTCTACAAGCTTATGTTAAATATTTGTTTTTATTGGCTAAGTTTTAGAGAATGAGCTCAAAGACTAAGATAAATTTGTATTTTCCTTGGAAACTGTAAAAGAATTTTGGAAACATTCTCCTACTGCTACAATAGGCCTTATCTGATAGGATGCCAAGGTATGAACAGCATTACTGAATATGACATAATCATTAAGAAAGTTTGGCTCATGTAACTGAGAATGTTTTGGAAGATGAATTAACTTTTTAAGTTTGTATTCTGTAAGAAAGCATTTTTTCCCACAGAATTTGTGATTCTGAGTGTCAAGAGACCACATTATATGAAAAGAAGAACACATCAAGTATAGCACGTGCAGCTGCAAATAATAACACTGTGTGAATGACTGTACACATAGCTAGTAAGTCTCACTGGGCTTATCATGATGTTCCCTATTTTTAATAGAAAATCTAATTCATTGTCCAGAAAGAGTCACCACTTACTGCTGAATGGAGTCATATGATTGTTCCTTAGCCACATGGTACTGACTTCTCATTGCTAAACGGCAGGCCTGTATTCAGGAGACAAATCTGAGAAAATCACTGCACTTCCAATTCCACAATAAAAATCAATGAGAAAGCATTTTGAGAAGAGAATGGGAGAAAGCAAGCTTATTCATGAAGAGCCATAGTACACAAGATATTTTTTGACATCCAAAGTACCATATATTTGATTTAATGGTCAAAGACATCAAAATTTTATGTTGTTTACTTCTCCTTCTCTGTTTTGCAGAAATAGAAGGAGAGATTTGTTAGTTCTCAAATGTTTTAGAGTCTATTTTCTCTTTTTAAATTAGCACTTTATAAGCCTCCTTTGTCTGGGAATTTGTGATTCCTTTCCTTTCTTTTGTAACGCATGATTCACAGAAAATATGTTTCTACTTCCTAGTTCTTATTTACAAGAGTCTTCACACCTGTATAGAAACGCTTCTGGGATGCAACAATGATTTTGAATTCAAAATATATCTGAAACATCTCCTGGTAAAAAACATTTCTTCATTGACAGGTGCTGCCCTTTGTGCAATACAGTTTCTCTGAGGTAGACAGATGAAAATGTTATGAAGCAATTCAGTACTGTAGATCTACTTCACCTGACACAGATTTTTAGCTGTGGTATTCCTCATGATCTGTGAATGAGCATCTTCATATCCATTTGCCAGTTCTCTGAATCAATTAGTCTCCCAGTGGCAACCTCAGTTCCTCAGCTAGAATATCCTCCTGCTCACTTATTAGATTATCTTTTCTGAAGTTTTACTTTAGCATACCAGGAATAGATGAATTGGTAAGGTAAGATACAGAACTACACAATAGACCAAGAACATTGTTTTTATGCACAATAAATCACTAAGAATGAATCTATAGTCTCCCATTTTTCAGAACTGCCAACTGTCAAATTTAAAGAGATAATTAGAATAATGTTAGAGATGTTATTTTGCTTTCAAATATTTGTGAATATATGAAAATAACAGATGTATTCATTTAATCTTGAAGAAGAAAAAGGGTTGTTTAAAAGTTGCAATACCAATGCAAAACACATAACCCAGAACACCATTTATTGTGCAATTCAAAGCAATAGCATAGTTGTTATAGAACAGAAAATAAGGAGCTAGGGAGCATCAGGATGCAACCATGTCCAGTAAGTGCACAAACCAGTTAAATATATGTTTGGAAGATCTATAAATTGAAAGAAGACTAACCATAGCATTGTGCTGGAATTTGAAATTTTCATTCCTCACTTATAGATGTGGATTACAAAAGAGACTGTTTTTTTAACCCAAATAATGGAAACCATTTTTGGTACTCTAAGACCAATAGCTTGCTTCCTAACTACAAAAGGGCTCTGAAGTTGGAAAAAAAAAGCCTGCTGAAGGTAGAGTGCTTAGAAAGAATAAAATAGATACTGGTGGACGGTACGTAAGGAATGGTGTTAAATTTGAAAATTCTCTAGCTATTTACCAGTGGTAGCATACAGACAGAAATGTGGAGAAGACTGTAGAAGACTGTAGTGAGGCACCAGGTAAGTGAGACAAGTTTTGCTACATTCCTGCAAAGTACTGTAAACTGCAAGTTTATACTGCTCTTCCCAGATTAAATGTTTAGGATGCCATGATGTGTGTTTATTGAAGTAACTATAAAGGTGCATAATAGAGCAGGTAAAAATTCTGTTGAGCCATAGAAGCTGGAAGTGTGCAGTGCTCTTTTACAAATCTATCATTTTATATTTGCATAATGACTTCCCCTTGCCATCTATTATTGTAGCATTCTCTCTGCTATTGACTATGACTGCTCCTAATTCATACAGCACTTCATTTCCTGAAATATTTATTGTTTTTCAACTTATGAACTTCTATTTCAGTCTGTCTATCTTCTCTGCTACTCTGACATCATACAGGGGCACCCTTGAATGGCTCTGTTTGCTTGGAAAATCTGTTTCTTCTTCCACCATAAATCTATTTGAGCCCCAAACTGATTAAATAAAATAGCTTTTGCAAGCACAGTTTGTTTCTCAAAAGTGGATGAACTGTTTCACCACTGTTTGCTAACCTCAGGCTGTGTCCCAGTTGTGTCTCCTTCTTAACAAGGAAAAACTCACTTGAACTGATATTTAGATTGCTCACTTTCACACAGCTTTGTATCATGCATTGTTTTCTTTCCATGTATTACAGGCAGAATGAGAAGAAACTTTAATAAGAATAAAAACAGATGCTTCTGACTTAACTCTCATAGTCCCAAAGAGTACTGCTGGTGGGAGTTTTGTGAACCTTGTATATTGACATCTCAAGTCTTTTCCTAATTTTGTTTCAAATGTCCACATTTTGAAGAACTCTGTAGTCATGTCCTATCCCTTTCAAAAGCTTTTAAACTAACAAGAGAGTGTTTTGGCTGATATATTGTAGATCTTATAATGAAAAGTGTAAAATAATAAAAAGTTACAAGATTAGCACTGATAATCAATAGTTTCAAGCTTTTTGTAAATACTGATTTTCATGATCTTTAAGACAAATTTCATAATTACACAATTACATATACACCATAGGTATTTTCTGTCTGTTTTACACTTGGAGATAGTATCAACTGAAGCTGGAAGACACGACCTCAGACTGCGCTGAATTCAGTGGAAGTTTTGCTATTTACCCCATTAGTTTCTTCCCCAAATGGCACAGTATGTGTATATGTGTATATAAAACATATATATACAAACACTGCAAAGTGGCTTATGCTTTCTATTCTAAACCAATTTATAAAATTATAAAAATTACAGGCCAGAAACTTGCCACACTCAGCATAATTTCACACACAGAAAAATACTGTCGTTTTATTTTCTTGAAATTCTATAGGCCCAGAAACCAGCAAAGAATGTGAAAATGGAAAATAAAAGTTATATTTTGTTTCACTGTAAGGTAGTTCCTTTCATAAAAACTCCATTAACCACTTTAAGCACTGCTGATATATATATGCTATATAAAGGTTGTACACATACAAGCTTGACTTGTTAACTGCATCATAGGACAGTCATCATGAACAGAACATGAATCATAGAATAATTGAATAACTTAAGTGGGAAGGGATCTATAAGAATCATTAAGTCAAACTCCTGACTACATGGGACCATCCAATATTACCAGCCTTCAAAAGTGAATGGTGCCTTCTGGTTGTGTGTGTGAAATATACTGGTAAAGTTTCAGAGAACACTTCCTTCATATATTCTTTACCTCCAAAGGGTAGCTCTGCAAAAGACTTGACCACAATTAACTGGTTTATCATTATTAATAGTCAATACATCAAGCTCAGACTCTTTGATTCTTGCTTTGAAATAACTCCACTTTGAGATGCTTTCTGGGGTATGGAAAACGTAAGACCAACTTGTTAATGAAGACTAATCATTGTATTCGCTCATTTCCTCATAATTAGCAGCTGTTATCTGACAGACACCATTTCCTACGCATGTTTTTGCTCAGGGTTAAGAAAGGAAAGTTTGCTGAAGGCATGGCTATTGTTGGCCCAGTAACACTCATGTTGCTATGTGATCTCAGATTACTGGGTAGATAGGTACACAATGAAGTCAAACAGCTGATCTGCAAAACTGAGAACACTGTGGTTTCCTCCACTGGTGCTTGTTTGTGTATAAATACGCACATGTGCACAGACTATGGGTAATCAAAGGCTAATTCTTTTCTAGATAGCATGTCAAAGAAAGAGGCCACATCCTGCATCCTGTTAAAACCCTCTTAAAATGCAGTCAGAGCCCCTTAGCAAGCCACGTGAAAACATTTTGTACAGCAGTGCCTGTGACAGTCTGTATGTTCTGCTTCACTGAGAGATTTAAAGTTGATTTTAGTTAAGATAGAGGAACTATGTGCCAGCACTGCTGCAAACATTGTTTCTTTCAGTGGGCTGATAATGGCAACATGGAGAGCCTTTGATCTTTACCCTCACAGCAAAACTGTTGGTACATTCAAATACAGTATCACTTTCCATTCAAGTCAAATGGGGGAATTCCTCCAAGGTTACTGGTAAAATCTATCAGCTACCTTCTGTACAAAGCTGGACTCTGTACATTTCACCCCTTTCCTCTTTCCCCTCAGCCAGTGCACCAAGCATCTGGTGAAATAAAATTCCCAGTTGTCTCTACAGGATAGTTACAAGAAGCATCTACAACTGAGCTCACATATTTTATTACAAAATACAACATCCCCTCAGGCAGTGAAACTCTCCATTAAGCATGATGGGTTCTTGAATGGAAGCTGTGAGATACAGATACACTGACCAGTACTTACATATTTAGATCCTCAGTTTTCACCATATTAGATATCACATGAATTTCCGTTTTGTAGAATATCCTATTTTGTCGCTATTCTAATTTGCTTTGAACTTTTCTTTGTGATAGAAACATCTTTTGTGGAGATCTTCCTTTAGAATAGATATGCAGTCTTAAACTTTGCCCCCTCTGCAACAGTGTTTCACTTTTTCTTTCTATAGATCAATAAGTTTTAATAAAATCAGAGAAAGAACAAAAGTTTTGGGTCCTTTCTTCCAGTGAATCCAACCCCACCAATGACATATGACTTAAGTCACTGACAGCTTTCATATTATAAATGAACTCTCCCTAGAAGGGTCCACCCTTTATGAAGATGATTGGGTGCCTTTAAAAGGAGACTAGTCTTAATTTCAGAGATGTGTACTTTGGATTTTGGTAGTGTTGGGATCTATCAGTTCCCCAAATGGGGCATATCTCCTACACTATTTAAGACTGGAAATGCTATGATTTTACTGAGGGTGGGAAATGGAAAATCCAAGCTTAAAAAACCATCATTACTCAAACATATTTCTTAGATACATTAAAAGTACCTCTCTCAGTTCAAACTTGAAACAGGAGGGGAGTTCCCTCAGAAGACAGGAAAGGAGAACCTGACATTTACTTAGGACTCTACAACTGAGCTAATTCTTAGGAAAATGCTATTCAAGCTGGGGAGACATAGGGTTCAGCACCAGTTGCAAAAGATTAGAGAGGGCAGTTACATGGCCTTTATCTGTCTGCAAGTTCCTAACTAAAGGCCACATTTCAAAATTTGCAAATAAAACCCTGCGTCTTCCTTTTTTTTTTTTTCCTCTCTAAACCCCCATTGTTAGATTTGTAAATCCTCTTAGGTGATTATCATAGAAGATAAAAACTGAAGACAATAATTCCACTCTATGAAAACCACCTTTTCTGTCTGCGATATTAAATGAGCCCAGTGGGAGAATGCAATTATCAAGGGCTTGTTACTGCTGCAAGTAAATGTCAGTCAATGGAAAAAAGAGAAAATATTATTATAGTAGAAAGCTGATCACCAAAAGCAGATGAGCCTAAGGGAGAAAAATACTGCTTTGAACTAATGTACTCTTTAATGTCAGCCATATCTAAGTGTGAAGAAGAAGTTTGGCCTCTGACTGTCTCTTTAATATGTTCCCGTGAATAGAATATGTGAATAGAAATCTACTTACGTAAATTTCTTCATAAACAGCTAAATAAACAGGTTAAAAATCTAAAAAATCCCTGAGAGAAAAGCTGTATACATATATATAGATAACATACATATATTTCCAATGATTATACTTCATGTAAACTGTAATCAGAGAAACTAATGAGGAGCTAGAAAATTTCCCTGGTAAAATGAAGCTGAACAGTGTTGGAAACATAAAAAGTTCTGATATTATGTAAGAAATTCTGGGTGACTTTGAGTACAAATGGAAAAATATTTAGCAGTAAAAGCTGTGACTTTGTTCTACAGAGCCATCAGCAGCTCCTTAGATACCATCACTGCCATTTGGCCATAACAAGACAAGAGAAGCTTTAGGAAGCATCAGGTGAAGTGATTTTAGCAGGAGCAGGGCACTGGTAAAACTGTCAGCGGGGTGCTGGGTGTTGTTCTGGTTCACAGGCTAGACAAAGGTGGATTCAGATTGGAAAAGACAGAGAGGAGGTGTACCAGAAAAACAGCAGATTGGAAAGTTTATCATACAGGAAGTCTTGTTTAGTCTGTGAAAACAATGCTGCAGGCATTTTCTAACAATACCCCAGAATGCATTACTCAGTGAGAGATCTGTTTAAATTAGAGGACAATGAGGTATAAAAGCTAACTGCAAAGAATGGTCACAGTAAGTTTTGACTTTGCATTTTTCTATTAGAGGAATCTAATTCCTGAATAGCCTTCAAATGGGAGCAGTGAGGAAAAGTAACTCACCTGGTTTTAAGAAGAATTAGATCACTGTATATAATGGATTACATCACACAGTTGCCTGCAACCTGGCTTGTGTTCCAGGATGTATTTGTGGAAATGAGAGAAAAACCATGATCAAGAAGGCAAGTACTACTTAAGTTACTGAAAATACACCTTGCAGCAATATTTGAATTATTGTGTTTGCTCTAACCTGAAACTTCTAAATCGGGAAGTAAGGACTCAAAGAATCTTCTTTTTTTATCCGTACACAGCAGCTTTGCTTCATTCTTTATAATCACTGAGAAGCTTTACTGGCAATGAATTAGAAGATTTAGAAACCAGGTGGAGGGAATATATTTGCTTTGTTGATAACTATAAGAGGCTGAAGAAAAAAAAAAAGAAAAAAAAATGGATTCTTATAAGGTTGTGTTTTGAAAGGATCACTGCCAGGCCTGAGATTATCTAGAAGCTGTGGGTAGCTAATGTCTCTTGTCTATCATGAAGCTATGAATTCCCAAGCATGATTGGGTAATAGCATTATCATAGCAGGTCTGCTAGGCATCTGTTGCAGAGGCTGACAGCATGGGCACACCACACTTCACATAAGTGCTGCCTGGCAATATGCAGTCGTGTCATGTGACACATCCTCAAAAAGAATATACCAATTACCTTAATGGAAAGAAAACAATTTGTGTGCATGATTGAGCTTTCATGCTACTCATATAGAGGGCCTGGGGAGTGTGAAATGACTCATAGGTAGCTTCTTTTTTAGGAGACTGTTGAATAAGTTATTAGACAGACAGCTACCCTCGGGCCAGTATATTGGGCTGAGGGAATAGATAAACTCAGAAAGAGTGAAGGAATCAAGCTCACACAATAGTGTCCTGCTTCTAGGCAAATACTCTTTCTAGTTTCTTGAATTTCTTCCTGTAGTTGCAAGCTGAAGGCTGCACTGAACTTTAGAGGCCTTCATTAGTTGCTAAGTTGTGCTCAGAACAACCACAGTGCAGCTATTCAATAAAGCTATTATTTTAGGCTGCTTAGCATCTCACAGAAAGAAACAAAAAGCCCCAAAGACCAAGCACAAATTAGAGCTGTTAATCTTTAAAGACAGCTGATCTCTCTGAATATTCTGGGAAATAGTCTTTTTCTCCCTGATACTAGTAGAGATTGGTACTTAGAAGAGTGACTCTTGTATAAATGAGAATTGTTTGACTATCTTCTTTAAATGTTGTTGTGGTGGAGTTTTTTTCATGACCATATCAAGCCCAGCCACATGGAATTATCTGGCATTTGTTCATTCCAGAGGATTTGCCTCCTCATGCAAAGATATTGCTGCCCAAGGTTACTGATGTAGACAGTCGTACACTCAAATACATGCAAGACTTTGAGTAAGGAAAGAGATGTTTGTACACTCTGGGCAGTTGAGAGGTTATATCCATTTAAAAGAACTATGACTGCAACAAAAAGCGATCTTTTCTTCAGAGGTTTTGTTCAAGCTGCAAAACAGAATAGGATACACAATGATTTATTTTAAACTAAATTATATGACTCATACTTGCACCCTTATCGGAACTAGTTTGGCTTAAAGGAAGTGTCTCCCAGTCCTCCTATGCCTATTCCAGGAAAAATAACAAAGAGCATAAGGGAAATTATTATTTCCATGTTCTGCTACCTTCTATCAGTCTCCATCAACATGAAAACAAAGTTGCCATGAGGCAGAAATAAGGTAATATGAAAATACGGTCACTGAAAGTTTACTAAGTGGTGCTTTCAGAAGACAGAAAGATTCTGCTTTGGGCATTGTCAGTTAATAGCTGCCTGACAGGAAAGCACACAGATTTCTATCTCCCTTCCTCCAAGCCTCTTCTCTCCAATATTTGATTTGTTGAAATCTCATCAAGTTATATACACTACCTCAGAGCTCTTGTTTAATTACTGACTAAGAACGTGTCGTGTTTTTGGGGCTCATGCTGTGCATCACTGAAAGTCAGGCACATTTTAATTTTTTTTTACTTTCAAGCTTATTTTGTGGCCTGAGAAGGAGATAGGGTATGAAATTGCCATCTGATTGAATTTCATCATGAGAAAGTTTGCAAGCTATTCAAAAACAAAAAAAGGCATCATTTCACTCAGCACAGTGGTAGCCTCATCACTCTAACAGGGGATATAGCAGGCAACTGTTTCCCTGAGTAGACACAAGCGAAATACATCTACTTACTAACCTCATAATGAGACCTGTCAGCTCCACAACTGAGTGCCCTGGTGATCACCTCGCTTTTGGAGGTAAAATGAGAATCAGGTTACAGCAGGAAAGTAAGAGAGGCAGGAAGACAATGAGAAGTGATGAAATAGAAAGTATCTCAGTGGTAAGAGTCTATTCATAGTAATTATATTCAGAAGTGACTTCTATTAGGAGAAGTCATTTCAATATCATTGTCCTCATACCAACACCTGAGAAATAGGTTGCTATGTCTGATCAAGTATCCCACAAGGAACTCCTCACCACATAACACACTAGAAATTTGTGAAATATTGCTAGTGAAATTCAGTTCAGTTGTGTACCCTACTTAACCTAAATAAGACTTCCACTGATTAATTTATCATATTTATTCAATATCCTGTAGCTCTATTAGAAATCTAAATAAAGTCAGCATAACCTCAAGAAGTTTGATTTTAAAAAAGTAACCAGAACACTATTTAGTATTTCAACCTACTCTATACTTCGACTGAAACATTCATTTCTTCAAACTTCATAATTTATTTTTTTATTCTTTTAACACCTCCACTTTTCATCAATAATCTCACAAGAAAGGCTACTGCTGCAGAACTTCCTGCTGAGATCATATTAGGATGCAAAGGGAGTGTCACAGAGGGACAAGTTCTCATATTTTCAGTATCACTTTTCTCTTTTTAATTTCTTTTATATTTGTATGGGAGGAAGGGGAGAGTCCAGAATGCAGTGTCTAAAAGACCTTCCTGTCATTTTCTGCTAACACAAGAAGCTTCCCCGCATGTCATCAGCTAGTGTTTTGCCAAGTCAACAAAGTTCCAATTAGACAAACATTCTTCCCACAAAGACTGGTATCTCACAATTTGCAAAGGTTTGTTTCAAGCTTAGCCAAAATAATCCTTTTAAATGCCTTCCATCGCAAAGTAACACCCAAACTATTTTTGTTCCTTGCAATTTAACATCCTTTAGTTACACACTGATTTCTGTGAGAAGGCAACTCATTCTTAGAACATTATGAGCAACTTTTACATAAGACAGTTAATCCAACATAGTTTAATAACATAGTTAATCCAGTACATTTCGGTCCTAAAATTTAACACTTCCAATTTTCTAGATAGTTAAAGAATCCCTAAGGAACAACAATGTGCAGAAATGCACTATCTTAGCCATTGATTTTGTCCTAAACTTCAGCTAGAATACTTACCAGTTTCACTGAGGTGAAGGGTTGTGGGAGCATGTACTTCTGCAGACTTTTGAAGACAAAATGATGGAAAGTAGACTGCTCTCTGTGTACATTTATATGATGGCGATATAGACAGTGGGCAAGAACTTCTAGGGCTGAAAAGCCACTGTCTGAATTTATAATGTCATAGCTATTCATTATACAAGACATTTCATCCAGATGCACTGGGAATTCTTTTTTGTAGCTGTTTCCAGTTTAAGTGTGTATATAGTGTGTATAAAGACACACATGTAAACATATGGGGATTTCCTATTGCTTATTTTCCAAATCTATCTTTCCAAACAGAAGTAATACATAAGTGGAATTATGATGGGAGCCAAGATCATTTAGTAATTTGGCCTGAAAATTATACAAAGAATTCTCTTCTGAAATTGAAATATTTATTTTAAAATTAATGAATTCAAATTTAAGTTAAAAACATAGCATGACAA
The DNA here is from genome assembly GCF_038088225.1 of Cyrtonyx montezumae. NCBI lineage: Eukaryota > Metazoa > Chordata > Aves > Galliformes > Odontophoridae > Cyrtonyx > Cyrtonyx montezumae. The sequence goes on along the minus strand of NW_027072034.1, from coordinate 117,720,363 downwards.
GACAGGAAAATATTTATTCTGTTACAAAATAAATGCTTCCTAAATGTATTTTTTCTCATATAACAAGGGAGAATTTTAAAATATTTAAAAATCAGCATAGTTAAATCTAAATCTATCTGCACACTATTCCTTCATCATTGCTATAATAATAATCTAGTCCTTGAAGTGTTGGATCCTTGAGGATTTCACAAAGCAAGGTGTTAACATCACTCTAGAAATCTAAGTGGGAAGTAAACAGTTTAAATGTTTTATGTGTGGAGCAGTAATGATGTAAAATAACTCTGTGTTCTCCCAGTCTTATCTTGAAAGCCTTGCAGTCTCTGTCTGAGGGCTCTCTATTTTTGTACAATTGGAGAAGTTTGTTCTTGTTGCTTGCTTGCTTTATAGTAACTTATCTTGATAAATTTTAAGTACAAAAACAATTAGAAAGATCTTCTTCAGGTTTTTCTTTCAACATTAAACTACTGTAATTCCTGTTAATAGTGCATTTAGAAAGTAAGAGTTTGTTCCTCTCTGGAAAGGTCAGTGTTCCAGAATTTAACTTTTAACAAGGCTACTTTCCATCTTTGCAGCTACTGTATGCTTAATGGATTCCTCAATATGCTTCTCATTGCATTTTCAGATCAAGTTTACTGCGTTAATTCCTGTAAATAAATGGATTTCTAATATTTTGCAATGTAGTGTGCAAGAGAAGATGAAAAGCCTTTTGTCAGCATCACTATACATCTGGTAGAAAATTCCCATTGGTGATTCATACATGGATACAACATACCCAGTTAACTCACAGCACCACTGTGATTACTAACTTGCAGTAAAGAAGGAAGTTACGTGACTTTCCATACCATTGCTGCAGTGCAAGCAATTATTTACAGAGATGAATTATTACTTCTATCACTTCACTTGTATTTAATCAGAAAGCACAGGGACCATAGAAACACCCTAAGGAGAGTTTCTATTGACAAGCACAAAGCAGTGCAATGTTCAGACAGTGTAGATGAACGAGGAAGGTGTAAGTATGTTAGAAAATGAACAGGACAAACATTCAGCCAGTGAGTTTAGGACAGCTGCAATCTCCTCTCCATGAACCCCCTAATGCATCAGAAACTGTTATAGCCAGGTTTCTGACCTCTTATAGTTTCCCACTGTAACTCTCTTACCCTTGGAACTGGCCTTATCACCTTCAGGGTGAATTTCTACCCACATGTACTTGTGCAAGATAAAATAGATATTGAGTTAAATTCATGGTACACCATGAAGACCATAGAGCTGCATGAACATGTCCACCAAAATTAAAAATGTTGCAGAAGGCTATGGATTCACAGCCTTCTGGCAAACGATGACATATGACAGACATAGAGCATCTGTGAGTCTCACAATAGGACTGCCTCGGGGCCCTCAGTGCTTTTGGTGGTTTTCCTGTGCAGCTTTTCAGACTTCTGTACATTTTCCAATGGTGACAAAGCCCTGGGATCTCAATCCTTCTGAAAGGCCTGGTGGTTGAGAAGCCTGGCATCCTTCAATACCCTGATTCATGGCAGGTCTCCAAGATATGCCTTTCATGCTCATTGGTCTTTCTCCTGTATGATGCCAGGGCTCCTAACCTCGCTGCTGTCTTATTGACTTTGCTTTCATAGCCAAGACGAGCTGCAGTGCTTAGCTTTTCACTTGCATTTTCACTATGCTCTTGCTAACCCATCTGATTTGACACATTTTTAATTTTCTACATCCAAGCATCTTTTATTCCATTTTTTCATTTCTGAGTTGAGCATTTGTGGTCAGCACCTTCTGTGGATCTCCACTGTGAAGGCAATACCAATTTACTTTTTATCTTTAGATGTGTATCCTTAAAACCACAAGTGGTGATACAGCTTCTAAGGGTAAAATCATCATCTTGGCTCATCTAAACAAGCCACTTCCTTCAGTTTTACAGCTTCTACCAGTAAAAAGATTATTCTGACAGAAAATACTACATCTTCATGATTTTCTCTCGTACTGATATTTTAGAGACGGAGACTTTTTATTTATTTTGATTTATAATGTTGCTGTGCCAGTTAATCTTGGCATGATAAGTAATCTTGGTTGATGCATACCTTCTGCACACAGGCACAATTTGAGCTGAGGGTTACCAGTATAGTCTAATCCAGTTTTGTGGGAAGAAAAGCCCTCAACATATGACAACTTGCACATAATAAATCAAATATAATTTTGATTTTAGCAAGAAAACAGCAGGAAGTTCTTATCATACTTCTGGGGTATCTCATGCCTTTAGCCATGGTATGCACACCACCCCACTGCAGACCATTAAAAAAATGATTTTGCCTCACACTTCCTATCTGAGTGCATCTTTGATGCTTAAAGTGACCTGCTTAGGCATCCAAAGAGCAGTAACAGAATCCTAAATAACTTGAATTCAAGTCAAATATAAAATAGTAAGGTTTGCTTCAGGTGACTCATCTAGTTATTGTGCCTACTCATTTGCAAAATATATTATTTTCTTTTTTTTTTTTCTGTCTTCCCTTCAACTTCACTAAAAACCAGAAAAAAAAAAAAAAGTTGAAACCTTCACAGGAACTAACAGACTTTTTTTTTGTGTTGACAGAGGTGCTCAGAGGCACTCAAACCACAATACTTAATAATAGTAGCTATCAGTTTAATGAAGTATATGCATAATATAATAGCTGGTTGTATTTTCCTAATACTATGCATACAGTTCATAAGTTGAAACATGACTTTGAAATCTGTGCTTGTCTTACACATTGTTTCGTACAGTACTTTCACTGATTTGGGTTTCTTGTACAGCTATATCTGTGTTATGTTTAGAGGCTAAAAGGAGAATATATGAAAAGTTCAAAGTGACTGTGTTACCCCATCTGATCTGTCTTCTACTACTTAGGGTCTTCATTTTTCCTTTCATATAGTTTCCTTAGGGTTTGTTTTATATGATACACTGTCATCTAGGGAGGATATAGTACCCACTTATTTAACGGCTGCGAAAAACAAGAAGAGTACTGATATTTCACAAGAAATATAGGAGCCTATTCCTAGATAATAATAGATTGGTGACCTTTAAATTCATTTTAGACAGCATGTTTTATATAATTCTTTGTAGGTCTCTGAGGTTTTCCTGCTTTCCTCTTACTCGCTGACATGGCTGAAAAGTCACATAACCTGCCTGTTTGAAAGCATGATTGAAAACATAATACAGATATTGTTTCCATGTGAAAATATTTCAGGGTAGGTCAGCAGTTCTGTGGATGGGCATGCATACACAAAGCTCCCAGGGGAGCTTCACTCCACTAAGCTGTACTAGGTTCCACCTTTCTCCTCTTCAAGAGCTTGGTATTTACAGTTTTGGGGGTCAATTGGGTTATAGTTCTCTAGGCTGCCATTTGTTCCACTAAGGCACACTAAAGTTTTTGCAGAACTAATGATCCCCTGTGAAAAGAGGTAGAATTCAGGTTCTCCTTTAAGGTATTCCTCTTGCTACAGTGTTTTCTTCATGCTCTTTATGTACTGTTTCTTTGTTTTCACACCTTACTGCTGGAGTCCTAACCTCAGGGAATTGGTGCCCTTTATGTATCTCCAAGGCAGTTCGCAGGGAGCTGCAAGAATCTGAATCTTTAGTCACCAGAGTACTTGTTTTGGACCTACTGCATATAGGATGATTCAGACATCCTGCAGCTGCTCCAAGAACAGATGACATTTAGGGGCAAACTGAGACAAGGATATGTAACCTATTTGCAATGCAGTGGCAAGCAGAACCTTTCTCTGAAAAGCACCAAAGCACAGATGAAGCAAAGATGCAGTGGAAAGCTGTTTTATGCCAACACAAGGGATCTTTCCTCTATCATGTCCCTTTCCCTTCTTGTTGCCCTGTGACAAAGCACCCTTCCTGGGACACAGCAAGGCAGTTTTGATAACTGTGAACCTGTTTTGTCTTAGGAGACACATCATGTTTGTTTGAATGAGTATGGCATTTTCATCTGACAGATATTCTCCAAGTACCATTCACTGATTTCTGATAGTTCTCTTCTTGCAATCTTTTGGTGTTACCACTGCTCATGCACACACTAATACAACATCTATTACAAGTTCATTTCCTTACAGGGCTGCAGCTTTCCAAGTCAGGGATGGATACTTGGCCTCAATGAATACAATCAGAGCTTTAATGTATTCAATCAGAGCTTTGCCCAGACTTCAGATGGATCAGAGGAAGGATCACCAACACCACTTCCACTTCCACTAGTCAGAGGCTAAGACTTACAGCATGAGATTTAATCGTTTCTCTTTTTTTTTTTTTCTTTTTTCCTGTTCAAGAATAATAATTCTGGAAATTTTTGCTGCTTGTATTCTTTCCCTAATTCTTGCTGCTCATATTCTTTCCCTAATTCTTGCTAAACTCCTCTGTGACATCCTCTGCCAGCAAGTATTTACTTAAATATTTTAGAATAAAGCATTTTGATTTGTGTTTTTTTTAATCTCACTGAAGGTCTGTCTGGTTTTATGGTGCAGAGCTGAGAGACAGAAAGCTTCAGTCCTGCTTTCCCACATGCCTGTCTGGAAATTGGTATTGTCTGGCTTGCAGTTAACAACTTGGACCATGAGCCACTTCCATCCAGCCTACTTCTTTGTGCCAGGGAGTAAGGAACAATTTGCACACACAACAAACACAGCTGCATGCCTCCTCCTGTGCATGTGACACTCAACACAGCCCACCAAATTCTTCCTACTGCTATTGTGTTAGAAATACTGAAGACTAGTGATAGCAGTTGTGAGTAAAAGGAAAGGAAAGGATGAAGAAAACACTGTTCTAACCTAAAGGCAGAATTAAATCCATCATTGATTTATGAAGTATGGAAAGAACCAAGATAGAACATGCAGTAATTAGTTCATCTGAATTCATCAGAATTTCCCATATTCTCAGAAGTGTGTTGTTTGAGACAGCCTCTACCAAAAGACAAAAAAATAAAAAATAAAAAAGGCATTTGTGACACATACTCCTTACACAGTAAAGATGTCCAGGTTCTCTTATGTCGTCCAAGCATGATCAAAACAGATCAATATTGTAACAACTGTCTCCTAATTGCTTTCACTATTTACATCTGACTCTGTTATATCCTCAGAAATGCAGCAAGTTTTAATAACCATCTTTTTGATGTCAGTGATTTCCCAGCCTGATATGAGATATTATGCTGACACACGTATCTGTCTTCCTGTTGTGTACAAGGCAGAGCATTTTGTAAGAAAGCGCACTGCAGCAGTGAGAGCAGTCAATAATTCTCTTGGCCTAACATAGTCTATTAATTTTAAATTTCTGTCATACAACCAATTTATTGGCACTTATGTTGGCTTTCAATAAGTCACTTCAGCTAACTTAGAGGATCTTTTAGATTTTAAAGATGCTTTGAATTTCCTGCTGAATACACATAGCATTTTATAACTATCAAATTGTTATAGATGGTTACTCACAAAATAATATGCTTTTTCAAAACCTGTAATTTACTAACTGCTTTGCTACTGAATTTCTTAACTTACCCCACTCAGGTCATTTTGCACTCGTTTTGATGTGCTTAGCATTACCTTGTCATTATTCTTCTCTATTTCGTATTTATGGAAATGAAAATACATTGTCTGCAATTTTCTTAAACACAAAGAGTTTGATATAATAAAATGCTCTTGCACTGAACCTAATCTAAAATAAGGGTTTTTATCAAAGAAATGTAAGAGTCTGCTTTGGGTTTAACTATATTAATATTACTAAATCATGTTTCCAATGAGATGAATGGAATCTCAGATGATTATTTCCTTTGGTTCTTCTGATAAAGGCAAGCCTACAACTTTATTTAAATTTACTAGAGCTCTTACTACAGTCTTAAGTATATAGTTACATGCTCAACAGGATTGAGGGTTTCTGACTGGTATCTTTCACCATCAGGGAAAAAGAAGAGTCCAGAGTCCAGAAGAGGAGGTGGGGGAATGCATCTGCAATTCACTGTGGAAAGACCACCCATCCTCAGAGCCATGGCCTGACACCCAGCAACACATGCCAGAATGTGGACACAGTTCCTTTGCAAAGCAAGAGTAATGTTATGTGTAGTGAAGCATTTAAAATCTTCTTTTCTTGTGAAACAGCTCTGCACACACTAAAGACAAAGAAAGATTTTTAAAAAGCTGTTTTGTGGAATGATTGAAAAGCAAAGTTTTGCCAAGGCAAGAGGGCAGACTCAGAAAACATCGCTTGGAGTCTTCTGGCCCTTTTCCTCCTGCAGCGTGAGCCTGAAGCCACACAAATGTGGGCAGGGAAGGGTTACAGCTTTCCCAGCTGTTCACACAAAGGGACACTTTGCACCTGTTCCCAGTGAATGAAAGTCTGTTTTGTGTCGAAGCGGTTCATCACCCGGCAGCCTTGGCGTGGGGCCTTGGCGTGGGGCAGTGGGGCAGGCCGGCCGGCTGCACTCTGGTTGGAACCAGGCTGGGGAGGAAGAGGGAGGCTGGGGCAGGCTCCTTGCAATCAGGCTTCATTAGCTTTAATGTGCAAATATGCCCCCACCTGAAGACTGATGTCACAGCAAATGCAAACAGCAGGGATGGTCAGCTAAGCGTAAGGAAGAGAATGTGTACTTTTTATTTTAATCCCAGCTCTATTTAGTTTAGTGTATTTGCTCTAGGCTGGCATACTTTTCATAGTGAGCTATTATTCAGAAAAAAAAATGCACCATACCGTGGCTGTGTAATTATAAAACAATGAACTCTGCACTAACTTTGATGTTCTTTTAGATCTCCATCTTCTCAGACATGGCCACCAGATGTGTGGCAGGCCCTCAGTGGGGTGGATGAGATGTGGGACCATGGGGAACAGCACCAGAAGGGTTTATGGGCTCCCTGGGGCAGCCAGGCCTCAGGCTGGCACAACAAAGGCATGAGCTGTGGTCAGAGCTGAGAACGGACAAGGAGCCAGGCATGTATTTCTATACTGAGAGAGAATTTCAAACAAAATCCCATAACTAAAATAGCAGCTTCTCATTTTCTCATGTCAGCTGGTGACCCAGCAGTTTAAATCCTTCTCGTCGGTGTAGGGTCACAAGCAGGGCACACTGGCCACCCGTCTGGACTGGTGCAGTTTCAGTGGGATAGACCCAGATTTCCTCTCTGTCTTCACCCTCCAACCTTCAGAATGTATCGCCCCCTGCCCCCAATTTAATCCTGAGGTCTTTACTTCAGAGCTTATAATAAATCAATAGACAGTAAAAGAAAATCCCTGTGGGAGCAACCATTGTGGCCCTGTTATAGAAGCTTAAGTTCCCCACCTGCCACTTGACCAGTAAAAAGCTTGGATTCCCCACTCCAGTCCAGATTATGTAAAACTATTCAAATCCTGAGTGACAGTATTTATGAAGACAGCTGTTGGGCTCTCCAACTGGGGGAGGCAGGGGCAAAAGCTGTGGATCCAGTAAGAGCTGTCCTGCTATTTTCACCCTCTCACAGGTTTTTTTTTATTATTATTCAAGTAGAGGGAAACAAATAATTGGTGAGAGAAATGAATAACTCCCAAACCAATAGTTCTCAGAAATGTCCTTTAGAAATAGTCACCGAGAGACCGTTCCCCTCATTCTCACTTCTCCTTCCCCTTTTTCTCCCCACCATGTTTGGGTCATCTTGTTCGTCACAAAAAGTGGCAGAAGGGGGGGAGGGGAATGCTTTGTAATCTGGTCATTTGTCTGGGCCATTCAGCTTAATATATTTCTGTGAAGAAGATTACACTGGAAAGATTCTACCATGTTTTCTTTTCAGTCAATCAAAGCTTAGGTTCATCACACTGAACCTCTGCTATTGCCAAGTACTGTCACTCCTGGTGGTATTTCAAACTACTTTTCAGCAGCAGAGGTTTGAAATTCAGTAAAACTGAATGATTTACAGTGGCAGTGGTTACCATGCTCTGGGAAAGATTCAAACAAGAATCCCATCCATTCATCCATACTCTCAATAGTGAAATTCCTGTTGGCAGCCCTGCCTTGCACTGGGTTCTAAATGTTGGTGTTGCAATTACTGGAGTAATTGGAAAAGCCCATCTGTTTACACTTCACTTTTTTAAAGACTGGGGAGGACCAGAATCTGTTTCCACAAAAGTTAGTAAGGTCTATTCTTTCACTGGGAAATGTGCCACCCTAATGAAGTTTTACTGTCTGTGCAATGTTCATTTGACGCATATCACATCTGAGAACAGCTCTAACAACATGACATATCAGCATTTGCTTAAACCTCAAAGACACGTGACAAAAATATACATAATAAACCTATGACCTTAATATTTTCAGTTTTATCTATAGTTCTCATCAGGAGCTTATTTCTTATCTTTGTAGATACTTATACTTATACTGTTACATTTTTCATGTACAGACAGGCTTTTGTTTGGTTTGGAAACAGAGACACCATAAAATTGTACCAAAATACAAGTCACAGGCTCTGTTTCACACAGGCTGCCCTGTTTCAGTCTGGCCAGCCTCAGATTCCCCTCTTCCTGGCACTTCCGGGCCATGGACCTTGCACTCCCCTTGTATTTCCAGACTGAGCAAGCCCGGTTTCTTCAGCCTGTCTTCATAGAAGAGGTCCTCCATCCCTCTGATGATCTTCGTGGCCCTCCTCTGGACCCTCTCCAACAGCTCCACATCTTTCCTGTGTTGGCGTCCCCAGATTTGGATGCAGTACTCCAGATGGGGCCTCACAATGGCAAAGTAGAGGAGGATAATCATTTCCCTTGCCCTGCTGGCCACCTCTTTTCTGATGGAACTCAGGGTACCAATGGCTTTCCAAGATAAAAGCACAGACTGCTGGCTCATGTTAAGTTTTTCATTACACAGGTCATGAGATATGTGTACCTCCAGAGAAACATTGTCCCCCCCCTTCAGGCTTGCTTCTGGAGGGAGACTGGATGAATTGCCCTCTGGGGCTGCAGCCTCTACATGGGCTATAGAAAGCTAACTGAGTCCCTTGATATGAACTGAATAACCCTGATGCAAGACTGACAGTTTCCTTTGAAAAAGTGAGTACAATTTTATGTAAGCTATGAGGAAATTAGAATGAAAGGCATGAAATTCTTCACAGAAAAAGTTTCTACAAATACAGTTATACTGCATTTATAGTTAATTATTTGTTCATGCAACTGCTCACAGACACATTTTATGCATGTAGCAAAAAATAGCAGATAGAAAGTGTTTACAGTTCCCTGATTTGTCTTGTCAAAACATACACATTCATTTCTTTCTTTGCCTTTTTTTTTTTTTCCAAGAAACATTGCTGTATGTATTAAAGACCTTCATAGAGGAAAGGGAGCAGGAGTCACTGGCAGGTTCCAGCTCTGCCCCACTGATCATACCCTCAGAACATCCTCTAAAGAGGCCAGGGCAAGGAGAGAGAAAAGCTAAAGACTGATTTCAGAGAAGGGTTTTGGGGAGGGTAATCTCCTCGATGGAGTTCAAAGTACCCTCTCAGACTCAGCAGCAGTTTCCCACTGGTGTTGACAGTGGGAAAGTTCTAGATTAATGCTGGAGTTATTCTTCCCACACTTGTTCAGGACACAGAGAACTCCCCAGCACTGACGTCAAGAGACTGTCCCAGGCACCTGGCACATCCCGGGATCGTGCTCAAACAGCCTGTTAACCCAGCAGATATGTTAAATGGAGCGAACTTGGCAGTTTAAGGTCAGTAGCAGAGATAACATTATCAGAAGAGCCATTTGTCTCCAATGGGAGCAAACACAGGCATCTATCAGGCTACTTCTTTCCACAGCTGTTGCCAGAATTTGGAAAAACCCGAATTGCTTACGTAAGGTTTCTCTTCCAGGCTGCAGCGACATTCTGATCTGGATACAGAAGCGCAGCAATACAGGCAGTATTATCGAGAGCATGAAACTGCAGTTTTCTTCTTTATCAATTCACCCATTCTTCCCTTTTGAACTATTCTAGACCTCAACACTCACTAAGTTCAGAGAGAGTTCATGCTCACTTCATACACTGGGAGGGCCAAAATCTTTGGTTTTCATCTCACAGGAATCATTGCAGGTTCACAGAGCGGGTAAAAGGCGACACCTAACATCTGTGCCAGCCTGGCACTCTCACTGTGCTGCTGAGCCTCCCCCCCAGCTCTGCTCGTCACAGAGCTGAAATGGAAATCCATATGCAGCTAGAAAGCCTTGGCACATCAAAGAGAAACTGCCAAACTGGCAAGCCTAAAATGTTATCTGCCTTCTCTTGTCTATGTTTGTAAAATCCACATTATCTTTTCAATGTAGAAGTGTTTTATTTCCAGGCGGAGTTTTGTGTGAATACTTTTCTAGGTCAGTATCAATGTCAGAATCAGTAACAGTCCTAGTTCATTGATTACACAAGGGAAAAACAAAACAAAGTATCCACATGCAAAAAGGGGAAGGGGGTGAAGACATCTCAGTGAAAGAACTGCTTTGTTTGGGCTTTCAGAACAATATCAGAGATGACTGTGAAAACATAGATTTTTAAAAGCTAGGGAAATTATATGCAATGCACCTCCTCAAAACGTTGGTTTTGTATTCTATATCTAAACAGAGGGATGCTATATTATTTTAACTAATTGACTTATCTGTGGCCTGCAATAAACAGTACATCACACAACATGCATCATCCATTACTCTGCAGTGCATACCAAAGGGGAAAAAAAAGATTCCTAGAAATTGAAAAATCTGTGATAAACAGAAGATGAGAGTTATCATTGAACAATGCATTTGTAATATTAGTAAGCACAATACTTTTAAAAATCTTTTTATTACTACCTAGACTGTCACTTTGAACAGAAACTGATGGAAGGAACATTTACAGAATACTCCTGCTAAGTTAACATGTTATTTTCACTTGCTACTTTAAAATTTATTGTGCCATTTAATTCCTTACTTCAGTTTTAGCAGATTAAGTGGCTGATCTCTGTCATGCCAGTATACATAGCAGCTTGTCTCTTCTTGCTTGCTCAGAAAGCATATAAGTCATGCCAGAAGAACTGCTCATGGGGTTGACTTTCAACAGATGGGGGGTACAGCATTTGCTTGCAGGTTCTTACAGCCTGATGTGGAAAGGTTTACTCCTTGCCAGGCCAAAATAATGCTACATGTAAGCAGTCAATAGTTTGCATAGATCTTTACTCACTCTCCTCAGCTTCGACCAGGACAGCATGGTCACTTGCTCCTCATCGTGTTGCAATTCATAAATCAGATCAAAACATTCCTTAATCACTGTCCCCCCAAATCAAAGCTGTTTTAAATTGCACTTGATCAGCAGACTTGCAAAAGTGGAAGTTCCCCTAAGAAAGAGCCAGTGTCATCTGATTTCCTTGCACAGAACCTAGCAGAACGAGATCCTAAATCTAATTCACTGCCTCTAGGCCCTACAGTAATATCACTAACTTAATACAAAGGAGGGACATGCTATTCACAATACTGACTTCTTGCCATCCACAGATGCTTGGCAGGACTTCAGATATGTGTTTAGGGAGCATGCAGGCTTTGCTGAAATGGCCATTCTTTGCAAAAATATGCCCCCAAGCAGCAATAAAAAGAAACAGATGTAGATTAACGCTAGCAAGTCACACACTCAATATACTATACATGTAACCTAAAGCATGTGAATAATCCTACTGACCCTACAGCTGTTACAGAAGCACAGCCTAGTTGTAGGCATTGTCCTCTATCACAGTGTCAGCTCTCCCAAGAAGCAAGGAGTTTGAAAGCAAAGAGGACAGTACCCCCATAGGAAGTGGAGGACTCCAAAGAGCAATGTGTAGTAGAGCCACCTTCACTTTCCCTAGCAAGCTCTCAGGATTTTAAGTATCTTGTGAATGCTTGCCATCTCCAATTCCTCTGTTTTCTATGTGGAGAACGGGAGGGACTGGTCTGATTCACTCTGTCCCAAGACTTAAGAGGCTTCTGATGCGTCAAGGTAGCTGGAGGAGAGGGAACCTGGATGACTTGCTTACACTGGTCTCCAATTTTCAGTTGGCTAACATCAGGTGAAATAAATCTCTCACTAAAGGCTGACTGAGTTATCCTGAATGTCATAGTGCCAGAAGGGAAGTGAGAGACAATTCAAAACCCTGCTTTCTGGGGCTTTCAGAGCTCCATCATTGTTGAAAAAGCAGGTGTAACCTTATAGGCAAGCAGACTACCTGAAGTGGTTGCATAACTTTGGTATTCTGTCCTCTTCCCTGCACTGATTGGAGAGACTGGTGGTCCTCACTAGGACAAGGCTCAAAGCATTTACTTCTGTCTTAGTCTTAGACAGTGTAATAGGTATCACAACTAAGCCATTAGCATGGATAGAATGGCCCAGTATCTCCAGTAGTTTTCATTAGAACTTTGGATACTATGACTATATGCATTTTGGAGAAGAAATTCAAAAGCCCAGAGAAGTCCAGAAAAAAGTAGTAACAAAACAGAGATGAAAAATCTATTCTAGCCCTAAAAGGATCAAAATTAGTTGTGAATGAGAGGGAGGAAGGGAGGGGAGGGGAGGGGAGGGGAGGGGAGGGGAGGGGAGGGGAGGGGAGGGAAACTGTGGTAGGCAAAGTGTGTGTGTGGTTGCATGTAACCCTATGGTTTCTCTTTAAGAAGTCCCAGAACCTTCTGTTGCTTCTTCCCATTTTTAAGCTGCCCTCTTGTGTCTTGTGATCAGGTGTTTCTGACCAGTGTGAATTCACACCACCATTTGTCTCCATCCTCTTGGCATATACAGAGACTGAGAGTCAATGACCTTCCACACTATATCCACTGCACCTCTCAAAGGGTCTATTATGTGGCTCAGTGGAAGAGCACAAGCCCGGTTCTGTTTGAGTCAGCATGACTCTTACAGTATAAACACTGCAAAAAAACCTCTCCACATAGCCAGCCTCATTTTGCATTAGTCAGGAAAGGTCAAGGCAAAATTGCAGTCAGGATAGAATTGGTTAGTGTTTGGAATCAGTCCCATTTGAGCATGATTTCCTGTTTCTCAAAAAAAAAAAAAAAAAAAAAAAAAAAAACACCTACACATTATCTGAAAATTGATCTTAGTGAATGTTGCTATACACGTTTTTCACATAGTTCCTTGAGTACCCTGTGAAGCTATCAGGAGCTTCTTATAAATGCTTGTTCTGCAGCTTCTGTTCTGCAGAACCAGAAGAAATGTGAAAGCCATTGCTTTTATTTTTAGTTTTGCTTTTGATATTATTATGTTGGTTTAATCAGAGAATGGCCTCTATAATTAGTGCCAGTCCCTTCTAGAAATATGTCAAGAAAGAAGAAATCAAACTGGTGGCTTCTAGCCTAGGATATTCAAGAGTAATCCAAGTACTCTGAATTTCAGACTGAGAAATACACACACATCTATCTTTAAGTGTTGTTGTTTGGTTAATCGGGATAAAAACTGTTAAGATTCTTCTTCCTCTCTATCTTTCCACAACAGAGCACGACCCCCTTGCAGCCTAGCTTGGCCCCGAGGGGAGAGTGAAAGACAGCAAGACAGCAGCCACAAGGGACAGAGGGAGAGACATCTGAAAAGTCCATGTGCTCCCTTGCTCAACCTTGATTTCCAGTATACTGAGTCACAGATTAAATTAAAGAAGTTCCTGGTAGACCTGCTGCTTCAACTCCTGTATCACACCCACTTACAACACTGAGAAGGCTGATTGCTCTCAGCAAAGGGTAAGTATGATCATGCCGTAGAAGAGCATCAAACAAAGCAAGACCAGGAAGGACCAGATAATTTTCTCTGGGCATTTTATGTAAGTCAGTCCGAGTGTGATGCCTCCGATTTATTTTCATGGAAACTACAGCAGCTACAAAGAGCACAATAACACTATTGGGTAGAGAAATTTCTCAGCAACAACACTACCTTTTGTTGCGTAGTCACCACTATTACTTATGCATTTTCACCAATTATGAACAAGTGTTTGTATACCACACTCTTAGGAATCTGCACCAGTGGAAATGGCCAGCTATCACTGTCACTACTACTGAAACACACCACCCATCACCTCAGTGTGTTCACATCCTCTGTTTGGCCTCCATAAGCATTCAGCTAGTGTTGCTGAATGTCAGTGGGTGACATTTTTTTCACATGGAGGAATTCAACTTGTTTCATGCACACTTCCATGTCTGATCACAGAATTGTAGGGGTTGGAAGGGACCTCTTGAGATGATCGAGTCCAACCCCCTGCCAAAGCAGCTCCCTAGCCCAGGTTGCACAGGTAGGTGTCCAGGTGGGTCTGAAACATCTCCAGAGAAGGAGACTCCACCACCTCTCTGTGCAGCTGTGCCACTGCTCTGTCACTGCACTGGGAAGAAATTCCCACACACATTTGTGCAGAACTTCCTATGCTTCAGTTTGTGGCCATTTCCCCTCTTCCTATCACCACACACTGCTGAGAAGAGTCCAGGCTCATCCCTTTGCCTCCCAGTATTTATAGACGTGGATCTGATCCCCTCTGAGTCTTCTTTTCTCAAGGCTGAACAGACATAGGTCTCTCAGTCTTTCTTCATAAGGGAGGTGTTCCACACCCTATATCATCTTTGTAGCCCTTCACTGGACTCTTTCAAGGAGATGCCTGTCCTTTTTGTACTTGAGTGCCCAGAACTGGACACAATACTCCAGGTGAGGCCTCACCAGGGCAGAGTAGCGGGGGAGGATCACATCCCTAGACTTGCTGGCCATGCTCTTTCTAATGCACCCCAGTATCCCATTGGCCTTCTTGGCCACAAGGGCACACTGCTGGCTCATGTTCAACCTGTCATCTACCAGGACACCCAGGTCCCTCTCCTCAGAGCTCCTCTCCATCAGGTTATCACCCAACCTGTACAAGTGCATGTGGTTATTGCTCCCTAGGTACAAGACTCTACTTGAGTCTCGTGTCATTGTGCCATTGTGTCACACTGTCTCTCTACTGACATCTGTCACATGGCAACAAAATGTAATGGAATTTTGGTGTGAAGGTTCAACCTCTCCTGTCATACCACAACCATCTGTATCTGACAGACTGTGGGCTAATACAATAAAATAGGAAGCATTAGATTTGGAGCAACCCTCACATATACAATGACAAAGGTTATCTTGATCCTACTCTGAAGCAACAGAAATGGGAATTACGTAATCTAGACAGCCATGGTAATGGTCACTTCACTGCAGAAGTGGCAGTATTTCCCAACTCTATGTCAAGACCTCAGGGAAACTACTGTTGATCTCTGTGTTGGCAGCCACTGGGGCATGAACTTTTTCAGCTTTAATTTAAAAATAATAAACTGAGCTAAATAGACTCCATGGTGAATGCAGCAGAAGATACAGGAATGTCTGTATTTTCCCCTCAGACAAGGGCATATTTGCCTTCAAATGAACTTTGAAGTTTCAGGCAAAAGCTTTACATCCTGTAAGCCTAGGTGCAACAGTGGTGAAGCAGCAAGGAAAGCCAATGAGGACACAGCCAAGAGCAGAGAAAGAAGCAAAATGGCATGTAGTGATATGATGATTCAAAGACACTAGCAACCAGAGCTTGAAATTGATCATAAAACAAAGATAAGACTTTGGAGTGGTGAATATGACCTGAAAAAGTAGTGGATTGTTAAGACATAAAAGGAGACATGGATAGAGTGAATGTCAAAGGACAGCTTCATGCCACGTACAGCACTGAACAGAGCTCATCCCTCTGTTTCCTTGGTCTGATTCTTCACAAATGAATTCTAGAAATGAACACTAAGGCAAATTGATCCAGCTCCAGGAGAGTAATTTCCTGACTTCTGGGCAAGAGTTCATCACCCAGTAGATGAGAAAAATAAAAGAAAAGGAAAAAGAAACTTCTCAGCCATAGAATGCTACTTGTAAATAGAACAATAGCATTTTCAGAAATTAGGAAGAAGTAATATGTCTAATATTTTGACACTCATTTTCAGTTATTTTTGAAAATGTATCCTAGAGCACTAAACAAAAGCTCCTACACATATGCCAATATAATGGCTTTTATTACTGAAAAGATAGTTCATCTAATTTCTTACTAACAATTTATTATTGGTAGATTTAATTCTATTTTCTTCTTTTAATATATATGGCTAGATTATGTAAACAACCCACCTCACAGTCTTTGTGGAGTTTTGTTTATGAACTCACATGTCCTACTGATGGAGTTAAGTCCAGCTGGCGTCCTGTAACGAGTGGTGTCCCCCAAGGGTCAGTTTTGGGGCCCATCTTGTTTAATATCTTTATTGATGACCTAGACGAGGGAATTGAGTGTACCCTCAGTAAGTTTGCAGATGACACAAAGCTGGGAGGATGTGTCAAACTGCCTGAGGGTAGGGAGGCCCTTCAGAGGGATTTGGATAGGCTGAACAGCTGGGCTGAGCAAAATGGGATGAGGTTCAATAAGACCAAGTGCCGGGTCCTGCACTTTGGCCACAATAACCCCATGCAATGCTATAGGCTTGGGGCAGAATGGCTTGAAGAATGTAGAGAGGAAAAGGACCTGGGGGTGTTGGTTGATGCTCGGCTCAACATGAGCCGGCAGTGTGCCCAGGTGGCTAAGAAGGCCAACAGCATCCTGGCCTGTATTAGAAATAGTGTAGCCAGCAGGAGCAGGGAGGTGATCATCCCCCTGTACTCAGCTCTGGTACGGCCGCACCTCGAGTACTGTGTTCAGTTTTGGGCCCCTCACTACAAGAAGGACATTGAGGCCCTGGAGCGTGTTCAGAGAAGGGCAACAAAACTGGTGAGGGGTCTGGAGCACAAGTCTTATGAGGAGCGGCTGAGGGAGCTGGGATTGTTTAGTCTGGAGAAGAGGAGGCTCAGAGGAGACCTTATTGCACTCTACCACTTCCTGAAGGGGGGTTGTGGTGAGGAGGGGGTAGGCCTCTTCTCCCTGATAAGTAATGACAGGACGAGAGGGAATGGCCACAAGTTGCGCCAGGGAAGATTTAGATTAGACCTCAGGAAGCATTTCTTTTCTGAAAGAGTGGTCAGGCACTGGAATGGCCTGCCTAGGGAGGTGGTTGAGGCACCATCCCTAGCGCTGTTCAAGAAGCGTTTAGATGAGGTGCTAAAGGACTTAATTTAGTAGTTGGGTAGAGATAGTGATAGGAGGATGGTTGGACTAGATGATCTTATAGGTCCTTTCCAACCTTATGAACTTATGAACTTATGAACTTATTTAACATATAAATGACTTCAGAATATGATTCAAAATAATTAACATTTTGTTTCCTCTTTATTCTCTCTTTCTAAAGCAACATACATACAGATGCAATTCTCTGTAGCTGTCTGACAATCATATTTAACTTCATTCTGGTGTTATCTTATTATCATTACTTTGGAAGTATAAATTGTTTCATAAGGGAAGATACCATATCTATTTATTTATTATAAATTTATAGATTTATAATATATTATTTATATATTTATTATAAATTACATACTTATAAAATTATTATTGTATTTACCTTCTTACGGTATTTGTTTTATATATAGATACATAAGTAATTTCAGTAGCCAGAAGAATGCTCAAATAAATTTTAAATCTTTTTTTGGTAAAGAGAAAAAAACACGATGAAAAGGACTAAGCAGACACAATTTGGATGTAGATTTACCAGTTCACCATTTTACTATATACATCAGCAGAGTCCAGTGGGCAGATAAGGCTAAGAAATATTTCCTTTTACAGGCTACTGCAAAGCATAAATCTGTGTGCTTTAACACACTGGACATATTTTAAAATACATCTTAAATGATTCTATGACTTTTATAATAAATCTCTGTTGCAGAAATACAAGGGATGCTCTGGAAGTAACGCTTCCTCTTTTATTCTGTTGACTCACAATGTCAGAGGTAGATGTTGGTGGTATGACAGTATCTGCTTTATCAAATAACGTTTCTATCTGTTGTACTTACCATGGAAATAAATAAAATGCATTACTTTTGGAGCGACCTACATAAATACACACACAAAAAAAGAAGTCAGATACTTCCAGGAAACACGACACAAAGTCATTTTGCAAGCTTAAACAAAAGCCAAGGTATTGTTCTGTCATTCTATACCTCAGTTTCTTTTAAAGTGGGTAGTTTTTGATATAATTCAATTCAATAAGTTTCAAGGCTGGCAAGCCCCTTGTTTTTGTTGAAAAATACTAGACTGATGTGTCCAAATAGATAGATAGATAGATAGATAGATAGATAGATAGATAGATAGATAGATAAGCAAGCATGCAAACAAGCAAGCAAGCAAGCCAGTTCAGCAAGGTTTTTACTCTTGAGATGATAAATAGGAACATGATAAATAAAGAACGCACCACAGACGTACATCAGGCAGTCTGTGTTCAATCTCCTGTTATTCTGTCATATACCAGCACTATTCACAGTTTCAGCCATATTCAATGGTAAATTCCGCCTGTTCTGTAAGTCTGTGATACAAGATAGCTGAGCTCTTGGCTTAAGAAATGATTCTGCTCTATTTTACGGATATGTTTAGTGGGCAATATTGGTGGATGGTTGGACTACATGATCTTAGAGGTCTTTTCCAGCTGTAATGATTCTATGATTCCACTAAAATGAATTATTTCAAATGTGATGAGTCTCTCAAGTATAGTCTGACATTTAGACCCTAATTTTTCAGTCTGCAGATGTCTGCAGAATCATAGAACCATAGAATCATAGAATAATAGAGCCATAGAATCATAGAATGGCTTGGGTTGGAAGGGACCCCAACAATTATTAAGTTCCAACCCCCCTGCCACAGGCAGGGCCACCAGTCTCCAGATCTGGTACTAGACCAGGTTACGCAGGGCTGCATCCAACCCTGTCTTAAACACCTCTAGGTATGGGGCATCCACAGCCTCTCTGGGCAGTCTGTTCCAGAACCTCATCACTCTCTCAACAATCCTCTAAGCAGTGAAGCGTTATAGTCAAGTAAGGTTTAATGCTGAGTTTTGTAGCCCACTCATGTCCTAGGAGAACCAAGATATTCCCACAGGCTGGCAGATATGGAGCAGAGCCCTTAGGAGATCCATCTCTTTCTGGAACACCAGCACATCATCCCAGGTCACCATTAGTTATACCAGACACTTGTGTGTGCGGGCAACTGGATCAAATGTGTAAGCAATGCACTTAGGAAAGTGATAGAGCTACTCAACTCATGGTGCAGAGGGAGCTCAGTTCAGCCATGTGATGGCCACAGCTTCCTTAGCCAGCAGCTGAAGGCAGGGTGGGATTTTCTACTTTATTTCCAAAAACTCTAGTTGCCTAAGGTTAGGCAACCAAATTGAACATTAAGTCTATCTCAGGCTGGGATTAATTACTTTCTACTTTCTTCCTCCGGCACTGAGCTAATTTCTGTTAACTGTACAGAAAGGTTATGCACCTGCTCTGCATGCAGACACTTTTCTGTACACAGTATATTTCATTTTGAACCTGAGTGCAATCCCATCCTTTACAACTGGCAAGGAGTAGACACAGTGACCAAACTCACCCATTGGTCAGCACCTCTCTGTTGTTAACACCTGAGAAAATTGAGACAAAGGATAGATTTCATTTTGTAGAGAAAGCAAATTTTACTATGAAGTAGGAAACTGGAACCAGTGCACCTCATAGTTTTGCTTGTAACATAAATCTGGGGCAGAAGTGACAAAGCATTCATATTCTATTCTCTCCTTTGCTAGAGAGGATGGGGATGTACATTTTTTACTATTGGAACAGTGTTCTAAGAATCAAGTCATCACGTGTGCTGCTTTTTCTCACTCCTCCCAAAACGACTGCTCTTTGTATGAATGCACTGAATGTTTACTGATCCAAAGAGTAACAGAAGGATCACATTTAACAGCGCCTGGGGCAATGCTCAGTTCACCTCTGCTCCAGCTCCTGTGCTGTATCAAGCAGAAAACTGCTTTGAACTTCACTCTGTACAAAGAGAGGTGAAACTTTTGTTTTGGCTTGATTTTTAAAAATACAAGTATCAGATTTATAGATAACACAAATTAGTTTGATTTAACCTGAAAGCAACACACTATGAAAGTGACTCATTCATCCTCACTTTGACCTAGTGTTTTTCAAATGCATTTGGCTTGGCTCAGTTATCATAAAAAGGTAAACGAAGCAAAATGAGGAGAAAGTTCATATAAAATTGCCTACTGGCTTCTGACAGCTGTGTAGTCAACAGGAAATACTACATGTTAGTGAGATCCTCCAAACAAAGACTCAATTCACAGAGTGTGAATAAAAAAATTTTTTTAAAGTTCCTTTTGGGCCAGCAACAAGATAGTACCATCAATCTAGGATAAAAGATTACTGAGAAAAACACAAAAAATAAGAAATATCCACTTTTAAAATAATAAAAAAATACAAATAGAGGTTAAATAAATAATAGGTTGTCAACAAATAAATAATAGGTTGTCAACAAATGTAAGTTAGTCTTACACAAGTGAGAGCCTTCCACCAGAAAACCATACTCATGATTTCTGTATTCATTCAATAACAAGAGGCGTAAGTTTGCCCTTCAAAAAGAACTACTGAAAAGTACTGGAAGCTACTGAGAAGCATTGAGAAGCTATTGAGAAGCTTGAGAAGAAACTATAGGAAAGCACTGCAAAAGGGGTAAGTTTTCAGTGTCAGCAGAAACTGGCATAGAGAAGGTCTAACTTGTTCTCCTGGTTGAACAAAGAGTATGTGGTGTACACACAATGAGCAGGGCTAGAGAGTAAAACTTTACCTTCGTTGGTTTGATGATGAGTGAATTGTCAAAAAAATGAGTCACTTTTCCCATTAATGATCATGGGACATTCACTAAGATACAGGGAAATGGGATACAAAACTCCTGGCCTTTGTCACAGAGTCCCACTAATCAGGACCAGGAACCTTCCTAGACACTGTGACCCTGACAGATTGTTCTGGAACTTCATTAGTTCCTGATGAGTATTTACTGATGTATGATGCACTGAAGTTGCCAAGTGACACTGCTTAGCATTCTTGCAACTGAGACTGTTAGTTACCCTGTTCTGTTGATGAAGGCTGGAAGCACAGTTTGTGAGGGCTTCGCTCCTAGTTTTACTCCATTACAATACAAGTGATTTCTCTTAATTGGAATCCTCTTTCTCTAATCGAACTTAATTGTGGCAGCAGTAGCTGTGGTGCTGTGCAAAGTTCAGGATACTGATTACACTTCACATTTTTTAGCAAAACATCTATATGAAGCTGGTTTTGTTTTGGAAAAGGAAGAAAAATAAAGAAATCCTGCCCTTGAAATAACAAAGAAACATTCACATTTCAAGGTCAAGTACATATGTGGGAAGGCAGTAAAGGTTCCACTTTTCATGCCCATTGGCTCCTTTTAAGAAATTACTGCTTTGCATTTGCCTTCTCCTTTTGATGTCTTTACCTCAGTGTTTTGGCTGAAAGCAGGAAGTAGAGCAGTGGGTGAAAGCTCACACACCAGAAAAAAAAGTTTAAACATTTTCCGTGGTCAGAGTGGGTTGGGGTTTGCACAGAGGACAGAGAAATGTTAAATTTAAAATGTGGTGAATCCAAAATCAGTCATGCCCACCTCTAGGTGTAACCAAAACAGAGCAGGCACATTAAGTTCAGTTCCACTGAAAACACAGATGTAGCACAAAATGAAAAAGGGCAACACAGAATGCTGAGGGCTTCAAGTGATGCGGGGAGAAAATTCCACAGGAAAGTATTAGTGTGAGCATAAGCCAGCTGTGTTATTTAATGATGGGAGGCAGGTCCTCTGTGTGCTCAACATTTTATATGTTTTCTTGTAACAGCCAAGCATTCCATTTGGGCAATATTCATAGTCTGCAAAGCCATTCACATGGCAGCAGATTTTGAATGAAAAGACATTAAAGGAGTGCAATTTTCACTTTGCAGTAAGTATGACTGTTCTTTGTTTCTTGTTTGCTTGCACTGCATGTCTCTGTAGCAGTTTTATATATCTTATAATTTTGACAAGTTCTGATTAACCACAGAACTTAAGAAACCTGACTGGAACTGAGACATGGCTCATTCTGATACCTGAAATCATCTTGGCACTCAACGGGCCTGCAGAAACTCCTGCAAGAGACCTTGTTTGTGAGTAAAAATACTTCCTGAAAACCCACAGATATTGTCCAGACTACAGACTCCTCTCTCTTCCATTTCCAACACTTAGCGTGTACAAAGACCAAAAATCATCCCCCAGCAAAGACTGCCTTTTCCAAAGGTAAATCACTGGCTGTGTTGGCACTGCCTTCATTTTCCTGACCACCTCCCCTCTGCAGCCTGATAAAGAGGGAGGTTCAGCTGCAGGCTGATAAGCATGCAAGAACGTATAGGGAAATCTTGTAATTTGGGGATGTCAGATGAATTAGTGTACAGCTTCAGTCATAATCTGTCCTCTCTTCTATGAGTTGGGTGGGATACTACAGTTTGCCTCATGGTATTTGGACAGATAGGAAAGGTGAGACAAGTCTTCGGTTAAACTCACCTATGAGTGTAGCACTGTGTGCATTCACACCAGGTGGACACTGTGATAATCACAGCTTGTGCAGAAAAAAATACTGTGTGACTGCAAACCTCCATTCTGTTATAACCTCTTGTTTCAGGTGCTTGTTTCTATGCTAAACAGCTGCCTGTGTTGTTGAGTTTTTCCAGACACAGTCATTGTTCAAAAGGTAAGTGGTTATTTTCAAAACTAGGCATAGAAAGCACTGAAGAATTATCTGAAAGATGAGAGGAGCCAAGAGATAGACTGGATGATCCTTGTGTGGTCCTTTCCAACTCAAGATACTCTGTGATTCAGTGGCAAATGTATCTTACAGTAAAAATTACCTGGTCCCTATTTAACTAATTCTGTAGCTGAACTGGTTCATATTTTGCTTTCAGAATGTTTAATTAACACATACTTAAGCACTTAATCTGCACCCACTGAAAAAAAGAATGTATGGACTGAATACTGGCAACAGTAAGAACATAGATACCAAGAGAAGAGCTCTGGTAAAGCAGTAGACTATGATATCCCAATGTACACTTCTGGGGAAGTCACGCAGCCCATACTCAGAAGCAAACCAATAACCACCAATGGACATTTGGCAAAGCCTGGAAAAATCAAAGTCCATGTCTATGTATACAGTGGATTATGACTATAGCAAAGCTGTTAGAATATTCGACAGATATCTATTTAATATCTTTTTCAGTGACGTAGACGCTGGGATTGAGTGCATCCTCAGCAACTTTGCAGATGACACCAAGGTGAGTGGTGTAGTTTATATGACAGAAGGAAGGAATGCCATCCAGGTCATTCAAGAATGCTGACCTGATCAATCCTAAAAAGTGGGCACATGGGAAACAGATGAGGTTCAGCAAGGCAAGGTGTTGCACCTGGGTCAGGGCAATCTCAGATGTAAGTACAGTCTGGGAGAAGAAAGCCTTGAGAGCAGCCCTGAAGAGAAGGACTTGGGGTTTCTGGTGAACAAAAAGCTGGCCATGAGCCAGCAGTGTGCACTTGGAGTCTGGAAGGCCAACCATGTCCTGCGATGCATCAAAAGAGGTGGCTAGCAGGGCAAGGGAGGGGATTGTTCCTCTCCACTCTGCTCCCCCACCTGGATGCCTCACCAGGCCTGGGGCTCCCCGCACAAGGAGGACATAAAGCATTGGAGCAGGTCCGGCAGAGGGCCACAAAGATGACCAGAGGGCTGCAGTACCTTCCTACAAAGAAAGGCTGGGGGAGCTGAGATTGTTCAGTATTGAAGAAGGCTCTGAGGAGACCTCATTGCTAACTTTCAGTACTTAAAGGGAGCTTAAATAAAGGAGGGAGAACAATTTTTTACACAGTTTGATAGTAATAGGACAAGAGGGAATGGTTTTAAACTAAAGGAGGGGAGATTCAAGTTAGATGTTAGGAGGAAATTGTTTACTCAGAGGGCGGTGCAGCACTGGCACAGCTTGCTGAGAGGCTGTGGATGTCCCATCCTTGAAGGCATTCAAGACCAGGTTAGATGGAGCCCAGGGCAGCCTGATCTGATGGGTGGCAGCCCTGCCCAAGACTGGGGGATTGGAGCTTGATATCTTTAAGATCCCTTCCAATCTAAGCCAGTCCCTGATTCTATGATGTTGTGAAATGATTGTGTAGGGTTCTGTGATGCTGACCAAAGCCCACAGAATACTTTTAGCTCTTTACCTTAATGATACCACATATACCATTATCCCTATAGGAGTCCTCAGGCATAAGGGAACATGCTGTAAGAATCACACAGCTGGTTCAAGCAGGAAGACCAGCCTGCTAGCTGCTGAGGTTGAGGGAGAGGCACTTTCCTGGGCTGGGGCACCTCTCAGGCTGGCACTCCCATGGGTGGATCCAGCAGGTTTTGTGCTGGTGGTTTCAAGGTGTACCCACAGTACACAATATTTCTCTCATTACTTTAAAATGGCAAAAAACCTTGGAAAACTCAGGGGAGGGGGATAAAAAAAAAGCAGCAGAAAATAAATCTGAGTCCCAGAGATTTCTCAGTAGCTAGGAAGGATGTGGAAGGTGGCTCATGCAGCTCCTGGATTGAGGTGAATAGTTCAGCAAACAGACAGGAAGAGTTTGCATGTGTGTGCACATGGTATTAAAACCTGGCATGTAAAACGTGCATTTTTCTCTTTAATATCATATCATCAACTTTCCACTCTAAAAGTTACAGGATGTTGTGTGTACATGCCAATGAAGCAGCACAACTATTCATGTTGGCTGGAATGTGTGCGTGCTGGAAGCGGTAAAGAATGGCTGAAGATCTGACAAGGTTAGGGAACTTTAACTGACCTAATTAGCTACAATACTGCACTCTCCTACCTTTTTTTTATTTCCTTCCCAAGGACACAGTACCTCAGGGTAAGTTCTCTGATTAATAAGTTTACGCAGCTTGAGAGATCCAGAGATTGCATTTCCAGTCAAAAGCCTGAATTGTGAGGGAGGCTGGAGCTGAGACTTGTTTCAGCCTGTAAATCACAGGACTATGTGCCATGAGCCAGGCTCTGTTTTGATTTGGTACGGTGTAAAGAGATTCCTATCACAGTGCCCCATATAAACACCCAGAAAAGATCACGTTTCTAGCCCCACAGCAAGGAGCAGAAGTAATTTTCCATGATACATTTATGGGTTAAAGAAGTCAATAGAAGCATTACAAAATGTTCAGTACAGTTCAAAAATAACTACTAGCTATACATTAAGCAACCCTCCAAATACACAGTAACTTCTCGGAATGTCAACCAAAATGAGCACAGCTGGCTGGTAAATTGTCTCTGTGTCAAAAATAACGAGTGTGTTTGTTGAGCAAGGTCAGTACAGTAGTTCAAGACTTGTGGTCGGCAGCAGCATGCTGGATGTTGCTGAGTCTGCAATTTCATGGCAATACAAATATCAACAGACTGGCCAAGTAGCGCTGAGTCAGTTTTTGTATCCGAATTCTGCAGGATATGTTCAGAGCTCTGATTTATTAGAAACTTCATCAAAAGTTGAGTTAGGATTTCTCCATGTATCATTTTAAAGTGCAAATGTGAACAGAATTACACAACATTGCAAAACCAATGTTTTATACAAAGCTTTGCATATGATTTTGATTTAAAAATGCACAAGTCTGAACGTATTATTTGGAATGTTTGTTTGTTTTTTTCCAGATGGAGTTCCACTGAGATCCAAGTACATCAAAAGATAAAGTAGCTTCACTGAAGTTTCTCCAGGGAAAAGACCCAGTAATTCCAACTATTGAGAGAAACATGAGAAACATCTCATTAACATGAGATGAGGTGTATTTGGCAGCAGTATAGTACTTTCCTGGCCCTTACCATATCTGTATACCTCACAGTCATTACTGAACTGTGTTATCACAATAACCTTACAGGGAATGGCCTTATTTTGTTTGCACGGTGCATGTTTTATATGTATAGGAACTAACAATGTTCTTAATAGGAATGGTGAAGGAAATCAGCATCTTATGTTTAATTGCATGTGTAAAAAAAAGAATAGAATCTGCTCAATTACTACTGTGAATTATTCACTCACCTGAAGCTGAATAGCAGTGAAAATGTAGGGAGTCTTAAACCTAGGCAGGAATCTTCACAGGAGCATCTTCCAACATCGCCACCCTTTCCACCCTTGATCCTCTGGAAAAATCCAGAAGACGTGGAATTAGACTCTTTTTTAAGATCTTGTAGAATTAAATAGTATTTTTTCTATAATCTAGCTATGACTGTCTACAAAATGATTTAATATGAAACAATATTGTTTAGGCAAATGTCCTTTATATTGTAATCTTTGAAGTTTCTGTAGAACCTCTTAACTTCCATTTTATGTTGTGGGTTTTTTTTCCACTTTTATTTCCACAAGACACATTTTCCTTACATTCATTACCACAGCACCAGTCTCTCCTAAGCAGCCATCAAGCAACTATCCTTCCTTTCAGTTCCTCACTCTGCTGTCCCATTCTTATAAATTCCTCAACCACCTAAGCTTATTTTAAGGGATTCTCAAATGAACGAGTACCTTGAAAAGCACTTTGTGCAAGTAGAAGCCTAAGTGCAGTATGCTTTCCCTCATGGTCTTAAATGTGAGCTTTTGAAGGTTTGAGGGCTGGCAGGGAAGCACTGATGGGAAGGTGAGAGATCGGAGAGAGTCTTTATGTGCTGGTGATAAGGATGTGGTAAGGATGTCCATCCTGCTTATTGGGCCTACACTCACAGCAACAGAGTTCTATTGTCTGTTCAGCTTGGATCATTTAGCTTACTATGCAAAACTGCCAGACAAGATTTGCTGTTTGTATTTTTTTCCTGCCAGCGTATAGAGGATAGCTGGGTCCTCTCTGAACCACAAACAGTACCACCCAAGGACGATGCCAAGGAAACTTGATATACAGGAAAAATAAAAAGCCAAAACAAAGTGCTCCAAGGATTTTAATTTGAGGCTGAGACACAGGAATATGAGCTACCACTTAGTTAAGAAGGGAGAAGGAAACAAAATGAGATCAATGGTTGAAACAAAAATGTCATTCTAACATTGCTATTAGTTTATGGGTTTGGGGCTGTATTTTTCTTTCTTCCTATTTAAAGGCTAAACATGAAAGTTCTTCTTCAAACAGTCAGCCATCTGGCCCTTGCTGGATTTTAATGCACTCCTGAAATCTGATCTGAATTCATATAGGCAACAGTGTGCTTTGAAGTTAGAAAGCACATAAACACAAAAGCTTTATCAGTCGGGCCATTCATACAGCAGCGAGCAATTGCATGGTAGATTCATCGAGCCCTCACAAAAACTATTCCCAACAAAGCATCTGATTTTGAGGATGGGATCCCTCTCCCTAAGGACACACAGTCCCTAGTTACTCACATGGTGTGTTGACTTCTAAATAGGAGCAAGAGTGGGACTGACTCCGCAGCCTGCAGGACAAGCTGCAGGGCTGTTACACAGATGGCTGTGGCTTGAATCACTCACTGATTATACAGAAACAACAGTGCACTGAGGCTCTAAAAAGAGCTAAAAAAAAGGTTCCTGTTTTGCTGTTCAATAACTGCACAGTGTCAAGGAGTGTGGCAGGATCTGTATGGTCTGCTTCACATGAAGGCTCAGGTCAAACTGATCTGTGGTTTGTAATTTCAGCCCTATGCCCAGCACAACATAGCAACAGCCTCTTCTAGCTGTCCTCTCTGTGAGACCTTTAAACCATAAACCACAGAATCCTTCTTACAGTCCCAAATAACGACAGTTTCTATCATCATTGATATAGTTCAGAATATCTGAATAATAATAATAATTGCAGCTTGGAAGGCCAACTTCATCCTGGCCTATATAAAAAAAACAAAAAAAACAAAAAAAAAAGAGTGGTCAGGAAGCTAAAGGAGATGACTGTTCCCCTCTGCTCTGGCCTTGTAGGCCACATCTGGAGTTTTGTGTCTAAGCCTGGGGCCTCCAATACAGGAAGGATGCAGAAGTGTTAGAGCAGGTCTAGAGAATGGCCACAGAGATGACTATAGGGTTTGAGCACCTTTCCTATAAAGAGAGGCTGAGGGAGTTGGGCTTATCCAGCCTGGAGAAGGCTCCAGGGAGACCTCATAGTGGCCTTCCAGTACTTGCAGGGAGCTTATAAGCAGGAGGGCAACCAGCTTTTCACATGGTCTAATAGCAATAGGACAAAGGGGAATAGTTTTAAACTAAAAGAGGGGAAATTTAGTTTAGATGTTAGGAGGAAATTTTGTACTTAGAGTGGGATGAGGTGCTAGAACAGGCTGCCCAGAGAAGCTGAGGATGCCTCATCCCTGGAGGCATTCAAGGCCAGTTTGGATAGGGCCCTGGGCAACCAGAGTTGTGGGGTGGCAGCCTTGACCATGGCAGGGGGTAGGAAGTAGATGATATTTAAGGCTCCTTCCAATCTATGCCACTCTATGATTGCATGATTCTATGTAATATTAATAATTTATAATAGTTTAGAATGTCAGAAAGTATCAAGTTAGTCTGTATGTTGCTCTATGCTATCAGGAAACCTGGAGGTTTCTTCTAAGTCTTCCAGCCAGTGTTAGGCATCAGGACAATTCTCAGCTCCGAGTGCCTCAGAAAGCTCTGACTTAGCCTGTCAGGATTGTTGTCTGCTTGAGACATTCTCAGATGAAGCAATTAGCTCATTGTTCTTATTTCCATCAACATCTCAATTTTTCCAGCTATACCTCCATTTCTGCAGATGTCATCTTAAAAGAAGAGAGTCACAACACCATTAAGCTGACTAGATCCCTGCTGTTTGAGAGCGATATTTCCCATCATGGCCAGGCATGGCAGGATTTAAATGAAATTATGGCACCTCCAGGATCATGTCATGTTGGGTTTTCATACAGGTATTTTTTGTCTTCCTGTATAATTGAAATTCCCCAGTAACTGCAATGTAAGTTTCTAACACGGTAGGCATTCTTATCTCTAGATTTCTCCCAAAAACTTTGTCACATGGTAATAACTCATGATTCTTTCATGCTTTTCTGCAGTTTCTCTCTTATCATCTCAAATCACAGTCTGATTCAGCAATCTTCTTCTGTGAGGTACTTTATTATTTTGATAATATTTTCCATCTACTTGGGGGAAAAGCGTAGCTAGTGGTTACTCATCTGAAGTATCCAAATTACCTAATCTCAATCTCTTGTGAGACATGAGCTTCTTATGAAAACTCTGTCTAGCCACTTAAAATTGCATTTGAATGGCAACGCCTTCTTTTAAAGAGTATCTCAGGAAACTGGGAATAGCACAGAACATCTCCAACATTAATTTTATATCTAGCTAACAAACAAATTGGTAATTACTTATTGGAAGAACTTTGTCTCAGTGGCATCTTATGTAGTCATACATCTGAGACTTGAAGAAGAATTTATAAAATTGATGTGGTCAAAATATAATTCTGCAGTTTCCATAAAGGCACTCAAAAGCATTTGTCTACTGAATCCAATTCTCCCAAGTTCATATTCAGTTTGTAGTTTAAGAAAGTAACCTTTATATCATAAGAGGTTTACCAGGCACTTTTGGTAAAGGCAAAAGAGGGTTGTATATATATTTTAGATAAACCTGGCCTCTTGCCAAGGCAAATCAACAAAAAAGTGGCATTTTCACATTTATAGATTTAGGCCCATGCAATCTGTTTGTTTATACTGTTTAATCACAAATCAGAGTAATATTCAAATATTCTCCTTGAAGTTTTCCAGGTCCAAGTTCATTTTATTTATTCCTTACTGACAGTTTTCAGGAAAGATTTGAACTCACTTCTTCACCTTCACACATATCTACAAGAGAACTTTGCCCCACGGTGATTAGATGCCTTTGCAGAATAGTGCTTTCAGGTTGCTAATTTGGGCAGCTGTATTAGGCATAAAGGTTCCCATATTCTGCTCCAAAGAACGGTTGTGCCCCTTCCTGTCTGCTGGGGCAAGTATGAGGCGCTAGCTTCAGCTTTACAGTGATCTACTTGTACTCTGTGGCATGTTATTTTTTCTTCTAGGTACCTTATTTTTGTTACATAGAATGTACATTTTTGTTTGTCTAGGTTTTGTCCAGCCAATGTGGTTCTTTCCAGAGCTGCTCAGATCTTCTGGTCATGTTCTTCCACTCTTTTTGCATAGATTAAATTCTCTCTTTAACCATCAGAGATTTGTTGCACTTTCTTCTGAAACAACTCAGGCTCCAAAACCAACCCAAACAGGAGCTTGAAGGACCTGTGACTGAGTGCACTGAATGGGGTGCTGAATGTGGAAGCTCTCTGCTCTTTTTCTCTACTCAGCATTAAGCACATGAAAATATTTAGCATCAGTCATCTTGAAAAATATTTTCTTTTGTAGGTAGAGACAAAATGTCCCTCTTCTTAGGTACTTTTTTAAGTATTTGGTGCCCATATATAATCAGTCGTTTCCATCTTCCCTTCCTCCCAGCCCTAGTTACCTATTCATTGGGAATATACTTGGAAAATTCAACCTCTGGTACACTACATACCATATGGATAAATGTTTCTCCTACTATTTGGTCATAAAGACTGAACTATACCAAAAAATACCTTTAAAGACTGAAGCTGTAGGAACATAGTGTCCATGCTGTTCCCTTTGAGGTGTTTATCAATAGCCAGTATTATTGGTGTCTCCCTACACAGCCTTGGAAATTCACTTGCTTGAAAAAAGCAATACTCCCACATACTCCTTGCAAGATCTTGACCTTGTGATTGACCATAATGAAGTAAGGTCAGATCTGTTTGGAAGGAATTAGGCCAAGTATTACAGTTTTCTCTGCCTTCCTGAAAGGACTGGTTTTAGTGAGAGACAGAGGTAAAGTCCGGACTCAGGGACCCACAAATGCTTCAGAGCTGCTGGCTGCAGCCAAGTATTCATCTTGGTGAAGTCCAAATGCACACCAAGTTCTCCCCTCCCTTAAACACAGCCAGCTCTCTGGTTTCACATCAGGGCCACCTGGACACACGTGGAAGCGGGCAGCTAGACCAGTATTGAGAGGAACTTAAACCATCTTATTACTAAGGTAATGCTTTATGGAAGACAAGTCCTCTTGAATTAGGACTGTGAGAGCACTGAAGCTAGCCATGTTTAGGAGTGATACGCTTTTTTCCTTCTCATATCTCAGCCAGTACTGAAAGTACTGGTTTATGTAAACTGGAAGTTTGTGCAGGTGACTCAGTACCATCTACAAGGCACTTAGGGCTTTCAAAATGTGACAGCATCACTGAGGGAGAAGTTTTAAAACAGTTCTAGAAGGAAAAGAGATGAAGTCTGATCCACTTCAAGATCCAAAAAACTGCACTGATTTGAAAATTCTCACCAACACTGAAGGCAAGCTTCAGCTACCAGTGGCAAAGCTAAGGAGACCCTTCCTTGTGCTGCTTTGAGTAGGAAAAAAGAAAGCACCTGTGGTATTTGACAGCCCAGGAGGAAGGATTCTGCTCCTTGCCGCATGCCAAACAAGTACTCCATCAACTCATTTTCACCATGTGACACCCTGCCATCATCCTGATGAGACTGGAGATGATAGGATCATTCATAATTTTAATATAACCTGGCCTTGTGACTCTCCTTCTCCCAAAGTACGTCTTGCCCCAGAAAAGCGACTGCAGCCACACACGTGAGGCAGAGCAGAGCAGAGGCCATGGGCCTGCAAGCCATGTCTGGCCTGAAGGTGCATGGGAAGAGGTAGGATGAATAGATTTCTGCCAACCCTGCAGCTCACAGTGCAGGGCAGCAGCCCATTGCCTGTCTTTTTCATGAAGGGAATGGGACAAAAGACACGTTTGTTCAGGATGTACTTCTTGACTCTTTCTCACTCATCAGCTGATGTCACAGGGAGCTACAGCCCAAGTTGTGGACTTGAAGCATATGAGCTGGAGATTTCTATGTGGGGGTGCAAGATAGTTTATGGTATTTCTGGATTTTGACAGAAGGCTTGGCTGTTACACAAACAGCCAATTTTTCTCAGATGTTGGCCCTCCAGGCCGTGGAAAATATCCTGACCCATGTTTGTGGGGAGCTCAGCATGAAAACGGTCTCTGCGTGAGCCAAGGCTCCAGGACAGTACCATAACAAACAAAGAATTAGATAGCAATCACAGTGCATTAAGGCATTTTCCTCACCACTACAAGAAATGAGCGTGCTTCGTAAAAATCAATTGTTATAAGACTAGAAATATGAGAGTTGCCCACTGAGCTGGAGGAGCTATTGTGCAGGGTTGGGCAGTCGCTGCCCCTTGCTCCAGTGAGGCAGAGTACTTCGCATCCAGTGTGCCTCCATGCTCATTTATAAAAGCTTCGGGCAAATGAAGCCACCATATGTTCCAATCAACTTCGCTGAAAGTTATTTCTTCCTTTTCTGCAATAGTTGTAAGGGGGGATGAGCTTCCCTAAGCAATTTGTATCACAGAGAAATAGAAGTTGTTTGCCAGGTACGTAAAAGTTTCCAAAGAAAAGTTTCCAGGCCCAGCCACAACTTCCCACTGGTACATAACAAGTTATTTCTTTTGCCTGAAAAGTCCTCCATATTCCTAAATTCTCAAAGGCAGACCATGAGTACTGTTAGTGAAGCCAGGTGCAGTTTTCTTCTTGGAGATACTTCAGAGTCGGTCTTATCTTTACAAGTGTATTTTGTCAATTAGCGTGTTTCAGCCTCTAGGTAAGGACACAGCCAAAGCTCAGTCACTCCAGCAACTCCTGTGAGAGTACCAAAACAAAACACTCATTTAGACACAGCCTGTAATATTGGCAGAACAAGCAGAAAGGTAAGCATGCAAGCGTCATTCATTTTCTTGTTCCTTCCCACTGGTGTTTGTGGTACTTGTGTGTGTGCATGCACATTTGGGTGTGTGGGTGTTCAGAGGTTCCTGTGGGTAGGGAGATGCCAGCTGCCACTTTCCCATGGGCAGCCTTGGTGTCCAGGAACACCACCCTAGAGCAGCAGAACAGAAGCATCCACAGCTTGGATGCTTCAGCTCCAGGACTGCAGCTTGCCTGCAAAAGGGGCTGGGGTTGTTTCCTATTCTGCAAAATCTAAATTTTCCCTGTTTTCATCAGCCAGCTGTTCCCAGGCTTAGGACAGCCTCAGGGAAGGCAAACACATGGGTAAATATTCACCATCAATTAGTTCAGAGGTGTACTGGCATCAAATATAAATACCTCAATTCCTAACCATGTATTATCATGGACTTACACTACCAGTTCTTACTGATGAACAGTTTCTTCTTGAGAAAAATGTATGATCAAAGTAGAACTCCACACTGCAGCCTCACAATGCCTGCCAAGGACACCATCTGAATACTGCATTTCAGAGATGCTTATCTGCAGACTCCTGGCAATACAGTAACAGTGGTTCTTGCTCTGGCACCAAACCCCCACACACAGACCACCCAGACCCCATGAAAATGTTTGAATATGGCGGTGGAATACAGCAGGAGACAGTGCTTGTCTCTTCCCTAGCAGACATCAACACTAGGCCCACGTCTGAAGAGCTGTTTGTCTAGTTGGATCATTACTCCTCTTAATAAAAGCACTCTTTTCTCTGTAAGGGGGATACTAACTCAATCATTGGACAACATGAAATTGCAGAACCCTGTCATCATCCTTTCCTGAATACTTGATTGGAAGGTATTTGTCAGTCCCTTTCATCAGGCCTCAGAGGTGAGGGTTAAAGGAGTGTGAAGGCAGCAGTGCTGAAAACCAATATAAATCCAGTACCTGGTAGAGGAAAAAATGACATGAGTGATCAGAACTTCCAAACAGAACAGCCAAAGAAACAAACGTACTTTGTATAAAAATGAAAATGCTTCAAAATCCTTTGTGAGGGTAATTATAAATGCCACAAAGAGAAGGACAGAATACTTTGATTGACATATTTAGGGCTTGATTATTAGATATCTTTAGAAAAACCTGCAATCTGCATGTCCATGAGGTTATTTACAGGTTTTAACAAGCCTTCTGAAAGATCAGTGCTTATGAATGCTTATAAGTTTATGATTCTTACTGCATGAGAGCATGTTGAAAAAAATAAATAAATCAGGCATTTCAAAGATCTTGGGAATGCCCTAATGTTATCAGTATGCCATCTAATTTCATTTCTGAGGTAGTATTGTTCTTTCAGCCTACACTTACAGTGTTAGAAATGGAAATTATATGTGATGGAAAGTTGCTGTTGAGTACGTTTCTGCAAGCCTCAAAGCAATCTAGTTAAGAGATATTTCAGTAAAATACTGATGAAATGACAGAGAAAGCCCACAGTGCTTGACGCCTTTTGCCGCTATTAATCAAGACTGCCTATTCTAAATATGCAGTACAAATAGTATAAGAGGCATACATGGCAATGAAAAGATAGCTTTAAAAAGACGTGAGTGATTGCAAAAGCAGAGTTACTCAAAGTACTTTGTGTTCCTGTAACAGAGTGACACCTCTCATATTTTGGCCAGCTTTGGACTTCAGTACCTGGGTATAACACTCTTTTTGTTCTGCAATTGCTCATTTTCCCCAAAGACTGTTAGCCTATGGTAGCTTTCTTTTCCTGTTTATAAGGACATGTTTTCAGACTCCATTATGAATTTACCAGTAGGAGTTGTTCTTTTTCAACACTGTTTAAGGTGAACAGCTTTTACTTCTCACGTCCTTTCAACGCAATTGTACTTCTTTCTAAATGCAGTGTAGCTATGACCTAATTTATAGCCCTAGGTAATTTTTGTGGTATTGTGGTACTCTTCCAAGAACACACAGGCTCATGAGTTTTTATATGATACTTGTTTCCTCAAATTAGGATGCAGCTCTGTTGCTGGAATAACGTAATTTCTGCACTTGTTTTGTGTACTCTTATGTTTACATTGGAGACAGTTCAAACTTCTGCAGATAGGTGTTTTTCAGTGTTCCACTGCAAATCTTTGCTAAATTTTCAGAACTGTGAGTGGTATATTTCCATTTCTGTAACTCATGAGTGTGTTGGTTTTTTTATTAAGAAATAAATTGCAGTGTTAAAAGAAAGCTTTTGTCTATGATTTCAGACTGACAATAGCTGTGATGTAACTGGGTTGTGGATGTTTTGGGTTTTAATGTGTTTCACTAGTCATCAATTTTTGGCATGCAGTAGGTCAAACATGCACAATAGGCAGATACAAGTGCTTACAGTAGATGCTCTAAGGCATTTACAGTGGGTCAGTATCTTTGATTCAGCCTGGTGCCCAATTTGCTGCATGTGTTGATCTTTCTCACTCTGTTTTTCCCAGTTAAACTGAGCTACGACAGTCATATCTCCTCCACTTTACTTAAAGCTATTCAGTGAACATGCCGTTCTCAAATTAGAGAGGAGGGTTTCGGTAGTTATTTTTACAAATGTTTTCTTGTGATTGATCATTCATTTAATAATGACAGAGAAAAGGGAAGACTGTTTACTACAAAATGCAGGTGAAACATATTGTTGCCTCAGGGACCAGCTACTTAAAAGTATATTTCCACAAATGGCTATGCAAATATTCATTAAACATTATCTTTCACAATTAATCTCCTAAAAAGGAAATAATGATCAGGTATTGCCACACTGCACTAGTTACATTAGCTGAAAGAAACCACAGTACATAGGATGTCTTCAGAGACCTCGTCTGAAAGAAACCTACCAGGTTAATTGATGTTTCCTGTTAAGCATATAGAAAGCTTAATTGTTTCCTTGCTAAGTGTTTCTTCTAGGTAATCACTAAACTGTAGTTTATCTGTTTTGTGATTATCTAGAATTTGCCAGATTGGAGATTGATTTTGTCAGAGAGTATAAACCTACTATTCACTAACCAAGGACCTACACCAAGATGAAAAGATGAAGAGTATGGATCACTACAACTTCTCTTCACATTCTACATCTCCAATTCATTGCAAGCTGCCAAAAAGATGAGCTTTGTTTTTGTTTCAGAAAACCAGCACAGTAATTGCCAGATATTTATGATATATATGGATATAAATCTCTTTGAAATACAGTCTCAGCTTGGAAGGGTCTGTGTTCATGGTTGATTTACAGTGCATAGTTAATGCCTAATTATTTCATTGTGCCTTTTGCCAAGGTATGAATAATTCATGATCCTTCCTAAACAAAACCAAGAACAGGTTGATTCACAATCTAGATTCACAGCCAGTATTATGGAAAGCACATGAATATTGGTACTGTTCAGGATTGGGAAGAACAGACTTCACTTGCTATCTAGATTACCCACATTAGCATCCAGGGGTTATATAGCAAGAACTATGATAAACAAAGTTGGAAAGAATATGCAATGTATTACTTGCAAAACACATCTGAAACCAGAGCATTAAAGGTTTAAATCAGGCCCATGACCTGGCCATGGTCTGTCTTCATGCTCCTGTTACTCAGGCATTGACTGTGGACTTGTTTTTGTTGGTGAGTAAAGATGGTGATCTTGATCCAAGGAGACAGCATCTGGGAGATAAATTTATTGCTCACATTGCACCCTCTACTGTCTGATTCCTATAAATGCTCTGGGCAAGGTCTTTTGACTCGTTGGTCTGTGTTACAGTGGTGTAAAACACTACAATATGCAGAAGGACAAACAAGTAGTCTAAGGAGAAGAGGCCAAAGTAAAGGAAAAGGCCACACAGAAAATCTCGAGGAGAAGAAACAGAATAAAATTGGAAACAAGTGACGCTCTCATTAAGAGGATGCTTAATGAAGAGTTTAGTCAAACCTTTAATCCTGATTGCATTACAGTTCAATGAGAGACACTCTAATGAAGTCGGCAGGATTGTGCCTATACAAACATGGGCCATAGTATTAGGAAGCCCATCTGCCTTTCTAGACCATCAGACATATTTGAGGTTCAGATGCTAAAAATCTGTCAATACATCAGAGCAGCTCTGTGGCATACACAGGCCATAGATGTCCTGAATTAAACAGGAGATCTCATTGAGCATCACAAGCCAAAACGGTTCATCTGCCACATTGGTAATATGGGTATAAGCATGGGAAGGGACTGGAGAGTGTCTATTTTTTTTTTACCTTTACATTACAACCAAGCCAGCAGGACCATGTACATAACTTGACATTTCCACACACATTCTTAATCATCCTATCAATGTGCCAAGTTGCTGTCAGGCTCTCCCATGCTTCACCACTCTGTGTTACTGAACACAGCACCCATTTTAAAAAAGTTCAGCCCTCTCCAATATTCCTACCCTCAAGTTGGTGTCCCAGGCAATGGAGGACTTCCCACATAGCCAAATCCAGATGACCTGCTAGACTTGAAAGAGGAATCCAGATTAAAAAATTTGGATCCTAACATGACAATAAACTATACAAAACAGAGAGGAATCTGTCTTTACAGAAGTAAGTCTGTCCATACTCACTGTGGTGTCTAAGACAGATGAGATAGTTTATCTTTCCTGGTAAAAGTATTACACTGACTATAAGAAGAACCTGTTAAATAAGTTTAGACTCAGTATCTAGCTTTTCACTGGTTTTCCTGGGGAAGAATTAATCCCACCTATAAGGCTCTGTTCTGCAAGGCCTAGAGTCCAAAGGGACATGCTAGCACAAGAATGTCATAAGGAGAAAAGTCATCAGGAAAGGAACAGAATACCATATCAATATATAATTACATTACTTGCAGATACAACTGGCAGGAGATATGTAAAAACATAGAAAATATGTTAATAAGTTCATGGTGATAACAAAATTTACAACTCTGTATCATGAAATAAAAGTGTATCTCAATCTTCATTTCAATTTTTTAAAAATAACCACTACAAATATGGTGCTATTCTACGCATGTCAATAGAGAAAAACAAATGTCAACTAGAGTGGGAAACAAGAGTTTCAATTTCAGTCTTCAGAAGACACTAAGCACTTCCAGAGCAGTGCTTAGTTGCTTATCAGAAGACAATGGGTGGCAGCCCACATAATGCTGTTTGATATTGTGCCCTCAGAGTCAGCTCTCTATAAGAAAGGACTTAAAATAGAAACTGATTCAGGCTTTATTTTATTGCAGCCATACATAGTAAATAAAATGAAAAGTTTAGCCTTCTTGGAAACCGAGCAAATGGAGAAATCTGTCAGTTATTTTAGAATCAAATCTGAGGAGATCTATTAGTTTTGGATCATTCTCTGCTGTTGCTCAGGGATACTGTTGGTCACAGGGACAAGCATAGTCTAAAACTGAATTTGTTTCAGCTATTCTCTGAGGAAGGAGACATGAAATTTCACAAACTGCCAGCTCTTCATTCAAGCCTGGGATACCACTGCCATTACATGGTAAAGGGCAGCTTATTTCACTTTGTTTTTCAAACCTTCAATATGATGTGCTATCCATTCAAGCATTTACTAGAGGGGATTGGAAGTATAACAGCTAAGCAAGGATTTACAGTTTAGGATGGTTGTGAGCTTAGATTTTTTTTAAACGGAAAACTTGTCTCTCAAGAGACTTAGTAAGAGAGTGAAGCTCTAAAATCTGTCTGCACGAAGCACCAGGCACTGTGCAGCAGGAGACAACTCTGCTGTGCTTGGACTTAACATGCAACCTTTTCCCTCTTTGACTTCTGTTATTTTAGGACAGTAACTGCTACACTCAGTCTGCTGTCCTTGGCAGAGACTAAAGCACAGCTAACAACAGTGTCCTTGCTTATAACTTGTAACACAGGGTAGGAATGACAACTCAGAGCCTAGATTATGTGTAGCTCACTGCAAAAAATATCTTTTCATTTTATTCTCTCCTTCAAAGCATTTGGCATCAGCCTCAGCTTTTCTTGATTGTGGGTGCTGAATGTGTCAGAGGTAAGAGAGAGGTCAGCCTGACAGTGATATCTGAAATGTTTTTCCTTTCCTTTGATAAAGGGTTAAACTTTGGCACAGAGACAGATATGTGGAGTCCTTGCTTCAAGTAAGAGCTTCTATAGGTGACTACAAATAGCTGTTCTTTAGCATGACTGATTCCAGTCAAAACGTAGTACGAGTAGGAAAGTCATGTGTTGCATTGTGGGTGAATAAAATACAAGTGTACGCATAATGTGCTCACTTACATACCACAACTTCTAATGAGAAGTGATGTTAAAAAGTAAAAATTAAAAATAACAGTCTAAAGGGCAGTGCAGTTCATACATGTGGATAGGATGCTTTCTAATGAAGCAAGTAGTTCACACCATCTCCAGGAAAACATTGACCTCATTTGAATAATATATTTTACATGTTGCTTCAAGAGCAGGCATGACAAAAAAACTGCTAGCTGTCTTGACAGAAATGGGCTTGAGGCAAGGCATCTCCTAGAAGAAAACTCAAGAAATCTGAATCTTTCAGAATAATTCAGCTTGGGCTTTGTTAGGCTATGCCTGGCCTCGTTGTTTGCATGTATTGCAGAGGCATCCCCTACCCAAGCCCATGCAGACAATATTGCCCAGGAACTCATCAGTGCCTGATAGGAGATCAGAAGGGCCCTGTACATACTGTGAAACTGGAAGAAACAGCGATGTTTGGGGCTGGTCTCAGGAAGACACATGCCAGCACAGAAGCCCCAAGTCTGCAGCTGTATTCAGAGATGGCCGCAACAAAACTCAGGGCTTAGAACCTGGCCATCAAACTCCAAAGAGAGACACACTTCTAAGTTGGTTCAATTTTATCGTCTCCAAGGGTGGGTTACTGTGTTAGGAAGGGTTCTGTATCAGGGGATCGGGTGCTTTTTTTATAGTGAAACTTCAAAAAGTTAAATAACTACCACTATCATAGCATAAAAATAAATTATTCTCCTCAAACAGTACCTCTTAGTAAATCAGCACAACAGAGCTCGGAAACACAGAATGAGTGTTGTTTCAGTAGAGCAAAGTGACAGGGCCAACAGCAGATGCACGTCTTGGCACTGAATGCTGCAAATTTTGTAAACAGCAGAGACAAACCTGTTTCACCAAAGATTAAGTCTACACAAAAGCATCTCATTCAGCACTGGTAAAGAGGCTCATCTATTGTTCTGGCAAGCAGCACCAAAGATATAGTTCTCCAGAGACAAAATGTGAGGCTAGCTGGAAACATGCTTGCCAACCTGAAAAGAAAGAGAGGCAGCACAATGGTAACAAGTGAAGAAACAGCTGGGCATGGTGGCACCAGGCTGCATCTTTCAACCCGTGTTATCAACACTTGTTCATATAGCCAGTGTGCTGTGAAGAAGTGCTTGTCGCTTTCCATTAGGTCACAGAGAGATGAATGGAGCCCAGTACAAAAAAGACAGGTTAGGGGCTTTGATTTGTTTTCTATTAATACTTCACAGTATTGAAGGGGTATAGTTAAGCGGTAAGGCTAGCCATGTGAAAATTTTTATCACAGCAATGACTTAATGCTGACATTTGAGAAATGCCAAGAAGATTCAAGGAGGTTTTGGAAAAATACAGGCCATCATCAACACAACTTCCAAGACACATACTTCTAACACATTTCACATTCACGTCAAAATCAAGCACAACAAAAGTGTGGCTATTGGCCAGTTCCAATGTACAGCATCCATAATATGGGTACTAGCTGACCCTCTTCAGTTCAAAATTTAATCCTATCAAAAAGTGAGTGTCTAACGTCCATTCCTTCGTCCATTTAGAACTCTCTTTCAGTACTCATGGCAGAGGCTCACTTCTGCAGCTGTACTGAGAAAAACAAGTCAGCTATAAAGTGCTTCATTGTATGAGTTACGTGCAAGTTTCAAGCTAATGGAAAAATCTGAATACTTTTGTGAAAAAATGTTATGCCTCGGCCCAAAGTTATCTGACACAAAAATGCTTATAATCTTTCTTTTCCCTGTTTGGATCCAGCTGAAAAAGAAACTAAGAAAATATTCTTAATGGCAGCAGATGAAACACCATTATAGTGGCCAACTATAAAAAAGTTATTTTTTTGATTTAAAAAATGCTCCTAAGGCACATACTATTTTAATGATCACAGCAAATCATAAGCTTTAAAATACGTTTCCTCAGACTTTTTCCTAGGAGGAAACCAGGAGCTGTAAATGATCCAAGGATAATAACTCATTACAGCAGAGGCTGGCTGCTGGGGAAGTGAGTAGCTGGACTGTCAAGAGCATGCTTGTTTTCCACAGAGCCTGTGCTGAAACGAAGCTATGTCCACGGACCAAGGGATTAGTATTCTCAAATAGCAACCACGTGAGATGGAATTTCTGACCTGTTCTGATTTCAACTCAACATTTCAGATGCGGTGTATTTAAGAGCCATCAAGCTTTCACCCCCTTCTGCATCCTACACCCTTGGGAAGCTGTTTCACCATGCCACTGCCCACTGATTCAGCCAGAC
This sequence comes from Cyrtonyx montezumae, assembly GCF_038088225.1. Taxonomy (NCBI): domain Eukaryota; kingdom Metazoa; phylum Chordata; class Aves; order Galliformes; family Odontophoridae; genus Cyrtonyx; species Cyrtonyx montezumae. The sequence continues at coordinate 117,679,073 of NW_027072034.1, read as the reverse complement.
ACCTCGCAGCACCTCTGGTTCATAAAGCTGATGTGGTTCCTTTCAGATTTACATCCTATAATACAATAAAACTAAATTAAAAGGCCATCTTCCAGAAGAAAAATCTCTAGTCATCCTAAAGATGTTTCTACACATAAATTTCAGATATTTTCACCATGTGGTGTAAGAATACTTGGCAACTACTTTCATTTAAGCTTTTTGTTGCAGTAGAATAAGTATTTTTCTAGCATTTACATTTTCTTTCAGAAAATGATTTTCTTTCAGAGTCTATTCAAGGAAGTAACAGCAACAAGTTGTGTGAAACTGAAAGTCAGCTAGTGTTTTCAAAATGGTCATTTCCTTGTGTTTTCAAGTCAACCTTCACATATATATATATATAATATATATATATGTTTATATGTATATGTGTATATGTATATATATATATAAATTCTTTTAAAACTGCTTCTTTGTACAGCAGGCCCATAAAGTAACTGCTAGAAAGAGAGAACAAGTTTTCTTCTCACATACCATAGAAATTAAAAGGAAAATAGACCTGAGAGAAGACCATAATGGTGAGCTTTTTAACAAAAGCTTTCAGTAGAATATGAAACTTCTAACATTTCTTCTGGATATAATGAAACTTAGTCAATAGGTTCAGAAAGGAGATGCCACATATATAAATTATTTTTTAAAGTCAAATTATCTGTGACAAGCAGAGTGGCACTGTATGATTCATGTTTTACAGCAAGCTGAAAAATTTTTCTAATTGTCTGATGCCTAAAAAAAAAGTTGAGGAGGACAAAGGATACAAGCCCCACTTTCTCCCATATCAGGTTCCAGCCTAGACCCTGATTTCTGAGTGCCTGTCCCCAAATCATGCTTTCATCCAAGACCCTCCTTTCCTGAGTTCATGGGGAAGCTGCTGGGAGTCATGCTAATGATAGCGCATATAGCTGCATGATCACTGAGTTCCTGACATCTGCAAGAGCAAGTGGCTGACACAGCTGGTCTTACCTGAGAGAGTGGTCCCTGGATCTCATATCTGTTTGCACTATTTCTTCTGTGTGCATGACAGAAAGAGGTGAGTTGTTTTGGTTTTGTTTTGTTTTGTCTTTTTCATATAACCAACAGCTGTGCTAAAACCTCTGTAGTTAGAGACAAAGTGTGTATCTAATAAGTGAGCTTCACATCAACTCACAGTGACATAGCTGTGGTCCATGGGATGCTGGCACCTAGGCACGTACCTAATGGGCACATGGCAGCCAGACACAACCACAGTCTTTCCACTCAACTGCAGAATCATTTTTTCCTGCCCCCTCCTTTTTGCAAGTTTTTTGGAAAGTTTAATTAGTCTAAATTGTTCATTAACAAATGGCCACTTCACACAATTATCAAACACATCACCCAATACTACACTCATATTCTATATTATCTATGTGTTAGCAATATGTTTTTGCCACCAAAAATCTAAAAGTTGCCCCATCACCCAACAGAGTGCATGCTGCAGAAACTCAGGCCATGGACTATGTATTCAAAATGCTCATTTATTTAAGCCAAGCATAACAGGTTTGGGTAAAAGAGGTGTACTTCATTTGGTGTTCCTGTGTCTTTGTCATAGACCGCAGAGCAGACCAACTACAAAGGAAGGAGACAGCCAACTCCCACGAGTGTTGAAGTGCAAATCTCATCACAGGAAAACTTGCAAAGTCCAACCTAGCTGGCACTAAAAGGAAAAACGCAAGGATCGCTGTATTGCTAGCTTATGACTCATTCTTTTATGTTAAACTTGATTTCTAAGCATGCATGAGGTGCCATTGTAAGACTAAAATTAGATACTGGGTACACAAGAAGAATTTCTCCCCTTCCTGATCTCAGACACTTCTAATTGCTCCAGTGAGCTCTTTGATGCACTACCTGTATCCATCCCTTCCCAAGGTGTCATAGGTTGCATCTTTACACATCACTTCACAGGAAAAAAATTAACTTAATAGACTTAACAGCAGATATTTGAGTAGAAATAGTGGATTTTTAGATTGTAATGAAGATTTAAAGTGGGTAATGCAGTGTATCATGGTAGAATTTTTTCTGTTTAATGCACCAGCCTTATCTTGCATTAAACTCTAATATGATCTTGCTATCAGCAAGGCACACTCGTGTATTGAGAAATTCACAGATGTTGAAGAGGGGTAGGAATAAAGGCTTTTATTCTTTTATCTCTAATCCTTTTTTTTCTAAGAGCACTTTTTTCAATGACATACTCACTTCATTTGAGATGGCTAACAAGTACACCTAATTGGAAATTTCTCTTATAGTTATTACTGTATTGTTCTGCTTCCCCACAAAGTATTGGTTATTTCTGTCATTTCCTAAGAAAATTTCACACTGACAAACTGCAGGAAAGAAAAAAAAACATCAGAAAAAGGCAGAGATATCCTAACAACATAAGGCAAATGAGATGAATTGCAAGATTTTACTTAGTGTTAAAAATATTTCAGTCAATTGCATTTAAGGAAAAAGTCTATAAAATTTCATCAAATTAAAAATATTTAACACTTCATTTTTCTTTTTAAGGCTAGGAAACACACATAAATAGAAACTCTTCCTGCTAATCAGCCCTTTTTCCCTCAGCGATCCACATTCGATATTAACAATGCTATGCATTTTTCAGCCAATGTGCTGAAAGCATTTCATAAAAGCATTAAGAATCACTATCCTGTTTTTACAGGCAGAGTCACAGAGGTGATGTGATGTTTTTAAAATTACTCCATAAATAAGTTGCGGAGTCCAGAATAGAATTTGCTGCTCTGTGATCCCCTCTCCCTGCCCCAGACATTTCTTCCATTACAAAATAGGAAGACAGTGAAGATAAGTATGATGCCTCACCAAATAAATCACAAACCATCTCATTCACACTGTACATAACAGATCTCCTGTGAGTAACAAGAATGGCAAGACAAAGGTGAGTTAACTTTGTTAAAGGGTAAAAAATGCCTCTGAGTATCCTGGTGCTGAGGTTTGTGTACAGTTGCATATGCAAAGGCTGATCTCCAAGGTGGCTACCCAAGGGTAATTAGAATTGGAGGCATCTATAATTATAGCATTCAGTAATTACAGAAAGAATAGCACTCCCACTTATGTACAAATGCATGGCTAATTGTTCAGCAATGATAGGAAGAAAAAGAAAGAGAAGTCCTATGACTATTTAATGAAGATTCTGAAAACATATTGCATTATTAAAAATGTATTTGAGTGCAACTGACTTGTTAAACTGCCACTCTTCCTTCACTGCTTATAACAGGGAAACACATGGCCTTGGACTGAGTGCTGGACAATAAAAAGGCTGAGAGCTGACCTTAGCTCTTTACTCAGATGGAGGCAGGTGATGAGGACTTTTGTCTTTTAGAAAGGCTCAGGCATCATATTATCTAAACCAGGCAGGAGAAATAAGCAGGGGCATCCACACATGTAGTTGTGAGTCCCAGCAGGGCTTGATTTCCCCTCATAGAGAAGATGCTCTCCTTTGAGGAAGTGACCAGAAAGAAGCACCCAGTGCCATGGAGACACAGTAGAGTCACCCTGGAAGATCTGCCCAGCCTTCCAGCAAGAGTGGGAGCACTGCAGTTTGGGAGCCTGGGGCTTGTAGCAAGGTTACTCCTTTTGTTGGTGATAAAAGCCTCACACACTGCCTTGATGCTACTGCATCAGCCATCACATAGTTGAGATTGTTCATTTCATGACCTGGTGTTAGTTAAGGGCTCAGCTACCTGCCTGGACATGTTTACTTGCATCAAAGCCATTGACAACTCTAATTCTGTTGCTATTCAGAGCATCTGAGCATTATTCATAAATATCTTGATCTAGAAAAAGAATTTTTTTCTCCTGTGCCCAATGTCAAAAGCAGCCTTTGAAACCACCAGCAATCCTAACTGGGACAGAGGCTGGACTAGGGACAGAGACATCAGCATCTGACACTAGCAGCCAGGTACCAGGAGCTTTAGCACTACAACCCCCAAGAGGCTGCCACCTTAGTGGGAAGTGGAGCTCTGCTGAAGCACTTCAGAGGAAGAGCTGAGTCCCAGCTGCACTGTGAACAGCTAGATCACCTAAGCCAGCCTCACAGCCTCTCCACAACCCTACCCATTACTTCCCACACTTCAGAAATACGGGATGTGCAGAAAGCTTCTTTGCCTGGGACTTTTCCTTTGGCAGGATATCAGTGTCTAGGCATTTCATTTAGAATAGGCAGTGATAAGGAAAGAGAGAAGTAACGTGTTGTCTTTAAGGGATAATTTTTAATGTAATACATGTAGAAAGTGGCTATCATAAGAGCTGATGCTCAATCTCTTTCACTGGAAAATTCTTTTCAGTTATTTCTGAGTGGTTTTAAGTTAACAGAGATATGAGAAACAAAACCCAACCTTCCTTTATTAAAAAATGCACAGCTAGCAACACCTAACAATGGAAAATACAGAAATACAACACAAGATGGTTTACTTTTTTCCAGGTTGGGTTAATGGAAAAAGCTATCGCTCGACTGTTTACATTCGTCAGGACAAATTTACACAGGTTTTATTTAGGCTTTAAGATCCAGCTGTGACATATTTGCTCTTTTCAGAAACACTCATTCCATTTGCAAGACAAAGGAAAGGGCTAAGGTTTGAGCTGAACTCTCCTCTCCACAAATTAGAAGATAAAAATATCCCACAGCCATGTTAAGCTCCTGTGCAGCAAAGTTTCATATGTTAGCATTAGGATTAGCACTCTGGAGGGATTTCTCAAAGTAGTCCTGAGCGTATGGATCTGTATGCTTTATTTAAAAGAATTTACTTTAAATATTCCTTCTAAAGTCTAACTCCTGTTGTCATCTCAAATATTCCTCATGAGTACTGCCTGGTTGCTTGGAGGGGAAAAAAATGCAAACAACACATATATTTATAGGCAAATCTGAAATCTGCCTGTTTTGAAAGAAGAGCCCTAATGTACCTTGCACAGGATGTGATACAAGGCATTTTTAAAAGAAGTTGGTTCCTCCCAACCTGGGCAGGAGGCAGACAGAATTTCCTTTGTTTTTGATAGACTTTAAACTAACCCTGTTGTTTAGGGAAGGACTGCAAGACACCAAATGCCTGCACAATATTACATTTTGTCCATGCTACACCATTTGCTTTTGCAAAGCTACTGCAATATTAGTTTTCCTACATGGCATTTCATGTTTTATGTATACTGCAATATCTCTTCATAACATTAACGTAAATATTTCAATACTGTCTCCAGGCTTAAAGAAAAATCCTCCTCTCTCCCCTTGCTTCCCCCCAGCAAACATTGTTAGGTTTACTGGAATTCAGTAATTCAGTTGCAAGGATGGCAGTCCACATGCAGGGCTTTTTCTTAATAATATGTAGAGAGTATTTCTTTACATTTCAGATGAATCAAAGGACATAATCAAATTTCTGGCAGTACCATGCTGACTGACAGATGGCAGGACACATTCTCTCTCATCAGGTGTCTCTTATGTTTATGGGGTGAGACAAAAATGGGCAGAAATGTAAGATTTTTCATGGAAATGAAAATAATTTTTGTAAATCAACAGGAAGAGTGGAGGCATGAGGTCTCATGAAACCTCGAGACTGTGACACAGTTACATCGTCTAAACAAACTCTTCCAGTCCACTGAATTTTATTCAGTTGAGAGCATAGGAAGAAGAGACTAGAAATCTTAATGTATCCATAGTTAGCTTAAAAGGGCAGAACTCAACATGGAAAGTAGTATCATATACAGTCTGCCTCTACCAACCCCTTGGCTGTACAGCTAGGGCAACATTAATATGTTCAAGATGAAGGAGAAAAAAAACACTTCCTTTCTCCTCTTTGACTGGAGTACAACGTTGTTGTTCTTTAACCCAGCAGGTGGCTGAGCACCACAGTCATATTCTCACTCCCCATCCCTTCCTGGTAGAATGAAGGAGTGAATCAGAAAAAAAAAACATAGAACTCATGGGTTGAGATGAAATTTACTAAGATAGAGAAAAGGAAAGGGTTGATAAATAAAACAAATATTTATATATTTATGAATATATAAATATATAACATATTTATAACAATATAAATAATACATATAACAAGCTATGCACAAGCAATCGCTCACCACCCCTCAGCCGATGCCCAGCTTGCCTCACAAACAGCAAAATAGAGCGAGATGAATTCCAACCCTCTTCAAAACTCCTTCTTCATGTTGTCATATGGTATGGAACATCCTTTGGCCAGTTTAAGTCCTGATTCTGTCCTGATTCTGTACCCTCGCAGCTCCTTGACTCTGTACACACTGCTTAGCAATAACTATAAACTAAAATATTGGTGCGTTACAACATTGTCTTTCTCCTAGAACCAAAACATAGCATCATACCAGACTCTCTGAAGAAAACAATTTTCTGTCCCAACTGAAACTAAGACAAATGTAAACCAGGAGTTTTAAACTTTAGTTGAAGAATGGTGACTTCAGTAATGTCCAGCTATGTCTCAAGAAAAATTATGACTACCCACAGACAGATGAAACTTGCATAATTGCTTGATCTGAGGTGAATATGTATGAAGATGAGGATCTTCATACATATTTGAAGACCTAAGAGCCACCAGAAGGTGCCTCAGGACAAACCAGTCTAGCAGTTTGCTTTCCAAATTAGTCTGGCTTTTGTGGACTGTTCCTCTGGTCATCAAGAGAGTCTAAAAGAGTCCTATTAGCGTAAAGTAGAACCTGGACTATGAGACTCCAGAAAGACCCACATTAATGTGCACTTTCCAAATAGTTGTAAATTAGAACTCAGATCCTTCTCTAGAATATCTCTCTTGCAAAGGCCATGATAACAAGAGTTAGAATTAAGCTCTCCTTTGTTCTTACTCCCAACGAATGTATTAACCAAACTTCTGAAACACCTTCCCTAGGAAATAAAAGGTCCCTCTTCTTCCTCTTCAGCTTAATTTTCCACTATATATATTATACATAGCAGATAGATTTGCAATAAGGATGTTTCTAGAGGGTTGAATGACAAGCAAAAATGCTATACAGAGATCATTGTAATTTCAGCATATCACCAAATGTCACCTCTAACATTAAGAATTGGACTCTCCGTAAGTCTAGAGTTATGCATAAACTAACCTTCTGACACAGATATTTTCCCCTTTTTAGTAACTGGTATTCATTCTAATGAATTATGCTGCAAAGATAACATATAAGACACCGACTTCAGTAACTGTTATAATACTTATGCTAGAGTTGAGATCGATGGAAAAATGCTTTGAGCAAATTGAGCAAATTGTATAAAGGTGTATTTTTAGAGCTCTGCAATTCAGGGTTTTAATACCATTTATATTCTTCTTGATGTTAGTCTTGTTTTTCAGAGACAACCACAGGGCTTTTTTTTTTTTTAATTTCTCAAGGCAGTAATCCAGTTCCAGAGGAGATGTAATTATCTACACCAAAGGGATGTAGATTATTACACATGAGAAAGCAGTGTGAAGGGATGACTAGTTCAGCAGGATTTTTTTTTAATTGAGAAGTTTTGAAGGTAATGGGCACTGAAATCTCATGGAGACCAGGTGTGTTTTTTTTTTGTTGTTGTTGTTTGTTTTGTTTTGTTTTCTGTAGGTTTGCCTTCACATTCACCTTTTGAACATGAAATAGATTGACTTTTTTCTATGGAGAGGAAAGGCAACCATTCTGCATGCTTTTTGCTTAATGAGGAGCTGGCCTTATGAACAATTAAACCAAGAATACATAAAGCTTATCTCTATCTCTGAGCACACTTGAGTCAAATACCAAACACAGATTCATAACAGTCTTTGAAGTCTGATATAACTCCAGAAAAAAAAAAAAAAAGCAAAGAAAAAGATGCTCAGTTTTGAAGTGTGTTGAACAAAGTAGAAAACAAAAAAAAAAACTGATTTCACGCTACATATTTGCTTGTTTTGATCTGAACTTTTTCAACATCAACTCAAAAGTGAAGATTTGTTGGAATAGAGTTATGGCACAAGGGAGTTACAAAGAAGCAACAGGAAAATGTCACTAACGTTCAGAAAATATCCTTCCAGTTATCAAGAATGAACAGAGTGGAAAAAAATAAATACAATGATCTGAAATTATTCATGCTTCAAGGATAGCATTTACCATAAAGCTTAGAGAACACATGATGTATACAGAGGCACTGCTTTCTCTGTTCTTGTGAAATAAGAGTCTAAGGACTAAGCAAGGAAGAGGGAAAAAAAAATATGTTTTCTAGCAAAATATATATTTAAAAATCGTCAATCATCCCTAATCATCCCCAAATTCAGTAATGTTCTCTTGTATATCTAAAAGTAATTTCAGAATTTCTTAGACTCTGCTTGTGAAATTCATTTCCCAGTAGATCTTCCAAAAGTTCATGTGAATTCCAGCTGGAAAACAGCTGTCCCACAAAAAGCTAAAGAGCCATGTCTGTTTTCGTAGGTTCTGTTTGGTTCCTTCTCCACGAGGGTGGAAGCACAAAGAAAGCGTTAGCAATATACTGTGGACATAGCACAGCTTAATACACTTTAAGTCAAAGTTTACTAATGTTCCCCTGACACATAGCTTGAGATTTTACTTTAGGTTAGATAAGGATAACAGCAAGTCTCTTTATGAAGAAGAGCTTGCTTTCTGAGAATCAAGGAAATTCCTAGCCTGAAGAATGTAGCAAATGACAACATTTCCCACTCTGCTATTTTATAAAAGTCTCTGTTGAGATGCATGACAGAATGTTACAACTAACATGCAACCACTGATTGCCATGACTGCTCTGCAAAGTCATGACAGTTTTTATTTATATTAGCAGCACCACCAAATTTCACCTGACTTCTGCTGAAATTTGAGACACTCTGTGTTTAGATTTCTGAACATCTATGTATTTACAGCCTCATTTAAAACTGCCCTAACCAACATAACTTTCTTCTTTTTTCCACAATTTGCAAGTATGACTGCATTTTCTCAGTGCCTGTTTCCTTGAGAACTTAAGCTGCCTGATAGCAGGAGCACATAAATAGGAATAAAAGTGGGCTATGAATATTTGATGGATTTGCTGCTGGGTATAGTGGGATACAAATATACATCAAGAGAGCTGCCTTGCAGAGCTAGCACTGTGCTTGGCCACTGCTCACTTGCACTGCACAGTAAGCCTCATTTTTGCCTGGTAAATCCATTGCTTCTTCTGGAAGTTTAATGACTTTGTTGAGAAATTTGATGTAAATCTCTTATCAGCTAATGATTAATCTTTAAGAGGAAAAAAGAAAAAAAAGAAAAAAAAAAGACCAAAAGATTTCTCTGGTAAGAGTCGTAAAAGTCTCAAGATTTCCCAGGAAATCCATGCATAAATTCTAGATGTACTCAGAAGTCTTTGTAGTTCAATAGTTTAGAGATGTGCATGGTTTATGGCATTGTTTGTTAATTAAAAATACACGTATTGCTATCATTCACTACCAATGAAACCTTGTGTTGCAATATGTCAATAAGATGATTTACACTGACTACTTCCATTCTTCAGTGTGGTGTCCAGATGTCTTTGCAATGCTGTGAGCAGAGCTACTTTGTACTGCCTCCTCCAGTAGCTCTACACAAAGTGACTCCCCGAAGCTGAGCAAGCTTAGGATGTGGGAAATGTGTTTTCCTGTGAAAAGGCATTTCAGTTGTGCTGCCAAAGGAGATCAACAACGGAAGCACTGTTTTGAGTCACATTAGGATTTGTGGGAATCTGTGATATGTGGCTTTGTATAACTGTAAAGGTAGGTCTTTCTGCCTTGTTGATGTGAGGAAGTGAAAAAGGTAACACCCCAGCTAAATTAAAAACAATGCTGTGATAAAAAAAAACCACTGGGCGTATATTTACACTGAAGAAAAGAAGATGCATAATAGAGATCACTTTGATTTTCATTTCCTTGGGGCCATGTGCAGAATTCAATTTCTGAGAAAAGAGACCCAGAACTATATCCTTAGAGGACTCCGTGATCATTGTGAGTCTCTTCCAGTTTGGGAAATTCTAAGATTTTATGATTCCTTGAGCTCAGTGGTGCTATTAGAAATGAGCAGACACATTTCTTTTCTTAGTAAATCTATACTCTTGCCACTCCCATTCTGCAGCACCTGCCCAGTGGAAGATGAAGTTCTTCCATGATTTTAGAGAAAAGCATCTGGCATCTGCATAAAAAAGATAGTGATTGATTCAAGCTTATCTTAAGAATTTTGAGCATCTGGGAGTACTTCATGTGCATGCAAACAGAAGGTGTCGTGCACATGTGCAGTGCCCCGGGCTTGCTCCGTTACCTGTGATAATGAATCTCTGATACGCACCCATGTGCACAATTGTGAGACAGATTTACAATAATATATAAGGGAGAGACTGTCTTTAACAAGAGACTTGGGGAATGGGTCAATGTCTCTTCTCCTCTGGCAGCATTTGGATGTTTTGTAACTGCTTCTGGCATAGCCCTCTTGCATTAGCAGAACCCCCTCAGCTGCTTGAAATGCACATTGAATATAAGAGCAGCACTGCCAGGAAAGCACTCCACCTGTCCCTTAGGCTGCTGAGTTGGCTGGCCATTTACAACCCTCACCACAAACAGGCACTCTCATATAGCTGCTATTTTAGATCTTAATTTTCAAACTGTGAGGCCCAAGCTTTACAGTGTTGACCAGGGCTCATTTTACCTGTTTTTGCATCTCCCGTTCTCTGCTTATTTATACTGTAAACATCTCAGAGCGTGGAATTTCTCTTACTGAAAATTCAGTACCGTATCATATGAGGATTTGATTTCAACCAGAATTATGAGCTTTAAAGCCTATAAGGTTCATGTAAGTTACAGAGTTACAGGCTACATGAACATATGTGTGTAAGTGTGTGCACATTTGGGTATTCATAATGTATGCACATGGATCTGAACATACACATATATTTTTGACATGACATATGTATACAATAATACATTTCAAATAGATTTAAATTCTGAATCAAGATTTATCAACCCTGACTCCCTTCAAGAGCAAAGAAGAGAAACAAGAGATGAACTCATCACTGAACTACATCTAGCAGCATTATGCTAACACCATTTCTCAAGAACTGAAGCAATGTATGGAGAGAGAAGGTAGAAGAAATCATAATCAGTTTGTAGTAGAAACTGAAGTAATCGCAAGTCTTTTCACATACTATGTTACACCTTTACTGCACCTGCTGCACTTCTGAATGCATCACAGCAGACAGTCACTAACAGAGTATAGGGCTATTGGTTCACAATTTTCATAGGAGGTTATAATTTCCTTCTAACTGGAGACACTGATGTTAAAACACTTTCTATCTAGAGAAATTATGTGTGCATTCAAATGCAGAGAGTAAAAATAGTCAGAAGACAGTTTTTGTCTCAGTTTCTTTATCGACATTAAGGAAGATTCTCTTAGATGCATTACCAAAAAAAGACATTTTTAAGAAGCTCTGAACTTGTTTCCTCTGGGAAGAGTTCACGGTTTGAGGAAGTGCTCCCAGATATACAGAAGCATTTCATTAGCAAACATACAAGGGGAAGAGGATGAGAGGGATTAGAGAGAAAACAAACTTTGGAGAATGGGGAAAGGACTAAGATGAAAAATGGTGATTTAATGCCTTATATTAATCTTGACAAATGCAGAGGAAATGACTACCTGAAGCCCATGATCCAAGGCAAGTTACTGAGCACTGCTGAGGGCCTACTCACTGCTGAGAACTAAGGTGGTGTAAAAGATCATCTGGGGTACATAGGCAGGACAAAGTTTTAGTTCATAAGGTTATTGAGAAGCCAAACATTAGACAAATGCATGTAAACACTCACAAGTAAGACCAAAGGCAAAGGGAGCAAAGTGAAAGGCAAAGAGTCGTCAACATCCAGGAACTTAGCTCTGAGGCGATTGCTCAGCCATGGGGACCATGCCATGCTTCATCAACTGAAATGTCAAGACTTTTAGTCAGAACAACATACTTGTGCCAAGTTACCTAATATTTCCTTTGGGAAAGTAGAGCTAAATGAGTTTTGCATTATCTCGTGACAACCAGATCTTTTTTTGGAAGATTAACAGAGAAATTTAGTACTCTAATCCTTTATGGATTCTTTTACCATGCATCCTTACTTTAAACAAAATTTTGTATTGATACAGCCGCTTACTGCTTTACAAGTATCTCATTACAACTTTGGCAGATGGACCTGCAACAGCTAATACTGAGTTCACTTTCGTCCTTGTCTTTCCTTTCCCTCTTCTCCCCCCACCTCCCACACCACCAAATCAGTCAACAGGATTTTCCAAACTGATTTATAAAATGTATTCTGCAAACACTGAGATATTTCTATCCAGCTGCTCCACATCAGCAAAGATTTGTTCCTTAGCATTGGGAAACGCTGTTAGAAAATAACACTTAATGATTAATTTTGAAAAATTGTTGAAAAAGGACTACTGTTAAAACCGGGATTTTCCTGAGTCAGTAAAGGTTTCCATATTGCCTGGCAAATCTTAGTTAACTGTTTTCTAGTACAAGTGAGAAAAAGTAACTTCTCATTTACTTTTATTCTGAGAGTTTAATTCCCACTCAGATTCAGGGCTTGTCGCTGGTTCACATGCATGAAAGGAAAGGAGGCAGAAGGGGAAATTAAAGTCCTACCTCCTTCCCCCTCCTGTTCTATGAGCAAGCATTAGGGCAGAGTAGAGAAGGGTATTAATTATGGTTGAGGGTAAAAGGGTCCTAGCAATGAACTTTTCTGCAGACAGGAACCCATCAGAAAGGCATCAAGGTGGTATACATGACACTCCCACGCACACAGAGTTTTTCCTTTACTTCTTTGTTCTGTGCTACGCCTCTCAAGAGGGGCAGTATGAATCCTCACCATAAAGAGATCCTGAAGAAAGAAAAACATAACTAAAATGCAAGACCAGTATATATATGTAATATTTAGCATATAATCTGTTTTGATGGTCTCAGAGTATATAATAACATAGGTTCTCCATTCATCAAAAGAGAGAAAAATAACCTGTTTTTCTAGATATAATTAGCCTTGTGTTCAAATTACATAATAGATGAGTTTGAAACTTAAGCTATGGTTGTGAAGCAAAAATAAATCTGCTGGACAAGTTAGCAAAACCTCACACCACCAGATTCACCCATCTGTAATTGAAACCTTTGCCCTAGCTCCAAGGGGGGAAAATTACCACTTCTAGAAATGCCTTCCCTCCTGCCGCTTGGTGAGTCCACTACCTTCCTGTGTCAGGTAGCTTTTGCAGTATATCCACTGTAAAAGATGTTCATCTGGCACTCAAGTTTGCCATTCCTATTCTTCAAGTGATCTATAGCTCTTGTCATTTGGAGGTTTTCCATTTGGTTCTGTAACATTTGAAGATATTTTCCCCTTCTCTCTGTACCATGTGTCACACAGGAATCAAGAAGCAAATACAACAAAGACATTTTGACTAGTGTTGCATGAATGCCAACATGGGGAATTTCTAGAGCAATTGCATCAATCAGGGCATGAGTTACATGTGGAGAGATTTAGTTAACTGGAACTAAATGGACCAAGCCAGGAACAAAATTCTCCATTCATGGTAAGGATAGGAACTTTAGACTTTCTTAAAAAAAGAAATTACTGCATTTCCTTAAACAATTCCAGGCTTTCACAAAAATCTCATTATTCTACTAATATGAAGCATTATCTTTGAAAGATAAATAAACTGAAAGATTCTATCAGGAGAAGAAAACATCCTCATTTGTCTGTTGTTAAAAGCTATATTTAATTGAAATGTTTAATTTAACACAGTCATTGAATACATTCAATGTTTTAATTACCCTGGTCCTATCTATTCAGAGTTTGGTACAACTTTGTATACAGAGTCATAACTATTTTTGCATGTGTTACCACAAGAGAATCAATGCCACAAATAAAACTACTAATTTATTTTTAAGTTCATAACCTCCCATTAGGATGAAACAGATTTTGTGCATAAAATTTAACAAATATAGGAAGTAAGCATGAAATTATGGAGGAAGGCAAATGGAAAATATTCAACATGGTCTTCAGTGGGATCCTTTAACTGTGGCAAGAGAGAGGGGTGGGCGAATTGAAGTCTGAAGGAAGGAAAATTTGTAAAAAGACTCTGAACGTGTTTGGATGCTCATGAGGGATGTATTACTCAACTTTGGGAGTATTTCCATAAATAATTGCTTTAAGCGAAAACCAGCTTAAGATTTGTTGTGAACTTCATCCTTCTACATTATTGCCTGACAGATCATCCATAAAACAGAAGTTTCGTCCTTTTGTATTCTTTTTTCTTTCTTTCTAAGATTTCATCCACCTCTGTTTTAGCTTTACAGAGCCTAATTCTGCTATCCTTACATTGCCATACATGCCTCCTCTCCCACTGTGCTACCATGTGCAATGCACAGAAACTGACCCCACTGCAGAAGAGACCCAGAGCTGAGTCTTCTCCAGCTCTATGGCTGCAGCTCCCCAGTATGGGAAGCAACAGGTGATTGCTGACCACTGACACCTGCCTCGGCTTCCCAATGCATAAGGAAAACATTGGGCCCTGGGCAGCCCAGATCCCCACACACGACCTCTGTGCATTACTCCACACAGGTAGTTGAGCATGCATCTTGTCTCCTTCTCCTGGCCCCCACCCAAGAAGTAGGAATCCAACTCCAGGGTGGAGCTGGGCTCCTGGGAGAGCGCTGGAGGCAGGCTTCCCAGAGCTGTGCAGTGCTCCAGACACTTCTCCAGCCAGCAGGCAGAGCAGCAAGAACAGTCTTGCCTGGTCTGTGGCACAAGTCAAACAGATGTTCCATGCCTGTGGGGAGAGAGCCAGATGCCGACACAGGGCCCACTTACTCATCAGGGGGAAGGGGAAAAGCATCACAGTCTTAGCAAAAAGATGCAGTAGCTGGGTGGAATGCAGTTCTAATGTAGCAGCAGGGGAGCTGCTGCAAGGCATCCTCACTTCTGCTTCACCTTTGACAAAATCACAGCTGGGAAAGCAAAGTTCTCATTGATTCGTTATATGCAGATACTGGGGAAACACGGATTTAGTCCCCTCACTCAAGTATTTGGGAAGTTAATACATATCTGAGAAGAATATATAATAACAGTGAGAATTTACCTTCAGAGTTAGCTTTTAATATGTAGCATTTCTGTTTATCTTCACTCCAGTGTCAAGCGCTAGCTCTAGTAAAAAAGACTTTTTCTTTACCAAATTCACACAAGAAACCCAAGAAGATGTGCAATGGCGTTTGTAATGAACTGTGCTGTGTACCAAATGGGTGAGCTGGGTGCCAGCATAAGAGAATGTGAGGAAGAAACAATGCCATCACTTACTTTCTACTCCTTTCAGGGAAAAAAAAAGAAAGAAAAAGAAAAAAAAAAGAAAAGAGAGAGAGAGAAAAAAAAAAACTGAGTTTCTCTTTTGTCTGACAAAGCCACGGACTCATTTATTGTTAAAATACAAATGCAGCACTTCCATTTAGATATACTAGATTTGCAAGTAACATTGAGCAAGTGCTATAAGCTTTTCTTTGTTTGTTTGTTTGAAAAGTTTGTTTCATTTTATATCAATTACTTATAAGAAGCCTACATTCAAAGTTCATTATTAACAATAATCATATGTTGTCATAAATGTATCTCTCAGAGCTCAAGAAAGAGTAAAAATAGGTCCTCCAAATGTACCACTGCAGAAGTGAAAGGGTAGAAAAGGTACAATTAGGATCAAAAGAAAAAAAGCTGATGTGGTCATCACTAATGACTGCTGTTGCCTATGTAAATATTTCTTGACTTGCTACCTGAGGACAAATTATGTGTAAGGGGCGTATCAGAACTCTGCAGCTGATGCAGACTTTTATGAGTGTGGCATGCAAGTTCTTGTTCATCACTGGTGATATTGCACAGTGAATGGTGGTGATTGTGATGAAAAATAGTGTTTTGTGGCTAAGAATTTGCTCTATCAAATGGTGTTATTGTGCTCTTCATTGAGTTTCCATGGAAATAAATAGGAGGCATTACTTTTGTAGTGACCAAGAGAGACAAGTAAATGAAACAAGTTCATTCAAACATAAGACAATGACATAGCATAGTTAATGGAAAGATTCTTAATATTTCAGATTTTTTTCTTGACATGGAGTCTTCAGAAAGCTGCATGAAGCTCTGGAAATCTCACTGTGAGCAGCAGCAACAGTCATTGTCTCTACACTGTTCCATACTCGACCTGCATCTTTAAGCATGCTGTATGATCCATTCAGAGTGGGAGATAGCCACTGCCCTGTTACTGAATTTATAGGCTTCCCCAGGTAGTCAGAGATTTGCAGGTGACTGCTGGTGAACAAGGCAAGTTTGTTCTGTTTTCAGAATGTAAGCTCATAACACTATAGTTCAAGAGCACTGAGATGACTTCTACTTTTGTTTTTTAAATCTGTTTTATTAGTACAATTCATTAGATTTATGAGTGCTATTTGATTAGAACTTCTGGACTCTGCCATGCAAAACTTTATTTTCTCAAGCAGAGAGACTGTAATGCACAGCAAGGAATCCAGGTAATACGTGAAAGATAATTTCTCATTAATATTGTTGTTTTCCATTTATGAGGCTTTTCCTTGTTTTGGAAGGTATAAGCAGTGAGAGTATTTTCAGTAGATTAGGGTAAAGAAAACAATACAAGCTTCTTTCTGTGTCTCAGATGTCTTCTTTTGCACCTCCTTTGTCCTTCTGTTCCCTCTGAGCTGGCAGAAGTTCTGCTCTTCCAGCTCAGGAAAGGAATAACAGGCTGTCATTAGTGGAAGCAAGCATAAGCCACTCATTTCCTCACCCAGAGCAGTGCCACGCCACTGCCAACTCACTGTACATTTTCCAGCATTTTGCAGTCTCCTTTAAGTCTTTTCATGGCCTCTTTTGAATCTCTTTGATACTTGTCACCAATTGTGACTACAGTTGGGGGAGGCTAGTAGGTACAGAAGAGAGAAAGAAAGGCAGACAGACAGGATGGGAAATGTACATACTAGTTGGCAGAACAGCACGAGTTCAGGGGACAGGTGGCAGCACAAGCAAAAGGGCTCAGCAGTGCCAGCAGCCCCCCACCACGAGCATCCGGGCACACTGGGCAGCGCCAGGCACAGCCACAGCCTGGTCTGCAGAGCAGCTCCAAGAAATAGCCTGGCCAACTGCTGAGGAAGAGTTGTACTTCCACAGAGCAATAAGGACATCCAAAGCAGGATTATAAAAAGATGAGATTTATCAGGAGACTACTGTGTACAGTTTTATACTCCTCACTACAAGAAAGACATGGAGGCCCTGGAGTGTATCCAGAGAAGGGCAGCACAGCTGTGAAGAGTCTGTAACACAGGTCTTATGGGAAGCAGATGAGGGAAATGGGATTTTTCAGTCTGGCGAAGAGGAGGCTCAATGGAGACATAATCACCTTCTACAATGACCTGAAAGGTTGTAGCAAGGTGGGAATCAAGCCTCTTCTCCCAGGTAACTGTGATAGGATGAGAGGCAATGTCCTTAAGTTGCACCAGGAGAACCTCAGATTGGATATTAAGAGGAATGATGTGCTGGAACAGGCTGCCCAAGGAGGTGGTGGTGTCACCATCCCTGGAGGTGTTCCAGAACCACAAAGATGTAGCACTGGGGGACATGGGACGATGGTTGGACTGGATGACCTTAGTGGTGTTTTCCAGCCATAATGATTCTGCGATTCTAACACCTGAAAAGCTACAGTAAAACAGTTCCTCACTAGAATAAAAAGCCACACATACCACTCCTCATCAGCCTTATTCTGAGTGGTTTAATTCCTGCATCTTCTAACACAATTCTGACAAAGAGATTTCATTAGCAATAAATGAAAATAAAATATTGAAAAATATTACCTTTTTGCTTATGGTAAGGCTTCTCCAGTATCATAATAATTTATTATTGGCAGGTAGTTGTCACAAAGACCTGTTAAATTGGAACAGTCCATGATCTGAAAATAAGCTATTTATTTAAGGCTTTCTGTTTTCTATGAGTTCTTTTTCAACTCATTATACGGTAGTGGTTCTGACCCTGGTTTAGAGTTTTATAGAGAACAGCATGGTCTCAGTGTCAAATAAAACAATGACTGCTTTGGTATGCTCCCATGTAAATGGTTCTTCTGTCAGGAGGCAGCTGCTAAAACTTGACAGTCTTTGTCATGTAAAAGTAGACAGATGGAAACAAAGATAAATACAGAGGCCAAGGAAAGGCAGCCTCTTGCACCCAGTTTTTCCTAGCTTGTACACTGTTAATAGAGAATAAGTGGGAAGGGACAGTCTCAGACAGTTGGAACTGGCTTCTGAACAGTTGTGTTTCATCAGTTGAAAGAAACTGAGAGCATTTTCCTTTTGTCTAAGGGTGCTGATCCAACAAGCTCAGGTATAGAGAGACTACTGGTTATAATGTCAACCCTCTACCACAAAAAAAAATATGTATTCTGAACTATTTAGTAAGATAAAAATTTTAGAGATGCATACCTAAAGTTTCAGAATAATTCCCAGAACGCTTTCTAATGTATGGCTCTGAAACTGAAGGAATAGCAAGGAAATTCTCCTCAGTTGGCATGCTTTCTTCTTGTTTTCCCTGCCTCGTAACTAAAGTACTGTTCTCTTATTGGTGGCACCGTGCCACCACCTCCTCTGCTTCTGACATGCATCTTGAACATAATCTGGATATTTGGACCCTGTTTTCTTAATGCCGTGGAGACTATTAGAGGCAAAACAAACTCTTTAATTAGGAGATTTTCCAGCTGGAGAAAGCATAGTTCCAAAATTATATATTAAAAGAAGGAAGAGTTTCCCCAAATGTCAGTGACTTCAGTAATAGGTCAAGTGTTAGACAAGTATTGTACTTTAAGCTTTTAAAGGCAGCCACTAGAAATCTGAAGCTTTTAGCGCTGACTGCAGTGTAATGTGCAGAAAGTTTTGTATCACTTTAAAATAAAGCAATATATTTCATACATTTTTCATCTTTAATTCATCAACTTATTTATACTTGGGTTGAGGGTTATCATCTCTATATAATATGTGAAGAACTTCAATGAAGAGGGACTTCATGCCTTACTGCAGGCACAGAGCAGTCCATGATGAATTCAGGACTGCTAGTGCAAGTGGATACTTATGCTAGACTTCCTACAGAGTATATTTGTTGTCACTGACCAGTTCTTATTCTTGCACAAAGGCCACGGTATTTCAAGTGGCATTCTGCAAATAAAATGATGCATCATCACAAAACATTGCTCACTTTTCTGTACATTCTGAGCAAAAATTGACACATTTATATGACACTGACAAACAAATTCATAAGTACATAGATTTAAATGAACAGTGATATTGCAAATTTAGTTTCCATTTGCTTGCTCAAGTATTGTTTGACTCTCTTTTGTGAGAACAATGTAGAATACCACAGCTGAAGTCATTTTTTTCTTCTCATTTATTTTGAATTATCACCAGTGGTCTAGAATAGGGACCTCCACTTTGGAACCTCCAGCCCCTCTGTGCTGGTTACCAGATCATTGCAGCCTTCATGCTGAAGCAGCCTGACAACAGAAGTCAAAGTTGTGGCACTTACAATGGGAAACAGTTCCTCACGGGATGAGGCACAGCATAACTGTGGCTGTTCTGTGGCCATGACAAAGGCCTCCACGCAAGCACAGGAAATCTGGATCTGGGTTTCCCATGAAAATGAACAGTGAGACCCACATCTACCAGAGGTAAGAGGTCTTTAGGACCTGAGAGATCTACAGTTAATAAACAGAAGGATTATTCAGGCAGCAGTGGGCCACAGCACAAGAAAAATCTGAGTCATTGGAAGAATAAAATCTCTGCCAGAAGGACGTGACATTTGTAATGCTTTCCTCTGCAGCTGAAGATAGACTGTCCTCAGCAGAAGGTAATAGATTTCTAGGTTGGCATGTATGGGCCACAGAAACTGGCAAGAAGGAGGAGAAGAAAGACAGGGAATTTGAATAGAGACAGGGCAGAGGGTAAAAGGCAACTGGAGATGTTGGAGAACCTGGTACAATGAGCAAGGAAGTTCCCTGGTAGAGAATGAAGCAGGAAGTGAAAAAATGGAAGAAGAAATATGACTAACAGCCTGCTGCTGTCACAGGAGTGGTTCCTCTTCCTAGCCATCAGCTCATGTAGGACTTCCTTCTCCTTCCTACCTGCTCTGGATCTTGGTGCTGACTGGGAAAGGCAGTTCAGCTCACTAAGCCCCAGTGAAGTCTGTTCTCTTCTTGGATCACCAGTCTCAGGCAGAGCAAGATTACTTCACAGGAGCCAAGACATCAGAAGCAGAACTGTCATCTTCCCAAGCACACAGACTGAGTCTCACCACAAAGCCTTGCTCTGAGCAGTCATCCTCAGACAGAAGCACGTCTGCACTACCTGCTTGTTGTATCTGTACTGAACTCTCATCCAAGCTGACAGAGGAAGGGTACATGATGCTGGCTCTAAGTGTAAGAGAAGCTCTTGGAGAGGCAATATTGCATTTAATGGATCTTTCTTTATTAAATCTCATGACTCAGAGGGTCTGAATCATTCCATTTGTTGGATAGTACCATTGCCATGACAGGGTGCCTAAAGTAAATGCAATCGCAGAGTCTGAGATTGTATTAAATCCTTTCAATCGGATCATGCTTGAGGACAGTTATTTAACAACAACAAAAAAAAAAAAAAAAAAAAGCTGTTTAACAAAAAGTGCTGTTGCTACATTATCCGTGAATGCATCCCTCATGTGCTGTTATTACAGGATTCTCTTTGGGTTCTGCCCTGACAAACATTTATTTTAATCTTATCCTTTGAACATTTACCAGCTTTTGCAAATAGAGGCCAATGCTGTTACAGCAGTGACACACACAGGCATGTTCCAGCTGATACTAGGTTACAAGCACTTCTAGCATTGCAAGGATTCACGCATCCAAATCACAAAAGTCAACAACAAAAAATTGTGTCTTTAGCTGCTCTGTCCTTAAGACAGTTAATATGCTGAATTCAGAAGAGAGCTACAAAAACATCTAGATCTCAAGAAAAATCTGTCTTATGGAGAGACTGGTAAACAAAATGGATTAAACCTTGCTATGAAAGAAGGTCAGAAGGGATCTTGCCCTAATACATGAGAAGCAGTATGGGGAAGAGATTTCTGACTTTTATGCCTGCAGTGGCAGAGCACAGTTTGGTAGCTGTAAGTAACAGATAGAGAATGGCTGTCACTGCCTCCTGCTGCCACAGTGTCCATGCACCTCTCACAGACATAAATTCATGGGGATACAGAGAGAGAACATCAGGAGCAACAGGTTCGTGCAGTGCTACCAATACCTCCTAAAGCCTGAATGCTCCCAGCCTTAGAGAGCTGCTTTTATAGCACTCAAGGCACCCTGCATCTACAGGAGAGTGTGGCATGGGTGTCCTCAGATATTTTCATGGCATTCTCGACAAAAATGGTGTAATCCTGTACACAAAATGTGATTTTTCCTGTCACCTTGATCCTCTGGTCTCCTAACTGCCACTCTCACCCTCTGCCCCACTCCTTGTCTTTTCCTACACTTCCCTATGGTATTACTTTCCCCTCATCTGTACCTCTGGGCAAGAGGTATCTGTGCATATCTGTGAATGAAGCTGGTAGCATCTTACAGGAGGCAGGAGAGGAATTGCCATGGTAAAGCACAGTTCTTCCCTCCACTGGCAACAGGAAGCCAGGATAACAGAAGTTCTGTGTTGGTGTTGTTTGCTTGTTTTCATGTAAAGGGCTAATTATAATCTAAGGTAAATCAGGGCCCACTCTCAAATGCTGACTATCTGCTAGAGACTGCCGTGGCTGACTGGTAGAGCTCAGAGGATTGCCACCAGTAGCACAGAGCCTAGCTGGAGGCCTGTAACTAGCAGTGGTCCCTAGGGGTCAGTGCTGGGTCCAGTCTTGTTCAACATGATCAACAGTGACCTGGATGAAGGGATGGAGTCCACCTCAGCAAATCTGGTGACAGAAGAGAAGGGAAGGGACTGCCACACAAGAGGAAGGAGAGGGTTTAAGGAGAAGGAAGTTATCTAAAAGATGTGAAAATAGAAAGAGAAGGGATGAGACAAAGGCTGACAATTTCACACAGAGGTGCTTTTGCTAAAAGCAGTGAAACTTCCCAGGGCTACTCTCATAGCTTGGTAGATGAGGGCAGAGCAGTGAATGTTGTCTACCCTAACTTCAGTAAGGTTCAGCACCCTTTCCTGCAAGATCCTCTAAGCAAAGTTAATGCAGTTTGGACTGGAAGAACAGACACTGAAGTGGATTGAAAAGCAGCTGAATGGCCAGGCTCACAGGATTGTTGATCACTCACAACAAGTCCAGTAGAGAGTCAGTAACTAGCAATGTACCTTAGGGGTAAAACTGGGCGCAGTCACCTCCTCATTTAAAAATTACTTTTTAACTCAGGGCCGGGAATCCTAACACCACAACACACAGTTTTACTAACACCTTGTCAGCAAGTAATATTACAAATAATTGTAAACATTGCTAAAAGCCTCTCAAAATTGCCAAGGAAAAAAAAATGTGACAAGTTTTTTATAAAAATATGCATCAATCTAGCTGATCTATCCGTACCATACTCCATTAATAAAATTCATCATAAAGTGATTTCCTACTCAGCTCAGCTGTGTTATCACTGTGGTTTAATGCATACAGCAGCACAATAGGCATTTGCATTTTATCTCCAGTTTAACATGAAAGCCTGAATCAAGGACTGTACTGCTTCCACTGTGTCTTCAGTATTGCATATTGTTCACACTTCAAAAAACGAGACACTTGAGCTGATATTGTGGAGTGCCTCACATAAGAGAGAGCATTTTTAAAACAATCTCTTTCATTTGCTTCTCAGCAGCACTTCAAATCAAAAGAGCAAGAGCTGACCCTCAGCACTGCTGTTGCAGGGAGGAAAGGATGTTCTCACATTCAGAGTCTTTTAAGTTCTCACTGCAGATGTGATTGTCTTTTCCTGGTACATTTGAATATCATGTAGCATAACATAAGGATGTTTTGAGACAAACACCTTCAGCAGTGATACAACATAATCACATTTTGGGGTGTGTGAGGTAGCCCTGCCTGAGTTCAGATTCTTTTATGTTAGTCTGTCCCCGTGTGTGTCAAAAGGAAATCAGAGCTGTAACAGTTCCTGTTGATTGCAAGAATTTATTTTCTCCTTCAAAATGTAAGAAGAAGAAAATAAAAATAAAAAATAAATAAATAAAGCAAAGCATCCTACCAGCAGAATCTTCATTTTTGAAATCCACCCATGGGGATGGATGCCTGATTCAGGGAAGTAACATGATTAATACAAAATATTAGACTGCAGTTTTCTTCCAACATCTGTTGCTGAGTTAGAGTGTAATGGAGATGTTTCTGTAACTGTCACTCCTCAGCTAACACACGTGGTTCTTCCTTATTTCCTCTCTTAAGGGCTGCTATCAGCTTGATGATGTGGCCATTATGCTGGGACCTGCAGGCAGCCAGCACCCGGTTTGACCAGCAGGCAGAGCAGAAGGGCTGACAGGTTTGTCTGACATCCAGGAAGCCAAACTAAAACCCCTATGCCTATTCTGCCAATTTGAAAGTACAAGTTACAGACAATAATAGCTAGTATTCAAACAGGAGGTCCCTACTGTGAATGTGGAACTCACAGTTTATACACTTCAATTCTCCAATATATGACATGAAGAGTATTAGAGATAGGTAGCTTCTAGATTTCTTTTTGCAATAGTGAAAGATAATAGAGGTAGGCAACTTGGAATGGCTGGTACTAAGGTCCCTCTGTATTCACATCCCTTATAATTTTGAAACTTGCACTTTAAATCTGGCATAGATACATTTTCTTTCTTTTCTAACCTATCAAATGTGATAAATCAGTATTTTTAACTCATTACCCAGCAGTATTATTTCTCCAGGGAAAGCTTTAAACATTGCTTCCAGACAAGAAAAAAAGTGAACTTTTGAACCAGGGCTTCAAACTATTTAGTGTATGGACAACAAACCATACATTCATAGAGCTTGCTGAAGCCTACTACAGATCAGTTTTGTTGCAATGACCCATCTAGAGTAATCACAAGGGCTCACATGGAGTTTCTGTGGTCTGTTTAGTGCCAGTAATAACTGAAAAATTCTGTGTATGCCACTATGAAGTCTAAATAAAATCAAAAAACTTGGAAGAACTAAAAACCTTCTGTTTCAGCCTTTTTTTTCCTAATGTTTTGTTGCAGGGTATTTCTTTTTATCACTGTTAACAAGCCAGAATTAAAGGCAGAGTTCTAGGACACCACTGCCAAGGGAGACCAGAACTCCACACTGCTTTGGTTCTCCAGTATGGATCAACATCCACAAGTACCTGGAAAATTTATCAGGTTGAGTGGCTGGACTTCCACAGGAAATGTTAGGTCTTCATCTCTGTTTTCTTGGTTTGTTCAAAACCAAAACTTCCAACTTGTGGTCATGGTCTTCATGAGAAGCTGACAAAAGCTCTTTAACAATAGGGTAATACAACAGAGGAAACTTCTTGACCTCTTCTTGCTAGAAAAAAACTACAACCAAAAAACTGAATGGAGTCACTGATAAATGGAGTGAAAAAAATTAATGACAGTCATTAATTTTTTGAGAAACAACCAAATGTGGAAAAAAGCTTACCTGAACATGTAATGAACTGCTTAATGAACCAGAACACAGACTGATTTGTTCTGTTAGAACAGGGATTATAGTCTCAGACTCGGGCATCTCATTAGAGCTCCATGTGAAATATCAATGGCAACATCATTCAAATCTAATGTTAATTTTCCTCTCCTGCCACAAATATACTTCTCTTCTTGTATAATTACTTTTTTCTGAACTAAACCTCTACCAAAGAGTAAAAGACAGGAAAAGCTGAGAAAATACAGCCTCTTTAGCTTGAATCCCAAACCGAGTCCCCAGTTTCTTCTGCCATCCACATCAAGAAAACTTTTCAGTCCTTTCATGTAATGAACATGAAATTGAGTGCAAAGTTTCTCTTTCTTAGCCTCAGATAAACAAACATACTAAATTTCCTTCTTCAGAGCTCATTAACAATTTCTTAATTTCCTGCTCTTCAAAACATACATACTGAAGACATGAGTATGCCTCTGACTGAGACAAAAACCAGAAATTTCCTTGGCGTCAGGGAAAATGCCCTAGTTGTCAGTCTTGTCATTCACATCTTCTCTCTACTTTTCTTCTATGAAGGATCTCACTGTTAGGAATCCAATAATAAAGAAGTCACAGTGTTGAGTGTCCATGTCCTTAGAGCAGCTTTGGAGTCCAATTCTTCCCTGACAGAAGATTCAGTGTAGATTTGGTGGTAATTACCTAAATCTATTAGCAAAATTAGACATACCAGTACATCTAACTTCAGCATTTCCTATGGGTTACTTCAAATATTTTCCTTCACTTTCCTTCACTTCCTATGCTCATTCCAAATCCCAGCTGGAAATACCTAATCTCCACTTTCTTGTATATTCAGTTACAAGCTTCTAATCTAAAGGTATCTGTGTCAGCACAGGAACCAGGAGAGGGTTAGAGATCCTGGAAATGCCACCATTGCACAAAGTCACATTTAGGAATCTCTGCCAACCTGTTCTATGGTTTGAATGGGGTATTTGCTAGGTGGTGTTGAATAGATTCTTGTGCAAGAATGTTTATGCAGTTAAGGATAAAACACAGGAACTTAAATGCATTCCCAATGGCCCTCCTTAACAAATTTACTACTGCAAACAAAGAAATGGTTATCTAATTTTATTACTTAGTAGCTGGAGCTATTGACAAGATAGAAACGGTGCTCAGCATGGATCTAAGATCTTTATGCTGTGAAATCAGAAGGAATCTATCTGTATATCCCCGGATATGTATTGGTCAAAAGTCTGTGTCTTTCTTCACTTGTTTAGGTGTTATTTGTCTTCATGACCTACAGTAAGAGCAAAAGTTCATCAATTTCTCCAGCTTTCATTTAAGGAACTTTTAAAATTATAATGCTCTTCTGTGTATGAATGCATGGAGAACTTGTGAGTAAAACTTGAATCTGTAATATTTGGGTCCTTTTTGTTTTCCGGAATTATAAAACACTGTAGTGACTACCTGCCAAAAAGTGCAGCCAGCCCGCTATTCAATAACCCTGTCTGACAAAAGAGAAGTGCCCACTTTGTGCACAAGGTGAATGTCATGATAAACATGGCAGGATTTTATTTGTTGATTTGTTTTTTTTTACACTAGTCCAGATGTATGGACTTACTTGTAAGTTACTTAATAGTTGCTCAGAAAAGAAAGAGGTATAATTTTATGCTGTCCCAGAAATTATTAATCACTAGTATTTAAGACAAAAATCCTTTCTGACTCGTTTGTCTTACAACTGTATAGCTACTCTTAAAAACAGATGCTCAAGTCTGAACTCAGCTGTAACCTGGTTGCAGTACCTTCTTTAATAAAATAAAATAAAATTAAAAAACCTGGAAAATCACGAGTTTGCATGAAAATAGAAGTGACAGAGTGAATCAGAAGCAGAAAACAAGAAAAGCTGCAGAACTAATAAACAGCCAGTGTTTATGTACACAAGTTGACTTGTTTTCAAATCCCTCAAGGTATCTTTATCCGAAGGTTATCATGCTTCTTAGCAGAGATCCTGTTGCTTCTCACGTGTGTACAAAACTTGGCTCATGCTAGAGAATTGCCCACTGGGTGGAGAAGCTTAAGAACAAGCATTAGTGTGCTGTTGATATGAAGACAGCAAGCAAGCCTGCAAGAGGCGCGGCACATCCATTCAGACATAGCCTATCTTGGCATCTCTTCTGTGCATTCTCGTACAAAAAAAAAAAAAATCTTCAAGAAAAAGAACACTTTTGAGTGACATCCACACCCATGAACAGATGTATAAGTGGAAGAGCAGCTGGCTGTGATAAATTCTCAAGAGAGATTTTGTAACCCACAATTGGCCAGGATCATCCAAGCCGCATAGTTTATCTCCCAAGAAAACTGTTTGATAACTGATTGCTTTCTTGGAGCACGTGGCTGGGGTTGGGTTTTTTCCATCCCTCTCCCTTGAGCGTTCAGTGGAATAGTACTGCGTTCTAGTGTTTCAGCCATTCCAAGTGTTGTATGAAAGTGACAGAACTGTAATATTATTTCAGATTTACAAGCTTAAAGAAATGGTACGGTCAGTGGCATATGATTAAAATAAAGATGATGTGAAAACTCCTAGAAAGGGAGACCTCACAGTTTGTTGGAGATTTTTATAAGGTTCCTTTACAGAAGAGATTCCATTTTACATTTTGAATAATAATACTCAGATAGTCTCAAATATGTTGGAATTCCATCTAAGACAACCACAGATATATATCAAAGCAGAAGCCCTAATCCTCTGTGGATAACTAGCACATATAAACAAAATAATGTAGCAATGGTCATCTTTATTTCTGTAAAAAGAAAACACCTCATCTACTAATAAAAATAAGAAGAAATCACGAGACTGACACAAAATATTAAAGTGTTCTTGGAAAAACGACTAAATACTAAAAGGATTCCTAGAAGAGTCCTTCTGACCTATAATTGTAATATTTATCTCAAAGAATTATGCATAATCAGTCAAGCTGATGAGTTTTATTGTATGTCATTTTCTTACTCCAAACCCTATCCTCGTACATGAATTACACATGGAGAACAGCCTCAAACATGCTTTATAAGGGCTATTATTCATAAATGTCTTGATCATATAGCTTGGAATTTTCTTTCTGAAAACTTCATTATTTTTCAGGCTACCAAAGACCTTAATTTAACTCCTGGTGGCAAATGTTCAAAGTAGAACTAATAATAGATAAGCAAAGGTAGAAGTAGGCCTGTGTTGCTTTCTAGAAGTCTTTGAACAACATAAAACATACATTTTTGAAAAGTACTAAAGGATGCTTATTTCTAGTTATGTATATGACTCACGCACAGGAGTTCACAGTATCAAAAGTGGTATTTTATTTTAAAAGCTACAAGTAAATCATTCTGAAGGAAAACAAAATAATATGATTTCTGCCAACCAGTTCTTGGAAAATAAACCACATGTGTAACTTGTGAAACAAGGAGGCAGAGTTTCCATTAAATCAGCTCATCTGAATCTATAATTTTTGTTTGGCTCTGAACAAATATGTGAGCGTATAGAAAGGCTGCAGACAAATGAAGTCGCCACTGGGTGGCCAGGGTCATCCCGCGGACATTCTATTTTAGGAGGACAGATAGCCAAAAATTTCATGTATAAACACTTCATACTATTCTTTGACGCTGGGAGTAAGACCTAAGAGACAATTAACTGTTCCACTAGGATGTGTTTTAATCACGTTAACGTTTGGTAGCTCAGCCATGCCATGACACTACTTTGAGCCTGCTGAAGTATGGATATGAATAATAGTAAAAGAAATAGTAGTTACATCTGCAGTTCACTGGTGTACACTCAAGATTATTACCATATGATAAATATTTGCCCAAAACAATAAAAAACATATCTCCTAATACTACCAGCAGAATACTCTATCACATCTCTTCATTCCTCCCTCATCTTGCTTTTCAAAGAGAGTTTATCAGTGTGGCTACCATTCAACACAGTGACACTGCAGTATTTGCCAGACGACAAAGAACAGAAGTAGAAAACTCCTTTTTCCAGAATGCAGAATCTTGACAAATATTTGGAATATTGCAAGAATAGAACTGTAAGCCTGGTAAATTTCTATCTTGGCCCTGAGCAGCCTTTATTTAATGTGAAAATCCAAAGGAACAATTACAACAGGAAAAGAGAGATAGAGAAAAAAAAAAAGTGTCATTTTGTGATATTATCCACAGTGTTATATAACATGGTTTGCTAAAACATAACCAACTGCTTCGGATGTTAGTAGGAATATTTTCTTCATCTGTTCATCTAAAGTATTCTTATTATAAACATGTTGGCTTTCAATGTTCATTCATTGTAAAGCTTTGCTATCTGATGGATACATAAAGAGGATGGAAACATCAAGCAGTCCCAGCTATTGTACTGTCACCAGGCAATGTCTTACTGCCACCTTGTGTTGAGCAAAAAATATGGATAGTTCATATTTCACAGGCTTCTAAACAAAACAAAAAATAGTTGCTCAGAAAAAAAACAGGAAGATAAAGCTTTAGAAAAATGCATGACTGTGTGAATACATAGAGTCCATTTTTACAGTGTTATATGAAATCATAAAAAGAGGAAAATGCTTGATTTACATTTCTAATTTGTCTTTACAAACACGTGGAAGATGTCTACTAATGATTAACAGCCTTCTGGCTATTAAAAGCTGAAAAACTGCTTTTTTTCTGGGGGAAATTAATGGACATTTATTATTTTGTTCCCCATGCAGATTTTTTATTTTATATTTTCATAATGAAATATGGTATTTCTTATGAGCTAAAGAGATTTTATCCTACACTAGGCTGTTTCACAAATACTGCAAACAAGTTTTCACACCTCAGTACATCCAAGTAATGAAAAATTCCTACAAACCTGCAGCTTCTTACAGTTTGGAATAAACCCATATGCTGCAGACAACTTTCCCACCCATTCAATAAATCATACACAATGAGAGGATTGGTTCTTGCACTTTAACAACTTACAAAATCATCACTCAAAGAAAATCTCTCCTCTGTAGCTCCACAGAGATTAGTTTTCCTTGTGAGGCAATTGCTACATGGCAATATGTCCATGCACACGCATAGACATGCATAGACAAAGTCAAAAGATAGCAAGATTTACTGCAGCAAACATTTGCTCTTGCCAAACTACGACCAAATGATACAACTAATTGAGCATGCATTTAAGATATTGCTACTACTACAGTATTGTTCTCTGTGTCATTACTAAACAGTGTTGTCCCTGCCACCACGACTCACTGAATACTCTCCTTCGTACTTTAAGTCAGTTGTTTTCAACTTGCTGTTTGCAAATTCACTAAGTTCTGTGGACTATTTCTATGGTACCTGCAGAAGAGGAGTTCTACAGAGAGCATATTGATGTATCTTTTGCCATTTATATGCAAAGTTCTGCATTTACATGTACATTCACTATCCACAAGTTCTAAGATCCACAGTCTGGAAGGGGTTGGAAATTAAAACACAGTTATTAAAACTCAGACTTGACCTCAAAACTGGAGCCCACCACAGATTACAAATCATTTTTATCTCCAAATTTGCTGAAGCCACTAGAAGTCCAGTTTTACAACTTAGAACCACATCAGGTACCAGCTACAGACTGTTTGAGTGTTTTCAAAGTAGCCATGCCGCTATGGCCATTACTTTTACTTGTACAGTAGATAGTGTGGTTATTATACAAGTATCCAGTAAATCAGAAAGAATCTTTGAGCAGCAGTATTAATTAGTGGTAAGTGGTTCAAAAATTCTATCACCATGAAGCACTTCAAATGGATGTCACTTCCATGTGCCTGCGATGACCTGAGTCCCAGCATTAGGTAAATAAATAAGGTAACAAACAAACAAAGCAGAAACTCTATAGCTTCATTCAGTATGATAAATGGATGAACTAGTTACTTAATTTTGTTTGAATGGTAAAGACTCTTTTCAGTCATTTATGACCATTGCTTAGCACAACTCATAAAAATGGGCTTGTTTGATGTACTTCATGGAGGTACAACACTGCCTGCTGAAGGTTCATGAACTTCAGTTACTCAGTCTGTCCTCAAGGCATTATTTGAAGGGCTCATGAAAGTTTCTCAAGCAATAAAAAATTAAAATGAAGTATAATATATAGTATTAATTACCACTCAGGTTTTGATGCCTGTAACAAAAGTACATTCCCACTCTCATACCAACTCTTCTCTATAACAAACTATTGTCTAATGTTATTATTTCTAACTAGGAAAAGCTGTGCTTTAGGCAGTCATGGGTAACATATTAGAAAGATCTAGTTTTAGCACAGTACAGAAGATATCCTGGCAAAGCTAGAGAGGCCCAAATCAAGGGGTTGCTTCATATCAAAGCGAGCAACACAAGTCACGCTGTTTGTGACTGCTAAGTAGACCAGCTTTAACAATATCTTTAAGACAGAAATACAAATGAGAGAATCATAAAATGACAAAAGATGTCTTTGCATCCCAGAACATCTTGCTAGTAACTGTACAAAGAGGGACATTTTCAAACAATAGGATCATAGTCTTGAGTGATCTCTTAATGTACCTATGCTGATCTTCTACCATGTTCTACAACAGTGGAACAGCTTCCACAGCCGTAAAATCCCCTTTCATTCCAGCCATCTCTGTTTTCTCAGGAGTCCTTCAAGTTTTGGGGCAGAGAGGAATAATCCTGTCTCACTTCTGTTGGACAAGATGTTAGAAGATCATACTCATCAATGCTGTATTTGTTACTGCCCTCACCTACTCTCATTTCCCTTTCTTATTCCTCTCTACCCTTTACCTCCCATTTTTTGGTACACAAGCAAAAGCAAGATAAACACACTCCTTTTTTTTAGCTTCAAAGGAATTCAAAGTAGGCTAAATCAGAGAGCTCTCTTGGCCATAAACCATAGAGGACAGTAACAGAAGATTTTTCCAGACATTGTTGCCTTTAACAGCTTCCATCTGTCATTTGCCAATTCTTGCTCAATTGTAGGTCTCCTAAAAATGTAATATGATAACACATCTATGAGACTCTCCAGTTAGTGTACTTTATTCTCTGTAGATATCTGCAAAAATGTCTCATAGTCTTGTACTAGATCCTTCAAAAAGTACACTTCTAGTGTACTGTGAGGCCAAATAGCAGCAAAGTATAGAAATTCATACACTGAAGAGCATAAGAGATGTAATTACGCCAGTCTCTTCTCTTGCATCATTGTCAAGTTACCAGTGTTCATATGGCTGCCATACTTTCCACTAGTAATATGTGGGTGTAAATAAAACTAAATGGGAAAAAAAAAGGCAGCTTAAAACTCAAAATGTTTCTTTCTTCCACAGTACAGGGAGAAGACTCACTCACACTCACAGGTAAAACACCCATTGATACTCAAAACAAAACTAACTTTTGGTGACTGATTCTAGCAAACGTTCAGCTGCCTTGAAAGTGTTCACTTAATTCCCCCTGCTGCTGCTGCTCCTGGAAAAACCTAGCTGCAATCCCTAGCATGTGAGCCATGCTTTTGGTGGTCAGACTTGTTTTATGGCAGCCATTGGTGACTTTTAGCAGACTAGTATTTTCTCCTAATTCAGATTACAAAACCAGAAGGTTAAAAGTAATTCATTGCACTGTCTGAATTAGTTTCAGCTGCTTTTTCTTATGAGTTTGAAGGATCTCATTGTTAAATTTTTAATTTTTTGCCCAGTGTTTGTGGCTGAAACAGCTCTATATTGCTTTAAGTTGCCCATGATAAAAAAAAATACAAGGAAA
Source organism: Cyrtonyx montezumae (assembly GCF_038088225.1). Classification (NCBI taxonomy): domain Eukaryota; kingdom Metazoa; phylum Chordata; class Aves; order Galliformes; family Odontophoridae; genus Cyrtonyx; species Cyrtonyx montezumae. Next base: position 117,646,608 of record NW_027072034.1, on the reverse strand, counting down.
AATATATGTTCACACAGAAATCCATTGTGCTGTGTAAATTTACCCACACTATCCTGGACAATGCCTACCCAGCTGCCAGCATTTAACAATAAACAAACACCAACAAATAAGAATATTTGACAATAAATTTAGTTGTTGGGAAAGTTAGTTTGTTTTCTATCTTACACAACACCAAGGAAGAACTTGATCAGGAAGGACAGTCAGTACTTCAAGCAGAGGAACAGTGCAAGTAAATCACTAATGGAAGGAGAACCCCCATCTGTGACAAAGGATAAAGGGCAGCCAAGCAGCTAGCAGGATGCAAAGTGACAGCTGTTAAAACCACATCTCTTACTGCTGTGGCCAATGGTTTGATATCTCCAAGGAACAAGCAGGCAGCCACAGGAGGGCAGGACACAGAAAGACAGAAAAAGAGCAGCATATTATTATTTTATTCAGACCAAACTGCCACTTACGGTTCAAATTCTCTAACAGTTAGTTAGCAGTTGCTCCACTCAAACATCTGTCTATCCAGGCCTTGATTTCCTCTCTCAAGCTCTAATGAATTTTAACGTGTCTGAATGAGCATTTCCCTCTGGCTTACAGAGATAAAACAAGGAACAGTCCCTTTGGGCCTAGCACATCCTCCGTTCAGTAGTTCTCTTGATGTAGCTTATTCCCTTTCCCTCCCAGTTAACTTATTTGTGCCTCAATTTCCTGGTTCCTGACTTGCTGGTAAAAGCATCTAATGACTCAAAAGTTCATTTGTTCTCAGCTCTATGCTATAGAAGGGAAATCACTAGATTGCTAGATAGATCTTTTATGGCTAGATAGATCCCTTATTGTCAAGGAGAGGAAAGACCATTCTCCCAGTCTGTCCAGAAGCAAGAATAAAGCTGCTGAAGATAGTACTCCTTACCATCAAATAAAATGGAGGTGCTTCAGAGCAATAGCAGATCATGTCCTTGCTCTGATACTTCTGTGTGCACTGTTTCCATCCATAACAGAGCACACTTCTCATCTGCAGCAACCAGTCCAGGGAAGCCTCCAGATTTTGACAGTATTTTCATACTGCTTGCATTAACTAGATATCTAGCAAGAGTCTTACTAAACATATCTGGTCTTCTCTAAAATGCAGATGTGAGGATTTTAAGTAAAATCTGCCCGACAGAACGGGATGTCAGTCCAAGAAACTGTGGTCAAAACCAACCTTCTAGGAAATTATCAGTATTAAATGTTGAAAGGGAGAAAACTGGAGGAAACTGATCTGCCTGTCCAGTAATGGCCAAAAAGGTGTCATGACTTTCCCATTGAATCAGACACCTGTGTGCATGAATCAACACCTCTTTTGCACATCCAGCTTCTTATCCCAAGCATGCATAATCCTTCACAGGCAAGCAGAATGTGTATTAACAAGTAACTTAGTACTATCAGTACCTGAAAGCCAGGAAAAACTGTGCCAGAAAACTTCCATCCAAACTGCACTAAGTACTTCTACACTGCCTTGGCAAGTCTTGGCCAGCAGTTCATTCACATTATCTTACACTGAAGCCACATGATAATTCTGGCTGGGGTACCATATACAGAGAACGATGACAACCAATACATTATGTTTGACAAGGTGTCTGGTGAGAAGTCACAGCACACCGAATTAAGCTGTGCAGTTTTTTGCCATCTGAACAGAACTACCACATTAGAAAAAGAGAAAGGTGATATATCACATTTCTTCACAGCACCCTGTAGGACTGCTGCTATATCCATTGAATACTCTATCAAAGACAGTCTGAAAATAAAGAAATTCAGAAAAGAAGGGAGAAGGATGGATTTTTCTGCAGCCATGCACTTCAGAGCATGGATGACGACCACAGCCACTTTTCCTCCCAGTTCTTGTACTGTGCTGCTTCTCAGACTATTCATTATTATTATCTCCCAAGTTTCCAGTCCCCTGCCTTCTCACAGCTTCCTTGCAAAATGTCTCAGGTGCTCTTGCATGTCTTGAAGCCTGTACCTGTCCCTGCCCCCTCTTCCCGTCACATGCTTCAGATTAGCTTCTGATAACTTCAGATTAGCTCTGAGAAATAAAGCTGAGGAGAAATGTATGTGACTGTCACTACAACACAGTAGGGGACCTCTTCCTTTGTTCCAGTTTTCACAACCCCCCATGAATTTCTCATCCTAGTCAGGTGAAAGTGGAAAGGATGTTCATTTGCAGGTGAGAGATTCAGGTTGGTAAACCTCCTGGAGCATGCCAAAATCAAATGCAAACTGACATTGAAGGAGGTAGTGATGATCACTGAAAGAGGGGAGACACAGATCAGTGCCATGTGTGAACATTATGTGCAGATCTCATGCATGGTCTCAGCTGGAGGGAACCTCCAAAGCCTCAGCTTGCTGGACTCTGAAGCAAGAACTCACTTTTGAAAATCATGTTAACATCTGACTTCAGTTTTCTAGGAAATACAACCCATTAATTTGCAGTCTCCAGGGAGTTTTTTTTAATACCCCTCCACATTAATCTCATGTCACAGTCCAGACTGATGTAGAGATACCCTTACAGAGGTCTTTGTGGTGCTTGAGGTGACAGAGCTTTTATTTCTAATTTACAGGACTTTGTTTCCTCTCAGACATAATTAGCATACTCTCCTACAGCCACTTCATACCCACAAATTTGCTACTGTTACCTTACAAATCTACGATAAACACTGAACACATGCATAGATTTTTATCCTTGTGGGGACATTATATCTGATAGATTCTGTCTGAGGGACTTCAGGCACCCATGTAATCAGCCAGTGAGATAATGCACACAAAGTGCACACAAAGCACCAGCACAGCTACAGAGCCAGACCAATCTCCAGTATTCCCTGACATTTAGTGGTTAACTGTGGAAACATTCTGTTGAATGAATGTCAACTTCTCTATTTGATTCCCCGTGGATTTGTTGTTTGTTTGTGCTTTTCCTTTGAGGATAACATTTCAAACAGCTAATCCTACTGCTTCCAAGCTATGCTATTCAGACAATAATTACAGAGCAACCATGCAAAAGTCATTGGTGTTTGACTAGACATTAGTCCAATCCTATCATTTTATTCCACTTCACTGGAACCAAGCTGCCTTTGAAGTAACGTATAGTTGAATTGTGAATTCCATCTTTTGTGACTGTGAACTCCCATAAACATTTTTTAATTACATCCTATCCAGTTTGTAATTGTTTTGGAGTTCAGGGAGTTTGGTTTATTCAATGCAAGTATGCAGTACTTCTTTCAAACAAGTGACATACTTTCCAAAAGTTACTAAGAAAAAAAAAAAAAGTAAATATTTTACGCAACTAAAACATGGTTTTATTCAAAAAACACAAAGTCCTGTCATCCAAGGAGGTTAATTACCACATTAGTTATAATATTTAATTTTTGAACTTCATTATGCTTAAAAATAACATCTTTGCAGTTGTAAATATGTGGGTACTTTTTATTCCATCCAGCTGAACCATTATCTTTAAATATTTCAAAGTCAATTGCATTTTCATGAAAATCCTAGATTGTAAGTGTTTAGCTCTGTGCCAGGGTCTCTAAAAACGAGGAATAAGAGAGGTATTAATTTTAAAAAATAATTAAATAAATGCTGATAACTCTCTTAGAATCACAGAAGAGTTTGAGTTGGATGGGTTCTTCAAAGGTCATCTCATTCTACTCCCCTGCAACGAACATGGGTGTCTACAGCTAGATGTAGATGCTGGTTTGTGTTTTGTATTGATGAATGGCAGATTAATGCTGGGTTTTGTTTTGCCTTCACCTATATTTCCTCAAGGATAAACATACCAACTTCCCTTATGCGTGGATGATTTGCAACATACTGAATATCGCTTCCTTCTAAAATTCCAAAACTTTAGGCCTAGGACAAATTGTCCTCTTTTGCGTATACATTTGTTTCTTGTTCTTTATACTGTGCAATAACTAATTATATACAGATAAATAGAACTTAAGAGTGCCTTTGAAATACTTGGAAAAATGTAAGGGAATGGAGAATAAAAGGACTGTGATTTCACCTTCCCAGAAGCTGCACTGAAACAGATACGGGATTGCCATTCAAGCACAGGAACAGTTTATGCTGAAGGTTGAAATCAGGATGAAATCCTGAGCAACTTGAACTGGTCCCAGAGCCAATCTGACTTTGAGCAGGGGTTGTATTAAGAAGCCCTTGAGGTCATCTCCAGCCCACGATTCCATCCCTTCTCCTCATCCTTAACTGCCAAAATTACACATCTAAGTGAAAACCCATCTCAGATTGCTGGGTTTTAAAAGATTCTGGAACTAATAGAAAAATCATCTCCACTCAACTTCTGGTGCTGAGTTACTGCAGAGGTGTTATTTCTGTACTACAGGCACGAGCTGCTGGGACTACTGCAAGAAGCAACTCCTTGCATCCATTCAGGATGGAGTGATCATTTAAAAAGCCTCAGTTTAAGCCACAGCATGACAAATTTCTGTTTCCTGGTGATGCAAACTGAGTTATTGAGCAACCAAGAAGTTAGCTCGAACCACAGTATTGTTTGTTCTCAAGAAACGCGTCAAAATAAAAAGATATAATGAAAGAGTAAACTCTGAATGCCAGGTCAATAAAATAGAAGAATTGTCCACAAACTAATCAGCTACATGACTCAGAAAACATTCTTTTTTCTTTTTTTTCCTATTTCAGGGCAGGCCTTTAGGGATATGTAATGAATGGAGAGATAAAGGCATCTCCAGGACATAAATACTATGTTCAACCTAGTTGGAGGGGGGAGTAGGAAATCATTTCTTTAAATAAAAATGTTAACTCTTTCACTGTGGAGCTATAGCCAATTTCTTCATTACTTATATTCCATAATATTAAGTTTCCTGAGATACTGCTGCTAAATAATAAACTCACCAGAAACAGTTGCCCATAACTTGGAAAGTAGCTACAATACCAGAGTTAAATACGATCGCTGGTTACAGTTTGATTATTGAAAATGACACACTTACTGCAATGATAATATTTTTGGCCAGAAAATTTCCATAGATACACACAAATACTACACAGAGAGCATTTGTACAGTCTGTACAAGGATACTGCTAACCTAGGTTTTTCTTCCAGAGCACAGACAAAGTCTCCATGGACACACATACAGGAAACCATTGCATTCTGCAGACTAGTGTCTCTGGTGATTATTTGGCTGCTGCATTAATACACCTGCTCATTTTATAAGCCCTCTGCTCTAACTACATACATAGTCAAATGATAGGAAATGGAAAAAGGTCTTGAGGGCCAATAAATGCAATAAGGGAAAAAATTAAAAAAAAAAAAAGCACAGAAAGATAAAATATTAAAATATTCATCCACTGTAGTCAAAGCTAGCAGTTTAATAAACTGGATTTTACTGTCAACTTTTAAAAAGAAGCTTTCAAACAACGCATCTATAGTAGAGAGGGACCTGGGTGTCCTGGTGCACGACAGGTTGACCATGAGCCAGCAGTGTGCTCTTGTGGCCAAGAGGGCGAACGGCATTCTGGAATGCATTAAAAAGAGCGTGGCCAGTAGGTTGAGGGAGGTGATCCTTCCCCTCTACTCTGCCCTGGTGAGGCCTCATCTGGAGTACTGTGTCCAGTCCTGGGCTCCCCAGTATAAAAAAGACAGGGATCTCTTGGAAGGAGTCCAGCGGAGGGCCACAAAGATGGTGAAGGGCCCGGAGGATCTCCTCTATGAAGAAAGGCTGAGTGAACTGGGTCTCTTTAGCCTTGAGAAAAGAAGACTGAGAAGGGACCTGATCCAGGTTTATAAATATCTGAGGTGTGAGGGACAAAGTGTCGAGGCCAGACTCTTTTCAGCAGTGTGTGGAGACAGGACAAGGGGGAACAGACAGAAACTGCAGCACAGGAGGTTCCACACAAATGTGCACAAGAACTTCTTCATGGTGAGGGTGACGGAGCACTGGCACAGGCTGCCCAGAGGGGTTATGAAATCTCCTTATCTGGAGATATTTAAGACCCACCTGGAAGCCTACCTGTGTGACCTGGTGTAGGGAACCTGCTTTGGCAGGGGGGTTAGACTCGATCTCTTGAGGTCCCCTCCAACCCCTATGATTCTATACTACTCCATAATTTTTTACTCTAAAGCATAGTTACAGTGGTTTGGTATTTTAGCCACTTAATTCCCACAAAAGGAGTTGTCTCCCCCTGTTTTCTGCACGAGATAAGGAGCTGTCTTCACTCTTTTTCTCCTTGCATGGCTTTGACATGATGCGTCTGTACTAACAGAGGTATATTTTTCCTATACTATACCAACACACGCATAGTCTCTGCACAGACTCCTTGAGTGGCTCAAGATGTTTACAAGATGCCATGGGAACAGTTGAATAGTTCATATTACAAGGCAGAGCAAGTATGAGATATGGAATACTCTTTGATCCATGTCAGTATTTGTCTATTTTGCCATTTAGCAAGGGGTTGGACTAGCTGACTTCCAAGTGTGTCATTCAACTTAAATTGTTCTTTCATTCTAAAAGTTTACCATTTTCCAGGACAGATTCTTCCATTATTCCTCACATAACAGAATTGTGCAAGAAAATACTTTAATTTATAAAAGAAGATATTCTGTTAGTGATAACCTCTTAAAAACTCCTTAAAAGTACTGAGAGGACCAGGAAAACCCACCTGATAAATACATGGCTGAGAGGCTGATGCCACTGAAGGAGTTTTTTGTCTTATTTGACCACGCAGAGGTATACTCTGTGCCTGGCCTAATGGCTGCTGATAGGGTCCACATAGATCATAAGGAGAAGAGAATTCTGGCCTAGGAGCTGCCTGGGCTCATTGGACAGGGCTTTAATCTAGGTTTGAAGGGGGAAGGGAACAATAGCAAGCCTGTCCATAAGGCGTGGAATAACATAGCTAGGTTAAAGGGACAAGACACTAGTGGGGACCCTCAACTTGCAGAAGATAGAAATATCTCAGGAGCGGGTCATTTCTGAAGAAATTCTTATCCAAAAAAGCTATGATACATGAAAAACTTTATACCATAATTTTCCTTCCAAAGAAAACATTTCCTATGCAGACACAAAGAAGTGCTTCAAATGAAAATATTGGCAATAAAATGGCCTTTAGTAACTTAATCCATATAATATTTCTATCTGTCCTCTATGTTGTGTCATGGTTTTATGATTTGACAGGTTGACAAGTTTCTCCTAATATAGAAATAAAGAGGTAGACTGGAAGAACTGTTTAAGAAGATAGACTTTGAAGGCAGTGCAGAAATATTACATGAAAACAGTACTCACAAATTCCATTATTGTTTTGATGATTACTTCTGACCTTTGAAAACTTAAGGCTCTTAAAGGTATTTCTCAGAATTTTAATTTAGTCCTAAACATGAAAATTAATTTCATTTGGTCAAAGTTTTTTTTTAAACAGTTGAATTATGTGTTAAAAGCTAACCTGATGAAGGAGCAAAGTATGAAGCAATTATAGAAGAACTGAAACTTGAAGGATGCAGTGGTCTGAAGATACAACCATAAGGAATTCTAATGACTCATACATTCACATTGAGCTGGGCTACAGAGCCTCCAGCCTGGCAGCTCCACAGCTCCAGAATCATTCTACCCACAGAAATGAAGCACAAGGTCCAGACTCCTTCATATCACACAAATCCAGCCAAATACGTGGTGCTAGATCTCACGAAAAGCAGAAATTCTCAAAAATGAGTCATTAGTAATCTCTCATTAGCTCCAGATTCATATTCCATCCCTAGAACAAAGCAGGATGTCTTTCAGAGGCAAGGATTGACAGGGTCAATCTAAGGTCTTACTCTGTGCCTAAAGTCTCAAAGCTCAGTTTTTAATAGTAAGATCACTGCCGCCATCTCTTATCTCATGAAAAGCAATCACGTCTTTTGTGCAGGTGAAAATAGTCTGTGAGACCACTGATGACTTAGCAATATTCCATATATATAACTCAAACATTCAATTAATTAATTATAATTAAAGTATTTCAATTTTTTTTAAAGAGAAATTCCTGTCCTTTTTTTAATTCCATCCAAGTTCCACATACAGCAAGCCTGTAACTCACACATGCTGAGAAATCTGCTTTTTCCCCGTTTTTAGCATATGCACAAAACTCAAAGGTAATATTTCTTTCATAGTATCACAGATGTCCACCTGGTTGAGTATTCTTCTGAAAAATAATAATGTACGTGTTAAGGATAAATACATTGCAAGTTGTGATATCAACTGAGTTATGTTTACTATTTGGATTACTGATGTTAAGTTTATTGACATTACACATTAATTTTCATAAAAACTGTTGTCTTCATTACTGCCTAATATCTAGCAGTGGGGAACATATCTATCTCTATCTGTGTTTTTGCTGATCCCTTTTTTCCAGGTGGGATTTTAGGTTTTTCTTAACCTGAGCACAGATGGAAAACTCTGACTTTCACTAAAGAGTTGTGGAATACATTTTGTAACTTCCAAGATGTAACTTTTTTTTTGGTAACTTTTCAAAAACAGAAAATCCGTAGCAAAAAAAAAAAAAACTCCTCACTTGATGTATTACACTGATCTTTTCCCTTTTAGAAAATTATACTCCAAAATATTTTATTATTTCTGCAAGGGAAGAGAGTAGAGTTGAAACTGTATTCATCTTTAAATTGTGACCATATTAATCCCTCTGTTAGATTAACATCTGTCTGAGAGGGTGGGTACAATTGCACTATAAGTTACACAGCTAAAACTCCAAGCATTATTCCTGAGAAGAATGCATACATCACTTAGATATACAGATTACCAAAACAGCTGATATTATGTCCATTGGCAACTGCCATTCATAGTATTTAGTAGCAGCAACTACACGTTATCATAGTGTGCAATCAAACAGAGTTGTATGCAAATGTCCCATAGAGACAATAAATCTGTGGATTTTTCCACTCTAGTGGAAAATCATTAACTCTAAAATCTCAAAGGCACAGCAACAAGGGAAATCAAGGAAGCATTTACAACTCCAGGGAAATCGCTGTCTGATTTTGTGATACTCTTAGATTGCCATTAGTGCCTCTGGAATTATTCTGCATAGGTCACACGGGTTCAAGACCACAGACTTTTAAGTTAGTCACATAATACAATGTTCACACTGTCAATGAGCAGGGCCTTTTTAACAGGTTAGTTGAAGGGTGCTTTGCTTTATGTTGATGAATATAACATCATTACCCAGAAGATCCATAAGGACAGTGATTCATGCTTCCATCACTGGGAAAAAAAAAGTGTTAATAAAATTACAAATCAAATTCATGACAAATTCAAAGCAACGATTTCCAGTTTTATGGATGGTCAGCCACATCATGTGTAGATAACACTATGTATGGCTAAATCAAACAAATAAACAGAACAAATTTCACCCAGGGCAATCTAGGGCAATTCCAATGATTTGCTGAACTGAAGTGACTGTTACACTTGAGCACCCAGTCTTACACATGTTCAAGCCTCATTGCTGGCTCTGTACCTTATGTCACTATTATGAAATCAAACTTCACATGCATTTGTTTGCTAATACACAAACATCACCATTTTATGTTTCAAATGCTACTATTAGAAAGAATGATCCATTATCCATATATTCAAGCAGTGAACTGACATATGCTTACACCTGAGTCGCATCTGGTAACTACTTAAGAAAGTGCAGAAAAGTTCTTTTTAATTTGCCCCTCTACTGTGATATGTTCTTCATTTGGAAAATGATCATAGATATGAGTTTATAATTTTCACAGCATTTTTTGTTCTGAAGTAATCTCCCCTCATAGCACTTTAGGACCTAAAAAGCACACGTACAATTGAAGAATGTCTGCAGATATCTGATGGGAATCCTGTAATTTCATTACTATGATTTTCATGTGGGATGATACTGAGGAGCGAGCAGAAACAGATGCAATTCTTTACAACATGTGTTGTCCCAGCAGGAGAGCAGTATCCACTAAATTCAGCTATCTGGATAAATCAGTGACGGAATGTAACAATGCTAGGAGGTGTTCAGAACTTTTCTTTGCAGTATTACATTTACTATGGTATGCCAAAGAGAGATGCCCAGGAAGAAAATAATCCATAGTGCTAAAATAAAATCTTTTTAATGGATTGTTAATGTAAAGCTATTATTTTCACATACAACTTCATCTTGTTATTTGTTCCACAGCTGGACAATTAATATGTACCACCGTAAGAGCAATGCACAGTGTTCATGTTTATGAGAATGGTGGGTTCCTATGATTCAGTGTTACTTTTCTGCCTATACCTTTTGCACTGAGGTATGGAAAAGATGTCTGTGAGGGTTACTGAGATAAAATGTCAGTAACCTTCAATTTAAGTACAGCTGTCCTAGAAACCACATTAAAGTGAAAGAATCAACATTATTTATCAACACTCAAACATACAGACTTCAGCTTTCTCTTCCTAATTGATGATTTGCCAACTGATAATTTTTTTCATTTAAATCTCACAGCCAGCCAGTTTGTCCAGAAGAATATTGTTTACTAAAATTCAGAAAGATTACATCCACTGCCCTGCCTTCACTTCATCCATTAAGTGAGTGACCTTATCATAGAAGGAAAACAAACAACTAAGGTAAAACTTCCCTTTCAAGAACCCACGTTGACTATATCTGATAGTAGCTTTGTTCCTTAAATGCCTTCCAATATTATTCAAGATAATCTTTTATATAACTTTTCTTGGTACCGAGGTAGACAAACCAAATTTTAGTTTCATAAATATTTTCATATTCTTCTTGTAGATCAGAGTAATATTGGCCAGCTTCCAGTCAGCAGGGGACCTCCTCAGACTCTCACAACCTTTGGTAAACTGCTGAACTCCTTCAGCACTCAGGGTGCATCCCATCAGATCCCATGGACTTCATAGAATCACAGAATGGTTAAAGTTGGAAGGGAAGTCTAGAGATGGAAAGTCATTACTCCCCAAGTCATGCTCTTAACAGTGAGAGGATCAGGCATCCCTGGATCTATCATCAATATTAAAAACTAATAACCAATAAGAAAAAATAGTAATATCTCTTGGGGATCCTAGAAAAAGTGCCTAATACAGGCCACATGAGTTACCCCATGAAACACATTGTGTACATAATAGGTGTTACACAGAGATCCTTAAGAATGGCTGCTTTCCACGTTGCTCATATAGATACTGATGAGATGAATCATGCTTCTACATAACTTGAAGTGAAATTGGAGAGAGCAGGCCAGCAGCTTTCCCTTCTGCCAGGTGAGATTCAAAATTGATCTGATTGGCTTTTGTCCCCTAACTCTGCACCAGTGTTCCAATTTGTATGACATAATGAGATTTTAGATTTGGTGCTGAGAAATGAAAACCAGACACAGTATCTGAAAGGAAAGGCAATTACCTAGATCTCTAAGACCTATCAATGTTGTGACTGAGCTACTGAAGTTCAAGCTGACACCCAAGATATTCATAAAGAAACTTGGAAGAGAAGCAGAAAGGAAGCTGAATACAAGCTTCTTTAAAAGAATAGATTAGTTGTACTAAACAGTTTGGAAGTAAATAATATATGTAATAGCGTTCAAAAAATGTATTCTTCTAAATATGTTCTTTGGAAGAAGCTTCAAATGGAAACGTTTCAACTTCGGAAGTAACCTTTCTTTAAGGTAGAAAGCATTACATATCAAAAACAACACTTGATAGGCCATATCAAAATTTGACAGAGTGAAGTTCTGTCAAAGTAGTCAAATCATTTTCATTTTACTTCAGTCCCATACAAAGCTGTTCCTTCATTATTTTGCCTTAAACTTTGCTTAGTACAAGTATCTACAGGTAACAGCAAAACCAAGTAAACTGGTGTCCTACAGAAAAGGGGAAATGTTTGAGAAGTTAACTGCTCTGCTCCTCATTCCATCATTTATCCCCTTTATCGATTAGTTGACTTGTGGGTGTTACCGATTTCTAAATGGAAAGAGGCTTTTTCTCCACTCATTTTCAGAAATGCAGAAAAATGTCCAAGTTCTTTGGAAGCCAGTTCTAAGAGGAGAAAAGCTCTCTGCTTTTCATGGAACATTACAGAGCTTTTCTATGAATACTGACTTCTCTCTGCTTTTTTTAGGACATTTTTCTATGGACTGTATTTTCTACGGCTCCAGAAGAGTTTAAACATAAATAAATATAAAGCATTTATGCTTTATATAGAAATTACGCACAAGTAGAAACACTTGTTGAATCTCTTGGTAACTTATGTAGCACTATTATTATCTACCGATTTTTAAAGAGTACTTGCACTACAAAGGCAGAACTGGCATGATGTATTTGTCCTGTCTTTTCCATCATGATTAAATCGCCACTTGCTTTATCAGATTTTAACCATTTGGCAGATTTCATGCAGTGGGCATCTGCAATTAACTAAAGCTTTTAAAGTATCTGTCAAAGTATTCTATCTTTTTGAGGAAAAAATCATAGTGTCTGTGCCATAATAATAAAATGGGAAAATCTTCCTTTTTAAATTTAGCTTTGGATTAGTCATTTGAAATCTTACTGGCAAATAGTTTGAGGTTTCTTTTGTAGGGGAGGTAGAGAGTTGGTTTTGCTCTTTTGTTTGTTTTTCATTGGCTTTTTTATTTTGCCTTTTGTGTGTGTGTTTGGAATTTAATCTGGTCCCATGAAAGTCTGTCACAATCTGATTAAATGCAAAGGCTTGTAAAAATGGTCAACAAGCTGAATTTCAAAAGGACTCTAATTGCAGTTACACAGAAGTCAGTTGAACTTGCTTGCTCTGCACTTGCAGTCCTGGGACAATTCAAGACCTGTTTCTGAGAAAAGAAAGTTCCCTTTGTGGGTCTTTGTTTTTTGGGTTGGTTTTTTTTTTATTATTTTTTTTATTATTAGGTGTGGGAGAAGGAGGCTGTAGACAATTAGAAGAGCAATACTTGGGTGCCACAGATATGTGCCAAGGAATGAGGAAGTACCACAGCATAAACTATTTGATCTCCTTTTAGACTTCTTCAGAGAAAGGGTAGAAGGCAGTTTCAGGAGAGATAGCAGAGCGATGGTTGCACCACCTGCACAGTCCCCCACCACATTTCATGCTGTTCTAACATCAGGACAAGAATAATCAAACACGGATTCAGTATGTTGGCTGGGACCCTTCCTCAGGGTACAGAATGTCTTAATGAATCAGCACTATGGTATACAAGAGATTGCTGTATTTGGATTACTACTCTTTATTTGTTCAAAAGCTGAGAATCATGAGGTTATAGAAGCTGGAACTCATAGGGAGAGGAGTTCTCATATTAATGTTTCCCTATAGAAATGGATTTTGTCTTTCCATCTATTGCATAGTTGAGTATTTTGTTGTAGTTGGATTTTTTTTCCTCCCTGCCCTCTAAGCCATTAAAATTGAGTTTTCACAAGGGGTCACAAAGTGCATATTTCTTATTCTCTGGGTCCTTGACTTGAGACCTGAAGTCTCATTACCAAGGGAGCTGAGCACTTACAGCTGCAGCTGATGTTGATAACATCTGTGCTCTGAGCCCCTCAAGAGCTATTCAGGGCTAGCTAAATATAAAGGACTTCAGCTGTTTCTGGTTGGAGAGCAGGAATGAGTTACTTTTGCCCAGTTACTTGCTGTCACTGTGGCTACTTCTACACCACCTCTGAGATCAACTAGCTCTCTTTTTTCTTTCTTTACTAATATTTATCCACCTGCCTCTTTGCAAAAGGACCCTGCATGGCAGCTACCAAGGCTTGGGTGTGGGTTACTGTACCAGAACACTTATAGGAAATCCAACAGAACCAAATTCCTGCTTAGGAGAAAACAGAGACCAAACCAAGAACTAACTTTTTTTTTCTCCTGATCATTAATTTTTGCAATATCCAACGCTGCTTCCAGCACTTGGGTTCCTGTTTCTCCAGATACAACGTTCCAGTGAAATTAAGATGTTCTAAAGTGGGCCATAGCCTAATGGAAGGGCAGCTCCCAGCCATCAGGCCCTAATAGCTCTGTACCCTGGCTGTCTGGGCTCACAGTCCTCAGACATACAACAAATTTCAGTTATTTGATTACTCGTGGAGTCTAAACGAGTAGGAGAGGACAACGCAGTTTTCTGAAGTGCTGCCCATGCTCACAGTAGGTGAAATATCTATGTGACCTCCTGGATGTCTCCACTTCCCTGCCTTGAGACTTCACCCACCTCAAGATCTGCAAGCACTGACATGCTACAGATCACTCAGGGAAGCATAAGCCTCTGCCTTTTCTACCATAGTAGTCATGATAAAGCCACCATACTCACCTCATACCTTTCTAGAGGACTAAAACCCTGCTCTAACTCAAACAGAAGTTCCAGGCTGTTTTTGGATCCCCTCATTATATAGTCCATCAACCAGAAAACACTAGGGAGTAAAATCAAAAAGCAGTCCTCTTCTTAAACATAGTTTCATTTTCAGAAAATAGACTTCTGATCAGCATTCCCTTAACTAACGCTAATTCTCAGGTTTCTACTCATCAGCAGGTTCCTGGGAAACTCAAGAGAGTCAAAAAAAAGAAAGTAAAGCCTATCCCTTCAACAGGCAGATATAACAAAAGTTTTGTGTAAGCGTGGCCAGTGAGGAAGGTAACCAGAGATGCTTTCCCAGAGACCAAACCAAAACTTTAGTAGGACTCAGTTAAGAATTCATTAGCCAGCACAGTGTTTCCTAAGCAATTCAAACAAATACACCCCCGTTTAGCTCTGTCCTGTCTCTGACAATAGCCAAAAAATTAAAGGAAAACCTTTGTAAAGCTATAATGCAATGGAAAGCAGAACAGCAAAGTCCTAGGCTACAGCAAGGATATGTTAAAGCACAACAGCTCTAAATACAGAATCAAAGAAGAAAAAAAAAACTGCTTACCCTTAGAAGGCCACAGGTAGCAGCAATCTTCAGTGAGATACCCTTACCTCCACTGCCAACCCTTAAATGAGGTCTAGGAAGGGGTGGATCCATGCACCTGAGCCCCCCTGGTTTGGCCCTGCCTTTCCACCATTTCATCTACAACCTCTTTGATGCTCTGAGAACAATTAGAAAGTAAGTGGTTAACTATTTTTTTTACAAAATAGGATTTTGAGAAGTGACAAAATTAAATATAATGTTAAAAAAAAAAAGAAAAAAAACCAAATCAACATTTGACAATATTTACTCTTAACTGTTTACCCTTTGAGGAGCAGTCCACAATTTAGACCTATCATCTTTCTGAAAAATATGCAGATTCCCAGACAACAAATTGACTGCTGCACTATCAGCAGTTTTATTCCCATCCTGCCATCTCTGTCATCCTCTAGACTGCATGTATGCAAAAGAAAAGCAATATTTCAATAGTTAGGTGTTCAGAAATTAGGATTAGATTTATGGTGAGGTTTCCAAGACCAGGACTAAAATCTGGTCCAGCCAATCCTGTACTAATTTCATAGAATAGCCTGGGTTGAAAAGGACCTCAAAGATCATGTAGTTTCAACCCCCCCCTGCCATGGACAGGGTCACCAACCACGAGATCAGGCTGCCCAGAGCCACATCCAGCCTTGCCTTGAATGCCTCCAGGGGTGGGACTTCCACATCCTCTCCGGGCAACCTGTTCCAGTGCGCTACCACCCTCTGAGTGAAAAACTTCCTACTAACATCCAACTTAAATCTCCCTTGTCTTAGTTTAAAATCATTTCCCCTTATCCTGTCACTATCAGCCCATGTAAACAGTTGTTCCCCCTCTTGTTGATACATTCCCTTCAAGTACTGGAAGGTCACCATTAAATCTTCATGGAGCCTTCTCTTCTCCAGGCTAAACAAGCTCAGATCCCTCAGCCTGTCTTCACAGGAGAGGTGCTCCAGACTTCTGACCATGTTAATGGCCCTTCCCCGGGCCACTGTGGATTAGTCCCTGCAAACGTTTACTTTGATACCTTCACATAATATGAATACATGGATCTAAAATCATAGCAGTAGATTTAAAGGACATTCAGAAGATTCCAATTAGTCAGCAGATGTGCCTGCTTATGTGCTACACATAAATGTGAAGACTGACAGGAACAGGGGACGTAAGAATTACAGATGCTATGATGGGTTCACCAGTATTCCAGTGCTAAGATCTGTGCTCAGAATTACTCAGCCAACACACTTGCTAACACTAAAATCTGATTTTAAATAATGTCACCAAGGAATAATATCACTACTAGTCTTCCATGAAGGATGAACACTGTGTAGTTACTAAGATCCAGCTGAATGAATCAAGACAAGACAAAAACAAAACAAAAAAATGGTTACTGGAGGGGGTGGAGGCATTTAATTTACCCTTGCAGTTTATTACAGACTTGACTGAGATATCTCTTGCCAAACTTATCAATGTGAAAAGTATAAAAAGAATTATAAATGGAATTAAGTTTAATAAAATGTATGGATTGTGTTACCATCTGCAAATGGGCACTGATCCTGAAGCCACTTCCGTCTGACCTGATAAACAAATCCCCTAGAAACAAATCTACAAGTAGAAAAACTAGTTCCCTATACCAGCATTCTGGAAGGAGGCTTAAAGAGAGAAAGCACTGTCTCTGCCTGTAAGCTTAATGTGCAATTAATCAAGTACTTGTGGAAAATTTAAATGTACGTGAAAAGGATACTACATTCCAGGAGCTGGTAAATCTTCACCTAGCTAGCTTGGTAAGTTTAATCATGTACACTAACTTTTCTGAATGTGTGTGGAATATTCTGGAATTTGTTTACACTATATTTTCTTTACAAACATTATGCTGCAAAAATATATAAGAACTATTCCTTGACCTTCTCCTTAAAATAATATTTTTAATTATATTTTTACTTCTATCTTTTGGGAGGTTTTTTTTTCTTTGTTTGTTTGGGTTTTTTTAGTTTAAATACCTCTTTAATCTTTTCCATTTCTACAACAGAATTCTATTCACATGAATATCTTGAAATTCGGCATCTAGGTATGAAATTCTCCACGGGGAAGAGGTGGCTATGTAAAAAAAAAGAGACTGCCTGCCCAAACAATGATCAGTCCTTTTCCTTCATTATATAACCTAGATATGATTGCACTTCACAAAACCAATCTTAAAAGGTTTGCAAAGCAATAATACCGAATACATTAATATATTTGTGGCTATTCACTGCAGCTGTGAATGAAGACGGTTCCATCATAAAGATATGTTACCACTTCATGTAAACATTTAAAAGAATGTCTTCTACCTGCTGAAGAGTTTGCAAAAAACAGCATTTTGAGCTAGATAACTTGATGAAAGCATTTGTTTCTTATCACTTAAAAATTCAGTCTCATGGGACTACACAAGCACTCAAAATTCTATATATAGCTCAAGCAAAAAGATAACATACGTGTGGATAAGCTCATTCTAATAAATAAAAGTGCTCAAACAAGCCAGAAATCGTGGCTTGAGCCAGAGCTTTAAGATTCCTCTTAGCAAAAGAAGCAGACATATTACAGAATTTGAAGAGGCTTAATAGTCACCAGTTACAAATTGAAATGCTAATTCAGTTTTAGAGAGACTAGTCATCAAAACATCATAAAATAGAGCCTTGTGAATCATAGAACATTATTTAACCATCAATCAAGAGACAAGGTAATTTGATAAACTGTTTTCTTCATTAGTTGATTACATTAGCTTAATGTTTACAACAAAATAATTTTCCTGGTGAAAAGAACGATCAGACTCACCTTATATCAATGTTAAACTGTATTTGTATGAGCTTTCAGCGAGTAATTAGTATTTGTATGTAAACTATTTAGTAACCAGTAGCGTCCAGAGAGCCAGTGACTTCATTTTTATTCCATGTACAGCAGAGTTACAGTCTCATTTATTCGTAGGGAAGTAGCAACAGGAAATTAGGTGGCTGCAGCACTAGATGAACACAGTTCCCAAATACACAGCTAGTCTTTACCATCTAATCAGTTCTGCTAACTGATGCTGATATTGCTTGCACACTCGTGATTAGCCAGAATACTGACGTCCTAAAGCTGATGAAATCCACATTTAAACAGGATTCAAACTACAGGTGACAGTTTCTGTACTAGAGCACGTATCTATGTTATTTTGTTTAGAATTTTTCAACTCACATATTCTCCTATATAAAAATTCACACAACAAGATTCTAAGAACCTTTTCTGATCGTATTTCCTTGGTGCACACAGATATAAATCTTCATTCTGTCAATAAAAATGCAACAACCAAGTTCTGATCATTCTCCGGATCTGGCAAAAGAAACCTGCATCAACGTGGAACTTCTAAACAAGGAAACTGAACTTCATAAAGGAAATGCTACTTTGTCTGGAAGTAGCAGTGCAGAAGACACCTTCAGTCCCTGTGAAACGCAATCAGTATCAGTTTATATGGACACCACTACAATGCCAAGTGACTACTTTCGAGTACAAGGGTATACTGAGTCTTCACTTTTGAATGTTCCCACAGAAGAGTGCACTGGGAGCCATCACGCAGCTTTCCAGTTTGACCGGCATGCTCTGGCCAGAATTTCCACTTCTCCGACCTTAAGGCGTTTCAGGATGGCCTCTGCCTCACAAACACTGACATTTCAGGACTCCTCTGACACAGCTCAGCTGGAGAATCAAACGGAATACATGGGTTCTCTCCACCATATTTGTAAAACTCCACCCCGCTGCACTAAGTCTTCCTCACTGTCATTGCCTTCTTGTGTCTACAAGAAATTACTATCTTCCAAAGCAAAGACAGAGGCAACCTTAGCAGATCCAGAGTCTGCCAACCCCGGATTAAAGTTACAAAGCCAAGAAGATCCTCTCAACAATGGCACTCCCAAGAAGATGCTCCAGAATTCTTGGCGAGCCAACTCTGCTACGCTGCCCAGGAGATTCCTCTGCTACAGCTGTGTGCCACAGGAGGGTTTCCAGGTAAGCACAATTGTACAGTGGGATGACATAGCCTCCTTTCCAAGCTCATGTACTCAGTGTTGATTCATTATAGTCTAATTCTAAATCTGAATTGCAAAACAGCTCACGTTTCGTTGCTATAACAGACCAATTTCTACATTCATCAGGAAGGGAGATTTTTCTTTCCAAATCAGAACAGAGAGCAGATACATGTATCAGTCACCAAGTTGGCCTTGCCCAACTCCTATGGATGGTCGCTCCTTCCCACCAGTGTCCATACACCCTGATAGTCAGTATAACTGCTTGTGAAGAACAAGACCAAATAATTTGACTAGGGTCTTCTTGGGTTTTAGGGAGTTATTTTCCTTCTAGAGTCCATCAGCAACATTATCCTTAAGCCAGAGCAGTTCTGTATTATTTTTTTACTATAAAGCATTAGTAGCCCACAACAACCAAGAATGAAGTCACTCAACACTGTTAAGTTTTGCTACTACTAAAACAAATCTTAAGGTTTAAGAAAGGTCTCATTCCCTTTTGTTACTTCCACTTACCTAGTTCTGTCATGCATTTTCCCCCTCCACTGGCATATTCAGCTCCAAAAGCAAGCAGCAAATTGTATAATGTTTTCTGAAGTAAGAAACACTGGTGCAGTGAGTGCCAGAGTCAGTAAAGAGAAAGAAGCAAGGGAGGAGCTAACTCTCCACCTATCTACTGGCCAGCTATGCCCTATAGCTCTACACTGAGAAGAACAGGAGAGAGATGGCTGAGGCCAGCTTTGCTATCAGATCTACTATCAAAGAAACTGCATTACTCCCACAAGCAGTTAAAATGAAACACTTGTTTGACTCCAACCTCACACAGAGCACTTAATGTGTTTCACCGAACATGGATGGTGTCAAATAGGCGTAGCACTCTTTACTAACTAATTAGTTTTATGCCTTACACATCAAAGCTATTTTTGCCACCATCAAATACTGAAAACATTCTGAATATCAAGTGAGTCCTGCTCTTTTCTCCACAGCAGTGAAAATAATTAGGTACTTTTTCTAGTATATTTCTCTTAATGAATCAATAGCTTTGTTCACATCAGATTATTTGCTTTCTAACCAAGTAACACAAATATCTCTCTTTCTTTCAGAAGAGTGGATTGCCTATGCAAAGGTATGCATATATTTGTGTCATTTTACTCTAAGCTTCAGTTCTGTATGTTTTTTATGAATTCTTTTCACTAAGACAAACCAAACAGTGAGGCATACATGCACAACTCAACTTCCATTTGTAGATTTACATTGAGAAATGTGTGTCACCAGCTTGTTAGACTAAACATTTTAATGAGATTTCTTTTGAAGGTGGCCCCCTCCCTGTCATGTTAAGCATTATTTTACACCATATTTCATTTGGATCATCCGAGAGCACTGCGCAAGGAACCAGCTGCCAAAAGGCCTGGCTGCTTGGATTAGCAGTGTCAAATTTCAACTTGAAGAATGTGAAGCATCTCATAATCTTGAGTGGCATTCTTCAAAACACTGTGGGAGAGAAAGGGGAGCAAAGAAGCCAGCTCAATATTGTTCTCAGACATGAGCAAAGCAAATCAGGGGCTGCTGCTGGATGAAGGGATTGTTAATCCTACAAAATAAGTATATTCAAATTTTATAAATTGGTATAGGCATTTTATGTCAAGTTAAGGTTCTGTATTGAAATTGTAATGGGTGAATTGTGATAAGATCTTACATCTATTATCAGAAAGTAAAATTTTGATTAAAAGTCAGCCATGGTTCAGCCATGTGTTGTTGTTTTTTTTTCCTTAATATGTTCAAACAGTTACAGAAAGAAAATAGAATTTATTTTCTCCCCAAAAGGAAAGAAATTAGAAGGCAGTACCACCACTAATAGCAATGCCTTGGTTCTTTTTATCGCTTGATTTCCTTGGAAATTTCAGGTGGCATGCAGATGAGTCAGGTATGTTAAAAGCATTGGCACTCATGAGCAAGGCTGGTAGAAGATAAGCCTACACTCCTTTTTGTGACTGTAACATGATGGGTTTTACTTACTTAGGTTGAAGATATCCTCAGTTAAGCTATATTTCCTCTTTGTCCTAGTATTTACTCATTTTTGAGATTATAATACGGTTTAATGCAAGAGCAAGTTTGTGTTTCAAGTATATTTGTGCTTGGTACTGGGAGGGCTGGAAAAGTACACATAGTCCGTGATTCAAAATGCAATGCAGTTCCCTAGACAAAATTTGACAGATGTGTGCATGCACATGTAACAACACGTACACTGTAGAAGAGGGCTCCTAGATTTTCTGAATTGTTGCAGTTTCTTTCCTCCTCTTCAGCCTTTTGAATTTACAGAAGAAAAGAGGAGAAGGAGATGGGGGGAGCAGAAGAAATCTTTGTATCTCAGTATGAAAACAGGTTTTCTGCACCTATTACAGGAATAGCCTGTTCTGATCCCACTCAAAACTATAATACATAAGCATAGCTCACTGATGGGATGAGGGTTTATGTGATTTGTATCAAACTAGGTGACAAATTGAAAAATATCAATTGCAAATGGCTAAAACCAGGAGGAAACTAAATCCTTAATGCACATACTTTCTCTTGGAGCCACTTGCCTGGCAGCTTCACAGGGAACCCAATATATGTCAGCAAGGATATTGCCTCTGGGCTTCCTTCCAGATATTTTAAAAGCAAAGAAATCACACAGGGAACACTATAAGCTTTGTTCCAGGGACACCAGCAGTAAAGAATGGGGAAAAAAAGTTTGAATAATGTGTTATAATTTCTATTTCTCATTCTGACCTATATTGGAATGTGTGGAAATATAATACAAAAATCACAATTTTCTGCTTTTAACTTTTTTTGTCAAGTTAAATTTGATCCAAGGTCTGGGCAAGGGCTGTATTCAGCCCCTCCTTGATCCATATCATTACTCTGAGTACTTAAAAGCTCATTTCTTACTAACATAGACAGAGAAATCTGCTGAAATGTCAGATAATTCAGCTAGCAACCCTCCTCCAACACTACCTCATTGTCATTCAGGGTAAAAGTGTACTGCTGTCCTTCAGTATTCATGAATCTTTCTTCTCTCTGCACCCAGGCTATACTTTCAAAAGCCATTTTTAGGCAGATATGTTCATTTTAGGGAGCCTTCCCTCACACAGCTCTCATTAACGACTGTACTTCTCTGTTATCATGCTGAACCAATGCTGTTTAAAAAAAATCAGCCAAAATAAACAAACAAAAGAACCAGGGGGGCAGCAGAGAAAAGCGTATCTGGTAAAGTGAGATGCTGAGGTCAACACCACAGTGGAAAGAAATAAAAAATAAAATCTTGAATTTCTTGAACCTGCTAGGATGCTCCCTTTCAATTAGTTGAGACAGTTGGGCTCAGCTGTCTTGAAGTTCTTCTCTTTCAGCATCTTGTATTCCCATTCAGTATATTTCAAACTCTTTAAAGCAAAGTCCAAATGCCCTCCCTAGGCCATTTGGTTAGCAGTGTCATCACCTGAAAACTAACTCAGTACCACATCCACCCTGAAATGTTGACCTCAGAGGACAGAACGGTTAGAGTTGGAAGGGACCCTTAAGATCATCTAGCTCCACCCCCCATGCTATAGGCAGGGACACCTCCCTCCAGACCAGGTTGCTCAAAGGTCCATCCAGCCTGGCCTTGAATGCCTCCAGGGAGGGGGCATCCCCATCCCTGGGGACTACTTCTATGTGGTATTCCTTTATGCTGATTTACATAGATTTCTATCCTCAGAGACGTCTAAAGCTCTGGTTAGGCTAAGATCATGAGCATGGCAGGATGGATCTCTAAAAAGCAAATCAGCTGAAATTCTTCATGCACTAGAAACAAACATACCCAAGATATTTATCTTTCTAGACCATGAGTCCTTAATAATTTTCCATCTCTTCATAATGTGAGCCTGTGACTGTACCTTGCTTCACAAAACAAGTAGATTTAAAGGAGGACAAATTCTATCTCCCCTTGTGATTGACTTCATCCCTAAAGTACATTTTTTTCACTCAAGCCCTCCAGCACCCTGCCCATATTAAGGAAATCAGACACAAAGAAAAAAATAAAATGGCAAACCTGCTGGGTCTGCAGCTACAAGAAGATAGTAAAACACTGCAATTTAACAGTGTTTGAGTCTGTATGGATCACACAGCACCTCAGTACTTTAAATCTCTACTAAAATTACTGAAAGCATTTAATGTATCTACAGCCATTTAATATGTACATTTACATACATTTCATGTGTACAGGCATCAGGACAGATGATCACAGACACTTATATCTGTGCCTTCATTTGTGAAGGATGACTGCATAACTTAGGCATGTAAGTCATCAACCACACCAGGCATGTCAGAATGCAAGGGTGTATTGTAGTTGCACATCCAAGTGTCCTCCCACACCTCATAGGCTTGCATTCCTATGCAAGAACTTTCTTTATGCATCTCTAAAACTCAATGCCTTTTAGATCAAGGGAAATAACACCTGACTCAATTACAGTGGAGCCATGCTTCCCATTAATCATTTGCATAAGTGAACAACCTCCAACTTCAAATATATCCTGAAGCTAGATACCTTAAAGGTCAGTATTACATCAGAAAGAAAAAAAAGTGTATCCGAGCTGAAATAAATGGCCTGAATTTCCTATAACAGTAATGACAACTTTCAGAATTATGTTGTGTTATAATGCAGCATCTAGCTGTCCAAGAGATTACATATTGCAAACACAAATTGTTTCAGAATCATGTTAATGCAATAGTCACCAAAACCTTAAGGCTCCTTTTCTTCAGATGCTTAGTGACTGGCCCTCTGAAATCCAGTGCAATTTGCTTGCGTCAGTCAATGGTAGACAGCAGAACAGTAGTTGCAGACACCAATCACTTTGCAATCTTAGGATAACACCACTAATTAGGTAATGGCATGAGTTAATAACAGAATCCAAGAATGTTTTAGATATCCACCAATAATTTATGTATTTAAATGCAAGCAGCCTCTGGCACACACTGCTGGATATAGAATGCCTCTGTCATTCCTCTTGATGGGTCTACATCCTGGACAATGAACTCTGTTAGTAACAACAATAGTTGGAAAGATGCATTGGTTTCAGATCAGTGGGCTGACTAGACCACATTATATTCAAAACACAAAATATTTGAATTATACGGAAAAAAAAAAACCTTAAAAATTTAGAGAGAACATGTCACAAACTAGCCAAATAGTTAAATATATTACAGAAAATAAACTCACTGCTATATTGTCTTTTCTTGATATCACCTAACGTATATAAAGTTCAAAAGTCATAAGTCATCTAGGGCCACAATGTTTAACTGCTCCTGTCAATGCCAAAATTGTTCTGCAGTCTTGCCCTATTTTTTGCTTAATCTTAGAAGAACACATGATTTCCCAATATTTAAATTCCCAGGTACTGCTCTTCTCAGGCAAGATACAGATGGAAACACTTCATTCTTAGCAACACTGAGCCGCTGGAAAGATAACAGGATATTTGCTGCTTTGGAAATTTTTTTCTCATTTCTCATTTAATATCTTATGCCATAGCCACTGTGATTCAGTTTTTAGCTTGCTTTCTCCCATATCAGCCAGGAGCACTTCAGGAATTCCTTCCAACGTGAGGAGAGATGACGTGCTTTGTTGTTGGGTCTCACAGATCAGCCGAGCGCAGGCGTAGCTCCGTGGTGGTGAGCTTGCCAGGACTCGAGGTGTTCCCTGGAGACCTTCTGGTGTCAGACAGTGCCTTGGACTACCTGCCCCACACAGCCCTGCTGCTAAACGCAGGTCAGACATAGGGTGAGCTTCACTCATCCACACCCCACGATAGCTATGACAAGCGTGTGTATGCATGGGATGGGAAGGAGGGACAGAAGAAGGATCAATGCAATAAAAATGACAGCGCTCATTACAAAATCCTCCTCAATCTAGGGTCTCTCCTTTATTTTATAGGTGAATGCAAAACAGAAGTAGTTGAGGAGGGCTAGACAGACCACCTCCACACTCTCCAGCAGCAACCAGGGCCCAGGCCAGGACTTCCATCTGTAATCAGTTGCGTTACAGCTGCCTACCAGGACAACTTCAGCTAATCACAAAGATAGCAGACCCAATTCATGGCCACTGGTTATTCATGAGACCTTCCAACACCAAAATGTAGACCCACAATTTCCTTAAATATCTGTTGTGTAATATACGAGGGCTGCTCTGAAAGCATTGCCTCCTATTTTATTATGTTGGCCCATGACATCAGAGGCGGGTGATGGTGGTATGGCATTAGAGGCTGAATTTTCCCACCGATATTCTGTTACATTTTGTTGTCATGTGACAAATGGCAGCAAAGGGACTGTCTGACAAAATTGCATCTGACATGGAAGTATGTATGAAGTGAAGGTGTGACATTGAATTCCTCCATGCAGAGTAAAAAATGGCACCCATTGAAACTTGCTGAACATTTAATGGAAACCAGATTGTAGATGTCACACTGAGGCAATGAGTGGCACATTTCAGCAGTGGCAACAGTGGGTCACCTCCACTGGTGCATATTTCTACAAGCACAGCATACAGGCTTTTGCTTGTTGCTGGTGAAAACACACAGCTAATAGTGTTGACTATGTTGAAAAATAGTATTTTTGTAGCTGAGAATTGGTTCTATCAAATAGAATTATTGTGTTATTTGTTTCTATTATAGTTTCTATGAAAATAAATAAAAGGCATTACTTTCAGAGCAACCTATGTAGCATAGGGTACAATGTGATTACCAGAAACTGGAAGATGCTTGTGGCTGGAGATCAGAATTTTCCACAAAAAGTGTAATTATTAAGGTCATGCTTTAATAAAAGCAAATAAGCCAAATAAACCAGCTATCCCATACTTCAAAACCTATGAGATGGTTTCAAACTGCAATTCTGAAAGCCTGAAGGTACCATGAATTCAGAAAAGCTTTCCATATTTCATGCTGAGTATACTTAGGCATCTCTAACCTCCCACCAGTGCATTCCCACATCTGGATTACCAGCTTTCCATGATCCTCAGTGAGGATCATAAATTACAGCCTGCACTGTTGTGCGAGCCCCATGACTACTCTGAGGCCTGGGGACTTTAGGATTGTTTATTCCTGTAAGTTTTCCAGCTGTCATCCCATGGGCATGACTTTACACAGAGATATTCTTCCTTCTGAAGAAACTAATCTGTACAGATGATGTTCTTTCTATTACAGCAATCTTATTAGATTCATATAAAGTATAAGTACCTGCATAGACCCAAGATACCTCTGAAGAGCAGATATATGCTAATTCTTCCTTCAAAACAATAGGCATCTTTAAGAATTGACCTGAGATATGATGCATTGTCCCATGTTAAGAACTAGCAATCACACACAGATCATCTGCAGAAAGTGGGAGTGTTCAGCATCATCCAAGATACTGTCACAGATAGACATCTCAACAACCTTAATGGATATAAAGTCTGGTGCACAAAAAGTCTAAATATAGGTATTACATTCGAGCCAAGTAGAGCGTACTATATTGGGATTCACTGCAGGGGAGGGGTGGTAGGGGGAATACATAAATAACAGTTTTATTTTTAGATATTTGTCTCTTTACTTACAACACATTTGTTTTTCCCATTAGAATCCAAAAAACCAAGATGGCCTTTTGCCAAAAGAGGACTCGTGAGTATTTCACCACATTCTTTCCCTTGCGCTGACCTTGCCTTCTCATACAACTAACCCGGGTGAAAAAAGTTTATTTATGTCACTGCCCATGAAGAAAAGCAGCCAGCAGGTGGGCTGAACATGCAAGCTGCAGCTCCCCCAGCACCAAGCACCCTCGTAGTCATTCATCTGCAGTGAAGGTAGGGTGGTTCCAACAGCACAGCCTCTGCATGTGCTAAGACAACCAGCAAGCACCCCTGCCTCCCAGGGCCAGCATGGTAGCAAGAGGAGAGATCTCCACTGTACAGCACCAGAGGGACAGCACAGGGCAGGCAACAAAGGCACACCTTTCACAGGACATGTCATTTGATGACTTTAGCTGCAGACACCCAAGGCAGCTCGCCATGGTAAAGGGAGCACAAGGTGTCTATGCCCTGCAGCAAGTGGTGCCAGCTGGGGCCATGGCCCTGCAACTCACCCACTGCAGCAGCATCCCTGGGAGCTTGGTGATTCAGTCACTTGCTCCAAACATCCTGTCATATATTTTCCACATGGCAAACCAGACCTTCCTTTGCCTGGTGTGGAAAGGATCTAAGCTTTACCTTACAGGTAGCTTTCAGATGCTTCTTTAGGCCTTTGCTGTCCTCATGTGCAATCTGATGCTAACCAATGAAAGCACACATCATAGCACTTCATTTAATTTTCTTTCCAAAAGCATTCCCTTTTCTTCTCCAACTATGAAAGTTTTCACTGACAATGGGATCCAAATGCCTTTTCAAGATAATTTACAAGTGCCTTGATAACTTTCCACACCAAAAGATACAATTGTGAACATTCCAATAATTTTTTATATTTTATTTCCTAAGTCTTTACTAACCAAGAAGAGTTTGTGCAAGTAAATTAACTGCTTGGATTAGCATGCGTAAGAGTCATCACTTTGGTAGCATTTACATAGAATTTCAGGGAGAATAGCCTAAAATTACATTTTTAAGTTCAGAAAAATTATATGTATCTTATTACAAATTTCACATGTATTTATTCAAGTGATTTCTGATATTGTCAAAGTGCATAAAATTTTATTTATATAAATGTATTCTTCATGCATTTGTTAAGTGCATTTTGTTATTGCTCCTGTTCCACTGCAAGCTAACTTGCAGAACTAAGAGAACTGTGAATTTCAAGTACTATATAAATATATAGTATATACTTATACTATTTGGTTTTGATTGTATATACTATATAATGTGTTTATTTCAAGATTGGCTGGAGTTCGGTGCCTAAAATTCAAACAGAAAGATGCGAAGTACGAGGACATAGTTCCAGGGAGCAGATAAAACATAGTCAACCATCTTATAAATCTAAACACAGCATGAAATTTTAGTTCATAAATGTTGCTTAAACTTTTTACATGGCACTGCTGTCCTGACAAGTAAAGCAAAACCAAAAGCTATTGTTATTAATTTCATTATCCCTCAGAAAAAAATCCTCTAGTTCCTTAATTTTTATAAAATTTGGTTTACTGGTGTTACTATGCAGCTGTCCAAAGGAGTTTTTCAATTCAAATAAAAAAATAAAATTCACCTAATATTCGTTTAACTAAGATGGAAGGAAGAGGATTTCAAATCTGAGTTTTGTTGTTTCATGCTTCTCTCTGTGCTGAAGGACATGAAACGTCATTTGTTCTGCTTTGTGGTGGTAGCCCATTGCCTGTTGCCATACCAATGGCTTCCCCTGCCAAAGACCATTTTGTTGCATAAACAAGACCTTACATGCCCACACCTCCAAGACACCTACACACACAGATCACAGCTACAAATAAACCTGCCATCTCAGTTGGAAAGCATGGAGATTTTAAAAAAAATCACATGGTTAAGTGCACAGATCTTACAGAAAATGGCAAGGTTATTAAGCTGAGTAAGCATATTAGTATTCTAAACATTGTATGAATTAAAGTGTTGTTGTTTTTTTTCATTAAACAGAGTAAAGACAAACAGAAGCAAGCATCTGGTCTGGAACACTGTCTTTCAACCATCAAGGCCATAGACTGCGGCACATATGATTTTTGCTGTGTCAAGGTATCAAAATTCTCAATATCTTGTATCAAGACATCTATCTGTTAAACTCTTATGGGTGAAAATAAGACAGAAGTTTTATCCTCAAGTCAACATTTTTCAGTACATTAATCTGGATATGAATCCTATCTGTAAAACTGAAGCATAAACAGAAGTATAGATTAATAGTTTGAAATGGAGGAGGGGAGCAATGTGAGTGTCAGTCGAGGCAGGCAACAGCCTTCATACCATTCAGATTTTGCTGTGCTGCCCTGGTGTGGGAAGGCACCTTCCTCTGAGAAAGGCAGCAAGACAACCTGCTCACAAGCCAACCCACTTGTCCTTTCACCCTTTTGCTTCTCAGAGCAAACTATTATACTCAGGTCTCCACAGACTTGTTTGTTTAGGACCCCTATCAGCACCTAAATTACAACTGAGCATCTGACTTAGGAGCAGGTCAGTCAGCTGATGGTGGCCGCTCCAGGACCAAGAAAAACGGTATCCAAGTACCTCTGAAGATCTAATCCTAGGGTATGTTGACTTTATCATCTGAAAATTCAGAGGCCATCATAAAATTCCTGCTTTCTAGCCCCATAACAAATGAAATTTATTAACATTTGCAGGCTGCCCACTGTTGTTTTTTTTTTGATACAAAATCCTACAAACATAAGGTATCATTCTGTGCCACCCTTAAATTCCTTGTGTTCATATTATGAATACTTTGCAGAAGAATTTCAGAGAGTTCTTTAATCTTTTTAAAGGACACTGAGCTTTTTGCAAAAGAATCACTCATATGGGCAGCAGAATTCTTTACATGAGCAAATAGTTCATCGATTCTTCTCATTTGGTCTGAAACAGTTGATGCAAGTTGGTTATTCTTTCTTCCTCCTCCATCACAGAGCAAATCTTGGCATGAATTTATAAAGGCTCAACAAACTGAGCAGGAAGATGTCAATGGCCGACTGCAAGTAAAAAAGGAAGAAGCAGTATGGGAACTTTTCACAAGTGAATGCAGTTACTTACTGGATCATTTGCTTGTTCTCAAGATGGTACTTCAGATTACAATTCTCAAAAATGATTAAACATTATTTGCCCTGTTGGTAGCATAAAAGACATGAAGCCACCTGTAACCACCTCTCATTTGGTGTCTACAGGGCTCTTGCTTTTTCTTACACTTGTCTTCCTTCTGCTTTTCTCATTTCCTTTGGTTGTTGTTCCTTTTTTCTTAATCTTCTTGATGTAATCTCTTTCTCTAGACATCAATTTCAGTGCTTCATAAATACATTATGATCGCAGATTCTTCCAGTAATTTTGGATGATATTTCACAACTCCTCTTACTAACTCTGAATGGAAGCCACCATCCTCCAACTGACTCTACTGGATATTTCCCCACCACAAGTCTATAAAATACTCTTGGTTTAACTTCATGCATATCTATGATTAGATATTCCTCAGTAAAGCATGAAAACAGCAGGTCCTGATCTCACGAGAAAAGAAGCAAACCAATAACTCCTCCCAAAAACTCCAGGTTGTCTCCATCTCTGCAAATTGTAAAAGTTTTCTAGTACGATCAAGAATAGAAAAGCTATAACTAAGAATAGTATCAGTGCATAATATTTATATTTATCACACATCATAAATTAGTTTAACTATTTAAAAGGATGGATGCTTCCCTATAACTCTTCCTGTCTGTTTTTCTCTTATTCTGCACAGATGATCTCAATTTTAATATTAGTTCAAGGAAAAACAGATAAAGTTAATGAAACATTTTCTATGTCATTGAATAAGTAGTCTAGGCAGTACAAGAAGTATTGTAAGCTAAATGGAATAAATAGGGGAGTGGGCTGAGTTCCTTCTCCTTTACAGAATAGAAAGAGACAGGAAAGGGAACAACAATTCAACAGGATGGAAGCGTCCTTCCTTCTTGGCTCTGTTTAGAGATGTTGAAGGATTGTTTAAATAAATAAAACAGGTGAATCCTAGAAAAATTATTTCACTAATTTTAATGAATCTCCATAGATCACTTCAGGATCACAGTAAATCCCTTTTAAGCTCTCAGGTCTACAGTTTGTGGCAACTAAGGAATTATGAAAGGCTGCACACTCACCAGCAATTCAGTCTCAGCATCTGACTGATGAGAGTTTTTTTTTATTAATGTTTTTCACACACAAGCCTTTTCACCACAATAAGCCTTTTTCAGCTGTAGGTCAGATTCAGCACAGCTCCAAGATCCCTATAAGAGCTTAGATAATGCACCATCTTAAACAGTCAATAAATACAAAGGCAGTTTTTATTCCATACAGGTTAGCAGAACAACCCAACGAGATGTAAAACCTGCACAAGCGCTTTGCTTGTGCTATTCCAACAACTTTTTTCCATGTTGGCTTCCAACACCTTATTCAGTATGGGTTAGGAGGGTGTTTTAAAAAGCCAGCTAAATCTGTAACTCTACAATGCCTATGCTATTTTTTTTCCCTACCTATCTCCAGTAGGCTCAGAAGCCCCATTCGCACAGAGAAGATACCAAGGATGTTGCTATTTCTGCAGTAGCTGCAGAGAGTAGACAGCTCATACCCTGCCCCTTGCACAAAGAGCAATAGCTCATACCCTGCCCCTTGCACAAAGCCCTGTATTTAGCACTCAGGCAGATCAGGAAAAGGTTCTCATAGCATCATCTACTGCCCAAATCAAAGAATCATTTCAATGCATGTTCTTTTCATGAAAACAGCATTATATATATAAATAAGCACAACTGCTGAATAACGTGGATTTGTTTTGTTTATAAAGATATTCTTTTGTTTATAAAGATATTCATGAACACTCTAAAATACCTCCAGAGTAATGAATTTCTCTTGGATGTGGACTTATGGAGACTTTTTGCAAATGTGGAAGAGTTAAATAAGGTGAGTAAAAAATAAAATTAAGAAAATGCAAGTTGTACTGAGATCAGAAACCTGTCAGCCCAATAAAATGATGAGGAGCCAACACTAAGGTTTCTATTCAGATTCAACACATGCAATTGAAAATGACTTCAAATAATTACCAGCAAAAGATGACGGTGAGCTCATTCAACAGTTCCTTCAGAAGTAAACAGGAGTTTATGTTTCTCAGAAACAATGTCCTTTTAAAAGGATTTATGAACCTAGACACCAACTACACAATCCTTACTGCAAAATTAAGAAGAGCAACATTTCAGAGACAAGCTTCCTTTCTCAAATAGATGGGCTTTGATATCTACTAAGCCACACTGATAAAGCAAAGAAAAACAAAATGACACCACCCCTCTGCAGCCAGGGTTTCCTCTGTGTGGATGAAGGACAATCCCCAACACAGAGCTAATGATCTGCATCCATGTGTTACCCACCCCCTAGCTTCCAGAAGGAATGCGAAGGTGAGGCTTGGCTGCAGTGTACTCTGTCTCTATGCTACTTGTGGTTACTTGGAAGGAGGTCCTCCTGAAATTTAAAGCAGCCCATAAATCCAGAGTAGCTTTTAGATAGCTTTAGAAGTATAGAACTTTTCTTTTACTTCAGAGTTATTGGGACTACAAAAGAAAACCCAACAAACTCCTTACCCTTAATGGCAAAGTGAATGTTGGAAGGGGCTCTTTAACTTCATAAGTTGAATGACTTTGGTCAATCATTCTCACAACGTCTCATAACCATATCACACATCCTAAATAAGTTTCCTACTTCAAGTTCTGTCTCTTATTGTTACACCTTTGACTTAACTATAACATCTCACTTTTCTTTTTTTTGCAAAGCAAGAAGAGCAGAAAAGTTTGTCAGAGCAGGGACAACTAAACAGAGCTCAAATGCATGAGCACATCTTTGCTCAGTGGTTGGTTGACCGCTCACCAGAGGAACGTGTTTGGAGATACAAGGAAAAAGATTTTAGTTGATGAGTTTCACCTTGTGCTTGCTGTGATCTAAGATCATAAAAGTCATCTAGCTACTAGAATTCAGTTGATCTGTCATTGCCGATCCCTTTCATTCTTACTTAAATAAGGAAACAATGTCTATTGTTGCATGTGATTTAGGAAACAAATAATACTTTGAGTTTGGTTGGAGTTTCATTGTGACTTGAGAGAATGATCTTTAATACAATTTCCTTTTTTTATTCTCTCATTTTGTTTTCATTATTTATGAGAAATTATCATTTAATGTGCATACCTGTTTACAAAAGAGTTAGCAAATGTAAGAAAAAAGTAGCTACTCTCTATGCCTTCTATGCTTTTTTTCCCTGAAGTTTACTGCATGCCTTTCCTCTTGACAGCAGGCTGAATCCATGAAAAAAAAAAAAAGCATGCTGTCAAAGGTGCAAAATGAGCCCTTGTTAAAAAGAAAGATGCATTGTCCCATGAACAGCCTCAGCCCCAAACAAGGCAGAGCATGCAGCTACAACAGCAGTTCAAAGCAGTATCACAGAGGGTGGTGGTGCTCTCTTCTGGTCATGGGGAAATATTAGGTAATGCAACAACATATGTTTTTCAGAACTATGCCTGGAGAAAATGTCAAGGTTGATAAAGACCTGACAAAGCCTTTAAACACATCTGATAGCCCTTATCTGGCCAGGACTGCTGTATGATCTAACCATGGGCAGCACAGAGTTTGAGCCCGTCAACATGCTGAACCTACACAATTCTTTCTTTACAACTGAACAAAACTTTGGTCCAAAGCGCAACCTGGTTGCACATTTGGAAGCAAACACTTTGGGAGGCAAGTAGAGGTTAGGAACAGGCTTTCACCCACATCTGACTGGATCTGATTGTATCCAAATCTGTAATTCAATATGATTGGAACACTTAAAGTTAACTTGCAGGAAATACTGGGTTTTTAAATGCAGTTTCTACATTTTAAGCCATTTCATAGAATTTTTCTCATCTCCTAGAGCATAAATCAAACTCAAACTACAAAACATGATTTTTTTCTTCAAGTGAGTGTGAAGGCTTCAGTTGTCACAGCTGTCACAGACAGCGTTTTCCAGTAGACTGCATTCATCCATTGTGATTTTCCATGTTGGCTCATGTGCAATACAGCTGTTACCATAAAGTAAGCATAAATGGAGTAACATAATCCTGTTTCAAAGCTTTAATCACGTGGATATTATCATGACATAACTGGGTATCTGTATAGATTTATTTTATCTTCTGACTAATTAAAGCAGTTGGTGTGATTTTCTGAAGCTAATCCTGGCAATGTTAGGGAGATAAGTGTTAGACCTGAAGACTTTGAAGAGGTCAGGAATGAGAAATAAAGTTATTTTAAACTTAGGAAGTTCAGTCATGCTAATTTCTCTTCATCTCCCCACTACTTAGATAAGTCTCAGCTTTGTGGAACATTTTTTTGAAACTGTGAAAGAACACGTCACTGAGTCAGGATCACCTACGAATTTCATCTCCACACTCAGAGAGGTAACATAATTATAAGTATTCTCATTTAACCTCAGCAGGTCCTTGGAACAGATCGTTTATCAGAGCATGCAGGTGCCTTAAAGCAGTCAAGCCAGTCAAGAATATGACAGCTGTCACAGGCAGTTTGGTCTTAGCCTCAAGTACCTCCCACCAGTAGGACATTTTTATTCATGGACATGTTTGAGGTGATCATGGAAAGCTTCTCTGAACATGGTACAAAGCATGGAAAGATTTTCCCATCCTAGGGAAACTTAGCCCAGACCTTGAGGAGGCTTTGTCACCAGCAGAACCAAACTTCTCCCTCAGTGGGAGAGGTTTCCCTAAAGCCAGACACTAGCCCAGTCTTCAGCTGTACCCTGCCTCCTTCGAATCCATCATGTAGAGCCTTCCTTTACTCCACAGACCAGATCCACAAATGTATTCAAGTGACTATATAAGAGCTCAATGGGATACACATGCACTTGGTCTGTGTCTGCTAAGTGAGAAGAATGAACAGATACAGCTACCTTGCTACTGTCAAGACATTCAGATCATCAACGTGACAGACAAGAGAGTGAGAACAATGTTCAGGGGCTCTCTCACAAGCATTCTATTTCCTGCACAACTTCCTTATGGTCAAACAGTATGTAATATTAATACAGACACAAAATCCTCAAGTTTACTACTGTGATAGCCAGACTTGAACTCATCCTAGCACTAGAGACCAATAGAAAGCTTCTGGGAAAGACCCTACTTCATGTTCAGGATTTTAAAAAGGCAAAGAGAGGCTAAAGCTGGGCTTCTTCCCCCTGTTTCCTCCAACTGCAAGTACTCCAATCCCAGAAAAAAATATGTTTTATCACTGATGTCATTCAGTATTTCTAAGAGCTATCTAACATTCTTGGACATAAAGTGACATGTTACGTGAGGTCACATAAACCGCCCGCAGAAACAGTGTTTTTGATCTTCAGTTTCTACATCAATTTCACTTCCTTTATTTCTAAATAGAACAAAATCTAATACTATTTCTTTTCTCTGCAGAGCCATTAGAACTGGGCTCCCATTCACTGTTTGAACCCTTCCCCTCCCCTTTATTTTTTTATCACTGTTGAAATTTTAGTACTGTTTAACTCACCCTTCACTCTTTTAACTTTTCCCTTTCCCTCTGCCACTCTCCCCTTAGGTACAAGGTAACCTCAGGTAAAACCCACATTACAAAACTAAAAGCGTTGCTTCTCCTTTTGTCATCACATTTTTCATTCTTGACGAGCTTTCAAGCCTCTTCTGCAGTTTTTCCAGGGTGACCTCTGCCAGACACACCAGATTTATTGCCTCAATTATACCTCTGCTGTCTTCTACTTGGAAAAGCTGAGACAAAGAGAAGACTTTGGCATCTACCTGAAGGTAAAGTGATGGTTTTGTTCTTGTTATCTCCAGCCATTCTGTCTTTTGGCAGGATTTTATCAGCAGACCAGAAAAGTTCACTGGAAGCAAAATTGCGTAGTCAACATTTTACATAAATATTTGAACCACAGAGAATAACCACAGATACGAAGTCCTCCTTCAAAGTATACATTTCCCTTGGTCTGTATTCGTAATTTAGAATAGACAAGAGTAGAAAGTAGTCAAAAGTGGAAAAAAAAAAAAGGATGCATCTCTACAGGCAGAGAATACACACTTGCCAGCCTGAAGTATTCATGTGTTCCACACATAATCACTTGACACACTGATGGGCTGAGAGGGTCAGGGCTGAAGATGATTCATGGAAATGGGCAACACCAACATTCTGCTTGTTACCCACGGGTGGCCTGGCCTTCCTCATATCAGCAGTGATATACACCGACCTCAAAGCCAGAGTATCATGACTTCCTACTCCATAAGCAAAGGGGGACATAATACAAGCCAAAAAAGAGGAGACAAAGCCAGGAGAACATCAGTGCTTTCACATGGCTTGGGAGCCCACAGTGAAAGAGCAGGGAGAGTTTTGGCCAGGCTGCCTTAAGAAGGCTGGGCTGTTTTTCTTGCTTAAGGGTATTCATTAACCCACACTCCTTTAGAGAAGAAGCAGCACCCTGGACGGTACAGCAAGCAGCCACTGAAGAGGCAACATTCACAGAGTTAAAACAATAGAGCAGGTTCTGTCTGTGCCTGAAAGCAATAACTGCATGTAAGCCTTTACATCACCCTTACCCTCAGTAAGAAGTTTGTCTTTAATTAGCCTGTCTCATTGGAGTTGATGGTGAAGAAATATGCATACATCTCATTGTCAGAGAGCAAACAGAGGCCTAAGAGATGTGTTCTTTGTCTCCAGCAGTGGTGTGAGCAGAAGGAGCAGTGCAGGAGGCTGCACCTGCCAGAACTGCTGGTGGCTCCTCTGCACCGCCTGACCCGCTATCCTCTCCTCTTGAACAATATCTGGAAGAGGAGCACAGATAAAACAGAAAAAGACTCTATCTGGTCACTCAAAGAGAAGATGGAAAAGTCCATACGTAAGTACCTATGGTTAAGTCAAACATGCAATTTACAGTTACCAAGTTATGTGGTTTTTTGCTCGAGGCTGACCTCCCTGCAGGGATGCAGAGAGGATGTGCATGCCTTTCTACAATCCCCAGTCCCTCCTCATTCCGTAGGAAATGATTGGTGCCACCCCTGGGCCCTCTGAGCGAGGTCACAGGACTCCCACATCAGTGACTCACTTGTGTTGGCCCAGAGTCATCTGCAGCGACATGGAAACAATTAAGAGCAGATCACAAATTGGAACAAATCAAGAAAAATCCCAAACAAAGTAGTCTTTGAGTTGGATTTATGTCTGAAGAGGATTTGTTGGGGCTAATCCTTAATAGGATAAAATACCACTCACAAGGGGGATATTATGCCAGTGACCTTTTGCTAAATGACAGGGTCCTACCAGGAAAAGCAGCAGATGAGCCATCAGAGCTCCAGCTTTTTTCTAGCTATTGTAGAAAAAGAAGGGATTGGTCTAGAAAGTTTTCTTTTTGTTGTGACTATTTCTTGCTGTTGCTGAATTCTGTTCTAAGAAATCTATCAATTCAGTCTTATTCAAGAAACAATAAACAAAGCTGTGGATTCCTTATGGTCACACATCTGCAGACAGGTTTATGCTCTAAAGGCAGCTCTAAGAAGGAAGACCACAAAATTAAAGACAAGACAGTGCATCACTCAGATGCCCATCTGGCTGATCTCAGCTGGCAGAGACACAGGCCGCATGCCACCAGCAGCACTCAGGGCAGGACCACCTAAAGCTGCCCACCAAGATAAACAGGGCTCCAGCAGGGTAGGGTCCTGTTCACCCCAGGGGGCAGCAGGGTACACAGCCAGGGTACAGCATGTGTCTCCAGTTGGGAACTCTCATCATGACCCCCATCGCTGATCTTTGGGCTTGCCCCTTTCCTTACTGAGGTTGTTGAAGAAAGCAGCCAGAGGGCTTTTCCAGTCATTGCTCCCAAAAAATAAGGTGTTTTTCTGTCATTAAGGAGTGGAGCTCTTCTGGGACGAAAGAAATGTGGATATGGCCCCACAATGCCATGGGATATCTAGGGAACTTTATTGGCAACAAAAACAAAGGCCCTTGCAGTATTCAGGATTTGCTTACATTATCTCTAAGGTTACCTCTAAGGTAAGGAAAACCAAGACAGGAGCTGTCAGCCTCTTTATTCACAGACCTGACTAAGGTCTGCCATAATTTGTCAATAAGTAAGCCAGTGACATAAGGAACAGCACCAGTTCCAGAATTCCTTTTCTGGTGTATATGCGCATCATCTGAAACAACCTTTTGCAACATCATTCAACACAAAAACTTCGAAGTTAAATTGTAAGTCCATTAAACTTTCTCCCACAATGGCCCTCAATCAGCAAAGACTGAAATCTTCATTTTTCACATACTGAGGCACACCCATTCCAGTTAAATACTTCAGCCACTTCTAGCAATGCTTCTTCTTAAAAAGCTCTCCTTAATTTCAAGTCTTTTAATCAGACTGTACATAATGAAAATTATTTTTCTCTCATCACTTCAGTTTAGAAAGGCAGATTTTTTTCCAAGAATTTTTAAGGCAAATGTTTAAATGAGTTTTATACAATTCCTCCACTTGCTAAGTCAGATTAATGGATAGCACTTTTGCATTCAGCAGTGAATTCAGGCCTGTTTGAATCCATAGTTTGATATCCTGCTGATCTAAGAAGAGTTTAGTCATTGTCTCCAGTGAAGCCAGGACTCCATCCTTTGAATTCTACTAGAGATAACCGGTACTCATCACCTTTAAGAAAGCAGCCTATTTTTTTTTGCCAGCCTTGGCAGTAACTGATGCTTTACGTATTTCAGGGGATCTGGAAGGTAAAGTCAAGTGGTTGGACAACTTTCAGAAATTCAGGCAGCTCCATGAGGTCATAATTTGGCCTCAAGTCTGGGATCGTGACAAGAGATTCTTTGTGCCAGAGGTAAGCAGAATTTTTAATGGTGTTTTTCCTTGGGGAAGGCCTAGCTTGCTATCTATAACATAGCCTCAAGTCAACTGGTTGTCTGTACTCCAGTTGCAGTGGGGGAATCTGCACCAGCAGGAGCAGCCACAGCCTAAGCATACAAATGCTGTAGGTGAACGCTTGGACTGCACACAGTCCCCTGGATGGCAGCATGGATTGCTCTCTGCTAACATCCCAGAGAATACAATGGGATGAGCCAGGAGGACTCTCCAGTGTCTTCTTTTAGGGAGTAGAATAAAATGGGGTAGATATAACCATTAATACTTTTTTTTTTAAGCAGCGGAGCAAATAAGAAATATTTGCTTCTTCCACTCTTCATGGTAAGCTGATTTCCTATTTCTTATTTAAATATCATTTAAAAAGTTACCCAGCATCCCTGGGAACATATGCACCTTTCTTTTGTGGTTGCTCCCTCACCCAGACAAACAGACTTTAAACAGCTTTATGGTAATATCATCAGGCGAGTCTCACCTCAAGGATTATGTCTATTCATGCGCAGAGCTGCAAAAACCATTACATTTACTCCGGAAATGAAAAACCCAGCTTAACATTTCAAAAGCTTAAACACATTTAAGCAATAGCATTGCTGAAGAAACTCAGCCATGCTCAGTTTGTAGTGGCATGGTGTATTTAGCCTGATACAACAGTATGTGTGGTTTCCATTTAACTGTTGGGTGCCTCACAGTTTGTAATCAGATGTGTGTGATTCCCCATTCTCTCACTCTTTCTCTTTTTGGTGTAGTGTTTGAAGCAAAACTTGAGAGAGAACAGCAATGAAAACATTTTGTCTTCACCAAGCAGACTACTTCTTCATGATGGGAGGCTGACACTGGCAGGTAATGTTCCTACATCCTGGTATTAGGGGTCAGCTTTGGAAAATTACACTTTGTTATGGCAGCCCAGGATGAATTCTAAGACAGTATTTGGGCAGCTGCAGGAAAGAAGAAGCAAACATCTTGTCAGAGAGAGCCTGAGAAATAGCCAGACTGCCAAAGGGATGAGTAATGCTCATGATTGCTTATCTTCACATCTGGACATTCAATCTGCCAGGTGCTCAGAAAATCAGCTTGACTTGCCTATGCCTGTCACTTAGAGGGAGAGTTACACTGTCAGGTTTAAGAATTTGAAAAAAAAAAAAAAGAAATAAATAAAAATCAGGAAGTTTAGACTGTCCTATACAAAGTGTCCCACGTGCCTGGGAACTGATATCAGCACCACATGTTGCACACTATTTAAAATGAAAAGTCAGATTTTCCTTCTTCATTTTGTAATTCATCTCTGCTAAGACTGCTGCTTTGATGCAAAGCTTGGAACAAGGAGGTAATACGTAAACAACAGCAAGCTGAGTGGCTTCCCTTCCATCAACAGCTCACTCACCAGCGTGTCACTAATGCCACATAGAGCAATGCGGTCCCATATCACTGTGCTGATCTCTACTGCTGTGCTCCAGCTACCTACCACCCTGGCAGTGCTGAGAGTCACATCTCCAGACTCACAGGTACCATCACAGGTACCAAACACCGTGGTTTTCTTTCCCACACAGTGACAGAGAAGGTGCAGTACCAGGGACGTGGAAAGCAGAGGGAAAGGTTACTGCTGATGCATATGGGGTGGTGGGCAGTGGAGGAAGAAAGCCACTTCTGCCAGCTTTCTCACTGTACTTGTTGCTCTCTTGACAATGCATCAGCAGACGATGCAGTGACATAAGGGTGGCCATCGGGCGGCCACATTTCTTCTTGCAATACGTAATCAGAAAATGGAGAAGGCGTGAGGGTAACTCTTACCCACAACAGCCAGCTGCCTGCAATCTGCAATATTACAGCGTCTGGTATCCGGCCACCTGTCTGGATGAAATATCTTTCAAGACAACTGAAATATAATTCTGCACAAAGAAAGAAGCATGTCCTAATGTCACACTCCTGATTCAGACAAATCTGTTGTTAAGGTGAATTGTGCTTCTTTGAATGAAACTGCAGCCACTGAGACCACAATTTGATGTTTTCTAGCAACCTTAGAATCCAGAAGGAAATACTAGAAAGTTTCTGTTTAAAGAAATGCAGGTTCTTTGTCAGAACGTTCAAGTAGCAAATAATCCTTCTGCTATCAGTTTCTATTTAAAAATACCACAATCAAAAATGGATGGTTGGGTTTCCTGCTTATAGTCTTCTGAACTGGCACATAAGATGATCCTCATGGCATTTCCTTTTCAGTAGTTACTGAAGGTGTTTTATACAATCTTAATGAAATGACATTTCAATACAAGGCATTTCAGAACAAAGCATCCAAGAAAGTATTTTATCATCCTGCAAATTGCCTGGAAAGCAATAGCTCTGAGCATCCCCAATTCGCAGTGAAGAGCAGCTCAGTTTTTCATGCTCTGAGAGGCTCTCCCAGTTTACAGACTAGCTAGAGGACTGATAAGAAAGGATAAAGCCCGCAGCAGAGATGGAGAGTGATTCTGGAGATTAAATAGGGTAGCAAGTTGAGACAAAACAGGGAAATGAAAGAGAAGTTGACATAAAGGAATAAGGAGGAGCTGTAAAGAGGGAAAAGATCAAAGGACAAAACTGCAAATCCAGTCATGTAGAGAGGTTCCTGAAGATTCTTAAGGTCAGATTTCCAGCAAGAAGTTACTTTAAAAATTGCTCTTGCTTCCATTAAA
Source organism: Cyrtonyx montezumae (assembly GCF_038088225.1). NCBI lineage: Eukaryota > Metazoa > Chordata > Aves > Galliformes > Odontophoridae > Cyrtonyx > Cyrtonyx montezumae. The sequence goes on along the minus strand of NW_027072034.1, from coordinate 117,605,443 downwards.
TTATTCCCCGTCATTTCTACAGCAACAGTAACTGATTTTTCAGCAAAGCAATTTCTAGACTTAGAGGTATTCTCACAGACACCTGTTGTTGCATTTCTCACATCCTCATGACTTTCCAAACAAGGAAGATAAGCCAACTCTTGATTTGTGCGGTTTTTGAAAGCCTTTGTGACACCAACTAACATTTCATCAAGGTGATGGTTTGTGCAAAAGGCCACAGGCAAGTATTTATGGGTACCAGGAAAGAGTGGTATTTCACTACTTCCTTTTCTCTGACATCTTCAGTAGGTTTCTTATTTACCAGGTAGGATTTGCTAATTTGTAGCACGCCAGCTGTTGTATTCAGAAGCACTGCAAGTGATTCAGATCACTTCTATGGGCAGACAGGCAGTTGTTTTTGCATAACAAGATAGCTACTACAAAGTACAAATAATAGCCAAAGTTATGAGAAGACGTATAAGATATTTAAGCACCATGTTTGAGAGCACAGACCAGGGGACAAGTAGTTGTGTACTACGCTGCAAATCATGCTTCTTTGTTAAACATTCTGTAAGATGCAGTGATTCATTGATGTGCCACCATGTAGAAATAGCAATTCCTTAAAATATTCCTTAAAAATTCCTTAAAACGCCATCATATTGATTTTTTGTATTTATTTTCCTCCTCAGAAAGCACGAGGCTTCTTGATGTCTACCTCTTCCTATTTGATGATTTCCTATTAATTACCAAAATTAAACGTAACAAAAAGGTAAGAATGTATAGATGAGTATGTGATTGCAGTTGTTACCACATTTTCCATCTCAATAAATGAATGCACCATTTCCAGACTCAGTATGTTACAGGAGAGCTACAGACAGACTTTCAATACTGGACTATAACATTTTGCTGATGCTGTTCTTATATGCTGGATTTCTTGAGCTCAGAAGTTTCAAGAATTTAAGTTTTATAATGCTCCTCTTATAATTCAGTCCAACCCAGACATCTAAGTACTGCTGGAAAGAAAAGTTAAAAATTGAAGCATATAAAAAGATGTTTAGAATTGAAAACAAAGACCAGCCCAGTTGTGTGTTGCCTCTCCTCACCCTGGTTTCCCTTAGTTTAAAATGGAGATATTTACTCTAAGATAATGCATTACTGATGAGAAAGAATTCTATATGAGATGAACTTTTGTATTTAGCTACCAAAGGTGGCACTGGATGACAAAATACCTAAAGCTTACATGCAGAAAAGGAACCAGCTAGTTAAGTTTACAAAGTTGGTGTAAATTAAGTCGAAGCCAAATAATTAATTTTGAAGTCAAGAAGTTTGGGTTGAATTTAGAGATATTAAAATAATAGGAGCAGTTGTTCCACCTTTATAGGATATATAAAAGTTGTCAATCTAGAATCATTCGTTGCACAACTCCATCTTATAGCATGGAGGGGGATGAAAGGAGCGGGGATTCAGGGGGTTTGGTGCCTCCTGGCAAATCTCACTGAGAGTCTACCTGTGTACATGTCAGTGAACATTCCAGCTGAGGTTTGACTCATCTGGGGACCCAACAATTCTGTGTTCTGCACGTTCACAAGGGGAGACAGAGAAACACACCTCCAAGAAATTGAGAAAACCTCCTGATATTGATAGGACTGGTAGAAGAGGATCTTTGACATCTTTGTTTTCTGCCTGAGGACCTTTATTGTGGTTCTATCATATCATTTCAATACAAGGTATGTCTTTGACAAGAGAGTTCCAGGTACTGATGAGTTTTTCTGAGAAACAGTTTCTGATGTTGCTCTGGCAAATAAACCTCTGAACGCTTTTGATAAGAGAGAACACATAATTTAGGGCTGTTTATTGCCTGTACTTCATGAGCAGATGGCAGACAGCATACTAATCCACTTCATTTTCTGTTCTCAGAAATATGGAGGCTCAGATGCAGGCTTAACCCTTGTCTGTCCTTCCATTGCTCCGGAGCTGCAGTCGTTTGTAAGAGAAGGTGTGTTTTGTCAAGTCTTGGACCAGCCCATCCCACTGGACAGACTAATACTGAAAAACGTGGACCCCATCCACGTAACAGGTGCGTGTCTGGGTGCATGTGAATGTTTTCAAAAAAGCTTTCTCCATGGATGGTGTGTGCAGCAGTTTAAGGGTAAGACATTATTTGCCTACAAACCACTGCATGGAATGCAAAGGCCTCAGCAGTGGTTGGCTTCACACATCCTCTCTTACCATGACCTTCTGACACCAACGTTACAGCCCATATCTCCCCTTGCCTGAAACAAATACTTTCATATGACTTTCAGGTATGTTTCATTCGCCCCACAGATGGCACGAAGACTCCAATGACTTCTTCTTCATGAGCCAACTATTTTCTTACCATGGATGGAAATCCTCCGCCCTAAGTCAATGCCTCCCTTCTTCTATACCTCCAAACATGCCACCATGGGAAACCACTTGCAATAATGCCTGGTGTGCCTTAGGGCACAGTGGGGAGGAGGACTGGCCTCCACAGAGAGTGACTAGTAAAGCTGGATGTTAACTAAAGTAGTTTCCCAAATCCTAGGTTGAGTGAGGGAGGAGACATGTAAACAGTCAGGTCTTCTCTTTAATCTGAGCCACCTCCACAAGCTCACACACCTTAATCTAACACTGCCAAGTCCCAGGAGACTTGTATACCAAAGAGAAATAAGAGAAATACAAATCTCCAGGCTCCAGGGCGTGACAGCCATCCTAATCCCAAGGACTAGGAGGAGAAGCTCAGGAAGCTACAGCAGTCTGTAGAAAATCAATAAATGTGGAAAATAAACCTAGAGCATGTAAAATTTATGATAACCTTGAAACACATTCACCCAGAGTAATTAGCATTCAGCATCAATGCTGATAGGAACTAGAGGTAGGCAATAAAAGGCAAATGACTAAAGATGAGGTAAGTGGATGAGTACAGAGAAGAATAACCTTTTATTTAACCATGCTCCAGACACTGTCTGGCTGCCTGACAAACCTCCCAACCAGCCCAGCATAAATCAAGCCAACACAGCAGCAGTTCTGGGCTGCTGGGAGAGCAGGGCAGCAGCCCCATGGTTTGCACATACAACACTGGGCATAAAAGCCACAGTTCAGGTGTCAATAAGATTTTTGATTTTTTTTTTCCAGCCAGCATTTGCTACGCTCTAACCAGAGTCCCTGTGACACAGTCACAGCCAGCAAAGTCACCTGCTGCAGACCAGACCAGTCTCTGGCCCCAGGCTACAGTCCTTCCCAACACTCTGCACCACATCACTGAACTTCTTCACCACATATTCCTACCAACACCATTACAAGTTGTAGACAGAGTAGTCTCCAGTGCTTACTTACAGTCTTGCAATACCTTGGAAGCCTCATCCTAATACAGCACCCACTGGAGTAGAGTACAATAAAAATAAGGATTAAAATGACTATAGGGAGCTTTCAAATTTTCACCATTTCACAAACAGCAATAAGCAGAACAGCCAGCACCACTGGAAAATGTGCCTTTGCAGAAAAAAAAATAAGTAAAAAAAAGGATTAGAAATTCTCAGAAATGTGTGACCTTGGGGAATGCTGTCAGTTTATTTGTAACTCAGGCAGTGAGGTCATGGCAGAAGTAAAAGATCAGTTAGAGTATTCTCAGGAATCTACTTCAGCAGGGCAGTGTGGGACTGAAGTGAGCCACCACACCAATCAAAAATCAAAACTCAGTTGTTTTTTTTATCTACATACATTAGCTTGCCAAAGGCTGATCCTATTTTAGAAAGAAAAATACCTCAGTACAGGGATTAGAAATAGGTATGTATATTGCAGCACTATAGAGATGCATTTTTGGCAGCAGGCAGGATAATGCTGGCCCAAAACCTCCCGCGTTGCAGTGAGTAGACACAAGGCACAACACTGTATTCATACTCCCTGTGAATGTCAGGACCTTCCTCAAGATATGCCATTTTAGATGCGAAATAGCAGAGGTCTGTCTCTGAAGCCAGTAACACACATTCTGACTTGGAAGTTACTCTCATTTTGTTTGATAATGACTCTTCTATAACATCAGTTACAATTTAGTCCACTTGAATGGAAGCTTATTAAATGACCTTCAGCCTGACTCAATCCTCACGCAGCTCAGCTGCTTTTAAGTAACTGAAAACTAAAATTAATACAAGCAGAATTATCTTTAGGAAATAACAAAGCTTCCCACACAATGAAAATTAACCCCACAAGGGTGCATCGTCCTATTAAGAATGAGAAGTGATGGCTATATGTATCATGTCTTCAGTCATCACCAATGTGATATAAAATTGGGGTGGCAGCTGCACGAGGGAACTTGTATCATTTCTTCTGGCTTGCTTTTTCTCCACAGTTTCCAGCCTGCGAAATGCTTTCCTAATACAGCATGAAAATAGGTATCGGCAGTGCATAGCAGTCTTCCTGCTACAAGCACAAACAGAGTCTGCCAAGGTATGTTGCTGATCTTTTCTTTAATTATACAACTGCACTTACCCTAGAGGAGGATCACAACTGTGATAATTATAGAATCACAGAACTGTAGGGGTTGGAAGGGACCTCCGGAGATCGAGTCCAACCCCCTGCCAAAGCAGCTCCCTAGCCTAGGTTGCACAGGTAGGCGTCCAGGTGAGTCTTGAATGTCTCCAGAGAAGGAGACTCCACCACCTCTCTGTGCAGCTGTGCCACTGCTCCGTCACTGCACTGTGAAGAAGTTCCCATGCACATTTGTGTGGAACTTCCTATGCTTCAGTTTATGGCCATTTCCCCTCATCCTATCGCCACACACTGCTGAGAAGAGTCCGGCCTCATCCCTTTGCCTCCCACTCCTTAGATCAGATCCCCTGAGTCTTCTTTTTTCAAGGCTGAACAGACCCAGGTCTCTCAGCCTTTCCTCATAAGAGAGGTGCTCCACGCCCTTTAACATCTTTGTAGCCCTCCACTGGGCTCTTTCCAGGAGATCCCTGTCTTTTTTGTACCGGGGAGCCCTGGACACAATACTCCAGACACAATACTCCTCACCAGGGCAGAGTAAAGGGGGAGAATCACCTTCCTCAACCTGCTGGCCATGCTCTTTTTAATGCAGCCCAGGATCCCATTGGCCTTCTTGACCACGAGGGCACACTGCTGGCTCATGGCCAGCCTGTCATCCCCCAGGACACCCAGGTCCCTCTCCTCAGAGCTCCTCTCCAGCAGGTCATCCCCAGCCTGCATCATTGCATGCAGTTATTCCTCCCTAGGTACAAGACTCCACATTTGTTCTTGTTAAACCTCATCTGGTTCCTTTCTGCCCAGAACAAACCAGACAGAACAAACCAAAAAATAGCATGCTGGCTCACATTTTATTTACTACAGAATTTTTACTTTTGAACATTTTTTGTTGTTGTTTTGTTTAAATCAGGGTTGATAGCAGGTTTTGTGTCTGAAAAAGATAATTTCTGATTGCTAAAATAATTGCATAATAGAAAGGAAGACGGAGAGGCCCTTCAGAGAATCCAGAAAAAAATAACCTCCCTATTCATATTTGTAGTACCCAAATCAGAAACCTGTATTATGCTTACCTATGCATAGTAAAAACCTGCAATTTCATATTGAACAGATCGTATGATTCATTCTACTGTTATATACATTTACCCCTCATTTTCACATCACATTCCTAGTAGCAGTGCTGTTTATAACCTCTGAAAACAAGGTAGGAACCTTGCACTGCTGGAGTTTGGTTCTTTACTTTTTTGTTTGTTTTTTACCCTGTCATTTGAAATCCATTCTCTAATACCTACATCGAAAATGTGACTACCAGTGATAGTTATTTTCCATATAAATCACAGTAGACCACCTTTTTCGGGGTGAAAACATGTTTTAGCAACAAGTAAACTCTTTCCATTTCCAAGCCACTGGTTCATACTTGGAATAGGTACATCCTCAAGAAGTACTTACCTGTTACTGAACAGGAGAGGTGATATTTTAAACCTGTCTGCATGACAGATTGTAACCACCTTGCCAGTGTCTTACAGTTTTATTTTACTATCAAGAAAATACATCACCAAAAGGCTCTTTTCACAGCCCCATAACCAAAGACAGCACACAATCCAGCCCCCCGACATTTATTTTTCAGTGATATATTTATCTCATTCAGGATGTACACACATAAGAAACAACATGATGGGTCAGTAACCAAATTTATTAATCCCAGCATAGCATGAAGTAGAGCAGGCTGCCTCTGTTCACACATTTTTGCCCCTGCATCAAAGTTCAATGACTCAGTGCACATTTAAGCAGGAAGAGCAGCCACTGAATAGGCAAAACCAAACCTCTACAGAGGGAGATGCACAGCAAGACCTCCAGCTTGTAATGCTGCCAAACAATTTGCAATGTTTGATCACAGCAGTTCTGAGACAGCTCAGCTTCCATGACCCAGACCATCTGAACTAGCCCAGAGAGGAGTTCAGTTTTTTAAAGCCCTCTGCAGCCATCATCTCCCATCTTCAAACTTGGATGATAAAGAGCTGGTGCTGGTCAGCATGGTGCAGAAAAATGAAATTCACATGGCAGCATGTGACAGACCTCAGATGGGTCAGCCATTTGTGGTGTTGATAGCACCAGAGTCATCTTAACCAGTTTAACAGGGAGCCCAAGCTGCAGGGACTGAATTAAACGATAAACAAAAAATAATGAGCAAAAATAGGTAAAATAGCCAGCAGCAAATGTAAAAGCAGAGAATTAAAATCCCATCTTCATACCATAAAGAAAACCTTCACTGGACATCTTTGGCCTAGAACACAGTGATGTGCTGTGGCCTTCACAACTGGGAATATGGGCTCTGGGACAACTCATGCTCACTTTGAGAATGGAAAGTCTGGGCCTGAAGAAACACCAAATAAGCTGAAGGTTTGTGGGTGTTCATCTTTCTGAATTGCTAGAAATTCTCAGATTGCCTAGGCTTACCGATTATTTTTCTTGTAACAGGAAACGTGGATGTCACAGATAGAAAGAGCAGTCTCCAATTACATGAAGCAACATGAAACCAAGAAAAGCACTCTTCTCTGTTCCCCTGCTGAATCCTCTGAAATTTAATAATGCCAGCAGAGCTCCAACAGAAAACTGTTGTGGTAATAGCACTGTTATTTCCTCCAGCTTGCATTAACTTTCTGAAACTCACAAGCTTCTGACTCGACTAAACAGAAGAGACAAGTTTTGACCACAGGATGTAGGAATAATTGGAATGGGAAAATGAGCCATGCAACAAATGCATCACTCTTGGATCCCTCTTTGCTTCAGCTTGGGGAAGGCTCTTCCCCTCCAGGGAAGTGTTAATACAACCTGTTCTTTCCTAGAAAAGCAAGACAAGGAAAACACCTACATTGGTGAGGAGAACTCATTCACCAGAAGCCTAGAACTCTACAAAACATATTCACAAACTTCACATAATTAAAACTATAGGTAACTCTCTAGTCATAGCTCCCATGGTTATTGCCTCTCTTCTGTAACATTGCACACTGAAGCTGTGGGAGTAGATAAGTAAAAGCATATGTTGCCTTGAGTCTCCACTAGTTTTTATTTTTATTTTTTGTGAGGAGCCTTTTTAATGCCCCATTTCTTCAAAAAAGGTCATTCTTACATCTAACACTAAGGTACACTACAGAAACCACAGAATACACAAAAAGAGAACATAAGTGCAGTGCTGCTCCACACATAATGGGAACTTCTTTTTTACCTAAATTTTTTTCACAACATTATTAATTAACAGATCTGTCATCACGAATTATTTATTCTCCACAAAACTGAACCCCAAAGGCAGCACTATTTCTTCTCTTTAACTTGAACTTCTGTATTAAACCATTTGATATTCACTACAGTTCTGCATTCCATATAGTACACAGCTGCTAATCACTTCATTTTTTTAGAGATACAAGAATTGACCCACAAAACAGTCAGCATCTGCTTGCCACAACACTCTCAGAGGTTAGTACTGAGGGAGAAGGGTGCTCTCACCAGGCTAGCCTTGGCTAAGTGCCTGAAATTAGCCACTGTCAAGAGAGAAGAGACGCCCTAGAACCACACAAAATTGTCCTGCCACATCTCCCACTTGCTGTGCCAAACCAGATAATCTCCCTAAGCAGGGAAGTTAGCCTTTAAAGTACACTTTTTATGCAGATGAGGACTATGCAGAAGAATTCAGAAGCACCTTTAGAACTGTCCACATTACTCACAATTAAATCAGCACACTTCCTTATCTCTGTTCTGACATCAATTCAGAGTCATAAGCTCAGACACTGCCCCTAATCAAGCTCCATCCATCAGGATGTGGTGGTCTGTTTTATCCCTCTCCACTAGTTCACCTCTATACATACAGACTCCAGACCATAGATTCTATACAGACTTACCTGGCTCACCATCCTTCAGATGCAGTACACGTTCTTGCTCTTCCCCTTTACACTCACGGTAGAGATTTCTGTCACAGCTTAACAAGAATGCAGCAGCTATCCAGGCTTCACACCAAGCAGCGAACGTGGAGAACAAGAGAGCAGAACTAAGCATACACAGCAGATCTACTCCAGGAGGCCATGCAAGCTGCAAGCACTCAGCCACAGCTTGGCTCCAACAGCTGTGCTCAATCCCCACTGATCCGTACCCAGCTGCACCTGGTCACACTCTCCCATCCCAGCTGCCTCCCCAGAACCTCACAGTATTTTGCAACCAGAGATGTTTCAAAGAAAGATTTTTAAGCCGAGAGAAGTTACACCTGTCAGATAAAGCCCTGTGCTTTGCGAGCTATCACAGGGGGAGTTTTTGTGCTTCTGTATATTTTTTGCCAGAAAGGCCATTAAGACAGGTCTGCTCAGTTTACCAGGCAGCTCAACAGTCCTGGAGATCATTTCCTCAAGGTCAGTACTTCTCCAAAGGAAGACACGCTAGGGGAAGGCAGTACTCATATCCTGGCTGCGTTCAAGGAGAAAAACTTACGTAGTCTAAAGATTCCCCAGAAAGCAATTGAGGCAGAAATGAACTTCCCAATTTGAACTGCGTTTCAGAGAAGTCTTCTCTCAAACTTTCTCTACTGTTTACGCAGAGATCCTAGGAAGATCTGCTTCAGTTTCTAAACATAGTATTTACAAATGCTCCATAATTCAATTGCCACTTTATCATGGGACTGATTGCACACACACTGATCACCTGGCTTCTCCCTCTGCTCTTCATGAGGCTTCTGTCCAACAGGTGAACAAGTCCTTAATCTGAAGAAGCAGAACCAGCACCTCAGTTAAGTCCCCCAGCTATGCCAGGTGCCAGATTACACTGAGTGCAAAGTCTGACTGACAGAAAGTCTAACTGAATCCTGCATGCCCAGCAGCATCGTGCCATCACTCGGAAAGGAAAAATTACTTTGAATTAAACTTTATTACTGTCTCCTCATGAAAGTTTTCACTGTAGCTTCCCGCAGGTCTAAAAAGTCAGAGAGTACAGTTTGCTCTCAAATGCAGGCTTCCCACCAGTTCACTTACACGATGAGATATCCCCCTTTTCCAAGCAGTTTGCTGTCTAAAGCGAATGACAGAAAGGTCTGTTAGAAAGGTCTAATTTTTTTCTTTTATTGTCATTCATCAACCCTGTAACAGGTTAGAAAACAAAAATTCCATTTCAATAACATTTCATTATAGTTTATACAGAACTGGTTGATGCATGGTGTCATTTTCTCATCCAAATCCACAGCCACCTTTCAAACCGCAGTTTAGGAATTACAGTGCACGTTGGACCAAATTCTTTCACAATGTAAGGCACAACTACATGGTCACAAGTAGTAAACACAAACACTGAAATAGAACTTAAGAATTAAACTTCAGTGAAAAGGAAACAAAACCCAAACACACTCATGCAAAGTATACCTACCAAGATGGTATGATGCGGTTTAAAAGAAGCACGGTACTCTGCAAGTAAAACTGTGTCATAAGGCTGTTATAATACATCACCTCTAAATAGCAGGTAAGAACTTCAAACTTCTTCCATTTATACTTTATACAATCATACAGAAAATAAATTGTATGTGCGATATTCACATCTGCAATAATATACTGATCATTAAAACTCAGGAAGGAGGCAAACAAGACAATGCAGTTTGTGGCACGCATCCATTACAGAAACCATTCATCGAGTTCACATCTCGAGTACTGAAGAAAAAAAATACTCAATTAATGGTACATTCGGTGAATGAGGCTATCCATAGCCAAGCAGCAATGCTGCACACAGAATTGTTTTTCCTCAGCAGACCGTGATTATGAAAGCCTGTGGTTATGGTTTGTCTCCTGTCTACCAGCTAGAGTTTGCAAGACTAAAACTAGAGAGGTTAAAAAAATACAACAGAGTTTACAGTAACTTCAAACTATTAGATACTTCCAAACACATAAAAAGAAAGACTTATTCTTTTTTAATTATTTTTTGGTGATAAACTTTTGTGATTTTGGCATTCACTATAACTTTTACATGATGTAACAGTGAGCAAACCCTATTAAGCTTACCTAACATTTGAATCGTATGCTGAGAGGTAGTTCAAATGAAATCTTATGTAATGGTATCATATGGTGGGATTTTCTGACTTCTTTTTTTGTTGTTATTTTTTATTCTTTTCTTACAAAAGTGATAAATCCTATACAAGCAGCATTTTGGACACATAAATATAAAAAGTTCTGGTATTTGCTAACTCAGCAAGACATACTCCTAAACACTCCACTTGTGCCAGGAAGATTCAGAGTGATTACAACAGAGTACTTTGCCATAAACCCAATAGCAGGAGCTGGGGCCTGCCAGTGCAGCCCTGTCAACATTTAATAACGAGAGCTCTGCTCTCAGCCCTCTTTACCCAAAAAAGGCAGGAAACAGATTTTTTGTAATATATTTTTTTAGTTTAGGTCACAGGGAGAGGTGAAATTGGAAAACTACCAGGCTTCTGCTTTCATAGTAACACTGATCCAAAAGTGTCAGTGGGGCTTCAGAAATCTCCGGTTGAACTGATAACTCCTGTATCTCCTGCACAGCGAGGGCACAGTAGGTGGCAGGCTACAGACAAAAGGCAGAGTTTGCGATACTAACTAGTACCTCTTTTCCTCATTATTGTGATTGTAGGAAGCATCTAATGCTCCCTGTAAAGATGCAAAGTTCTTAGTTCAGCGCCCCTTTGAAAATTTAAAAGTGAAACTGAGTTTCTGTGGAGGGACTTTACTATCCAGTTATTGCTGGTTTTGAAGAGTAGACCATTTAGTGCTTCTGGAGAGAGGCTGTGGTTTGACAGTGATTTCAGACTTATCCTAGAAGTGACAGTGGAGTCAATACTTCATAAATAAAGAACTGAACAACTGGCAAAAACCCTGAAAATATATAAAATTCACATACTTTCATTTTATAATCTTAAAATGAAGCTCTAACAAAGACAATGTGTGCGTGACTACATGAATTTTCTTGTTACATGTGCTCTCAGATGATCTTGCTTTTAGTACACATTAATTACAAGTGCATTTCTCCTTACATAGCAAGGGGCCAAATGTAATAACAGTGAAAAGTCCAGCTGAAGATAAACTTTCTGTCCATTGCTTACAGCTAGCACAAGCAATGCCAACAATGCCATTCCACCGACTCCAGATTATATTCAGTTAGACAGCAAAAAGTGCATAGTGCAAATGACAGTGTTATTTCCTAGTCCCACAAGAATATGAGTGGAAGGGTGGTACCCTGGAGGAGTAATTTATCAGTTTTATCATACTTAAACTACTGTGTCATTCTTCCATGCAGGATTTATGCCCTGTTTGAACTTCAGCTCCAGCAGTTTTCTGTCTGACACTGAATACTGGTCATAAATTTTTAAGTTTTGCACAAAACATTTGTTACAACGTTCCATTTAACTGGCATTTAACAACCTAGAATAATACTTGAGTTTTCCAGGTCCCCTCTTCAGGAACATCATTTTTTTTTTTTACCTCTAGTATGCAAGATTCAATTATTCTTGCTAATGTAATACAAACACCAGGGATACTTTGTGCTCCCAAATATCCCCTTCCTCCACTACGAAAGCTCTCTAGTGAGGATTCACAAATAACCCTGATGGCTCCAAAACCAACAAAAATATTCATTGCACTTGTATGAGCCTAGTGCTCCACACTCCACAGCAACCTGGTTACTTGACACCTTCCAAAAACAGAGGAAAGAAACTGCACTTTAAGCTAAAGCATTGCTGGAAGCAGCAGCAGCAATTTCTCTTTGGCTCCTCATCTGGAGACAGCAAGTTTTCCTACTGTGACTCAGTTTTATTGTCTTTGTTAAATCGTTGTAGAAAGGGGAAGGTCACTGGAGGGAAGGAATACATGGGGAGAAGAAACAACAGAGAAGCACATCCAGCTGAGATCAAAAGCCTGCCACTGAGCCGTGCAATGCAACCTGTCTCCACAGGGACTGCAGTGTAGAAATATGAAATATGTACTGCTGACTTGAGGCTGGAATAAAAATAGTAGGATTTGGTATTTTGGAGGCAACAACCCAAGGGATCACAACCACTTGATTAGGAAGATATGCAGTGTCTCCAAAAAGTTAAAAGAACCTCTCCCCATCCTTAACAATGCCATCCTTTACACTTTTCCAATTGCCTCAATAGATCATCTCAGCCCAAGCAGTAGCTGGTGTTTCACATCCTGCTCCCCACCAAAGATTCTGTATGTTCTCTCTGAAGACACTTCATCCACAGTTTCAGGAAAAAATCCCACAGTTAATTGTCACATTCCTGATGCTATAGTAATGGCTGGTAACCAAAGGCAGCTTGAGGATCCCACATACCTACTTCTGCAAGCGTACGTTTTACTATTTTTTCCCTCCACATCTTGCTCTATAATGGCCTCTCCTCAGTGAATCAGAGCAATGTGGTTCTTGTTAAAGGCTAAAACAAATCACTCCATGTCTTCTGGTTCCCAAGTTCTAGTTTCTTCTGCCATTTTTTTCTGTTTTTTTATTCTGAAAAATCAGTGCATTCAATTATTTTGTCCAGAGTCCTTTAACTCTGTGTGGTGAAACCTACCAGTCTTTTTACTAGGCTTTTCCTATTATCTCTATTTTAAAGCAGTGCAACAACAGTAATACAAAAAAAAAAAAAAAAAAAAAGCATATTCCTACTGAAAACATGTTCATCAAAGTAACTATCTGTGAGCAAATTTACAAATACTGAGCTTTTTAACTTCCAGTTTTCCTTATTATAATAATAATCCTCATAGGTCATTTTTCCAAGCTTCAGCACAGGTTCCAACCTGAAAGCCAGGCTGACAGCATTTTATGGTTCATCAACTCGTCAGTGATTACAGATCTGCACTAAGAATCATAAGCAAAAGTGCAGGAGCATAAGATTTAGCAACGAAGTCACTAATTTACTCCAATGAAAAGCTGTAGAACTTCGCTGTAGACTAAATCCTCAAGCATGAAAGCTTCTACCCCAGCACTGTTCCTCTTGATTTTAACAATTCTTTTTTTTTCTGCAAATATGTATTTGAAAAACATTTTTGTCCCCTCAAAAAGTCAACTCAGATGCACTGGTCATGAAAAAGCAACCTTCAGAAACAGAGCAGGTTTCACCCTGAAGACGGGGAGCTCTGCAACAAGAGTTACCCTGCGGCCAACTAAACACACTGCTTCAGCAGCCAGCTGAGCTAGTGACTTTGCTCATCTTTACACATAAGCATCACAAATGGTCTAATCAAGAACAACTCCGCCAGAACTTCTACTATGTTCCTCTTACAGTACAGCCATCTCCTCAGGTTTTAAACATTCCCATTCAAAACTAAAACATCTGAACACAAGAGAGTCTTTTAACCAATTCCCTAGCTCCCCTGGGAGATTTCCATCTTCATCTACCACGTACATTTTTTTCCTTTATGCAGCTGTGGGAGGCTTCCCTCTTCATTCTTAAAATCCCTACTGCTCAGTGTGGTTGTCCTTTGCTCTGAAAGCAGCACCAGGCTCCATGTTTCACAACCAGACCTAGGCTGGAGAAAGACTCCAATATCTTTACCTTTGACAGATTTCTAAAGTCACTTGTCAGGCAAAGAAAGGCTTGAAAGCAAACCTTCTGGATACCCTTGGTTAATTAATAAATAAAAGAAATGCCCAGAGGCAGAGTTCTGCACTTACTTTCTATTCAAATCATTCATATTCTGAGCATCTCCAACAACAAGGAGATACAGCAACTCCAGAAGATTTTTTCATATGGTGTTATTACAGCAACCATTTCTTTCAAGCAAGCAACTCTCAAGTTCAAACTGAAAAGTTGGTAATTCAGTTATCATGTTTTTATTCTATAGTTAGGAGAACCAGTTAAACAATTCAGCTTTTCAATTGAAATTTCAAACAATTTCACTTTTGGGAAATAACAATTTAATTTTAAGAAAACTTTTTGGGGAAGATTGCTTGAGCACGCAAATTTAGAATGACGCAGTTAGAATATGAAAGGCAGATCACTACTGGGAAAGATGGATTAAAAAATCTTTTTATTTTAGAGTCAATACTGGACATTTTACGCAAGAGTCTTCTCTTCATTCCTATATAGAGCTGTCAGTAGAGAAAAGTAAACAAACCTGCCTAAAGATGGCTAACTCTCCGGTCACTGTAACAGAATTTGTTTCTTTACCTTGGAAGTCAAGGAGCAAAGGAACTGAGGACATATTCCTTATCTCTGAGCAGCCAGCACAGCTTTTTAAGACGGGGAATGGTTTGGGTTGTAAGGAATTTATCAGAGTATTTAAGACAAAGTTGCCCTAGTATCAGAATAGGTAACCTTAGCTCAGAAGAAATAAAAGTAACAGTTTTGAGGCCAAACACCAGATTCTCATTTCAAAGAGCTGTTCAAAGTCAGGTCAGATGGGACTTTAAGCAACCTGATATAGTGTCCATTGCAGGGAGGTTGGAGTAGTTGATCTTTAAAGGCCCCTTTCAACCCAAGCAAGTCAATGAATCTATGACCTAAAAATGTATATACAGACCTGCTTATCTAGAGCTGTTTGGCTTACAGCTAAGCCAGCTCCAGGAGATTCAAAACACCATTCTAAGCAGACTAAATCATAGAACTAGCATACAGCTTAAGAACCCTCAGCAACTGATGAAACAGTGGGAGAGTGAAGTTTGTCACAAGTACCAAGCGCTCTGCTTCTTCCACCAAAAGCTGAAGGAAGAGACAGGAGAAAAGTTAACTGCAGCACCCTCTGAAGAGAGTTGAGTCCAGCCATTTAAACCTCATTTTGGAGTTCAAACTTTAAAGAGAAAAGTCCAAAAACCAGAGAAGAGAGAAAGAAAACAAAACCACAAGAGGTTATAAAAACATCAGATACGCAATCAAATGCAGCAATGAGTTATGCTATTGCAGCAACTTTTGATACACAACATCCTCACAAATTTTTGCATCTTCCTTTTCCACGGAAGGAAACAAGAATAGACTGCAATATCACATAAATGCATTTTCTCTCAGAAAAAAATAAATAAATAAAGATAAAAAAATACATTGTTAATCCTCTGTTTAAACTTTATTTACAAATAATTGGATATTCTAATCTAGACACAGAAGCTCATTCCAGGGTAGACGGCAATAAGCTTAGTTGATCTGAGCCCATATCTCACAAAAAATACAATAGTTTTACTTCGTATCAATAAACATTTTAAATATACTAAATTTTGTCAAGTGTTACAATCATTGTCCAAACTGAGTAGTAG
Source organism: Cyrtonyx montezumae (assembly GCF_038088225.1). NCBI lineage: Eukaryota > Metazoa > Chordata > Aves > Galliformes > Odontophoridae > Cyrtonyx > Cyrtonyx montezumae. The sequence continues at coordinate 117,589,729 of NW_027072034.1, read as the reverse complement.
TCTGAGTGCTGCATGAAGTGCATCAACAGAAATACTAAATTTTAGTGTAACATTTCTTTGTTGCTCACACCGGTTATCCTTGCAAGTCATTAAAGCAAGTATCACAGACCCGACAGGCTTCTTAGAAGGAGTTAAGGCATTCTTTGCTGAGCACTCAGCACAAAAAATACTTCCACACTGTCTACAGTGATGCTGTGAAAGAGAAAAAAAAATAATTGTGAGAATTAATTAAAGAGCTATGGGCATAGGTCATTAATGGAGATCATTATCATGCCAACTCAACTCTCTCATGTCTCTGAAGTTTGAATTTTTAAATAGTAGTTACATAGCACCCTGAACTCGTATGTAATAGCGTAGGACAAATCCTTCCTAAAGGATATAGGAGTAAAATCATTAGAAGTGCTGCTTCACTGAATGCTGCCTATGCCATTTTCAGAACTGAACTGGTTGTAACTACTTCTTATTAATTTCTCTTAACTTTTTTTGGTTGCATAAAACATGTTCCTCCTACCTGCTTTCACATGAGGAAGTACTTGAATACAACAATCTTGAATAAAACAATCCAGCAGCCTTTGTTCAAAGACTACCCAAAGGACGTGACAACAAATAACATAGGACAGGGAGAACTACCTAAAAAGAAATCTGGAAGCACTACAAAATGAACCTCATGAATACACCTTCCCGACTTCATTTCCAAGTAACTTTATGGAGGGACAGTAATGACAATCTCTGGATGGAGGGCAGACCCCACCAACGAAGGGGTGCTAACATCTTACCTGACTATGGATGTTTTACAGACCTAAAGCATAGCCAGTTATTTCTTCTGTTCTGTGTCTAGCTAGTGCTTACGAAGATTCAATCACAAATCAGACCACGTTGATGTCTCATATTTTCACGTATTTCCAGTTTCAACAAATTCACCTTAATTTTTCACTTGTACATACAGTCCAGACTGGTTATAAGAAAGTTTACTGTAACTACTCTCATAACAGTATAATTTTGCTTATTTGAGGACTGAAATCTTTAATGCTATTTATAAATTGTTGTTGTTAAAATAGTAGAAGAAGCATGAATACAGTCATCCCCACAAACATTACTTTTAGTATTTAAGGAACCATAAGCAGTACATGTATTCTGAGACGTCTCAAATACCACAGCACTTTTAAAGCCATTTTCCAAAGTGTATTGCATGTAAAATAGTTTGAAAGCAACAGAAAAAAAAGAAAAAGAAAATCCCCACAGAAACACAGGAAAACACCTACCCTTCTCACTGTCACTGAAAAGCCTTTTCCACAGGCCATACAATTCTATACCTCGTTGTCTTCTGCCCATTTCCTGTTGAGAGCTTGGGTGTGTTCGATCTATTTAAATTTACACAAATAATACAAATCAAAATGCATATCTAACTTGTACTAATTTGCTCAATTCCATTGCACATACTATGCAGCAAAAACACCAGTTCTGCCATAACACTGAGAGCTTGTATTTTCTCAGAAAGAAAATTTTGAGCAAAGTTAACCCACAGAAAGAAATATTGTCTTTGTGCACCACTGGAACACCTTAGTCACTGTGGAAAAGTAACCCACCATGAATGTGATACAAACTTTGTTTCTCACTAGCCCCACAGACAGAATCAACAGGTTTAATTGCTTCAAATCAAATTAATACCTGTAATGACTAGTTTTCTCGGCCTAGCTCCTGCATTGCAGCAGTAGTGTTGTCCAGCTTTTTCTTCATTTCTACAAGTTTGGATTGAAGCTTTTCAATTTCTCCCTCACTTTTTATACACCTAAGGATAAAAATTGTATAGTCAGTTCAAAACATATAAGACTATGTACTCTGCCTCCTGTAAAGCAGGCTGTCATGATGGAGATGGGCCCAGAGGAGGGCCACAGAAATGATCAGAGGGCTGGAATACTTCTCCTGTGAGGAAAAATTGAGGGAACTGGGCTTGTTGAGCTTGGAGAAGAGAAGGCTCCAGGAAGATTTAATAGGGGCCTTCCAATACTTGAAGGGAACATATCGACAGTCTTATTGACTGTTTACAGGGGTCAATAGTGACAGAACAAGGGGAAATGGTTTTAAACTAAAACAGGGAGATTTAGGTTGGATGTTAGGAGGAAGTTTTTCACTCAGAGGGTGGTAATGCACTGAAACAGGTTGCCCAGAGAAATTGTGGATGCCCCACCCCTGGAAGCATTCAAGGCATGGATGTGGCTCTGGGCAGCCTGGTCTAGTGGTTGGTGAACCTGCCCATGGCAGGGGGGTTGAAACTACATGATCTTTGAGGTCCTTTTTCAACCCAGGCCATTCTACGATTCTATGAGAAGAATAGTTAGCTTCATAAAATCCAGCTGAAAATATCTTGCTGTGAAAAGTTCTTGGATGCCTTGGCTGGAAAAATATTATGTTATAATGATCAATTTAAAATTACCCGGCACTGCTCCCAGTTATCTGGGGCTTATTAATACCTGGGTCTATTACAAACAACAGGGACAGTACTGAATGCAGTCCATTAATCAGTATCCTCCAATAAGTATCACCATGCTACAGGATGCTCTCACAAAGCATCTGTAGCAGATCAGCTCAGATAACAGAGGAGAAAAGTAACCTTATATTTTAGTAAGGCCACTTCCCTAAAGCTGAAATGCAGCTAACTGTTGAAAGCTAGATTTTAAAATGTGTCTTTCTACTAAGGTGTAAAAGGGTTACTGGATGAGTTCAGCATACAGTGAACTGTCAAAGAAAAATAATCTCATTTGAACTGATCCCATTCTTTCCCCAAAGCCTACTACCCAAAAACCAATCAACAAGCTTGACAGGAGAGAGAAAAGTTTTCCATTCTGCCTTCACTAAACATCTTCGGAAATAGATGGAGAAAGTTTCCTGTCTTGCAGATGCTGTAAACCCTTTTTATCTCTGCTTTCAGATAACTCCTGCTGCCTTGCAGTCCTCCCACTGTCTGAAGGAAAGCAACTCTGCTCGCATAATTCTTAACAAATACACTATAGACATTAAAAAACTGGAGAAAGGAAGATTTTAGGTTTTGGGGAGGAAGACAATGTCTTATGTTAATCCTAGAAAGTCTGCCTAAGCCAATTATATTCAGTCTTCCAACATGAGCAGCAGATCTATCTAGAAATCTATAACCAAATTCTATGTTAAAGGAGGTACTAAGGAGCAGGATCTAGCTTTCAAGATTAGTAGTGCATTTGTTCTGATTCATTCAAGACAGAGGAGACTCAGAGTGATGGAGAAAGAGAGGTTTCTTAGTTAAGAGAGGCTCCTTCTGCCTGCCCCTGTGAGGGTCATGCAACAGATGAGATGAGGAGCTACAACCTATACACCTCGCAGTTCAGAGGCGTCCAGTAGATTTAGAAGGTTCTTGGGGATTGGCACAAATCTGTAAGCACAGGCACAAATATGGTGTTCTGGTGACATAAGGGTCTGATAAGCCTGCCTGATTTCCTGCAACACAGTCACCCAGTCAAAACAAAGTTATTTTTCACAACACTTGCTGTGCTTTGGCAGGGACAGTAGAAGGTTTCAATCTTGAAAACCACAGCCAACAGCCCAGGTACTAGCTGCAAACATGGATTTAAATGCGGAATCCCAAGTCAACTGAAAGAAACCTTGCTGCAAGGCTAACCATTCCCTAATTTACACATCCACACCATCATGACCCCTCCTTACCTCTCCAGCAATGCTCTTCTCTCATCCTGATTATTCTGCACTGTTGCTTCCAAGACAGCAATGTCCCCACGTAAGTCTTCTGTTTCTCCAGTTCACTAACTCATCTCTGACTGCTTTGCCACTCTTTCTTCATGGTAGCCAGATTTTCACTCAGAGCTGTGACCTGCATGGTGAGCTTGGTCTCCTTCTCCTCATGCTTCCAGTTTTCACCTTATTTCTCTTTCACCTCTGAGTGCTGAATAAGCCACATAAAAACATAAAAAATGATCTTCCAAGTATTCTTTCAATATTCCTTACATTTAATTAAGGCAAAGAATCTTTACTATACTGGAATCATTACTTTTATCCAATGAAACTTATTAAAAAAGATTGTCTCCTACTGAATTTTCCCACAGTATTAAACACCTCAAAGATTTCTGATCTTGTCATGTAAAAATTAACATTATAACTCTCTGCTTCCTCTCTGCTCCAAAAGAATCTAAAGGCATGTTCGCAAAACAGTCTTATAGTCTCTACACACTAACGAGTTTGGCTTCAATTTCAGCACATTCTTTCTTCAGTTCCTCTTCTCTCTTTTTCAACTGATCTTTGACAGCTTGTTGGGTTTTATTCTCCTGTTCCAGAGTTGAATTCATATTATCCATCTTGCCCTGAAGCTCTAATTTCTGTTGAATCAGTAGTAGTTGTTTTGCATCCTTGAGATTTGCCACCTCCTGTTAGGATCAAGAACCCAAAGTTAGAGTGGCAACATTGGAAGCATTGACTTAAATTCAAAAGCACTGACTGTTTTCCAGTAAGAGCACAGTGGTATTTTTTCATTTTATCACTGGAAGAATGGATGGTTTTACAGTACAAAGTGCCAGTGATTTTCATGGTCAAAGATTTTAAACCCATACATATATTAACAATGCTCAATTATTTTAAATGAATATAATGTATTGTTTTTTCTACTAAGACAGCCCAAGCTGTGTTGGATTATTTTCTAAAATTCATTGAAAAGAAATGCTCATTGTCATTTTCTAGTCAGTTGTAAAATTTAGTTCACATTGTTCTTTGGTTGCACTAATCAGCTTCAAAAACTAAGAACGACAAAGTAAAAATCCAACATTGATGGAAAAAAAATAGTTTGACTTTATCTCAAATGTTTAAGTTTATATACTAAGTTTTAAACAAGTATAATGATACATTCGGTTCTAAACATTACTTTGTTTCTCTGTATCAAAAAATAAATAAATCTTGAAGTAGAATACATAGTTGAATTTATAGGAATCCTTTTCCTTAAAATGACACAGCCAAGCACTAGGTACTAATAGATTAATAGAGGTTGCCAGCCTCATTATGGAAATAAATCAAAATTTCCATTGCAAGTTAATAGCAAATCAAAGATAGCAAGAGAATATAACCTGAGAACAAGTCAATGTCCTATAAAAAGTGCATCTATACACTCCCTGGCAAGGGTAATGAACTATAAGAAACAATTTCTGCTTTAGTCTGACTCTTAGTATCAAGCAAAAAACCTGGAGCTGCCACTGGTGTACACGGATTGTATATATTATTCTAAGTTTTCTCTTTTAACAGATTTCATGAAGCGATGATAATTATAATAAGCAGTCTCCAAAACCAAGAAATTGCTGGGCATAGACTGCTTGACAGTAACAAATTACTGATTTCTATCTAAACTAAATTAATCCACTTTTAAACACTGGAGAACAAAAGAACATCTGAAATTTAACTTAAAATACTGTGTTACTTCCTTTATGTGTGGGCAGAGTCCCTGTACTTGTGCAGCAATTTAAATGTCGTGTGTTTAACAGATGTAAATATAATTACTTACAGTATCACGTGGAAAGTACACCAATAGCCTTTTAGGAAACTAAAAAAATGAAATACATAGAATGTAGCAAGAAGTCATTTGCTTTACTCAAGACTAAAATTATTTATTTGATGTCTCCAGGTTTTACCCTTTGAACAGCTCATTTGATTGTCATGATTTCAGAAAAGAGTTAGTCTTTTATGAGGCTTCTGACATTGTTTTTTCTCCAAAAAAAATTTTAAAACCACGTCACATGAAGGGAGCTGGAAGCACTACCACACATACTTGAGAAGAACTAGATGTGCCTAGAATATCTGGAAAAAATAAATATTCATGATGCTCTGGAACATCTTTTCTTTTCTGCACTTCAGCATAGTCAAGTAAGGGTGTCCACAATGAATCTGCAGTACACTGGAAAAGGATCCTCGAAACTAACACAAGTTTTGTGTCCACCTGACCAAGAACAGTGGGCATCGGTGCTCCTGGATTATCACTAATCAAGTCAGCATTGCTCAGGAACCTCAATGAAATCCATGCTTTGGTTCCCTTACCTGTAATCTTACCATCTCTGTAAAGCCATTCCAGATTACATCTACTGAATAAGTACATATTTCTTATCAGATAACCAACCACATGGAGGCTCAGTTTGTCTCATTATACCTTCTCAGATTCTTGCTTGCAGATTCTAAGCATTTCGTTCAGCATAGCACTTTCTTTTTCAAGTCTATTTCTTATTTCCTGGAGCTCTGTTGTTTTACATTTTTCATTAGCCAAGTCTTTTTCTTTCAAAATCTTGAAGAGAAATTTAATAAAAGTATTAAAAAGGCACTAGAAAAGAAATTTCCAAATTCACTTTAAAAAGTCTAGCACTCAAACCAAATGATTGCAAAAGCTCCAAGTAGGAAAACAATTGAGACATAACTGTATCTCCATCCACAATTAGTAGTGCAAACAATTAGCAGTGTATTTATAGTTTTAGATTTAAAACTAATAATGTTTTTCTACATGTCTAGCCACTTAGATCAAATTAACAGCCTATTTTAGAGCAAACCCACTTCAACTGTTAGCAGTCTTTGCACCAGAGATTCAGTAAAATAGCTGTTGCTGTGCTGTACAATAGTGCTCTGCCCCCAAAATAACCCTTGTTTAGAAATCCAGCAGGAATTAATGGAGGGGAGAGGGCAGGGGGAGCCTTCTACCGTCTGTGTGAAGACTTCAAAAGACAAAGACATTTACCCTCTCATTCTGAAGATCCTGTAACATTTTGGTCTTCTCGCTCAGCTGCTGTTCCTTCTTTGATGCATCCTTTTCCAGTGCAGACTTTGCTTTCTTCAGTTCCTGAATCTGATGATTATTGCTGGCCATACGATTTCTGCTGGAAACTACTTCTTGAGCAAGAGCCAGTTTTTCTTCTGTGGACTAATTACAAAGACAGCTCTGCAAATTATCTGGCAAGTACAAGACCTTCAGATACTTGACACTCATCATTTTCCACTGGGAAAAATTGCCACCTACCATGCAATGGTTCACTCCAAAGGTTGACAAAGTATAGCTACAGGAACTTGTAGGTCACAAGTTTACCCCTAGTAAAAAGAGACTACCCAGAAACATTTCCATCAGCAGTACAACCACACATACTTCAGTTTGCACCCTTCCACAGACAAAACACAAAAACATACAGAAGTACAAGGAAGGAAAGGTGACTGATGGAAGGAAAACGAGTTTGACTTTGTTTACACAAACCAAGTTTGCTCTCAGGCTAAATCAACCGCACTGTAACTCTATATAGCTGTTATTTAAGCAGCACCAAAGCCATGGTGTGAACCTTTCAGAAGACATTCGGTATTCTTTTTTTCCTGTGTCTTAAGGAAACTATCACTAGCACAGTCAAGAAATCTTTTTAAAACCCTGAAGTGTAATGTACAACCTAAAAAAAATGCTAATATCAGGACAAAACATGTAATTGCATCAGCTACATCAGCATTTCAAACACAAAGTTTAAGCTTCCATTCAAAATCTATTATAGATTGTAATTCCATTGGCTTATTTCTTATTCAGCACTCCCTGTTACACAGAAAACTACTTTCTGAAATATCTGATGTGAAGATACATTGTGAGGTGGAAAGATCTATTATTAGTGAGCCATTTATTACCACTAGAGAACCCCTAAGGATTTAAATACTACTTTTGCTGATACTCTTCTTACTTAAATCCTAATTAGATCTCTTGTACATATTATTCCTTTTAAAAATCACTGAACTTAAACAACTTTGACTTAATTATACATCTGCTTTAGCAGCTCCCATCTTCATTTAAATACAAATTGATTTCTGATCTTTCCTAACCCTTATTTGTAGTAAATATCTGAAGCATTTTGCTAGAAAAATCAGTCTTGGTGATGGAAGACTGCCAGCATTCAGCCTACTCTGCATAGTATTATACATAAAGGTTTGTGTAACTCTGTTATTTGTTATGTAAGGGAGTCTGAATTTTGAGCACACTTGAGCATACTAAAGCTCCCATACAGCAAGTGACTTTTAGTTGTGCTTTGATAAACGGTGACTCTAGGGATCTTAACTGGGAAGCCATTTAATATAACTTCACTAGCAAATCCATCTTCTATTTATCGGTGCCTTTCTTTCTGCTTTGCTCAAAAATCCCTCACAGCACCCTCTGGAAACAAGTGGAAATCTGGCACATAGCTAACTGTTCCAGTTATCCTTGCTCCTGACTGAGCCTCTATCAAGACTGTAGTTCATCCTGATTCCTTTGGACTGCCAAGGAACTCACATCTTTAATATAAAATCACCTCTCACAACATCCGATGCTATTATCTTCATTATTCAGTTTTGGCATTGCTTCCAGAAAACAATAGGTGTGCTCCCAACAAGATAACCTAAGTCATGAGATCATTTTTTAGTATGACAGTGAAAACAAAATGCAAGGAAAACATACAGAACAAAAGAAGGCAATCTTTACTTATTATTGTAAATAAAAACATATGTTAGTTTGGCTGGTATAACTAAGAAGTCATCTCAGCCTGATCTTGTACAACTTAGACTGCTGCATTGCAAGAACTAGCTGGGTCGCATGACCTGGATTCATTGCAGACAAAGGAGCTGCATATATGAGCCAGTTTAGTCTGTGTGCCCCCTCCTCTCTCCCCATCCAAAGAAGAGGCATGCAATTGCTCACAGCTCGTAACCTAATGTTGCTTCATGTCTTCAGCAGTGGGATTAGACTGACTGTAGGCCTCAGGTTTGGCAGTATATATACCCTCCCAGAACATCCACTGAAGATACACAGACAGCGATGCCAATGTTGGACGCAAAGAAACATTCTTTTGAGAACACAAAGAAAACCAGGATCGACTACAAAAAGCACTAACGTCAAGACTGAGGAAGATTTGGCAGAGTCCAGGAGAGCAGGACATATACAAAGTATGTTTGCACTAACTCAAAACGAAGGAAGAAGTACTAGTTCTGCATTTTCATTCTCTTGTAAATAGTCTTTTCCAGAAAAAAAAATAGAATCCCATTTTTATACATATATATATAAATATATACATAAATATATGTGTAAAGTATAAATTGTAATATATACAAAACTATATTTTTACAAGTACTCAAATCATGCCCAATTTCTTTGTTCAGATATAAACACGTTTATCCACTGCTATCAAATATGCCTTTTTTTAATTAAACTAAATTTGCAGCCCACAGCATCCACATTATAACTTATGCTCTCACTTTAGGATTTCCTACATTTCTCACTTTTCCTCTGTGAGTAACAGCTCTAAAGTTTGCATCTGGCTAAAACTACATAAACTATTTTTTGTTAGTCAACCAGAAACTGCAGTTTTAAAGGGATGTTTAATTCCTCACCCTGTGCTGACAGCACTCCAGCTAGGACAGCTGTACGAGAGCTGTGCTCTCCTGCAGTGCTGCATCCCCAGCTGCAAAACTTCTCATGAGCGTTCCCTACCTCCTGCCGCAGGGCAGCCTGACAGCTCTCAGCCACCAGCCTGCAGTGACATGCCAGCCACCAGCCAGCAGATGGTGCTCTGTGTACAGCAGCTCCTGCTATCCCCTCCCAGGAACCTGTCTCACGCCAGCCTGTGCTCTTTGCAGCCTTTTATGAGCTATCCTCACACCCAAGAATTCTGGCCTGAATAACAGCATGGTGTTACACAAATTCAGAATATTTAAGTTTTGCCTTCTAGTTTTTTTTTTAAACTAAAGCAAACCTAGCATTGCTAGCATCTTCCAGAACAACCTAGCCATGCCTTGGGGAGGCAACATTAGACTTCAAACCATGCTGACTATACACAGCTGTGCAGGGAGCTCCTAACTCTACCAAAAATCCCCTACAAGTCACATCATATACAAGTTCAAAAGCTGCAGCTACAGCCTACTAATAACACCAACTCCATTCTGAACTCCAGGCCTTGTACCAGCCTTCTTTCCAAACTAACTTCTTACCAATTCTTAGCTCTGGTTCAGATGACCTACCTAAACTATGCAAATCCTCTAAGGCTAAACGATGAGGAACCAAACCAAGAATTTCTGTCATATGGTTCTTCTGACTTGACTGATATTTATATACTCAGCTCTGAAAAATAAACTTCCTGAACACTTTTTCCTTTGCTGTCTTTTAAGACAAGTTATCACTAGTACTTTCATTTAACATTGCAATGAGACTGCACAGCCACAATTAATCATACATTTCCCTCATCCTTTTCCCTCTTCTAAATTTTATACAAAAAAAAAAAAAAAAAGCAGTGCCGAGAGGACCACACTAGCACTAATAATTATGCATAAATACATAAATAAGCAAGCAAACAGCCTCCAAAGCAATACATCACCTCAGTGCTGGGGACACCAACCTTCCTGAGGCTCTCTAGGCTACACAGATATTTACATGATACATCAAGTTACCTGACTGCTCATATTAACAACCTTACTTTCCTGTTGCTAGTCACCTTATTTATATACTACAAGCATCACCAGTCATCTGTTCCTGTCACCTTATTTTACCTTTTTGCACAGGTGTTCCCTCTCTCACCACCATCTCAATCCAGGTGTAAAAGCACGTGCGACATCTACTGTCCTACTTTGTATTTGCCAGAACTAGAGGTCATCAAGCTGGCTTAAAAAAAATTTATTCAGAACTATTTTTGCAATAATCAGTATTTAAATTAAATTATACCAAAAAGACTCATTGAGCACATTTGACGCGGGTGTCAGCGGTTTGCAGGCCAGTTTGACCCAGTACCGTGACAATTGAGGCAGCGGACCCACGGGCCCACACCCCGGGGAAGGGGAAGGGGGAAAGGGAAAAAGGAGAAGGGAGATGGGCCTAGGAACAAAACAGCGGCAACGATCTGAGGAGGAAAGTTAATTTACTAAATAAGATATCGGAAAGCAAAATAATGTAATACAATATAATTGGAAATGAGGCTAATGAATCAAATAAAATGAGAAAGAGAGAGTGTCCGATAAACCGAAGGCCTTACGCTGACGCTGAAGGTGGACGGCTGCAACAAACACCCACTGCTGAGCTCAATCCCAAAGGGAAGAGAGACAGTCCATGACCGCAGACAGTTTTATCTTTCCCTCTGGGTGGAAACACGTTAAAATGCAAAGCATCACACACTCCTCTGGGGAATGTAGTTCTTCCTCTCTTTCGAGACAGGTACACCCAGAACTATTGATGATCCACGGAGCTGGAGCATTGACTTTTTAACTCCCAATACACCACATTATGTTATGATGTGGAATATCAATAATATAACAAAAAATTATAAAACGATGATGGACCCATAGGAAACAACAACTTAGATGGACAGTGCTCCCACAGGGATTCACAGAATCCCCTAACTTGTTTGGACAAGCCCTTGAGCAAGTACTAAAAACTTAGGAACTAAATCCACAGGTAACCTTAGTGCAATACGTAGACTTGCTATTAGCTGGAACAGATGACGAGATGATTAGACAGGAGAGCATTTTAAACTACTAAATTTCTTGAGTTTAAAGAGGTTGAAAGTTTCAAAGGCAAAATTACAATTTACAGAAGAGGAAGTGAAGTATTTAGGACATTGGTTAAGCAAGGGAAATAAGAAATTAGACCCAGAACAGGTAAATGGATTTTATCTTTAAAAGCCCCAAAAAGCAAGAGGCAGGTGAGGCAGATTTTAGGGCTACGAGGATACTGTCGACAATGGATTGAGAATTACAGTAACAAGGTAAAGTTATTATACTAGAAACTAGTAAAAGATGGATTAGTAAGATGGAGCCAGGAGGATGAGCAAAAACTAGAAGATTTAAAGGTAGATCTTGTTAATGCACCAGTGTTAAGCTTACCTGATATAAAAAGACCATTTTACCTTTTTGTAGATACAGACAAAGGGACCACTTTTGGAGTACTGACTCGGGAATGGGCCAGGAAAAAGAAGCCAGTAATATACTTTTCAAAACTTCTGAAACCCCTGTATACAAGCAATAGTTGCTGTAGCTCTGTTAGTAGAAGAAGCAGGAAAGATTACTTTTGGGGGTGAATTAAAAGTTTATACTCCATATAACATAAGAGGAGTACTACAACAAAAAGCAGATGAGTGGATTACAGATGCTAGACAATTAAAATATGAAGGAATCCTAATACATTCTCCTAAATTAGAAATAAAAACTACAAGTTTACAAAACCCTGCTCAATTCTTATATGGGGAACTGGATGATGATTTAACCTATGATTGTATCCAATATATAGAGTATCAGGCTAAAATACAAGAAGACTTAGAAGAGGATGAGTTACTAGAGGGGGAAAAATTATTTGCAGATGGCTCCTCCCGGGTGGTAGAAGGGGAATGAAAATCAGGCTATGCTGTAATAAACGGGAAAACATTTGCAGTAATTGAATCGGGACCATTGGATAAACCGTGGTGAGCTCAGGCCTGTGAATTATATGCAGTCCTTAGAGCCTTACAAATATTAAAAGGAAAAATTGGGACCATCTATATGGATTCAAATATGCGTATGGGATAGTCCATACCTTTGGAAAAATATGGGAAGAAAGAGGACTGGTGAACTCACAAGGGAAAGGGTTGATCCATGAGTTGTTAGTAAGACAGACTCTTACGAGTGATAAGGGAGTCTAAGAAAATCGCAGTGGTACACGTAAAAGGCCACCAGAGGGGGATGTCAGATCAAATAAGAGGAAATAATTTAGCTGAGAAGAAGCGAGAAGGGCAGCCTTATTGATCCTAAAGGAAATACAGGCTGATAGTCCCCGAAAAGAAACAAGAGATGCTAGAAGTTTTACTGTACAAGAGAAAGAAAGGCTCCGGCAAATGGAAGTTGAGGAAAAGGAAGGAAAATGGTTACTACCTGATGGAAGAGAGACAATCCCTAAAGAAATAGCTTGGAGAATATTAGGAGATTTTCATAGGCAAACTCGGAGAGTTCAAGCCTTGGTGGACTGTGGAAGAGTGGTTTAGGGAAGGAGGTCATGTTGCTTATCTTTGGAGCACTGCAAACAAAACAGCACGTTCGGATCACTGGATTCGAGAAGTGGTGCATCATTGACTGGGCAATGATGAGCGAGTAAGTTTGCAGTGGAAGCAGAGGGCCCTGGTGTGTGTGGGAAAGGAGCAACTAATTGGACACTGCTTATCTCGCAAGGATAGAGCAAGAACCACTGCTTAGCAATTATTCTAAAAATAGCATGTGCTCAGGGGTATAAAAGTATGTGACCTGCGCAATAAAGTTGGCTCAGCTGCATAATCACATTGATGTCTCTCTGAATCCTTGCATCAGCATCTTAAGAAGATCGTTCTGATGCAGCCATGGTTCATCCTCCTGGGGTCACCGCAATATCTGGCGCCCAAACAGGGACCCTGAAGCCACTGCCAATCTTGGGACGTGAGGAAGGTGACCGGTGCTTCACAGATGGTTAGCACCACATTGTCCTAAATGATGTAAGTGTTGCGGTAGCTGGAAACAGGGTCACGACCTGCCCTCTATGCCACAATGAGTGGGAAGCTGCAGAGAAACTACTTCTAAGTATTTTCTCTAAGACAGGCGAGCAGGTATCTCCGAAAGGAGATCTTACTTCAATTCAACATAGGATTTTAATAGAGAATGCTTGAATAGTGCCCAACAGATATTAAAGTTCACGGATTCTTTCAATTGACACCTATATCAGGGACTTCAAGGCCCCTGACAGAAGAATGATCTTGGGAAGGAACAAAGGATTCTGATAGTTTTAAGGCAACTGATACTTATGACTCTAAGTATTTTTAGAGAGAGCTGACCTTGATAGTTTATTCTGTTTTGCAAGCAGGTGCTCCTCTGTATCACGCACTGGTCACGAGGATGCAGTGTACAGATGGAAAAACCTCTGCAGACCCTGAGAAGAGTGAAAGCTGGAGAGAATCTGTGATGGATGAGAGAGGAAAAGTGCACCTTGAAGCAGGGGACACCCTGCTGGCACTGCCTATCGCATCCACTGCCAGCTTGTTCCTTCTGTCTCTCCTCTCTGTTGACTTGCCATTTCTCAAGGGTCAGTAGCTAGTAATGCACTTGTTTAGGGAGTTTCTGCTTCGTGCTTACACTTATCTAAAATAGATGTCTGTGTGTGTGAGTGTATGTTGACTAAAACTCTAACCCTCTGTGTTGCTCTGAATGCGTAGTTTGCTTGCCTCTGCTCCTGAGACATCCTGTCTCTCAGATCCAAACGTACCCTGAAACAGCACCGCTCAAGCTTTAGCCACAATCACCAAGTTAGGATGTTAGCTTGCAAAGGAAAGCAGTACCACTAGTGATGCTCCAGGAGGCTTGCCCATTGATGTTGATTCTATCTGACAGGCAACTTTACAAAGTTGTGCCACTACTGATCTTCTATTATTAATTAAAGGTATGATTGCGGGGATTTTAAGGGCACGTGTTATGTGAATCTTAAGGAACATTTAAAAAATCACTATATCAGAGTATATAAAAATTGAATATTCTTAAGCCGTAAATGAAACATACCTTAGTTCTTCTGTTAATAAGTTTAATAGTATTTCTTCTCATCGTGATATGATTGCCTTGTATCATTTTTTACATTCAGCGTGTTAACTATTGAAGCCTTGACTCAGTTGAGATAACCTAAATGAACCATTCAGTGCTGTTACAAACTGTTACACAAAATGAAGTAAGTTGTAAATCAGGTGGTCAGGATGCTGTGTACAGGGCGTGCTTATGTTATTAATGCAATTTGTGTTATGATTTTGTAGTAAATTAATACTTGGCATTGTAAAACACTTACTGTCCAAACTATCTTCTGCTGTTTTGTTAGTGCAAAAAGAAAAAGGGGGAGATGTGGAAGAGTGGCTTAGGGAAGAAGGTCATGTGTGCTTATCTTTGGAGCACTGCGAACAAAACAGCACGTTTGGATCACTGGATTTGAGAAGTGGTGCACCGTTGACCGGGCAATGATGAGGGAGTAAGTTTGCAGTGGAAGCAGAGGGCCCTGGTATGTGTGGAAAAGGAGCAACTAATTGGACACTGCTTATCTCGCAAGGATAGAGCAAGAACCACTGCTTAGCAATTATTCTAAAAATAGCATGTGTTCAGGGGTATAAAAGTATGTGATCTGCGCAATAAAGTTGGCTCAGCTGCATAATCATATTGGTGTCTCTCTGAGTCCTTGCATCGGCATCTTAAGAAGATCGTTCTGACGCAGCTGTGGTTCATCCTCCTGGGGTCACTGCAACAGTGGACCAATTTGCAACTAAATATATGTGCATAGGCATTTATAGTATAGCCAAAAGAACTGCAGATAACTGTATGATTTGTAAAAAAGTAAATAAACAACAACTGAGGGAAAAAATACAAGGAGGAAGAGAATTGGCTATTAGACCATTTGCTAAAATACAAATAGACTTCACAGATCTTCCAAAGGTTGGAAGGTATTATTTATTGGTAATAGTAGACCATTTAACACATTTCATGTAAGCCTACCCCGCCGCTAGGGCGACAGCCCAGACAGCGGTTAAGACATTGTTAGAACATACTATCCCAAGATATGAGAACATTGAAGTCATAGATGTGGATAGAGGCCCTCATTTCATATCAAAGGCAGTGAAAGAAGCTTTAGCTCCTATGGGGACCAAATGGGAATATCACACCCCATGGCACCCACAGAGTTCTGGAAAAATAGAAAGGATGAATGGGGAAATTAAAAAACAGCTTACTAAATTAATGATTGAAACCAAGATGTCTTAATGGATTAAGTGTTTGCCCCCGGCACTACTTAATTTAAGAACACAGCCAAGAACAGATACTGGAATATCACCTTTGGAAATGTTGTATGGAATGCCATATGATTTAGAACTCCCATCAGAACACCCCAAGGTAGTAGAAAAACTACTATAGGAATATTGAATCAAAATTAATAGGATTAGAAATGAATTAAGAAAGAAAGGACTGGTGGTACAACAGCCCCCGCTAGATATAGCAATACACCAAATCAGTTCAGGAGACAAGGTGTTAATTAAAAAGTGGAAAGAGTCATCTTTGACTCCACGCTGGGAAGGACCATTTCTTGTTTTACTAACAACAGAAACATCTATCAGACAGCTGAGCGTGGGTGGACCCATGCGAGCCAAGTGAAAGGACCAATCAATGACACAAGATCCCAGTGGGAAGTATCCAAGACTTCGGACAATCTTAAAATCACTCTAAGGAAAAAGTAAAACTGTTTTTTCTTACAACAGATGGGATAACTTAGTTATTTTATTGTATATCCAATGATGAACACTGGTGAACTCACTCTTCCTATGAATACCCTTTAAGATATTTGGTAAAAACAACAATTGGGAGATAATTTTGGGAGCAATTAAGAGGTTAAAACCTAAAAGGAGGCAAAAGATAGAGATTGGGAAGACTCATCATGCAAGGGAAAAAGGTGGTTCCTCCTGAAGTATACGACTGCTGCTGAGAAGATCATACACCCCGCCACTCTAAACAAAAGAGTAGGCAAGGGAGGCAGAGGCGTACAAAGGTGGGGTTATAAGAATGACCTCTGGGGTGAAATCGCCTTGACCTTTGTCTCCTAATCTAGAAGGCCTCACGAAGCTATTCTAGAAGTGCTCACTGTATAAATTGGAAGAAACTAAGAAATAGCTAGGGATATTCATTCTGGAAAATGAGTGCACCAACAGTAGTTACAATATTGTTATGGGTAACAGTGGTGAGGACGGATGAAAACCCCCACCAGCTGTTTAATTGGACACTTCTAAGGGTTGATTCTCAAATTATTGCCACAAATGTTACAGTAGGGGCACCATTATTCAGTGTTACAGTTTGTCAATTGAAATATTCCAATTTGAGAGAAGACTGTATAAACAATAGGGGACGCCCACATAGGTACGCCATTTATTGGTATCCAACCCCAAGTCTGGGTAAGGGATACTGTAACAATCCTGGTGAACTGTACTGGGCAAAGTGGGGTTGTGAGACAGTAACTATTGGATACTGGAGGGTACAAAACCCCAATGAATTTGTAACTATGAATTGGGCACCAAAAAAGTGCGAACGTCCTGTTTACACTTCAGAGGGAATGGTGGTAAAGCCTGGGACTTGTGTGAGTCTATCAATTGAATTACAACAACCACAAGATCAGGAATGGATAACGGGAAAAATTTGGGGAGTAAGAGCATGGGAACATGGACATGATAGGGGAAGTATAATAAGATTTGTAAAGAAATAGTACAATCTTCACCTCAGTCTGTAGGGCCAAATAGGGTTATAAAAGGACCATTGGTTTCTCAAATGATTCCTAATTTGAATATTGGCAGGAGTTCAAAGAAAATATATCCTCTGTAACACCCCTAGAACAGAAAACTACTCAGAGCCTGCTATAGAAAATGGTATTGGCTTCATATGAGATTCTGAATACTAGCCGTCCTAATATGACTGTTGGCTTTGTTATGATATAAACCCCCCTTATTACAAAGCTATTGGAGTGAATTTCACCTACAGCCTGAGTGTAGAAGAAGCACATTCCCTGTGCCAGTGGGGAGATAGGAGGGAGGGACTTACCATGAAACATGTCAAAGGCTCAGGGGCATGTATAGAGCATGTACCAAAAGGGAAGAAATCACTTTGTGGTTCCTTTCAGACGTCAGTAATTGAAAAGATAAGAAATGGGTAATTCTGGTGCCAGGAGCTAAATGGATATGTTCAAAGACAGGGCTTACCCCTTGTATATCCCTACATGTATTTA
Organism: Cyrtonyx montezumae; assembly: GCF_038088225.1. Classification (NCBI taxonomy): domain Eukaryota; kingdom Metazoa; phylum Chordata; class Aves; order Galliformes; family Odontophoridae; genus Cyrtonyx; species Cyrtonyx montezumae. Next base: position 117,571,959 of record NW_027072034.1, on the reverse strand, counting down.
GGGTATCCCAAGAATATTGTATACAAATAGTAATCATTCCAAGAATATTATATCATAGAGAGGATGAAGTGTATAAATATTGGGAACCTACAATTAACCACGTAAAAAAGAGAGGGCCTATCACTGCAATAACTATAGCAACCTTACTGAGACTCAGGGTGATTGGAACAGGGACTGGAGTTACCTCATTAATACAACAAGAAAAAAGTTCACTTCATTGAGAACAGCTGTGAATGAGGATCTAGACTGCTTTCAAAAATCAATAACCACTCTGGAAAAATCCTTAACATCCCTATCAGAGGTAGTTCTAAAGAATAGACGAAGATTAGATCTTTTATTCTTACAACAAGGGGGGCTATGCGCAGTGATGGGGGAGGAGTGTTGTTTCTATGCTGGTCACACAGGGGTAGTTAGAGACACTATGTCTAAACTATGAGAAGGGCTTGAAAAAAGGAAACAGGAGAGTGAGACCTGGCAAAATAGGTACAAATCATGGCTCAACTATTTCCCTTGTCTCACAACTTCATTATCCACTATAGCTGGTCCCCTAATCCTGCTAATCCTAATATTAACCTTCAGTCCCTGTATACTGAGTAAGGTAATTGCAGTAGTGAAAACCACCTGGAAGCGGTACACTTAATGGTACTCAGGAAACAATATGAACAATTAGAAGGAAATGATGATCATGTTTTAGCCCGAGAAGCGGTGACCCAGTTTGATGAACAGAATGAGAAAAAGAAAAAGGGGGTATTGTGGTAAAAGTTAATTTTGTACTTGTTAATCAAACCGACATGAAATAGATATGCCGGTGTTCGTCAAGTCTTGAAATAGATATATCGATGTTTTGTCTGGAAACTATGTAGTTTGTGCAAATTGGAGCCAAGAGCACTTAGTTCTCACATCCTGTACAATGGACAACAGATAACAATGAGAAAATACAAGAAATATGTGGAAATCTCCTCTTGAGTGCGCATGATCAGAGCTGAGGAAGACTATGACCTTCATCACCTTGACCACCACGAGGCAGAAAACCAGCCCCTAGTAACAGCCAGTGCAGCCGCAGAAAGAAAAGAAGATATGCCATGAATGCAGAAGTAAGAGACAATAAAAGGAAGGGACGGAAGGCTCTGTGTGTGCCTTTGGTGGAGTGGAGACTCTCAGCCACCCAGAGCTGTTTCACTCATTTATTGCTTACTCAGTAAATTATGAAATAAATTAGTGTCGATTGGTGTGTACCTTTCTCTCGGGACTTATAACAATGCCATATCACCTAGTGCTGCATATCAGCTAGCACAGCTTTCACCATATCAGCAAGTGCTGATATGCTGCATGTCTGAGTCTACACTGTCTTTATCAGAAAGGTGTGAGCAAACTGTGCCCACATGCTCAGTTACCCAAAAGCTAGGTATCTGTATTAGCAGTGTTGTGCACAAGCTAATTTCTCCTCTCTCTCTGCAGGATTTGTAGCTCAGGCTTTGCACTATCAAGAAAGTTATCATTTTTGGTTGTTTCAGAGTGTTGGCAGAAGCTCATTTCTGTCCGTAAAATAATGTGTACATAAACTCTTGAACTGAGTAGTTGTAAGTGTAGTCAGTGATCTTGTATTTAAGAGATCTTGTAAAAATCACGCCTGACTGCAGTGGCAAGCTTGTTTTTTGAGCACTGGAACCTGTTCTGTGGAGACTAAGAAATATCTGGCTTTGTCAGAGGACGGATACTTGTTATAAAAGTCTTGCTTGAACACAGCCTACCTGGAAAGATTTTTTAAATCTTCTTTCATTTTATAAGGTAACTGTAACTTGATGCGTCCCTGCTCTAATTTACTTAAAAGGCGCATCCCAGGAGAGGTGGAAAGAGATGGACCTCAACAAGGCCAAGATTGAGCACAAAAGGCGCCAAGAGGAAGAGAGGCAGCTGAAGAGGCAGTAGCAGCAAGAGGCAGATGCTGTCCAATGTCAGCTGCACAGGAACAACCAGAGGTAATAAACCAGAGCCAACTGGTTTTCTGGAAATAAATATCAAATGATTGACAATGCCCACTCCCTTGCATTCTCATTCAGTCTCTGAACATCACATGCTAGTCTCTGCAGAGTGCTCATAGAGATTTGTTAATGGGAATCAAATCGGTGCTTGGTGTATGAAAGAGTAGGTGCAAACCAGCTGCAGCCTTAAGCATTAGCTTGAGGGCAAATTCCCTTCAATCTCTCAGAGCTACAGTCCTATTACCTCCCCTATCCCCTGCCCATGGTCCACTTAGCAGGTCCTTGCCACCTTGGCCAACTTCTTTCCATCTCTTTTGTTGCTCCTGTGGCACCACCAGCAATACATAAAGGCCCCTCGATGCCTGGGTTTTCCCTACAGCTCTGTCCCTACAGTCTGTTTCCTTCGCTCCTGGTCTTCAGGGCCAAGAACACACATCTATACCAGGTTATGTAGTCAGGTGAACATGACTGCAGTTAGCTGTCAACACCAGGTAACGGCCTATTTGGGGAGCTTGCCACCTCTGTTTGGGATACAGGTTTAACCTTCATAACCTAACGAAGAGTCCTGGGCAGGGCTGCACCCACCAGCTCAGGCTGCCCAGGTCCCCATCCAACCTTTGGCTTTGGTTTTGGATGTCTCTAGGTCAGGTGCACCCAGAGCTTCTCTGGGCAGCCTGTGCCAGTGCTTCACTAGCCTCTAAGTAAAAAATTTCTTCCTCCCATCTAACCTAAATCTCCCCTCTCTTAGTTGAAGGCATTCCTCTTTGTCCTATCACTAACAGACTTGGTCCCTCTCCTGCTTATAAGCTTCCTTCATGCACTGGAAAGCTGCAATGAGGTCTCCCCAGATCCTTCTCTTCTCCAGTCTGAACAAGTCCAACTCCTTCAATCTTTCCTCATAGGAGAGATGCTCCAGCCCTCTGATCACCTTCATGGCACTCCTCTGGACCTGCTGCAACCACTCCATGTCCCTCTTGTGTTGAAGACTCAAGCCTCAACACAGTGCTCCACATTGGGCCTCACAAGGGCAAAGAAGAGGCGGGGAACAATCACTTCTCTCTCCCTGCTGGTCAGAATGCCTGCTTAACATCTTATGCACTTTTTATTTAATTGCTTTTGTTTTCTGAGAAATTTGATAAATTTTGTTTTGTAAACAGGCAGCGATTGCAGCAGAGAATGTTGCAAGGGTTGGAGAAACAGCTGGAGCATGAAAACAGAGCTCTGCAGCACATGGCACTGCTGCAAGATGCTCAGTCAGAGAGGAGAAGGAAGGAGTCCTTCTTGCCAGAGGAGGAAAACAGAAAGTCAGGTCAGAGGCTGCAGATCCTAAATACACTATGATTGCAGTGAGAGAATCTTCTTGCAGAACGCAATGAAAGAAGCTTTGAACAAGAAGAAAGGCTGGTAAGGACAAATTCAAGGAACCGTTTCTAGTAGTATGCCATCTACAGCATCTGTTTTTCTCCTGTAATCCCATATAATTATATCATTTATACATTATTTATACATACATTAGAATTATTATTTCTTTAATGTGTTTAAAGATGAAAGATAGGGATCTAAGCTGTATCTGTATTAAGAGTAGTCTTTCTGCATACAAAGAATTATCATAGGGTCATAGAATGGTTTAGGTTGGAAAGGACCTTTAAAAATCATCTAGATCAGCTCCCTGCCGTGGCAGACACCTCTCAGTAGACAGGTTGTTTGAAGCTCCATCCAACATTACCTTGAATACTTCTGAAGATGGGGAATCTACATCATCTCCGAGCAGCCTGTGCCAGTGTCTCGAGGCCTGGATGCAGTGCTGCAGATTGGGCCTCGTGAGGGCAGTGTAGATAGGGACAGTCACCTCCCTCACCTTGCTGCTGCCCATCTTTTGATGCAGCCTATAACAGAGTTGGCTATCCAGGCTGCAATCTGGCAGTGCTGGCTCCTGTCCAGTTTTTAATCTTTCAGCGTTGCCAAGTCCTCTGTAGGGCTGCTATCAGTCCATTCAGCCTTCATTTTGTCCTGATGCTTGGGATTGCTCTGACACAAGTGCAGCACTTTTGAATTTGGACTTGTTGAACTTCATGAGGTGCACATCAGCCCACCTCCTGAGCCCATCCAGTCCCTCTAGAGTATCAGCTGACCACTCACCTTGGTGTCATCCACAAACTTGCTGAGGGTGCACTCAATCCCCCTATGTCATTAATAAGTATAAATTAATAAATGAACAAGTTATACCATGTCTAACCTATTCCAGTGATAACTGTGGGTGAAATTCAGACTTTAAGCTGACCGTTACAAGTGTCATTTTTTAACGTAGGATTTTTTGAGGAGCAGAATACAGTCACAGCAGAAAATGCTGACACAAGACTCAGAGGAGGACAGGAAATGAAAGATGCACCAGGCTGCCAAAAGAAAAGTGTTTCATAACAGCGACCATTTACATGAGAAGATGCAAAAAGAAGACCAAAGACACCGGGACCTCCAGCAATACCTCAGAGAACAGAATCTTTTGTCACTCTGAGCATCACTACTGGAGTAAGGAAACTGAAGGGAGGGTAAGCAGGCACTTGGTCAGTTCACAAACCTGTTCTTGTGTCTTTCATTGCAGCCAGCATGTTTTCACTGCTCTGTCCTTTACAAGTCTGTCTTCCTGGAGTAACTGCTCCAGTCCAGCTGTCTGTGGCACATTCTCCCACCTTGGTCAGAATGTTTTTCAATGTTAGGCATAGGTAACAACCCTGCTGACAGTCTCAGCTCTGCAACCAAAAGCCACGGTGGTACTTAATAGTTAGAGTGCCCCAAAGGCATCTGAATCCTGCCCCAAAGGCATCTGAAGGGGGTCAGCTGTATAGGAGCCTATGAAGTCAGCATCTGTAGTGTTTAGTTTCGTAGTCTAGGACTGATGACAGCTACAGAAGAGCTGGAAATTGGCAGAGGGATGTCAGGTTGTAACTGCTTTCAAGATGCAAATGACAGAGAAAGGAATTACTTGAGTGAGAGCACAGGCCACACCGTTTACTCAGTGAAAAAGGGGAACAAAGGTCAGAAGGAGCTCCCTGGGAATCAGCCTCTCAAGTGGTAGAAGCCACAGATACTTCAAAATGGTATGGCCACAGACAGATTATGTCCTGCTATAGAAGCAGGGACATAGAGAAGACGAATTAAATACAAGCTCGAAGAGGCTTCCACTGCTGAATTTTGAGAAGGTTTTGCCCTGCTGTGCTTCTTCCAGAACAGGGCCAGAAGAGCACATTTCTCAAAGGTCAAGGACAACGTTAAATAGGAAGTAAAGCCACGTGATGCTGTCATATGACTTACCTTGCAACGTTAGCATTACATGACGTACGGGGAAGGAGAACTTGGAGAGCAGTTGGTTAGGAAAAAAAAAGTGTAGCAATGAAAACGTACGTGCTAAAATACAACATAAATGGGCCACTGCTATTTCCATTATTACAGCTGACACTTGCAAGTATCCCACTGCATGTGATTTGCAGACGTCTGTAGGAAATAAGTCTGTACATGTGATGAAGTTGGGCTACCTCCTGCCAGAACTGCTGTAGGTCCAGAACTGCTGTAGGAGGCAAGGCAGGAATCCAGTAACCTGAGAGCTGCTCCCAAAAACCTGGTAAGGCAGCTTGGAGCCATCCAGCTTGGGCTTCAAGTGAGTGTAGATCCTTCCACTGTCAGTATTCTTCAGAAAATGTAGGCCACTCCCCTAGAGGAAGAATGACTTTATAGAAAACCAAAGTGCAGAAAGGGTTGTCTTATTTATTTGTGTGTGTGTGTGTGTGTGTGTGTGTGAAGAGACACCATTTCTAGGCATTATAGTGAGAAAAAATGTTTAGTTTCTGAAATAACAGTCCTTGGAGAATCACCAAACCCAGTGGTGGGTAAGGGGTTCTATTTTGCTATTATCTCATTTTGCGGCCTGCTTATCTCCAGAAGCTGGAAATCTTATGGAAAAAAGATAGGCATATCTGTGCAGGTAGGGCATGCGTTCAGAATAAATAGTCTTTGTGTTCACAACAAGTATGTGAGGAGGATGCTACAGACAAAATGGTAAATTGACAGTTGTGTGAACAAATTGCATAAGAAACCAAGGTAGCCAGCAGTGCTGCAGAAGTGTTTCCCCATTCCCACTGCAGTGTAAAACAGAGTTACTGCCTGCAGTCCAGGACACTTCTATGGATAAGCTTCCATCTTTTTCCCTCTCCAGAAAAGAAAAAGTAAGGCACACAAAGAGACATTGTTACACAACATTAAGGAGAAGAGAGATGGGTTTAATGTGTTATGCTCTCATCAGTGGCGGTGCCTTTGTTCACAAAAGGGGTGAGGAAGTTATGGTTGTCACACACGTAAAACACAGGTATAAAATGTAGGTGTCACAGAATGCCACCACCATCAGGTTTGGGTAGTGACAAAATTTAATTTAATAATTTAGGAAATGAGAATGGACATGGCACAATTTGCTGGGGCACTCAGAACTATATTAAAGAGAATTCTTATTTTTCATAGAAGTGTGCTAAGGTATAAAATAAGGGAAATAAAATATGTGATACCGTGTCAGACCCAGAGCCAAATACAAAATCTAAGTGCTGCAGCCTGACATTCTGTGTCCACTTGGAAACACATAACACAGTTTCTGGAATATCACTTGACATTCATCCCTGTTACAGGAATACATTTTCAGTTATAGTAGTTTCTAAAAATAAGGTTGAGAAAACTCACAGAAGGGAGCTGTTCTGCAATCCTGCTTAATCTGTTGCATGGCTAACAGTTTCTTAGCGTTACATCTCTGATGGTGTTCCTCCAGAGATAACTGAGGGGTTATGCGTTTCACTTTCCCCCACAAAATGAAGTTTAAAAGCTAGGTCTCCCATCCAGGTGGTTACAAGCTCTTCTAAGGTCTTCATAGCTAAAAGGAATATTTGTTACTTTGGGATCCATAATAAGCATGATCCATCCTGAGGTTTATGTTTTAAAAAATGCAATAGAAAACAAAGATAAACCTAAACCTAAGGTGAACACTTTGAGTTTTTGTTATTGTTTTAAAATTAAGGTCTTAAAGCATTTGGTTTAAGCTCTGTTCAACCTCGGGATAAAGTTGGCTGAAATTTGCTGTTGGTGGTTGTGCCTAAGAGCTGCATGATAGATGGGAACTGAGCCCAGACTGCACACGTTTGCAGTGCTGTGCCTGAGCCTGGCACCCACTGGGCACAGCCATGCAGTGGGGCACGCACACTAGTGGGTGATGGGGTGCTGGCAGCACAAGGACATTTTCTTCAATGTGAAGTTCAGAGGTTGCTTCCTCTGCTTTTTTTGTTTGTTAATGAAGACAGTTATTTTACTCAAAATCACACACTATTTATGACAATAACATACCTAGCTTTGAGTTTAAGCCTGCTTAGACTCAAGCCTACAGTTTGAAAGCTACCATTAAACTCTGCTGCTGCTTTTTATCCGCAAACATTTGGAAATGGAGTACTTAGTGATTGAAGCACACGAAATACACAGAGCAGACTTGTAAATCAATTTGTCAGACTTCATTTATATATCATTAATCATCATTTTATAACTGCCATTAAACAGATCATCTGCATGCGTGCTTTCTCTTCGTTGCTTAACCAGCTGAGAACAGGCAACAGCAGAGAGCTGTGTGCAGCTGCAGTTCCACGTGAAGCATATCAGGGAATACATTTAGCATGGCAATATTTCTGATCATTCATAGGCTTTGTTTCTCACCATAAAAAATAAGGCCATAAAATAACATTAAGAATTTCATTAAAATTACTGACCGTAAAAGCTGTATGATCTAGCTCATCTGTTGGCTTTAATTATTTAATTTAAACATTCACAGTGTTTTCCGTTCTTTAGGAAAACTTTCTGGACGGACTCCTTGTTTTGCAAACTGCCCAAGGAGAAAGCAAACCAAGCCCCCACATGTGAGTTTAGGCTGGGTGAGGGCTGGGAGGGAGGGAAAGACAGAGAAGTGAGGAGACTTTTTTTTTATGCTTCAGCAAAAACTAGGAGCAGAACAAGTATTCCCAAAAGTTGTTTTTATTATGGAATTGGTTTTTCTGCCATACATATATTATACAGTGTAGTTTAAAAAAAAAATTATATATCAATATACCAGTCTGTCATCCAAAATGACCAAGAACAGACTGCTCCATGCAGGAACTCAGGGCACTTCTACAATAAAAGTAGAAGTATAAAAGACAGAAAGGCTTATTGGATTTTTTTTCAGCCTGAATTACTTGCTTAGGTAGCATCAGAACATCATCTCTTACATCAGTCAGCAAATTGATATTTAACCTAATTTATTTCAAAACAAATTTGATCACTGAACATCTTAAAAGACTTTTAGGCAAGTAAGACTGCTTTCCTCATCAGCCTGCAGTGATCTTTTACACACAGACTACATGATATGTCAGTTAAAAACTACCACAGCATATTAGCTCATAGAACTGCATAATTGTAAGAGTCAGAACTCTCCACATGTGCAAAATCTTCCTGGAAGAGGAAGGCTTCTGAAACAGTGCTCATGAAGATCCCATGCCTGGTGCTTGGCTGATAGACTGAAGGCAGAGTGTGGAGGGTTATCACCACGGGGCACTTCCCTGTGACACATGAAGCTGTTCTCACCTTTAGCTTCCTCCCGTCAGCTCACAGGCACCACAGGTAACCCGGCACCACGAGAGGGCAGCAGCCACAGGAGTCTATTCCAGGACAGAAGCTGCAGTTCTGATGAGCAGTGGTTTAGCTGCCTCTAGAATGTCCAGTTCAGGGTCCAGTGACCGACCAAGACCTTCCAGAACCATGATGGCAAAGATGATGGAAGCAAAATTGCTTTCAAGCTTCACCTAGAAATACAAGAGACATTGGACCTTCTGAGCTCATTTCACAGAGGTTCTAGCTCTGGCTAAGTCAGGGGGAAGGGCTGAAGCAGGGAAGGGCTTAAGCACATCAGGAACTGTACTACAACTTCATTGCTTGGAGATTCAGAACATTCTGAAATCCAGCAGCAGTCAGAAAATAAGAACATAGTTTCAGGGGAAGCACCCTAAGACAATCCAAAAGTTTCTTTCTCATTTCCATATAATTCTCCATGCTACAGTAGCAGAAGAATTACTCACTACTACTGATGTGACAGTATCCAGCCTAATTGAACACATCCAGTTGGGTAAGGGGCAACTCACCTTCTGAAAGGCCACAAAAGAACTCCACACATCACAGAGGAAACAGGCCTCTGCTCAGCCCAGACACAAACAGCTCCCAGCCAGGCACTACAGCTGCATCAAGGTACACCAGGCACTAAGAAATTACAATCATGGTCCCCCTCCTTGTCAGCCCAGTGCCTCTCCCTCCCCAGTGAACTTCCAGCTGCTGAAAGCAGACTGTGACAGCTGCTCACCTTATGCGTCATCAGTAATTTAAACACGCTTGAGAGGAGATTTGCCACCTGGAGCTAGAACACAAAAGGAGAAATTAATGGCTGTTCAGAGTACCTGTATTCAAGAAGACTGAGCCACACGCATGACAGGTAGGATTCAAAGTGCAACCGTGTTAGAGGTGGGATAAGACTACAGGGCTGAGGACAGCCAACAAGGTGTGATCCTTCCCACCCTGCCCAGGATAAGGAGTTCAGCTCTGACCCATGGTTTTATTTGCCAGCCCAAGCAGGGCTGAAAACATCTCTCAGAAGTACATGGTGGGCATTAATTTCCTCAATAACTCTACTACGTTCTCTGAAATGTCAGGCTGGCCTTAACCAAAAGGTTGCAAGCTGTAACATCAGGTTTAGTGACTCCTCAGAGGACTGTAGGTGTTAGAGATCTTAAGAATGGAACTAAACACATGGTTTCTTTTTGAGTTACAAGGAATTAAAAAAGGATTTTAGAGACTTTACTCCATCTGAGATGCTAAAGCTCCAAGTAGTGCGTGGTGCTGACAGGATCATTGCTGGCCTTTCCACCTGGCCCACTTTAAAAGCCAAGCTGCACTGTAGTACAGCTACCTGAGGGCGGGATACAGTTTATGGACTTGCCTTTCCTAGAGCAATGGTGTTCCTGCGAACTTTGGTCACTAGTTCTGCCATCTCAGCTTTGAATTGCTCAATATCCTGGCATTGGTTGGCCCGGGCATGATGAAGAATCAATTCTGCCACTTTCTCCCCCTGCGAAACAAGTGGAAAGAAGAATCAGCAGAACTAGATCACTGTTACCAGCAGGTCTACAGGGAGCTGCACGTCAACCCTGGAAGACCTCTGCTGCAAAGGTTCCTGGAGGAGACACACTGCAGGGAGAACTCCCAGGGCTACTCTCTCCCGTTCCAGTCAGACATCCAGACAACCAACAGAAGCAGGTGCAGAAAGACCAGAATTGGGCCAGAAGTATTAATATCTGGCAAAACCTTGCTCTGTTTTTCTTTTAGGGGAGGATACATTAAAAAAAAAAAATCTCTCAGTCAGAAGTTTCAAGGAGAAAAAGGAAGCCCACAGGACTAGAAGAGCAGATAAAGGTGTAATGAAGAGCATCCTCTAATCTTTCTCTATGGACTAAGTTCAGCCTTCCATTTACACTGTGGAGGAAAGAGATGATGCCAGCACACTCAAGGAAGAGCAGTATACAAGCTTCACTTGTGAGAAGCATTATAGCTCTTCTAGGAAGAGAAGTCTCACAGCAGCGGATAGAGCCAGAAGCTCTGGGTTTTGCTATGAGATTTGATGTAGAAGTTTTTCACCTGTAGATTATTTAATAGACCCAACATGAGCCATGAGGGATGGGTAATCAAATGTTCACAGCTTTTGCTTAGTAGCTGAGAAGTCTGGCACGACAGGATGGGCCTCAGTAGATTAAAGGTTAAAGTGTGTCATGGGGCCAAAAAAAGAAGGAGCAGCAGTGGAACAACACTCTGCCACCACAAAGACAAGTTCTACTGCAGAAGCGCACACAAGATCGGTGGCAGCATGCATCCCCTCATTGCCAGCCTGAAGCCAAGAGCTCAAACAAGAGGAGTGGATGGAGGCAAGTCCATGCCTGGGGCTCTTTGCTCACTCCACACCCACAGGTGCTTTCATGCAACAGGTATGAGGCTCTGGAGCTGGAATGCCTCCCTGTCTGTAGGTGATGTCTACCTACACTAGAAGAACCAACAAAATCAAAACTAGAAAAGCCTTCCTTGACCCAGTATCAAGCTTACATCCTCAAAAAAGAGGCAGGTATTAGTTGTAGGTGTCTCCTCCCTGCAGGGGACTGAACACCTATTATTTCAGGCAGATTCTCTTCTTAGAGAAGTCTACTGCCTCCCTAAGGCTTGGGTAAAGGACTTCCCCAGGAAACCTCCTAGCCTGGTATAGCCAACAGATCACTTTACACTACTACTACTCCTACTACTGTGGGGAGCAGTGAAGTAGCTACACACAGTTCAAAGCCATCAAAAGGGACTTCAGGGCCCTGGGACATCAGCTAAAGGAATTGAGGGCACAGATCATCTCCTCTGCTTCCTGTACTGGGTAAGGACATTGAAATAAATTGAACGATCCAGTCTATAAAAACGTGGCTTCCTGGCTGGTGCTGCCACCAATACTTGGGGTATTTTGACAACGGGATGGCCTAGATGACACCATGCTTGCAGGAACCAGCTGAGTTTCACCTCTCTCAAAGGTGGAAGACAATCCACAGGAAAAAAATTAGCAAGGCTCATTTGCAAGGCATTAAACTAGGTTTGAAGGGAAAACGGGGATGAAGGGAGGATGAGTCTGCCCACAGTAAAACATGGGACTGTACAACTAGGTTAGAGGGAGACAGTACTAGTGGGACCCTCAACCTGCTGCCCTAAAATGTGCTGGCAACATTGCTGCACAACTGAAATCTTAAAAACAAGCCAGGGACCACGGAGACAACAGGAGAAGGCCACAGGGAAACACTTCAAAGGAATTAAGGAGTTATCCTCCAAGAAGATAACAAGACCAGCTACTCAGCTGAAGTGCCTCTAAACCAATGCATACAGCACAGGGAAACAAACAGGAAGAGCTGGAAGACGCCACACTACTAGAAAAGCATGATGTAGTTGCTGTCACTGAAACCCATTGGCATGATTTCCATGACTGGAGTGTGGTTATTGATGGCTACAAGCTGTTCAGAAGGGACAGGTGAAGAAGGAAGGGAGAAGGCATTATCCCCCATATCAGGAAAGGAAGAGTGTGTGAAGAGCTACCCTTGAAGAACAGCCATGAGCGAGTCAAAAGTTAGGGGTGAGAGAGACAACAAAGGGAGCATTGTGGATAGGGTCTACTACTGGCTGCCTGACCAGGTGGAGCATGTTTATGAAGCCTTCTTCCTCCAGATAGAGGAAGCGTCACAAAACTCAAATGATTCTATAAGCAACCCCCAGGCAGCTTAAGTGGTACCAGAAGCACTCTAAACCCAAGAGGGGCAGTGGCCGCTTTCTGTCAAACACATTCAGTCTCCTGGCCAACTGAACTCGCTCTATTTCAGTAGCCTGTTGCTTTAGGTGAGCATCTTATCTCTGTCTGGTAGGTTTTCCAAGCTAGCAAGTATATTCTGCCCTCCTGGAGAACAGAGAACTACAATTTGGCCACCAGGCTCTCTAGATGTTTCCCTTCCCCACCAGCCTCAACTACCTAACACCACGAACAGGCCTCACCTGGCCCTGGACCACAGCTGTGAAAACTGCTCTGAAGTTCTGCATGTCGGCGCTCTGCAGTTCTGCCACGATGCCCGCATCCAGCAGCACCAGGCAGAGCTGCCTGAAGGGTGGCTGCACTTCCACAATGAGCGTGTCACACAGGTCCACGATGGCCGTCTGCTCTTTGCAGCTGGTGCTGACACTGGCTGTGCCTTGCACAAGGATGTTCCCAGGGTGCAAGTCAGCATGGACAAAGTTGTCAACAAAGACCTAAAAGATGAGCAAGTCTTAGAGCAGCTGATTCCTACCAAACCTGCCCGCACCAAGCCCCAGGCAAACAGCAGGGATTCATGCAGTCTGTTTTCTACTGCTGTTAACATGTGACATCTTAGGCAGCAACAAAGCAAACGGCTTCTGCCAAAGATCAACTGGGTTGGAAGAGTGTGAGTGCTACTCTGGAGAGTCAGCAGAGCTGCATGAAGCCATCCTGCACATCTGTGAGAGGTAAGGTACAACAGCAACAAGCTCCAGCAGGCAGCTCTCTCCAGCAATTAGCCCTGCACTGGGTATAGGGTGGTGGGCCATGGCAACAAGTAACACAGTAACTTTGCCATTCATTGGTATGGGGTTTAGTGCATGGATAGATTTGTCTAGTCTAGCACATCGACCTACATTACAGCTGTATTGAAAAGTAAGGAAAATAAGTTAAAAATAAGTTAGAAGAGGAAACAAATGTATACAGCACTACCCTGTCTCTGATAGCAGTAGGAAGCAGCAGCAAGAGGGCAAGCACAAGGTAATGCTTTTCCACCAATATTTCTGGCAATCTGAGGCTGCAGGATGGCCTACCCCAAGCAGATTATTTTGTACTTAGTAGATCTCTTCACCTATGCATTTGTCTAATTCTCACGTAAGTAATTACAAGAATATGAAAATAGGAGGTTTTTGGGAGCACTGCTTGAAAAAAAAAAATACAACCTCTGATAATTTCATATCCATGTAATTGTTCTAAGAAATTACAAACAATAGATCCATATTAACTCTCATATACCCATGTCATTTTTATCAGAAGCTGCTGTGATTTCTGTGCTTTTCAGAACTGAGAGTCCTAATTATTTCAGCATTCCTACATAGATGCCATTCCACACTGGCAATCATCCTGGCTGCCCCCCCTCTGCACCCTTAGTTCCACTGCAGCCCTTGAAAGGGAAGATGCTGGACAGTGAGGGATTAGAACTGAGGAATATCCAAGAGATGGGTATTTATTTTACATTTGGCTATAACATTGCTTCTTTGCTCTGCAATTCTTTCTCTTTTTTAGTCCTAACATTTGCTGGCTTTCTTTTTTCCTTTTTGCTTTGCTCCTAAACCATTAAATCTAACATAAGCATAAAACTACCCATTGTAGTTCTACCATTGCTTCTCTGAGTAGTAAAAGCTATTTCAAGCTACCACACCACGTGAAGTTAAAACAGCAAGCTTCCCTGTTGCCTCAGCACGATATTGCAAGTACCAACTGAATTCTACCTGACGCTCACTGCTCTCTTGCTCAATACCAAGGTTATTTGCAGCTCTTCCCTGCTAGTTCTCATGGCTCCTCACAAGTCAATTGGCTCACCTCTCAGCATGCCTTTCCAGAATATTTTTTCTTATCTGGGCCATGAAAGAACTAGACAGTCAGAAGTTGAATTAAAAGCTAAAACTTATAAAAAGGTAGTTTTAGGTTATTCAGTCATTTACTCCTACCCCATCTCTTTTCCTTGTGATTTGCATCCACAGCCTCTGCAGAGCGTGGTATCTACTAATTACATTGCACTTAACAGCATCTGGGCAACTGTGAATGAATATTCATTAAATGGATCAATGGGTTTGGTAAGCAATGCTCTGACCACATTTTACAGTGGGACCCTACCATCTCCCTTCTGCAGCTAAAGGTGCTCCACATCAAAGCCTACAGCAGTGGTGTACATAGTTCAGGCTTTACTAAGTCATGTCTTACACTGCATGTGAAGCATGGACCCTCCCTCTGTCAGCTCAGGAGCTGTACAGTGCAGCTGGCAGCCCAAGTCCTGAGCTATCACAGTACCTGACATCCATGGGCTGGCTCCAAAAGGCACAGATGTGTCTTGAGTCCATGTGGTGAAGATGCGGGAGCAAAGAGGTTCTCTCCTTAGCTACAGTGTCCTATTACCCCAATAGAAACGATTCTGCAGGAAAAGAACCTTCACTTCCAGCCTCTGTCAAGTGCCTACCATCTTTAGGAGCATGTCCATGCCCATCTTTGCGAGTCTCTGCCTCAGTTCTGTGGCAACCTCTGTGTGCAGGTAGCGTGAAATAGGCTCGCTCTCCTGGTAAGAAAAAGAAGAAAAAAAAAGTGGAATCAAATATACCTTTGTGTCCTACATGTAATCATAACTTTACCTAGGTGCTGAGAGATAAGGAAGTACAAATAACCTAGAAAGGACCAGCTCACTGCAACTGTACCTAATGAGATGGTAAACGTGAGAACATCAAGGGTTTGTTCTTTAGAGAAAGTGTGCGGCATAGCCTGGGGCAAGAGACCCTTGCCAGAATTGCATGCACAAAAACTATGGCTGAGAGTAGCTTTGGTCTATGACTCAAACATCCACAAGGAAAGTGAGGCAAGCATCAGAAAAGTGTTGTGTTACTGAGCTCTGAGCTTTGACCCACCCCAGAGGAGAGCTGGAAGGTGGCGTTGGTTTGCAAAGCACAGGCAAGGACATGGTGGCTGGACATTCTACATTGGTGGTCAGCTTGGTTTCAGGCCAAGTGTTTAGTTCTATATGGAGCTGTCCACCACCTGTCTTCTGGGATACACTGTTTGCAAAGACAGTAGAAGAGACACTGAAGAAGGACACCAATCTCTTTAAGTAAGAGCATCCTCCTGCCTATGACTGCTGTTCCCAGACTGTGCAATTCTTACCTCAAATGTTTCCACTAGAACATCTGCTGTCACCAAAGGGCGAACAGGAGTTGGGAACTTCACAAAATCAACATCTACGAAATTCTGTCGGAATCGCTCCAGATTTCTGGCTTCGTAGTGCAAGTCAATCTCAAGGGAGAAAAAGGAGATTGGGAATGCTATTAGATGCAATTAGATCTTCAGGACCTTTCATTAGGATATGCCTGTACAGTGCAGCGCACAGTACCAACAAACATGGTTAGAAAGCCAGAATTAAAACAAAATAGTGATGCTTCTTACAAGCTTATAGTCTTCCTGAAGGGAGAGCACAGTAAAAGATTGAGTAATGAGTGGTGCACAACCCAGCACCTCAAAAATACCCAAGAAATACCATAGGAACAGTGTTTCAGAAAGGTCCAGGACTGCCTTATTTTCAAGGGTGAGATGGATCCTGAACCAAAGTTTACTGTCTAAATAGCGAGGCAGGCTGGCAAGTTAGAAGAACTGCAGCCCTAGCCTCAATTAACACTGATGGGCAGCTGGAGCAGGAAGAAATTAAACATAACACATACAAAATAACACACTGTGAAAAGCCCTAGCCACAGCTCTTCGGTGATTCAGTGCCTTGACCCAAGGCTCCTGCCCAACAGTGTTCTTGTACGTTCTCCTGTCCACCACTGCTGCTCAAGGACATGGGAGAAAAGATAACCTTGCTTCACTTCTCTCACCTGGCATTAGGAAATATCCCAGACATACTCCCTGTCCTTTCAAAGAGAAATGAAAAATGACAACAGGCCAATGACATACTCTCCTTATATGGACTTTTCAGAATCCAGCAAGAGTTCTGTCCCACTAAACTAGTCCTAACGACCTTCAGCCCCATATGAATACAGCTTACAACATGGATTGTTGAGTAGATTTCTTGCACTAATAGAGAACAGTTCAAGTTTTCAAAATTTAAGACTCAGACTCTTCAGTTCCTAGACACAAAAATGAAATTAGCAGGTAACAGTTTAACAGAACCATAAAAGCAATTAACTCTGTAGCAAAATCTTTGTGAATTTGGTAGCAGGGATATTTCAGCTCTTTGTGAACAGAGCTACTTGCAAAGTTCAACTTCACTCATACTATGAGTCTGATGATGATACAATATAGAATACTGACTCATTTAAGAGGGTATTAATTATTGTAATACGTATACCTCAAGGCTAAGAAACACGACCAGCACAACCAGATTGTAAATGTAGGATAAGAGAGAAAAACACAAGTGAGCACTCATTCAGAGATTCTTTTCCTCTAGAGAGGTCTTTCACCAGTGTTCAGCTTTCTGTCATGACCCTGCAAAAATGACTGCAGTTACACTAACCTGCTGATCCAGTTTGCTAGAAAATATACTTCAAATCATAGAACAAATTTGTAAGTCTCCTAAAGATTGTTAAGATTCTCTGTTCCTTTGCTTATACCGTGTGCATGTAAGTTTTCCTGTGCAGTATTTGAAGTGCTTGATTACGTGAAATCATAATTGAAGGACAACCAAACGTTCATCTAATCCTTTAAAAAGTAACAATATGGATGGAGTTAGAGCCAATCAATAGCAAGAAACAGTTTAATTTCAGTAAGTGGCACTGCACAAACCTGCTGAAGCATAAGTTTCTCAAATTCTTCCACAACCTCTGTCAAACTGAGCCACTTGAATCCAGGGAGAAGTCCAATGATGTAGCTACCCAGCTTCATGAGAAACAGATCCATCTGGACTTGGTGGACTAGCCCTGGGTGCAGGACCTGCATGGGAAAAAAATGGTGGCACGGTCAACTCCCAGAACACTGTAAAAGTGACAGTCCATTTCTATCAACTACAATGATCTATCTGGGGGCTAACAAGGCTTCACCAGACGGTCCTCAGAATAACTGTTATTTTGCCATGGATTAAGCTGTGAATAAACACTCCAAAATTTTCAAAGGGAAAATCTCTGTCCCAGAGCCTACAATTCCACCCAATGCCATTTCCCCTTGCTTCCATCCTTCTGCCCTCTTCTTGCCATGTAGTATGGACTAGTATTTGGAACAGCTCCAGCGTAAAATTTCTTTAAATAAGTTTTGCTGGGAAGAACATAACTGTTCCAGATTTCTCCATATGAGGGAAGAACAGGTCTCATTTTCTGAAATGTGAAACCAAGATTTATATTCATTCTCTTAAAATACATCAGGCCCTGGTAATTTTTGGCATCCAGGTGGCATGTCAAACGGTACTATAGGGAGGGTGCATACTGGCGCTCAGAAGAGCTGGGACCACCACTGCCTGGATTGCAGCTGGCTGGATCCAGAACTCCAAAAGAACACGAGGAGAGAAAGAGCATCACCCCTCTCACTCTACTTGGTCTTATCCAGCCAACTCTCCTCCACTGGAACAACCACCTTCCTTGTCTTGTTCTGTGTGCTCTAAATTCACAGGTCTGCCAGTAAGATGTGCCACTTACTTTAACAGCTACAGGTGTGAGGTGCCTGGCTGATGGCGGAATTGGTGCAACCACTCGCTCCACGCGGGACGTTCCACTTTCAGGACTTCTTAGGGAGCAACCAAAGGGGCTCAGCTCAGCCTCACTCCTCTCCTCCCACATCCCCTCGCTCTTCCTCCTTCTCAGCCACCTGAAGAGGCCTCTGAGGCCTGACGACACTTCCCACGCCTCAAACACAGACCGTAACTCAGAGCTCCGTGCCAGCCCCTTGGCTGGGGGGTCAGCAATAGCCATGAGATCGACATAGGCTTTATACACCTGTGCCACGCAGCCTGAGCCGACAGGCTCCTGGCTGGGAAACGTAAGGACGCTCCTCCAGTCCTCTCCAAAAGCCTTCCTCAGGAGCTCGTCGGTGTGGCCCCAGGGGTGCGGGCTCACCTCAACGTGCAGCTTGGAAAACTCATCGCAGAAGGCCTCGGAGAAGAGATCCCTACGGGTGCTGGCCCACTGGCCCAGCTTGATGCAGGTGGGCCCGGCGGCCTCGGCCGCCCTCCGCAGCAGCCGCAGCCACAGGACGGCCAGGCCGGGCCGCAGGAGGCTCAGCGGGTAGAGCAGCAGAAGGGGCCCGAAGCGCAGCAGCAGCACGCAAGCCCGGAGGCCCAGCCGCAGCACCAGGCCCAGCCGCCACAGCAAACCCCGGGCCGGCTGCTCCGGGCAGCGCTCCGCAGCCCACACCGGCCGGCCGGCCGCCTGCCACCTCCCTGGCCCGTCTCGCAGCCCGGCTGCGGCGGGCACCGCCAAGGCCCCGGCAGCCCAGCACCGGGCCCGCAGCCCGCCGCGCCCCGCCGCCCACCCGGGCAGCGCCCCCCGCGCTCCGGAGGCCCGGCCCAGGCGGGGCAGGGGGAGCAGCCGCGCGGCACACCACAACATCGCCCGCCGCCGCCAACGGCCGCCAACGGCTGCCAACGGCCGCCAACGGCCGCCAACGGCCACCGGGCCGCGGGGCGGGGATGGAAGGCAGGGCCGACCCATCGCTGCAGGCGGGCTGCTGTGGTGCTCCCCTTAAAGAGGCAGCGCGGGGATGGCACCGCTCTCGCCCCCCCCCGGCTGCGTCCTCGTGTTTGTTGGGCGCCGCCATGGGTGCCGGACCCGCGAGGGTGAGGGCATAAGCAGAATATTCAGCAACCCCGAGCAAAAAGCAGCGTCCTTTGACGGCTGTCATCATTCTGTACAGAAATGGAGAATCAGAAAAGTGGGAAAAGACCACTGAGATCACCCAGTCCAACCAGCATCCCATCCCCACCGAGCCCACTGAGCACATCCCTTAGCGCCACATCCACGCGGTTCCCAAACACCTCCAGGAACGGGGGCTGCAGCACCTCCCCGTGCAGCCTGTGCCAGCGCAGCACCGATCTCTCTGAGAAGAAATGTTTCCTACCACCCGACCAGAACCTCCTCTGTCGCATGTTGAGGCCACCGTTTTTGTCCTGTTGCTGTTACCTGGTAGAAGAGTCCAACTCCCACCTGGGTTGGAAGAGATCTCAAAGACCCTAACACTTCTAACCCCTACTTCAAGCAGCATTGCCAGCATACAGCTCGATTTGGAATGTGTGTTACAAACTGCACACCTACTCAGGGAAGAAATCTCCTTGCACTGTTTTTAATGTACCCTTGGAACTAAAATCCTGTAGGAAAAATGCGTGTACTTTCCAAACCAGCCTTTTCCCTTACTTTAGCTCAATTGTGTGCAAACACAACCATGTGCCGGTTATGGCCCTGTGCAGGTGAGTGGATGACTCACGGAGCCAGACCCCGTGCAGTGTTGTGCAGCAACCTTCCACAGAGCCCAGCAGAGGGCTGATGAGATGGTGGGGGGCCTGGAGCATCTCCCTGATGAGGAATAGCAGAGGGACTGCTCAGCCTCGGGAAGGCTGAGGGAGGATCTTCCCAATGTTGATAAGTATCTGATGGGAGTAACCATAAAAATCTGCGGGAGTAACCGATGCCGTTTCGGTAGCAAGCAGGGACTTTCCTTCGGGCACTTCCGTTCGCAGTCACAAAACTATCCCGCGCCACATCTTTTGAACGTGCAGCCGCTTTTTCGCTTCCTATACGATCGTCGCGGGTCCCTTCCAACACGGGACGCTCCGCGGGGGCGGAGCGGGGCGGCGCTCGCGGCGGAGGGCGGGCGGCCGGGGCCGGGCTCGGGGCCGGTGCCGGCGGCGGGGGCAGCGGCAGCGGCTCGGCGCTGCATGGCGGGGCGGGCGAGGAGCCTCCAGCCGCGCGTCCGCAGGCCGCCAGCACGGCGCCGGGCAACGCCGCCATGCCGGGGCACGGCCCCCCGCCGCCGCCGAGGAAGGTAGGGGGGGGCTGGGGGGCGGCCCCGGGGTACGAGTGAGCCGCCGCCGCTGCCCGCGCAGGAGGTCGATGGTTGCGATGTTTTGTTTTCCCTTCGAACTGCCTCTTCTTCCCTCGGTGGTTCGCAGGAGGGGCGGGAGCCGGAGGGCCGAGCCGAAGCCCTCCACCATCTTAGCGAGGGTGGGGAAGCGGGGACCGGGCGCTCGCTGGGCTTCGGAGGAAACCTGCTTTCCTTAGTGGGCGAACCCCCTTTTTAGCATTAGCGACGTCTCGCTTCCCTCCTGCGAGGGACTGCTGGAGGTGCTGCTCCCGAGGGGCTCTGATGGACGTGCGGCTGTCCGGGAGTAGCGGGTCCTCGGGTGCCCCGGACTGTGCCTGAGCCCGGCAGCAGTGGGTCGTAAACCACCGAGCGTGGGCCGCTGCATCCCGAGCTGCTGTTTCAGTGGGGTACGGTTTATTTCCTGGCCAGACCCTGTCCTGACCCAGAGGCGTTTGCTGGCGCCCTTTCCCTGGCTAAGGGGCAGCAGCAAGCATCTCCTGCGCGGAGCTCAGCTGGGGCAGTGAAGAGGAGCGGTGGGATTTCCGTGGGGCTTTTTCTAGGGCTGTACAGATGTTGCTGGGAGGGCAGCTGCTGGTGGATTCAAAGGCTGTTTTCTTTGTTGGGTGCAACCTTATCACGCACTGATTTCTTCATTTGTGGTAGCAAAATCCTGTAAAGCGTGCTGGCTTCATTTCTGAACCGCCAGAAAGGAATCATTACTGCATCCTGCCAGAGGAGAAATGCGTTTCTTCAACCCTTGCACTGTGTTCTGGGTTGTTGTCATCAATGTACTGTTTGTGGATTTGGGTTGTTTTTGTTTTTTGAGTAATCCAAACTTCTTCGGCATGTGAGATCGAATACTTAGCACCTTGGGGGTAGACTTGGATGGAGCTTAAAAATGTAAGGATCGAACTGAGAGGACAGCGACAAGATCTCCCAGGAGTAATTCAGTGCCTCTTTGTGGGTTTGAAGAGAATGCACTGAAAACAAAGGGCATTGGAGCAACCCGGGATGTTTAAAACAAGCCAAAGATTTATCACTCAACTGGGACCACTCTCTGCCTCTGGGCTAGAATGTTGTGTGCAGGAGCCTGGGCAGGCCGCCGGCATGTCCCCTGTCCCACTCATCAGCCCTGTGCCCCGTGCACAATCATCCCTGCAGACAAGCACGAGTTACATGTCCCAAAGTGGGTTCCATGGTGTCCACAGCTCCCTGCCTTGGGAAATCTTTGAGGACATTTTGTCTGCAGAGGGAACTACGTGATGCTCGTTGTTCTCCATAAACAAGAGGGGCATTTAGATCCCTTGACAAGCACTTGCAGTACGCTTATGCTTCTCTTACTCCTGGTGTTTTTACATTAGAAGTTTTCATTTTGACAAGGAGATGGTAAAGACCATATCAGCTACAAGGCTGTGGCATTCAGGGGTGATGTAAAGTTAAACTCAGTGGAAACTTTGTGATGAGTTACTCTGACTATTGCCATCACAACCAGTTTATATGGACTGTAATTAAACCTCTGTTATGCTCTGTGCTCTGGGAACACGTAGGCAAATACATTCCTTGCCCCTAAATTAAGATATTCTCCAGTGAGATCTTCAGATAACAGAGCCAGTGTTAAGCATGGGTGGATGCTGGGCATTTTGGAAGCACCCAGTAAGGGTCCTCTTCTTTTGGTGCTCCGTAAATGATTCATCCAAAGCTGTTCATTCTCTTACAGCACCTGATATTATTTCCTGTGCTGAAGCTGCTCATTTTTAAGTGGGGGCCAGACCAAGGGGAGAAAAGCCTCTTTAGTGCACTTAAGTCCATGAGAATGGAGAAGAACCACTCATAAGCTCTTGAAGAAGCTCTTTGATTTTGATGATCAGCTCTCTTAGGCATCCAGAACTGGGGTATAAGCTCTTCAGGGAAGCATTTTTTAGTGGAAGGATTTAAGTACTACTGGCTGATATGTCTGTTGGCAGGCTCCCAAGAGCTGGCTGGAAGAGGCCTCTACTGTGAAGGAAATGCTGAAATAAGACTTTTAATTAACTTGCATAGCAGCTCTTTAAGGGCTGAGAAGACTCCACAGGGAAGAAGCGAGTGGGATGTAGCTAGGAGGAAATTCCTTGTTGGACTTGAGCTCTGAAAGTAAATGAATGAGCCTGGTTTTATCTAGGTATGGCTCAAATAACATTGCATCTGGGCATTGTTTTACCCAGATGAGTGGAAAAGGGACAGTGTTGTCTTGATTGTCGCTATGAAGTACAGTGGAAAAGATATTAGCACGCTTATCGGACTTACAGGATTTTTGTTTTTCACCTCTATAAACAGCTTTAGCAACTACTGGAAGCAAAAGGGAAGGCTGAAATGTGTGTATATGAATGTAATTATTGGTGGTTTCAGCCTAGGTCTTAGCGAAGGCCAGATAGGACCGCCTTCATTCTCTGTCTCCATGGTTAGCCCAGCATACTGCATGACTGAGCTCCAGGTTCTTGGCTTCAGGCTACGCTTCAGCAGTGTTGACTTCAGCAGAGGCCATGGTTGATCTTGGATCTGGGCCATTTCAAGATCTTTGTTATCAGTATGGCACTGAAAGGCACCATCGCTTTGTTAAAAACTCAATACTTGAAGTCCCTTAGGCCAGTCCTACCTATTTAACCCAGCCTTTACATGGTTCACCAGCTAACTGCGTCAGGGCACTCCATACTTGTAGACGTAGGACTGAAGGTGCAACTGAAGAGAGATGTCCATGTCTGCTATCCCACGAGTAACTCCTGGGTGGCAGCTGGGACCAGAGCAGGTCTCTGGGCCCTCTGTGGTGCAGCAGGATCCTTCTAGGCTGGGGACTGGCAGTGTTCATGCACCAAAAGGGAGCAGAAGATGGCTTTTCCTGAGCTCTGGCTTTGCCTGTACGTATGCTGGCTCACAGCCAGGATGGAAACTGTCCTCGTGAGCAGGGAGAGAGCTGGGAGGGGCGAGAGGCGGTGGGGCCCAGGAGCAGAGGGATTGAAATAAAAGCAGCGACCCACACAGAGAACAGCCCCTGCGTTCTTTATGCATTGCTGCCTTGTAGGCACAAGTCATTCCTGGATGTGTGATGGAAGATGAGAGTAGAAGGCAAAAGGAAGTATGCTGGGTGACTGCATTAGGTATTGTTTGGTTGATGTGGGATCTGTGAATTCTGGCTAGGGCTGTGCTTTGACAGTAGCAAGGCAGATACTGCTGCGTGGGCAGTTGGACGGGCATTACTTCGTTTTTAACTGTGTCATCCTTTAAATGAAGCAGGTCTGGGCTCCTTTGTAAGCCAGTGTTGCTAATGATGGTGGAGGATTGTTTCATGGGTCTTGCTCCTTCCAGCAGAGAGCTATCACTCTGCTTTGGAGGTGGTAGTAAGAAAGGTTCTGTGCACAGATGCTTGCAGCCATCCCCAGCTATCCTCATGAGGCATCACAGCATGTAATTGGATTTACAGAACAGTCTGGTGTTTGAGGTGCTGATCTGGTTTGGGTTTTGTCTTGGTTAGGTGTCTGTGTAGAAGACTGCATGGTGGAAAACCTTGGAGAAGCACTTGAAACTGTCCTGTCTGAGGACTACAGCAACCCACTGGAAAGGCTGTTTTGGAGGACATGGATTTACTGCTGTTTGTAGCCAGAATTGTTTCAAATGGCTGGGTACTCTGGGCTTTAACTAATTTTCCCGTCAGGAATACACATGGTGAAGTGTTTCTGTGATCCTTCCACATTTAAATATTCTGTGGGTTGCCCCCCACATGCAAGCTTCCATCCTTCCAGCACAGCCCTTTGGTTTCCAGTGCGGTGTGTCATTTCCATTTGGGAAGCCCGAGTGGGACTGTGTTGCAATGCAACCTTGCATCTAATTGAAGACAGTGGGCTTTGAGCATGCAGTTAAAATTAAACACCTGCCTAGGTGTTTCTCTCATCACAAGTGGTCTCTTGCACACAGTTGTATGTTGTCGGATCATTTTATATCAGTGATATCCTTGAATGGCACGTTCCTCTTCATATCCTGTGAGACTCCTTGCCAAGCTCTTGCTGACAAGGCACAGTCCTGCGAGCATTCAGGTGAGATGCTGTCACTGCCCTGGTATTTTGCTAGCACGGTGAATAGGCATGCATCTGCGAATGATTAAATCAACCCATCAGGGTGTCATCTGGAGAGGAACAAACGCTGAGCTTGCTTTGTGGGCGGGTGGGGGGGAGGATCAGATCCCCCTCTGTATTTTCTGCTGAAAGCTTTTCTCCTCTGCAGATGTGCAGCTGCTGGCGTTCCTTGCCAAAAGGCAGCCGTGACTTACAGAGCTGGGAACATGCACACATCTGTTTGCAGAGGAGAGCGGGGAAGAGGCCTGCTTCTCCTGTCCTGGGGGATTATGTTCTCGTGATAGAGAGCGCAAGTTTTCATGGAGGGAAATGGTGAATTTCTCAGGGCACCGCGAGGGCACTTCATAAATATGAGTTCTGTTGCTAGTGTCAGCCATGCAACACCTTCCTAAATTAAAAAGGAAAGAATTCCCAAAGACTTCTCAGACAGTTGGTGCTTTTTCTTTAAAAACACTAAGCCCCCCCTGAAGTTAGATCTGTGTTCCACATCCAAAAGTCGGTATTTCAGCTGCCAGACATGCTGTGAGCATAGGCTGTATGTTTCCTCGTAGGTAAGAGCTGAGTCTTGGATCATCCAGAGCTTGTAGGGGCTCTTCAGAATTTAGCATCCAGCCAGAACCAGAGCTGAGATATAGTTCACTGTCTACTGAAGTCAGTGGGATCTTTTCCATGAATTCAGTGAGCTTGGGATCAGCGAGCTGTAACCAAGAATCTGTTTTTCCCTGCCTTGACATGTTAGGCTGTGTGCGTAGCAATTTGTGGCCCAGTTCTGCAAGCATCCTGAAAAGAGATGTGTAAGGCATTGAGCTTTTTCCAGATGATGTAAGAAACCCTGATCTTTCTGGCTGCCCTTTTTCAGCTATGTCAAGCTCAGAGAAAAGTTTCCTACTGGGAAATTGACACACACTGTTGTTGAGGGTTTTTTGTTTGTTTGTTTTCATTTTTTGTCTTTTTGCATCAGATTTCTCTTTCCCCCAAGATTACTTTGAGTGACTCCAAGTTGAAGTCTTCCTTTGGTGCCATTTCTCACACGAAACAATCCTGTACTTGTGTTGGCAAAAGACACTGACAGTTCTGTGCTAAAGCTTGTCCCATTGGTGTCCTCCAAGCCCCCTCCAGCCTGGCCTTTGATGCCTCAAGGGTGGGTGCCTCCACAGCCTTGCTGGGCAACTCATTCCAGTGTCCAGCCACCCTCACAGTAAAGAATTTCTTCCTGATGTCTAGTCTAAATCTGCCCTCTTCAGTTTACAGCCATCTCCATTCGACTTGCTGGTCACACTTCTCTTGATGCAGCCCAGGGTACGGTTGGCCTTATATGCTTCATACCAAACTGTTCACATGTGCTAATGATCCCAGTCCCTCTGCTAATTCACGCTCCATTTGGCCCTCCACTCAGGTTGTTGGTTTTTGTGTGGTTTTTTTCTTTAACTTTAGATTCCATGTAAAGATGCTTTTTGGAACAATCAAGCCTGATCTTGGACAATGTTACTTAAAAACAGAAAGAAAAAAGATATTTTAAAAAAAGGGGGTGGAAACAGTTCATTGCCAAGCCATCCATTTTTCCTGAAGGGCTTAAGTAGTTCAGCAGTTGTGCTGCTTCTCTTGCACGTGTAACTCATTCTTTTTTAATTTGTGAGCAGTGTTTTGCAATAGGGGAGATTTTATACGGTCACCGATGAAATACTTGAATGCAGAATTAAGCAGAAGATTGTATAATGCAAGTTTTCTTCAGCAGTCGCTTCAGTGTCAGCAGAACTTGATGACATGCTGATGAAGCACAGCAGGATGTATCTGGATGAGGTCACCAGGAAAACAAAGCCAGTCCCTCAGCTGGTGTCAGTGCCATTGCTCCGTTAGGTTGAGCTGAGCAACGATGTGGCTGTGAGGTTCGGGGCTTTTTGTTGCTTTGGAGGAAATATTGTGGTATTTCTTTTTCAGTTTTGTGGTTGAATTGAAATAAATAAATAAATAATTGTTTGAAGGTAGGTGGTAGGGTAGCCTCATCCCATCCCTTCTCTCGTTTTTTCCTTCCCCCAAAACATTTGATGAGAAAAAGGGAAAGCTTCAATAAAATGCTTCAGAAAAATTGGAAGAGAGAGCTTAAGCCCTTCAGAATCTAACTACAGCTTGCTAGGAGATCTTATTTCAAAACTGGGAGCGTAACTTTTGTGTGCTTCCTTCAGTTGTACTGAACACTTGCATCTCTTTTTCTCATTCTGGGCACGCTGTATCTGATCGTATTGAACTTCTCCAAAGCAGTTTCAGTTGATCTGGAACCATAACAAATACATTCACCCAGTGAATCTATTTGTGATTTCTTACTTTTATGTGATAACTGTATTCTCAACTACTGTGCACCTCTAACATTTCCTTTGCTCTTGTTGCTGTTTTAGTGCTGAAATTTCCCTTTTGCCATGTTTTTCTTTTTAATACAAATGGAACTAACCCACTAAGAGAAGCAGATGGCAGATTTTTATTAAGTAAACGCTATCCAGTATGAATGAATTATTGCATGTGGAAGAGAGGGAAGAAGAATGCCTTCTCAAATGCCAAACATTTTTCATGCTAGACAAGAAGTAAATCAAGTATAACATTGCATAAACTCTTCTAGTTGAAGAAAACATTTGGGGATTTTCCCCTAGAACGTTCAGTTGAGGCTTAGTTTGCCAGTAATGTCCATAGCTACAGTCTTTTCAGTAAATCTGGCAGTTATTGAAAGATCTATTCTGTTCAGCCACGGATAACTGAAGCAACATCTCTGTATAAAGATGGTGGTTCTGGAGAGGGATACCTCCCTATGTGGCCAGTTAGTAGGGTATCTAATCTAGAGGGTATGTTTATTTGTTAATCTTACTGTCTTCTGGAGAGAGATTTACAGGAGAGCCTCTTTCCTCATCTGGGTCCTGAGTGCTGGGTGTGTAAAGCTTACATTTTGGAGGGCAAGGAAAAGGGGAATGTCACAGAAGAGTCTGTGGATCACTGGAGCATTACATTGTTGTCTTAGGATGGACGCCTCTCTCCTAGTGTTGGTTATCTGCTTTGAAAGGCCTCATCTCTTGTCCTGCAGGAAACGTTTGGACTTCCTGATGCCACAGGGAAATCTGTAGGACTAGTTCCTCCAGTAGGGGCTTAATGGGGCTGAGCCAAGAGGGCTCTGATGGGGTTTCTGTGGACCCGTGCATGTGAGGAGCAGAAACAAGGTATGTGTAGAGGATTGGATGCAATACAAGCCACTCCAGGATGGGGCCACATCACAGTGCCTTGAGCAAGGCTGATTTCACCTCGCAATGGACTGGAGCAGCAGATGTTTATGATTCTGAAGATGAAAAAGAATGGTATTTACTGAACTGTACAAGGGATAGGGGCTTCCGCTAAGGGTCTGGCTCCAGAAGACTCCTACTTGGTATTTTGTTTTGGGTGCTGTAATATACGCCCTTGTGAAATGCATTCCATGCTGGCTGCTCTGCAGAAATGAGCTTTTCCTGTGCACAATAAACAGCACTGGGGCCCCATCCAGGACAACACTGAAACTTTTTGGGTGGAGTATGCCCTTGTGGTTACCCTGGAATACAAAACTTGGATGCACTTTCTCTGGGTTGGAAGCTTCTATTAGGAAAGCTCTACTTCAGTCATGAGATAAGGGCTCAGTGGAGGATGATGGAGTCATGTGCAGGTTCCCTGCTTGTGCTCCCTTATCAAATAGTTCTGTGTACGTAAAAGAGTTAACAGTGGAAATTAAAAGTCTTGTAGAGCACATAGTTCCTTTAGCACGTCCCTTTGAGGAGAGCAGTGAGCAATATGTGCCTGTTTGATAAATCTCCAGTTTTTAGATTTTCTGCCATGAGAAACCATGAGGATGCTTTCCCTAATTTTCAGTGTTTTTTGAGCCCCAATCTCTCTGGAAGTGGAATAAATTTGGGAAGGTAATATTTTCTTTTCCTGATGCAGTAGTGAAAATCTACACCATCCATCAGTATTTGCCAAGGCAGTCTTCCTGATGGCCTCCCCGATACCTGTCACTGATCTGCTGGAGTTTATTAGGCACTGCTGAACCATGTAGGAAGAAGGACAGTGTGAAGGTGTTAGCGATAGCATCATTTTGTGTCTTGTGGTAGCGGACATGTTTTACTGCTCACTTGGTGATCAGTTGGAGACCTTTTAAAACATGAAATGCAAAAAATAATCTACTGGAAAAATCAACTGCCTGTGGCAGGGGGGTTGGAACTTGTTGATCCTTGAGGTCCCTTCCAACCCAAGCCACTCTATGATTCTATAAAAGGCACTCAGTAACAGTGTTGTAAAAGGGAGAGAGTTTTGCAATTTTCTGTTTGCTTGTTTGATGTTTTGCGAAGAAAATGAGAGTGAATTCTCTGTTTTGCTGTCACTGATGACGGATGATTGTCTGGTAGTGCTGGCTGGGAGGGGTTGCAGGAGGTCTCTGTTCCAGCCTCCTTGCTAAAGCAGGCTCAACTCTGAGCTCAGAGGAGGTTTCTCATGTTGGGTCTTAAGAAGATTGCGGAGATGGAGGCTGCAGTACTGTTCCCATGCTTTAAGATCCTCCTGGTGAGAAAAAAAAATCTTTTAATTAGATCAGATCTCTGTCTTGTTTTCAGCTGTGCATGTTGTCTCGCCTCAGCCTGAGAGAAGCACCCAAGGATGTGGCTTCATGTCATGCCCTGTGCTACACCCATGGCTTTGCATTACGAGGGGTAATGTGTTCAGAAAGTCACTGCAGACTGTGGGAAACTGGGTCTCAGAGGGATTGGGATGTGCACATCACTTGGACGTGCTCAGGTGCATTACAGGGCCGATCTCTCCCTCTGCTGAGTTGCTGGGGCACGGGGAAACCCTTTAGATGGTGTCTGAACTGACGGTTCTTCTGGGAGTGTCTTCTTCAGGACCATGCCCTGTTACCTTAGCCATCTCCACGGCAGCAAGCTCTGCCAGCTGAACTTGGCACTGGCTGCACAGACGTGTGGGCTGAGTGCCAGAGT
Source organism: Cyrtonyx montezumae (assembly GCF_038088225.1). Taxonomy (NCBI): domain Eukaryota; kingdom Metazoa; phylum Chordata; class Aves; order Galliformes; family Odontophoridae; genus Cyrtonyx; species Cyrtonyx montezumae. Next base: position 117,542,462 of record NW_027072034.1, on the reverse strand, counting down.
CCTCAAAGTACGTCAGTGCACGAAGGTACAGACAGATGTCTTAGTTTTCCAGAGGTACCTCGACAATGTCTCCTGTTGCAATTAGTGAGAAAGGAGTGACTGCTTATGGGGGCAGTGAGCTGCACAGAGAACAGCGGGGCAGAGGAGGAAGAGCTGTTCTCCCCCAGGATTTGGGGTTAGCTTTTCCCCCTTTTATTGGCCAGGAGCACAGTGACCCACGTAACCACAGGGATGGGGCCAGCTCCCTCCCCCTGCTTCCTTTCCCTGGCAGGGAACAGGCGCTCAGATTTCCTCCCTAGCGCAGGCGGATGGGGATGGCGGCTCTCGGCTACATTCCTTTTGGTACAAAAGAAAAGGAAAAACTGCTCTCCACGCGGGCAGATGGCTGACTGTTTCCTGGCAGCTCTGCTGCAGTGTCTTTTTTCCTATTGTCCTGACACACACACATACACAGACAGCAGCTTTCCTCCTGGAAAAATAAATAAATGCAAGAGGTGGGGTGGGTTTATTTGTTGTTGATTTTGGGTTGTTTTTCTTTTTTTAAGCTGGACAGATTTCCTCCTCGTGATGGGTCACTTTTGTCAGCTCACACTGCGCCTGGCCTGGGCTCTGCAAGGGAGGCTGAGCAGCGAGGTGCTGTGTGCTGTGCTGCACTTGGAAGGTCTCAGTAAGAAACGGGATCTGCAGGAAGCAGATCTGTGTTTGCAATGCCTTAGGTATGCAGGAGGGAGGCGAGGGGAAGCAGGGTCTCCAGAACCAAAAAGCGATCCCCAGGTGGAACCAAAAAGCAATCCCCAGGCAGCTCTCTGGGCTGGGAGGGTGATGCTCAGAGGCAAGCTGTGGGCAGGTTGCAAGTTTGGGAAGCTCTGAGGTCTCCTGACAGCTGGTGCTCCAAGGCTGGGGTAATGGGCGCTGCAGGAAGCTGTGTGCTGGACCCTCCTCGGGAGGGGAAGCAGTCAGCATCCTGCAGGGTGAAGGCCACCGAAGGAGAGATACGCTGAGGCTCGCTTTCTCTTCCCCAGTGATAACTTATTTTGGAAGAATTGTGAGTTCTTCATTTTAATGCTCTCATTTCCTTTCTCAATGTGAGACAATTTGTCTTCCTGCCAGGAAACTCTTTGCAGAGTTGCTCCTTGAAGGGACCTCTTTGGATCTCGCTTGTGCTAGAATATCAGAGGTTATCTCACCACGCTGAAAATTAATTCCAGTGTGGTTCATGGCCTGAATGCTCTATTTTAGTGGCAGGTTGTTTCCTAGGCTGTCAAATGCGTGAGTTTCTTACAAGCTCAACAATAGCCCTGAATTCTTTCCAGTTCTTTTTACACTAGAAGTGATTTACTATTGCAGTAAGACTGGTGTATTTGTAACATTCGTAGCAGCCCAGTCAAAGGAATGAAGGAAGCTACACCAGTTGGCTTCACTGGTAGAAATGTGCAGTGCCAATGGAGTTTGGTCTTTGTTGGGGATGGTGCCAGCTCTGCTGTATCTGTTAGGAATCTTGCTTGTCCTTGTGGCTGATGGGCTGTTCTGCTGGCAGACGTTTGCTACTGTAAATCTGGTCCATATTTCTGTTGCTTTATTCCATATTGACTGTGGTTGTCTTGTATGTGGGTAATTTCAAAGCCAAAGAAAACAGGTATGAAGTGCTGGCCCTGCTGATGTCATCAGCAAGCTTGCTTTTGCTTCAGGAACACAGGATTCACCACTAATGTCTTATTCAGCTTTGACTAAATGTAATTGAATTTTCATTTGTGAGGCTGTAAAGCAAACGTAAATATTACGTTCAGTCTGGAGGAGATGAGGCTCTGGGGAGACCTGATTGTGGCCTTTCAGTATCTATAGAGAGGCTGTAAGAAGGGAGGGGACAGACTCTTTAGCTGGGTCTGTTGTGATAGAAGGGAAAATGGTTTCAAAGTAAAAGAAGAGATTTTTATAGTAAGGATGATGAGGCAGTGGCACAGGTTACCCAGAGAGGTGGTGGATACCTCAACCCTGGAGACACTCCAGGTCAGGCCGGAGTGGCTCCAAGCACCTGATCTAGCTGTGGGTGTTCCTGTTCATGGCCTTTAAGAGTACCTGCAAGCTCAGACAGTTCTGTGATTCTATGATTTCCACTTGGAGGGGCTGATAGATTCCACCATCTTCATGGATGTGCTTATGCAAAATCTGAAGTGCACCGAAGTGACCTTGTATTGCCAAGACTTCGCACACCAGAGTCATCCTCTGCTCCCGCCTTCATCCCCCAGGATCTTGGTTTCTCCATCTGGATTTTTTTGTTTGTTCATGATTTTGTTGCAGAAAGCTAAGTCTGGAACATGTCATTCCACTAAACATTGTAATTAGAATTAATATTAGGAGCTAGAATGGCAATCATAGAATCATTAATAAAGCTGGAAAAGAACATGGAGATCATCTAGTCCAACTGTCGACCCATCACCGCCATGCCTCCTAACCATGTCTTTCAGTGCCATATCTACGTTTCTTGAACATCTCCAGGGACAGTGACTCCACCAACTCCCTGGACAAAATACCAGATTGATCTATTCCTTCCCTTGTGTTTGGCATCTGCTGTAGGAGTAAAGATGTTTCTACGCAGGAATACAAACCGTACTTGCCACTGGAAGAAATAACATCATTTGCCTTTTATACATCCAAGGCTTAACTAAATCTGTGAGTTAGAAAGAGTTGCTGTCTTGCGAGATGTGGTCATGTCCCACCCTACCACTACCCCTGGAAATGCTGTGTTTTCAGCTCAGGGTGTGGTTGCCTGCAGGAAACTGGAGGGATGTTGAATTCCCTTTGAGCAGTTGAGCTTTTCTTCTGTTTGTTATGTGTTTAAAGGGAGGAACAAAAGGAAAATAAGACAATGGGAAGTGTGGGACAAGCTTAAAAAAGGGTGCAACTAGCCCCACCTTTAGTACAACACAATTCATATTGTAAGACTGTTTTCAATTTCAGCCTTTGGGTCAATTGTATCATTTCAGTCTGCTGTTTCCCTTCTGAGTATTTGCCTCTGTCTGAATTGCTTTTGAAAGCCTGCAACCGAAACATTTCAGTTATTTTAGAGAGTGAAGCTAGGGAAGAAAAAATGTACTGCTTTCTCTACATTAAAAGTACATCAGGATTTTCTTTTGCTAAGACTAACCTTATGCGTATGAGCAGAAGTGCTGTCTTGTAGGTGAGAGATTCTGTCTGAATCAGGAATGCATTCTTGGCCACTCTGTCATCTTCAACTTAGACTTCCAAGGCTGTGCAGGAAAAAAATTTGAGCTTGCACATGTGTCACTGAAGGACATGGTTTAGTGATGGGACTCACTGGGTTGTGTCAATGATTGGACTTGGTGATCTTGAAGGTGTTGTCCAACCTAGATGGTTTCATGTCTATAATGAAATCTCAGTCTAGTAGTCATATTGGAATGGATATGTAGCATCTGTATTTCAGAGCCAAAGGTTGGCCTCTTAACCAGAGGTACAAAATACATTGCTGTGATTTAGCAGGACTTCCCTGTAAAACTCAGTCCAGAAATGGTGGAGTAGACTGGCAGTTACTTGATTCTTCTGTGCCATCAATTATCCCTCTGTCACCACAACGGAAAGGAGGTGAAAACCACTTATTTTACTGGTATCCAGGAGAGGCGAAGCCTGGATCAGAAAGGAAAAAAAAAAAAGCCTTGATCTCAGTCAAAGGCAGTGACTTGGACATGAAGGTGCCATCATTCTGCTTCTAAAGAAATGCATGCTACTATGCTTTGCATGCATGAATATACAGTGGGAAACAGTAATGAGGATAAGGAGGAATGGGAGAAGAGCAAAAAGACTGCTGATAATGAGTGAGATGAACATAAAGTTAGCAGAAACTGGGACTCAGGCAGTGACCACAGGGAGTTTAACCACGGTCGTATGTCCAAGTGGACAGCTAGGGAGAAGTCTGGTGTTGAGTGGACAAGGAAGATGGTGAGGAACAAGGGCTTAGCTGAAGAACATGAAAAAACTTAAGTGGGGGAAGACCAGAATAGGTTTTTGAAAGACAAACCAAGCTTAATGATAGGATGATAGAATCATGGAATAATTTGGGTTGGGAGGGACCTTAAGGATCATCTAGTTCCAATCCCTGCTAGGTCAGGCTGCCCATGACCCCCATAGCTGCTTTCTTCCAAACCTGGAACAGAGCCTATGATTCCTGAAGCTTCAGATACGTACAAAATAAGTCCCAGCAGTGTCTGTCCTGCTGTCTTTGTGGAGCTCCTGTTGCCTTGGCTCTTCCACTATGGCAAGTGGCAGATATCTGTGTAGGGTAGAGCACCGAGCTCTTTCAGTAACTCCATTCCAGTGCTACTCTGATGACACACCGTTAGAAGTCAGTGTTTTGTTTCAGCTAGCCTTTAAAATAAGCAAACCTGAAAATTCTTGCAGTCTCTGAATGTAGTTTCCCTGTGCATGAAGCTGAGCACTTGGGTGCCATGTTTGCAGTTGTCTGAGCAGTAACTGTTGTGTCTTCCATGCATGTAGACCATAGCAGTTGGGCACAGGCGTTGGACGGACACATCTCTAGCCCCACTTGGCACAGAAGGGGCCCTCTCTGGAGGTGAACCAGTGGTGGAACTGTTGCCTGAAGGGACTCTTTCCTTTGTTTGCAAGGAGTGAGGAAGAAAGGCTGAGAACCTTCTTGCCTGCCCTTCCCAGGGCTCACCATGATGTCAGGCAGTGCTTCAATTCTTGTCAGATTTTTCATGACGAGTGACTAACATTACTACCTGAGCAGAGAGCCTTTCATTTTTTTTCCATTATAATTTCTGTGATAGTTCAGTGAGTTGTACTCGCCCAGCAAGGGCTTTATGAGCATGAGGGCTTATACAAAGGAAGCAAGAGGAGTGAGATGGAAGGAATAGGAGGGAGCACTCTTAGTCAGTGGCAACTATTAGATCTAATCAGATGCATTCTTTGCCCAGGATAGGGTGAGACCACGTTGTTGGCAGCCAAAGGGGGAGCAGGGGAGAAGTAGGACAGTTCCTTTCACCATAGCAATCTATTGATTCAGATCAGTGATGTATAAGCAGGCAGTTTGTTTTGTGGGCTTAAAGAGGGAAGAAAATCAGTAGAATTGCATGATAGAAGTAAGGACATACCATAACAGAGCTTTTCTGTGCGCAGCTTGAATGCCAACATGGCCAGCTTCTGCATTCCTTGAACTGCAGCACTGGCCCTCTGACATGGGGCTGCTGCCCAAGAGAGGCTGTGGTACTACGATTCCTTTGGGGATTTTGAAAACAGTTTGTTTTCACACGTGGGATTCTCCTGACTCCCTTCTAAGCTCTGTGCTAAGTTACCATAGATCAAAGGGAACAGTTGGGACAGAGTGAGGCAAGAGGGGTCGGAAACTGTGGGATCCAGCTCTGAAATGTCCTCTAAAATGTACTGTAGGAGTCTGTCACTTCCCAGTCATTGGCCCTTGATGTTTGTGTTTACATAACTTTATCCAGCTTTTTCTCTTTTGCTTTTTTATTTTTTTCTTAAATAAATGTCTTGAACCTGGCAACCCGCAGTTAGGATTCCATTGTGAGTATGATGAACCAGCGATCCTGCTGTTAGCACCCTTACTTCTTTGCAGAGGTTGAGCTGCTGCTGGGGACCTGACATAGCTCCGTGCACAGCCTGGAGATGCTGCTCGGTGCTGGGACCACGCACAGGGTGCACTCAGTGGCCCCGTGTATGTGTTCGTGCACAAGAGCGCGTTTCCAAGCTTGCTTCTTCCCCCAAAGGGAAATAGGCTCCAAACAGAGTAAGGGCTGGGGGAGGGAGCATGGAAAGCTTTAACTCTTGGCATAGCCTTACGATTTTCCTGTTAGTGTTTTGTCTTCTTGGCATCCTTCCTGTTCTTTATATATGTACATTATATATTGTTGTCACATTGTTTCTTCATGTATGTTGTGTCCTTTGTTCCGTAAAGCGCTGGGTAGGGAGCGCTGCTTGCGGGCTCTGTCCGGCTGCTGCTGTTCACTGTCTCTAACACGAAAGTCCTGGAAGTAACTGGAAGAGATACTTCACCTTGAGCACCAAGGGGAAGAAAGTGCGTGGGCTTTAAACGCAGCACGGCTTTATTCCTTTTGGACGAGAGCTTGACCAGCTGCGGGTCGCTTCTGGGGATGTGAGGCCTCATTGTTCGCATGCAGCACTGTGGTGGCTGCGATCCCAGCTACAGTCTCAGATCCTATTTCTGTGCGAGGTGCGGTATAATTGGAGCAAAGGAGATCTTAAGACGTGGCCTGCAGCTCATAGCAAGGGTAATACCCATTTCCAGACTACAAGCCCTGCTGAGGTATGCTCGTTTCATTCCCTATAAAGGAAATAGCGAAGAAGGGAGGCCTGGAGAGCTCACCGTGACCATTGCCTGACCTTGTTGGAGGCGAGATCACATGTGTGACCCATGTGCAGGCTGCATATGTTTCTGGTGAGACAAACTGCAGGGTATTGGGTGCTTCCTAGTTAGCTCATATCCCAGTGGAAGACCCCTCTGCCCTTTGAGGGTAGGAGCATGTCCGCTGTCAGTGCTTCTTTTTCTCCCCCAGTTGCTTTGGAATCATGGTGTCCAATGCTGTGCACCAGATGGGCACGTTCCTGACGGCCTTTTGATCAGAAGTGGGGAAGAAGAGATCTGGGAGGTGGGGAGGGAGGAGGAAAACTTAAATTAGCAGAAAGCCTAACAGCTATTGCTGGAGACTGATGATTACAGCTCATTTCAAGGCTGCTTCCTGCATGCCAATGATAGATCAGTAAACAAACGCCTCTTTGCAAACACAAAGCAGACAGGAACTCTGTTTGGAAGAGAGAGGTCGGGGTAGGTCTCACTCTGCTCAGTGGCAGGAAGCCCTGTCACATGGCCCTGGGAACCATGAGGCCGGCTGCGCGGAGAAGCTTCTGCTGGGAGCTTCACATCCTTCCCAGAGCCTGCCAGCAGGTTTGGGAGCTCCCTCCTTCCTCCCCTGCCCTTCCTTCCCCAGTTTAATTTTGAGACGGTATCAGATGATGTCTTTGTTCCCCCAAACAATAGGGATCACCAGATAAATTGCAGTGATGGGGCTCTCCAAATGGGTCTTGGCATCTTCTCTCTCCTCTTTGATGGCCTGGCTGCTGCAAGATCCATATACCAGGAGTGTGGCTCTGGGCTCTGGCTGCCGCAGGTCTGTGCTTTGCTTTGAGTTCTTTGAGAAAGTTCACATGTGGTACATGTAGAAAGTAGCAGCAGGTCAAGAGGGTCCTGTTCAGTGTATTCTCCTCAAGTCATCTGCAGGACTCAACTCCACCTGTGTGTTCAATCTGAGCAGAGGTATGGGAGGCAGGAGAAACAGGAGCTCCCTTTTCCCTTTGCAGTGATCTGTCGTGATAGCTCAGGGGGCCATTGGAGCCAAACCTGGGGAGGAAGTCTGCCCTTCATTTCCCACCAGAAGTGATTCTCCATCACTGCTCTCCAGTTTCTTTTTGTCAGGCTTTGGGAATGTCTGTGGATCAGGGTTGAAAGTTGGTTCTGGTGGCCTTATTAACTAAAGACTCAGTCCCATCCCCTTTGCATCTTGTTTGGACTTGGGAGTGTCCCCATGCTAATTATCTGACCTTTGAGCTGATCAGGAGGTACCTCATTATTTTCCACTGTTTTTGTTCCAGAGATGATTTTTTTTTTCTCACATCTTCCAAAGCATTTGGATATGTACACCTGGTGCTTGTGCTCATATTGCAGCATCTGATGTCTGGCTGCTTAGGAGGCTCCTGGCTTCAGTCCTTGGGGGCACTGAAGGCCAGGCTGGATGGGGCCCTGGGCAGCCTGATCCAGCACTTGTTCTAGTGACTGGCAGTCCTGTCTGTAGCAGGGGGGTTGGAACTAGATGATCCTACCAAGAGAGAGGAGCTCTTCACAGGCAAAACTTGGAGAGGGGCCATGTGTCCGCCGCCTGCTGTTGGGAGGTTTCTTACTGTTAATGGCTGTGCATGGGCACGCTGACCAGTGACCTGGCAGTGCAACACCAGAGAGAAAGCTGTAAGCCAAGTGCTCTGCAGCCTCAGTGGCCACTTTGCAGGAATCTGCTCTGGTTGCTTGGGTGAGTCATCCTTTGGACAGGGACACGGGTGATCATTAGTTTTCCATTATTCACAACGCATAACAGTTAATGGATGGATGAATAGGTTTTTTTCCTTGGGCTGGTAAATTTTCTTGACAATTTTGCAAGGCTGCTCTGTGTGTAGAAGTGAAATGGGTGTTTGTTCCAGTTCCTAATGAGGAAGAGAAGCCAAGGGGTTTATTGTCTGGGGAAAGAGTCTACTAAATGGTTAGCCATGAACTGCTCTGAATGTGTACACACTGAGTTGACCCAGAGTTCACTCCTCATCTTAGGAATGCTGCCAGTGTGGGATAAAGGGAGGGAGAGAAAACTGGGAACAAACAGGACTGATTTTTTTTCTTTTTCTCTGCCCAAAATACTCGAGCAGTGGAAATGAGAGATTCTTTTGTTCTTCAGTGTTGTTGGTATGCTGTTGTTTTTTTTTTAAGCTACGAGAACTGACTAAACTTGCCAAGACTCTGTCTTGTTTCTGGATGCTAGGCGTGGCTGGGTAGCATTGGGCAGAGCAGGTGAGTGGATAGACTGAGGAAGCCACAGGTTTTCCCAGCATGACATGTGAGATGGCGAGCCCCTTCCTGTCCTGAGAGGTAGGGATGGGAGGCTGCAAGGCAATGACTTTTATAAGGAGAAAGAGTACTGTGTAGCAATAAAAAGAGGAAGGGGTCTGTTGAGCGCTGCAGCAGTGCTCAAAGGAGAGAGAGGAACGGAAATGATGAGGTAAACAAAACAACTCGGTTTTGTGATGGATTTGTCTTGCCCCACAAGCAGTTGTCCTTGAAGCAGATCACCAGCAGTCTGTCGTGGCCCATCAGGAGGGCACAGTGTAGCATAGCTACATGCTTCAGCGCAGTGTCTCTTTGTCATAAAATATTGTAGGGGATGTTGTGACAACTGGAAGAACTTACATCATGTGGCTTTAGCACAATTCTTAGCAAAATCATTTTTGTTAAAATGTTCTGGGAGGATAAAAAGCCTAAATCCTCAGAGACTTTGGCAGTAATAAAAGCATTCACACAATGTGCTGCGTATTCAAATCACACCAGTTGATACTGAGTCAAAGATCATTCTTGTTTGCAAGGCCTGTCAGCTCTTCCCTGGGCTTCTAAGGGCTGGTGCTGTCACCCTTCTTCCTGTTTTGCCAATGGTGAAACTGAGGCTGTCCTCCAGGAGCTCTCATATTTTGCTCCTGTTAGTTCTCCTGGACTTCAGGAAGAGATGTCTATCTGTGTGTTTGTTTGCAGCTGGAGGGGAGAGCTGAGCTCAGAATGATGGTTCTTCCTTGTGTCTGTCTGCAGGTGAACCGCTGCCCAGCTGTGTGCTGACATGATGACAGCTAGCAAGGCGGACGATGTGAGCAGCAGATCTGAGAGCAGTGTCTGCAAGTCTGCTGAGAGGTGGGAGCTTTCCAGGTTTCAGTGCTGGGGTGCTTTGCTTTTGTTTGTTATCCCCAGAAGAAAGAAAACCAAAAGAAGGAAATATTCTTTCAGCTTAACACCGCCCCTCTCTACTTACATGTTAGATCATGTTATATGTTAGATCAACACATGTTACTGTGTTGATGATACCCCACCTGCACTTGACATCTTCAGCATGGAGACTCCTCAGACAAGCCTTTCTGTCATCGCCTCTAGCAGGCTTCTCCTGGTGTCCAGCCTTAGTTTCTAGTGCACAGTCCAACCACCAGTGTCACTGCCATGCCTTGCTCCTGGGGAAAGGTCCATGATGTTCACAGTGCCAGTTCTTGCCCCAAGCATGAAGTTATCTCTTAGACAGTCGGGAGTTAAATATCTGCAAGGCTAAGGAAGAACAACATCTGGCTCAGGTCCTCCTGCTCAGAAACCCATCCCAGACTCAGTTTGCAATACAACTGAGCCTGCAATGGCTGCCAGCATTGCTTAGCTCCAGGACAAAGCATGAGGCCTGCCAGCACTCAGGGTATCCAAGTGGATGTTCTTACCAGAGTGCTTGAGCTCTGGAAGAAGCACATGGGTACATTTAGGTTGACAGCAATTTACAGAGTTGAATTCCAGTGTTGGGATCATGGTCAAATGGGACTCATGGTAAGAGCTTGCGTCTCTGTAACTACCTTGTGTTGTGCTGGTGTTCCTTTCCAAGCACTGGAAAGTACTTGGGTTCAAAAGCATTTTGTGTTGGAGTAACTGTTTGTCCAGCTGGAACTTTAGTGTGTTGTTATAATAACGCAGTATTGAACAGAAAAATAAAAAAGCACTTGGAGATCCCCCAGATGAGAGATATTAGGGACTTTTTGATGCGGTTTGGACTCAAACAAATGAAAATGTTGAATCCCTTGAACTGGAAATGTTGAGCCTAGTGCTCGGGTGCTACATCACATCCTCTGCACCAAGGGAGTGTGCATGGGAGCCCAAACCCACGTGTAGCCTGGGATGGAAGGGACATAGAAGTGTAGTAATAGAAGTGCAGGGCTTGTACATTTAAAGCAGGTCCTCTGAGCTGGAACTACAGGAACGCTGGCTGTGCCACATGGTTTCTTGGCTAACAGCAGCGGTTTAGCTGTTGTTTGTTAAGGATCGATTCTGTATTTATTTGCAGTGGACCTGCTTAATGCCTTAAAGATGTACAAAACTGCCACAGTTCTGAACATGCACACAAAATGCTGTTGAACCTCTTGTTAGTACCAGCGTGTCTGTTGTACAGAAATGATTACCTGCCACCTACTTCTGTCAGAGAAAGATTTCATTTCATTAAATAGGGAACATTGTGTTCTGGTTATAATGACCATTCCCTAGGTGTTCTCTCCTAAAAGCCTGTCTCTCGAGGGCTTGGTGTGAGCATCCTCTGCTGTTACTAGATTTGTGAGTGGAGTTTGTGGAGCTGATGGGCTGACTAAACCAAGGGTGAACAATGGCACTGAACGTCTCTTTTCTTTTTGGTGTATAGGATCAAGCTTGCAGATAAAAGCAGTACAGCAGCTGTGAAGGAATTAGGAAGTCTTCTGTGTGGATTTTCAAGGGAGAGATGTTCTGAAGGTGCCTCTGTCACCCTGAGTTTAAGACCTGAAACTGAACCAATTTCTTGCGTGGTGAAGAACCCACTGGAAGCCTTGGAAAACTTGATGCTGGATCCAAGGCTAGACTGCTTTCAGCAGAACATGCTTAGTCCCAAAATGATCATCAGTGACCCATCTGTGGATCTGAACGTTAAAGAAAACAGTCGAATCATCAGGAGACAGATAGGAGGTACTCAGAATGCACGGACACCTGGAAAAATTGGCTTGAGAAATAAATCCTTCAGCATCAAGGACAAAATTTCAGAGTGGGAAGGGAAAAAGGAAATGCAGTCTGCTCCTCGTCGAGAGGAGGAGCAAGGAGCTAAAGAGGAGCACAAGATACCATTTGTAGTTGAGAAGACGAGTAGAGAAGCACTAACATCTCGGAAGGTGGAAACCAGGAGACTTCTGAACTGGGAGCTGGAGTGCAAAGGGGCAGGCAAAGAGAATGAGCGGAAAACAGGAACTCCAAAAGGCACAGGGCAGGGAGCAGAGCGAAAAGGGGAAATGGAGAAGGATGAGGAAGTGCAGTCCAGCCTTGGAAAATGCAAAGAAGTGAAAGGTGGGAAGTGGGAGGTCCAGAAGGAGAATCTTTCAGTGCTTAGTCAGGTCAAGAAGCTGGAGCGGGCTTTGAAGGACGGCTCAGCAGAGCTGCAGCCACAGATGCCTGGTACTTACTACTCCCCACAGTGCTTGCAGGAGAAGGCAGCACAAGGACACACTGCTCCAGAGGGCCATGAGAGCATATGTGGGACTGAGCTCAACAAAAGGCTTCTTGGTTTGGACTCTGAAATGAGTGAGCCAATTTTTGGGACTCTAGAAGAGGTAAGAACTTCTCATGTGAAATCCAAGGACTGCACTACAGAAAATGTGTACACAGAGCCAGGGGTGCCAGAGAAGAAACCTTTCATCAACCCACTGCCAAAGCCCCGGCGGACTTTCAAACATGAGGGGGAAGAGGACTGGGTGCCAGCAGCTAGGAATAAAAGAAACTTGCCCCCTCTGCCATCCATTCCTCCCCCCCCTCTTCCCTCCTCTCCTCCTCCATCAGCCGTCAGCAGGAGGCTCTGGAGCGGGAAGCACAAGAACAACGCTGACCACAGGTAATTGAGATGTTTCACAAAGGTGTTGGTCTTAATGCTGGAGTTGTCCCCCCCCCCCACCCCCATTTCATGTATCTCATTGGAAGAGCTGCATCTTCCTTGGTCACATGTAATGCTCTGTAAATGAGAGCCTTGATGGCCATAATCTAAACTAAGTCTTAAAAGAATGGAGCAGAGTCCTGCCAAAAAGGACTTGGTGGTTTGTGAGCTGGACATAAGCCAGCACTTGCAGCCTAACAAAAACAACTATATCCTGGGCTGCATCAAAAGCAGTGCAGCCAGCAGGGCAAGGGAGGTGATCCCGCCTCTCTACTCTGTGCCGGTGAGACTGCTGTGTCAAGGAGTGGATTCCTCAGTACAGTAGAGATATAAATCTGTTGGAGTGTGTCTAGGGGAGAGCCACAAAAATAATCCATGGAAGGGAACACCTCTTGTACGAGAGCAGACTGAGAGAGCTGGGGCTGTTCAGCCTGGAAATAAGAAGGTGATGGGGACACTGGATAGTGGCCTTTCAGTATCTGAAGAGGAGCTACAGGAAAGAAGGGGATGGACTCTTTAGCGGGAGCTTTTGTGTTAAGACAAGGAGAAGTGGTCTCAAACTAAAAAGAGAGGTTTAGATTGGATTTAAGGAAGAAGATTTCTTCAGTAAGTGTTGTGAGGCACTAGAACAGGTTGCCCAGATGGGTGGTAGAAGCTCTGTCCTTGGAGTCACTGAAGGTTGGCTGGAGGGGCTCTGAGCATCCTGATCTAGCTCTGTGTGTCCCTGTTCATTGCTTGCAGGCGAGTTGGACTAGACGGCCTTTAAAGGTCCTATCCAATGCTAAGAATTCTATGATTCTGTGGTATGTCTGAGAACTCTTCAGGAGTCAGTACAGCTCTGTGGGGTAATTGTGAAGAGATGTGTGATGGTAGATTAGGCTTTAAGGTCACTGCGTCACATTGCTTAGCCTTCAAGCCCAAGATTGAGGGGTTTGTGTTATTTTTTTTGTTTTCTTTCTAGCAAAAAATGTAATTATAGATTGAATACAGCTGATCTGGAAGGATCTCTGGGTTGATAATCTCTAGACTCTACCACAGCATTTTCACTGTTAATAGTAAACTTTTCTTCTAACTGAATCTACTGTGTATTTATTTTCCTGGTTTGCATTCTTATCTTTTCTCTCAACCCTCATGACTGTAGCACATTTTTGAGGCAGCGAGCTTAGTTAGAACACACAGCTGCATCAACTGTTGCATCAAAATTCCTGGTTTGGGTGCCAGAGGGAATCTGAAACTCTCCAGGTTTGTCAGTGAAGGACGCATTGGTTTTTACCCTTTTTAGCACCCAACACTTGAGTAGTGCTGTCCTGTACTGCTGAGAGACGTGATTTTGGTACCCCCTCACTACTGGGCAGGGTGGGAACTGTGCTGTAAATGGGACCTGTCATGGCCTAAGGTTCTGTGCAGTGTTGTGAATGAATTACAAGGTGCTGTGATTTGGCTGTAAAAGCTGCATCACTCTCCTCTTTGTTCCTTTTCCCTCCCATCAATGTGTAGGAAGTCGTACGAGTTTGAAGACTTGCTGCAGTCATCATCAGAGAACGGAAGGGTGGATTGGTACGCGCAGACCAAGCTGGCCCTCACACGCACTTTATCAGAGGAGAATGTCTATGAAGACATACTGGGTAGGTAGGAGCTTTGGCCCGGGAGGGATTTGACTGTAAGCACTGAATAACACAGTGGTTGTGGTCAACAGCCCTGTGTTGGTGGTGCTGATTAAAGTTTGTTTGTTATCCACAAGCAAAACAGATTTACGCAGTTCATAGTTTACACGATTTATTGGCATAGTAAGAAGAAAAACAGACCAATTATTTCAAAATTCATCAGCTTCAAAGATGAACCTGAGGCATGTGGGGACCAGCTTTTAGTTTTTGCTGACATCTGCCCTCTGTCTTCCTTGCATCCTGTGGACAAGTTCTCACAGCTCCAGTATGTCCATTCTTGTGAGTTTGTCACCAACGAACATCTCACTCGCTCAATGGTAGATCACTGACCACAGAACATAGAATAAAAGCATCCCTCTTGAAAAAACCTTCGTAAGTTTTTGTAGCTCTAGGCTGGGTTGTGTAAGGCTCTTGGCTGAATTTGGCAGAGTAGGAAGAGAGTGGATGCATTGGCTCTGACCATGCTGCCTAGATGTTACCTACAGAAGTGGTCTGTGCTGTTCAGCAGGAGAGGCAGCTGCACTTTCCCAGGAGCAATCAGGGCATTATTATTTTGATACCAATAAAATCTCATCATATTTGATTAGAAGGATCTCTGAAGGCAGTGCTGTTTCTTTGGGACTGGTTGCAGAAAGGGTGATGCCAAATGGATGAGCTCTTCTGTTAAGCTAAGGAGCCATTTGCCTTTGTCTTCCCTCTATTTGAGAGGCCTAAGATCCAGGGGATGGCTAAACAGCTGTTATTTTTTTCATGTGCATGTTTTGGGGTGTGGTGGGAGGTCTCAGAAATCACTGTGTCGCTGTCACCTTGTCAGCTGGAATAACAGGGATAGCATTACAGGGTGGCTGTGTATGCAAATCCATACATCCAAACACAAGCACACCCATGTATCCCAAGCTTGGAGAGAACTTGAATGCTAGTCTGAAATTCATATCTCCTCCAGCTTTTAGTTGCAAAGATCAGAAGAAAACAAAGTTGTGGACAATTAATGGGACATGTTTGGTTTGGTTTGGTTTGATTTTTGTTTGTTTTATTGTTCCTTATTTAGGCTTTGCCCAAAGTCAGTGATCTTTAATTGGTTCCTGCAGTTCTGGCTGGTTTTACCATGGGAGCTTGAGAAAAGGGGATAGACAGGGGCAACTCTGAAAAAGGCAGTCTTGTTCTTCTCGAGGCCATGGGTGTGCACAGTCCACAGAATATAAACAACATGTGAAAACCAATGGAGGAGTAATGGAGACTGTTGGTAGCCCAGAGAGACAATGGGTGTTCCATCCTTGCAAACATTCAAGGTCAGGCTAGACAGGGCTCTGAACACCCTGATCCAGCTTTAGGTGTCCCTGTTCATTGCAGGGGATTTGAACTAGATGACCTTTCAAGGTCCCTTACAACTCTAAATGATTCTATGGTTCTGTGATAACCATGTGTGTCCACAGGGCATGCAAGCATACATGCTCACCCTGTGGACACGTGCGTGACATACAGAGAGTTCAGCTTCTGGTGAGAGGTCTATTGCCCTTTCCAGCAAGTCACACAGATTCCCTTCATTTACATCTTTTTACCTGTTTGCTATTGCTTATGTGGAATGCTGGAAGCTGTATTGTGCAGATGGATGTCAAGGTTTATGTGTCAAAAAGGGAAAGCTGGACATGCTGGTAAGCAGTTTGAGGATGGGATTGGCAACAGAACACAACCTCATTCTTCTTTCTTCAGTCCACCCAGTATGTGACTGCTGAAATACATCCTCAGCTGTGAAGTGTGCCATTGGAATTAGAAGGTGGAACCACTTCCAGAGACTGGAGCATTTTTGCTGAAAAAATGTTAGCACAGACCTACTTTGCCAGTATCACACTGGTTTACCTCCTCCTTGGTGAATTCAGGTCCACCACTGCAGTGTGAGTATCCCTGAGCAGCAGACAGAAGTCAGCGTTGAAAAGGCTTGGGTTTCTGTCCATGTCTGAAGACTTCGTTTGCACTCCCTTCCTGGCAGAGCAGTCAGCTTGGAGCACACCCAATTGACAGATCCTGGTGCCATCTACAGCTCTTACTCCCAGAGGCCTGCAGCATCTCTGGGCTCCAGTCTTAGCTCTCTGTCAAGCATTACATGAATGCAGCAGAAGGGCAGTTGCTTTGAGTTCCAGCTGTCCATTGGGATGGCATGTAAACATGGTGGTGAAGGGAGAAATCTCATAACCAATGGCCTGCCCTTGAAGGTGCTTGGATTGAAACTTCGTCATTATTTTTTTAGGATGCTCAGTTGAAGATACCACAAACTCCTTTTTCAGAATGGTGTACTTTTTCTTTGAAGACACTTACGCTAGTGTTTTCCAGCACTGCTGAAGAATGGGGTGTAAGAAGTTCATTATATTTAATCTGGAGTACTTTAACTCAAGCTGGTCATGTACCACAAAAAAAGAGACACCTCTGGGCAGTCATTCAAGCTTTAAGTTTTTGAGTGGCTCTCATATAAGAGTAGACCAAATCTTACTTCAGAGATGTCCTTTTTTTCCCTTCTTCTCTCTCTTTAGGGAGAGAGCATCCTGGTTTGGGATGGCCTGGATTAGGTAAATCTTTCTGAAGTGGAGTATGTGGAAACTGTGGCATCCATGAGTTGTAGATGTGTTAAAAAGCCTATATTATGTGCCAAGCATCCATGCTGCGGGAGGCAGCCCAAGAACAGTGCTGGCTCCACTTAAGTGATGGCCAGAGGTCTCTGTAAATGTGGGGTTCAGATGGAAAGTGGACCCTTATGCTAGACTTTGGCTCACTGTTCCATTCAGAAATAATTCTAAGCAGAAGACTGGGAAGACGGAAATATAATTATGGACCACTATGCATGAGAAACTCACAGCTCCTCTGAAGAAGGAAATGAACTTGAGGACTTGCTGCATCTTTTCCATCTGTAGTTTCTGTGATATGTTCCTATGGCTGAATACATCAGCGTCAGGGTTTGGACACTGTCCAGTGAGCAGCTGGACTACTGGGGCTATGGAGAGAATGAAGCAATGGCAGGAATGCTTGAGAACAGGTCTTTATGTCTGATGTGGGAGGTGGGAGAAGTCCAAAAGATCCCCAAACAGATTTTTATGGCAAACCTCAAGGATTTTCTGCACTTACAGTCTCGTTTGTGGCTTTTTACTGCAGATCCACCATCTAAGGAAAACCCTTATGAAGACATTGAGACCAACAGCCGCTGTTTGGGGAAGAAATGTGTCCTGACCTTCCCAGCATCCCCCACTTCTTCAGTACCTGGGACTCCCACTAAGGTACTGTGTTTCAGGTGGCCACCTCTCCTGCTCCAGAGGTCTTTGGGTGAAATCTTGGTTCTGCATGGAACAGTGGAGATTTCTCTGACTTTTATGTTAGGATTCTTTGCCATTTTGTCTTTACCTCTGATAAGAGTATGATGTAATAAAAAAGGATGTGTTGCCCTTTAGCAAAGTTAAAAAAAAGCATTCCTTTACACAAGTGTTTTCTTGGCTTTCATTTTTTTTTTCACACCTGGGCTTTCCCTGGTGCTTTGTATCTGCCATGCAGTAAGGAGCAATTGGCTTGAAAAGAACTGAATTATTTGGTGTTACACTGCAATTTTATGCAGCTGCAATCTGGGACTGATGTGAGAAAAGGATGGGAAGAAATCCTCTTCTTAATCCATTTTATATACAAACATGTGTCTCCAGAAAAATATTTCTGTGTCACTGTCCTCTGAGCAATTTTTTGCAGCAGCTGTATAGCTAGAAAAGAACAGCTTTTGAATTTTAGCCAGTTCATGTATGCAAAGAGAACCTGGGAACATGTCTACAGATTTTTAATGAATTTCAAGTGAAGATGAGCTGAGATCTCCTACCTTCCCCATGAATTTAGGGGCAACAGATTAAAAAAGGGAATCCAGAAATGGGCATGTTAATGTCATGAGGTTGTTTGGATTGGGGAATTATCTCTGAATCCATAGAAAAATCCCAGTATGTTTTCTAGCAAGTGGTCTGCCTCATTGGCAGAAGGGCTACATTGGCAGGGATGAGAGTGAAAATAACTGAATGTATCCTTGCCTCAAACCTGCACAGGGACAAAAGTTCAGTACTAAATTTGTTTGAGATACTAAATTATGAGAGAAGAATTTAGTGCAGGAAAGCTCCTCCTTCCTTCCTTTATAGAAGGTGTTTTAGTGCTTGGGTAATCAAGCCCTGTGGTTGTCATGGCTCTGTATCTGTGGGCAGTATGAGTGTGTGTGCTGATGCCGAGATACCTCTGCAGACCTTTCCCTTGGGATGGCTCTTCTGATCTCTGCTTGATGGGTTGGGTTGCTGGTAACCAGTGCAGTGCTACATCTGAGCTTAGGGAGCCCATGCTAAAAGGATGTCCTTGCTAGCAGCACAGCTTACAGACAGGTGCCACTTTTCTCCTTAGTGAAACCAAAAGAAGAGGTAAAACATTGGTCTGCACATAGTGCTCAGAGTTCATCGAAGCCAGTCATGAGTTGGTTTGGGTGCTTCCTGTTTCCTATGTAGATTGTCCAAGACTGGAAGAGAAGGGGCAGCGTGACAGCAGAAATCATGTTGGCAACAACTGGGTTCAGTGCAGGTAGTTGGGATCTACTACCATGCTTTCCGAGTTGCAGCTATTAGAGCTGTTAGCCAACATTTTGAGAAGTCATGCAGCATTTCTTGACGTGCTCTTCTTTTTCAACCAGCTTAACCAGCAATTGAAGTTTTCTTCAGTAGCTCAGTGCTTCCAAATGAAAATTGTCCTGCGGTTCTGAATCCATTCTTGTTGTTACTAGTTAGGTCTAGAGCAGCATAAGTCTGTATGTGAGTGTTGGAGTGAAGCTGTTTTCTACCAGACAGCTTCACAATCACTTGTGTACCTGTTTCCCACCTGTACTGTTCAAGTGGTGCTGCAGTGTTATTCAGGAATGTCTTTCACCCTAAGTATGGTTCCCAGCAGGACAGTTACTGAAGAGCTGAATGGAAGTAATTATGTTTCACTATGATGCTTTGACATCCCAAAGCTGTGATTTGCATCAATCAGTATTATTGCAGTTCTCTTGGCAACAGTCTAGCTTGCAAATGCAGTATGAATCACACTGGAGAGCGTGCCCAGGATGGAGTCTGGATGGATTTCAGTAGTGGTTTATGTCACTAGTGCAGGATGAGATTGCTCAGTGCAAAGATTCTTCCAAGAGTCATTTTTACGTGTGACTTCTCCGTGGGTGGTATGCATTTTTGAGAGCCTTCTACAAATCATTCAGAGACACCTGAGCTAGTAGCCAGGATGAATCAGGCTGGCAAGTCTGCTGGGTGTGCCTGTTGACGTAGACAGACCATTGTGCTCAGAGAGTGCTGGAGTGACTTGATGAGAATTAGCTTAGATGCCACTTCACTTCCCAGTGTCATGTAGGAGATACCCTTTGATATATACAGTGCCTGGAAAAAGCATGACTTAAACTTACAATCACTGGGAAATTCTGTAGAAGACCAAAAAAAAAGTTCTTACTGAGCATTCTTTCTGATGAGAAATAGTCTGTCCTCCTTTATCTGGAGCTGAGCTATATGCTTTTCTGCTGCTGGTTTTGGTCAGGGACTTCAGTAACTTTAATCTGGTACTGGAATCTGCTGTTATGCTCCCACCAAAGTTGCTACTGGGCTTAGGGTGAAACCAGTCTCCCTAATCATCCATCAGGAGTTTTCTTGCACCATCCTCTGAAATATTTAATTTTCACTTCTGATAGAGATGGAATATTCAGCCACACCAGCCCTGCTTTTCATCTGGCTTCACTGCTCCTCTATTCCTCCTGACCATCTGCTCCTTAACCCATGTGATTGTGGCTGTCTGGTTGTTAACAGCCTCTGGGTTGCACTCTAAAGTAAGGCTTCTTGACCAGCCCCTGGGACTGTGTTATGTTCTGGAATGAACATGGGATGGTTAAGTTGCTGTCAAGATAGTCGTGGCCTAACCTAACAGCTGGACAAGTTCCTTGTGTGTATGCAGGAATCTCTGAGCATTCTCAGAAACTAGGCTATTTTGCCAACTGAATGGTGTGGACCCCCCACTGGATTTACCACTGTGTCAATGTTAGCAATGAAGGGAAGGTACATGAAGTGCTGCGTTCATTCATTCCTTCTCCTCCATTTCCAGTTGCTTTCCAAGCCTACTTTTTTTCGACAAAACTCAGAGCGGCGGAGTTTCAAACTGCCGGACATACGGAAACTGAGCCGTGATGGAACTGGGTCACCATCCAAAATCAGCCCTCCCTCTACTCCCAGCAGTCCAGATGACACCTTCTTCTCTTTGGGAGACCCTCAGAATGGCAAGAGGAGAAGGAAGATTCCCAAGGTAAATCTTGGCCTCCCTCTGCTTTGATAGCTTCTTCCAGGCTGGAATGCAAGCATGAAAGATTTTTCTTCAGTTTCCAGTGTTGTGTCTCTGCAGTAGAGCCATTGTCCTGGAAGTTGTCTTGACTTGAGTTTAACTCCTTTTCTGCCTGAAGGAGAAGGTGTATAAACATCTCTGCAAGTTTTGAAGAATATATTTTTTCATCTCACCATATTATGAGATATATGAAAATCTTGATTTGATTGTAATGAAGGGCATTTTCTGGAGTGACATCTCCTAGTTTATCTTTGGGTACAGCATTACTCTGTTTCAGTTTGATTTTGTTTCAGAACTAGCAGGAAATGTATTCAGTCCAAATGAGGTTGGCAGCAGTCTATCTTTTGAATATTCCAGAAGCACAGTTATAAAAACAAAGTTGCTTGTCCTAGTCTTTGTAGGACAAGCAGAGATTACAAGGACCTATGTGTGGTGATTTTTTTCTGAACCCATAGTTTTCATTTTGGGGGAAAGTAGGGTACATTTGTTTATCCTATTTGTTTCCAGATCTGTATCCATATTCACATATATGGTTTTTGAGTGCCCTCTCGGTGTACTTCACCTCTTCGGGAAGGAGCCAAAGATTTCCCCATGATTCCCACACTCTGTGCACATGCTTGAGGTCTGTCAGTGGGTTTTGCACACATTTGTGTCAACTGAAGGGAAGGCTATGTTATGTATTTACTGGGCAGTGCCTTGGAGAGGGAGTTCAGAACTGAGATTTACTGTGTTGGTGGCAAGATTGACCTGAGATTTGAGCTGTGCAGCTGGGTGGAGCAACATCTGATGTAGGTCAGATCATCCTGCCTCATGTTTAAAAATTTGGATTGATCTCTTGACCAGGTGTGTGTGGATCAGCAGATACCTTTTTAATGCAGAGCATAAAGTTTGCTCTCATCCTCCAGGCAGTATTCTGCTTTCAAACCTGCAGAACAAGGCAAGTCCTCAAGGGGCCCTCTGGTGCTCCATGGATCCATGGTAAGGAGAGGCTCAGTACAGCCACAGAGTGTGGAAGCATATTAAGCCTGGCCTTTCATCAGGGCTTGGTGCCTCGGGCTCCTGCTATGCCAGCACAAGTGTGCTGCTCCTGTGCCAGACAGAGCACCAGATACTCTGTAGGTTACCATGCAAGGTAGATGCTGGTAACAATTGATTCTGGGCTGTCCAATGAAGTGTTATTGTACAGCCAGGACTAGGAAGTAGAACACTTTCTGAAATTCTAACATTCTTTCTTGCCTGGAGAGGAAAATAACCTTTTTTTCACTTGTGTTTTTGTTGAGCAGCTTGTGTTGAAAATCAATGCCATTTATGAGGCAAGGAGGGGAAAGAAACGTGTCAAGAGACTATCACAGTCTACAGAGAGCAATTCAGGAAAAGGTAAAGGAACGTTGAATCTTTGAACATATAAGACTTCTTGAGAACTTGCATAGAGTTTAGGCTGACCTGATGATACATGTGAAGTTTTTTTAATGTTTCTCCCAGTCTGGCCTGACACTGTGTTGGGGCTTCCATGCCTTCTTTTGGAAAGATAAAGATTGTTCCCTGCCCAGGGGCCTTTCATGATGAAGCACTTTTTTGTTTTCTTTTGCTTCGTTTTCTTTTCATGGCTTTACATGATAACCTTCTAGGTCATACCAGAAATGTTTCCACTTTTTGATGTTTATTTCTGAAACTGGCCGTAAGCTTTGGAGAGGAATGTTCTGTCCAAAGAGTCTTGATTTGTTGAGATCAAAATATTTTGTGGGAATGTGTCACTTTAATGAGCTGTCCAATAGAAGATAGTGGATTTTGAAGCAGTTCTACGTTCGTCAGCATCCCAGTAAGTAAATAGACTCAGTTGGGAATCAGGATTTCTAGACTTTTGACTGTAGAACTATCTCCATCATCTCAAGACTGAGATTTTTAGCCTCTCACTGTTAGTCAACTGCTCACCAGAAATGTTCAGGTGCTTCAAAGGAATTATTTTTAAACATCTAATCTCTGCAAAACATTAAATTACATCTTTGCAGCACGGTATTTTTTTTCTGAAACACCCTCGTTCCCACTGAAAGGTGGCCTGCAGCTCTGTTTCTTTCCTACAATTATTTGTTACTGCTTATCCTGTTCTATTTATAAACTATGTGGGGGGCGTGTTTAAGTGAACCTTCAGGGAAGTGTCCCAGACTGGTCCATCCATTTTTTTTGTACTCCTCTCTGAAGCACCGACACAAACAGGCTGTTGGACAGTATAGACATTGAGTTTTAATCATTCTGGCAGTTGTTGGGATTTTTGTTTGTTTTCACCCCTTGCCTCCCATACTACTGCATATTAATCAGCGATTCACCCTTGTGTCATGCTTATACAAAAATGGATGGAAGACTGCTCTGGCATTTTATTCTTTATGTAACTCTAATGGCTGTGCAAAGTAGATTTTGTTGCATTTTTTTTTGTCCCCAAGGTGAATGAATGGGAAAATACTGAGGACGATGTACGTGGGTATGCACATCCCTGAAAAGTTAAAGGCCCCTGAGAATTGTATTGTCTTCTCCCTGAAGTTTTTAGGTCTGGCCTTCTCATGTCAGTGATAGGAAATTCAGTGTTATAAATAGGTTTCGCTTACTTTATCTTCCCCCTTCTTATTTTCTAGTTACAGATGAAAACAGTGAATCAGACAGTGATACTGAAGAGAAGCTGAAAGGTAAGGCAAATGTGTGAAGAGAACAAATGGCTCTTCATAAGCTCTCCTCTGAGTTCTTGGGTCAAGACCTTTCCTCTGTGTTCTGGATTTGGAGAAAGAGCTTCTTTCCACTGAGAACACGGTGAGAAAACAAAGATCTCAAGGCTGCAGGAGAAAACCCAGGGGTAGAGGTCTATAGGAGTCCAGAGCAAACATCTGTTCCAATATGCACCAGAGCTCTTAGCACTGTCATAGGAGGTGGTTTATATACTGTGGAGATAAAATTAGGTTTTTCTAAGTGCACAGTCACAAACATTCAAACCAGCTGACAGAGGCAATATGGCAGTGGGTCAGGGTGTTCAGTAACCCCACTACAAATTGATTAAGGGAGAAAACCCACTAGCCAGACTGACTAGCTAAGGAAGTGGAATTGCACTGTGTGATTTTATTGCAATAACTAAACTCTTCTGCATTGGCTAAATTGGGGTTAAGTGCTTCATTCCTTGTTTCACTCCAATAGAGCTTACATATGGTATACTGGTCCCCATAAAGCTTTTGAATCTTGTTCTATAACAAGCTTTGTGACATGCTGGTAGCATTATGTTCTCTTGGGAATTTATAAAGCGAATTAAAATCCTTGGTGGAGTTGGAATGCAAAATTCAATCTCATTCAGGATCCAAAGTTTCCTGATTGACGTCCATACCTCATTGGGGTAGCAGGTCAGTTCTTAAGCTGAAAAGAGGGATAAGCAGCAGTTTCCACTCTGGGTCAGCTGTAGTGTCTTGTGCTTAGGAGTGCTCATCCTTTCCCTCTTTCAGTTTTTTAGAACAGAAACCTCAGTCTGAGAGGGTTGGGCTCGGCTGCAGTCACCACTTCTTTCTTTACAACTTTGTAGGCTGTGCTTAACAGGCCAAACACACCAGCTTAGCAAGTCCCTGTACATCATCTAAGACCCAGTAAATCATCAGGCAGCAGTTGTGAGACTGCACGTCAGAGTCATAAGTACTGACCCTTGGGAAGGAAAAACATTTAAAGACAAGCTCTGCCATGATGACAGCAGTACAATCCTGATATCTAAAGTAGGTTGCACAGAATATAAACAACACAGAGCCTGAGTGAGCTTTTCAGAAGCACTCGGTGTTTTTGTGGCAGTGCTCCTTTTGAAGTCCCTGGTAAAACGGAGACCACTTCTGAAAGCTTTTGAAGAATTACAGCTTTAAAGCAAATAGCATAATAGCTGATGAGAGAAAGGAGTCTGAGCCATCTTTCCAGGCCTATAACTGTCCAGGGACTGTGTCACTCTCTGATTTAAGAGGCACCTCAAGATTGCTTTGAGCTGTATTGTCTGGAATAGTCCATGAGCGGCACAGCTTTACCAGACAAAAGGTCAAGAGTCTGGATTGAATATATACCATCTCCCAGAAAGCTCTGTCTCCCAAGCAGATGTCTTGTGTATTTGGAGTTTCTGCAGTATCCCTGTGGTCATTATTTCTGTCAAAAATGTTGTTTTACCACCCACATTAGCGAAGAGCACATTTGTGAGAATGTGCTGGAGCCTGTGCTTATAGTTAATTCTTTCTTTTGTAGTAGGGCTAAGGGAGACTCATGGAGATTTAATTTGGATGCAACTGTAAAACAAAGCAGGGGGATGGTCTTAGGGAATCTCATCTGGTCTCTTCTCGGCATGCAGCTTTTCATTACTTTCTATGCTGGAATGTTTATTGTCCCACAGCTCACATGTGTTGCAGTTACGGCTTGCTTGGCTGTTTCTCTTGTTTTCCCATTGTCTTGGGAGAACTTGTAGAAATGTGGTCCTGAGAGATTAGGCAGAGATGAGCCAGCCCTTTTCATTTGCACTTCTCTTGTTTTTGCTGTTGTCCTGCAGCCCAGCCCACATTTCCAAATCTGGGAGTCCCCAGCATTGCTGATCCAGGGGAGCCTTAGCCTGACCCAAGTACTGGTCTTGCAGCACTGTGGAGATGGCTGCCCACTATTTTCTGAGCCAAGTGGTTAGCCACCTTACAGTGATGCCTTCAGACAATGCATACATGCGTGTGAGGAGGAAATACTTCTGCCAAAGCTCTTCAGTGTGATGATACTGGAAAGATTATATCCTGCCTCCGTTAGTATTCGTAGGGCACCTTCCACGTGGTCTCCTCCTGTTGCTCAGCCACTGACAAAATAAATGTAGTGAGGTGTTTTTCAGTCTCTGCAAAGCAGTGTTGGTGCTCTGTGCAAAGCACTAGATGAAATGGCAGTGTCTACTTTTTCTTGTCGTAGCTCACAGCCAGCGCCTGGTCCATGTGAAATCTCGCCTGAAGCAAATGCCGCGGTATCAAACCTTGGAAAGGGACTTGATTGAATATCAAGAGAGGCAGCTGTTTGAGTACTTCGTCGTGGTGTCACTGCACAAGAAGCAGGCTGGAGCTGCCTACGTCCCTGAGGTTACCCAGCAGTTCCCGCTGAAGGTGTGGTGCCTGTCAGGAAGCTCTGGGTTGCATGTCTCAGAGTGCATGGTGCACCACACAGCTGGAGAAGCCACAGCATCTCTGTTAGCCACATGTTGTATCAGTAACCTCTGTGCTGTGGCATTGTTCAGTAACACGGGAGGTAGAGGGGCTGCAGTAACCTCTTCAGAATTGCCATGACATTCCCCACTGTTGAAAGAGCAGCTGAGTCAGACCTTTTGCTGCTTTTGGCTATGACTTTTATGTAGCTATTACTTTCTCCTCATTTTCTTTTTTCTTTAAGGAAGAATGACATTTGGGAGAAGATCTGTTCTTAAAGGGAAGGCACGTCTTTTATCACTAGTCTAGCTGAAAATATGGAATGAGAAATAAGAGAAACAGAGCCAGTGTGACAGGGTGTTTGTAAACATGGTGTACCCAGAGTTGTCCTAGACTTCAGTTCTCTGATCCCTCACTGGAGCATGTGTCCCAGACTGGAGTCACAGTTGAGCAGGGGCAGGTGCTGCAGACTCAGGACTCGGTGGAATTGGGGGTACAGAGTTACTTTAAGATATCCAAAGATTAGGTGAGCCAGAATCACAGAAATTTTAATGTCTTCCAGGCAGAAGCTTAGCCTCTGTCATCACCTCTTCATTTGTCACAGGAAAAATATTTGAAGTCATTCCATCCCCACATGACTAATTGGAAACATTCCTTCTCTCTGTTCTCGACTAGCTTGAGCGCTCGTTCAAATTCATGCGCGAGGCAGAAGATCAGTTGAAAGCTATTCCCCAGTTTTGCTTTCCTGATGCTAAGGACTGGGCCCCCATCCATCAGTTTTCCAGGTAAAAGTACTGTACTTCATATCCTGATACATGAGAAATGAATTTATGTATCAGGCTAATTAAATGTGAGAGCCATTGTGCTAGAAAGTTTGACAGAGTCCTGAGAGAGTGTATTGGAAATGCAAAAAGATCGTGGGCTGAATGAGTTCATCTCTATGTCAGACTTTCTGTATGGGTGACGAGTACCTTCTTATTGTGGTTTCTCTTTCTGCAGCGAGACATTCTCATTTGTCCTGACCGGGGAAGATGGAAGCAGGCGTTTTGGATATTGTAGGAGGCTGCTGGTAATTATCTCCTCTTTCTCTTCTAGCAGAACAGAGCAGCCTTCTTTGGAGCTGATGTTATTGCTAGCCGTTGTGAAAAGTAGAAGGCTGCTGCTCTTCTCTTTAAGTGTGGAAAGGGTGGCAGAACAACTTCGTTCTCTTCTGCCCTGCTGAGTGCCAAGGTCCCTCTCTAAATGCCATCCTCCCCACTAGACAGAATACTTTTGTGTTTTCCTTACACCAGTGCTTAACATTGTGATCACGGACTGTGTTTTTACCGCTAAACTGAAGACAGAGTTTATCTCCCTTAGGTTTAGATAGCTAGTAAACAGTTGTCTAAAACAATACTGGTCCTACAAGCTCAGAGTTGTCCCTGCAGAGCAGTTTACCCTGCCTTGGTCGCTTAGGAAGGTTTGGATTATACCATGGAAGTGCCCATTTCTTCCCTGTTCTTCTAGAGTACCTGTGTTTAGATCCAGACTTGAGATATTGTCAGCAGCAGCACACTGTCAAAGATATGCTGGTTTCTGAGCCAGTCAGCGAGCTGCAGAACTAAGAGACCAGTAGTTAACAACTCTGATGTTTTCTTGGTGTTTTGTGTGTGTGTGTATTTGTGTTTGTCTTGAAAGCCCAGTGGGAAAGGGAAGCGCCTCCCAGAAGTTTACTGCATCGTGAGTCGCCTCGGATGCTTCAATCTCTTCTCTAAGGTGAGCAGGGAATTTGTGCAGCAGGCCAGGAGGGACCCAAAAATGAAGTCCATGCCAAATGGATGTGGGAATGGGGGAAGCTGGTGGCTGGAAAAACACCAAAAATGGTATTGGCAAGGCAACTGCATGCATACAGTTAAATTCAGTACAGTTAACAGGAAAAATAGTTTGTCATCTGTTGCCTTGTTTGTTCAGCACAACTACTAGAACATGAGCATTGACTTAGAGATTAAAAAGTGGAGTCATGGGAAGTTTGGGAGTTGTAAGCTGTCCATTGACCTTGCTAGAGCTGGATTTCTCTTGCTGAAGAAAACGAGGCTTTCAGTCCCACGTTACCTTCTTCCTTATGAGTTAAGGCTCTGTGTAATGCTGGGCTAAGGATAGAATGTAGGTGCTGTTGCACACAATTCCTGCTGTTACCCTCTTCCTTTTTTACATGGTTGTTTTTTTGTTTTTTTTCCATGTGTGCGTGGTTTCATCATTTGATTCCAGATCTTGGATGAGGTTGAGAAGAGACGAGGCATTTCCCCAGCCTTGGTGCAGCCTCTCATGAGGAGTGTCATGGAGGCACCTTTCCCAGCTTTGGGCCGGACAATTACAGTCAAGAACTTCTTGCCAGGCTCAGGAACAGAGGTAAAAACACCAGCCTAGAAGGAGGGAGAGTTAGGCCAGCAAATTGTTTCTGAAAGTTGGGACTGTGACATGGTACCAGGGATGTTCATGAATAACAGATTGTCTGGCAGTTGTGTGGAAGGAAGCTAAGGAATTAGATAGGGAACCAGAAAAGATGGCGTGGAGAGTTTTTCAATGGCTTCAGAATCAAAAAGGAAATGGTTGTAAAAATGAAGGTGTGGATACATCAACCATGTGGTAAAATGAAGCATGAATTTTTTTGCTTAATTTCTTAATCAGTAGCACATACTCCAGTATCCTTGGCAACCCTGTCCATGGCAGAGAGGATGGAACTAGATGGTCTTTAAGGTCCCTTCCAACCTAAGCCATTAACGCAGAATCACCGTTTGTGTGGGACAGAACAGGTAGTTCTAGTCAAAAGTATCTGAAATCACACAGGGGCAGTGCTGCAGCTTTTGAAAACAGCATTTGCGCAGCGTGGAGATGAGGGTACATTTTGTATCTCCCACAACATGATGTGAGGGCAGAGGAATAGTTTTAAGAGATCTGGGGGATTGCATTGAAGGACTGTGGGCAGGTGGAGGTAGCTAAACTGAATGTGATCTTGGCCATACTTTCTGTTAGGCCTTAAACATGAGCAAGAGGAAAGAGGGCTGGTTGATGGAGGCGGTGTCTTAAGGGGAAACATTCTTAGTACAGTCGGTCAGCAGTCTCCTTAAGCAAACAAAAACAGCTGGCCCTAGTCTATCTAGCAGTATAGGTATACTTGTTGCTAAAATCTAATGTAAAGGATGGTAAACCACGCAAGGACCAAACTGAAAATAAACAAAGGCTAAAATGAGTTCTAGCCAGTAGAGGATATAAAAGAAATTACAGGTGTCTATGAACAGAGAAATTAGTGAAATTTGTTTCCTCACACTCCTTCTTCTATGTATGAAGCAGTGTCCAGGCCTGTGCCATCTGTCTTCCCAGTGCCTAAGTGCCAGTGCTCAGGAGTGAAAGCAGGATGTGCACAGGCTGTGCTCTGCACTGCCCCTCTTTCTCAGCAGGGATGCTATGCTGGTGTGTATGTAACTCCCCTCCGTAGGCGGCTGCTTTCTGCAGACGTGCAGAATTTAGTTGTCTTTGGGACTCCTGCTCATTGAAATAGGAAACTGGTCAGCTGGGAATTCAGAAGTTATTGCAAAAGGAGGGAACCAAGTGGGAGCAAGACTGCTAGGATAATTTCCTTTGAAACCCGGGCTGTGAATACACTGGAAGGATGAGATGGAAATGGAGAAATACTGAATGCAGACAGTGGATTCATTTCTCCTTCTTAACATTATGAAGCCTTTAATGTATGGCAAATGAAGACAGACTGTCATATTTTGTGGTTTTTTTTAGTACAGTCATTAATGTTGGAAAAGATCACTATGATCATCCAGTCCAACCGTCAGCCCATCCCCAACATACCCATTAACCACGTCCCTCAGTGCTACATCTTCATGGTTCTTGGACACCTCCAGGGATGGTGACTCCACCAGACCCCTGGGCAGCCTGTGCCAGTGCAGTACCACACTTTCTGAAAAGAAATGTCTCCTAAAATCCAACCTGAACCTCCTATGGTGGTTAATTTAATCATAAATGGTCATTAAAAGGAATATGGCCAGCAGGTCCAAGGAGGTGATCATCCCCCTCTACTCTGCCCCAGTCAGGCCTTACCTGGAGTACTGTATCCAGTTCTGGGCTCCCCAGTACAAAAAAGACAGGGATCTCCTGGAGAGAGTCCAGTGGAGGACTACAAAGATGATAAAGCACCTGGAACATCTCCCCTCTGAGGAAGGGCTGAGAGACCTGGGTCTGTTCAGCTTTGAGAAAAAAAGACAGAGAGGATCTTACTGATGTTTGTAAATATCTTAAGTGTGGGATTCAAAGGGACATGGCCAACCTCTTTTCATCAGTCTGCGGGGACAGGACAAGGGGAAACAGCCACAAACCTGAGCATAGGAAGTTTTGCACCAGTATGCAAGGGAACTTCTTCGCAGTGCAGTGACAGAGCACTGGCACAGCTGCACAGAGAGGTGGTGGAGTCTCCTTCTCTGGAGATGTTATGTGAGACCCACCTGGACGCCTACCTGTGCAACCTGGGCTATGGAGCTGCTTTGGCAGGGGGCTGGACTCGATGATCTCTAGAGGTCCCTCCCAACCTCTACAGTTCTGTGATTCTGTGATTCCCTCTTGTCCTATCACTGTTACAAGGCAGCCGACACCCACCTCACCACAACATCCTTCCAGGTCGTTGCAAGGAGCACTAAGGTGTCCCCTGAGCCTCCTCTTCTCCATACTGAACAACCTCATTTCTCTCAGCTGTTCCCCATAAGACTTGTGCTTCAAGCCCCTCACAGTTCCGTTTCCCTTCTCTTGACACCGTAAGGCCTCAGTGTCTTTCTTGTCGTGAAGGGGCCCAGGAAAATTATTTACAGTCACATACATAATGTTGTTAATAATAATGAAAGGTTGTTGGTACAGGACAGAATAGGAAAGAGTTAGCTCATGACAGTTTAGTTATTTTTGAATAATTGGGAGTTGAGGTACGTGTCTGTGAAAAACAACTGCAGCGATGTCTTTTTTACTGTGTTGCAAAAGCAGCTGTTTTGCAAGCAGCTCTGAGAACAGCAAGTCCCAGCAGAGCAGAATAAGCCTTGTGTCCGCATTGAAGACAAAGAGTGAGAAGGATACAAGGAAATCTAACAGGGCTATTCTAACGCTAACTGCTGAAAGTATGTAGGAATGAAACACATAATCAGCTTATATGTGTCTAGAGGATTGTGAAGAGAAGCAGTCACCTTGGATTTGTTAAGAGAGTTTTGTTAAACTCAGACTGCTTTCATCTGTGAAGTACCTGCTCTAGACACGAGAATGTGGAATGCTTTTTGAGGACATCTAGGAAGACTTTCAGCATAGCGGGATGTGCTAACATTTTCATCAACCAAACGGAATAGTGCAGACTAAAGTAAATTATTGCAGAGCACATGCATGGCTGGATAAAAGTCTGCACCTGAGGAGTACATTTCCAGTCGTGTGCTTGATAGTCTGGGAACGTTTTGTTTCTAGGATCCATACTGCTCGTTAGTTATCTTGCTGATGGCATGAGCCCATTTGTACAATTGGTAGATGACAGCACAGAGATGGGGTGCAGGCACTTCAGGGAGTTAGGGATTAAAACTCAGAACGACCTTGCCAAATGGAATATTTGGTCTGAAATTCAGTAAGGATATCAGTATGGAACAAAATGCTGTGAAGGAGAAATCAGTAGTCTGATACAATGTGCAAGTAACAGAATGAACAATAGCACTTCAGAAAAGGATCTTGTGCTGTTGGGGCTCATAAAATGAGCAGAAATAACAATGTGATGTTATCAAGACCAACTCCTGCACTGTAAAAGAAAGTGAAAGGATGATTAATGAAGGAGAGCAATTATCCTAGTTTCCAGCATCAGTGGAGTACTGCTGTCAAAACAAATGTAAACACTAGAAGAAAGCTCTAGAGATGTAGTTCCAATTGCTGAGTGGTTTAGAAAATACAGAGCTTCAGTGAATGGTTTTCTCAATATGGAAAACAAAGAACATAGGGGGGCAGGTGTTAATAAACAATATCCAAGAAGTCTCCTACAGAGTGGAACGTGACCCATTGTTCTGTGTGCATACAGAGGGTGAGACAACAAGCAGCTGGTGTGGTTTGCCACTGAGATAAATTGGCAGTAGGCTTAATGTTGGTCAGGGTAGTTCGGAACTAGAGGAGATTTTATTGTGGGGTTTGTAAGATACCTGGCTTAGAGGGTTGTCAAGAACAAATTAGGAAGATCTGTCTAAGATAAGGAGTATGAAGGGCCAAGGTGATGTTTTGGGAATTACTAAAGTAGATGTGAACAAATGAAAATGATCACAGGTTACTCTTTGTAATAGTATAAGTGTGGTCAGTAAGTTAGACATCCAGAAGTAAATAGTGTCTGTAAAAAATAAGAGTGAAAATGATAAAGGCTCTGTGCCACTCTGCTGCCTGGGTGCCAGAAAACCTGGAAACCATTCCTAGCTGGACACAAACTGGTTTTCCTCATTATGAAAAGCTCCCTGTCCTCAGCCCAGTAGGGCATACTTGTGGTTGGTCCCATGCTGTGCACATTGAAGTGGACTCCGGATGGTTCTCAGCGTCATCTGAAAGAATAATTTGTGGGAGGTCTTTGGAAAGTTTGTGTTTGAGGGCTGAACACCAAGTGGTGTTTGCCAGCGCAGTTGGTAATGCTTGTTAGCTGCTAAAATACCTGTCAGGTCCCTGCTGCCACAGCATCATTGGATGGTGAGAGCTGACTGACTGACCTGTGCTCTTTCTCTCTCCAAAAGGTCATTGAGCTGCGGCGGCCTCTTGACTCCAGGCTTGAGCACGTTGATTTTGAGTCCTTGTTTGCATCCCTCAGCGTGCGGCACCTGAGCAGGATCTTTGCCTCCCTGCTCCTGGAGAGAAGAGTGATCTTCATTGCAGACAAGCTCAGGTACTCTCTTGCATTAGTTTCAACAAATCGCTGTTAAGGAAGGAAGGCTGAGAAGGCTGCAGGGACTAATCTCTTTGTCCTGTTCTTTTTCCTTCTCCACTCTTTTCCAGCTTGTATCTGATGTAAGTAGGGCTGTAATTCCCAGAGTGGGGAACTCACTGTAATTTCACTTCACAGCTTGCAAGAAGTGAGCTGCTTCTCATCTACATGGAGAACCAAATTCCCTGTTCTCCGCCTGGTTTCAGAGTGGAGCACTGGTGCCAAGGGAGCAAAAACCCTCTTCCTCCACAGTTCTACAGCATTCCCCACTGAGTTGTGCTGGAGTTCCAGTGAGAATGCTTCAGGCAGAGATAGCTATTCCTTCTACACTGGTCCCTGATATCACAAGATTTGTTTCTGAAATCTTTAAAACTTCAGCTTGAATTTTAATGTTGGTTTTTCCCTTAAGACTTTTTTCTTGTGGGGAATGAAAGTAAAAGATGAAGCAAGGGGGAATGAGACAGAGGACTCGGAGGACTTCCCCCTTCTATATTTAAGTCTGCTGCTCAAAATGCTTTTTTTTTTTTTTAATGTACTCTCTTAATTTAGAAAAATCAGTCCAGGTTTCTTTAAGATCTTGTGCAGCTGGCGGCTGGCAGCTCTCCAGCCCTCGAAGCACTTGAGGATTTAGGCAGGAGAGTACACCAGGGCTGGGGAAGGAAAAGCTGCTTGGATGAATAATGACGCTTAGGAGCAAGCTCGAGTTTCAGAACCGTACAGTGCCCCTAAGCTGTCTCTTTTCACAACTTCCAGCTAGCAGGCTGCAGCCATGGGACTGAGTGCCAGGACAAAAGATGGGGAGGCCCCTTCTGCAGGAAAGCTAAGGAAAAAATCATCCTGCAGGGCTTCAGGGCTCCTGAGGGCAGAGCTCAGGCAGGAAGGCTGCAGAGAGGGGAGCTGGAGCATCAAGGCAGCACAGGCTGTTTGTAATTTTTTGGCAGCTGCCTTGGGCTGGGGAGGGGAAAATTTACTTCTTTATAATCACTGATTTATTATATGTGTAGATGTTTAGTGTTCTGGCTATTTAAGCTGCATAAGATATCAGAGCATTCAGGCTTGTGTTTGAAACAGAGAATCATCCACTGTATATTTCTACAGAATGTATATGATTTATGTTATAATTTATGACAACAGGCTTTATTTTCTAAGATTTTTCTCCTCCACTATAGAAAAAATTATACATTCTGAGAAATCTGTTAAGGACACAGATAATCTCTGTGTGGGACTTGTGCTAAGAATGTACGGTAGGGTGCTCAGAGTTGGATGTTTTGGTGTTGTTTTGCATTTTAAGTCATCACTTTAAAATGAATTTTCACTCACCAAATCATATTGAATCTTTTTCTGACAGCACATGGTATTCTGGGCAATCTGTGCTACAGGGTATCTTAATTCACAGCACTTCTAAGGGCTTGGTTTTTTTTTTTCCTCTATCTTCTGTCAATATATACAGGATCTTCAGTAATGAATCAAGCTTCCCCGGACCATAAAAAAGAACAGGAGAGAGCATTAGGATCATACTTTATATTAGTTTCCAAATATAACACAAACTACATTCTTCTGTGGGGAAAAAAAAAGTCATATTAAGATCTGGGGTATGTTAGGCCACAGGACTCAAATATCGATTGCTCTCTGCAAGGCTTTTAGTATGTGATGTGTCTGAGAAGACCTTGCTCCTAGCATCAAGCAGTTTTGGGAGGATCGTAATTTTTATTTTCCTTTTACAAAAATAAGAATTTGCTTTGACTCTTGTTGTGAAGAAAACCTTGAAAATGACCCCAAAGGACTGCAAAGGCTTGAAAAACAGAAAACAAAGGAAGTAACCCTGAAAATGAAGTAAGCTGTTGTGTTTTTAATCCAGCCAATGGCTTGAGTGTGCTGGAAGGGAGAGTTTCATAACTGAGAGGTCAACAATCTTGTATTTGTTGTTCAACTGAAGTTGTATTTGTTGGTGGAAATTCCATGTGCTGAATGTTAGTAGTTCTGTAGATACAAGGTCTTCTCTCCAAATGGTGCTTTTCCTGGGACAGGAACACACTGAACTCAATGAGTACTAAATTGTATTTACTTTAAGTGTGAAAATGCCAATTTCAGGGGAAAGAAAAGAAACATTTTTTTTGCAATAGCTTAAGGGAAGGAAAAAAAAACGATAAAAGCAGCTGCTCTAAACTGCTCAGAGGTTTGGAATGCTAGAAATAATCCAGCTGAGATGGATTAGCGAGGAGAGTGCAGGTGACATGGTGAAAGATGTGTGATAAATGTAATTTGCAGTTCTTCATGTAGGCACTATCAGTAACTATCTGTATATGTCTATAAAGTACTGATGGGTGTGAGCGATGGGGCAAATAACGTGTGCGGTGTCGTTACGTCTCTTAATTGCTGTCAAATCAGTCTCTGGGAAAGAAAGCTGAAAGGTCTTTTGCCAAATACTGTGTGAGCTGTGAAATGATTTCAAACTGAGCCAAAAAATGCATCTAACAAGTGTACAGCAAGTGAAATACTTAGTCTTTTCCATCTTTAGAATGAACTTTAGAGTGTTTTTTAAAGACCTGTCCATCCAGTGCTTGGCAGCGGAAAAGGAAAGAATTTGGTATATTAGTTGTTTTTTTTTTTTTCTCTGTGTTGCTATGGAGACTGGAGTATACATTCCCTTACAACCCAGGAAAATGGCTTTGTTAAAATTGTGTTCGTCTCTGTAGCCCTCCCTGCCTTCATTTGCACTTGAGGCATCAAAGGGCAGCATCTAGAAGGGCTTCTTCCTAACAAAAGTAGGCCAGTGATCCGAGGTGCATGGAGCTGGACAGCCTTCGGTGCCCCAAGGGAGATATGTTAGATTCGGAGGGCTTTGTAAATTGGAAAATTTACACAGGCTTCAAATCAAGGCATCCTTTTCCCAGATCTCCTCAAAAGCCTGTTGTGGATCTGAGCAACTCGAGCAATTGCATCCGCCCCTGCCAGAAACCACAGCTGTGTCAACAATACAAAGTGGCCATTGTTATCAAAGGCAGATTTGAAGTAGGGTAGATACTTTAAATGTGGTCATCCCAGGAAAGGATTGAAAGCAGCCCTTTCTGTGGGCTACAAAAGCGGTCTGATCTGGGCCTGTCAGCTCAGCCTCCTGGATCTTGGTTTTGTGTTGTGGTTGGGGAGAAGCAGAAGCCCAAGGAGGATGTTTCCATGTCAGGTAGTAGCGCTCTCTTCAGAGACCCTTTCTGCTTTCTTCTTCACATGCATTAATCCCTCTTATCAATTAATGTCTGGGAGATGGTGGCTGTCCCCACGTGTATTGGGACCCAGCATCGCCCTGGTGGGTTTGCCAAGTCACGGTGCAAGGTTTGGAAGCTCCTGCACCTCTTAAACATCATAAACCAGTTCTGTGATCTGACATAAGTAAATCCAGATGTTATGCAGCGTCAGAAATCCAAAGGTGTTTGTAAAGTAAATCCTACTGTAGCAGAGCTTATCAAGAAGGAAAAATAAGGTAATCAAGCCGTGTTAAATTGCCAAATGCCAGCCTGTTTCCCAGAGTTTGGTTGGTGCAGGGACCAAGGGGCTTACTGGCATTAAGCTCCAAAAGGCTGATTGATTCAATAGGACTTTTCAGAAATCTTTTAAGTATGCCAAACCCGAGAAAAGATCAGCTAGCTGCACTTTTTAGCAGACGTGCTTGCTTTCGAAGCTGGAAAACCTGTATTCAGTCTGAAATTTGGGAATAAAGTAACCAAATGATTTGCTGCCATGTGCAGTACAGAATCAGAACTTTTTGGGTGTTGCTATGTGGAGGCAGGAGTTGGACTCAATGTTCCTTATGGGTCCCTTCCAGCTTGGGATGTTCTATCATTCTATCAGACTGAGCAACCAACATTCTCAGAAGCTGTTTCACATTGCCAGTGTCTTTTCAGAGCAAGTCAACCTAGTCTTGGAGCAAGTTTCCCCAGGAGAGGAAGAAGAATTTCTGCATGGTTGCAGCTGTTTTGTTCAGATTCCGTACTGACCACCTCCATACAAGGTGGCTGCTGAGAAGCAGCAGCTGTGTTTGCTTTTCAAGTGCACTTCTGCGTAGGATGCTGTGTGGTGGAAGGGCCTGTTGTCTAAGCAAACAGGTTGCTCTGGTGTCTTTGGTCTGATCAAGGGAGTGCTCAGCCAGAGAGATCTGGATGTCAGTCAATATCCAAATCAGCCCTATAGGGAGAGAATATGACATGGTTCTTTGTATACTTGTGTTTTTTGGTACTTTTTATCCACTGTACTAGCGATAGCTAGTCATTGTCTCCTGCAAGCTCCTGTGCACAGGGCAGCAGAAGTACAGCTCAGCCATGATCTGAATGAACTCGTGAAGGGTCTTGACAGTGTGCTTTAGAGTCTGACTGTATTTTAAGGATTTGCTTTTGAAACCAAGGGCCTTGAAAACAGAATCTGTTCCATATTTTGGACGACTCTTGGTGAACTTCTGTGGCCTCATATTAGTGCATGATATCCCCCAGACCACCCTTCCATTACACTGATAGACTTTTTTTTTTTTACTTCTGGTGGCACCCGCAGCACTCCAAGCCCAACACATCACCCTGGGTCAGTACTACCTGAATGGCAGCAGCCCTTGTGATGGCTATGATGCATGTGCTGGGATTTCAGGATTTTCACCAGGGGTTTCAGGAGAGGCACTGTAGCTACCCAAAGGTATTGCCTGCCCCTTTGGTGTAAGAGCCCTGGGAGGGCTGATGGACACTGACTTAAATAGTGTCTTGAGAGTGTGTTGTACTGTCCCAGTTATGTTGAGAGATAAGGACATCTCACAGAAAGAGGCATCCAGCCTGCTGAACAGTGCCCAGAACTTCAGTGGCCTTATTCACTTTCTACACAGACAGCTATGTGCCATGTTGTGAGTGTCTTAACTATTGCTGATGGCTGAAGAACACACATTCGCACAGCTGGCCTGAAAGGAATTTATCAGACTGAATTCTCTTGCATGGCTCAGCAACCTTGGCATGAATTGACAATCATTTAGTGCTTTTTCAACTGTCACGTGTAGAAGAAGGAAGGTGCTTAGATTTGAGTCATTCCGAAGATCTGAGCGGGTGCTGGGCTCCTGGCAAACTGCAGCTCCCTGAGACTTCTTGCAGGGCATATCTGACAGAATCATATGCAGAAGAAATGCTTCGGTGGTACCTCTCTGTGCCCACATCTGAACTGCTCTGCCTTCAAGGGAGGCTCACAGACCTCAACCCCAACAATTCTGTGCCCTGGCAATTCCTTCCATGGTGAGAAGAGTTTCAGAGCAGAGAGCAGTAGGATTTATCCTGAGGTGAGGAGACAACCACAGATGGAAAGTTGGAAGGGGAAGCGATCTGTTTGGCTTCCCACAGCACGGCGCATACAACCTCAGACTTACACAGCTCTGTGACTTTCTCTAACTGGACCTCAGCCATCTTTCCTCCCACTTAAGCTCTCACGTACCATGTGTAATCTGGAACTTGAGAGCAGGGCTGGGGGAAGAGCAAGCCACCATAAATACACTGGGAGACAGCGTGCCATAGTATCTCACTATGCCATCAATAACCACGTTCTTCAGCTGCACACTGTGCTTCCACAGAGCTGTCTGGAACCACAGAGGCTCTCCCGTTGTTTTTCATGTGCCATCAAGATCAAGGGTTTGTGACAAGGTGAAACTTGTAGCGTGTCCACTTGGGTGTACAGGTAGCACCACCTTGAAGGAGACAGTCTTTAAAAAATGTTATTAACCTTGGTTGCACTCCTACAATGGAACATCTACTTTTATTGCCATTCCTTTCAGATTTAACCTGCATGAAAGCTACAAGAAAAGCAATCTGCTCTGATATCGGTCACGCATTTTTTCTGTGGGTGTTGGTTTGGGGTTGGCTTTGGTTGTGGTTTTTTTCTTTTTTCTTTTTTTGTAAACATTAATGTTTATTACTAGCTCTGTGTTTTATTTTGTTTCTCTCTGATTAATCATCCAACTTACATGTGTGGGGCATGTCAGTGTTCTGGTCAGTGTTCAGCATGTGTGGCAGGCATGGGCTCATGCAGCCTGCGAGCAGTAGCAGCAGGGCAGGTGGCATGAGCAAACACTGGGAAGAGGGAAGGCTACTCTGACAGCTTCCTGAGCAAGGATGGGGAACTGGCTTTGATTTTCCTCTCTGCAGGCTCTATGACACCACTGTTGAATGGTTTTCCTCTGTTTTTATGGAGTACCCCTTAAGAAAGACAAAACTCTGTGAGCAGAGAGAAAATGGTATCTATCTTGCAAAGAGATGTCCTCAAATTGCACATCCCAGGGGTCCCTCCCAGGCACCTGCTCCCTACCTGCTGCAGTCTTAGTACAGTTCCCACATGAAGCACATTCTAGCCCCTTGTCCAGGATCTACTTATCTCTGAAAAGAGTCATGTGGTTAATGATGTTTACTGCCTGCTTTCTGCATACAGTCCCAGCAATCATAATCATGTTCTGCTGAACTGAATATATCTGCTGAAAGCCAGCAAGCTGCAGCCACGGCACAGTGCTCAGCTTGTGCTAGCATTGCTGGGCAGGGATTCGCAGTCACCAGGCTTCATGGAGCAAGAGGAGGGAGATTGAGCGCAAGCCCACACCCATCTCCCCCCTTCCCTCTCATTTCAAGTCAGCAATAAACTGCCAGATCCGGGTTGCTCGATGTGAGTTCCCCTGTGGAGTTTAATGCAAACCATCTGCTGGCACTTCCCAGCTGCATGGTTCCTCCAGGCCACGCCAGCCTTCTCCCCTCCTTCAGCCTTCAGGGCCTGGATGCTAGTTAAACAAGACAGTGTTAGTTAACGGTTTATAGTGGTGAGCCTCCCTTCTCTCTCAGCGCATGCAAGTGCTCCCAGACCCAGGGCGGATAGGTCACTGGTGCCCTGCAGCCAGCTCTGTGTCCCCCTGTGGTCAGCTGCTGGGGAGTCACTAGGGCTTCTGGCCAAGCCCTTCTATGAGTTGACCACAGAAGCATTTAGAGCAGAGCTGCTGAGAGGGTTTGAAGGAGGAAGAAGGTAGGTTACAGTCCTGTGAGCTGCAGGCAGCACCACATGGAGCCTAGCTGTGCACTCCCCTAGGGCCTTGGGTTTCACTTTCCTGTTTGCTGTGATTCTGAGCA
Source organism: Cyrtonyx montezumae (assembly GCF_038088225.1). Lineage (NCBI taxonomy): Eukaryota > Metazoa > Chordata > Aves > Galliformes > Odontophoridae > Cyrtonyx > Cyrtonyx montezumae. The sequence goes on along the minus strand of NW_027072034.1, from coordinate 117,502,910 downwards.
ATCTTGGCAGGCTCCACTGGCTGCAAACCTCTGTGTCCTCCTTCCTCTTGCACTCCAGCTTGGCACTGAGAACTGTCAGTATGCCTAGGACCTGTAGGAAAACATGCCATCTGCATGTGGAGGGTTGCCCAAAGGCAAAGCTGTGCAAGCCAAGGGGCAGGGCTAGAGCATCCTGTTCTGGACGGTGTAGCCCCTGTGCTTTCAAACCTGTGGCTTTTCTATGGGAACAGTTGCAGAAACACGCTGTGGGAGAATTAACTCATTTTTCAGATGAAGGGCAGTGACACAGAAGACCCCACATCTGTGGGGTATTTCCCATTGAGTCTCTAGAGAAGCAGGTGCTGGGTTCAGTGGGATGTGTCTCTTGTTACTTGTGCATGGGGCACAATTGTCCTTCCTAGCCTGGGCTCCTGTTGCAGGTTATTGCATCTGAAGTTGAAAAAATGGGAATCAAAGTCTGGGAATGTTCCTGGTAATTATGGAGCTCACTCAGGGGATGACTGAAAGAGCCCTCATTGCCAGTGCGTGCCCTTCACCTCCTGAGTGACACGCTGTTGTTCTGGGTTGTGCTTTGTCTTTCAGCACCCTCTCCAAATGCTGCCATGCTACAGTGGCCCTCCTGTACCCCTTCACCTGGCAGCACACCTACATCCCCGTGCTTCCACCTTCCATGATCGACATCGTGTGCTCGCCCACCCCGTTCCTCATTGGCCTGCTCTCCAGCTCCCTGCCCCGCCTGAAGGAGCTCCCTGTGGAGGAGGTGAGCCGTGCTCAATAGCATTTCTTCAGCAGGTTCGGCTATCTTGTGGCCCAGAAAGTCTGCTGAGCATGTATGAATGTTGTTGAAGTGGCAGAGCCGAGGCAGCAAGGAGTGCTGGATAGGGCTGGGATGGCAGGCTTTCCTTGTCCAGGCTGCTCTGTGGTTTGTGGTGAAGCCACTAGAAAGCCACAACAAGGGCTTCTCTTGGCTCACCCTGGGTGCTGCTTCCAGCTGCTGCAGTGGTTAGGAGATGCAGTGCCAAGGCTCAAGTGTTTCCTCTACATCAGCTGTGGATCAAGATAAATTCTGATGACGGAAACAATGATATACCACTTTCATTATTTCTCTCTTGTTCTTAGGTCCTTGTTGTTGACCTCGTGAATAATCGGTTTCTGAGACAGGTGAGTGAAACTCTTTCACATCCTGCATCTTCTCTTTCATTCCTGTGTCACACCTTACCTTGATTGGATTTGCTGACCTGCCTAGCTGGCTGCATTGCTTACTTCCCACGCAAAGTGGGGTGGGATTTTGTGGTTAGAAGTGTTACAGTGATTGCTGTGTCCTTAGGTAGTATCACAGTCCCAAACCACAGATGAATCACTGAATCACTGTGCATTCTCTCTCTCATTTTTTGAAGAGGGAAAGATAGCACTTGAGCACTGCAGGTCCTTCTCTGGCATCCTATAAGGCTGAGGGCAGAGCTGAAAAGCCTCAGATCAGTAGGTGCGGGTCCCAGAGGGCTGTGGCTCTCCTAGTCTGTGTCTCACAGACCCTGTCTGAGCAGGGACATGAAATCATCTCCTGATTATGTCTTTGCATCATCCCCGCTCCAGGAGTTTGTGATTTCTCTCTCCAGTCCTTGTATTGCGTGAGTCACAAGTCAAAAGCCGGTAAATAGGCATCTAGCTGCGTGGGCAAAATTGCCTGCTGGTATTTGCTTCCCATTGTCATGGAGTGGAGATGGATATATAAGAGGAAAGGACAGACAGTAGAACATGCTCCTGTTATTACGAGCTAGCTTTGGCCTAGAGCTCTTCCTCAGATGGCAGAGAAGCACTGGCTGTGAAGGTCTGTCCCGTGCCTCGGTGAAATGAGAGGAGAGCACCTCCTGCTGCTGGGAACAGGGTGTGGGCAAAGACCACTCCTTCAGTGCAGCATTGGCTCATCATCTCCCTGAGCTGCAGGGATTGGATTTGCATCCTTTCAGCTGGCAGCAGACATGGAGTCGAAAAGTTCCACCTCACACCTGTCCTCCAGCATCTCTCCTCCAGAGGCATAAGCTGAGTCACAGCGTGTCAACTGGGGCTGGTGAGAGCTCACACACACACAGGCGGTTCCTGGCCTTGGTTGGGAATTGTTGAGCCTCCGTAATGTGATCGATGTCTGAGCACAGCCAGGCAAGCGGCTGCGCCTGCCTGGCTGCACGCCAGCATTGTTCAGCTCACCCTTTTTCTTGGTGCTCGGGGTGTTCGCAGGCAGATGAGGGCTCAGAGGTGAGCCCTGCCAGGTAGCCTCTGGGGTCAGACGCCTGCAGTTCTCCCAGGCTAGGGCAGTATTTGGGCAAAAAGACTCCCTTTTCTCTTTCCTGTTATGCTTCTTCACAGTAATGATTGGAAGATGCTGGGAAAGTGCCAAGTGTATCATGAGTTCTCCCTCTCCTTCTCCGCACCGTTTGCATTTAGTATTCCCCCTGCCGTGTCAGGGACTGGATAGGACGTGAGCCAGGAGCGGCCGTGTCCTGGCTCCAGGCCCTCAGGAGGTGGCTGTCTCTGTTTCGCAGATGGAAGATGAGGACTCCATCCTGCCCCGGAAGCTGCAGGCTGCCTTGGAGCACATCTTAGAGCAGAGGAATGAGCTGGCAAGCGACAAAGAGGAGGGCTGCATGAATGGCAAGCAGGGTAAGGCTCAAACCACTTATCTCTCTGCCCTTCTTGTTCACTCCTGTAACTTCTTAGAGGAGAGCCAGGTTCGTACTGAGTTTATCAGATCAGAAATCAGAAGTAGGTCAGGATGTTTCTTGAAGTTTTATTAAATGTTCCATCTCACCAAAAACATCTCTCATTGTGCAAAAAGAAACAGTGCCGATCCCCTTCCTGGCTTTGTCCTTCCTTTTTGTGTGGCTCCAGGGAGCATCACCCATCCTTTCTGGTGGGGATTCTGCAGGCTCTCTGCCACTGACCACATGAAGGGTGCTGTGAACGGTCTGCACACACAGCACAGGGCTGAGGCAGCTCTTTGCAGGTCAGTGGGGGCGTATCCTGGTTGACAGGACAAAGCTGAGCGACTTCCAGAATAATAGCAGCCCAGTCTTGTGTCCATTTGTATCCGAGACTGGTATTACCCTGTGTATACAGATGAGTCAAGAACACATACTTTCCTAGTACAACCTTATGGTGTTGTCCTCACTGCTGCCTCTTGCTCCTCTCCTCAGAGACCAGCCCTTTGAACGAGGTGGTATCTGAGGCCTTTGTCCGTTTCTTTGTGGAGATCGTGGGCCACTACTCCCTCTTCCTGACCCCCAACGAGCGAGAGGAGCGGACCCTGCAGCGCGAAGCTTTCCGCAAGTCCGTCTCTTCCAAGAGCCTCCGGCGCTTCCTGGAAGTCTTTATGGAGACACAGATGTTCGGGGGCTTCATCCAGGAGCGGGAGCTGCGGAAGCAGGGGGTCAGAGGTGAGGGGCTCTGCCAGGGCTCTGCATTCCTGGAACCTCTGCTGTCACTCGCAAGTGAGCCAGGAGATGCCACCAGCTCCAACAACATGGGCTGAAGCTGTGGTGCTTGTGCAGGGCCAGTGCCAGATTGGGTGGTGGGGAAGCTATTGGAGTGGGTCCACTGACGTGCTGGAGTAGGTCCAGAGGAGGGCCAGGAAGCTGATTAGAGGGCTGGAGGACTTCCCCTATGAGGACAGGCTGAGAGAGCTGGGGCTTTTCAACCTGGAGAGGAGAAGGCTCCTGGGGTATCCTATAGCAGACTTCCAGTACCTGAAGGGGCCTACAGGAAAGCTGGGGAAGGACTTCTTATAAGGGCTTATAGCAACAGGATGGGGAAATGGCTGTAAATTGAGAGAGTGCAGATTTAGACTAGGTATCAGAAAGAAATTATTTACTGTGAAGGTGGTAAAACACTGGAACAGGTTGCCCAGTGAAGTTATGAATGCCACCTTCCTGGAGGCATTCAAGACCAGGCTGGATGGGGCTTTGAGCAACCTGGTCTAGAGGGAGGTATCCCTGCCTGTCGCAGGGGGTTGGAACTAGATGATCTTAAAGGTCCCTTCCAATCCAAACCATTCTGTGATTCCATGATTCTACAAGCATTGGTGCAAGCTGTGTTTGTAGCAGAGTGAACAGAGGTTTTGTTTCTCCCTTTGTAAGATAAAAAAATCAGTCAGCCTCACAGTGGTGGGGAGGAGGTGGTAGCGGGGCTTATGTGCTGGGAGCCCTGCACCTACAGACATAGACCAGAGCTCCTGTCCTACATGTGCACTCAGCAAGTTGGGGAAGCTGAGTGAATTGTTCCCATGTACAAGTGTATTGGTAAGCTGGGACAGTATGTTTTCAGGTGTACTTTCTTTTATTTATAGGGTAGCAAAGTAGAAGTTGTTGACTTCCTTCTTTCTGCAGGTCTGTTTGAGGTACGGGCTCAGGAGTACCTGGAAACACTTCCCAGTGGGGAGCAGAGTGGAGTCAATCGGTTCCTGAAAGGACTCGGTAAGGGACTCCAGATGACACCCCACCAGTGCAGAGCAGAGGGGCAGGATCACCTTCCTCGCCATGCTGGCTACACTTCTTTGATGCAGCTCAGGATATGATTAGCTTTCTGGGCTGTGAGGGCACACTACTAGCTCATGCCCAGCTTGCCATCTGCCAGTACTCCCAGGTTCTTTTTGGCAGGGCTGTGCTCAATCCTTTGATCCCCCAGCTTTTATCCAGGTACTGGATATTGCCTCAACCCGGGTGCAAGACTTTGCACTTGGATTTGTTGAACCCCATGAGGTTCACCTGAGCCCACTGCTCAAGCCTGCCTAGGTCCCTCTGATGGTATCCCGTCCCTCTGGTGTGTCAACTGCACGCCACAGCTTGATGTCATCAGCAGACATGCCGAGTGTGCACTTGACCCCACTGTTGATGTCTTTGATGAAGATATTAAAAGAGTATCGATCCCAGAACTGGCCCGTGGGGGGCACCACTCATCACTGATCTCCATTCAGACACTGAGCCATTGACCACCGCTCTCTGGACTCAGTCCTGCAGCCAGTTCTTCATCCATTGAGCAGTGCACCCATCAGTCTTTCCAATTTGAAGAGAAGGATGTTGTGAGGTACTGTGTCAAAGGCCTTACTGAAGATAGTTGACATCAGTGTCTCTTCACTTGTCCACTGATGCAGTGACACCATCACAGAAGGCCACTAAGTTGGTCAAGCAGGATTTGCCCTTGGTGAAGCCATGCTGGTTCTCCCGTATCAGCTCCCTGCCTTCCATGTGCCTTAGCATAGCTTCCAGGAGAATCTTTCCCAGCACAGAGATGAGACTGATAGGGTCATCTTTTTAAGCTGTCTTAAAAATGGATGCAGTGTTGCCTTTTTCCAGTCACCAGGGACTTCACCCAATTGCCATGACTTTTCAAATACCATTGAGAGTGGCTTGGCAACTACATCAGCCAGTTCCCTCAGGGCTGTGGGACACCTCTCATTGTGACCCACAGACTTGGGGATGTTCATGTTCCTCAGGCGGCCATGAACCTGATCTTCAATTACAGTGGGAAGGACATTGCTTCCTCAGTCCTCTCCTACCAAACCAAACATTTGAGGACTGTGTGATGAGCAGTTATCAGAGAAGATCGAGGCAAAAAACAGTTGTCAAGTGCCTCAACCCTTTCCTTGCCTGTTGCTACCAGCCTGCCTGTGTTGCTCACTGGGAGGGGTACGCCCTCCTGGACTCCCGTTTCTGGTTGAGGTACCTGTAGAAACCTTTCTTGTTGTTCTTGGCAGGTCTCGGCTTTCCTGACCCGATCCTTACACAGCCTAGCAGCTTCCTTATACTCTTCCCGCAGTATCTGTCTCTGTTTCCACTGCTTGTGCATTTTCTTCTTGCTTGAATCCATTTTGCATTGTAGAGGAGCTCTTAACGAGGAGAGCTCCAGAACAAGGTTTGAAGTTTTTGGTTGAACACCATGGCTAAGAGAGGTGATCCCCAGGCCTTGAGTACTTCTTGACCATTTAAAGAGAAGTGTTGTCTGTGAATCTGGTGGCCTTAGCATGTACTTGAGCCAAGTGAGCTCAGTAGTATCTTCACCTTCCAGGTCTGCTGGACAAATGGGATCTGGATTGTATGCTTGGAGGTCTGCAGGGCCCTGGACTGCAGTGCTGCTGCCATACTGTGGGCAGAGCTGTGCCCTGCACTGCAGGCACCTGCCTCCAGCTTTGCAGAGTGAGGGGCTGTAAGTAAGGACCCAGGGCTGGCAGCAGAGGTGCTTCTCTGTATAGATTTGCTGGGACAATAGTAGTGGAGAGTGACACTTATTTTGCCTGTCACTGTGGGAAACTCATTTTCCTTTCTCTGTCTCTTCAGGCAGCAAAATGAAATTCCTCCACAAAAAGTAAAGAACGAAGCACATCCTCATTCCACAGAAGAGAATGGCTTTACCATTTAACATCAACAAGTCAGACATATCCACCATTCCCACGTGACCTGCTCCCAGGGACCCTCAGCCTCAGGGGCAAGCTGACCACGGCCAGGACACGCTCACGCAGAGGTGCAGTGCCACAGGACAATGTGACAGCAGCAGGGCTGCTGGGACAGGTCTCTGGATATCGACAGTACTATGCACTGGACCAAGCACTCTCAACTCTCTGCACTAGCATGTTGCAGACAGCCCAGCCGGATCCCTTAGCTAGTCAGTTCTTTGTTTTGCTGTATTTTTCTATTTATATCGGGGTTAGAACAGATATTAACCGATGCCTCTCGCCCTGCCTCCTCTCTGCCTGGTGCTGCAGGAGGGCAGTGGGACTGCCACGGGACTGAGCTGGCAGAGCTCGAGCACCGAGGATGGGAGGAGCACAGTTTTGTGGACATGTCTCTTCAAAGCAAGGATGCTGAGACCTGCAGGGATGATGTGTACTGATGAGGAGGAGCTTCTGAGCAAGAGGCGAGGGTGAGGGGGAACCACTAAACCTACTGAGGACGTGATCAGCCTGCCAGCTGCTGGGCTGGCTGCACTGGGTCCTGGCACAAAGAAAGGCTTTTCCTTATGCAGCATAATTAAAAGTGAGTGGTGTAAAAGGCGTGCAGCCCCTGGGGTGTGTTTGTGGCGTGTGCCACCCTCCTGCATGAGCTGGAGGAGACATCTAGTGGCTGAGCCCTTGGCCTGGCTGTGTCTTCATGCCCTGGAGCCCAACAACTTTGTTCTCTCACCCAGGTTGCATACAGAGGGAGCCTGAGGATGAGCTCAGCTGCGGGGTCTGGCTGTGGAGACCCCTGTGAGGCCGGGCAGGTTCTCCTCTGGTGACATCTCAGCAGCATTAGAAAGCATTCTAACACTGAGTAAGCTGCTGAGACCAAATGAGGACGTCAGCTCCTCTAGGGAGCCAGCTGCTGCTGCTCACCCACCTTCACTGCGGCTCTTTGCAGGCCTGGGGCTGGCTGAAGCTGAAAGGAAAGAAACCCCTCAGTGGTCCTCGCTGTAGGGCTGAATGGAGATCTCTGCTTCAAGGGTGTCAGGGTGGGCTGCATGCTGCCACGCCTCACTGCAGGCAGCTCTGTCCTGTACTGTGCCATGTGGGGCTGCTGGAGGGTTTGGAAGCACCAATCCCCTGCATTTGCGGGCTATGGTGACCAATTATGGGGTCAGCAGAGCCTGCTTCTACTCGTTACGGAGTGAAGGTGGTCTGCAGGTCCTGTCACTGCTGCCTCAGAAGCCTTCAGAAGGCTAAGTTTCCTACAGCAGCAACCCATTTCTTTGCTGGGTTTAAGGACGGAGGGAGTGGATGAATGTGGTGGTGGCAGGAATGGGCAGGTAGGCAGGGTGGTGGAGGAGTGAGTAAGGCAGCAGTAAGGAACGTGGGGCTCAAACCTAGCATAAAGTATCTGGGAGCATTAAACAGCATGAAGAACACAAAGAGAGAACCTTTTACAGCTGTTTAATTATGGACTGAACACAGAACTCAAGCAGGAGATGTTGGTCTCAGCAGCAGGACAGCCCCTCCAGCTTCACGCTGAGCTGCGTCTCTCCAGGACGGCACTCCCCTGGATGCTCTGCAGGAACCCCCCTGCGAAGACAAAGCCCAGAGAGCAGCAGTGCTGGCTGAGGCCTTGAGGCTGCTCCGAGCACACACTGTGCCACAGGCACTGCTCACCTCTGTGCCGGGACACGGCCTTCAGGCCACAGGTGCCGGCTGGCCTGCAGGTGTAGAGCCCCAGGCAGCCACCACAGTCCGAGGGTTTCTGGCAGGGCCGGCTCTGGATGCCGCGGCAGAAGTGCTGCAGGAGAGGCAGCGAGCTCACCCTAATGCCAACAGCCTGGGGGGCAGCTCATCCCCCAGTGCAGGTTTCCCATCACTTTTCCAGTTTAAAGGAGAGCAGCACCCAGCAGCGTGCCCTTACAACCCAAGGCAGGGCCCTGGTGACATCCCACTCTGTTGCAGGGGTTCTGCAGGGCTTACCTGTGGCCTGGGCAGGCCCCGTACTTACTGTGTCGGTGTTGAACTTCCCGTAGCCTTTCAGGTGATGGCTCAGCCCCAGGCTCCTGCTGCGGAAGGGCTGCGATGGGCTCCTGCAGGGCCTGCTGGGGGGGTCCTGCACACCACTGCCCGTGGCCTTGCAGGGAACCCCAGAGCCAGGGCAGTGCTCTGCCAGAGCCTGCCACCCTGCAGCCTGAGGATGACTGCCATCTGCCTGGTTGTCCCCGCCATCTCCAGCTGGCCGAGGGTTGTCTGTGGGGCCCCCAGCTCTGAGCTGTCCTGCTGGGAGCGCTACCCAGTCCCCCAGTGCCTCTATGTGTGCTGGGGCCAGAGAGAGCTGTGCCAGCAGTAGGGAAGTGGCTGTCAGCACCCAGACTTCCATCCTCAGGACCTGGCTTGGCTCAGGAATGCTCTGCTTGGTGAGGCTTGGGAACAGGAGCTGAAGTTGAGGCTGCCTGTGTTCCCCAGCGCTGGTTGGAAGTCACTTTTATAGCTCCAGAGCACGGCTCTTTTCTCCCGCCCCTGCCACGTCCCACCTCCCCTCCTGTGAGCTAACCAGGCTGCTTGCGGGGGCCTGTCCCCCTCCCTGCCCTCCCAAACAGCCCAGCACCCTCCCACCAGGCCGCCCAGCTCCTCTCAGTGATGGGTGCGTGTGTGTGGTGCAAGCGTGGTATTTCAGATGAACAGTCTTTCAAAGCCCTCTCAGGCTTTTTTAATTGCTCAGTATGTGTTCCCTAAGGACCAAGGGTGACTCCTCGTGACCACTGTCCTCACCTCTGGATGGAAATGGCTCAGCCACAGGCAAGTGGGCTCTGCCAGCTGCTTGTCAAACGGCTGTGGCCAGACTTTCCTACCGAAATGATTTAATAAAGTTGTCCTTGCTTGTAAAGATGCTGCAGGTGTTAAAAGCAGAGGGATTGATGTGCAGCCCTATCCTGGACAGGCTCAGTGCTCTGTTCCTGGCTTTGCCATGGAGTTGCTGTGAACTTGGCACAGTTGTTTGAGCTACACAGTGAGTGTGGCCATCTGTAAACAAAGGTTGTGGTTCCTCTCCTCCCTGGGAAATGACCAAGAAAGGGCAGCATTTGCTGGCTAGCTTGGGAAGCCTTATGAGGTTGTCCCACAGCATTATGTCCCTCCCAGCTGTGGCTTAACACTGGTTGTGGTCTGTGAGACCTCCTGGAGACAAACAGGAGTGAGCAGCTGCTGGGCCCACCTGAAGACATGGTCCTGGAGATCTGGGAGTCAGTGACAGGAACTACCATGGTAATGGACAACGGTGATGTGAGGTAGAGGAAGAGGAAGGTCCCTCAGTAGAGCATCTAGAAGAACTGGAACTTCAGGAAAATGGGAAATCTGAGGGTTAGAAACCAGCCTTTCTTGACAAAGAAGTTCCCTGGTTGAGGCCTCCTTCCCTGATGGTTTACACCAAACCAAAACAGGTGAGTGTTCTCTATAGACAGGGATGTGAGATACACTGTTGGCAGGCAGCAGACAGAAGACCAAAGCTGTGGTTGTTGTAACTCATGAGAGAAAGAGGAAGCAACAACAGAAAAACATGAATGTTAACAGCACAATACAAGTTGATACCAGATGCACTCCGTTGGCACTTCACCTCCCAAAAAGCAGTGTGTACCAGCAGCTCAAGTACTTAGTTTTTGAGCTTGAAACCGAAATCATGACCTAGTTCTGGAGACAGTACTGTCAATCTAGTCCAGCTTCCATAGCTTTGCCTTTGGCCAGGGCTTTCTCTGGACTTGTTCCTGGCTGATGGTGGACGTGCTGATTTCTGGGGAAATGGGCTCATAGGAACAGAGTGACAAGCGTGCAGCCAGCAGGCCCATCCGGACGCAGGTGTCTGTGTCGTGGTTGGCAAGCATCCCTGCGGCAATTCCTGCCATTAAACTGCGGAGAGAAAGAAAGAAAGCCCTGGGAACAGCTTTGGCTTTGGGAACGTGGCTGGCTGGAATAGAAGCCATTTGAGGGATGTAGTTAGTGGGCACAGTGGTGGGGGGTTGATGGTTGGACTCGATCTTTGGTCTTCTCCAACCTTAATGATTCTGTGAATCCAGATCAACTCTTACAGAAGCAGAGTATATCTTAGAGGAGGGATGAAGTGAAAATAAAATGTTTGTGGGAGTTTATTATATTTATTTTTTACATTTAGAGGAACAAATAGTGCTACTGATTTGCATTTTATTTGCTTCTCATCTGAGAAGTTGAAGTCAAACCCCATTCCACCACATATTCTTTCCCAGTTCTCCAAGAGAGGCTGGAGAAGGGAAAGATGGTCTGCAGAGGGAAGAACCTATTATTCCCTTGCTCTTTTATTATTTTGTCACTTCTCTGCTCCTTGGTGGAGCCTTGCTACATTCCCTCCTTACCAGCATTGATGGGCAGGGAGGTAAATTTCCATATATAATGTGAGAGGGTCTGGGAAGGAAAAAAAAAACATCCAAAGCTGACATGAGATTTTGGATTCAGACTTCTGCCAGCTTCATCTGAGAATTACAAGTAAAAATGCTGCGAGTGCTTGAACAACAGGAGTCACCCACAGGCAGCGAAGAGGCATCAGGAGAAGGGACAGCTCTGCTGAGGCATGGGGACATGCAGGCTGCTGCTGGTGGTCAGCTGGGAACAGACAGCATTTGTCTGTAGCCAAACTCAGCACTGATGCTAGGAAACGGGAGGAAAACAAAGGAGAAGGGAAGGCAAAGGGAGAAGATAATGACATGTGAGAGGACAAAGCAAGGGCAGGAAAACATGGCAGCAGGGAGGATTAGTGAGCAGATCTATGTAAAAGGGAAAATTACTGCTTTTCTGCACTCTAGAAATTACCTCAATATCGTTCTTTTTTCTTTTATTTCATTTTTTTCTCCTCAACAAAGGCACAGAAGATTGTGGTTTCCAAAACCATTCAATCTCTCAGCAGCTCCAGGGACTGAGAGTAAACATTTGGGGGCACATCCCCTAGCGATGCCTTGTGCAGGCAGGCAGTGTTGTGTTGCCAAGGCAGCCAGGTGCAGGCAGCAAACAGCTGCAGAGCAGCATCTCCAAGGGCAGGAGAGCCTTGGGATCAGAGCAGGGCCAGGTCCTCCTGGATCAGCATCCCCTAACCAGTGCTTTGGAAGGACTAGGGCCTGCAAGGCTGAGCTGTGAGTCTAACCCTGGGTTGTACACATTGAAAGTGTTTGTCAGCGGTGCACTTTATCTTGCTTTTGCCCTTCCCTTAACATTAACCTTTTAAAGAGGGAAACAAAACCATGGTGAAGACAATAGTTCACCTTAACCTCTAGAACAGATTAGTGAGGGGTGAGCAGATGGTGCAGAGAGGAGGCCACATCTCTGCAGGGCTAGCAGAGGCTGAGCACAGCCCAATAACTGTGAGCTTCCACCAGTGCTGTCTTCACCTCTACAGCACTGCACAACACGACAGCCTCCCTCACAGTGCTATGCCAGATGCAGCCAACTCACTTTAGAGGCAGTTTGGGATACAAGGAGTAAAGAGAGACTCTGGTGTTAAGCGGGTGAATTAACTTGGCAAGAAGATATTGATTGATCCTGGCTAAGATATAGACTTATCAAACAAATGACTTTTCATTTTGTGCACCTAAATAAGAAAAAGAGAAGCATTGATATATCGAGATGTTGGTAGGTAAGAGAAGAAAATTGAAAGGAAATATCTGCCACATGGTCTTTCGGTCTAGCCCAAGGCAATGAGAGGAGAGAATCAATTATTGCAGCATATGAAGGGAAAACAAAAACAAAAATAGGACTGCTACAAAGAGTTTGACAAGTTAATAAGGAGCTTAATAAAATATTTCCCTAGCAGACAGAATTGATAACTGAGTCTAGGAATAGTATGTGCCATTTTCTATTCCTATGTGCAGCAGCATGAACAGGCAGGCAAGTTGTACAGCAGACTCTTCTGAAGCACGAGCTATTGCCAGAACCCAATGTAGTGCTTTTATAGGGCATCTCCAGCTCCTAAGGGTCAATCCCACTTCCACTGGAGATAAATTAGTTAGCTGGTAAGGATGCTTTAATGTACAGTAGTTTACTTTCAGCAGCTCAGCCCAGAGTACTCCAGGACTACTAGATGGCCATGGAGGTCTGGAGGTCTTGGATCTTAAACAAAAGCAAAGCTAATGACATGTTCAGTGAGACATTTCTAGTGAGAACTGCAAGGAATCACAGTAACCAGTCCTGTTTTCGTCCTTCCTCCTAATCAGCAGAACATAGTTTGTAGTAGAATTTAAAAGAAATCATTAGGATGGTTCCACATGTAGCTGGGGAAGACAGAGAGGTTAACAGTGTACCTGTCACCGGCTCCTGAGACGTTGACTATCTGCTCCTTGCTGATGGGGATGGCAGGGTAGTGGGTGGCACAGAGGCTGGTGGCAGTGGTCTGTATGGGGAGAGAGGGGAAGGTCAGTGGGCACTGCCTGAGCTAATGGGGCCCGGTGTGGCTGGTATCATCCAGACATACAGAGATGCCAAAAAAGGGGGACAAAAATAAGGCAGTAATCTTAATAACTTTTTTTTTTTCCACACTTCAAATGAGATCAGCGATTTAAGTTCCTGAAAATGAAGCTTGCAGTTGTGAATATTCATAGGAAGCACATTTAAAATGAGCTGGCTATATGCACTGCTGCCAGGAGCCAGAACAGACAACTCCATTTTCTTTGCTAATCCTCAGAGTTGTGCGTTCCACCCACAAACATGAACATTTGCCAGCACTGATGCCACGTTTCCCAGCATTGCTGCTTCACCACCAGAAATAGGTGCTCTGTGGTCCCAGACTGAAGCTGCTGAGAGCCCAGAGTTAGTTTCCAGTGCCCTTACCTGCTTGTGAGGTGCTGGACGAAGAGAGATGCTTCCTCCCAGGCTCTTGCCACACAGGAGGACGCCGTGAGCCCCGAGGGTCACGACCACACAGCACAGGTGGGACAGCAAAGGGCGGGCCAATGCTGCTGCCATCTTGATAATGTCCTCCAGCCTGGATGGCACCTCTTCAGACAGAGAGGAAGAAAATTAGGGCAAAACTTGAAAGAATCTCAGTGGGTCCCTTTGTGGGCTGGCAGCCTGTAAATAGGAGCAGCCTACATGGTGCTCCTATTTATGAGCACTACTGAAAATGTGATATTTTTTCCTTTAGTTCATGGGAAACATGAAATTTTCCAGTCTTTGATTTCCATACTGTCAATCCTATACTTTCCTGGAACTACACATGTCAGCAGAGATCAAAAACACCATTCCAAAGCATGACTTCCATGTTTTAGTGCTTTTGGGTTTCTGCCTGCATACAGTATGGTATTTCATTTCCCCAAAGGGTGGTAGTGTTGGAACAGGTGCCCTCAGAGCATCATAGGTCACTGAGATGCTTATAAACTAGAGATTGCTCTTATTTGGGTGACAAAGTGAGGAAAACAGGACCTCTTGGCTTTGCACAAGGAGCCACGCTAGGCCTGCTGTGCTCTCTGATCAATCATCGTCCCGGCCTGGGCCAAGCAACCCATGCAGAGATGGCTGAAAGGTGGAAGACACCAAGACTACTTATGAATTCCCACTGTGCTACAACACAGTGTGATTGAAACGGGAGATGGGGAGGAAAATGCTCTCTCCTTGTCTAGGTTAAGCAAAATAAGCAGAGTCAGCATAACCAACTCTTCTGAGTGTTCAATACCTGCTGGCAGAGGGTTCCCAAGAGTCCGGTTTATTGCTTTTAGCTCTTGCAGGTTGGGGGAAATGTATGTGAGTGCTTTCCAGCTGTCTGAGAGGAATGGCTTAGAGGCCTTGTTCTCATCTGTTGGCTCGTAGCACACTTTAAAGGAAGATTGAAATTGGTTAATTAACTGATTAATCAGTGGTATTGTTTTTTCTATATCTGAGCAGGATGCAGTGCTGAAGACTTAATGTGATCTGCACAACTGGGGCTGTTTGTGCAGTGTATCAGAAACCTAAATATGTCGTTCCTCATGCTGGAGTCCAGGGTCCCCCTCTTTGCTGCTCAGCAATGACAAAGTTGCTTCTGGCTCTGGAATGATATAATCAGCCTTCAGGTCTGTTACTCCTTTTATCTGCTTTGGGAGCCTCTGCCAAATTCTAAGAACATCATCTCCTTCTTCAGGATTTGCTCTTAAAAATGAAGGCATAACTACAGGGGTTTGGGAAGCCTTGTGAAGAGTCCTCAGTGTGCCAGGATGGAGCTCTGTGTTTTATGGAAAATGGGAGAGGAATCCTCCCAAATTTCATTTCAGCTCTTGTTCTGAGAAGCAAACTCCATTGCTGCCCAGAGTGACAGAAGCATGTACATCTGTGCTTGCCTTGAGATTAAAGGCAAAGAGAACAGCTTTTTCTGTTTTTCTGGCAGTGCTGAAGGGCTGTAGCTCCTACGTTACAACAGATGTGACTAAGCTGCAGAATGAGACCAACTCAGAGAAAGCAGAAGTGTTTCATCCATTTCAAATAGAGTAGCAGCATATAGAAAGGAGCATTGAGTAACACAGCATGTTAGGCAAGAGCTGGTTATCGCCAGCCAGGAGTGGAGAGTGCTCAGAGTGTGTGGAGCACCGTGGTGCACAAACCCATAGAAGCCAAGGGGCCAGGGCTGGGTGGGCTCTCCTTACCTGCTAGCTGATGCTCTCTAGCAAGTTGGCAGACGTACTGGATAGTGGAGAGAGGCACATTTCCATCAATGCAAACTAGCGGGGCCTGGCACAGTTTCTCTTTGAACTGGGACACCTAGTGAAAATCCAAGACACAGAGCACATACAGACCTAGTCATTGCAGGGAGACAAAATGATTGCTAATCATACTTACGATGCAGGGTTCTCACTTGTACTGCAACTCTTTAACACAGGAATGAACATAAAAGAGTGATTCCCTAAGGAAGCTCCATGTCTCCATTTATCTCATCTCCTTCCATTGTTCTCTGCTCACCATCATTAAAAGGTGAACTCAACAGGCAGAGCCCCTCCAGGAGAGAAAGACAGTTGATCCTCACTAGGCTAATTTGATACTCCTGGGTCACTTAGAAACCTCCTAAGCGAGAGAAAGCTGCTATTTAATATCACTATAGGGCTCCCTGTGCTCTGCTTGTTTTGACTATGCCTTTGCTCACTGCCTATTGAAACCCTGGAGTGAGTCCAGAGAAGGACAACAGGGCTGTGAGGGGTCTGGAGCACAAATCTTATAAGGAGTGGCAGAGGGAACTGGGGATGTTCAGTCTGGAAAACAGGAGCTCAGAGGAGATCTCATCGTTCTCCACAGTGACCTGAAAGAACTTGTGGTAAGGTGGGATTCAGCCTCTTTTTGCATAACTAAGCAGTAGGACTACAGGGAATGGCTTCAAGTTGCACCAGGGGAGGTTCAGGTTGGATATTAGGAAAAAAATTCTCAGAAGGAGTTGTACTACGCTGGCACAGGCTGCCCAGGGAGGTGGTGGAGTCACCAGGCCTGAAGATGTTTAAGAACAGCATGAATGTGGCTCCACGGGACATGGTCAGTGGGCATGGTAGGGATAGGCTGATGGTTGGACTGGATGGACTTTGTGGTCTCTTCCAACCTTAACAATTCTATGATTCCCAGTCCTCTAGATAGCCTGTTTGTGGTGTATCATGGTGTTTTACTCCTTGTCCTACTGAATTTCATAGGGACAGTGGACAGAGGCCTGGATTCACAAAAGACCACTTGTAGGTTAGCCTTGTTGATGCAACAGCAAACCTTCAGGAGTATGACCCACTGAGTGGAGCTCGCAAAGCTGGCTGAAAGTGACCTCATTGTTTCATTCCTACACAAAACAAAGGGAGATTTAAGACCAGTGGAGGGCTTCATAATTCCTTCCATGACCGGGCAAGCAGAGGAAAGTACAAGAAAACCAGTCATGAAGATGTGAAAGATCACCATGTCTGAAAGTGAGTTTTCCTTCTGAACAACAACCCCAGAACTAACAGTCGAACAAGATGAGGGCTGTTGGCCTGCAGCTCCCTTTCTGGGTGGATAAAGATGACTTAAGATGCCTTGTGGAGGCACACAGGTTGTCTCTTTTTTCCCTTAGCCTGCTCATGCTTTTTCCAGCTGTAGATCTAGTGGCTACAGCACTTTTCTAGACAGTAGGTTGAGAACGGAGTGAGGAGCTACTGCTCATTCTTTTGCCTCTCTGAGGCTGCACGACCACTGCCTAAACACCAGCCCAGCGTGACAGGCACTCTTGAAGCCTCACTCCTGTGTCTCTACTAATCCTGGCTGAAAGAAGGGCTGCCAAAATGCACTTTGCAGCAGAAGATTGGATCAGAGTTTCCACTGGCCACAACTGGTTCATAAAGCTGAGGAGAACTAATCTGTCATGTAGTGGTTTTCTGCGCCAAGGCTTGGGAGGGCAGGGTGGGGATAGAAGTGGGAGCAGTGACCATATTTTTCCCTCACTAAGAGCCCACTGATAAGTAGATTGCACTTAACTTTCATGTCACTGCTAGTTGTGAAGTACAGGATTTGTTCTGCTGACAGCAGAATGAGTAGGGAGGAGGGTGCAGTGATGGGGGTTTCACCGAATCAGTCTGTAATTACTGCTTCCATTAGCCCCGATGTTTCCAAGGGTTGAATGTGTTGAGGAGCAGTGCCTGTTTATACAACTCAGCATGGAGAAACAACAGGGATGGTGGGGAGGGAGTGGAATAGGAAAACTTACTTTAGGCAGTGTTCTGTCTACATTTGTTTTTTTTCTCTTAAAATGGGAAAATACAGTTTCTGCAGGTGGACTGGATTTACTGCTGGCCTTAAGATGCCAAAAATGAGAGGCTAACTGGAATTCATCAATGCAAAGGACTCCAGCCTACATGTCATGGGATGATAGTAACGTTGACTTCTAATGGAACAGAAACAGAAAGAAGTTCCATCTGGATAAGCAGCAACAAGTATCTCTGGTAGCCTGCCACGCTGCAATCTCAGTGGCCAATGTCTGGGGTTAACTTTAGGAATTTCCATGTTCCCTCTGCACACCCACTCCCTTCTGGTACAACTTCACTAGCTGGTTTTTGTCACACCTCCACAGAGCTTCTCATAAGCAGAAGGTTGCAAATCAGCTGGCATGCATACGTATTGCTCTGTTATCTGCTGGTGGATGTCCATATCTCCCAAGCCGATGCTCAGCTCCCCAGCACTGGTGATCACAGCACTGTAAGTGGCTGTACTCTTCCCCTCCAGCTGCAGGATGGCACTCATGTCCTAAAACAGAGAGAACAGTTATAAATGGAGCATGCTCTTCTTCTCTGTTACACTTGGCTCAACTTCAGTCTTCTTTCTCTGCACCCACTCAATTTGTAGCAGTAACCCAGCTTGCTGTTCTCCCTTCCTCCTCCCTTCTTCCTTAAGACAAGCAACATTTCAGAGGTATATCAGTCTAAGCAGTGCTGGCAGATGGCTAATTATTAATATTTGCAATGCAACAGGAGCCACAGCAAAGATTTAAGAAATTGTTTACTAAATGAATGTGACAGGCCTCTGCCATTCAACTGCAACTGATAGATTGTGCCCCTATTGTGATGGAAAAGCATCTTGCAGAGTACTGCCTGCCCCAGCTTTTTCATTCCCATAGCTTGCATGACATGTCTGATGGCATACTGGGCACACCTTGATGCATTGTCCAGCTAGTGCTTACATTAACCACCTCACTGACCACACCACAGGGAGGCTGACTTTGATGTTAGCCTTAGAATAATTTTTACAACATCAAAGGTATAGCTGTGAGATGTCCTTCCTCTGTGGGCCTTCTGAGTGATTTGCTATGAGATTCCATGGCATTTCTCAGAATATACAGTCCAGGATGAAGAAGTGCTTCTCTCCACTTAGTTCACAGGGAATACTGAGGTTTTAAGGGCAAGGTCCTCACCAACACTGCTGATATGGCCTCTTGCAGACTAGGGTTTCTTGGCAAATAGTCCTACTCCAGCTTCTCTTGAGAGGCTGCTCATTGAGATAGCTCTAACTGTACCATGTTCAGATAGAGGGGGGATTATAAGTCTGCAGCTATAAAGCTTCTATATACCAAAGAGTTCTTGTTCTTATTGCTACTTGCATTGAGCTGCTCAAATTGCCAGTACTAAGACCCCCTGTGTTCTTTCTGTCTGAATAACGGGGCCCTGAAGGCATGAATAGGTCTTAATGGCCTATTCATCTAACCAGCCTCAGCTGGCATCTCCACACATAGCCCTGGCTTGCTCTCAGCTGTGTCTTTTCCTCAGAGAAGTGCCTGATGCTCTGGATTGGGGTTGCTCCTGGCTCCCTGGCCTCTGAGGACAAGCTGCTACTGAAGTCAGATATTCCTCTGGTGTACAGTTGTGTGTATATGCAGCTGTAAGATCCTGTTCCTCTGAACCTGGGAAGTGCCTAGCATTAGCTCCTAGTTCTAGGCTTTCTCTGTCTTATAGCCCAAATCAGGCTGGTTTTGGCGTTGCTTTGTTTATCCTGAGGGTCAGGCTTTGCATATTTCTGGTTGCGTTTAGGCCTTCCTAGTAGTTTTTGTGGTTCCTCCTTATTTACGTCTCTTTTTTCCTTCAAACACTGCTCCCTGGAGCTGAATTAAGACCATGTGGTTCAAACTTCAAGCTCTGCGTACATATAACCTGTGTTATAGGGGCAGCTCCTTGGTTTTTAATGGTCTGTATCTAAGCAGCACTAAATTATTCTCCCTCTTAGTGATGATATGTGATGGAAGGTGATTTTTATGTTTGCCAGGGTTAAAAATACTTTTCCCATTATATAATGCCATCACCTCCGTGCTTCTGAAGAGCCATTACTGTGCAACGTACCATGTGGTGACAGTAGTGCAGGATGGACTCTGAATGTTCATCCTTCCCCACAGCTGACAGAAAGAGAGGGGTCAGCCCCAGACGGCTTAAGCAGTCTAAAAGCAAATGAAAAGTCATTTCTGAGGTCTGTCAGAAGAAACTTGTGCATTTCCCTGGCAACTGTACCCATCACAGGCATGCAGGCTTCTTGACATCACTTCTGTGCGTCAAAAGGTCAAAAAGCCAGAGTAATCCTAAGATCTTTTTGTTACATGTCCCTGCTAATTTCAGCACTCAAACACTGATCTGCTTCTGCCTGTGCTGTAGCACCAGGCAAGCTGTGGTCCTTTGCTGTTGCCACTGACTGTAGCCCTTTCTTTCCTACAGTGACTTCTGCGCTCTAATTCCTCTCTTCCTTAGTGCATGGTTGATCACCTTTGAATGGGCATATTCATTTCAAATCCTTCCTTGAGACATACTCCTATTGCAAACACAACCTGGCATTAGTTCAACACTGAGCTGTTCACCAGTCATTGCAGAACAGTGATGCTTATTTAACCTCAATCTGGGGTCACTGTTCTATGTACTGGTTAACTTAATATTTTAGGTCCTTCATTCTCTGGACTGCTGCCCAACTGCCTTCCATCTCATTTTTTGGAGCATCCCTTGCCTTTTCCAGTCCCAGATCTGAACAGTGTTCAAGAGCTTCTGCTGTTGAAGGAGTACCAAAGGACAAATCACAGCTGGCAGGCACCCACAGGCAAACCCAAACACTAGGCACCTGCCAGGTTTCTTCCAACGCCGCCAAAAGTTCGTCTCACTCTTCCAGCGTTTGTCTGCCCACCACTCTGGAGGAATAAAGTATGTATAAGCCAAGCTGGGAGAGCTATTTGATATAGATCCTATGTCTCCATTAACATCTGAAGTGAAATCGATGTTGCTGAAACACAGAGGAGCAATTGGAGGCCATCTAGGTTTGTAAGCACTGCAAAATCCCACAGCCCATCTAAACACATCAGCTCTGGTGACAACAGCCCACTGCTTAGAAGGGGAGATCATCTTGGTTTCCCCATGCATAACTATCTTGATTTTATTGACAACAACCTCTTTAAACAACACCAAAGAGTGTTTTGGTTGAAGAGCAGCCTTCTAAATTTACTTGTTCAACATCAGCACTGGTACTCCAGAGCTACTGATCCAGACCTGATGGGCTCTAGAATTGCTTTCCAGGCTACCTAACTCCCACCTGTAAGCAGTTTTTTGTTTGTTTGCTTGGTTTTATTTTTTTCACCTTGAAGATAAAACAGGTTTTGTCACTTTTGCCAGTGCTGCCTCTGCAGCACTTTGTTCATTTTAACTTATCGTTCTCCTCCCAAGCACCTCTCTCTCCAAAAAGCTCTCTCCACCTTTGTGGTTACCAGCTTCTCCTTTCTCTCACCTCTGTCCATCTGTCACAAACAGTCAAATTGCCAAAGCACAGGCAGTTCCTCACTGCCCATCTCCTCCTAGCTCTCCTGCCAGAGAATTACCTCAGTAGATGTCCAAATCTCTCTGGGCTTCATCACTGACTATCAAATTGTTTTAAAGCTTTTGATTCATAAAATCCTGGAGCATATTTTCCATTTCTGAAAACAGCTTGCCACTGGCATTGCTAATAATCTTCTGGATAACTCAAAGCTTTTCAAGAATAGGTTATGAGATGAAAGAAGAAAGGATAACATGTCCTTGCAGTACAGGATCTGAGAAGAACTGGTTAAACAAACTTATCTTGCAGATATAGGGCAGGAAGTGCTAGCTTAGCACCTGCATGCAAATCTTGTTTGCTGGACAGAACAAAGAGTGATAGACTCTACAGGATGCAAATAGTTCTAGTTGGGTGAAACAATAAGCTCTGAATCCAGATTACAAAGTACGAATGAATAAACAAAGGAAACAAAGGTGGGGTGGGGGGTACTTACTGGAGAGGATACATATGTGATAGGCAAACTGAGAAGAATGTGAACCCCAAATATCTTAGTAGGGAAAGGGGGAAGAGCTCACTAGTGTCAGGTACAGGGATAAAATAGGGGCTCTGTCCCCCAATACTTTGAGAGAACCCATATGAGTATGTCCCAGTGGATTCTCCCTTTATTCTAACAAAGCTGAAAACCCTGTCTCTTTGGGGGATAATTAAACAAGTCTGTTGGAACAAAAATTTTCCCAACAAATGTTTGGGTGGCAAGTACCAAAACATGTGCATATCCATACAGTGCAGCTCCAGGCCCAGACTCTCTCTGCCCTGTGTCAGCCCAAGCACACAAGAATACCTCTGTACATGCTCATTTTTTCTTGCTTGTAAACATTCTATCTGTCCTAAGCAAGCAGAAGTATTGCCATCTCAGGGTACAAGATAGTCTTCCTCCCTCCTCTCACTGTTCTTGGACATTCTTTGACCTTGCACTGAAGCTCTCCAGGAACCCTTCTTCACCCGTACTGAGTCTTGAAATTATGGACAATACATCTGTCCTTAGTACACAGCTCTGTCTTCATCCAGACCTGTGACTGCAAGAGGCTGTTCTCCCTTTTAAGTGTATTTTTGTTTTTACCTCCAGGCTCCTTTTGTTTCCCTTGGCTCTCCCCTGTTGTGCAGTCTCTAAGACATGGTGCTAATTCTCCACTCCTTTGCTCTCCTGTCTGGCAGTTCTCCAAGCCCTGAACTGTTTGGACAACCTGAGTAGAATGCCACATAAGCAACCTATTGCCTCCATCCACCTTTCCACTACTTGTCACTCCTCATTAACCCAAATGCCTCTCTGTTACATTTGCTTATGCTCCCCATGAACTGCCACTGGCACTGCCAGGAATAAGGCTGTTACCATCTGTGACTGTCTCCTACTGCGTGTTGCAGATTTCCAAAGCACTGAGCATGCCTATTTTAGCTCTGCAACTCACTGTGCATAACAGAAGAAACCAAGGTAAAAAAAAAAAACAAAAACATATACTCCAAAGCAAAAAGCAAGGATTCTTGTTTAGGCAAGTCAAACAACACAGCTTTGAACGTGGTCCTCTATTTCAATATTAAAAGAGGATACTGTCACTGGTAATGAGCACAAATTTTACTTAACGCAGTGCTATCATCTATTTTTCAAAGCTGATGCCAACAGGAACGTTGAAAATACTCATGAGTTTCTTTCTTTGCCTGGCATGCTGCTTTTCCCTTTCAGTTCGCCCCCACCTCCCAGTGGCAGAGCTTCAGGTTTTTTAAGCCCAGCTTCACCCTAACAGCGGATGTACCAGCCTGCCACGCAGGCACCCAGCCGTGGGTGCTCCCTGCTGTCATACAACCTCACAAGATCTGAAAGAAACCAAGCTGCTAAATCCCTTTAGAGTGGGTGTGATGAGAGATGAAGTAGCAGCTTGCTTGTAAAGGCAAAGAGATGACTGCTATCACACCTTGCCTGCTTAGCTGTAGCTCAGTTTGAGCAGTACTTGTGTATCAATTCGATACTGCATTCAAGAGAAGGAGATGAAAATGGGTGTGCTGAGATGGTTTGAAATATGACTGAGCTAATGCTCTCAGGCAAGGCTTCAAGGAATTGAAAGAGTCTCGAGGACCTTTTTCTACATCCTAAGAAGCTGGAATTCCTAACGTAAAGATAAGACTCTGCTCTTCCTGAAGTTGTGGATGCCCCATCCCTAGAGGGATGAAGGCCAGGTTGGATGGGTCCCTGGGCAGCTTGATGCAGTGGGCTGGAACTAGATGAACTTTGAGGCCCCTTCCAACCCAAGCCATTCTATGATTCTTCTGGATATTCTAAAACCATTACAATCATAGTTCTTTGTCCAGCACCTTTCCCAAGCCTCGACAATGTGCACCTTTCTCTGCTGGTTATTTACATGCAAGTAGTTACTTATTAGGCACTTCGCTTCTGGGTAGCCTTGAAAACCACGTGCAAGTTAAAACCAGTACACAATACTGCTGTTCTCTTGCTAACTGGGACAGCACGTGTTGCAAGTCTCTGCAACAAACACAGCATGCATAAGGGTGGGACCTGCTGGATGCTGAGCTCTTTGGAAAAATCCTTAAAAGCCAAAGCAGAGCAATAGTGTTGAACCTGCTTTTTTCTTCTGTGCCTAACCACGGAGGCTGGCTGTTCCCAAATCCTCCTGCAGCTTGGCACTTGGATAGCTGCTGTGATAGGCCTTCAGCTCTAGGGCTCGCTGCTATGCAACATTAAAAATCTTCCTTTTCCTTTGCCAGCTGCTCCCAGTGGGGTTTGTGACTGCCCTCAGCCTCTCACCACACCATGCATGGCCCAGGGATCTGCACTCACTGCTGTTATGCCAGCAGGTGGTTTGCCTACATCTGGCTGCTCCTCGCCCTGACAGCTTAGTGCAGGGTATGTGTGTTCTCAGTTAGACCACAGCTGAAGCTGTTGGGCTTCTGGTTTTGCAAGCCTGCACAGTTGATGCCACAGCACATGACACCCTTAACCATTACAATAGTTTGGTCTTTGTCTCCGTATCATTGAATTTCCAACTTCCTCAGTGACAGCTTCACCAGCTGGTCTTTTCCTATCTGATTGAGGTCAAATAGGTGGCCCCATTAGAAGGCAGGATTTTGCTACAGGTTTTTTTGCTTCAACAGCACAGAGATTTGAGACAGTAAACAACTTACAAGCAAGCTCTACCACCTCAGTCTCAACAAAAATTGTATAGGTTGGATATTAATTGGATGGAGTTTGCAGTGGGTAAGTCTAAAAGTCTTTAACTTCTTGGTCAAACCACGCTGAAATACAGAAGGTCTAGTAACACTTAAAATACCTATCTCTTAAAGCAATATCTTTTTTTCTTTTCTTTTTATGACTTAAATTTCTTAAGACTGAGTAAGATGTATCTCATTCAGTTGTAACTGCTGCTTCTCTCAAAGGATTCTTACTGCTCTGGGTCATTTGCACGTAGTCTGGCTCCTATTCAGGCTGCTAAGGCAGCTCTTGGCAACCAGAACTGGCTGTTACCTGGGGATTTCCTCACTAAAGGATCTAATCTTGAATTAAGTACAGGTTAGCATAGTGAAGGTCTTCACCCATTGCTTCTAGCCCTTTGCATATGTACTTCATGAGTGACTTGGGCAGCTCTTCTACTAAAACAGCTCTTTGGGTTTTTGGTGTCAAAGCCAGGAGGTACCTGTTGAAACCAGAGTGATGTGGTGGTTGTAAGGATGATATATTGCTCTGTTCCTGGAGAGGCAGAGACTCAACACATGAACAGAGCAGATCAACATGTGTGTGTCCACCTAGAGAGCAAACCAGATACACAGCACTACACCTCCCGTGTGTGTGCATACAGACACAATACAGAACACTGTGTGTTCATACAGACACAAAGATAACATGTACTGACACCATCTTCTCCCCACCACCCTTCTTTGTCTTGGCAGTACTGTAAAAGTAGCTGGAAATGGCAGCGGTGATAAGCAAGCTGCTATAGATACAGTACCAGGATGACAGGGTTCTGTGCCTTGGCTATAAAGTCAACGTTGATACCTCCAATCACCACCTTTAAAAGAAGAAACAGTTAGAAAGTGGTTGGAAGAACTTAAGGGAAAAGTTCCAATTTTCATTTGCTTTTTTTTCCACCCTCTTGAAAAACCATCTGATTTACAGAGTGAAGGCCTGTGCTTTTTATTTTGGCTGGCTAGACTCAGGTCTGTGCACTTCCAGTCAGAAAGAATAGCAACGTCTCCTGAATGTTGTTTTCTGAATTATGCCTGCTGATAGCCAGCCCCAGTATGATAGGCAGGACGTGATGGAGAACATACAGGGGTGCCAGCAGTTTCACTGAGTGGTCACAGTGTACAACAATTTGTGACATATCAGCCCTCAGAAAAATTGAAGCAGTGCTGTCCAACAGGGGTGGGAGGAAGGATGGATGGGAAGGAAATAGATAAAAATGGGTAGGAAAAACGCAGTCATGTCTTGCAAGCTCCCAGAAGAAATTACCCTCATCAGTGAAACTATATGGATCACTGTCTTACTGTCCCACAAAGCCAGAAAAAGCAGCACAGCTCCACAAAAGGAAATTTCCCAGATTCTTTGGGGACATAAAGTCCTTCTTTCCTCATTCTATCAAATGCCAGGTTACTGCTTCTGGAGTCACTGCACTCTTTTATGTTGACAAATCCTATTGCAAATGGGTTTTGGAAACTTTTTTCATCTCTCTACAGACTACCTAAAATAGATTTGCTGTAAATCACGTAGCACACATGAAATCTAAGATAGTGAATGGAGTATTAGAGTTATAATAGATCATATTTGAGATAAGCAGTACATCTTGTAATTTTGGCAGTGATGAGAAGGAGGCCAAAGAAAGAAGATATTTATAAAACGTGTGTGACTCAGCAGCTCAAAATATCCTCTGCCAACACCCTCTTCCAAGTCTACTGTAGTCACATAAATTCCCTGGCACTGAGAGAAACAGAGTTGAAGCTGTACATAAGGTCACGATAAAAGGTGAAAAAGAGATGAACATTTTAATGGATGCAATGGTCTAAGATTTAATAGGATTAGGCCATTGTCACAGTTTGTCCTCTGTAAATAGAGTGGGTGAGAATATTTAAATGTGAATAATAAAGAAAATTAAAGAGAGAATGTCTGCCAGCATAAAGGAGAATGATTGGTCCCTGGCTGAGTCACCTTATACTTTTGGAAACAGATAGAAAATTATCATCGGTGCTGTCAGCAGACAGGCATTACATGGAGGAAGGCAGAGGACTCACTGGCTGAGGCAGGGTTGTATCCCCTCTGCGAGGCACGCTCCCCTTCCTCGTGGCTTTCTGTAGTTTGCTTAGGGCCACTGCAATGCAGCTGCCCACTCTGGCGTTGTTTTGGATCAGAGCAAGGTCTGTATGGCATCTATTGAGGAAAACAGAAAATACCAGCATGACTGGCCTGACAGAAGCCTGTGGAAGAACTGCCTAGAGGGAGAAAGCAGGAAATGCATGCTGTGAAACTTGATAAATTTGATTCCAAGAAACCAAAATCCAGTGGGGCAGATATGCTGGGTTACAGTACTATAAAAGCATGCTGAAGTTTTAAGTATTCACCTTCCTCTCTTTGTGTCCATGGAGAGTAAAGCTAACATCTCAATTTTACAGACAAGGAATAGAAGACCTCACAGAAGATGAGGTGAAGTGCCTAAGCTGATGCTAAGATCCTAAAAACTTTTGAGGATCTTGGCCACCTTTCCAGTATTGGATGCCTACTGAGATTTTTGCCAAGTCTCTCCATGCCCAATTTTCATTAATTCCCCTGGGAGTAGAGTATCAGAGGCTTTGAAAGCCCCATTTTGTGTCAGCATACAACTCGAATATCCTCAAACCTTCACCAGTCTGGAACTGCTAGCAGAACCTGGGGTTGAACCTGTCTTTACCAGACCCTATACCAGTATCCTAGCCAGTAGATCTGCCTTGCATGGGCAAGAGGATTCATGCTACACAGGAGTATGTTTCTTCCAAGATTCTCAGTGCTCTGGGAAGACCAGGCATCTTCCAGTGTACAACTCCACTATGAGCAACAGAGTCCTGAGAAGAGAGCAGAGAAGTTCAGGGATCAGATGTGAGGGACCTCTTTGACCATCTGCTGTCTGTGTTGGCATTAATTTTTAAAGCAAAAGTGGAGGAGGGACAGTAAGAGTGCTGCTGAAAAATTAGAATGCAGTTACTGAGCTTTCGTGTGTTTGTAGGTAATGAAGTTGTTTGCCCCTTGCTAAACAGACAGTATAATGGCAACATTTTCCAGCAAACATCATCGGAGGAGATAGGAAGTACTCTACTCCTTTATTTGCCCCATTCAGTAAAAGGATACTGGAGTCCAGTGATTTCCCATTGGTTAATTCATTGATCTTCTCTAACAAAAAAGGGGTCAGTTCTTTGCCTGTAATCCCTTTGGACCTGCCAATGTAAAGAAAATTACTGAGAGAAACTGAGCTGAAACAGCATCAGAGTAGAGCACTGCTGTGAGCAGATTAATTTATCACCATAACCACATAGCATAAAAAGTCCCGTAAACAAGCTTCAGGTTAGATAAAACCATGGTGAAAGCCTTGTTATGGGCTCATCCACGCCGAAGTTAAGCTGTGCTACAACCCCTCCAGCAGTGTCCCTGAAGTCACTGAATTTCCCCAAAACCACGGAGCAAGCAGAGGATAGGGCCTGGTTTACTTCTCACCTGGCTTCGCTGAGTGCTTGTTGGATGGCATCCTCAATCAGCTGGCCCGAGGCAGCTCGCTCCTGGGGACAGGGCACTGCTATCAGCACACCGCTGCTCAGGCCTAGCCCCAGAGTGCTGGCTGGGAGAGGATGGGCACATCGTTAGAGGTTCTCTTTAGACAAACTGAATGCTTTAGGAAGAGGACAGAGGAGAGCGAGTGCAGGCTGTGTGAACCCACAGTGCTGGAGCTCCTGTTCTTAGCCCACCCAAGGACAGGTTCTTTTCCAGCTAGCAAGCAGTTTATATCCTCCTATTTATTTTGAGACTGATTGTACAATAAGAGGCACAGAAAAACAAACCAACCACACATCAATAAATGACCCCATTTTTTGACCCTCTGTCCCAGGACCTACATAAGCCTTTCCCTGCTGAAACACACCGATTAGTTTAGCTGCCTCCTCTTCATCCTGGACATGATACGGTGCCTGGAAGCCACTCTGGCTTGAGAAGAAGGCTGGGAACATCCTTGACGCTCCAAAGGCAGCCACACAGACCCCCTGAGTTTCCTGCAGTAATGGAGGTGAGGTAATCAGTGGAGGGAAAGGGGACCTACAAAGAGACAGACTTTTCCCTTCTAACCAGCTAGAAATCATCTTTCTTTAGCACAGGGTTTGATTGTTTTTGTACATCTAATACATCCCATTCTATTCTGTTCTGCCACCAACATTTTTCAAAGCAAAGAGCCAGACATGGTAACTAGTCAGACAGAATCTGGCATATTGAAACATGCGAGACACACGGGTCCTTTGCTTGGAGCTGATCAAAAGCAGGGCAGCTGTCACTAGCACAATGCTGAGTCCGAGGTAACAAGCTGTGACCTGAAGTTATGCCATGAGCTGACAGGAATTTAAATAAGTTCTGTTTGTGATTGGAAAGTCTTGACTCTGGCTGTCACCTGAAGTGCTGGCCCTGGTGGTTTCCAACATAACAAACCTTAAAAATGGACTCTACTAAAAATCTTATTGTTTCCCAATTTAATTATGGGTTTGTTTTAAAGTTTGATGGATCTAGCTTGCCTGATCCATCAGTGTGGGAGCATTCTTGCAGCAGACAGTAAAGTGAATGAGTCTGAGCCTGGAGAAGAGGCTGTGACTTTGGCTGTCTTTGGCTCAGTTGGAGCAGTTGCTGGGGCATAGACAGGATGATGCTAGGGAGCAGCCAAGTGCCTAAAGGACTAGAGAACTGGAAATATGGGCCACATATCCTCTAAACAGTTATTCGTCAAAATCTTAGGTTTAATAACTACCCCAACATCACTGGGCCCACTTGGCCCTGCTGGATGCAGTACACCAAGTGCATCATCACCTTCTTTCATGCCCAGGAGCCCATGATACCTACCAGGTACTCCAGTGTCCTGCCAATATCAAGGATAGACTTGACTCCTGCAGATACAACGGCAACTGGAGTTCGTCCTAGCTCTGTCAAGTCAGCACTCACATCCAGAGCTGTCAAGGGACAAACAGCTGTTACTTGTGATAGCGCTGTACCCCAAGCTGATGTGACCTGCCTCTAAAAAGCCACATGTGCCCACTTTTCTAAACATTTTGATCCACACACAAATATTACAGTTTTAAAGCATGCTTTTAGATGCTAAGATTGTAAGAGAGACTGGAAACGAAGACGTCACTTAATTTAGGGCAGAGGTGCAGCAACTGTCTAAGCTGTTAGTTTGCATCAGTAAATAGCAGGCAAAAAAAAATGGTTGGAAAAAAAAAAAAAAAGAAAGACAAAGTTCAATAAGATGGAATACAAGATTTTGATTTCAGTATTGACACACTGGCAGAGAAGCACCACAGAAGCTTTGCTGACCTCTGGAAACCCCCAGTCTGGAATTTACATCAGAAAGAGATAGCACTCAGCAGAGTGGCATGTTCACACTATAGTTGGGGTATATATAGCTAAAAGGAAAGTATGTACTTAAAGGTCACCATCTACACTGACCAAGCTGTGCCACATCCCAGGTTTCCAGAGAGCAACGTGGACTAGGGCATAAACCTCATTTGTGGTGAGACCCTCCTGCTCCTCAGCTCACAGATGAATGTAGTATGCATTAATTTTCTTACTGTTCTCTCCTCCCCGGTGGACACCTCCAATGCCTCCTGTCACAAACACAGGGATTCCCGCCTTGTGGGCTGCAATCATTGTTCCGGACACGGTAGTTCCACCCGACAAGCCCTGTATGGGACAACAGGTCAGACAGCCCCAGTGTGACCCAGAGAATGCCACTTGCAAGCAGCTGTGGCTGTGCTCTGACCAACAGCAGCGTCACAACAGCCTGCTGACACAGCTAACTGAAATTCTGACACAAATATTCTTTGCAAAAAGGCAGAGGATTAATTATCCCTGCTACATAAGCTGTTCTTACTCTGACAAAAGCAAAGGCCTTCATTCTCCAGGGTTTTCTAACCAGAAGGGTTCTAGGGCAGCTAACGTGACCATTAGCACTATGTCCATAATTTGGGATGACTTGCTGTCACATAGTTCATGTGTAACATGATGATGCTTTATCGTGCCAATATGAATATTCTTTGCTTAGCCAGCCAATCCTGAGTGACTTTTCAGGAGCACTATTTCAGGTCTGCTATTCCCTGGCTCAGATATATTTTGACTCTGGATACATGTGGTATCACAATGTGGCTTGAAGCTACCTGGCTTGAACCTGGAGACCACCCTGTTGCTGTATGGAAAACACTGCAGTAGAAAGTCTGCATACCATACCTGGCTGAGAACATAAGGAAGATCTCTCCGAGACACTTTAACTACATTTTTACTGCTTGCCAAGAACTGAAGTTCCTCATCTGTGAGTCCCACGTGGATTTGACCCCTTAAAATACCTATAGTGGCTGGCACTGCTCCATTTCTCATTACAATTTTTTCTACCTCTCTGGCCATGCTAGAAGAAGACAGACAAGACAACAATCACAAAATTAGTGAGGCAAACAATCAGACAAGAAATCTGCCGAGACCGATGGCTGGCATTCCCAGTTTCCAGATTTGTGCAGGTCTTGGAATTTCAGCTAAGTCCAATTCTGCTTCTGTATCTTCCTAATGGCAGAACTTTGCACCTGATTTTGCAGCAGTGCAGAACTACTCTGAGCTCCTGTTTCAAGGACAGCTATGGGCAGGCTTTATGCTTCATTTCTGAGGCAGGTGCTGTAAAATAGCCTGGCTTACAGGCAAACATATTTGTAGAATACGCTACTAAATATTAGGGGTCTTCTCAAATTAGAACCTTTCAGCACTTAATCCTTGTTATTTATGAGATCACAAATCTTGACAGAAACTCCAGATAATTCAACTCCTACTCAAATGACCAGGATATATTTTTCACAGTATAGGCAGTTAGATACAGGCTATCAACAGTGTTGAAAAGCTGCAAGTTGAGGATATTCTAAGGTTAAAAACCAGGCCTTTCTAAGCTTTGCATGTTTCAAACTTGATCATTTGTTGGATATCCTGTCTTTCTTAGCAGCTGTCTTTACTTATGTTAGGGAATCTTCAACTACGTAAAACGATCTGTTCCAAATTTTGTAGAGATTCATTCTAAGATGGAGTGGCAGGCAAATTAAAGGCAAGGTAAAAAGCAAGATGGAAAATCAATACCAAAATCCTCCTGTGCTTTGTAGAAGCTATAGGATAGAGAGGAGACTGTTAGCAGATGACTGTGCAGATTGCTGTGGTTTCTGGCACTGCCACTCAGAAAAAAACCAAACCTACAGGATGTGAATAAATAAAGGGTAGAAGTGTTTATTTTTTCATACATAAGGCACAGAAGGCACTGAGAGGGACCATCAGTTCTCACAGCAACTGCTCTGAGCAGTGCCAGTGAGCAGATTTCACTGCTGTGTTCCAATCCTTTTTGTATCACAAAAGGTATACCAAAAGAAACTACAGGGGAGTTTTCAGTGCCTGTCATCGTGCCATCATTAATCGTCACATCTCTGTCTTAGAGCAAAGGATAACATTATCTGCTGTCATATTTAAAAAAAAAAAACAGAAATGTAAGGTGTTGGGTACGGAGATAAACAGGTATGAATATATGTGCCCTATGGTTCTGCTCTACTTAGAAGTCCAAATACAACTTTTTTACACCAGAGCTCAAATTCTGTATCCCTAGCAATCTGGCATTTCCCTTCACTTTGTTCTTACAACTTTGCTGAACAAGGAACATCGAAACCCACAACCTCAGATTCTGAGGATAGGCCATGCCATGTGTAATGATGGTGCTCTCCAAGGCTACGACTGGTCTCCCCTCCACTAGGGCTTCCTGTATGGAGGGCTCAATCCTGAAATAAGCACCTGGAGATAAACGTAAAGTTAGTTATTTGCAGAGGTATTTGCAGTTAGTACTGAGCTATATTTATTTAAGGCAATTTGTCATCATCACAATAAATTCATTCCTCTCTTCAACTCTTCTTTTGAGTTCATTTGGAAGTAACTTCATGAAGACTAAAACTGCGTTTTATGTGACTATTTACCCCCCATAATTATAACTATAATTAATACAAATAATGATCCTCTTCACGATCTGAATGTTACTCTCCCACCATTATTATAATTCTGTTGCTACTGGCTCCAATAATATTATTTTAATATTACTTTAAATGAACTTTGCTGTGAATGGACTAAGCCCTGTAATAATGCTGGCTGAATAATGCTATATTTTAAAAGACTGCAAGCACAAGTATACAGAGACTAAATATATAGTATGACTGTTGTGCACAAAATGTCTCCTGTTTTTAGAGTTATTATCAAACAATAGAAATTCCCTGTGCATTTTGGATCTGAAGTACCCTCCTGAAAGCTGAAAAAGCAGCTCTCAAAACACTTTTCAAGGTCCCTGCTGTGTTCAGTTGAGGAAGATGCTTTCCACCCAGGGACTATTTTGGAATACACTACTCACCATGCAGAAATCTTCTCACCTGCGAGGTCCTGTGTGCCTCAGTGGATATGTGTCTTGCCAGTCTACAGGTTATCTTTGCAATCATCTTGTACAGAAGGATGGTCCTAAGATTACAAAAGTCAGGTTAAAATGGAAAAAGTAATTTAGCAATGATGTGACCATGTGAAGTTAAATCTGTCATCCCTGATCTTGGAAAGTGAACAATCCTGGACTTGCCCAGGAGACTGCCTGAAAAATTATTGTGTTTCAAGCATGAGCTGGGGTGCCAAATCAAAATGTTAAACTGAAGAAATGGAGTTGAAAGAATTCACCTAGCCTGTTGTTGATGTTGAAATCGAGGTGGAGCAGAGGAAAGGATGAGGAGTAACAAAGCAGACTTACGAAGTTCCCATTCTGATTTCCTAAGATACTTGTTCATGACAAATTACAGGCTCAGCTGCTGTCACCTCCAACCCAAAAGATTACAAGGAGAAAACTGTAGGAATACCATAAAGAAATGTAACTATTTTTTGCTGGTGTCTTAGAGGAAACAAGCAGTTCTCTAAAATAAAGAAAGAAGCTAAGGACTGGAAAGCCAGATTGTAACTGTAAGGAGAGAAGAGCAGCTCTTCCAAGAGCCAACAGTGCTTTATGTGTGCTCACGTTACCTCATCTTTTTTAGCATGAAGTGTTGGAAGCAGAGGCACAATTCAGCCCCAGCAAGAACTCCAGAACTCCTCTCGTCTCTTAGCAACTCCTATTCACTTTAATTAAATTCATTCCAGGACAGAGAAAGAGGAGGAGAGAGTTGCAAATGTTAAAAGCCTGGGCTGGCCTGGGCCCCAGGGCAGTCTCGCTCAACTCCAGGCTGTTACACATATTTTTGCTGGGCATTTGGCTGTATCTCTCATGCCTTCCTATTCCTCACCCCTTAACTGTGAGGAAGGGATTTATTTCTTCAGTCCTTTGTACCTATTGTTAGTTTAGATAGGAAATTAATTAGAGTACAGTACTGTGTGTTAAATTTAACCGAACATGGCTCTGATCTCTGCACAATGTGTAGCATTACAGCCATAGAGACATAGTACACACAGGATATGTGTACTGTATTGTTTTGTTTTGTTTTGTTTTCCCAGAATCTAAAGGCTTCAGCTGTACAGAGCAGTTTGGGCTGTGTGACATGAAGAGATGGTCTGATTCTGTGGGACATCTCCCAAATCCTCAAGCTATACGTTGTCGTGACACACAGTGCACACCCAACCAAAACCAAAAGAGATATTTTTTCTTCTAGATTCAAAATCCCATTTTTATGATAAAAATCCCAACAAAGTTTGTGAAATCCTACTGTTGCACGGATGTGGCACAAGCTTTGCTTCATGCTTACAGCTCCTTGTATGCTTGTGCAGTGCTAAGCTGGCAGTCAGCAGCCAGAGAAGTTCATGTAAATGCTCTGCTTTTGCCGAGGGTGTGCATACACACCCCTTGCTCTGTGGGGCAAAGTCAGCTTTGGAATCCATTCATTGAGGCACAAAGGTTACGCTGAAGATCATTTGAGCTGCTCAAGCAGTGCTCTGAATTTTAACAAACCCTCTTACTCTGAAGTGCAGCAGCTAGAAGTGCCCAAGCCATGCTGGGCTGTGGATACAAACCAGCTGTCCCCACCTGCAACCCGAGAGGAATTATCCATCATTGACTGGAAAGGCGGCCAGCCTGCTGGAAGTTTTGAAGCTTGGCAAGGCTAGCAGCGAGACCTGTCCGACCTTAGACCCTGTAACAAACCTGTACACACTCCTAGCACAGGTTTTGTGCAGCTCTTGCACAGAGCAGCCTTCCTCCCTCCTCCAGACCGACCCTGCTTGCCTCCCTCTCTTGCCATCGCCCCTCGCACCTGCCTTGGTGCGGCACTGCCTGGCGTGCCTCTTACCTCCAGGCACCGTTGCGTGTGCGAGGCTGGCTGGGCTCTGGAGCCACGCCGGGGCAGCCCTGGGAGAAGGCGTGACAGAGGGGCCGGGGCTGTGGGGCTGACAGCCATTTATTATTAACCACAGGCACGCTCAGCCCTGCGGCCACTTGATGCCTGGGGCAAAGGGGTGATTTTGCTGCAGGGCAGGGACAGCTTCTGGGGTTATTTTTGTTCACGTGATGCCGCATTTTCCCCTCACTCTTTAATTCATATTCTTTTGCTGCTAGATTTTTTTTAATCAGTTACTTCAGAAATCACTGAAATAGTACCTCTGTAGATTGGGTTCCTTTGTACGTATTCATAAAAAGTAGAGAAACTGCATTCATGCTTCCCCTGAAGGTTTGCCAAACACAGCTCTTAGCCTGCCAGAGAAAAATCGCAGAATCACCGGGGTGGGAAGGGACCTCAAGAGATCATCGAGCCCAACCCCCTGCTAAAGCAGATACCTTACAATAGGTAGCACAGGTAGGTGTCCAGACAGGTCTTGAATATCTCCATAGAAGGAGATTCCTCGACCTCTCTGGGCAGCCTGTGCCAGTGCTGTAGGTCTCATGCCAGTGGAACTCCTCGTGATGGAGAGAAATACTGAGCACGGTATAGTCTCCTACTTACAAGGACATCCTGTTCTAACAGCTCTACATAGGGTGGTTTCAAACAAGGAGTTGGAATCTAGAAGATTTTTGTCACATCATTAAAACCCATGGTACTTTGAGATTTAATGCACTGACATTATTTTGTATTCTGCAGAAAATACCACCTTTCAGAGCTGAGTGGCTATCCCAGAAGGGACTAACTTACGGGGTGGAAGGTGGATTCTATGCAACTTCCACACATAACATAAAACAATCAAAAGCAATTACTAACGTATTACTTTCATTTTAAAGTAAACAGTGTCTGATTTTACTGCAATCCACCTGGTGGAAAATTGTAAAAAGTAAAAAGTTTTTAAATAAGCATTTATATTTTATGCTCATCCCTTTCAAGTTTTCTCTAACTTCTATTTAACCATGCACTAAAGAATGACTTTACGTTCTACATGAATGAACATATTCAGGGAAAGTTCAAAGTTTCCTAAGTTACGAAGAAAATCCACCTCTGAATTCTGCTACATGGTCTGCAGGGAATTTAACAGAAGGAATGGCATGCTGCATCCTGAGATATAACAAATGGATGCTGAGGATTTTGTGATTGGTTATTATCTTCTGGTGAGGATGAGTGGCGAGAGGTATAAAAACCAAACATGGAGGTAAAGTTAACATTTTTGAAAAATACATACAAATTTTCATAACATCATTTAAATCTCCAGTAGATCTATTTAGAAACATTGCAGTACTGGAGGAACCTATCTGGGCTATTTGCTTTTTTGGCATGCTATCAGATGAGATGATCTGGTAATAGCGCTGATCTCTCCGTCTTCATCTTTCTCTTAAGATCAAGATCATATTAACACGATCTTAAGCCATGGACACCCAGTTCAATGTGTGGTATTAGTAAATCGTGGTAACAGCGTGTTTCTTTATTTACCATTTTTCTCTTCAAACTAAGTGGAAAATCAGCCCCTCAGCTTGCTGGATGTGTAGCTCGGCTTTCCACTTACAACCTACAGGTTTCATAGACCAAATATGGCTGCTCTTAGATGCCACTCCAAGGCAGCAGTCAGGACAGCATGCAGATGGCTGGGAGAAGGCCCCAGAGAACTGCTGGGGACAGCTTTGGCAAGAAACCATGGGGCTGTGCATAATGCACTCCTCTGTTTGCTACACGTTGCTGACTTTTTAGTATTATCTTCCTGCAGCAACCCAAAGCTTCCTGCTAGCACTTCCTCCTGCGGGCCTCGGGAGCAGGGGTTAATATTAAACTGGTTGCTGGGTGACCTGGGAGAGGCCGGGAATACAGACTGCCATGGCAGATTCTTGCTGCCTGCTGGGAACTGCACCCTCAGGCCCCAGCCACTCCCAAGCCACCCTTGCATTGGCCTGTGTGCCTGAGTTGTACCCCAGCTACCTTTCCAACAGTTTTGTTCCTACTCTACCAACAACATGGATTTCTTCCTGATGCTGAGAAATCCGACATAGTAACTTGACACACCAATGAAATATGTCAAGCAGGTATTTCCTTTATTACAGCGCTGGGTGCAAGGGGGATCTCTCCACCAAACATGCACACTGAAGAGAGAAACGACTACACATTTAAAGGCATAACACATTAATATTCATTACATTCCAAAGATGGACAGAAATTCCAAAGCGAGTGACATCTCCGGTGGTAAATTTCCAGATGTTAAAGGGATTACATTATGTCGCCAGCAAATTGCCTCCTTATCTTTAGACTTCCCCACTGAGTTGCAAACACCGATTCCACTTATCTTCTCTGGACTATCCATTGTGTTGTAAACAACCACCCTACCCACCATTGTGTTGTCCTTATCTTCATGGGATCACCCGTGTATTGAGTTGCAAACAGCAGCTCTCTTCAGCAGTACCTGTATTTCTATGGTCCCTGAGTTTCTTCCTAAAGTTTCCTATTTGCTCAAGCTATGATGCCTGGTTTAGATTAAATCCAGTTCATTTCCTTGACTCATTCCTCACCAAGTTTTTCAACTTTGTCTTGGATAAAAAGGGACATGTAACAGGGATGAGGAGGTGGGAACACACCACAGAGCTCACCAGAATTAAACTGAATACAGAGAATATGAAGTTAAGGTAGGATTAGGTTTTATAGATAGAATGATTGCATGCGAAGAAATGAATTGTAATTTTTATTTTAGCTGTGGGGAAACTGTCAGTTTATTGTACCGTATTGCTGAGATACACGGGGGTCTCAGACTGAGGGTCTGTTGAGATTAAAACCAATGGATCGTGAAATGTAGCTCTCATTTTCTTTGCCAGCAGGTGCTACAACAGAGGAGAAAATATACAAAACAAAACAAAACAAAACAAAACAAATAAATCTCCCAGTGTCCTAGGGATGAGGGAGATCTTAGTAACACCATTTACTTCGATACGGATACGGCCCACCCGCCCGTCAC
Source organism: Cyrtonyx montezumae (assembly GCF_038088225.1). Lineage (NCBI taxonomy): Eukaryota > Metazoa > Chordata > Aves > Galliformes > Odontophoridae > Cyrtonyx > Cyrtonyx montezumae. Next base: position 117,465,567 of record NW_027072034.1, on the reverse strand, counting down.
GCCGCCCCTCCCCCCAGCCGGCGGGTAAGGGCCGCGCCGCGCGGCGGGAACGTTCTGGAGTGGGCGTTCCCCCGCCGGCTCCGCCAATCAGAGCCGCCGCCGGGCGAGGGGCGGTCCTTCCCCCCCTCCCCACCGCCTCCCGCCCGGAAGGATGTGCTCCCGGAAGTTCCGGCGCTGTCGCCGTGTGTGGGATAAACAGTAATGGCTGAGGCGGTGGCTCTTGGAACAACGGCGGACGCCGCCGCTGCGGCGGCGGTGGTCCTGGGGCCGAGCGCCGCCGCGGGAGCGACGGGCACCATCTTCGGGCCCGCGGCCGTGCCGCCTCTCGCCGTGGGGCCGGGCGGCGGCTGGACCAAGCAGGTCACTTGCAGGTAGGCGCTGCCCGCGGCGGGGGCGGCAGCCCTTCGCCCTAGTCTCCTCGCGTTCCCTCAGCTCCCCTCCCCCACCCACGCGGCCTTTCTTCGGGGCGCCGCGCCCTTTTCCTCTCTCTCACGTAGGCACCGCAGCGCCCCCTCCGCATAGGCCTCCGCAAGAGGCCGAGGGCTGAGGGCAGCGCCAGGCCGCGCCCTGGGCAGCCCGCGCTGCAGGGCCTGGGCGGGGAGGCTCTGCGGGCAGCGAGGTCGCCGCCGGGGCCCGTACTTCCGGCGCGGCCTTGCGCCGCCCACTGGACCCGGCCCCGCGCTGCGGCCCGCGCCCGCCTCGCCCTTGGGGACGGGGCCGCGCTGCCGACGAGTCCCTCGGGGCTCCTGAGTCACGGCGGTCGCCGTGAAAGAGACAGTGGGGCGGGGGCGCTGCGGATAGCGCCGGGCCATTGAGTTTGAATCGGATGTTGTAAGAGCACGGATGTCACTGAGGCCTTTCTCAGGGCGCAGCCCGCCGTGACCCACTCCCACAGCGCGGGGTGCGCCGCTGCCCGTGTTACATCACGGCTCGGAGCGCTGCGTCATTATGCATCTGCGTTTCCCCTCAGACTGCGTTTCCGATAAATCTCATCGAGATGAGCGTGCGGATCTTGCCGCATGTCGCAGCGCTGCCAGAGGGGCTATTTTTAAACTGATCCTGCAGGCCAGAAGAAACATAAAGCAGTTTTCGCAAAGATAGAAATTGAGTTCCTCTGACACAAACGGGTAGTTCTAGGTTAGGTTCAAGGAGCATCTCCTTTCTCTTTTTTCCCTTAAGACTTTTTTTTCCCTTAAGTCTCTACATTCCATTTAACATAACATGTTAATAAACAAATACTTTTCGAATTGCTTACGCGATATTTCTTTTTCTTTTGGGGAGGGAAGGAAGCTCTAGATTCTGGTGTGAGGTCTTTTGTGCACCGTTTCTTCTCAGTGCCAAGGGCAGCCGCGAGAGCACTGCTGCTTGCTGCATCCCTTTGTGTTGCTGCGGGGGCCCTGCGGTGTCTGAGGCATCCCTGCTAAGTCTGAGTACTGTTTGCATTGTCTCACGCACCGTTAATGTGCCCATCTGGAAAACAGCATTTCTCAATTCTGAGTACTCCACTGCGTGCGGAGAGCTTTGGCCCCGAATAACCAGGTTAATGTTTGCTGCAAGGCCGTTAAGCGCAGGGCGGAGACGAGGAAATGGCTGGGAATGGTGCTTAGCTCAGCTCTCCAGTGAGCTTCGAGGGCAGAGGTCAGTGCTCCCTCTGCATGAGTTTGCTGTATGTTTCTGAAGACCGAAAAGCGTAATTAGGGGAAGTGCGTTGGCACAGCAAATCGGAGCAAATCGGTTGACTGCAGACAGTGTCTGCAGAGCAGTCGAGCTGATCTGTGCCTATACTGAGCATGAGTGTATCTAATAAATATTTTCATCTCTAAAAGCTCAGGAAAGCTTAGTTATTGCAGCAGAACACATTTGTGTTCTGTAATGTGAGCTTAAACAAAAATTAAGATCTCAGCTTTCAACCTAACGAGCCTCTCCATTGTTCTTTTTGACCAATCCTCTTAGCTATGCCAGTTCTTGTTTGTTCCTTTCTTGGTTTGTTTGTTTTCAGCAGCCCCCTTCCACTTGCAGACAGCAGAGCTTTCCTCAGACTTTGAAGTGAAATTAATTATTCAACCTAACCTTATGGGACTGTAAGAATTCAGCTTGTCTAAGTTAAGTTTCAGGGGAATGGAGTTCCTGTAAGCTTGTCAAGAGAAAACGCTTACTCTTAAGTCCTGTTTTGCCTTTGTAAATGATCTGGAGGATATAACTGTGAGATGAAGGGGTTAATAGCATTTCAAAATCAATTTTTTTTCCACTGCAGTATCTAGAGCAGTTTTTTTTCTGAGTAATGCTGCGGAGTTCCTTTCATCTAAACTTTATCTGAATCATCGTATGGGTGGTAGCAGATCCTGCCTGAAGAACTTCTGACAAATAGGAGCGTCTTTGGTATAAATACTTTGCATTTCCTGGTTGGGGAAGGAATACAGCTGTTTTATCAAAATGGGAAGTTGTAGAATTAGAGGATGTTCTTGCTGCTTGATATATCAGGGTGATGCCCTTGGGTGGGTGATTGGCGTCTTGAAGTGAGAGATACAAGGACTGAGAGAAAGGGCTTTGATTTCTCCTAGGCTAGTGGTTTTGCAATTGCTGCCGTTCTGCTTTTTCTGTAGGTTCAGTTTAGAGCTCGAGGTGAAGAACAAATTCATCTTGTACCTCAGTAGATTATGAGAACGAATTTCATGTTTGGATCCTTTCATTACTGATGTGTTTGAAATAAGAAAAAGAATGGTAGTTCTTATCGAGTGTGTCTGTCCTTGCTGTTTTAGACAGATGTGTAACTTCACAGAGCGGTGGTATAGCTGACTCTTAAACCAAAGATGATGATGTTAGCTCCAGATACTTGAGTTTTCCAGATCTCGTGCACCAGTACTTCAGCTCATCAAGTTGGTGTAAACAGATAGTGTTCAGTAACTGAACAGACATGAAACCCTTCACCAACTAGTTGGTGCGGTTTGAGCATGTGTGTAACTTTGCTGTTCTTTCTGAGAACCCAGATCAGATATTGTGTCATTTTTATATTAAACAAACAACAAAAAAAAGAATCGGGAGCACATAGATAGGCCTCCTTCATTGAGTGTAACAATAGTGATAAGGTGTGGTGCACAAACTTCTTAAAAACCTGTGTGCATTGCCCCTTTTTAGGAGCTCTCTTCTACATATCTCCCACTACCTTCTTGCTGAAGAAGGTTATGGAGAGGAAGGGACACCTGCTAAGTGAATGCTATTAAAACCTGCTTATGTCTTTTCTTACCTTTTTTTTGTAAGGTTGCTGACTGTAGGAGTGTGTGGCCTCTGCTCAGCTGCCTCCTTTGCCAGGAACTCCACTGCTCCTGAAGAAGCCAGTGGGTGCAGTTGGCTGTTCCCAGTGGCAGTGCTTCTGTTCTATGAGACTTAGCTCTTGCTAGGTATAATATTCTTAATGAAACCAGAGGTTTAATAAACAAAATGTGGTTGACTGAAAGCAGAGTTAAGTGGTTCTGATGTAAAGGACAAGCCACGCCTGAAAAGCAAACTTATTGCAACCTTCTAAAGCTGTGGAGAGAAATCTTGCATAGTGATTTCACTAATAGGATTACACATGTGAAGGCTCATGAAGGAAATGATCTGAAAGCAGCTAGTACATGCTGAGGTTCTAGAATGCAGCTGTCTTTTAAACTGTATTGTCTTTTTAATGAAGTCACTGTACGTGCTTTAGCTTATGGCGAGTAATAGAAGTAATCTCCTTCTAACAGTGGAAAACAATATCTTTTAAAAGATGATATTTTAGGGCATGGCCCTGGGTGATTGTTTTCTGTATGCATTTCCAAAATAATTGTCCATGAGATTTTCGTTACATGCTACATGTCTTTTGGATGTGCAGAGCCTGATTCCTCTGGCTTTTCTAAGCTCTCCAGGAAAGCTAGGATTTGCTGTTTTGGTTATAGGGTACATAACTAGATATTAGTTGCAGTGCTTTTCAATGCCAGAATGTCACTGCCAACAGTTAGTACTTCCTGGATGGGTTGTTCTGTGTATTGGTATGGTGTAGCTTTGTATGGTCTTGCAGTGAACTGAGTGGGGGAGGTGGGATGGTCTCAACCTGTGCAGTCTCACCCTTTTGTATTCCTGTGTCTGAATAGGAAACACAGCATGGCTGTGTGATGACACCCAGAGAGGATGTGGTTATATACTTCTCTTGCTCCAGTTTAACTTGTTGGGATCAGATGATACATATTCCCTGGGCGTTTGACAGAAAGCAAAGTTTGAATGTCCTTCTGCATGTCATTGACTGAGGCTGGTAGCCTGTTCAATTTTCAGTTTTTAGGATTTTTTTTTTGCATATATCCAGCAACGGGAGGCTGGTATTGCTAATATGTAGCGTTACAATTAAATTTGTGTGTGTAAAGATGTTCTTCCACTCTTTTTTTTTTACATGTCAAGCCAAAAAAAATGCACTCTGTGCTTTAACATACCCAATTTTCCGGTGTGACCAAAGTGTGTTTTAGCTAAATGTAGCAGTTTCATATGTAAAATGTTAATTTATTTGTGATGTTAAAGTCAGAACTTACCTCCTTTGGGTGAGCGGTGGAATTGGTTTAATCCTTAGTGATTTTTTTTCCCTACTCACTCTTGGGTTATCTCATTTGAATGGAACTGAGCTTGCTGCATGGGAATGCAGCATGAAAGTGATGGGAATTAAATTAAGCTCCTGACTGCTTCAGGTTTTTTTCCTTCCCCTTTGTAACATACGGTCTTGATGTAACGCATTGTGGCTAGTTCCAGAATTCTAGGAGATCTGTGATTACAGAGAAACCTCTTGAAGTGGGGTGAGAAAGGGCCTCAGACCTCTGTTTCCTTTGAGTAGCCAGCAGTGGGAGAGCCTCATTCCAAGGCTTAAGTATTTAGAGCAAGATGCGCTGATCAAGTACTTCTCAGCTGAAATGCTCACTGTAGCTGTTGCCTTTCCCTCAGTTGCTTATTTCAGCCCTGCTCCCAGCACTGTGGCTGGAGTAGCAGGATGGTTGTGCACGGATCTGAGCGGTGATCTGAGCTGCATTAAAAATAACCTCGGGGTGGCAGAAGGAATGTCAGGTTACATCTGAGCAGCTCCTTGATCTGAGTCAGCAGGTGGCTGTGAATCTGCATGCCCCAACACATGGGGGAAGCAGTGCTGTGCTGAAACAAGCAAGGGGTGGAGATAAATCTTTCTAGCTCGTTCTTCAGTAACTTAACAGCCTGAATTAATTTTGACCTGTTGGTGTGAATCTCATTCCTTAAAGGAAGCCAGAAGTTCCAGTTAGGCTCCGTAGGTCTGTAGGTTGCTAACTCTTGGCTTTGAGGTGCGTTTTTGAACGAGCAAGTGTGTTGTGATGTTGTTTGTGTGCTTTTGGGGGAGAGGAGGGTGGAATTAGTTATTCTTCTTTGCAATGAGAAGTGAATGCTGGCAATGGAGAGTTCTGGTGTAGTACTCAATTCCTGAAGTGTGCTGGCATGGTGGTTGGTGACCTTGGCCACCTGACAGACCTGACTATGGAGTACTCATGTCTCTGGGGAGGATAGCCTGCAGAGTGTCATCTGGTCTTTTTATTATTTATTTCTGTGTGGGATCACGTTTCTTACCAGGTGTGCTGTGTAGCTGCAGTGTACAGACAGGTGGTACCTTGAAAGTGTGAATGTCAGCCTGTTGGCTTGTGTCAGCTTGTGACTTATGAAACCACTTCAGCTCTCCTCCTCTTAGTATCCTGAGTATGTCAGTGGTTTTGCACATCCTCTGTCAGTCCTCTTCAGACTTGCTTCAAGTTACAACATTTCCCTAGTATTGCACCACAGATGTAGCTTTGCTTATGTCATTTGGTGAAGTGTTTGCTATGATTTATGGCTCCTTGCCTTACAATGGTCTTAAGTACCTGTCCAGAAGCTCATGCAGTTCAATGATTTTTGACACCCTCTGTTAAGGAATAGTGATTTCAAGCACTCCTCTGTGAAGAGCCATCCACTTCTTGGTTGGTGCTGCAGAGGATGATCCAGCTGTCCTTCCTGTTGGCTGCACTGCAGGGTGGCTGTGCAGTTATCTCTTTGGAGGACCTGTTTCCATTGGCTTTGTGGGTGGCAGCACCAGTGCAAAGCATTGTGGAGCCAGGGGGACAGGTTCCTTTCAGCAGCAGAGTGGGCTTAAAAGGGTGTAATGGGCTTCTGAATCTTTGCTTAAGCTGTGTTTCATAGATAAGCTAAGAGTTTGTATGAAACCTTAACCATAACAATTTTTCCTGTGTAATAGACATTGATGATGTCAATTAGCTCAGGGTTTGTAATTTACTTGGTATGTGAGGGCCGGTGCTTTTTCTGTAAGCTGCATTGTTGATAAGTAGCTCTTAGGGGAAAGAGGCTGGATAATACTTGTGTTGTTTAAGTGCTCTTTAATATGTTCAGTTATGGCTTTCATTTAAAGAAGCTTACATTTTCTAGGTTAAAGTTTAAAGCAATGGGGAAAAAAACGACATTCAGTGTTTTTTGGAGTAGAAGAGGCTTCATCCCTTTTCAGACTTTCTCATTAGTATGTTTATACAGAGGCATTGTCCCATGAGCTGTTAGCAATGTCCTTAATTCAGCATACCTTGATTTATAAAACAACCAGTCTTACAAATACTGTACTTTACAGCTTCAGTACTTCATTCACAGTAATCTTCTGTATTACAGGTATTTCATGCACGGAGTTTGCAAGGAAGGAGACAACTGTCGCTACTCTCATGACCTGTCCACTAGTCAGTCTGCAATGGTGTGCAGGTATTATCAGCGTGGATGCTGTGCTTACGGAGATCACTGCAGGTAAACCAATGCCACTGACTGTGCTGTAGGAATAACTTCACTTGATGTTCCTGAGTACAGAGCTTGTAGAAAGGCAAAAGAAAAAAAAAAGCCTGTACAAATTCTCCCTGTATTGAGAGGACATAAATTCTCCTCTACTGTTGTGGAAGAAAAATAAAAAATAAAAGAATGAACAGAGGAATGCAGTGCTTTCCTAGCGTAGCAAAGCTTTTTAAAGGCTTAGGGATCTTTTTTGTCACTGAAGTTCTCTGCATTACAACTTACTGAGAGTTTTAAGATTGTATTTTTGTAGCTCCTGTGTGTGATTAAGTATTTGCATCATGACCACGTATGGTAGCTATAATTAGCTTTTCTTTCATGCTTAGTGTACCATAACTATGAATAAGAAAGATAATGGAAGATGGTCGCTCTAGCCTTCTGTATATCTGCCAGTGCTACCTTCATGGTCATGTACATCAGTGGTCTCCAAACTATTTTTAATGGCATGTGAAATAAAAAAAAGTGATTTTTTTTTCTTGCTTCTAATGAATGTTTATTTACTGATGAAATTATACAGTTGTACTACTTTGCAATACATTACATACATCATAAAACATGGATTAAATAAAAAAACAGAATATCAGGGGCTAGAAGGGACCTCAAGAGATCAAGTCCAACCCCTTGCCAAAGCAGATACCCTGCAGTATGTTGCACAGGTAGGCATCCAGATGATCTTAAATATCTCCATAGAAGGAGACTCTACAACCTCTCTGGGCAGCTGGAGTGCTCTGTTGTCCTGACAGTAAAGAAGTTCTTTCCACATGTTAGTGCAGAACTTCCAGTGTTTGATTTTAGGCTATTACTGCTTGTTCTATCACTGCACATCACCAAGAAAAGCCTGCCTTAATCTATTTGCCTCCCACCTCCCTTTAGGTATTTATAAACATTAATCAGATCCCCTTTCAGTCTCTTCCCTGGGCTGAACAAATCTGGGTTACTCAACCTTTCCTCGTACTGGAGATGCTCCAGGCCCTTTATTGCCTTTGTGGCCCTCTGCTGGAATCCCTCTAGGAAGTCCCTATCTTTTTTAAAGTGGGGAGCTCAGAACAGGGCACCACACTCCAGATGTGGCCTTACCAGGGAAGAGTAGAGGGAGAGGATCATCTCCCTCAACTGTCTGGCCACACACAGTTTTTAATGCACCCAGGATACCATTGGCCTTCTTGGCTGCAAGGGCAAGATGAGATTAGATTGATAAGGATTAAAATATTTTTAAAACACTGGTAAGCAATTTAACGTGAAGTAACCATCAAACCACTGTGTGGTACAAAAGGTTTTCCTCATACCCCTTCTCATTATGAAATATTGAAAGAGAGTTAACAGTATGGATGACATTGCAGCATTTTGTTCACTTCTGGTTCCAGATTTTTTGCTGCAGTATATTACCTGTGAATGATGCAGTGAATTAATTTCACTTGTGCTATCCTGTAATCTTATCTGGAAATAACTGTTATAGTCATTGCAGTTGCTCTTTTGGTAGTTAAACTCACCAAGTTTTTCCTGTGAAGCATCTTTTTTAACAGAGTCACTGTTGAGAATACATCTTCTCTAGTGTGCCTCTTTAGTGACTTACAAAAATGTAGTTGGTGTATTTCATTGTTGCAACAAAATCTAATGAATGCCATAAGCCAAAGCATTTTTTAGTAACATACTTTTGGTCACCTCTGTTGTGAACCTCACATGCTACTTAGTTTGCTCTAGTACTTGTTTATTTGAATCTTCAGCAGTTCTCTGTCTACCAACAATCTTTGCTGACAAAGGGAAGTGCTTTTGTTTGTTGCTGTTCTGCTTTCCATGCATTATTTTAGACATCAGGAAGAACATGTGTTCTGATCTGTATGTAGCTTTTTGTCTCTTTTGCTATTATCTAAGAAACCATCAAAGATGCTGTTCAGCCTTTGTCACCGACCTTTGGAATACTCAACCTGAATTTTCCATGATCTGAAACATCTATGGGGGAAAAAAAAAAAACAACTGTGGAAGTTAGTCTTTGTGTTCAGGATGCTTAGATCAAGTCCTGTTAATGTGATAATTTCATTATCTGATCTCTCAAGATATAATTATGCTTAAGGGCAAGGATCACTGTTAATAATAGTGGATCTGTATTTCATATCCTCAGTTATTTTGATCACCTCTCTTCCCTCCCCCCCCCCCCAGATCCATGTCAGAGCTGCAAAGGTAGAAAGAGTTACAGCCTAATTGAGATCTGACATCGTATTGTTTTGTGTTCGCATAATCGGTATTGTCTTAAATCCACGGTAACTTTGCAGAAATGTTTTCTAACCACTTGCTCATTTTTGTGAGAGTTTGACTTAAAACTGGATAATATAATTTGTGACTCCGTTTAGTGGGGCAGATGTGAACTGCAGTATGTTTCAACATCCTGGAAGCGAACAAGCTGGGGCACTGCTGTTAATCCCTCCACATTGTAGAGCACCTACTCTTCCTTCAGGACACATTGTGTACTGTGACACGGGATCCTTTGACATACAAACTGAGTAAGGACACCAACTTTGGACCATATGTTAAAGATTAAAAGTTTGAGTTCTTCCTTATAATTTTAGATTAAAAAATATCCTACCATTTTCTTCCTGAATTCCAGTGGATTATTGTGTGTACTGCCTGGGGTGTGTATGCCTTGCTTTGGAAACCACTGACAAAGAGTACTGGAGGCTTGCCTGAAATTTGTGCTTCATAGCTTCATTGAGATTTTTGGAGCTGACATTTGGTTGGGTGTGTTTCTTTAATATACGAGAACTGTAATGCCTTATTGTTTTCACCCTGACACAAGGCAAGTGAATCACAGTTCATTAAAGATTATATAAAAACTCAAAGAATTCCCTCTTTTCATCCTTGAAATGAGTCAGCAGATGTCTTAAGACTCTGTTGGGGAAAGTGGATTATGTTTCTTTGTAGTGTACTAGCTGCTGGAAGGCAGATTTTTGAGTGAAATGGCACTTATCAGTTGTCTGTGGGTGGTAGGGATCAAAGTGTTTTGAGCATTTTTTTCCACAGTAAATTGAAGGTGTTAAAAATAATTACTAAAGTCAACATAAAATCTGATTGAAGCAAGGTGCTAAGATAAGGGCAGTTTAGGTCATGTTCTCTGGGATGCTGTCTAGTCAAGTTTTGAGTATCTTCAAGAACAGAGGCTGTGTAGCCTCTCTGGGCAACTCCTTCAGTGTTTAGTCTCATGGTGAACTTAGAGTGAATTCCCACTTTGAACTTCTATACTGGCCTTTGTCCTATCGCTGTATCTCTGAGAAGATTGACTCCTTCTTTTCTGTGCCTTCATATTCACTAGTTGAAGACAGAGATAACTGTCTTTAGTCTTTTTTAAGCTCAGTTAACTTGCTTTATTTGAGTAATTCTGCATGTATGTAGTAGGTACATGAGCAATTGTAATTGAAGTTCATTTCTTATTTTACAAATGAAAATTGCATGCATGTCTGCATTTCTTACCAAGTGGAATAGGGTTGGGTTCATTAGGCAGTGCTGATGTATTTCTCTTAAAGGATCATCAGGCATTTTCTTCCAAGCCTTTTCTAGACCTTCAGTATGATGTGTTAATGTCTAAATTGGTTTGCTTCCAATTTCCCAGGCAGCTTTATGGATGAGTTTTCTTGTGAAGAGTTGACGTGTTTGTTTTACATTTTTTTAACTTGTTAGATATGAACACACCAAGCCACTGATGCAGGAAGAAGAAGTGACTATTGTGAATCCAGCTGCAAAAACTTATCCCCCAGTATGCTCAGACCTCGCATCGCTCTCTGAAACTTTTGAAGAAGATATTATTGAGATAGAAGATGAAAATATAGATCTGGCAGCTGCAGGAGTAGGCGTTGAAGACTGGGTGAATGCTGTAGAGTTTGTTCCTGGGCAGCCATACTGTGGACGTGGTAAGCTGATCATGGGATGATGGTAAATTTCTGCCATGGGTCCACAATTTCTGCATAGTGCATTTATTTTAATGCTTCTGGTTTAGTTGTGTAAGGCTGTTCATATTTTTGAATCACTTCAGCTGTTCTGTCATTTAGTTCTACTTGAATTTTTCTGGCACGAATAGTAGGATCATTGTTCCACATCTATTACTACTGCTGTAATGGTGTCCTAAACCAGGTATACATAAAAACATGAAGTCTCTGAGTGCTGTGGATGATTTCTAGTGGGGTTGCAGTTTCTTGTTGGATGATTTCTAAGCAAGTACTTGCTTTCATGACTTCCATAGCAATTCAGACCAAAAACTGAAGATCATTTTTTCCAGTTATTTTTCTGAAACTTGATTTTATAATATTGTGATGACTCGTGAGGAGGATGTGGTTGGAAAAGCTCATTGTATGGGACTGGGAAGGTTAAGTATGCCATACCTATCAATTACTTCCCTTGCGGAAAAGTAGCACAAAGATGTCAAATTCAGTTAAGAAGTGGGTTGCATGTGTTTAGCCTAACTTCTGATATCAGGTTCTCTAAAGCTAAAGATACGTAGCCATGGATAATCAGATAATGATTGAATCAAAAACTGATAATTTAATCCCAGAATAATTTGAAATTTGTCGAATCGTGCTCAGATTATACTACTTAGCAGTGTTTGTCTCTTACTACTAGGCAGGATGTTCTGCTAATGCAAATGATTTTGATTTGAGACCGTGTTGTATCATGACAGTGAGCTCAGCGAAGAAATTAGTGACAGTTCTTCAGATAGTCATATTTTTGTAGTACAGTACCACATTTCCGTATTTGTTCTGCTGCTACTGCTGCCAGGTGTTCTGGAGTAACTGAAGGTATGGCAGAGATGTAAGCAACACTGAGTTGTGTTGCTCTTTCGTGCTGCTACGAGAATAAAAGATAATCCAACTGGAAGGGACCTACAAGAATCTAGTCTAGCTGCTGATCACTTCAGGGCTAATCAGAGCGTGCTCAGTCTCTCCTCACAGAACATGCCTTCCAGCCCTTTTACTAGCTTTGGTGCCCTCCTCTGGATGTGTTCAAGTATCTTCATATCCTTTTTACATTGTGGAGCACCAGACTGCCCTCAGTATTTGAGGTGCTGCTGCAGCAGTGGTGAATGCAGTGGGAGACTGCCCTTTCTTGTCTGGATGATTATGAAGGCCCTGCGAAATGCAGTTTGCCTTCTTGACTACTGGGTGTATGTACTTGTTAATAATTGTTCCAATGTGTAAGCAGGTGTATAATTGAAGACTGGTTTATTATCTACACAGGATGACTGTCCTTCAGTATATTTAGAACTTCAGGCCTCTGGCATCTGTCTTACATTAGTTTTTTTGTAACTGAAGATTTATTAGAGCATAGATCTTTTCTCTAGAATTTTGGAGATCTGAAGTCTGTTGCATCAAGTTGAAATATACAGGAGAGAAGCTTCCTGAATAAAATGGGATTTTCAGGAAGGTGGTCTGGCGGAATATGGGGATGGAATCAAACAGAAAAGATGAAAAATGAGGAACTAAAATATTCAGAAATGTTGTTCAGGTATTTTTTGTGAAACTTTAGTTTGAAAATGAGCAAAAAAAAAAAAGTTGAAGATGCTGTTGTTGATCTTCATGTTTATTTGCTGTAGTATGTTTGTATTTTGAGAGGTACCTGCTTACAATTTCTGCAGAGAAGCATGGGTTGGAAGGGACCTTACAGCTCACCCAGACCCTACCTCCTTCAGTGGGGGGCTGCCACCCAGCAGCTCGGGGTGCCCAGGGCTCCATCCAACCTGGCCTTGAGCACCTCCGGGGATAGGGTATCCACGAGGGCTGATTAGGAGATGAGCTTACCTTTTAGTACCACAGGTTAGAGTTTTTGAGCAGTGTCACTAAAGGAATGGAAGATCTAGTTTTGTAGCTCTTCTAAGGCTTGATAACTTTTTCTTAATTGTGATACTGAAGAGTTTCAGAACTGTCTGGAACAACTTATGTTCAGAAGTCTTGTTGGTATTTGAAGTGTAATAGTCATGATAGACTGAATTCTTGGTTTTCCTTATTTCTGTTTTCTGAGGCAAGCAACACATACTTAAAATCTGAATTGGAATTGTTTTAGTTATTGAATTTCTGCAGAATGAGGACATACTTGCTGTCCTTCACTGCAGAGAAACTTATGTTTTTCTTTTTAAATGGTGGACCTGCTAGCAGGAGGGACTGTATTCATTTTATTGAAAATACATTCTAATATAATCTAATCAAACATATACCTGTCCTACTTTATAAATAGAAGACTGGAAAATATCACGTGGAAAATACCTTGTTAAACTATTTGGATTGGATTTAAGTAGACTAGACTGCTTTTGTTCTATATACCCAATTAAGGGAAACGAGTAATCTGAATAATCCTTCTAAGAGCTGAGCATTTGAATGTGATGTTGACTGAAGCTGCAGAATGCAAGTTCTTGAAAGCTAATACTTCTTACTTCATGGGCACAGCTTCATCTTGACAGAGTAGATAATATCTTAATGCCTTAATTGAGTTTTTTCAGAACTTCAGAGATATTCCCCAGTTAGAAATTCTATTATCCACTTCAGTGGGAGCTAGTAACCATGTTATTTTCCATACATTTGGGCACTAAAAAGCTGCATGACTAGAGACTCCTTCTGAAACCTAACAAGCTTGCAACATCCGTGCAGCTCTTCAATATGAGCAGGTAGATCTGTTGATTGAAACTGCTGGCGGTGGTAGCAGCATTGCACTTCTAAGTGCGGCTGTTGTTTGGCTTGGTTTTCATTTTGGCTTGGCTATGGTCTGGTTCTTTGGGGGTGAAGATGACTCAAGCATTAGATGTGCTCTTAGCATTATTCAGTTTGGTCCAAAATTTATCTGATTCATACATTGAGATTGTTCTGTAATGAGAGCCAAAGCGTGAAAAGGGGGAGTTTTTTGTAGGTCAGCTGTTTCCAGAGGTGCACTCTGTTACACACTAAAGCACTGAAATGAGACTCGTATGTAGTATTGCTCTGAGTTTTGAAACTGGATTCATTGTTGGAAGTAGGTTGCATGCGAGCCAGTGAGATGCTGTGTTACCTTTGTACCATAGTCATAACTTAATCTCCAGAGCGATATAGTCACCCATGTTGACTGTGAAATGAATCGAGATGATTTTCAAGGTCGCTTCCAGGCCAAATGGATAATGGCAAGATAACTTTCTGGGATCTATATACTCAAGAGTAGTGGCTTTGAAAATAGTGGGCAGAATCATAGAGAATAAATGCTTCTCTCTGAGGAGTGTTGGATGTGGAACTGCTAAGACAATGACTTCTAAGTTTCTCCGGTTTGGCTTAAAAAGATGGAGCAAAACAGTGCAGTAGGTTCAAGATCTATACATGTAGAACTTCAGATTGTAGAGAAGGTAAGGCAGTAAGAAAATATACTGACTTCATTTTTAGTTGATAGACACGCAGCTCCAGCTGAGAGCAAGTGCTGGGACAACATGGGAGGCAGACTGGAAAACTAGGTCACTTTCAGCATGTTCTCTTCCTCCTATACTGTAATACTGCAGAAGTACCTGAAGTTGTTATTAAAGATTGACATTCACAGAGCTGTATCTTAGTGTCTAGGCCTCTAGATGACAAGAATGGGTTGTATTTTGGACACAGGATGGTATTGTGGACTTTACTGGAATTTGCTAGCTACAGTGGGTATTCTACTTGTTGCTTTTAGTGTTTGGTGGTAGTGTGTGGTGTGTTTTTTGGTTTTTTTTTTTGGTGGGGGGGCTCTGTTTAAATAATTCAGTATGCTCATTTTTGCCAAGGTTTGAAGCTTTGCTCTCTCCTTTTGTGGTCCAGCATAGAAGATAAATAGGGTTGTAAGTCTTTGGGGGTAAGACTTCAGAACCTTTATTCTCCTAAGAAGCTCTTTGTCAAAACTTTCTTTGATAAAGAAAGGTTTTATAAAGGATATCCTTCAGAGGAGTACTGGTGACTCTGGAAACTTTCTCCATTAAGAAAAGCTTCGAGTGTGCCTCTGCTTCAAAGTATACATTTTCCAGGGATACAGAATTGCCTTGAGCAAAGGATTATCTTGCCAGCCCCATTTAAGAGATGCTGTATCACTTGATTCTTTTGAAACTCAGGTGCATTTATCTGGCTAGTAGACTCCTGTCTGAAACCTGTGAACTACTAAACTGTCCCTCCTCAGAAAGTCAATAATAAAAACAGATTTTTAAGAGCATTAATTAAGAAAAAACTGGCAAAAATGACAGCCAAGAGAATAGAAACAGACTGGTACTTGTGTGGGTTTTTTTGTTTGTTTTGTTTTTTGTTTTGTTGCTACTCTTTGAGGAGACCATGGTTATTGAACTCCAGAAAAAAAGGGGCTGTAGAGGAGGGAAGGAATTTCAATTAAGTACAAATTTTTATATTATGTTCAGCTGGATGGAAAATGAAGTAGGTCTTAGCAAATGGTTACTTGAGTTAGCACCGAAGAAGAGCAACCAGAACTCATAGGAACAGGAGGTAATGAAGGTTTATTTCCTTTTTTGTTTGGGAACCTCTGAAAATCAGCAGGTTAACAGTTGACTTGTTACTTCATCAGTTGCTTACTTTTGGAAAATATCTGAGATAGTGTGAGTAACCTTTGAAGTCAGAGATGGTTCTTCTTAAGTAGGATCAGGCAGGAAGCAGACTTGAGCTTTTGAGTGCTATTATTTTCCTGCTCTAACTTTTTGTGTTTACCTTTTCCCCTGAAACTGTGAGCTTTCTAGCATGTGCTTTTTCTTTGTGCATCTAAAGGCCATTGGGCTGTTAGGTGCTTGTTGAACTTTTTTGCTTTGTGGGAATAAAAACTGTGAGTGTGTGGCCCCTGATTCTTTTTTGAGAAAGTCTATCTTTCTTTACTTTTGCTGTTCCAAGTATTTAGCTGTATTTACTTGCTTCTCCAAACGTAATGCTCAAAGGATTTATAAAGCTCCACTTTCTTATGACTTTTCATTCCTCTCTCAGCTACTGGTTATGTAAATGAAATCCAGTTGCTGTTCTTCCTTGTGTATGTCCTGGATGTAGCATTGCTTTGTCATCCTCCTGCATTTAGTGTCTCTTCCAGCTGACTGCTTCTGTCTGGTAACACGATCACCCTGCTTTATATCACAGCCTCAAAAGGCTGCTTGGCTTGTGGTGGCACAGATGAGTGCGTTTATGGGAGAAACAGAAGTCTTAAGCAGACTCTTAAGTAGGAAAGAGAAGCTGTAAAGGTTTCAGTTCAAGTAAGGATTAGTTGAGGGAACCTATTTAGTAGGATGTATTTTTCGTTTTTTTGTAAAACTGGTAGCTAGACCAGAATGAAGAGAGAGTACCCTGGAACTGACAGATTTTCTTGCCACTAGGATTGCTTTCTTGATAAGAGCAGACTGGATATCTTTCTTGATTTTTTTTTTTTTTTTTTTTTTGCAGATATCTAGTATAAGACATAAAAACACATGGATGTGTGCTCAACAACATGCTGATCAACCTGCATTTGTGAAACTGCTGGTGTAGCATTTCTGTTCTGGCATTTCTTTGTGCTGAATACACCTCTGTTGCTTCAGCTGTGTAGTTGCTGAGGGGAAAAATTGAGAATCAATTCTAGCTGGAGTGGAACTGACTCCTAACTGTACTTAATTGTTGTTGAACCATAGTGTGCATAAAAATGTAGTTAGTGAGACTTTTTAGTGCACACTGAGCCTGTAAATGGATTTCACTCCAACCACTGAAGCGTTTATAGATTTAGTCTGGTCTGAAATGAATGATGAACAGATCACGTTAGAAATCAGTCTTGCTTTCTTGAGTCAGCAAATAGCTTAGTTCAAATTCAGGGTATGTAGAACTTGGACTGAAGTGAGCCTTGCTTCTTTTATGGCCCATTTGGATAACTTGAGTAGGGCCACCCAAAGGGTTTTTGTTTTTAACTCTTTTCATTGCATCTCCCTTCTTGCTCTAAATCTGAATGTTTTGCTTACCATCCTTAATTCTGTGCCCAGCTGCCCCTTCCTGCACTGAAGTACCCTTGGAGGAAATGGTGATTGAGGAAGAATATGAAAAGCAGGAAGCAAACGTGGAGATAAAGAAGCAGCTGTGCCCCTACGCTGCAGTGGGAGAGTGTCGTTATGGAGAAAACTGCGTGTATATCCACGGGGATGTCTGCGATATGTGTGGACTGCAGGTCTTGCATCCAATTGATGCTGCACAGAGATCCCAGCACATAAAGGTAAGCAGATAGCTGTCTGGTGTTAAATAGCTTGGAGTTGTCGCTTCCTAGCTCCCTGCAGTCGCTTGTCATTCATTCCCTTCTATTTGAAGGCGCGTGCAGGTTGGGCATTGAATGAAATTCCTGTTGTAAACCAGACTGTTTCCTGTCAGAGCCATATACCAAAGCAGCTGGGCTTCCTTATCTGTGCTGGGAGAGCAGTCTGCATGAAGATACTAAAGCTTTGTTCTCATCCTAGTAAAACTGGATGGTCTTCCAGATTGCCTTTCTGCTGTTTAAAACAATGCCTCAAGAAAGAAATTTCAACTCTTAAATGATTTTCCCACTGTCTCAGCAACACTCTTTGAGGATAAAGACTGCAGCTTAATCACCTTCCATTCCTTCAAAACAGTAGTGTGTAACTGAGCTTAAAAACTTGTTTGGATTTCACCAGATGACCAGTTGTCTCTGCAGTTGTTTTCTCTCTCCTTTCCAGTCTTGCATTGAAGCTCACGAGAAGGACATGGAGCTTTCCTTTGCCGTCCAGCGTAGCAAAGACATGGTGTGCGGGATATGCATGGAGGTGGTGTATGAAAAAGCTAATCCTAGTGAGCGCCGCTTTGGGATCCTCTCCAACTGCAACCACACTTACTGTCTCAAGTGCATCCGCAAGTGGAGGAGTGCTAAACAATTTGAGAGCAAGATTATAAAGTGAGATATTTTCCCATTTTGATTGCCCTTTGTTACTGTTGGAAGAACTTAGTCAATTGAGACAACTTGCAGCAGACTTTTCCTCCCCCTGCACAGAGACTGCATTTAATATGTACTAACTTCAGTTTGTAAGCAGAGTGATTGTTAGGGATAGTGTTTACAGTCTGATTTGGTTAATATGGATTAAGTTTGCAAAACTCACTTCGTGGTAGAAAATGACTTTCACTTATTTAGTTAGTGTGTTATCTGATGGTTACTGTTTATGTCTTGGGATGCCCAGCCAGGAGTCTGATAACAGACCAATTAGTTCAGAATGCATGCTGCTTACTTCTTTGCTGACCAGTTGACAAACCATTTCTCCATTTCAAGGCTGTTCTAAAAAAAATAAATAATCCAGTTAAATATATATAGAAATCAAACCAAAATAAATTTAATTCCAAAGAAAAAGGAGTCTGTGTGAAGTGTTCTTTTAAGGTTTGATACAAACTGACCAGCTGCTGTTGACATCTGGTTCTTGAAGAGGAGAGCTTAGTGTGTAAGAGGGAATATAGATCGAAAAGCACATATAGCAAGTGTGTGTTCAGAATGACTTTAAAGATGGATATATGCCATGACTTGTTACTTAGGTAGGAGCACCCTTTAATGTGGAGACTTGCAGCAAGGTCTGTTCATTCCCCAGGTCCTGCCCAGAGTGTCGGATCACATCTAACTTTGTCATTCCAAGTGAGTACTGGGTGGAGGAGAAGGAAGAGAAGCAGAAACTCATTCAGAAATACAAGGAGGCAATGAGGTATGAGCACTGCGGCCTTTTCTCTCAAGCTGAGGCTGCAGAAGTAAGGCACACCTGGAGAAGAAGGATATCAGCGTAAAGCCTTTCATACCTCCTTCCACTCCCCTGTGTGATGTACATCCTTACCTTCCTACCCACAGATGCATGCAGCCACACAGTCACTAAGCTGCTCCTGTGTACTTTGACTTCGGTCTTTCCCTCACGTGCTCTGAGTGCTGGTGAGCTAGCCTGTAGGTAATAGTAGCTTGTGCTGTGGAATCAGTCAGTGTCCCCATGCATGCATCGGCCCACACACATTTGGGTATTAGCGCTGTGTAATGCATCACTTCTTTGCGTAGGTATTGTACTGACAAAGCGCCTTCATCTTCAAATGGTACTCGAGATCCTCTTGGACTGTAGGTAAATGCAGTTCTGATGTCCGGTTGGGTCTGCTGTGAGTAAGGGTTGCGATGTTTTCCTTTCCAGCAACAAGCCGTGCAGGTATTTTGATGAAGGCCGTGGGAGCTGTCCATTTGGAGGGAACTGTTTTTACAAACATGCGTATCCTGATGGCCGCCAAGAGGAGCCACAGAGACCCAAAGTGGGAACAGCAAGTAGATACCGGGTCAGTGCTGGCTTTTGTCCTTTCTGTACAGAGGGAGCGCAAGAGGGGTGTCCTTTAAATCAGCTGCCTTGAGGACAGGGAAACTTTGTTTTTTCTAACTTCTGACAGTCCTGTACGGTAGTGAATTTGAAGGAGAGGGTGCTCTAAAATTGGTGAGTGACGGGAGCCGAGATGGAAGGAGTGAAGTTTTCAAACTTTGGTAATATACCAACGTTCCTGAGGTAAAACATTGGGCAGCATTAATAAGAGTGTGCGAGGGCAAATTCTCCTGAAGGTCAGTATCTCCCTGAAGGAAAAACACAAAGTATGGTGGGAGCTAAACCTCGTTGGCTTCTGAGAAGGCTCTTGCCTTGCAGGCCTGATCACCTGGGTAAGTGTTTTTGTTCTGCTTGCAGGCCCAGCGGAGGAATCGGTTCTGGGAGTTCATTGAGGAGCGAGAGAATGGTGACCCGTTTGAGACCGATGAGGATGAAGTGGTGACCTTTGAGCTCGGTGAGATGTTGCTCATGCTGTTGGCAGCAGGAGGTGATGATGAGCTAACGGATTCCGAGGACGAGTGGGACTTGTTTCATGATGAGCTGGAAGATTACTATGACTTGGATCTATAGCACCTGACAGTGGAGTGGACTGTTGTCTTGGCTTCAGGCAGTAGCTATTACTTACCTGTGGTGTTGTGGCAGTGCCTGTGTTTCTCCTAGGCAGGCCTATCAATTCCAGGTGCTGTTGTAATAACTTTTACCCAGGGTCTGTCTCCTCCTGTCCCCTCCCACCCTAAGAGTGTTGTTTTTCCTCTGTTTAAACAAAATAACAATAAATCTTAAAAATCTTAGTTTTTGTAAAAATGAATTTAACTGTCAAACAGTTAGCTTAGGTTTGTTGCTTCATCTATGTACCCAACAGAGCTCACCCAGTTCCAGGGTTAAAGTGTTTACAGGACTTCCACACTCATTTTGAAGAGCCCAGATACAAAAAATGAGCAGTGGCCATGCAGTGGGGATGTAAATTGGCTGACGGCCTTTTCTGTCTCTGTATCAATAGTTCTGATGTCAGACCAGATACAAATAATCCTTTTCTGGTATCAGCTCCGTTCCAGCCCCCTCATGTACACATCTTCATTTGTGATTTTGGACTCTTGTTTACTTGCACATTACTATTACTACTGTGTAACCAGAACCAGGTGTGAATGTTCCGGGTTTTTATTGTGTCTAGCATGAAAGGACAATGTCTTAGTGAAAGGAGAACTTTCTATGTGTATATACAGATAATGTAGAGTTGGACCTCGAGGATGGGGGAGACTCTGTGTAAGTTAAGTAACAAGACCACCTTTCATCCCCTCTTGGTGCATGAAGTCTAGCCTCCAATTGGACACGAAACTGGTTTAGTGGCCTCAGCTCAGTCTGTGGCAAGCATCTGTCACGTGCAGCTCCCTAAGTACACCAGCGCTCTTTCGTGTGTTCCGTTAGGGTTGTCCAGGAGCAGAAGTCCAGTTAGCTGAGTGGGCTCAGAGGAACACCAGAGAGGCCCCTTTAGCTGTATTGCTCTTTAAGTTTTAGTACTTGGTGCGACCACGTAAGCCGTGAGCTTCGCTAGGAAATCTCTGTGCCTCTCAGCTGGTTCAAGGTACGTGTGCCTTTCAGCATCTGAGTTGGGCAGGTTGCCTGGTCAAGCTTTTCAGCTTACATGAGTTACTGCTTACGAAGTCGGTCATGCAGTTTCTGGCTGTAATTTGCATTGAGAAATTAATTTGCCACCAAAGCTTCAGTACAGGAATTTTAACCTTGCATTACATTATCGCTGTTTTTTTTATTATTGACTTGTGGATGCCCCGTGATCTGTTTTCCTGCTGCTCTTGTCCCCTAGACTGCCTCTCCTTTCACTTTTAATTGGAATGAGAAATTGTTCCGAGGTCTATAATGTAATGTTTTGCAGCTGCCTTTTGTAAGAAGCACTTTTCCCAAATAAAAAAATACAAAAAAATGAAAAAAACAAAACCCCCCCAAAATCAAGTGAGGTCTGCCTGTTCTTTTATGTTTGAAGCCTCTGTGTTTTTTATTTCACAGAATTACAGAATTGTAGGGATTGGAGGGGACCTCCAGAGGTCATTGAGTCCAGCCCCCCTGCCAAAGCAGCTCCAGGTTGCAGGACCAGGTTGCACAGGTAGGCGTCCAGGTGGGTCTTGAATGTCTCCAGAGAAGGAGACTCCACCACCTCTCTGTGCAGCTGTGCCACTGCTCCGTCACTGCACTTTAAAGAAGTTCCCTCACACATTTGTGTAGAACTTCTATGCTTCAGTTTGTGGCCATTTCCCCTCATCACCACACACTGCTGAGAAGAGTCCGGCCTCGTCCCTTTGCCTCCAGCTCCTTAGGTATTTATAGATGTGGATCAGATCCCCTCTTGAGTCTTCTTTTTTCAGGGCTGAACAGACCCAAGTCTCTCAGCCTTTCCTCATAAGAGAAGTGTTCCACACCCTTTAGCATTTTTGTAGCCATTCGCTGGACTCTTTTTTGAGGAGATTCCTCTCTTTTTTGTACCAGGGAGCCCTGAACTGGGCAGAGGAGAGGGGGAGGATCAGCTCCCTTGACCTACTAGCCATGTTCTTTTTAATGCACCCCAGGGTACCATTGGCCTTCTTGGCTACAAGAGCACACTGCTGGCTCATGGCCAGCCTGTTATCCACCAGGACACCCAGGTCCCTCTATACAGAGCTCCTCTCCAGCACGTCACACCCCAGCCTGTACTGGAGCATGTGGTTATTCCTCCCTAGGTGCAAGACTCTACACTTGTTCTTGTTAAACCTCATCTGGTTCCTTTCTGCCCAACTCTCCAGCCTGTGAGGTTTTGCTGAGTGGCAGCACAGCCTTCTGGCATGTCAGCCATTCCTCCCAGCTTTGTATCGGCAGCAAACTTGCTGAGGGTGGACTCTATCCCCTCATCATGGTCATTGATGAAGATGTGGAACAGGACCGGACCCAGCACTGACCCCTGAGGCCCTTGAACACCGCTAAGTACAGGCCTCCGACTGGAGGGGCAAGGGTGGTGGGATTTGTGTTGTACAGAAGCATTTGCTGCTTAGCTCCTGCAGAATCATGCCACACTAAAATGAGGTTTTAACTTCATTATAACCTTTTCAACGAAGTTTTTGTGGAATTGACATGCTTCTTTAAACGTTTGTGTGTTCAGAAAGAAGCATTCTACTGCAATGCATAAAGATGGAAGTTAATAGCTAGCAGTGTATTCAGCCTTGCTCAGGAATATGGTTAAGAAAAGGCAAGCTGAGGGGGAGCAAGTAGCAGAAGGGGAAATCCAAATGTAAATGAAATGGAGGTAGGGAGAACCAGGAGAAAAAAAAAAGTAGGGCTGTGGAGTAGAACAAGCCTTCCATGCAGTGGAAGTAGGTTGGTGACCTCTTATGGAGCACTGTGTTCAAAGTGTTACGAAGATGTGACCCATTAGGATGGAGAATGGTAACAGATGCACAAGGATCAGTTCTCCTTCCCAAGGGGTCAGAAATAGCATGCTTTGCTTTTTGTTTGCGTTCATGGCACAGTGCTAGGTGCTGCTGCTTCTAAACCTTGCTTCTGTGTGATCTCAGGCAAGCTGGGAATACTTGAATAAGTGATTTAATCAGGAGGTTGTGAAATAAGCATTTGCTGCATGTTCTAGTTGGTCTGATTGTGAGTGTAAAAGCAGAGGGTGCTTCTTACAGCCCCTGCTGCTTCAGTTCATCTGCTTCTTTACAATCCTTTTAATGCTCTTTCCTGATTGCAATGATGTGTATTGTAATCTTGCTGCTGGGAGGCCTGGCTCATTTAAGGAAATGCATAGTAACTATTTTCTGTTATGGGAGGCACAGAATGAATTTGTTTGGAGCATAACTTGAGGTACAGAGCATCTCCTGTTGGGAATGAAACTTGTCTGAATGGCATTAACACTGCTGCAGCTTCATGTGAAGGAATCCACACAGTTCTTGGGATGGAGATAGAATACAGGACTGTGCTGTATGTTCAAATAGCTACAAAGGCAACTTTAATCAGCTGTAGAAGTAGACTCATTTAGAATATCATAGAATTAGACTCATCATTTAACTCGTGTGTGTGTGTGTGTGTGTAATCGAGGTGAGCCTTATGCCTGGTGGGCAAATCTAGCCAGACTTGGCAGTGATAACAGCCATATCCATAAACATTGCTGCTTATTAGTTATCAAGGAAATAAGAGTTGAGAGTATATTAGATTTCTGTCCTTAAGTTGTTGCCATAACTTGTCAGCGCTGTTATCCATGGGTGTGCTGTTTGTCATTTGCAGTCCAGCCAGTGTCCACACCTTGCCAACAGGGTAATGTGAGCACGTAGACAAAGCCTTTGTGAGCAGCTGAGCTGAGATTGGTTTTAGAATATCACTGAAGTGCAGTAAATGACTTCAGAAGGACTTACACGTCTTAGGCTAACAATGCAATGCTCAAGCATGCAAGTCCCTGTTAAAAGTTGATGTACTTCTAAGTGAAAGAGGTTCTTGCTGTGAGTAAAGCAACGCTACTTGTATAACCTAGCATCGTCTGTTGTAGTTCTGGTTCTTACACTTGAGGAGAAGCATTGGCAAACGGCTTCAGGAGTTGATAGAGAGAGTGTTGAGTACTAAAGCTCTCTCTGCCTTGAGTTGAATGTGTTTTACAGATGTAGACATCAACTTCATTAGCAGCCATCCTCCATAAATGAGAGGGGGAGGAACAGCTGTAGGTAGAACACTTGGCTGTGGGGGGGAGAGGTAGCTTTAGTTCTGTCCCAAAGTGCTGGCTCCCATCTGCTTCCTGAAAGGAGGCTCCAGGACAGAGCTCTGTACCAGCTGTGGGCCTGATGTGTGCTTTCTTCATCTTTCCAACTATACTTAACTGGAATGATTGGGCAGGAACCTCAGCTTTTGCTGTTAAGAGCCTGTTATGTATGTAGAAAAGTGTGACCACATAAGCAGTACCATGTGCCTCCCGCATCGTGGGTATTGTAATTATGCTTATTTTTAAGCCAGTCAGCTTCTAAGAGGTTTCAGTGTCTGCTCTATTTCAGGTTCCTTTCAGTTCTTTGCCCTGCTAGGTGGGAAGGTGCTGCCTCAGTCTCACATGACACGGGTGTGGGTATCAGCACAAAGAACAGCAGCAGCAAATTCAAACAGCTAAGGCTTGCATACTGCTTCCAAGAAGGTGAAAGCAAACAAGCATCCCCTCAAGCTGGACGCACAGCTTTTATCAACTGCAGGACAGTAGTGATTTGTAGAACAGCATTGTAGACATTTATAGAGAAGCTTCCTTTTGTACAAGCATGTGAATGATGCCATTGGGAAATACACTGTATGCCAGTGGAAGAGCAAAAATGGTAAGGTTCTGCAGCAGTTAACGGTGTTTCTCAGTCAGCTTGCATGGGCAGCACAGCAGCTGCATGCTTCCATTTGCTATGATGGAGAAAGGCACAGTGACAGAGGTTACACATTTTAATCTAATTGTTGCTATCTTACAGTCTAGAACAACATAATAAAGCCTCTTAATGGACTTCAGAGTTTTCTTCCCTTCAGGTACTATGTCATGAATTAGCCTGTTAATCTACACTCCGAAAAACACAGCAGCTGCTGCAGCTCACTCCTTTAAGCTCCTCCTGTGAAGGAAAAGTGACCCTGTGGGAACCATCCCCTGTAAGTGCTCAGAGGGCTTCTGAAGGGCACTGTGCAGAGCAGACAAAGCAGAGAGCACGCTCCTGGTTGAGTTGCATGAAGGTGAATGGCTGGGTAGGTACTGAAGTCCAGTTCCTTGAAAAAATGACAGGGAGACCACTACACCCATCACATGAAAGGGAACAGGGCAGAACAAAGCACAGCAGCTCAACTGCAAGCCTGAGCTGTGCAGCTTTCTGCTACATTTACGGGTAGCTGAATTAACCACTGTTCTTTGCATGCAGTAGCAAAGAGCCCGGCCAGAGCAAGCAATAACAACAAATTATGTTCAAGACTAAGCCAGTGATTTACTCAATTTGTTGTGCTTTTCAGACAGGCTTTTCCAGAAAGATTTGCTACACCTTTTTCTCCTACTTTTCAGGGACTTGTGAAACACCATAGGTAAAGCACCATCTCATGCAGTGGCAGCTCGCCAACCTTCCCCAGGCTTCTTTCCATAGATCCCAGACCATATTTTATCACCACAAAGCATGATTTCTGGCTCATGTCTTAAATGTCAACAGCTGAAGTGATACACTTCAGTACATGTAGACTGCACAATCTGAAGGCTTCTCCTTCATATTATTTCTTCCCCCCTTCTCCTCTACTGTTTATATCTACTGAAAAAGTTAACAAAGCCCCCACCTGCTTTCAGTTCTTGTGCATAGAAGCAAGTCCCCTGCTCAAAGGGACAAGACAGTTTTTTAGCTGACTAATGGTCAGCTTTTGATTAAAATCAGGACCTCAAAAGCAAGACAGGCTTAGGAAAACAAAGTAGTCCTTTCACCCTGGCATTAATGGAGGCCACTGTGGCCTTGGAAGCTTCAGTGCTTCTAATAACTGTGTAACAAGACAGCTCACTGCTAGTTACAATTCTTATAATTCAAAAGCAAAATGAAAGACAGTGGTTCTCAGTCCTGGAAGAAGGCTGGGACCCTAACGTACCATATCATGCCTGCTTTGAAGCACCGAAGATGACTCCAGGTTTGTCTAGTGAGGAAAGTAATACAGTTGTGAAGTTCACGCACCCTCTTACAAACATTGGTATTTAATTGCTTGGGGTGAGTACCCCCCCAAGTGAAAGGTAAGGCAGCAGCAGGTTAGTGCTAAGGACATCAGACACTTTAAAGCTACTAGTGAAGGCTGGAAAGCTTGCACTACAACAGACAGCACATTTTTGAAGAATCAAATCAATGCTGGCTCCAGTGCAAATTTATCTTCTGACACAGCCAGAAAAGTGTCTCAAAGACAGATTTAAAGGCTTTTTTTTTTTTTTGACAGTTCTCTTTGGTTAAGGCAAGGGCTGGCAGCTTCCTGAGCTCCCTCAGCTCACGAGTTCACGTTAAGGTATCAGCTGCCATGCTCAAAGCAACCTGTGCTGCCAACACCAACAGTGATCTCTGAAGGTACTTACACACCAAACTGCAAGGTAGAAATATGAGATGGCTTGAGGCCACGTAACAAACGTTCATCATCTGAATTAAACTGAGATCAAACACAGCATCAGAAAAATGATGGCTTCCAACTTTTTGTTCCCGAAGAGAGCGTTTAACAGAGGCACTGGGTCTTCTCTGCACTTGGACAGGCAATCACCGGCCTGGAATCAAGGTAGACGCTGTTTGAAGGACTCTCTCCATGAAGCTGCAAGGTATTTCGGGCTATCAGCTCCTTAGCCATCAACACAAACACCTCTTCAATGTTTTGAGCTTCTTTTGCTGACGTCTCCAACACAGCTAGGAGCCCATACTTCTCTGCCAGCGTGCAGGCATCTTCAAACAGGACTTGTCTCTTATCCACCGCGTCCGATTTGTTCCCTTAAAAGAAGGCAAGTACATAACCCAATAATCTAGTCTCTCACTTTTTTTTTTCTTCTATAAATGCAATACATTACTCTGCTTTTTCTAAATAATTGAATTACAATGGAAGCGAGTTACTGGAAAAGCAGGATGTGAGCATGTCAGAGCCACCACCACAGAACGTGACCTTAGCTCTATGACCTTTCATCACATGCAGATCTTAACACTGCAGTGTATATAATCTAGTTGTCCTTCCCTTGTAAGTCGCTCCTAGCTTCTCCAAAAAGGATCAAAAAATATCAGCAAAGCACAAGTCCCCAAAGCTGCCTTACTTGATGTCTGCCATCTTAAAGACCAACCCTGCCCTCGCCCTTTCCTCCTCCAAGTGCCAGGTGTTTTCCTCCTTCTATTCCAGATGTGAAAGGTTGAGAACTTCAAACTCTCCCACTGGAAAGGTGTAGAAAATGACTACATCTAATCTGGTGTTCCTGCTAAGTAAAACAGTACCAGCACTGGAAGAACAAAAGATTGATTGCTACTAATTTCAGACTTCAAGAGAAAAAAATAAAAACTCCTCCATATACACTAACAGGTCTTGTTCTTTGGAGTCTACCAAGGTCTGTGGGTTGTTGTTTCCCCCCCCACCCCTTTCTTTCTTCCTTCCTCCTTACTCATATGCAGGTCAGAATTTGTTGTTTGTTTCCTGAGAGGAAGAACAAGAAGAACCACACCACCAGAAGCATGTAGTTTGCTAGGGGCACCAGCAGAAGCTTAGATCCTATGCCTGCTGTGCTCCAGGGCTCAGTGCTATCCTCAAAAGCCAGTCTGGGCTGCTGTGTGCTTTGCTCTCAGCACAGTGCTGCAGCGGAAAAGGCAGAAGCAGTGGAAAGTGAAAGGCTCTGTTACTTCAGGGCTCTCATTTGCAGCTTCTTCCTTGGGGGAGGGAAAGAGCAGTAACAATCCGAAACCCAAAGGGAAAGGAAGAACCATCCTGCTTCCTCTTATCTCCTACCTCAGCAATTTCTGCCTCTTCCCTTCCTCAAGAGGCAGAGTTTCTTGAATGCTAGTGGAATAAAGGAGGAAGGGAAATGCAAGCAGACTATTCAGTGCTTTGCAGAAGCTGCGTGCCCGTGTACCATCTTACTCAGTCAGAGTCACATTACAGAGGACAAACATTATCACAAGAACAGGGAGGAAAAACGAGAAGGAGGAGTTGTGTTGCTCTGCGCATCCCTGCTCATTCTGAATGATCAAGCTGCTGCGTTCCTGCACATAGGAAGGGAACACGTGAAGAGATTTCTCTGTCTGCAATGGGCCCAGTCCTGCCAGGACTTTCTTTTTAACTGTTTGAGATCAAGCGGATAGGTATTTTCATTATTTTAATTAAAAGTGTATTCCTCTTTAATTCACAGATGCTCTAAGCAGCAGCAGGACATATATTACATATATAAAAAATACATATATTAAAAATACTATAAATGTAATCTTAAAATCTAGATTCCTACCGATTAACATCATGACCAAGTTTGCAGCACCGTACTTTTCAACTTCACGGATCCAGTGAGGAATAGACTCAAATGTGGACCTCCTAGTAAGGTCGTAGGCAAGGATGGCCCCGTGGGCACTCCTGTAATAGGACTGGGTTATTGTCCGGAAGCGCTCTTGACCAGCTGTGTCCCACACTTGGATCTGCAAGAGAAAGGATTCAAGTTGTGAAGACCGGGGAGATCTGAAGAGATATCTGTGTGTGTACAAACAACCTATGCAGGCTGAAAAGCAACCTGTTAGATTAACGCTGGCTATGCAAACAGACTGGCATTCCCACTTCCAACAGGCGGGCTGAGGGATAAGGAGCATGGCAGCTTTTCAATAAAAGGAAAAAGCAGATGAACCTGGGCTAGGCAGAGGGAGGGAGCCTGCTACCTGACCTTCTATGGAACCGTCAGAGTTAGAAGAGACCCTTAAAGGCTACGTAGTCCAACTCCCTGCAATGAACAGGGACGCACACAGCTAGATCGGGTGCTCAGAGTCCCTTTGGCCTGACCCGGAGTGCCTCCAAGGACGGGGCATCCACCACCTCTCTGGGCAACCTGTGCCAGTGCCTCACTATGCTGATCACAGAACGCTTTTCCTCACGCATAGCCTAGATCTCCCCTTTTACTTCGAAGCCATTTTCCCTCGCCCTATCCCCGCAGACTAAAGGCTCCATCCCCTCCTTTCCTATTCCCATTGGGACCCTGGCAGGCCGCTCCCGGGCGTCCCCGGATCCCAGCTCACAGCGCAGTGATGGATGCGCTGCCGCAGCCCCGGCCCGGCCCGCTCCCATCACCCACTTTCACTTTCTTGCCGTCGATAGCCATGGAGCGCACGGTGAAGTCCACTCCGATGGTGTTCTGCTGCTTCTCGTAGAACTGCCCCGTCTTGAAGCGGTGCACCACGCACGTCTTCCCCACGTTGGAGTCGCCGATCAGGATGATTTTAAAGAGGTAATCGAAGGCATCGTCCGCGTTGGAGCTGGAGAACGGCATCCCGCAGCCGGGGGAAGCCCACACGCAGCAGGAGCAGCGAGCTCCCTACACCCACCCGCACGGCTCACCTGGCGGCCAGGTAGCAACGCTTTGTACCCCGCCCCGCCGCCCTGGGGCCGGCGGGAAACGTAGTCCCGGCCTTTCTCCTCCTCCTTCTCCTCCGCCACACCTCGGACGGGGCGCTGCTGCTCCCCTCCCCTCCCCCACCCCCCTCCTCCGGCCGCGAGGCGGACCCCTGCGGGCCGCGGCGGGGCGGGCGGGCGCCCGAGCGGACTCCGGGACTACAAATCCCGCGGTGCCCATGGGCCGCTCCCGCCGGAAGAGCCGCCCCGGCCGCCACTTCCTGAGCGTCGCGTTGTGCGGTACGTGGGGCTGCGGGGCCGCGCCCGGTGGCCGGGGCAGGGCGGGGGGGAATGGCTTCGCCTTGCGGCTCGGGTTGGGTGGTAGGAAGCGTTTCATCTCGGAGGGAGCGGTGCTGCGCTGGCACAGGCTGCACGGGGAGGTGCTGCAGTCACCGTCCCTGGAGGTGTTCGGGAGCCGCGTGGATGTGGCACTGAGGGATGTGCTCGGTGGGCTCGGTGGGGGTGCAGGAGGTCTGCGTGAGGTCCCGCAGCCGGCAGAAGATGAGATGGGATGGGAGCGAGGCTGGGTGGGGCATCCCATCAGCTGTCTCCGTCAGCACATCCACGTGAAATGGTGGATTATGGCCAGGGAACTGTGTGCAGAGCTGAATTCCAGCTCCAGCGCATTGGAAATGGCAGTGACAGTGTTGGAATATTGCGAAGCTCGCTCAAAATGTGTCCTGTGAGTGCTCACGTACGTGCAAGTTCATCAGGACCTGTTGGAGCGACATGAGGCCGAAGGTAACGCTCCCCTGGATTATATCATTGCCAGCGATGGGATGTGGCGTCACCATTACGAGCCAGAGTCAAAACGGCAGTCCACGGAGTGGTGACATGCAAATTCCACGTTGATAATAAGTTCAAGATGCAGCTATCAGCCGGCAGAGTGATGTGCCCTGTCTTAGGGGATAGGAAAGGGGTGATCCTTCTGTATTCCCAGACAGACTATCAGCTCTGACCACTGCATCACGATGCTGACTGAGTTGAGGGCTCAAGCTTTTTTGACACCAATTTGAAGACTGGAGCACATTGCCAGTCTTCGTTGGCCTGTCCTACCGTGCCCACTGCATAGTCCTGATTTGGTGCCTTTTGACTTCTGTCTGTTCAGGCCGGGGAAAGATGAACTGCATGGGTAACAATTTCTTAGCTACAATACCATTGTAGCAGCTGTGAAAGAGTGGGTCACCTCTGCTGGTGCAGATCTTTAGGAGCGCAGCATGCAGGCACTTGATGGTGAAATTACACAGCTAATGGTGGTGACTACATTGAAAAGTAATGTTTCTGACAGCTTGTTGTATCAATTCGTGTTACTGTGCTCTTCCTGTCTGTTGTAGTTTCCATGGAAATAAATAGGAGACGTTACTTTCAGAGCGACTTATGTATGACATATGATCACTCTGTAGTCTACCAAGTATGTAAATACTGCACAGTGGTCACTGACGTGGGAAGAGCTGCAGTTGGGGGAACTCCTCTGGTGTGGGGCACTGTGGAGCACGAGGAAGAAATGGGTTGGGGGATGACCATGGGGAGCTTGGAGAATGGGAGTGAAAAAACACAAGTGATCAAGGAAAGTACAGCTGATGAGGTGGATGGAAATGTGGACTGAACGGGGAAGGAATACTGCAGAGTTGTTCCTGCTGAATTCCAGCTGTTTGATGAACAGCACTGTGTTTTGTACTTGTATTTTAATTCACATGCTTTCTTCTTTTCTCCCTCCCCACCTTCTTCTGTTTAAGCAAGAAGACAAAATGACCTAGGCACCAACCAGCTTTGCTGCCAAGGGCAGGAGCAGGGCCATGGCTGTGCCGGGAAGACAGCCTGCAAACAGGGGCCTGGTGTCCCGTTGCACTCACCATCATGTTGTCGTGTTCCTGCTGACCTTCTTCAGGTAGACTGAGTGTCTTTCTGCAGAGAGGTGTTTGTTTCACTGAATTTGGGGAGGCACAGAGCAAAAGTAGGGCAGTACTCTTAATTTTGGCTCTGAGCCTTGGAAACAAACTCAAAAGCCAATAGTAACAGCTGGTCTGGGAGTCCTGCAGTAGCAAAGTGAAACGTGCTGTGCCCTTGGGGAATCCAGCTACAAGTGGAGCCCTCACCAAAGGCAGGACTGACTGTGCCAGGAACTCAGCCCATGGCAGAAGGGTTGGCCTGGGTGGGGTGTGTGGGGAGGTGCTGAAATGGGGCGGGGGGCGCATCTCGTGCTTGGAACTCATTTAATGCCTGGTGCAACTAAGGGAATGCATTCTTGCCTCTGAGGTCCTCTCTTCTGCAAACACTGTTTGCAGAGGATGATGGACCTCTGGAACAGAGAGATTTCTGCTTCAGACCTGAGGATCTCCTCAGTTTGTGTCTAAGGCTCGTGTGTTATGCCAGTTAACAACAGCTGGAGAAACATTCCGCCTCTGTAGAAACTTTACTTTGCCAGTATTCTTGGTACCTCACAGCAATACTGCCACTGATGTTTTGTCTTAGAAAGCAATCTTATAATAGTGATTAATTAGCAAGATCATTGTGTTCTATTTTCTCTTCATTGTTTTTTCCCAAGATTTGTAATTCCTGTTTTGAAAAGAGGAGCTCCTTTCCAGTCAAGACCCTGTTTTGCACAGGGTGCATGCTGCTGCTTCTCTAAAATCAGTGCCTGCCCATAATTTTGGGTTCCCATTGCTAGTAGCCATCTCCAAAACGTCAGTTGTCTGTTATGAGCATATGCCTAAATATTGAGTCTTATCCTTTCTCACGTGACCTGCAGGAAAGATTTGGCCAACCTGTGCTTCTGTTTTTTTTTCTGTCAGCTATTCCTTGCTCCACGCTTCCAGAAAGACATTCAGTAATGTCAAAGTCAGCATTTCAAGCCAGTGGACTCCGTCCTGCCTAAATAGCACAACCTTTGAGCTCCGGCCAGATGAGGTAATTAGCAAGTACCAAGAAAGATGGGTAACTTCCAGTATGCTTGGGTTGTGCTGCTCAGGAGGCTCTTTTATATCTTTCTTTCTGTCAGGGTTGCTTCTCTGAATGTGGGTGAGAACTTCAGGTTTCTGAACTGTAGTTTTCTGGATCACCAGCTGTTGTTGAACTCATTCCTCGTGGTTCCCAGAGAGAAGTTTGTTAGGAAGTTAGTGTTCTAATGGAAACTGGGACACCCTCCTGCTGATGTAGCCAGCTGAATGGAGGAGGTGAGGGAGGGGGAAGGAGGAATCCTGCTTTGAAGTGCCAGAGGCAATAAAGGATAGCAGTGAATGGGGTTACAATGCTGTAACATACTGCCTCTGGCTTTCTGGTGCTAGTGACCCTATCATGATTTTATTAGATCTGTACTTTTCAGTCTTTACAGATTTGTAAGTCGTCTGGGGTGTTCTGTAATGAATTTAAGCCTAGTGATGAAAGGTGTGATTCTCTTACCTTTCTAAGACACTTAATAGCTTGTGGAACTCCAGGAATCTGTTAAATTGAGTCCTACTGCTATAAGTAGGTGTTGGTGGCTTCAAATGGCAGCAAATGTTTTTCAGGGTCTGTATTGGTTTTCTTTGACACGTGAGACATGCAGAAGCTGTGTTGATTGGCCGTATCAAAATTCCCTTAAACTAAGCAGATGTGTAATTGGTGCTGTCTGTATAGCATGTTCCTTTGGGGAGGCAGAATCGAACTAAAACTGACAATGGTTGAGTTAGATGCACTTGTAGGCCAGGTTTGGATTGTTTGCTTGTTTTTCTAGTGGGGATAAAGGGCGGAGGAAGCACTCTTTTAATAAACATTATTCATTCTTCAAGTCATCCTCAAAGTTTGCTTTTTCCCACTGATGTCTGTAATGTTAGTTTGGGAACAATTGAAGCTTTTCCTTTGTTTGATCATACTGAATGTAGGTTAACGCAAAAAATTAGCCACTGAAGTTCATCATGCATAGTTTCTATCCAGTCTGTTTCTTCCCTGCTTTCCTTTTATGGTCTGTCATGTCTTATTGTGCTTGCTGCCACAAAGACTTTAAGGGAATTATTCATTTAGTGAAGACAGAAAGATATCTACAGGAGAGGCACTGCACATAGAACAGAATATGCCTTTATTGTATTATTCATTAAGATACGCATCAGTGTTTGCATGTATGAAGCTGTCAACAGTTGTGCACTTGTTAGAAGCAGAGTTTGTTTTCCAGTCACTTGTCTTGATCCAGGTGGAAGTTGCATTTCTCGTTTGGCTTGCTGGTTTGTCATTTAGAAGTGAAACAAAAAGGTACTGGGCATTTTCTGCTATACATCACATGAGAATTGTTCTTAATTTGTTGATTCAGGTGTTGGAAGAGTAGTTGGTTGCTGAGGCCAGATGCTCTTCTGCTTCGGAGTTGGGGTTTACATCAAAAAGAATGTAATGAGCTGTGCTTCTCCTGTTTACCTGTTACAATTTTCTCCTTGTAGCTCTGGAACAGCAACCATTTATTTCCAAATGCAGAAGAAGCAACTCTCTTCTTGGGAACATTGGACACCATTTTTTTGTTTTCCTATGCTGTGGTGAGTAAAACTAACCCAGAGCTGCTGAGCTTTGGATGAATCTGATGAAAGATGGTTGCACCTACATTTGGAGCAGGTGTACAGGACCTTCTTGGACTTGCCTAGCACTAATGCAGTTAAAAAGCTTGGTTCAGGAGCTGTTTTTTTTTTCCTTTGATTGTGTGTGTCTGTGCCTGTGTCCCATGTGAATGTGGTTGTTGACAAGTGCAAGAGAAGTACTGTCACTTCAACATTTCTCACACCCCTTTCATGTGTGAGTGGGAGGTGTAGTTCTAGCTCTCCAAAAGCTCTGTTGAAATTTTTAAACGTCAGAGATTGAATGAACAACTTAGGAAAAGCAGGGATATTTTTGGTGGCAGAGGAAGTGGCTAGAACCAACCTGTAAGTTGATACAGAAACATTTGGGTCAGCTTGCCCCCTCTTCTTTGTTTTAATTCTTGTAGATAACAGCTGCCCATTTTGTGGCTTTATCTGTCGTTGTGTTTCCTTCTCAGGGTCTCTTTGTGAGTGGCATTGTTGGAGACCGCCTGAATTTACGCTGGGTTTTGTCTTTTGGCATGTGTTCATCTGCTCTGGTGGTAAGTCGGAACATCCTGGTGTGAGTTAGAAGTACTTCTGTTATGGTATCTGGATAGGGATCTATTTTTGAAGAGGAGACTCTGTGCGATCCTTGCCTTGAGCTGTAGCTGTACCTCAGTGGTCCCAATGCACTGGATGACTCAGCTCTTCCTGAAATTTCTATTTATGGATACTGTGTCAGAAGGAAATGCCTATGTTTGAGGCACTGGCTAGAGACTTGATGAATAGCTTTTGCACAAGATCGGTGTATTTGGACTTTTCGGGACCGCCTGGCGTTCCAACTGTTCTCCAAGCACACATATGTTGGCATCAAGTTTTTCTGCCTGCAGGTGCAACTTTTACTGCCTTCTTTAAAGGGAGTGCTAACAGTACTGAGCATTCATCTGCTTATTTTGTAATTGGCAGCAGGGTGTACATCAGAAATGAATGACTGCATAAAACAAAAGCATTCTTCAAGTTGGAGCCACTGCAGATGAGCAAGAATCAGTTTTATCTCATTGTGGTTTTCCAGCTGCTGAATTAATGTAAACCATGGAGAGTGCTTGATTGCCCATTGGCTGTGGAGCCCACTGTGGGTTGTTGCATTCTGCAGACACATGATCACAGGCAGATGTGCATCCAGCACAGTGTGTTTATTTTGGCTAGTTGGGATTAGAGCTTGTAGTAATTTGTAATCTGGCTGTAATATTTATGTTAATTTTCGCATAGATTAAAGAGCTACTGGAGGTTTTGTGTTCGAGTGCAGACCTGTGGTTTCAGATGTCAGTGCAGTAACGAATCAAGAGGCTGCCAGGCTTCTAGCATTGTTGCTAAAAGCATTTGTCTCTTTGGGTGTGACTGGGTCGTTTACAAAAATAAGTCTTTTGGAGCACAAGTGCCAAAACGGTGTGTTTCCCTCCCGAGTTGTTTGGGCTCTAGAGTTGGTGCTGCGGTGGCTCAGCAGAGGGCGCTGTCAGCTGTGAGCCACTTCCCAAACAATACCATGCCTGCCTCTGCCAGGGACCTTCTCCCTGAAATGCTTTTACTTCTCACTCTCAGCTTCCGAGAGTAGCTTCGTGGTTTCTTTTCTGGTCTATTATTATCTCTTACTGTTATTCCTCCCTAGGTATTCTTCTTTGGCACACTGACAGAGTGGTTGCATTTCTACAACAAATGGTTCTACTGCTGTCTCTGGGTTGTGAACGGCTTGCTGCAATCCACTGGTTGGCCCTGTGTGGTTGCTGTCATGGGCAATTGGTTTGGAAAGGCTGGGTAAGCTGAGATTTCTACGGTGACTCACTTCTCTGACCTGCTGAGTAGCTGGCTGAGCTGGAAGTCTCAAACCAAAAAGGCATAACTCTCTTTTTCCAACGTTTTGGTTAGAATTAAAGTTGTGTGGGATGCCTTACTTGTTTCTATTATCTCTTCCGTGGATCAGTTTGATGAGAGCTAACAGGCACAAGGTCAAACTTGAAAAGTTATGTAGTGCAGAGTGGTTGAATTCAATTTGTCTTGCCAGTGGAATACCTGGTTCTGACCACTTATCACTAATCAGTTCAAGTGGAAAATGATTTCTATGAGCGTTGAGTCTGTCACTGGGGGATGATGAGCTATAATGAGCTATAGCCATAGCTTGTAAGCCAGTTCATCTCTGCTGTAATAGAGGTGTTTCAGAACAGAACATTTCTCGTTTATTTATTTGGTGTCCCCAAGTTACTTCGTGTTTTTTTTGCTTTAAGAGACCTTTGATTCTCTTTGGAGCTGGCTTGGAGAATGTTGTAACTTTGAGTAAATTGAAGTTCATTCTGATGTTATCTGTCTGCCTCGCTCCTAATATCACCCCTCCCTGTATCCTCCCCTCCAAATTCTCTTCCATTTCTGCAGTAGAGGTTTTGTATTTGGCCTCTGGAGTGCCTGTGCATCTGTGGGAAATATCCTTGGGGCATTCCTTGCCTCCTGCGTTCTCAAGTACGGCTATGAGGTAGGTGTTGCTGTCTGGCTTCTAGTTAGGCCTGCGTACCTGGTTGAGTTATGCAGAAGTTATTACTTTTCAAGACAAGAAACTAGAAATACTTTTCTTCTTATCTGAACATCCAGTTTCGTCTCAAGTAATTCTGTGGTAGGAAGCAGGGAGCAGAGCAGAATCTTATTCCTTTCCTGACCCTTCAGACTTGGGAGGAATGAAATTGAGACTTCTCGGCAACGTGGTTGACGTTTTTGAAGAGTCTTAATGCTGAGTGTATTCTCTTCTGATTGGAGTGGCTTAAAATGCTTATCGAATCATGTCTGTCACAGGATCTTACTGAAGTTGAGTTCATTGCTACTGAGTAGTGGTGTAGTTGTGACAGATAGAGATACAGTTTCTTGCTGGGAAGAGGCCAGCCATGCTTTATATTGCTGTAATACGTGACGCGGGCAGTTCAACCCAGGGAACCAAGGCATGTTGGAGCACAGACAGGCAAACAGGGCTGAGAAGGGAAACGTTACTGGGCGCCAAACAGTAGGCTTGTGTGGAGATTCATGAGAAATCAGGGTCATGTTCTTTTCTGGGTTGCACAGTAAGAGAGCAAAAAACAGTGGCTATAAAGTGAACCAGGGAAGGTTTCAGCTAGAATTTAGATAAACGTTTAACTGTGAAATCAGTTAAGCACTGGAACAGGCTCCCTGAGCCTGGAGCGTCTGCCTTTGGAGTGTTTCAGGACCCGATTGAAAAGACTCCCTTGAGCAGGATGGTCTGAATTTGATGTTTGCCTCTCCTTTAAGCACTGCCTTCCAGTGTAGCTAAATCTGTGATTGTGTTGGGTGAGCTCCTTCCTCCGTCACCTAGATAGAACCAAGTCTGTTCAGGATATGCAGAGGTCACTTGTTTCCAAGTTTTATGGATGTAGTCTGAGTTGTAACTACGTTTAGTCTCTGTCAGGGTCAGGATATAGAGAGGCCCTCGTTGATCAAGGAAGCCCAAGTGACTACAAGCCTTTGAAAAATAACATATTTTTTATTTATCATCAGTATGCCTTCTTGGTGACTGCCTCAGTCCAGTTTGCCGGGGGAGTGATCGTCTTCTGTGGGCTCCTGACTTCACCAAAGGAAGTGGGTAAGTACAAGAGGGCTGCAGTATTTCAGTTCTTTCATGGGAAGCGGATTTGCAGATTTCCATGTAGTACTGAAAGTGCTGCTTGTTCTGACAGCACTAATCCTCAGGATTCTTACAAAATTGTGTTGCACTTTAATACAGAAAATGTTCTTACCAAAATCACACTACATGTCATAATGCATCATCTGTATTGAGTCTGGATTTTTTAAAAAACAAAATGAAACAGCCTACCTCTAATCCTTCTGTTAGGATATGCCTAATTCTGAGTTTTCCTTCACCTGAAAAGCCAATAGTTTATTAAGAAAAAGTAAGCAAGCTGCTCATGAAATACTGTAGGGAAAAGAACTATGGCAAACCCTAGCTGGGCAGTAGAAGAGAAAATGCTTTTGGTGTGCAGGTTTCCAGCAGCCAGTTAAACAGCTCCCAGGATATGGTCCTTCTCTGGGATGATGGTAGGCAAGCCAAAGTGTAGCAGGAAAACAGAAGACTCTTCAGGCTTTGACAGGGACATGGAAGAGGTTTCCCAGCTGCTTGCAAAGGCTATGAAGTTGGTAGCACTGAAAGAATCTGCATAAAAGTGTTCAGCATCCCAGTGAGCTTAGTGCAGTTGCTAAGCCTTCCACTCCAGAGGAGGCATCTGCAGTGTTGACATTGCAGAACACCATCTAGAAATGTTTCTAAACCAAAGGAGGATGGAGGAATGGGAGAGCAAGGGAACTTCTAGAAGGGGAAATTGCTTAAAAGAAGAGAGTGTGGCTTTAGACTGGGGAGAGAGTGAACAGTCTGTGGTCCGTTGTTCCTGTTGCATATCCCTTGTGTAACGTAGGCCTTCCTGAGCTTGGAGCAGATGAAGAAGGCAGTGCTGAGGAAGATGCCAACAGACCTTTAATGGGCGATGATGATGCAGATGACGATGAAGGCAATTACTCGATCCAAGCAGCTGATACTGACAGCCAGCCAAAGGCCATTGGCTTTTTCCAGGCGTGTTGTCTTCCAGGTGTAGTACTGGTGAGAACACAGATTCTTGAGTGGGATCCAACTTCTATTTTTTAAATATAAATGTGACTTTTTGTGTTGTCTGCATTTGTTATTGTGACTGTTAACATATTGACTGTTAGTATATTTGTCAACTTTTCCTGTTAAAACCTTAGGATTGGGGCAGTTATCTCTGTGTGCATGCACTGTAATACTGTCCTGATATGGACTTCCCATTGGATTCCTGCTTCATTTAGTCAATGTGGTGAGCCAATGAGGGCCATAGAGGTCCTGCCCTTTTTGCTGGTGAATTTACAGGGAGGTAAAGAGTAAAGCCACTTTTCTTGCTGAGGTAACTGGACTACCCTGAGAAGTTGAATTCTTATTGCTGGCAGAGCATCACAGTAAACTCTGTGGTGCTGATATTTGGGTGTGCTTTTTTTAGTTGCTTTAGAACAGAAGGCTGTGCCTGAAAAAGCCTTAGTCAATGTGATGGTGATGTAATGAGCCAAAGTAGGTATTTTTAAAGAGATAACTGGAAACAAGGCACGGTGATGCAATTTCCCCATGTCTTCATCCTGTCCCCCTGCATGAGAACTTGGACTTCTGGATCAGCAGTATTGCCTGATTCATTGATGTGATCCAGTTGAAAAAATAAAACAGATATTAAAAAGTAATGTTAGTTTTCTGTGCAAGTGGGCTGTATGCCCCCTGAATACTAGAGTCAGTATGCTGAAGCAAGTGGGGTGGCTGACTCAGTGATAGGTGTGAACCATTTGGATTTGATCATGAAGTAAAACTACTGAAAGGGTGATAGTGTCAGGTACCCTTAAGGGGCTAAGCAGTTTGCTGTTGTGATTAAGGCAACACAAGACCTAGAAGGAGTGAGTGGATGGATTGGTTTTGGTGGTGCTAAGAATGGGCTGATAGAATAAGAGCCTTTATTTCTTAGCAGAGGTGGAAGCTGCCTCAGTTGGTGTGGCTTCTTTTCATTGACCAGAATATGAGGAGATACTCTTCAACTGATGATGATGTTCCTGTGCTTGGGATTTTGAGAGCGTGTGTTAACCCAGCGATGTGAACACCTCTGAGTATGAATTTTGTCTTATGTCAGAGTTCTCTGTCAGATGAGTGAGTGAGAAACCAAACACTGAGAGAACCTCCGAAGATCTGTTAAAATCCTACAGGGATTTTATTTATTTTTCTGTAGTTCTTTTCTTCTCCTGCTGAGTTGTATGGTTGGAAGAGTTTTAGCATAGACAGTTTTGCCTTGGACCTCCAGAAATTCAGTGTTGAATTGATCAATCTGTGTGACAGTTTCTAAGTGTGTTGTAATGAATACCTCTGTACAGTGCGATTGTTCACGGTCAGAGCCAGGAGAACTCTAACACTGCTGTGTCTTACATGGTGAAAATTTGTGTCCTATAGAAGTGGCAGAGCATTGCCAGTGCAGCTGGTAATGATGTATTAAAAGAATTTCAGAAGAGCTGATTTTGTGTCAGAATAATCAGCTTTTTAAAATTCAAGCCCACCTTCTTCTCAAAAGCTTTGATCCTAGCAGGTAATTTTTTCCACCTTCATCCTCATTCATCCCTTCAAATGTGGATCCCTTAACTGCTGTGTCAGTGCATATCACGAGGCGTTATGGAAATAGTGTGCCTCATCCTGTGGCATGCTGGCCCAGCGACGCCAGAGAAAGATCCTTTGCCACATAGGAAAGATCGACAGAAGGAGATTTCCTTTTGGCTAAGGAGAAGCTGAGCTCAGCAGCCAAAAGGAGGAGGTTGTCTCAGCTGCTGCGTGTGGAGGGTTAGCTTTGGCCAAACTTTCCTGGAATAAA
Source organism: Cyrtonyx montezumae (assembly GCF_038088225.1). Taxonomy (NCBI): domain Eukaryota; kingdom Metazoa; phylum Chordata; class Aves; order Galliformes; family Odontophoridae; genus Cyrtonyx; species Cyrtonyx montezumae. The sequence continues at coordinate 117,425,365 of NW_027072034.1, read as the reverse complement.
CCTGTCCTGGAGTACTTGCCTGGTGATTATGAATGAAACTTTTCTCTCTCCTGGTGCTGTAGGCAGGCAAACCTTCTGAACAACAAAAAGTAGCACAGAGGATCTACTTCACATAATTTTGCTCAGCATGATGTGCAGATGACTAAATTTCAAGCTTGTTTCATGTCATATGGTTAACGCCCTTCTCCTTAGAAGGTGAATTAAATATTAAATTTCCTTATTTATTTATTTTGAGGCCTTGTGTCAGTTCTCTCAAGATTGCACTGGAAGCATTTTAACCCATTGCGTTTACTGACAAGAAAATAACCTTCCTGACAATGATTTTTGTACTCCTGGGTTCCCTTTGATGTTCATCATTAAGCTTTCATGATGCTGCCTTCCTATATGAAATGCAGAAGCACTTTCTCCTGAGAGCTTCAGTTAGCTACAGGGCTTTATGGGAAGAAGCAGAAATGCTTTTTGCTTTTCTCGAGTGCTAACTGCTTTCTGGCCCACTCTTTGTTGCAGTATTCTTTGGCCTATGCCTGCCTGAAGCTGGTGAATTACTCATTCTTCTTCTGGCTGCCCTTCTACCTCAGCAACAACTTTGGATGGAAAGAAGCAGAAGCTGACCAGCTTTCCATCTGGTATGATGTGGGAGGAATCATCGGTGAGTGAGCAGGGGAGCGGTGACATCTTCTGCAACTGCTCTGCTAGCATTTGAAAATGAAAGACAGCAGATACAGCTCGGAGCAGTCAACATTCATTGCAATCTAGCTGTTTGCTGAGTATATAAATAGGCTTCTTATGTATGTCTGTGCTTGTCCATTTTCTAAAATGTAGAGTTATATTAACCACCCAGATAGATCACGTATGATTTAGAGGATGCCATCATATTCTTGGACACTACTCCCAGCAGGCATTTCTCTTTACTTCCTGGGACTTCCTGAAAAGTGCCAGCTACAAAAGACAGCATCCCAACTGCTTGCTGCTTCCTTTCTGACAGGTACCCCTGAGGGAGAGGTGAGGTCTGCGCTGTGTAGTGCTGTACTATATCTTCTGTCCCGTATTTATAAGAACAGACTCAGTACAGAGCTCAATAGAGCAGGCATAGCTCTGTTATCTTCAGTAAAATAAAATGGAATGGCATTTTTTCTGCCAGCTGCAAAATGTGCTAGTTTTCCAGAATAAAGAACGTACTGTCTGTGTGATTAGGCTTCCACACTCCTGTGTTCAGTTTCTTGCTTTATCACCTTGTCCAGTGAGCTTTCCTAGAGCATACATCCTTGTTTGGGTCTTTTCAGTGTCAGTTTTTCTGCCTCTGTGGCATTCTCTAAATTAGGCTTTCTCAAACACTGTAGTTCTTACCAGCGTAGCAGTTCCTATGGAGGTAGTGGTGATGCATAAGGTGATTTGTGTCAGCTATCAACATTTGTTGCAATTAGCTGCACCTACCCTAAGTAGGTGAGACAGCAGGGAGCGTGAGCCCCCTGTGTGCTTAATGCTTTCCCTGTGAAAAAGAGCTGCCTTTTTCCTGCCCTTTCAGTTTAGGGAACTAGCCACAGCATTAAGCTTGCTCACATTCAGAGTTGTGGTTGCTGCTACAGGGGAAGGGAAAAGAAAGCAGAAACACCGGGTAGTTGCATGCCTGAGGGGGAAGGAAAAAAGCAACAAATTCTTAAGAAAGCAGCATGAGTAGTTTTCCCTGCTCTTTTGGGGCCACTTAGGTGGACTGTTGCCTCTGTGACTGAGGTGTAAGGGCAGGAGATATCGCTTTCAGGATCACAGAGAAAATATACGTTAATCAGACTGCTGCCCTCAGTGATATGGCTTGGTTTTGTTCAAGTGTTAGCTCCCTAAGCCTGATGATGATTTACTTTTTTGCAGGTGGAACTATCCAGGGCTTGATTTCTGATGTGCTACAAAAGAGAGCCCCAGTGCTAGCAATTAGCCTCCTCTTTGCTGTAGGCTCTCTCTTTGGATACAGCCGTGAGTATGCTTTTGCATAGTGATCAGATGTTCATTTGGTGCTGCTTAGAGAAGGCAGAGTACAGCCTGTTCTAATCATGTTTTCTGGTCTTGAAGCTGCTCCTGAACCAGGATGGTGCCTTTTGGTTTATTTTGCTTCATGCGTGACACTGCACAGGAAGAAATCCATTATCTGATTAATGAGATGGAAAAAACATTTTGAGTGGTTGGATTTCCCTACGCTGACAAGCTGTGGTACTAATTCCTCTCCAGTGTCTGGAAGATTTCTGGCATTGTCACTGCATCAAAACCACAACTAGCAGAGCAGGAAGTATGAGGCATGTCCCTGTAGTAAGAGGAAAGAGAATCTGGGGGAGATATGTGCTGAAGAATGTATACCTATATACTACAAAGAGGCAGAAGATCTTAGGCTTTACCTCTTACTCTTCTGAATGTGGTAAAATCAAAGAGTTCCTGCCTCCTTGATATAGTAGATCCATCTCCTGGTGGCTGGCTATTAGAAAAATTCTGTCGGGAATATTGACATAGGCAGATCTCATTTCTGTGAAATGTCTATGAAGCTCTTCTATGAGCATCAGGTTTGTACACTGAGATGTATTCTTCAGTGATTCCAGAGTGATTTGACTTGCTTTTAAGTCCTTTCATTCTTTTGTATTTTCCTCTAAAATGAGGTGGCATTACAGGCCAGCTTTTACAGAGCACGTTGAGATCTGTAGACAGAAATCACTGCCACAGCTGGACATGACCTGTAAACTGCACCTTTTCAGAGGCATGCTGGCTTGCTCAAATGGTCTCAAATGAAAGTTAGTGAGGTATAACCATTAGATAGCAAAGATTGGGTTTGGTGGAGTTTGGTGAAGTTTTGCCAGATCTTTTGCTACCTCCTTGCTGTCAAAAGTGAGTTGGAAGCAAATACAGTATTATTGCTGATGAAGTGTGAAGCTTGTACTAGATGGCAGGGCAGCCAGAGGTCCAGGTGTCTGGTGCTCAACTCAAAAAGTGCAGTTGTGCAAGGTATGCAGAAGGCTCAGACGTGCAACACAGAGTTACTGCACTAACAATTAAGTTTCTATTATCCAAACTGATGGAGATGTGTGTTGCACGTAAGGGTGATAATGGACTGAGAATATATCAACAGGGCTGCAACTTGTGTTACGTGTGGTAACTATGTCATGTGGGGGCTCAAAGTTGTGGTAGTGAGTAAGGAGTTCAGAATATGCCTGGAACTGAGGTTTTGGGGAAAAGAATGCCTGAGAAACATTGAGGAATTGTGATGGAAAAGCAGCTGTGTGTACATAACAGTGCTGTTCCTACAAAGGCAAGCAGAACCCTTAGATCGCCCAGGCATGGCCTGGAAATGGGAGATATGTTGGGAGAGTTTTAGTCTAATTCCACAGAAAGACAGAGAGAATTCTTGTATTGAGGAGCATCAAGGAGAGTGCTCTGTCTTTGACACAAATGGCTGTTTGTAGTGGGGGAAAAAAAAGGCATACAAGGGCCAGAACCCAAGGCCAGGCAAACTTAATAGTGAAATAGGGGACAAGCTTCTCAAGTGCTGTCAGGAAACTTCCGGACCTTCCATCTCCAGGTGTCTTTGCTATAATACTAACCTGTGTGGAAGTGTAGCCACATAAAAGCTACTGTTACTTCATAGATAGTTGAACAAGTGTTTCTAACTGGATATTTGCATGCTTCTTTCTAAGCCTAAATAAATGACCTTCTCAAGTTAATTTCTTTTACTTAAGACTTACCCATTCTTTCTCCTGCAGGTTCTCCTAATAGCAAACCTATCAATGCTGTGATCATGACAATTACAGGTATTGTCTAAAATGCCACTGTTATGCCAGTAGACATTTTTATCAATTTATGATGTATGTGTATATACACTGTAGAAAAATCAGGCTTAAGTTGTGGTAATGCATTTGCGTGTACTATCATTTCTGCTGACTTGGCAGAATGAGTAAAATTTGAGGCCAAATGATGTTACTTTTGGAATGTACCTGAACAAAATTTGCCTAACAGAGGGAAGTATGGAACGTAAACTGTACAGAAGAATGGCTTGTGACTATAGGGACCTGCCTTGGCTCAATATGATGGAGGTGGATTTCTGCCAAAATATCTGGCAGTGATCTGTTGTGTGGGGCAAAGATGTGCTACTTGCTGTTATCTGTGCTGCAGGAGCAACAATCTGTAGCAGAGAAGTAGGTATACATATACAAAGTTGTGGGCTGTGGCTCAGGTTTGAGGGTGTTTGTCAGGTCCCTGAATGCCCTGTGTTTTGTGAAGGGCCACGAGCTTTTTGTGCTACGAGATGTATGATGTTGTGTTATGGAATTAAGATCAGCCTGCATGAATAGAGCCTTTCTTTTCCAACACTCCTACTTCAGAACTTGCTGTTCCATGGAGTTTTTTCTTCCTTCCCTCCACCAGCCCTTGGGTGATGAGGCTGTAGCATGGGGGACGTGTGTGTGTGTGAGTGCTTCATGTTGAGGGTTTCCATATGCACACTGTTAAACATTAGCTGTTTCAATGTGCCGCATCTCCCTGCCTCGCTTGTGCTGTCAAATGAAGATGTGCTGGCTGGCAATTTGTGTGTGCATGCTCCAGGTACATGAGGTGTGTCAGGACTGTATTCCTCAGCAGTGATGATCAGCTTCTGGCTGCAGTTAGTCTGTGATCACTGGTCCTAGAATTAATCCCGAGCGGTGCCCGTTGGAATCCATGTTTTGAAGATGTCCTGTTGAAAATCTGTCCCCTTGTTTTGCACCAAGGCCGTTTTCTTGGCTGTTTCAGGATTTTTCATTGGAGGCCCTTCTAACATGATCAGTTCTGCAATTTCTGCTGACCTGGGACGCCAGGATCTGGTGAGAGGCAGCAGCGAGGCTCTGGCAACGGTCACGGGGATCGTGGATGGAACTGGCAGCATTGGTGCTGCAGTAGGCCAGGTGAGGTGAGGGGAAGGAGAAGGGTCTGTTGTGGTTACAGATGTTAGCTCACTCCTCTGTTGCACACAGTGTGTGTGTATGGTATTTGCTGAACAAACAACCATGAGAATGTTTTACGCTCCAGTGGCAGAAGTTGAACTGAGAACTAAACTAAATATTTCTAGCCCTGTCGTTACAGCAATTTCATAAATCCAATGAGTCTGAAACGTTCATATCCTGAACTGGAAAAAGCAGGAGGAGGTCAGCTTCACAAAGAGGGAGAATAAAATGCTTTGAAATTTATTTGGGATTTTTGCTCAAAGGTTATAACAAAATCTACAGAAAACTTTACCTACAGGACCGAAGACGTTTAGAACACCCATTATGAATGCTGCAGTGTTTACAAAGCAATTTCAATTTTGCTCTTATTTGTGGTTCCCCTTTTTATTTGCGGATATCTCTTACAGCCTGTAAATCTGGCACCACTTACTTGGATAGTTCTTACACCACGCTGCCAGCGGCCTGAAGAGCAGACTGCTGCAGAAGAGGAAGCAGACAGCGTGCCCACTGGGGGCATTTATACTTCTCCCACAAAGTTAATTCTTGTATTTGAGAATACAGTGGTGCTTTGGGATGAGGGGACTTAGCAGGAGGATTGGAGCCATTTCTATTCCAGACACTCTGTAGTGCTGGTGTAATACCAATGGTTTAGGCAAGGCATACAAGCTTCTGTTCTCTGAGGGAATTTGGCTTTGTGCTTGTCACTTGTTGCCTGGTAAATACAATCGTTCTGTCTCATAGGAAAGATGCCACTTGTAATTTTCCGTGCTTAATGGAGGTAGGTGCCTTGTGGACATATTGAAGTGCACTGTTGCACTCTGTTTTCTTACTACATTGTCTTCAGTGTTCCTGCCTTCCCCCACACATACCATTGAAACCTACGTCGTCATAAAAACTGGGTCTTTAGTTCTGAAAAATTCCACCTGCCTCCCACTCTAACATGGGAGTTTGTTTCAGCAGAGACGAGCATGATGTCATTCTGGGGGTGTGTGAGTAACAGCAAAAGCACAATGAATGTGTTGGAAACTCAGATCCTGCTTTGTGCTAATATAACCAGTGGTGAAGAAAGGAAGCCCTTGTGCAGCAATTGAGTATAAATCTGCTAATAAGGAATACATTTTCTTTTACAGACTGCGTAGTCCTATGGAAGAAGGATGCAGTTCAGAACAGGCTATAGTCTGAAGTGTCTTGCCTGTGATGAAGGGTTAAGTAGTCAGTAGTTGCACAGCTCTTAAAAATGTGTCCTGTCTGATTTATAAGCCATTGTAGAGCTTTTAGCTCTTCTGAGAGTACTTACATCCACTTATGTCCTGGTGTTCTGTGCAAAACCCCAGTATTCAGCGGAGTCAATTTGTCACCCTTGAAGCTGTAGTTCAGCTCTGTCTCTGTGCTGCTGTGAGTTACTGTAAAACGTCAGGATGATGTCTCTGCTTTGCTGAGATGGGATTTTACACAGAAAGGCTGCTCTCCTGAGTCATCTGTCTTGACAGGAAAAGATCAGCTGGAAGGTTTGTGATCAGCTCTTTGTGGCACATTGACAGCCCACAGATTCTGAAGGAGTGATGTCTGAATGTCACACTTATCTTCCCAATTTGAATCATCTCCTCCTCTTCTGTTTCAGTATCTAGTGTCTTTGATCCAAGAGAACCTGGGATGGATGTGGGTTTTCTATTTCTTCATTCTAATGGTAAGAAATCCCCCCGTTTTTATTCTTCTACCAAGTTCAATTTGCAATGGCAAGTTTTTGTGAGAACTGAAACATGGTGTCCCAGGCGTGCAGTCTACTTCTGTAGTAGCTACAGGCTCTGATGCAGTTATCAGAGTGGTCTCTGGTGTGCCTTTGCCTCAGGGTGTATAAATCAACTGGGTTCATTCTGGATCCTTTAAAGTCACATTGCTCAACAGGAATGAGGATTTTGGCAGATGTACAAAAATACTTACCTAAAAATACCTGTATGCATTTCCTAAAGTTCACTCTGCCTGACTGACTTCCAAGGCAGGACATTTTCCTCATTCATCTCCGTGCTGTCTAATCCCTAATGTTTTCAGAGAGCTACTTGTTTGTCAGCCCTTGAAGGTTAGTGGAATGACTGATGAGGGTCTTGAAACTTAAAATTAAAATGCCTTGTCCTGATACAGCACCAGGGGACAGTTCAAGCCCTGATCGCCTCGGCGTTACCACAGTGTAGCAGTGGCGGGAATCGTCTCTGCATCTCTGCGGACAGTGGAATTTGGTAGCTAGCAGAGATGGCCGGGAGGAAGGCTCTTGAGGAGGTGAAGGGCTCAGCATCTTCCTGGAAAGAAAATCACGATAAGCTGAGGTCATAGCAGCCTCCTTGCAAGCTCAGGCATTGTGACTGCTGCGCATCTTGTTGTAGCTTTTAGCCCCAATCTTTCAACGGAGCCCTCGAGTGCTCTCTGGAGTGCAGGTTGACTGCAGCTATTGTTGCCCTGTGCTGATCCTCCTGGATGTGCTTCTTTCCACAGACGAGTTCGACCATCCTGTTCATCTCACCATTAATAGTGAGGGAGATCAGATTGCTTCTGCACGAGCGGCGCCTGCGGATGCTGGCTGAGTGACTTCTGCTTTCCTCCAGAAGGACTGTTGTCTGGACCTGATGTCTGGGACACTAATCAGATTCCTGGGAGACTTGTTGGTTACATCTTCCAGGTTTGGACTAGTTCAAAATGACTCTGTGAGATGGGATTCACCTGCCTTTGCAAGCTTGGTATCACAATACCAAATACCTGTCCTGAGACCATCCACATCACGGAGCTGCTGCTCGAAGCTGGCCAGTCCCCAGGGCTGGTGGATTGTCCCAGCTGAGCAGCTTCTCCATGTCAGCAGTCACATTGAGGTCTGCTGTTGGGTGCTCTCACTGCTCTTCCCTTACTTATTTATTTCTGGGTGTCCTGACTACAGGTCAGGTGTTTAAAACTGACATTAGAGAGGCTGTCGTGCAATGCATTTTGATGCTTTGTTGTGCTGGCAAAAGCATACAGTGCACTTCATTGGTAGTCTCAATTTACAATCACTGTAGCTTTTAGAAAGGGCAATGTATTTGGAATTTGTGCAGTCCACTTGTTTCAAAAATCCTGTTGCTAAATCTCTGCACACATGGACCTCTGCTGTCCCTGGCTAATAACTGTCTCATATTCCAGTAGATGTGCATGGAGATGTTAACTCCATAAATACTTTTTTTTAGCATTTTTATTAATAATATTACTACTAATCTCTGGGAAATGAGATTTTGTTTTTTAAATATTTAAACAGACAAATAGTGTGCAATATTTAGGTAATACTTTACAGTGATCTCTGAGGAAAAAAGCCTTAACAGATCCTTTGCCTCTAAAGGAACTTGGAACGGCTTTGGGGATCAGCGATGGGACACAAATACTTTCACTACCAGATTGTGTTTTGTACTTTGATCAATACTGACCAAAATGGGATTGCCTGGTGCCCCTCTGAGGGAAATGTCACTTACTGCATCCTCGTGGGGCAACTGCTTCCGACTCCAGCAGGGGATAAATGGGATGAATTTAAGGGACCTGGCTGCTCTCAGATAGGGGCTTCCAGACAGGGACTGAAGCAGCCTCGTGGAACAGTACCAAGAAGAAAACGCTGCTGTCTCCCCTGTGCTCCCCTCCCTATGGCTGCATAGGGGACCTTATACTCCAGGGTTCTGAAGTTGAGTTGTACATTATAGATGCAAGAGAGCTCTAAAATCGCATGACTGCACTTAGGGTGGGAGTATTAGAGCATTTAGCAGTACTGCAGCCAGCAGATGGCTGACTGACACCTCTGACATCTGATGCTGATGTTCATAGGATCACTGAATAAGTTCTCAACCAGTTGTCTTCAGCTTTTGCTTGGGATGTTTGTGAGATGCGTGAACTTCTAACTGGACGGTGATGCCTGGTGGGGGCCAGGGGCAGGAAAATTCTTGAAACTGGGAATCTGAATCTGTTTTTAATGGGAAAATTGCCTTTTTAACATGTACAGCGATGTTTTTAATTTATGAATGTCAATTTTTAGTCATGTGATGATTGTGACGAGCGGAATGTGATCAGTGCCTTATGGTTTTACTGTATGGAATGGTTGCTTTGTGATCGCTGCTCTTGCAGCGACGGGTCTGGGCACAGCTTTCCTAATACAGAAGCTCGGCTACTTCATTTTTATACTTCTTTTTAAAGTCTTTTTTTCTTTCCTGGTGGAGGTGATTGTTGCCTTTTTTGCTAATCCTCAAAAGGTGTCACCGCTTGGGAAAATGATATAATTAATCTGATGGGGGACCTAAATCCTGTTCTTGCCTCTTCTCATTCCCATTCCAATTTTGCCTGTATAATTAGAGCAGGGGACCGAGAATCTATCATCGGGCTCTCACAATTATGCCCTGGGGTTGCTGTTCACGTCCCAAGCTACTCATTAGCCCCTGTACAAACAGAATCAAAACTCCCTGAAACTGAGCTCCAAAATGGATGGTGGCACCGTTTGGCCCAGCCGTGCTGTCTGAGGTGCTTGGTTTCAAATTCCAGCCTGGATGGGCTCTCTGGCCGCTGCCTGGGTGCGAAATAAGCTGTGATGAAAGGTGGGCTGGGAAGGGGACGTCGCCAGGGGCACTGGCCCCTGGAACAAATGGTTTCCTGTAAACAGCTCTGTCCCCTCTGGAGAAGTGTCAGAAGTGCTGTGAGCAGGCCCAAGCCGCCTGCAGCTCCCGCGTACGTGCGGTGCTGCTCGGACGCCCTGCCCTTAATGAGGCCTTCCCGCATCTTCAGGAGTTTTGTTGTAGTTGTTGTCCCGCGTTTGCGTTCCGTGTGTTTCTTCAAGGTGCTCAGATGGAGAAAAGTTTTCAATCTGATAATGCCCAAACCGATCTCTCACCAATAAACTCGCTTTGACTTGAGCTGGGCTAAGCCGCGTGCGTGCTCTGTGCCGCCCCTCTCAGCGCCGTGCTCCTGTTCCTCATTACAGGCGTGGATCCCACAGCTGCTGTGCACCCGGGCTGTCAGCCCTGCTGCTCCCACACGGTTCAGCAAAGCCTCGTGGCCACGTCCCCATGCACTGTGCTCTGGCACTCTGCCTCAATCTCTCAAGCAGCTCTGTGAGATCCCCATAGCAGAGATGCCTATAGTGATGTGCTTAATGGTGTTGAGTATAAGTTCCAGCTTCTTTACTTGTGGGTTGCTGTTTATATATTTATTTTTCTCCCCAATTATTTATTGATTGGGATGTAGAAGTCAGGTGTTCTTATACTGAAAAGAACCTTGCCATGTGGCAGCCAGCCCCGCTGTGCCTTCCCTTCCGTGGCTTGTTTCTTGACACACAAATCCACACCCATGCTTAACTGTGCTTAAATGGACACAGTGGGGGATTGTGTAATGGTGTTTGTGTTTTATAGTTGACTGTAAATTCAGAGTTCAGCACAATACCCAGTTGCTGGGGGAAAGAGAAAAAGCACACGTCTGCACATTCTGGTCCCTCACCCCCAAGCAGCTTGGGGGGCTGTCAAGCTGTTCTTCAAGAAAAGTAACTATTCCTATTTTTATCCCTCTTCTGCTGCTCTCCTTCCTACTGATAGATTGGCTTAGAGCTTTCCAAACCAAACTACTCTGGAAGTGCCGTTAAGAAGCAGTTTTCCTTGAATTTGTATTGGGAATACCGAGAGCAGCAATCCCATCCCTGCCGCTGCGCCTGCAATCTTCAGAATCTGATGTTGGGCAAGTGGGAGCGTGAGAATTGCACTAAGAAATGATTTCTGGACATCTGCAGCCTGGGATGTGACGGACTGTCTGGCCAAATTGGTTGTGAAGTAGCAAGGAAGGTCCTTGCAATAGATGTCCTCCAAGCAATGCTTCCAAGTCCTGGTTTTCTCAGAAGCGTGGAACCAAATGGCCATGAGCCTGCATGGTGGCAGCTATCACAGCACTTATCTCTGAAGGAGGAGGAGTGGGACTCCTGCCCTAAGAGCTGGGGAGCCTCAAAAAGCACGTATCTCTGTCCTGACCAAGCCCAGAGCAGCAGCATTCCCCTCTACAGGAAAGTGGGAGGAGAAGCAGTGGTGTGTTCTAAGGGTTATCTTTGTTCCTCCCTGACATAAAAGAACCTATTTTTAGAGAGCCCCACTGCTCTCACCAGCAGTAGCTGTTCAGGTATGTCTCAGGCATCCCACTCGTCAGCTACTCTTGTGTACTTTTGCCCCTATCCAGTGGTAGACAGGGCACTAGACCAAGCCAGTGTTCAATTTCTCCCTTTTTATTTTCTGTGTAAGTGTCAACTAGAAGTGCATACGGGTAAGTTTGGGGTTTTGTATGGCAGAAGTTTTCCAAGGCAGCACATGCCTGTCTTCCTACGTCTTTGTCAAGACTTATGCTTATAGTAAGCAGCCCACAGCTCTGTGAGCACTACAAGAGCTTAGGCTGGGGGTATTATGTGCATTCCCATGTAGGCATCTTGGTTCTGTCAATTCCTTTCCCGTATAAGAGTGGCTTAGATCAGTATTTATAGTAATGCAAAGAAGAATTTGGACAAATGCTGTGAATGTTTCCCTTGGCCATCCTGTACTGGTGATTAGGTTTGTGTATGTCTGGGTCCCTGGAGGAATGTCCCTTTGACCACTCGTGCAACAGCATAAAGACATGCAGTGGAGAAATCAAAACGCACTCTTACAGCATGAGAGGGGAGAAGAAACTTTGTGACCCTTTTGTTAGGCTTAAGATAACTGAAAGATAAAGATTTCTGTCTGTGCTAATGGAACTCCACCTAAAGCTGTCTAGGGCCAACCTGCCTCTTTTTTCCTGAATGCTTTTACATCAGCAGTTGTCAGCTTTTGGACCTGCAGGCTAACTGCTGAGCTCTGTGCTTGAGACACTGGTGTTCCTGCTCAGCTGTCAAGGACAGGGAATCCATCCACCCGTGCCTCCTGTCCCTGCAGACCACAGAAGTAATGCTATAATCCAGGGTGTATGAATGAAATTATGGCAGATTGGAATAAGCTTACTCAGAATCAAAAAGTTATAGGGGTTGGAAGAGACGTCCAGAGATCACTGAGTTGAACCCCCCTGCCAAAGCAGCTCCAGGTTGCAGGACCAGGTTGCACAGGTGGACGTCCAGGTGGGTCTTGAATGTCTCCAGAGAAGGAGACTCCACCACCTCTCTGTGCAGCTGTGCCAGTGCTGCATCACTGCACTTTGAAGAAGTTCCCTCACACATTTGTGCAGAACTTCCTATGCTTCAGTTTGTGGCCATTTCCCCTCATCCTATCACCACACACTGCTGAGAAGAGTTCAGCCTCGTCCCTTTGCCTCCCACTCCTTAGATATTTATAGACGTGGATCAGATCCCCTCTGTGTCTTCTTTTTTCAAGGCTGAACAGACCCAGGTCTCTCAGCCTTTCCTCATAAGAGAGGTGTTCCACGCCCTTTATTATCTTTGTAGCCCTCCGCTGGACTTTTTCCAGGAGATTCCTCTCTTTTTTGTACTGGGGAGCCTAGAACTTTACACAGTTCTCCAGGTGAGGCCATACCTGGGCAGAGGAGAGGGGGAGGATGTGCTATTTCAGTCTTATCATGCACTAAGCTAAGTGCTCAGGATTTGGGGTGGCTTGATTTCCTTGGGCGCCTGGATTCCAGCACAAACACAGAGAAATCTTATACCTGGAGACCTACATCCTCATTCTGTTTTCAGCTTGTCAGGTGGGACCACTTTTCAGAAATGCCCTAATCTGGCAGAGAAAAGCAGCGTCAGGCTAACCAAGGCAGTGCATACCTGCAGTGAGTCCCAAAGGTGACAATCAGATAAGAGCTATCCCTGCTGCTTTTTCTGGAGGGTGGGAGTATCAGAGGTACTTCTACCAGGGCCAGTTCCACTCTCCATTCACCATTTCTTAAGCCTGCTTGCCATCTGCTCTAACAGTTGTGTCCTGGGAGTATTAATGTGTCATTCCTTCCAGCCAGAGGCAGGTTCATCCCAGGACTGCTTATTATGAGGCATGGCAATGAGCAAGACAGGCAGCTGTGCTGCTCCTGCTGCTGAAGTGTAAAGGAACGGTCGGGCAGAGACACAGAGTGGGAGTGCTGCCTGCAGTCACGACCTTGTATCAGCACTGTGCCTGTGTAAGCGATGCCTGTCAGTGCACACCTCTAGATATCAGGTGAGTGTATGTGCAGAGCTGATAGCAGCTTCTGCTGGAGATGGCTTTTATCTGCTTTGTCTTGTTTCTGCACACGTCTGAGATGCTGCTGTGGGCTCCTGGTACAATTAAGCCCCTTCTAAAAGCAGCATCTTTGACTGCATGTGCTCAGGCAGTGCCAGAGCTGGCTTCCAAGGGATTACAGTAGGGTGTCAGGTAAATGTGGAGTCACCAGCAGCTGAATGCCACCCCAGTTCTGCAAGTCTGACCTTTGCTCCCAGTCAGAAAACCCAGGTCACTCCATATACCTGTTTCTGCTCTGCTGTGTCTGTGGTCTTGCTGTCATCTGGATGAGAATATTTGCTGGTCTTTTGCAAATAAGCCATATTACCTCAGTTGCTTTCATTCCTTAGGCAAGAAGGGAGCAGGGGTTGTTTTAGGGGTTCTCTAATAAGATGAGGTCTTGGTTTGCCAGGTTTGCACTTTCTTTTCTATTACTTCGACTTCACTCCAGGTGACCTGTTCATCCTTGAATGCGTAGGACCAGATTCCTCTCTCCAATCCCCAGTCCATTTGCTTTTCTTCTGCCTTTGCGGCAGCTTGTCCCAACAACAAGGAAAGGAGCTGGTATTTTCTGTGCTAACAAAGTGAGCATTGTTATGCAGTTGTGGAGTGGGTGGATGTGGTTGCCGACAGACATACTCCTTCTGCTAGGGTGTGGATTAAAGCTCAAGGTGACTTTGTTCCTGCATAAATTCACCAACTTCCCCATGGGAACTGAAGGGGCAGGGGCGGGAGGGGAGAAGTATGATAAATGGAAGTGTCGGGAGGAAATGCACTCACATAGCAAGCACTGCCAAAGCATAAACGTGTGCTCTGTGAGGAGCTTTCATTATAGCTTAAGGTAGCACTCCATGGATTAAACAAACAAACAAAAAAATAGCCAATATTTAGCTTGGAACTCACTCTGCAGGCCACTGGTGTAACTGCCTGGGTTAAGTGGATTAGCGAGAAACAGTGTGGCTTGTTTGGGGTTAGGCAGGCTTCAAGGAGCAGCCTTTGCTGCAGGCAGCAGCCTTGCTTTCCATCAATTGGACCTGTTTGGTGCTGAAGACTGGCAGAATGTTGAGTTGTCACTGTGCGTTCTCTCTTGGAAGGATCCCATGGAAACAGTTACTTCCAGAGCTGTCACTTGGCCCTATCTGCAGCAAGGTGGGTATTGTTAGAGCAAATCACATCTTGGGATGTTTCTCTGCCTTTGTTGCCATGGGAATCTGTGTCTTCTGCAGCTTTGTCTTCAGTGAATAAAGAGAAGTGTCATTACCTCCTGCTGTACATCCACCAAAATGTGCTGAGGTCGAGGGGGCTGTGGTAAGCCACGGAGCATGAGGAGCAAACTGCTTGTGCTGGGGACAGGGATGGGAGGTCTTTTGTTTCAAATCTCATTGCAGCTCACACGCAGAATGATAGAATGGTTTGGGTTGGAAGGGTCCTTTAAGATCATCTAGTTCCACCCCCTGCTATAGGCAGGGACATCTTCTAGACCAGGTTGCTCAAAGCCCCATCCAGCCTGGCCTTGAATGCCTCAAAGGTGGGGACATCCACAACCTTGCTGGGCAACCCATTTCAGTGTCTCACCACCCTCCATGGTAAATAATTTCTTCTTAATATCTAGTCTAAATCTACCCTCTTCCAGTTTAAAGCCATTTCCCCTTGTCCTGCCACTACATGCCTTTATAAAAAGTCCCTCCCTGGCTTTTCTGTAAGCTTGTCTGTAGGCCCCTTCAGGTACTGGAAGTCTGCTATAAGGTCCCCCTGGAGCCTTCTCTTCCCCAGGCTGAAGAGCCTCAGCTCTCTCAGCCTGTCCTTGTAGGGGAAGTCCTCCTCCTGGGAGCTGCAGAGCCGGTCCTTCATGACCAGGAGGCGGTGGCAGCACCATCACTCCTTTGAAAGGGTGCAAAGGATGTTGGGGAGCAGGATCCTAACCCAGGCACCTGGCACAGTCAGCGCTCTGGTTCTCCTGTGCTTCATGACCAAGCCCTTCAAGTCTGTACAGAGCGAATAGAAACGGTATTTACCAAGCGAGCTTCTTCTCTTATGAGAAACATTCTGATTGCTGGAATTTTCTACCTTGCGTAAGGAGTGAGGTCTCTCGCTCTGGAGGTACACTGAGGTGATGATTACAAGAAATCAGCTTGCTTCAGAGAGGTGCCCTCACCGTGTGTGTAATGTTACTTCCTTTGGCCTTTGCTGGTGACTTTTCATCAGATTGTAACCGATCTCTTTTTTCACTACAATTCTCAAGTAGGTTCCGATACCACAGCAAAAGATTTTATCTGCACACGACTCCTACGAAGTAAAGAACTTGTGTCATTTCCATTGTATGAATGAGGAACTGAGTCACAGGGAGGTGAATGACACATCTGAGGTTACCCGAGGAGGCTGAGCGCTGCTGGGAACCGAATCTGGCTGTTCCTGGCCCGGGTGGAGGGCTCGCCCACTGCGCGGCAGCGTTGCCCTGTAGGGCATTGCTGCGCCCTGCTCTGCCCTTTGATCTCAGCCTGGGCCCTTGGACTCTGAAACGAGTCATAAATGCAATAGTAAACCTCTTTCAAGAGGAAAGGGTGATTTATCCGGAGCCCTAAACGTTTGGCACTAGAAGAAAAAGCAGAATTTGAACTGGTCCGTGTAAACAACACTACAATTACATTCAAGTGCTTTTGCTTAGGCTTTGGTGTCTGTGGTGTCTCGTACCCCTGGGGAGGTGGGTGGCTATTGCACCTGCAATTGACAAAATGTTCACATTCTGATGATGCGGGTTTTGTAGCTGTTTCAAACTGTGCTGCTGTGAGCTATGCACAGTTGTCATCCGAAGTGTCTAAATGCGGCAGTATAATTGGGAAACGTGGAATTTCAGAGCAGCGAGAGAAAACTATGCCACAGTGGTTTAACCCGGGATGCGAATAAACCTCAGCATTCTCTCTCAAAATGTGTGCAAGTTCTGCATTGCTCAAAATAAAGATCTCCATGTAACAAGCTGGTTTAAGTGAGTCATGCGGCAGTGACAACTCTGCCGAGGAAGTTTCAATTCCTTGTCTCAGAGATGTTCGTGTTTACCTTTTTGCATATATATGAGCTTATATATACAAGCATGAAATGCTCAGTTTTTGGTATTTCCCCATCTTTAACCGCTGACATTCAGCACAAAGCCCACTTCAACTCACGCACTGCTAATTTTAGAGTGGGGTTTCAGTGCCAGCCTGAAGCGATTCTCGTTGACCTCTGACCGTGAATGTACCTTTCTGAAGTTGCCAAGAATGTCACCATGAAACGGCCCGGGTAACAGCAACGAGTGGCAGAGGGCAGGCAATGAGTCCAAGTACCGCTGCCAGAATATGCTGAGCTCAATTCAGATTGGTGTGGCCGCCTCTGCGTCACCGCTGACTTCTTAGAAATGTTCCACTGCACACGGAGGATTTAGTCATCTGGCTGTGGAGAAATGGTACAGCTCCAGCACTGAGTAACCAAGTCCTGTCTGCCGCTGTCTGCTTACTCACCCTGGAAGGAAGCCGGTCCGAAAGCAGCAGAGAGCAAGTTGGCCTTACAAACCGAGTGATTCAGGCTGCGATGTGTTAGGACTGAGTCATGTTTCACCCTGTGCTCCTGATTTTACTTGGCAACATCCTGGCCTTTATCTGCTGCCCTGCTGGCTGCATGGGAAGGGCAAGTGCTGTGTGTGGAGGATGAGGGGCTGCCTGAAATTTTCCCAGGTGCTTGGAGGGGAAGAGCTGAACCCCAGAGCTGCCTGACCCCCAGCAGGCCATGTCCTAGTCCCCAACAGGGCTTGCACGAGGACCTGCTGCAGGGCTGGTGCTCACCCATGTTTGCAGCAAGGGGCAGGTGCAAGAACCCAGGAGCCTGCAGGTACAAAGCTGCTTTATGAGCCCTTCATGACTGCTTCCCACAGCCTTCTGGGGAAACTGGCTGCTCACGGCTCAGATGGATGTGCTGTTTGCTGGGTGAAAAGTGGTCGTGAGTAGCATTTCCCAGGGCTCCACTGTGAGGCCATTTTGTTTAACGCTTTTATGGCGTTCAGTCAGGCTGAATGTGGGCTGCTGCTCTTGGATCATAACAATTTCATGCAGCAGCATGGGCCTGGGGAAGAGTGGCAGGAAAGTGTCCAGAAGAAATGGATGTGGGGGTGCTGGCATCCAGCTGAATGTGGGCTGGCAGTGAGTCCAAGTGGCCAAGAAGGCCAATGGCATCTTAGGTTGTATCAGAAGTAGCGCAGCCAGCAGTCCCTCTGTACTCAGCAATGGTTAGACCGCACCTCAAGCGTGTTCCCTGTTTTGGGCCTCTCACTACCAAAAGGACATGGAGTTTGCTGGAATGTGTGCAAAGAAGAGCAATGAAACTGGTGAAGGAACTAGAGAATGAGTTGTGGGGAGCGGCTGAGGGAACTGAGGCTGTTTAGTTTGGAGAAGAGGAGGCTCAGGGGAGACCTCATCGCTCTTCAGCTACCAGAGAGGAGTCTGTAGCAAGGTGGGGAGCAGCCACTTCTCCCAGGTAACAGGTGTGAGAAAACGTGTGCCAGGGAAGGTTTAGATTGGATATCAGGAGTGATTTCTTCACAGAAAGAGTGGTGATGCACTGGAACATGCTGCCCATGGAAGCGTCAGAGTCTCCATCTCTGGAGGTATTTAGGAGATGTGGTTGTGGCACCAAGGGACATGGTTTGGTGGGGAGCTTGGTAGCGTTAGGTGGCAGCTGGACTTGATTATCTTGAAGGTCTTTTACAACCCAAGTGATTCTGCGGTTCGGCTTTTCTGAAGCAGCACAGCCCAGCCTGAGCAAAACCTCCTGGAGGCAGTGGGGGTTGCAGATATTGGCCTAGGAATTAACACAGAGTATTTTATCCATTAAAGTGCTGGGCAAACATTAACTAATCCTCTCAACCCCCTTCTGGGGTAGGTAAATATTACTGTCTCGCAGGTGCAGAAACCGAGGAGGGAAAGTGATATGATTTGCTTAAAGCCACAGAGGGCACCAGGTGGGGATAAAAACAGGGGAGGTGTTTTATGGCCTGTGCCTGTGCTTGGGCTGCTTGTGCTCGCTGCCTCCCAGCCAGCATTGTTTTATAAGAACACGGTGCTGGCGTCCCCCTGGTGCCACGAGGTACAGCCAGTGATGCAGAGACTCAGCCTGGTGTGTGCACAACAGTAAGGGCTCGGGCAGGGCTTCCAGGGGACCACACAGCAAAAACCCTCCTGCTTTGAAGTTGGTGGGGCTCGAGCCAATGGCTTCAGGCAGGGCTGAATGCCATGAAATCTTTGTCGCATCCAGACTGGGGGGGGCCTCTCAGGGGGCACAGCCCCAGCCTCCCTGCTTTCAGACCGGTGATAAACGTTGTCTGCAGCACTGGACTTGTTTACCTTTGGGATTTACACAGCAGATAGGGCGGCGGGGCCTGCGACACAGATCTGTGTCTGGCCAGCCTGGCTCTGCTCCTTCTGCCCTGCACTGCCTTGCCCTGGACATACAAGGAAGCAAGGCCGCTGCCTGGCACTACTGGGCATTGCCTTCCCCTCGTGGCAGTAAGGATTTTGATCTCCTTGTCAGCTGGGGGGGTTCTCACTGTGCCTTATTGTGCTGCTTTGCAGCATGGCAACTCAGCTCCTTGCTTTGCACAGGCCAAGCTGCAGACCCCAGGCGATCAGATAAAATGCAAAGGGAAGGTCAGTGTGCTTTGCGGCTGGGCTCTGCCCAAGATAAAGGTTGCTCCTGGCCTCTGAGGTGTTGGGAGTCTTCTGTCTACCCCAGCGTCTTTAATTAGAGACATGTGCTTTATTACTCAGAAGAATATGCTTTCCCAGCCATTTGTTAGGGTCTCTCATCCAAGAGAGCAGCAGACTGTCAGCCCTACATTACGCCGCACTGGGCACACTGAGCAACTCAGAGAGGGGCTGGCACAGGGCGGGGGCCATTGTCCTCACCCTGCATTGTGGGAAACCCCTTCCCAAGGTGGCCTTTTCAGCAGTGAGCCAACCCTTAAGACTGAGGTTTGTTTCTGTCTCCATCTGTTCCAACTTCAGCTCATTCACGGTGCTGTAGGTATTGTATGCCACGTTGCTTGCTTTTTTTTGTGGATGGGAAGAGACTCCCCTTTTCATGGTTCACTTATTCATTTTGTAGGTCCCCAGCTTCCCTGTCAAGTTTCCTCTTTTGTTATATTAATTGGCCTTATATCCACAGTCAGGTGCTGCGTGAGTGCTTCCCATGTACACCTTGGCCATCTGCTGCCTTTCATCTCCATGGCACCCAGGCCAAATTCCAGCTCTGGCAGTGGCTCCCCGCCTCCCTGTGCTCGCCCTGCAGTGCTGACTGCCCCAGTGCCCATCCTACCGTACACCTCCATGTGTAGCCAGGGCCAAGATGCCTGCTGCTCCCCTGAAACCTCCCCTTGGAAAGGAGGCACAAGGTGTCAGCACTGAAAGCAGTTGCTTAGCTTTCAAAGGCAAGCAGTGAAATGTGTGCTACAGAGTCCGTGTGTCCTGTCCAAAAGAAGGTGACTAGCTCCTGGCAGAGTACATATATATTATATCTACCCTTTGGTGTTGAAGTGTTCGCAGTAAAATCTTTCTTGCCCACTCAGTGATCAGTTTATGCTCAGTTTCCTTTCTCCCTTAGGTCACCGTATAGTCCTGTGTGCGTGTTATGACATGGGTTTGAGGCTCTGTCACACTTAAACATATGATCAATGTACAAAATGAACTACCAGCACGCTCTAGGACCTGTAGTTAGGAAGAAAGACTAGTCTTCAGCACTTTGTTGTTCAAAGCCACGCAGCTAGCAATAAAGCTGCCAGTGAATAACCCTGCAGGCCTCCATCCAGCAGACATCCCTGCAACATTACAGCATGCACACACAAAGGGAAATGTCTGTCCTGGAGGATCTGGAGCTTGAGGAACCCAGCTGGGTGGACAAGGGCAGCAGGAACAAAGGGGCACACTCAGTGGGCAGGGAGCAGGTTGATTATGAGAAAGATCTTTTTAGTAGTATTTGGAAGCACAGAGATGCGGGGAGGTGTTCTTCCTGCTAAGCTGTTTGCAGGGATGCTTCATAGAATAGCCCTTGGTGCATCTCCAAGCATCCTTGAGCTCAGTCTTGGACATGCCGGACGTGGGAATTCAGCACAAAGTGCCTGAGGTCAGCATGTGACAGCATTCTCCAGTTGCAACAAGGCAGGGCCTCTAGATCACCAACACATTGGGTCAGATTTGACAGTTTGAAGTGCACAGGTTTGTTTACCAGTGCACTGGGTCAGTGCTGTCCCCCTGCCGTAGCTGGAACAGGCTGTGGCTGCAGTAAATTTAGCACTGGCATCAATTCAAAGAGATTCTCACTTCACAAGTAGAAAATAACTAGGAAAAAAGCTTTCTCCTGAGCAATGCGAAAAATAAAAATAAATAAATAAAAGCATCTGTGTGTAGAAAAAAAACATCAGCCCTGGGGAGAAGTGCCATGCCTAATCCCATGCCAGCATGAGGCATGGAACAGCAAGCCTCTGGTGAAGTAAGCAGCCCTTGCTGCCTTCTCCTGCCCTGTTCCTCCTTCCTGCAGGTCAGAGCAGCCCTCTCCCTCTGCTGCAGCACGGCCCGGATTTATGGGGGCCATAAACCACAAAGCAGAAAGGAATAAAAAATACTAAACACTTAGAGTTTTGAAAGGCCAACAGTGCATTGATGCCTTGGCGATAATTTGCTCGTAAAGAAATATTATGCTTGAAATCATAATGCCAGGGTGCAGATGGAGGCCGAGATGAGAGTTGCTCCTGTGCAAGCAGTAGGATGGCAATGATCACTTCCCCTTGGCCGTGCCACCTCCAAGGTTGCCCAGCACACGATTGGTGTTGTGGGCAAGGAGAGCAGCTGCTGACCCCATACACTTTACATCCACTGCACCCCTAGCTCCTGATCAGCTGGCAGCCTGTGCTGGTGCCTTTGCTGCTGCTTCTTGGGTCAGGAGCTCTAGGCTCCCCTTCCTCTTGGCCCAGTGGTCAAATTTCTCAGGGTTTTGGATCCCTACATTCATTGAAAGTATGTTCATAGCACATGTAAAAGATTTTTATCTCTCCTCAAACCGCTGAGTTCAGGCAGGTTGAATTTGAAAGGCTTGCAAGAGGCGACCAGAGCCACATAACTGTATCCAGGAGCAGGGCACTACACCTCAGCAAGGACTTTATTAGTTAAAATAAGAAGGTGTTAGCAAAAACAAATGCATACTGAAGCAGCCCAGCTGGAAGGGGGACTTGGAACCATTAACTTCTCCTGTAAAGCTGCCACTTGGTGCTGCAGTGATCTCAGCCCAGTGCTGCCCCTGCCCTCTCCTACAGGGAGGAGGGCTTTAGACACCCTGCATCAGCCACAGGGGAGTGAGGGCATGTATTCAGTGCAACTCTGTCAGGGAAAAATTGCCTTTTGCTTTCACATTAATTTAGCCAACGGAACACTCCCTCCTTTCCAGCTCTGTGCCCCCTCTCCAGGAGTGGGGCTCAGGGGCTATTTCTTTGGCTAGAACATGCAGCTCCCAGAGCAATCAGAACTTTCAGAGCCTCTGGCTTCCTCCATCTTTTCCTTAGTGCTTCCTGAAGTGTTTCACGACATCCTCTTTGTCTGTTTCACAGAGACTGAGTTCCTCTTTGTGGTTAAGCTTTCTTCTTCCCTCCCTGTTTGGGCAGTGGCCCAAATGCCCCATTGCTTCTGGTTAGTGGCAGCTGAAGTGCCACTTGGTTTCTTTCTCTGCATTGTATGTATCGTACAATCATAGAATGGTTTGGGTTGGAAGAGCCCCTCAAGCCCACCCAGTCCCACCCTCCTGCCATGGGGTGTCACCCAGCAGCTCAGGCTGCCTAGGGCCCCATCCAACGTGGCCCCGAGCACTTCCAGGGATGGGGCACCCACAGCTTCTCTCAGCAACCAAATCTACTTCTGTGATTGTGAGGGAGAAGGGCTGTCCCACCAGGCTGAAGTGCACCTGGGAAGCATGGCAGCCAGAGCCAGCCCAGAGTTCGCGTGTGCCTAGAAAGCTGCAGACAGTTCACCCTGCATTCTCATTGCAGGATGCAATGTCTGCTGCCTTCCGGGTCACTTTTTGCTTTATTTTTCTGGGCACAGCTGGCTCCTCAGGCACGGAGAGGTGGCTGAGAGTAGTGTCTGGTGGCTCAGATATGCAGCGGGGTCTCTAGGCTGCTTGTTTTGGGTGTCTCTTCTCTTCCTAGAAATCCTGTGCCACAGGCTTTGCGAATGATTATTCCAGGAGAGCAAAAACCACACACTGAACTTTGCTCACGGGAGTGCTGCCATCAATGATTTACCTGCTGAGTCCAGCACCATGTGGGAACCACAGGCAGCCTCTGGCCAGCCCCTGGCTGTCCCACGTCCCTGATTACACCCTGCCTGCCTTCACCAGTGCCATGGGCTCAGCCCTTGGCCCCGAAACAGCACCACTGACCTCCTGTGTAACACTGATCTTTGTCCATTCTCTTTTTCATAGACTAAGGCGAAGGCCTTGTGTTTCACCTGGCCTTATTCAGTCCCATCTTGGTGGATCTGGGCATGTCTGTGAAATGGCTGTGCCTGGAAGTCTCCTGTCCCCTGAACTCAGTGGGAGTGCTGCTCATCAGCTGAAGCTTCTCAGTGAAATACAGAGCTTGAAGGAAGGAGGTGATGGTGTTCAGGCATCATGGTTTCTAGCGTTTATTTTTAAATTGGATTTCTACAGTTGCTTTTTTAACTTTGTTTCTGAGCAAAGCTTATCTGGACACCCAAAGGAGCTGTTTTTGGCAACAGTTGTGTAGAATTTCTTTTAAATATACCTAATGTAATGTAAAACAGGAAGAGAAACTGAGCTTTGGATAGAGCCTTCCTCTTTAATGAGCAGCTCTTACTACCAGAAAATGTCAGGATTTTTTTTTTTCCCAGCACAATGCTGAGAAGCAGCATCTAGCTGGATGTATCCATCTGCCTCCTCACCACTCCTGCCCCTGCAGGGACCTTCAGGCATCCTGCCCTGCTTCGCTGACAGCCTCGGTGCACTAAGCCTGTGCTTGGCCCTTGCTGCACATTCTGGAACCAGAGCTGTCTGCAGGAGGGCAGGGACCAATGAGGGGCTGCCCCTAACAAAGCCCTTTCTGTCCTGCTCCCAGCACCCTGTTGGGGCAGTTTGGGACCAGCGCAGCTCAGGAGAACAAAAGAGGCCAAACAATAGGCAGGAGGGAGCCTCCTGCCCCATCCAGGCAGCTTTGTTCCAGTGGCCGCCTGTCTGTTCCCAGCCTCCTCCACTTCCTTTGTCCCAGGGCAGGTGAGCAGCATGGAGGGCAGGTGTGCAACAACAGGCTTGTCCCTGGGTGCTGGATGTGCTCGGTACATGAGGCTGCTCAGCCTCTGGGGCTGTGGATCTGGACAGAGACAACTCTCATCTGCCTGCTCCCAGGCACGGCCAGCACAGCTCCTGCCATCCTTCCTGCCCCGTGTCGTGCTTCTGGGGTGATGCCAGGGGCCTCACATCTCGTCACTGATCAGCGGGGTCAGAAATGGTGCTTTTGTGTTTTAAATGGCAGCTGTAGTTTTTACGCTTCGATTTTATGACTGGCCGTAATGTTTGAACAAAATAAAGCCGCAGCTGGCAGGCTGATATTAGCCAAGCAGCAATCAGCCCGTGCCCTCACAAGGCCGACACCAGTACAGGGTTTGATAAGGCGTACATGGGAAGGGTGTGTCTGATAATACCAGGAAAGGAAAACAGACAGCGTGCTCCACCGTGGTGACAAAGACCTTGCACGCAGTGCAAATAGGATTGTTTGCATATTCATCTGCCCCCCTCTTCCCTGTCCCCCTGCACCAGTGGGGCCGGGCCCTTGGGGAGCAGCCAGGCTCTGGCAGTGGATGTGCTGGGGGGGCACAGAGGGGCCGCTTCAGGGGCCCGCAGCCTCTGGGGCTGGCTTTATGGCCAAGGGTAGACAGCGACAGCTGAGCTCCTCCGGCTGCTTTCTCTTAGATTCTTAGCATGCAGCTCATCCCACCCTGAACCTGACATCTAAACCGCGCTCCAAAGTGAAGTAAAGCTCCTGGGTTTGATTTTATTTTCTTTCTTTCTTTTAATATATTTTCTTTGCTTTCAAGGAATTAAGCTGAAGTAAGAGGTGAACAAGAGTACGTATTCCCAGCATCCAAATGGAGGAAAGCTGAAATTAAGGATTTTTCCACAGCGATAGCATTCCTTGGGCAGCAAGCTGCACCTCTGCGTTTCCGGAAAGCCCAAGCTACAAGGCAAACACATTGGGAGCTGCTCAGGTGCTTTTATCCTCCTGCTGCCACACAGTACTGGCTGCAGTGCTGCTGCTGCGACATATGGGGACAGGCACGGCCATGGGATGCATGGATGCACGGGAGCATCCAAGAGGAGATGTCAGAGAGCTCATTCTCAGGCTTGTGGCAGCTCTCAGTTCTCTTTTTGTTTTTCCTTCCTATAATGGGTATTAGGCATTTGTCACATTTTGAGTGAGTTGCATCTTAAACTGTTGCAAACATAGTACGTGGCCTTCCTGAACAATAAAGGAAATGCTGAGAGATGGGGTGCTGGAGATTTTGCCTTTTCTTCCCGTTTGGTGTTGCCCCCCACTGCCCTAGCTGCTCTGAAAACTGGTCCCAACTTCCAGCGCAAAACCCAGTAGGGTGCTTTTTGCTGCAATTACAACCATGCTGTGTAAAAAGAAACACAAATTAGGTATGGCCTTTGGGCTCCTGACCCCACGGCAACTGTGCAATGATGCATCCCCTGCGCAGTGACGTCCCTTTTCTATCACACAGAATCACAGAATTGTTGAGGTTAGAAAAGACCTCTAAGATCATCCAGTCCAACACCAGCCCATCCCCACCGTGCTCACTAACAGTGTCCCTCGGTGCCACATCCTCACGGCTCTGGAACACCTCCAGGGATGGTGAGTCCACCACCACCACCACGGGCAGCCTGTGCCACTGCAGCACTGCCCTTTCTGAGGAGAAATGTTTCCTAATGTCCGACCTGAACTTCTCCTGGTGCAACTTGAGACCAATACCTCCCATCACCAGCTGGGCAGCTCCATACTCAGCCACTAGTGCTTCCACCGGCATCACCACCAAAGAGGGAAGAGAGCTTTTCAGCAGCCGGATGGAACACGGAGACTTGTTTTCTTTTGCTAGGGCACGGTGTCAGATAGGGGAAGGGGCAATACCCCAAATCCTGTAATGTGTAAAAGCCTCCAGGTCTGCCTCATTTTGAGTGCCTTCAAATCCAGTGAGCCCAGTGCAGGGAGAGCTGATGTCCTCATACAGGATTAACTCTTGCAGAAAAAGAGCTCATTGACATCTCATACAAGCCATGCTTTAAATTTACTACTTCTTCTATGCAGTAAAGTCCAGGACTCCTAGCCGCCTTTGCCTCAGACTCAAGCGACGTACAGTGTGTTGCACCATTCCAACACCCCTCGCATGAGCCGTGCGGTGTTTAACACAGGCTGTGGTGTTTAGTTTCAACAGAAACCTTCAAGGCTTGGCAACTTCCTCCACGGACGCTGCAGCGAGTGCTGTCACAACGGGCTGCTGAATGGGCTGAGAACGCTGTCGCCGGTTTGGAATGGCGCGTGGGTGCTGTGGGGGCGAATGTTCCCTGCACCGGGTGTTTTCTAAAGGTCTCCGACGCACGAGGCATGCTTGAATGACTTGTGCTTTCTTTACGTGGTGAGGGGGTGAATCTTGAATCGTTGGGCCGCTTTTATTTTTGTTAGATGTGTGTGGGCTGACAACATGACTCAGTATTTTCTCTGCAGATGCAAAGATCGTACTGCCAATTCTGGGTAGACTCTGGGCAGTTTCATGCGGAGAAATGGAACGCTTTTTATTCCAGAGCTTTGGTTTTTGGCAGCCTACATCCTCTTGATGTGGAAATAAAGAAAAAAATTAAAAAGGAGTCCTCTTGCAAAATGGACAAAAATACAGTAAAAAAATGTCTGAGGATGGGGAAAGTACCTCTTACCCCTGTGTTTTCCCAGCAACTTATCTGATTCTTTTCTTGCTACTCTGAAAACACCCATTCATGTCTGACTTCTTTTTCTGATTTTTCCTGGTCCCGACTGCTCGCAGGCTAAGCTTTCATCTGCTGAGTACAGCAGCTTCTGTGTTCGTACAGCCAGTCCTGAGTGCCAACAGCCCCAAAATGATGGGTGTGAGTTCTGTCCCCTGCTCCCAGGAGACACTTGATCTATAGAAGCATACGTATGCGTGGTTCAGCCAGTACCCAAGAGAGACGAAGAAGTCGCAGGAAATGGGACATCTCCTTTACTCCCTTTCAGCAGCCTCCCTGCCCTGCTCCCTCTTCTCACTGAAATCTTCCTGCTCCACACATCCTGAGCAATGCATGGCATATGCTTGGGGAGACACGCGAGGCCAGGCATGGACTGTGGGTGCTTGTGGTGTGCAGTGATGGGTGCTCTCTTCATCCACTGCCCCAAACGTGGTGTGAAGCCACCGCCTCTGAGCACTGGAACTTGCCACCTGCCAGCAATCATAGGCGTGTTTTCAGGGTCTTTGCTGGAGCCTGGGCACAGGGCTGGTGACAGCTGGGGCTGGCTGGGTACATAGGGTGAAAGCTAAGTTTGTCAGTGGCTGTGCCAGGCACAGCATGTGCTGGTGGAGCTGAGCATGGAAGGATCAAAGAATCACAGAATATGCTGAGCTGGAAGGGACCCATGAGGATCATCAAGTCAAATTCCTGACTCCACTCAGAACTGCCCCAAACCAAACTCTCATGTCTGAGAGCAATTTCCAAGTGCCCCTTGAACACTGGTACTTGGGGCCGTGCCCACTGCCCTGGCAGCCTGTTTCATGCCCACTGCCCTCTGGTGTAGAACCCCCACCTTATTGTGGCACCCCAAACTGCACCCAGTGCTCGAGGTGAGGCCACACAGTGCAGAGCAGAGCGGGACAACCCTTCTCCTCATGTTTCAGGGAGCACGCCCTAACCAGACTTACTTCATTTACGTACATTCGAGACTGATATTGCCATTTCTGCTTCTAAACTGCATGTAATGAGGCTACCCACGTTTCTGGGAAGAATACTTATTAAAAGTAGTTTTGTAATTCTCTTTCAGTGAGCGTGTGGTCTTTTTGCTTTTCTGAATTTTTGTTGTGCTACATTCAAGTACAGTTTAATGGATTTGTGCTTGGAGAGAAGTCTTGGGCAGAGAAGAGCTGAGAAGAGTGGATCTGACAGGGAACACGACAGAGCTGTTTTACGTTATGTTTTTGTAGCAGATGAAGTAGACATTCCCCACCTGCTCAAAGAGTGCCCACAGCGGACTGCGTCGCTGATACTGCTTGCTCTGACAGAAATCACAACAGCAAAAGGACGTTGTTTGTGGTAGCAGAGAAAGTGCTTGTTAAATATTGAGTTTAGCTTTGTGTGATTGAGGCTGTAACTTCTTTCTCCCCGAAACCTACGCTTGCTGCAGGCTGGTGAAGGGAAAGTCCCTGCAGGGGACCTGCTTCATCCTGCTTCCTCATTCTTGGCACTCTCACCACTGGACAACCCTTGTCTGCGTCAACTCAAACTGAATCAAGCAACACCGAGCCAGCCCTGAAAAGAAGAGCACAAGGCAAGTCAGGCAGCCTCGTCCACCTCTTGTGGGAATACCCAGAGTGTGTTTTAACCAAGGTGATTAAGGGTTTAGTCACAGAGACCTCCTAAACACAACATGTGTGCATTTTTATGGCCAATTTGGATAAAGTTACCACAGCAGCTGGTGACTCCCAGCCTCAAGATAAAACTCAGCACGTGACAATCCAAGAAACAGCGACTAAGGAGCAGGGAGCTGTCTGCCTTCAGGCTGCAAAGCGTGGCTGCGTGTACAGCTGTAACGTGAACCGTGGCACTGCGGGACGTGCTCAGTGGGCGCGGTGGGGATGGACTGCTGGCTGGACGGCATGATCTCGGTGGTCTTTCCCCACCTTTACGAGTCCACGTTTCTATGAAGGTGCCCCGGGACACTGTATTTCCAGGCACCTCAAAACCACCATTTGTTACTTATCAGTGCTTTCCACCGCTGTTAAACTCAGCACTGGCTCTCGTGTTAAGCGTTCGCGCCTGCGCGGGCGGCCCGGCCTTCGGGTGTCCTCGGCGCTGCTCGGCTGCTTCCGCCGCGGTTACGTAAGAAGGGAAGGCGGGGGGGGGGGGAGGCGCGCGCCGTGGCCCGCGCTCTTTCTCTCCGTGTCCTCGCGGCACCCTGCCCCTCCCCCACCGCCTCCCCGCGTGACACGGCCCGGGGGAGGGGGGCGGTCCAGCGCGTGCCTCCCCTCTCCCCTCCCCGCTAGGGGAGGGACGGGCGGGCGGCACGTGCGCTCCCCCACCCGGCAACCAATGGGGGCCCGCTCTCCGCGCACGATCAGTGGCAAGTGCGGGGCGGCCCGCGGGGCGCAGGCGCGGGGTTCGCTCCCTGCCTCCCCCCCCCCCCCACCCGGGGGCCGGGTGACGCACGTGCGCGCGTCCCCGCGCGCTGTTGTCCGCTCGCTCCCGCGCCGCCTGCCTCTGGGCGGCGGGGCGCGCGCGGCGTGTGGGGCTGGCACGCGCGCTGTTGTTATTGGTGCCGGCGGCGGCGGGCGGGGGAGGAGCGGCGGGCGCCTCAGTCAGGGAGTTCTTTAAAGATGGCCGGAGCGGCGGCGGCCGCCGCCACCACCCCCGTGTACTGCGTGTGCAGGGAGCCTTACGACGTGAGTCGCTTCATGATCGAGTGCGACATCTGCAAGGACTGGTTCCACGGCGGGTAAGCGCCGGCGGGCGGCGGGGAGCGGTGGGACGGCGGCGGCGGCGGCGGGCACCCCCAGCCCGGTACCGGCCGGCGGACAATAGCCACGGCACCCCCCCCCCCCCCTCCTCCCCCTTCGCCCCGTCTTCTTCACCTCCCCTCCAAGCGGCCCGGCCGCCCCTCGCTCGGGTCACTCCCGGCGCGGTGCCGGCCCCGGGCACGCGGTGCGAGCGGCGGCCGCGGGTCCCCGGCCCCAAAGTTGCGGCGACGCGGGGGACGCGTCCCCACGGCTCCGCACCGGGACGCGGCGGCAGCGCGCCGGGAGCCGCGGCTGTCCGCGGGTTTTGTTCGCGCCGTGACGGCCGCAGCCCGGTGCGCGGGCGGCCGTCTGGCGTGCGCGCGTGTGCCCGCGTGCGGATAATAGTGTTCGGTCGGGAGGGGGGGGGCGGCCGAACAAAGGAGCAAGTTGGGGGACCCGCGGCGCGGGGCTCGGCGGGGTCGGGCGGCGGGGCCCGGCGGCCGCCCCCATTATGCGGGGAGCCCCGGCGGCGGCGTAGGAAGTGCGCGGTGATTGACAGCGGACATTTAAATACCCCGTCACAAAAACGGGCGGCCGGCGGTTGTGGCGCCCCCTGCCGGCGCGGCGCGGAGAGGCGCAGCGCACCGACTGGGGAGAAGCCCCGGCTGGGAGCGGGGTGCGCCGTGCCGTAAGGAGAACGGAGCGCTTTCGCTTTTTCGGGTGCCGACTTGCTGTGGCCGCTTTTTCGCGTGCGTGTTTCCCTCCGCTCAAAGCACGGTGTAACGAACTGTATTCAGGCGGCTCCGTAAACTAAAGAGTCGCGGTTGTCGTACCTTTGAGGGCAGCCTCTCGGTGTTCGGGACTGGAAACGCAGCGGCTTGTTTGGGGGCTTTGAGTAAATTTGTCAGAACTGCATAAAAGCTGCACGTCTGGGGCTGTCCTACGGCTGTGTCTCTGTGTGTTATCTCTGTAACTCTGAAACAGCTCTGATAGCACTCAGCCTGGACCAAAGCGCCGCTCCCGTGTACCGATATCCCCCAGTTACAGCCACGCTGGTTGCTCATGTTGTTTATAGAAGAGCGCTGACTGCGCTGCGGTGGACTACTCCGCAGCTCTTCAAAGTCGGGGGCTGCATAAAGATCGCAGCCGGAGTGCTGCCGTATAGTCGGCAGGGCAGTGGTACTGAGCCCCAGGTGCGCGGGGGAGCTGGCAGCCGCCTCGCTGAGGTCTCGCTGCGTGCTCCAGGCCAGTGACAAAGGGACGGGGCCGTGGGAGGCCTCTGTCCTCTCCCAGCTGCGCTCGGCTCCGGGGACTCCTGCCATTGGTTGGAGCGGCGGGAGGCTGCTGCCTGGCTTCCGAAGGAGAACGCACAACCTGGGTTCTTAAAAGTTGCGGGTGGATTGGTTTCTTGTCTTCCTTTTTTTCTGGCTAGCATTTCAGTAAAAGCAAACATTGTTTAAAGCAAACGTTGTTGATGTGCCTTACGAGGTTATGAGCCTGTGCTTTGGGTTTAGTTGCTCTGTATGTGGGCTGAGCACCTGGCTGCGACCTTGTATGTTTGTGCTGTGGGCTTCATAGTTTTCCTTGGTACTTTGACAGTTTGTATCTCTCGTGCAGTCCTTTTATTTCCTTATCATCTTTTTATTTTTATTTAGCACCCCACTAAGCTGCCTGTCCCCTTCTGCCTTGTCTGGAACATTCTCCAGCAGAAAAACTCCTTTACCTCACTGTGTGCTCAACTTTTCCTTGAGGCTGTCCAGTAGCTCCTTAACGCCTGTGTAAGCTCTGGGCTTTGTCTTCTGACTGTACCCGGTGTCCTTGCATAACCCTTGGCATTCTTCCCTGACTCCGGTTTTTGATGCTCTCCCACAGTTAGTAGATCAGCTGCATCCTGCCTTCTTTTGTCACGGTGGTACATATTGTCTGTGTAAGGTTAAAGGTGTGTGGCCTGGGCAGGCACATGGCCCTGTTGTACAGTTAACTATTCTCAGTACGGGTCTGTGGAGTGTGCAGAAATCCTATTGTCAGCATGGAAGTCTTTGTCCCTTTTATTTTTTTATTTTCCTGTCCACGATTCATGCAGTCCACTAGATCTAGGGGCATTGCATAGATGTCACCTATTATCATGTACTGGGTTTGCAGTAGGTCTGAACGACCTTGTGTTTCTTTAAGCATATGATGCAGCTTTTGTTTGCACGGTGTAACACTGTCTGAAATGCTTGAGAGATAAATAACCGTGGAGTTAGCTTTCTGAGGCTGTGTGCTTTGTGAAGCTGCGCTGGTACAGCGCTGGCTTTAATGGAACACAGAGAAG
Organism: Cyrtonyx montezumae; assembly: GCF_038088225.1. Classification (NCBI taxonomy): domain Eukaryota; kingdom Metazoa; phylum Chordata; class Aves; order Galliformes; family Odontophoridae; genus Cyrtonyx; species Cyrtonyx montezumae. The sequence continues at coordinate 117,394,116 of NW_027072034.1, read as the reverse complement.
TCAAGTCAAACTGACAACTACAAAATGTGAGTGCCCTGTACAGCTTTCTGCATGGCACTTCTCCAGCGATGTTTTGTCTGTCAGCGAGTGTACACTGAGCTTCCAGCACTTCTCAGTGGCAGGTAGGCTAAGAAATTATCTAGTGTTATATGCAATTCCCAGTGTTACATTGGGTATAGGAATCCTGTTCCCAAACAATCTTTATTTTATTTTATTTATTTATTTATTTTTGTAACATTAACAATTTTTTTTTTAAACAAAGGGAATGTATTATTCTTCAAAGCCAGGCTGGTGGGGGAAGAAGGGAGCATCCCTTTTGTTCACAATTAAGAGTTCTCCTTAAAACTTCATCATTATGTCAACAAAGCTGTGCTCTCTCGGTTTCTCATAAAGAGAGGGAAGAAAGAGAACTGTCCATCTGCCTTAGCACAGCTTTACATGCAATTGCATCTTCAGTGATATGTAAATGAAACTTGGCAGTTTAGAAATCGGTGTTTTGTTTGGGCAGGTTAGGGGGAAGGAAAGGAAATACTGCTCTCAGCTGTGTCCCTTCATTGCAGCACATATATACGTACTACTGTTACTACACAAAGCCCAACTGATTACATTTGTGTAATCATTTTTTAATTGATCTTGCTCTCAAGATTAATTCTGTGTTCTGTGAGGCCTTCTTGAAAGAATTAACTTTTTTCCTTTAATCTTGGAGCAGTTCACTGATGGTATGTGGAACTTTGCCATTGAGCTTTTGATGCTTTTTACAACTTTGCCATGAAGTGGCATCACTTGAAATGGAAGGTGACTCTTGTACTTTGATGATCATTTAAATTGTGAGTCCCTTGAGACTTGTTACATTTTCCGCAAATGGAAAAATAAATCAGCAAAGAAGAGTAACTTCCCAGAGAACTTAGTTTTTCTTTTATTTGTATGGATTTGAGCGTGTTCTTCCTTTAGTCTCTGAAGAAACATAACATTTCTTGGTTGCTACTTAGCCTGATCTCAGCTCTGAAGTCAGAAGGTTCCTTCTTATAGCTGTTAAGAGGGTGTCATGTATCCCACTACCCTTCTTTGTACTCCGGGGGCTGTCTGACTCCTCAAGAAAAGAAGGGAACATACATGCTATAGTGGCCACCTTTCCTGAATTGGTTCTTTGTTTTGAGGCTGTGTGCATGAGGTTCTGCACGATGGGCTCCACTGACTCTTTGCTGCTCAGAGAGGCTGGCCTGCTGCTGGCTCCTATAATTTCTCTTTTGCTGGGTCAGTGCTTGTGAGATTGCTTGAGAAGTCAACTCTGCTCAGAAAACTGATCAAAAACGTTCTGCTGGGCTGCAGAGCCCAACAGGCTCATCAGGGCTGAGATAAGTGCTGGACCATTGCAGTGCACTGCTCAGAGCCGTGCTGCTGGGAGAGATGACAGTGGGCGAGGAAAGATGGTGCAGCTGTCCTGTCGGGATCAGTGGAACCTCACTGCTGTGTCTCAGTCTGCAGATGCAAGCCTGCCTTGTGTCTCATGTGCTCGACCTGGATCCATCTGCATATCGACTGGGGTCCTTGGTGGGTGAGGCACCTCCAGGGCAGCTGCAGTGTGTGGCCCGGAGATCTCCCATCACTCCCATTGGGTGAAGCTCCTGAGCTTCTCTTACAGGGAGCATGGGATGGGGCATGGTAAGACTTGTGGCAAGAAGGGTGCAAAGGCTGTTACAAATGCCTTTTGGTGTGGATCTGCTGTTTATTGAAAATTAACACCTTGTAACTGTGAGACACATCTACATATGTTCAGGAGCCTGAGCTGAATCAACAAATCATTGTCTGGTCACTAGAGCTTTCATCTGGCACCAGAGGCTGTTGTGCTGACTTGCTGGCCTCTATGATATGCAAGCTTTAAATTCTTCTTGTGGAAGTTAGGAGTATGTTTCAGACCTCAGGAGAAATCAACACGTTTGTTGTTCTTACTTGTTTTTGGTTTTTGCCTCGTTTCCGTAGCGCGAGGTGGAGGCCTGAGCTCAAGTCCTCTGTGTCCTCTGTGTCCAGCTGTGTCCTCTGCCAAAGAATTAAGGAATTTCAAGAGACTCTAAGAATACCAAAGCTGAAATAGTTTTGGTTAAACTGAGAAGAAACTAGTAATAATAAAGATCCCAGACTAGCACTTGTGTAATTGATTGTTTCAAATCCTTTTATAGTCTTAATTTGAGTAAGCCATGTTTTCCCCCTCTCTGTTCCCATCTGTGAAGTGGAAAGGCTTATTAATATATATTAAAGTAGATGTATTCTACCATAATAAGCGCTATAAAGTAGTGAGTATTCAAATGTCTTCATTTGTGAAGCTGTAATAACATGTACTATTATATGTATGAGGTTTTTCCTTTCCAGTTTTCTTGCAAAACTGGCTTTGTGTGAAGTATATGTACATCTGAAAGTTAACGCTTCTTTCCCTTAGATCTGTAACTTGATCTATTTGTTTATTTGATGTTCTGGAATAAAACATAGCAGCTGGTTTAGAATATGCATTCTGGCATAATAACAGGAGCAAGGAAAAAAACAAAACATTGTCCAATCAACATTTCTAAGGGATGTATTGGGGGGGGTCCGTAGCTGAGCTTGTAGAATTAGAATTGTAACAAGATTTTAGTGAGCTTCTGAACAGTGCTTAGAGTGATGTTATTTTTAATTTCCAGAGTAAAAATTCATTGTCAACTAAATGTTACTCAAAAGATGCTAAGATTTGGCATTAGTGATTTAAACAACACCTTCTAATTTCTTGCAGTGCTGTGATTGTTCAATATCAGCCTTGCTGATACCATTGTTTCTGTTTTATCCGCTCTTTGTAGTATAAATGAAGGTTCTGGTTTTATGTAGTTTAACTGGCAAACTGTGAATTTGTTACTGGTCAGTTGATAATGATGATCTTGTATATCAGAATGTCATTTCGTTGATACTTGTGTAGCACTTCTATATCTTCCTTTCCTATACTTGATTTAATATGCACTTAATTTGACTGGGATATTAAAATATTTTCAAAAGGCTCTGTTTTGTGACTTGTATGTTTGCGGACTACACAGGTGGGAGAGGTGTGGGTAGGAGGTGGCTGCTTGGTGCACCAATTTCTGTGTGTTCTGCACTGTGGCACCCATCAAAAATGAAATATTTTCCTTTTTCTTTAAACTTACCTCGATCTGTTGATTTGTTCGTAATGCTGAGCTCTCTTAGGGAGACACGATGGCAATAAAATGAATTAAGCCTCGCAGTGGAGTTTTATTCTGTTAACTGCCAGTGGGCAAAATCACATTAATTTTGTTTTCACTCTTCATTTGTGGTTTTAGCTTTTTGTGGACGGTTACCATATTTGTTAGCAGTTTTCATGAGCTCAGTTCAGTTTTATGTGTACTTCCTATATCATCTTTTGAAAGATCATGCAGTAGTTTCTCTGCTCTGTTTACATGACAGTTGGCACAAATTGAAGATGAACTCATACTCTTCACATCAATATTTATACTTGCCCTACATAATTTTAAAACAAAACACCATTGTCTCAGAACATCTCTGACTAATCAGTAAAGACTTCTGCAGGTGCAATGTGCTTGCTTAAAAAACAGAAAAATACTCCAAGCTTTACAGTTGTGTCATTGCTAAAGCTCAAACATGCAGTTGGCGACATCACTGTGGCTTTGCTGGTGATGCAGAGGAGAGATTTTAGTGAAATGAACAGCTTTTAAAACGGCAAAGCTCTTTCTCATCTGCTAGTCCTTTCTAATGTATTGTAACATTAGCTCATGAATGCACAGAGATAACAGTCTGTGGGGTATGAACAGCCTTTGGAAGTCTGCTGTGTGATGGTAATGTGGACTTATGTGGCTAGTTGCATCTCCTCAGGTCAATTCTGCTTTTGAATGGAATTAATATTTAATACCGTTTTCTCCATTACTCCAGCATTAACTAAAGTAGACTTTAAAGCTGGTCTTTCTTATTGAAAATACTGAGTTTGTTGTTGCTCAGGCAGCCTTAAATGCTCATGTTTGCTATGAAAGCAAGAAAGCTTTCTTAGAACTCTTCAACGTCATTCTGTCTGAAAATCCAACTGGAGTGAGGATGACTGTATTAAATTTTTAATGCATTGCGGTATGAAGAAGTATATTTATTTTCATTTGAAACCGTCAGCTGGTATCGTGTGCAGCCTAGCAAATTCATTTCATAAATTTAATTCTGTTCTATTTACATTAATGCTTTATTCACTTAAAAGCTTTTAAAGCACTTTTCATGAAAATGAGTGTGAGGAGAGGTGATGCTGTGAGAGATGAAGCCTTTGATATTCAGGATGTGGGATTGATCAGATCTATCATTCTTATCAATTTTCAGGCAGTATTTTCTGAACAGACTGACATTTTCCTTTTGGGATATTGATGTTTGGGGATGGATAGACAAAGGCCAAATTGTGTAAATGAAAAGCAGCCAAACAAATTGCTGTTTTACTATGCCAAACCGCTTGTAAAACTTCTGCTTGGCTTGCCAATGGTATGGGTTTCTAGCTTTGTTTCAGTAATGTCACTCAGAGCTTTTCAGTAGCTGGCTTGCAGAGCACGGTATGGGGAGCAACGGAGGTGGGATGAGGCACAGCAGAGCCAACACGTGCCTTGCAAGAGTGCTCACAGATCTGACCCCAGCAGTGCAGGCAGCTTGGAACAGCACCAGAAGTATAGGCATGCTGAAGTGAAGTTGTGCCCAGGCAAATGTTGCCGCTCAACATCTGAGGATAATGCTTTCTAACTTGATAATGGTGTGCCATGCAGGCATGCTACAACCTCAAGCCCAAGTGAGCTGTCCTGGCATTTCACTGTGCTCTGTTGTTTAGGAAGGAAAGGACCAAACACATGTTAACAAAAACAGTGCCTCAGTGTAGTCTGTTAAATCTCAAGCTGACTTTTTACTTCAGTGCTTGTCTGCATTGAGGGCACATCAATGTGATGTGAAAGTGAGCAGCGACTTACTGATGCTGTGCTCTCTTGTGTCAGTTCCTGGGACCTCTGGGGACATCATTTGGAGTCTCTTAGTGCTTCGGTAAAATGTGCTGCTCTTGTAATGAGCATGGAAGAGGTAGCATTGAATGCTGCTCTTGTTCTTAAGAAAAGAGTGAGTTTTAGCTGTCAGTGTTGAGTGATTGGGCTAACATCCTTACTGAAAAATGAGGGTCTTAAAACTCAAGCCCTCTTACGGATGTGTAAAACTTCTTTTAGTTACTTCTGGTACTGGATACTGAACAAACTCATTGATGGAAGAGAAGTTGAAATCTTGTACACTGGAGAAAGGACGTTAAGCGGTGTTGGTGCCAGCACTTGACTTACTAATGTGAGGTGCTGTTATCTGCTTCTCACAGAAGTAAATACACCCCTCACATGCAACTGGTATTATTCCCAAAAGGCGCTTCCTTATGTTATGAGATATATGTGAGAACTCTACAGTGCATTTTCACTGCATGTCAGTGCCCTTGTGATGCTTATTTCTTTTCCTAGTATGAGTGTCAGTGCATGCCTGTGACTTGAGTGTGAAGATCATTGATTCCTGCCAAATACTCATTTTTAATGCAGTAGCCCTACATCTAATTCAATTTTGTCTTTGATACAATCTTACCTAGTGATATTATGTGGGAGGGAGGCAAGGAAAGGAGGCAAAATCATGAGAAAGTTGCACAAATTGGAAAGTAAAGCTTTGTCTTTTAAGTATGTCAGATGATCAATATTGTAAATTTGAATATTACTTTATGTAAAACAAGCAAACAAAGCCAACAACTGAACAGGAGAACCAAGTGTGTTAACATATCTGCTACTGGGGACCAAGCTCTGCTGTATGATGTGTGTATCTGTTTTGTTGCAGCTGGTAAGCTTGCTGATACTGACACAATTACATGGTTGTGTTTTTGCTGGCAGCAATTTTAAGGTGTACAGAAAATAAGCAATGTTCAACATTAATTTTAAACACAAGTTTCTGTCTCTCTCTCTGGGTGGAATCTAACCTGAACTGGCTTCATCGTGTCTGACCTTAATTCTTGTATTTTCTGAAGGTGAATATTCAGTTTGAGGTTATCTTATGCAACTCTATGGTTTGAATTGCTGGAAGTAAGAACTTCCTTTCAGAGAAAGCTTATTCTGGATGCATTTAAACAGATGTACAACAAATCATATTGTAAAGTTGTGGAGTTGTCACTTGTCAGATGGCTTGATTGTTCTCAGAATTTTTATTTAAAGTTGGTGATATGTAATGCAAACTGTAAACTTTTCTTCTGTAACTGAAATACAAGAAAATAGTTTGTTTTGTACTCAGTGAATCATTTGCCTTGATTAAGACTCTTTAGAAATTGTTGACCTTCAAACTCCTAACTGAAGAAAGTGGTGAAAGACAGGTTTTATTTTTCCTAATGTGAAGTATGTAGTAGTTTTTGCTAATGATTCAGGAAAAGCCTTTTTGGAGCCTTTGGATTATCTTAATAGATGATAGGAAAGAGAAGGAAAATGTTACTGCCACCTTCAAACCAGAAGAGCAACAACTGTGAGGTGTTACCATTACACCAAACAGTCTGCCAGGAATGAGTCAGGTGTTAGGCACATTTTAATTCCTCTTCACCAGTTCCTGAAATTATTTTTTTTCTTCCCCCAGTGAATGCATTTGTAATCAGGGTGCACTGTCCTGTTCCTACAGGAAGCAACATTAAATTGATCAGTGGACTAAGAAAAAGCAGTAGTATGTTTTAGGACACAGAAAAGGTTGTGCAGTGACATGTGCTCACTTGTTTGCATTCAAGGAGGACAGGAGCGGGACTGAAGATAATCTTGACTGTGTCTGAGTTCCCTAACCAAAAGGTTGTTTGGGTTATGTTACATTCTTTTCTGGCTGTAATCCTTTTCTGCAGAGTATGAGGCCGTCAGTGGGGAGATAAGATGCGTCTGTAATAAAAAAAGTAGCCCTGAGATGAACACTCCTTGGAGAAGTGTGGGTTTCAGCTCTAACAACTGGAAGGAGCTATGTTGTCCACCCCTCTTGGAGAAACAAAATGTGTCCCCTTCTAATCCCCGAGCTATACTCTATATTCTTAGTGTCCTGTCATGGGAAAGTGTGACAACTGTGCTTTGCTTGGCTTCCCTGCCAGGATGCCTGGCATGCACTGGTGGGTGAGTGGGAATAGACAGAGCTCTGGAAATTCTCAGGTCAAGCAGTGACATGTAAGAGGAGTTTAGATACCTCTGTGTTTGGCTGCCCTGAATGTAGGGTAGTCTTTAGGGGCATCTACATCTATACTTTGATACTGCCCTGATGCCTTCATACAGATATACCCTTTTTACTCTGTTCTTTCAATTTCCCCTCATTTTTCTCTGTTGTGGATTATTTCATTTCCTACAGGTTTTTATTTCAAGACTCAACCCTATTGCATATCCTGTTTTAACTAATCCACTATTAACAATGTGGAGCAAATCTGATAGTCAAATTATTTTTGGTTTAAACCAGATATCTAAGTGTAATGATAGACCTAAAAAAAAAACATGCTAGTGCTGAACAGAGGGGAAGATTGCCTCCCTCCACCTGTGGGCAGCTCAGGTAATACAGTCCAGGATACTTTCAGCCTTCTTTCTTATGGTTGCTTTACTGGGTCATGGTAAGCTCACTGTGTGCCGGAGCCATGAGCTCCTTCCACAAACCTACATTCCAGCTCATTGGTCTCTGTGTATATTGGTGCAGACAAAGCCAAGGACCTGCAATAATGTATGTTTTCATTCTTGAATTGCAAATACTTCATTTCCTTAATTTATATCAAAACATTTTCATATAATCACTGCTTGTTGTATTGACACCCAAAATAAAATGCTTGGATGTGTTGCTTTTTTGGCAGACTTCCTGTCTTCACTCACAGAAACAATTAAGCAAAATTTGAGCTAGAAATCTTCTCCTGAAGAATTAATTAAAATTTTTTCCACCCTCAAAATAAGTGAATCTTAATATCTCCTGTAAATTTTACAGGAATAGTAATTGTCTGCACTCACTTTCAGGGGACCCCTTCTATTAGATCTCTGCTTCCTGCTTTATAGCTTCCTGTGTGCATTCCTGTTCCAATGTTATCTGCTTTTTTCCCTGCTATGAAGAAGGCGGCATCGATATCTGTATATGCTTTTTTCACTGTAGAGCTAGATTGCATAGGCTGTGATGTAAAGATCTAAAAACTCTTGTGTCCAAAATCTAGAATAAAGGATGTAATTTGTCCTTCTGCAAGTAATGTAGACAACTATAGATAGCTGGTTTCACTAACCTGGATCTGAACTGCACAGAGTTTTAGATTAAATTCAGTATGTCAGATTGTAACCAGAATAAAAATAATTGTTGCAGATTAAATTAAACCTTAGTGCTGATGTAACTCAACCCCCGAAGTCTGTTCAGCTTTGTTCTGTGCTATTTGAAGTTTCCACGTGGCCTGAAAATAACTATGCTTCACTGAATCCATCTGAGAAGGATTGAGCTGTTAGATTACTGTAGATAGAATAATGTGTAGAAACAGCTTCTTGATATGTTATGGACTACACAGTTGCCGTTTTGCCAGTATGCCCCTCTGGACCTCTATAAGCAGCTGAAAATCCAATAAAGAACCCTAAATGATGGGCATTATCCAGTGATTGAAGGAGCTTATTCTACTTACAGCTCTGCCCGCCAGCCAGAGTAACATCTGATATTTAAACTCATTATTTGTGTATCTAAAACAGTTTGCTTGTATCATAGCTTAAATAGAAGTTAATGTAATCAACTACTCCATCTGCGTTTGAAATGAGGATGGCATGCTAGAGATAACGAGCCAGTTTGCTCTCAGATTTCTTAAAAATGAAGCATCTGTCTATGCTTGCAATTGACTGCGAGCTTATTTGCTGTGTAAAAGTCAGGTATCTCAAAGCTTTAGAGGACACTGTATATTCTGCGGTTGGTGGCTGAAGAAATAATTCTGCAACTATAAAGCTTGATCAAGGAGCAAGAGTTCTTAGTGGTATCTGAAGAGGATTGTAGACTGGAGGGGGGAATTGCGCAGCAAGAGACAGGGGAAGTTAAAAATGTCTTTAAGCCTTTTTCCTGAAAGGAGGAAAAATATTTAATGATTTAAATTTTGAAGAAAATTAATTCATTTTAGGTACAACTGCAGAGGCCAAGTGCCCTGGTGAGGGTTAAGAGGCCTTTAAAACCAGTCACCGTCTGGTTCAGAAACTTTTAAAGCAGATAGGTGATACAGCATATTCAGTTTAAGGCACCGATTAAGAGGTATATAAAGCAGGCTGAAGACAAATTTGCTGTTGCTGCCTTCTCTAAAATTAGCCGCAGTGAGTAACCCAGGAAGAAGGGATTTGCAGCAGTGGAGCATTAATACTGGTTAAAGGTGCTAGGCTGGGGGAGATAGCAGCACGTATTGCCTCGCTGAGAACTGAAAGCTGTGTTCTCAAAGCATGCCTGACATTGCCCAATGCAGGGGGGCACAACTGTTTTTTTTATTTTTGTATGTGTGTGTATTTCTGTCAAAGGCTGAGGGGAGCCATTGTGGCTTTGTTACCTGTTTGCCTCCAAAACTTTTATGATGATTGTGCTTGAGAACGAGATATCTGATAGTATCTACTGACAGTATTGCTCAAGATGTTGCAAGACTATGGACTCTGCATTGCATGAAATAACACCGTACTTGTACTACTTGTCATGCATCACCATCTTTCTAAATAGCTCATCTTTATTGGGCAACCTGGTCTTTCTAAATAGCTCATCTTCGTCAGGGAAGTTGAACAACAAGGCAGCACTCTGTAGGAGGTGCCATCCAGGCCCTTTGTTGCTGTGGAGCAGTCAGTTCTAGTTGCTGGGAAGGAAGTGGAATGGCTGAAGGCACTCCAACAGTGTCTCAAATGAATGAAAAAACACTTAATATCTGGTGCAGATTCCCTAAGTGTTGGTTGGCCTAATACCCAATGTTAGAAATTTGTAACGTAGAGCATATACTACATATTTTTTGTGAGGCTTGGGTGTAGGTAGCTCTGGAGTTCAAAGACTGTTGCAGGTGAGTACGCAAGAACTGTTAAGTTTGTTTTTTTTTTAAATTCAGTCTCTTGAAACAAACACCCTCAAGATCTCCACCTGAAGAAGCAACTAAAAAACAAAAACAAGAAACAAACAAAACATGTGCACACACAAAATGGAAAAAAAAACCCTCAATCACAACCCCTTCAACAACCCAGCATCAAGTCACATTTCCTATATTAAGAGCCAGGTAGATGTCTGCACTTTTCAGAATGGATTCCCACTTCCTAGTTTGGGGAGAAACAAGCTGAATAGATCCTGTTCTACTTTATGAAAAGCCATCCTGTGGTTTAGAAATCTGGCTTTTGGATTGAGTGAGCAGCTATGTGTGTTGATTGTTTTTTGTCTGTTGAAGCTGCTGTGGTAGAATGGTGAGTTACTGGAAAGGCAACTGTAGGCCAACGGTACTGATAATTGTCAAGGAGCTGATAAAGCTGAATACTTCTGCCAAGAACAGATCAGGGTACCTGAAGGTAGTCAGACTGAGAGCACCTTAAATGCTTTCTAAAAAAAAGTTTGCTTCACCTGGCATTTACTTGGTACCCAGCATCAATATCTCTGGACATAGCATCTTACTTCTCAATTGTGCAGAGCATGTGGCTAAATTTTTCAGATTAATTTCAGAAGAACATCTCTGCCTGCCATCTGTTTGGTGTAAGCTGTTGTCAGTCTAACTAACTCATGCTACTTCTGTGTGTTAGCGACTAATAAGGGCAGAGTTATGCTGCAGACGTGGCCGGTTCTAGTGACTTCCATTGTCAAATGGGGCAGTTCTGCTTCTTACAGATTATGCAGTCCCACTGCCTTTCATAAGTTGGCTCTGGTAGTTGTCTGACTGTGCTGCAAACTAGTTGGTAAACAGGGACTGAACTGGTTGGGTTAGTTTCTGTCAGATAGGCAGGTGAAAACAAGCGGCATTGTAGTCAAGCAAGTACTGGGGCCGTTGCAGAGAAGGGAATGAGAGTGTTGGAAATAAGTGAGTGACTTGCCTCTTCTAGTGGTTGCCAGCTGTTAAATAAGTGCAAGCTGTATCACGTCACTGCTTCCTGGAACTTGTCATTTTGGGCTGAACCTCAGTTTCTCCTCAAAGGCTGCTTGTGATTCAGTTAATTTCTATCCTTTCCTCCTCTTCTAGTGGCCTCTCTCCTAGCACCAAATAACTGGTATGTGTGCTTGTTGTACAGAAGGGCATTACCACTGAACAGGAATACAAACCTGCTACAAACTCTGCACTGTGACCAGTACTGACATTTGTGTTGACTGTGCTCATATGATTTGGATTCTGCTAGAACTTCTGTTAAGCCTTTTATTTTCTGCTTGTGGAGAGGATAGAATAGCTTTTGTTTACTTCAATATGCATCTAGTAGTTACAAGCCTGTTAAGACAGTATCTGAAGTAAGATTGGGCAACTGATTTTCCTCTTCCTTGGTTTCCCCTTCCTTGGTGTCAGGCTGGGAGAATAGTGGAGGGCAGTGGGAGTGTGAGCTGCAGCAAAGAGGCTGAATTCCTGAGTGGAGCACTTTACTTCATATGTGAAGGGTTGTGCTGATTACTTGTTTTAAAGGGCAGAAGAAATTTGCTTCAGGTCAGATTGGTGTAGTTTTCTATTCACTTTCTTTTCTGTAAATTGCAAGCTGTGATTCACTTGCTGGTGTCATCCTGTTTTATTTAGCTAATCATTTTCACACCGAAACAAGTCCTTTAAATACAACTGCAACTTTTAAAAGCCCTTTTCTCTCTGCTCTCACTGATACACTGCGTAGTTTTCAGGTCCGTTGTAGTTTACTTGAATGTGATTTTTTTCTGATCTCCTCGATATGATAGCCATAAATGACCTAGGTTCCTTCAGGCCTTAATTTCTGTAAAACAATGATTTCAGAAGGACAGGGGCAAAAACTAATTGTAAATGTTCTCTTAAAGCAGCTTAATGCAATCAGTATAGCTGGAAAGAGTGAGCAGAAATGTCAGCTTACGTAGGAAGGAGAGAGAAGTTTTGTGTATGCTTAGTAGGTGATACTAAACAGAAGTAGTTCAGTGAGGTTAACTCTGCCTTGTCATGAAATCATTCCCAGCAAAATTACTTCTCTCATTAAACTGCTTCATGTAATCCATGATGATTAATGTCATTATGAATTAAGCCAGACTGTCTCTCTTCCTGACACTTACGTGGTTACTGAAAAGGTTGTTTGCCTTCAGTGGACATTTTTGAATGTAAAGCCCTTTGGATAATCTGAGCAGGTACTTACTTTAGCTGCATTTTGAAAAATTGTGCCCCCTCCAATTTATAGCCTGTAGTATTTATAATGCTATACAATAATTTAATAATAGCAGGTTTTCCATTGTGTAAAAAATCAGCTTTCCACATAACACTTTTCATCATATAATTATGTTGATTGTACCAGTTGTCACAATATTGTGTGAAAGTAATGGTCCTTTCTCTCTTCATTCTAGCAGTGTATTTAAATTCTAGCAGTTGCATTGTACTGTTAATTTATTGATATTTGGAAAAACGTGTATATGCATTCTCAAAAACTTATCAACTCATGTTCTGAGTGGAGTTACTGAATGAAAGAATCAACGTCTTTCAGTGTTGTTTTCCTGAGATTTTTAAGTACTGCAGTGATTATATTGAATACGCACCTATACCCTAAACATAGGGAGAAGATTGTGTGTAACTGAACCTATATCATTATCTAACTTAATAGCTTTGTTCCATTGCTCCTTTATTTCTTAAGTTTCTTCTTTTCAGAACCCATTCTGTGGAGCTGAGCTTTCAAATGCTGTTTGCATAACTTGCAACTGCTACTTAATTTTAGCAGTATGTGCAATAGTATTTTGGCTGTTGTTGAGGTCAAACAGATAGAAATCTGGAAGTAGCAATGGCAGACTGATCTTGTTGACTGGAAAACTGAAAAATTTACTGTAGTACTTGCTTACTTCTTCCATAGATATTTGCTCAGTATTTTAATAGAACTTTGTGATGATCTGAATCTATCAGTACTGGTCTGATACATAAAAGGCATCTGTCAATCTTCTTATATGCCTATATTGTCAGCATAAGATGGCTAAACTGGCTTTTTTTTTCCTGTAACTGAGCAGAAAGATAAAATAGTGTAGAGATGAAATAAACCAGAATATTTTCAAACAGTGTGTTGAAAATACCAGCAGCTTTTATATTTGGTAAATAACCAGTTATCACTTGAATAACTCAAGTGTTAAAAGTTATAAACATAACTTTAGAAACCCTAGCAATAAGATTCTGTCTAAAAAAGTGAGTTGTGGCTATTTTTTAGTTTGCTGTGGATTGGCTTGCTGAGCTGATTTATCGCGTGGTGCTCGTGTGTTGTGTCTGGTGGGATACTCAATAATCAGTGGTCACGTAGGTGCAGCAGGGAGAGTGGGACATTCCTGTAGCAGCAACAGCTGTGCTCAGTGGAACTGTGCCCCAAGGTAGTCACTACAGTTTTGGGACAGTTAAGGACATCCCATTACTAATGAATGTTTGCTGGCTCAAGAGCTTACTTATTCCTTTCTGCATTTCTCTCAAGACACAACAGGGACTCACAATCTGTTTATCTTAGCTGTTTTGTAGCAAACTGGAAATAAAAAAAAAGGGGGGGGGGGATTTGTACATTTGCTCTTTCACGAGGAGTTAACAGGAAATGAACTTAGATTGCTATGAACTGTCTACAACCATATATTCCTAGTAGAGGGGAACATGCTTTAATACCCCTAGTATTTTCCCTTTATTCCAGGCTTATTTTTTATTTTTTCCCTACTGGATGTCAAGGTGTGAGCTGCTGCTTCTTCCTTTTACCAGATAATGCCTGCAGTGCTCCCTGAGACACAGGAAGGAAAGGCTGTGGGTGTTGTTGGATGTTCCAAGTCCCTACTCAGGAATAGGATAGCGGAGAAGGGAAAAGGAGATTACCCACATTGTTTATTCTGGGAGTGAATTGGGGGATCTTATATAATCTTTAGTGATTTTACAGTTTAAAAAAACATGTTAAGTGTGTCTAATTAAAAATACTATCAAGAATTCTGAGCCTGCATTTTTTTCTGCAGTGTCAATAAAAAAAAAGCCATAGTTTGGATCAGACTGCTGAAAACCAAGAGATCTCTTGGTCTGATCCTTGTGTACCCTAAGAAGGTAAGAGACTTGAAGAAAAAAGCATCTGAGCTGTAAATCTGTGTGTAAGCTGCTGAAGAATCAGTAGATATTCCTATGACGGCATAACATGTTTCCTCCTGTTTCCTCCTCTTCTCTGTGATGCTTGTGAGAACAAAGTGTCATGCTGGTGTTGAGAGAAGCAGAGGCTAACGTGGGGAAACTGCTCATGTAGTACAGTTGTGTCTAGAAGGGTAAGTCTGTTAGACTCTGTTCTACTTGTTAATGAAAAGAGGTGAAAAAGTTGCTTTTGAAGCAGGTTGATCTGGGCATGAGGATCTGTAAAGGGTAATAAGGTGAGAATTAGCCAAATAGTGGTCATTAGGATAGGAGGAAGAATCTGAGCAGTATCAGACATGCCATAGTTACTGGTTGAAATTAAAAAACAAATGAGAGCACTCAAAGGAAAAGATTAGAGAATTGAATTCAATGGTATGTGAGAAGAGGCAGTAGCTGAAATTCTTTCAGGGTCGTAGAGCTAATTGCAAGCATATTTTGAAACTCATTGAAGGAAAGACTTTCAAGAGTCTCTTTTGTTTAAATACATTATTTGGCTTGCAAATTACTGGCAGAGTTTACTGTGGAAATGAATATACTAATGAAATGCTAAGGCTTATCAACCCAAAGCATTGCAAGAGAAGAATTTATCTGTTTGCCAAAGGAGAAATCCCACCTTGCAAGGAAACTCAAGTAAAGCCCTTTAGATCCACAGATCTGCTCCACCTGGGCACCACCTGAGTCTTAACTGAAGATACTCAAGTGAGGATGCTCTTCTAGTAGGATTAACAGTGATTGTTTGATGATAGGATGGCCCATCCCATTGCAACCCCCTGCCATGAATAGGATTCCCACCCAGCAATCTCCCCTCTTTTAGTTCAAAACCATTACCTCTTGTGCTGTCATTATAGGACCGCATAAAAGAACAGTCTTCCTCATGTTTTTGAGCTCCCATTAAGTTCTGGAAGGCCTTGATGAAATTGCCCCAGAGCTTTCTCTTCTCCAGACTGAATGAGCCCAGTTCTCTATGCCTTTCTTCTCAGGAGTAGTGCTCCAACCCTCTGTTATACTTGTGGTCCTCCTCTGGACCGCCTCCAATAGCTCTGCATCTTTCTAGTTTTGGGGTCCCTAGTCTGGACACGGTACTGTAGCAAGGGGCTCATGAGGAGGTTGCCTCGGCAATCATATGAACCAGTTCTTCTAGGACCCTGAGGTGCAAGCTGTCCAGCCCTGTAGACATACACATTCAATTTCATGAGGCAGTGTTGGAGTTGCTCTACTGTTGCGGTGTGAGGGATTTTGCTCCCCTGACTGCACAAGGAGTCAAGAGATGTGGAAAGGAGTCATTTCAGGAGCATAAGGGATGTGATAAGCCTGTCTGCCAGTGAAGGCAGGCAAAAAAACTCGAGTATTTCAGCATTCATTGGGGTTGGACTAGATGATCACTAGAGGTCCCTTCCAAGCCCTACAATTCTGTGATTCTCCATGTCTATTGTTGCCATTTCTGCATTCTTGTTTCTCAGAGGGGTGTGTGTACTCCTTTACCCTTTTTTTCTGACCAGTGTACCTATAGATTCCCTTCTTAATTTTCTTAACCTCTGCCAAATTTGCTTCCGTCTGTTCCTTGGCTTTTGTGATCCCATCTCTGAAGGGCATCCCTCTGTTCTCAGACCACACATCCCTGCTTCCACTGCCTGGAATAGCTCTTGTGCTTTCAGAATTGATGATTAGTGAATGGGTGAATAGTGAAGAAAATAACTCCTTCACTCTGTCTATTACAACTTCAGGGCAGGCACAGACATCACATCATTAGTGCTTTCTAAGCAGCATATGAAATGACCTAATAAAATACTGGAGAGCAGCCTTGCTGAAAGGGACCCAGAGGCCCTAGTAGACAACAAGCTTGATGTAAGGAGTGTGGCATTGCAGCAGAGGAGGCAAAGAGGATCCCTGACTGAATCTGTAGGGATATTAGTAGTAGAGATAGAGATGTGATTATTTTACTCAGTGCTTGCCAGAATACTCATGGAGTAGTGTCTTGTTCTGGCCCCCAAAGTTCAAATAAGATGTGAACAGATTGGATGAGGTCTGGAGGCATGCCACAAAGACGATCAAAGTGGGCTGGAGAGTCTGCCCTAGAAGGAAAAAGATGAAAGGGATTGGATCTTTT
This sequence comes from Cyrtonyx montezumae, assembly GCF_038088225.1. Lineage (NCBI taxonomy): Eukaryota > Metazoa > Chordata > Aves > Galliformes > Odontophoridae > Cyrtonyx > Cyrtonyx montezumae. The sequence goes on along the minus strand of NW_027072034.1, from coordinate 117,377,707 downwards.
TGCTATGGAAAAGAGAAGGCTTTGAGAGATCTCATCACGGTATTCCAGTATCTAAAGGGCTGCTACAAAGATGACGAAGGCTCACTTCTTGAGGAGCCACATGGAGAAGACAGAGGACAATGGGTCCAAAGTTACACTGGGAGAGATTTTTTCTGACTGGATGATCCTTTGAGGCATCTTTCAGCATGATAATTGTATGAAGTGATGGAGGGAAGGAATAGGAGACTGAATCAAGGAAAATGGTGTCTTGTGTGGGAACTGGCTTCTTAAGGCATTCATTCATGTTTTCCACATTGAGGATGATCCATCTGTTTTCTGCAGTTTTTTTTTACTAGATCATCAGGAGTTGCTTGCATTTCTGAATTTAAGATTCTTATTTTCAGTATGCACTGTATGTAGGAAATACAAGGAGTTGTCTAGGAGGAATATCTTGCTATCATTGGATAATCAGGACTATTAATCTCTTAATTGTACAATAGGTCATCCAAACTTCTTGTATCTTGACAACTATTACCTTTGTGGTGCAATGTTTGTATTCATTCCCATTTTATATACATTGAATTTTATGTAATAGTATCATATATATACATATATAGTTTGTTTTAATGAAGTGAAACAACTTTTCAAGTAATGTTGCCTTCTTAAGGATGTGGAAAAATAAAGGCTTGAATCAAGAGTGCCTTGTTTTTAATTTTTCTTCTTGAACCTGGATTCTTTCAGTCAGACCAACAGAAGCACTTAAACAGGCTCAAATGTTTCACACCCATAGGTAGTCCATGGTGCTCCCTCACTTCCCCTTTGAAACAGAAGAGAGAAAATGCAGTGAAAACAGCTTGTGAGTTAAGGACAGGGAGCTTACTTGCCAGTTAGTCTCATGAGCAAAACAAACTCAGCTTAAGGGAGATTAATGTAACTTTTATTGCCTGTTGCTAACAGACTAGAGCTACAAGAATGACTGAAGAATGGAGGCTGCTGACAATTAGTTTGTCAATCCTTTGTTGTCACCCCCTGCACCTTCTGTACACTGTGCATGGAGATATGCCCTATGTAGATCTGCTCAAGCTGCTGCTATGGTCAGCAGGGGGACAGCCTGCTCCACCATGGTTCTCTCCTGCTCTGCAGAGAACTTCAGCTCTGCCCTGGAGGACCTCCTGCGCTGACACTGCTGGCTGCAGGGCTAGGTTTCTTTCCCATTTTCTCACTCCTTTCCCTGAGCTGCAGTTTCACTGCAGTTTTTCCCCTTCCTTCAGTCTGGTCTCTGCCTTCTCTGGCAGTGGTCAGTCCCTTTAGGAGCAGCTGGAGTTGGCTCTGATGTGGCGTGGGGCAGCTGGTAGGCTTTGCTCACAGAGGCCTCCCCTGCAACTAAAACCTTGCCTCATAGGCTCAGTGTGAAAGATTTTGGACTTCTGTATTGCATGAGACATTGTAGCCTAAGTGTGAAATTATTTAAGAAGAGTATAGGATAGTAGATTATCTACTAATATCTAAATTAATAGCATTGCTGCAGTAGAGAACAGCATTTGTATAAGAAGGTGTGTTTTTTTGTGTGTGTGTGTGAAAGAAGAATTATTTTTCTTTGAAGTAGAAGCTGGGATAT